>NW_026578017.1:21826715-23168558 GCF_029603195.1 Condylostylus longicornis | reverse complement strand
CGATTCTACGTATTTTTTGTGATCACTGGGAATGCACAGATTCTTCCGATATATGATAATAGGTTGTAACAAAAATATTTTTGGAGATATTTGAAAAAATCTTATGCAAAACTTTAAACGCGTTTTCTGGTTAAACTAGAAGAGATAGAGCGATTCTACGTGTTTTTTGTGATCACTGGGAATGCACAGATTCTGCCGATATATGATAATTGGTTGTAGCAAAAATACTTTTGGAGATATTTGAAAAAATCTTTTGCAAAACTTTAAATGCGTTTTCTGGCTAAACTAGAAGAGATAGAGCGATTCTACGTATTTTTTGTGATCACTGGGAATGCACAGATTCTTCCGATATATGATAATAGGTTGTAACAAAAATATTTTTGGAGATATTTGAAAAAATCTTATGCAAAACTTTAAACGCGTTTTCTGGTTAAACTAGAAGAGATAGAGCGATTCTACGTGTTTTTTGTGATCACTGGGAATGCACAGATTCTGCCGATATATGATAATAGGTTGTAGCAAAAATATTTTTGGAGATATTTGAAAAAATCTTTTGCAAAACTTTAAATGCGTTTTCTGGCTAAACTAGAAGAGATAGAGCGATTCTACGTGTTTTTTGTGATCACTGGGAATGCACAGATTCTGCCGATATATGATAATAGGTTGTAGCAAAAATATTTTTGGAGATATTTGAAAAAATATTTTGCAAAACTTTAAATGCGTTTTCTGGCTAAAATAGAAGAGATAGAGCGATTCTACGTGTTTTTTGTGATCACTGGGAATGCACAGATTCTGCCGATATATGATAATAGGTTGTAGCAAAAATACTTTTGGAGATATTTGAAAAAATATTTTGCAAAATTTTAAATGCGTTTTCTGGCTAAACTAGAAGAGATAGAGCGATTCTACGTGTTTTTTGTGATCACTGGGAATGCACAGATTCTTCCGATATATGATAATAGGTTGTAGCAAAAATATTTTTGGAGATATTTGAAAAAATCTTTTGCAAAACTTTAAATGCGTTTTCTGGCTAAACTAGAAGAGATAGAGCGATTCTATGTGTTTTTTTGTGATCACTGGGAATGCACAGATTCTGCCGATATATGATAATAGGTTGTAGCAAAAATATTTTTGGAGATATTTGAAAAAATCTTTTGCAAAACTTTAAATGCCTTTTCTGGCTAAACTAGAAGAGATAGAGCGATTCTACGTGCTTTTTGTGATCACTGGGAATGCACAGATTCTTCCGATATATGATAATAGGTTGTAGCAAAAATACTTTTGGAGATATTTGAAAAAATATTTTGCAAAATTTTAAATGCGTTTTCTGGCTAAACTAGAAGAGATAGAGCGATTCTACGTGTTTTTTGTGATCACTGGGAATGCACAGATTCTTCCGATATATGATAATAGGTTGTAGCAAAAATATTTTTGGAGATATTTGAAAAAATCTTTTGCAAAACTTTAAATGCGTTTTCTGGCTAAACTAGAAGAGATAGAGCGATTCTACGTGTTTTTTTGTGATCACTGGGAATGCACAGATTCTGCCGATATATGATAATAGGTTGTAGCAAAAATATTTTTGGAGATATTTGAAAAAATCTTTTGCAAAACTTTAAATGCCTTTTCTGGCTAAACTAGAAGAGATAGAGCGATTCTACGTGCTTTTTGTGATCACTGGGAATGCACAGATTCTTCCGATATATGATAATAGGTTGTAGCAAAAATATTTTTGGAGATATTTGAAAAAATCTTATGCAAAACTTTAAATGCGTTTTCTGTCTAAACTAGAAGAGATAGAGCGATTCTACGTGTTTTTTGTGATCACTGGGAATGCACAGATTCTTCCGATATATGATAATAGGTTGTAGCAAAAATATTTTTGGAGATATTTGAAAAAATCTTTTGCAAAACTTTAAATGCGTTTTCTGGCTAAACTAGAAGAGATAGAGCGATTCTACGTGTTTTTTGTGATCACTGGGAATGCACAGATTCTGCCGATATATGATAATTAGTTGTAGCAAAAATACTTTTGGAGATATTTGAAAAAATCTTTTGCAAAACTTTAAATGCGTTTTCTGGCTAAACTAGAAGAGATAGAGCGATTCTACGTGCTTTTTGTGATCACTGGGAATGCACAGATTCTTCCGATATATGATAATAGGTTGTAGCAAAAATATTTTTGGAGATATTTGAAAAAGCCTTATGCAAAACTTTAAACGCGTTTTCTGGCTAAACTAGAAGAGATAGAGCGATTCTACGTGCTTTTTGTGATCACTGGGAATGCACAGATTCTTCCGATATATGATAATAGGTTGTAGCAAAAATACTTTTGGAGATATTTGAAAAAATATTTTGCAAAACTTTAAATGCGTTTTCTGGCTAAACTAGAAGAGATAGAGCGATTCTACGTGTTTTTTGTGATCACTGGGAATGCACAGATTCTTCCGATATATGATAATAGGTTGTAGCAAAAATATTTTTGGAGATATTTGAAAAAATCTTTTGCAAAACTTTAAATGCGTTTTCTGGCTAAACTAGAAGAGATAGAGCGATTCTACGTGTTTTTTGTGATCACTGGGAATGCCCAGATTCTGCCGATATATGATAATAGGTTGTAGCAAAAATACTTTTGGAGATATTTGAAAAAATATTTTGCAAAACTTTAAATGCGTTTTCTGGCTAAACTAGAAGAGATAGAGCGATTCTACGTATTTTTTGTGATCACTGGGAATGCACAGATTCTTCCGATATATGATAATAGGTTGTAACAAAAATATTTTTGGAGATATTTGAAAAAATCTTATGCAAAACTTTAAACGCGTTTTCTGGTTAAACTAGAAGAGATAGAGCGATTCTACGTGTTTTTTGTGATCACTGGGAATGCACAGATTCTGCCGATATATGATAATTGGTTGTAGCAAAAATACTTTTGGAGATATTTGAAAAAATCTTTTGCAAAACTTTAAATGCGTTTTCTGGCTAAACTAGAAGAGATAGAGCGATTCTACGTATTTTTTGTGATCACTGGGAATGCACAGATTCTTCCGATATATGATAATAGGTTGTAACAAAAATATTTTTGGAGATATTTGAAAAAATCTTATGCAAAACTTTAAACGCGTTTTCTGGTTAAACTAGAAGAGATAGAGCGATTCTACGTGTTTTTTGTGATCACTGGGAATGCACAGATTCTGCCGATATATGATAATAGGTTGTAGCAAAAATATTTTTGGAGATATTTGAAAAAATCTTTTGCAAAACTTTAAATGCGTTTTCTGGCTAAACTAGAAGAGATAGAGCGATTCTACGTGTTTTTTGTGATCACTGGGAATGCACAGATTCTGCCGATATATGATAATAGGTTGTAGCAAAAATATTTTTGGAGATATTTGAAAAAATATTTTGCAAAACTTTAAATGCGTTTTCTGGCTAAACTAGAAGAGATAGAGCGATTCTACGTGTTTTTTGTGATCACTGGGAATGCACAGATTCTGCCGATATATGATAATAGGTTGTAGCAAAAATATTTTTGAAAAAATATTTTGCAAAACTTTAAATTTGTTTTCTGGCTAAACTAGAAGAGATAGAGCGATTCTACGTGTTTTTTGTGATCACTGGGAATGCACAGATTCTTCCGATATATGATAATAGGTTGTAGCAAAAATATTTTTGGAGATATTTGAAAAAGCCTTATGCAAAACTTTAAACGCGTTTTCTGGCTAAACTAGAAGAGATAGAGCGATTCTACGTGCTTTTTGTGATCACTGGGAATGCACAGATTCTTCCGATATATGATAATAGGTTGTAGCAAAAATACTTTTGGAGATATTTGAAAAAATATTTTGCAAAACTTTAAATGCGTTTTCTGGCTAAACTAGAAGAGATAGAGCGATTCTACGTGTTTTTTGTGATCACTGGGAATGCACAGATTCTTCCGATATATGATAATAGGTTGTAGCAAAAATATTTTTGGAGATATTTGAAAAAATCTTTTGCAAAACTTTAAATGCGTTTTCTGGCTAAACTAGAAGAGATAGAGCGATTCTACGTGTTTTTTGTGATCACTGGGAATGCCCAGATTCTGCCGATATATGATAATAGGTTGTAGCAAAAATACTTTTGGAGATATTTGAAAAAATATTTTGCAAAACTTTAAATGCGTTTTCTGGCTAAACTAGAAGAGATAGAGCGATTCTACGTATTTTTTGTGATCACTGGGAATGCACAGATTCTTCCGATATATGATAATAGGTTGTAACAAAAATATTTTTGGAGATATTTGAAAAAATCTTATGCAAAACTTTAAACGCGTTTTCTGGCTAAACTAGAAGAGATAGAGCGATTCTACGTGCTTTTTGTGATCACTGGGAATGCACAGATTCTGCCGATATATGATAATAGGTTGTAGCAAAAATACTTTTGGAGATATTTGAAAAAATATTTTGCAAAACTTTAAATGCGTTTTCTGGCTAAACTAGAAGAGATAGAGCGATTCTACGTGTTTTTTGTGATCACTGGGAATGCACAGATTCTTCCGATATATGATAATAGGTTGTAGCAAAAATATTTTTGGAGATATTTGAAAAAATCTTTTGCAAAACTTTAAATGCCTTTTCTGGCTAAACTAGAAGAGATAGAGCGATTCTACGTGCTTTTTGTGATCACTGGGAATGCACAGATTCTTCCGATATATGATAATAGGTTGTAGCAAAAATATTTTTGGAGATATTTGAAAAAATCTTATGCAAAACTTTAAATGCGTTTTCTGGCTAAACTAGAAGAGATAGAGCGATTCTACGTGTTTTTTGTCATCACTGGGAATGCACAGATTCTTCCGATATATGATAATAGGTTGTAGCAAAAATATTTTTGGAGATATTTGAAAAAATCTTTTGCAAACCTTTAAATGCGTTTTCTGGCTAAACTAGAAGAGATAGAGCGATTCTACGTGTTTTTTGTGATCACTGGGAATGCACAGATTCTGCCGATATATGATAATAGGTTGTAGCAAAAATATTTTTGGAGATATTTGAAAAAATATTTTGCAAAACTTTAAATGCGTTTTCTGGCTAAACTAGAAGAGATAGAGCGATTCTACGTGTTTTTTGTGATCACTGGGAATGCACAGATTCTGCCGATATATGATAATAGGTTGTAGCAAAAATATTTTTGGAGATATTTGAAAAAATCTTTTGCAAAACTTTAAACGCGTTTTCTGGCTAAACTAGAAGAGATAGAGCGATTCTACGTGCTTTTTGTGATCACTGGGAATGCACAGATTCTGCCGATATAAGATAATAGGTTGTAGCAAAAATATTTTTGGAGATATTTGAAAAAATATTTTGCAAAACTTTAAATGCGTTTTCTGGCTAAACTAGAAGAGATAGAGCGATTCTACGTGTTTTTTGTGATCACTGGGAATGCACAGATTCTTCCGATATATGATAATAGGTTGTAGCAAAAATATTTTTGGAGATATTTGAAAAAATCTTTTGCAAAACTTTAAATGCGTTTTCTGGCTAAACTAGAAGAGATAGAGCGATTCTACGTGTTTTTTGTGATCACTGGGAATGCACAGATTCTTCCGATATATGATAATAGGTTGTAGCAAAAATATTTTTGGAGATATTTGAAAAAATCTTTTGCAAAACTTTAAATGCGTTTTCTGGCTAAACTAGAAGAGATAGAGCGATTCTACATGTTTTTTGTGATCACTGGGAATGCACAGATTCTGCCGATATATGATAATAGGTTGTAGCAAAAATATTTTTGGAGATATTTGAAAAAATCTTTTGCAAACCTTTAAATGCGTTTTCTGGCTAAACTAGAAGAGATAGAGCGATTCTACATGTTTTTTGTGATCACTGGGAATGCACAGATTCTGCCGATATATGATAATAGGTTGTAGCAAAAATATTTTTGGAGATATTTGAAAAAATCTTTTGCAAAACTTTAAACGCGTTTTCTGGCTAAACTAGAAGAGATAGAGCGATTCTACGTGTTTTTTGTGATCACTGGGAATGCACAGATTCTGCCGATATATGATAATAGGTTGTAGCAAAAATACTCTTGGAGATATTTGAAAAAATCTTTTGCAAAACTTTAAATGCGTTTTCTGGCTAAACTAGAAGAGATAGAGCGATTCTACATGTTTTTTGTGATCACTGGGAATGCACAGATTCTGCCGATATATGATAATAGGTTGTAGCAAAAATATTTTTGGAGATATTTGAAAAAATCTTTTGCAAAACTTTAAACGCGTTTTCTGGCTAAACTAGAAGAGATAGAGCGATTCTACGTGCTTTTTGTGATCACTGGGAATGCACAGATTCTGCCGATATAAGATAATAGGTTGTAGCAAAAATACTTTTGGAGATATTTGAAAAAATATTTTGCAAAACTTTAAATGCGTTTTCTGGCTAAACCAGAAGAGATAGAGCGATTCTACGTGTTTTTTGTGATCACTGGGAATGCACAGATTCTTCCGATATATGATAATAGGTTGTAGCAAAAATATTTTTGGAGATATTTGAAAAAATCTTTTGCAAAACTTTAAATGCGTTTTCTGGCTAAACTAGAAGAGATAGAGCGATTCTACGTGTTTTTTGTGATCACTGGGAATGCACAGATTCTTCCGATATATGATAATAGGTTGTAGCAAAAATATTTTTGGAGATATTTGAAAAAATCTTTTGCAAAACTTTAAATGCGTTTTCTGGCTAAACTAGAAGAGATAGAGCGATTCTACGTGTTTTTTGTGATCACTGGGAATGCACAGATTCTGCCGATATATGATAATAGGTTGTAGCAAAAATATTTTTGGAGATATTTGAAAAAATCTTTTGCAAAACTTTAAATGCGTTTTCTGGCTAAACTAGAAGAGATAGAGCGATTCTACGTGCTTTTTGTGATCACTGGGAATGCACAGATTCTTCCGATATATGATAATAGGTTGTAGCAAAAATACTTTTGGAGATATTTGAAAAAATATTTTGCAAAATTTTAAATGCGTTTTCTGGCTAAACTAGAAGAGATAGAGCGATTCTACGTGTTTTTTGTGATCACTGGGAATGCACAGATTCTTCCGATATATGATAATAGGTTGTAGCAAAAATATTTTTGGAGATATTTGAAAAAATCTTTTGCAAAACTTTAAATGCGTTTTCTGGCTAAACTAGAAGAGATAGAGCGATTCTACGTGTTTTTTTGTGATCACTGGGAATGCACAGATTCTGCCGATATATGATAATAGGTTGTAGCAAAAATATTTTTGGAGATATTTGAAAAAATCTTTTGCAAAACTTTAAATGCCTTTTCTGGCTAAACTAGAAGAGATAGAGCGATTCTACGTGCTTTTTGTGATCACTGGGAATGCACAGATTCTGCCGATATATGATAAAAGGTTGTAGCATAAATACTTTTGGAGATATTTGAAAAAATATTTTGCAAAACTTTAAATGCGTTTTCTGGCTAAACTAGAAGAGATAGAGCGATTCTACGTGTTTTTTGTCATCACTGGGAATGCACAGATTCTTCCGATATATGATAATAGGTTGTAGCAAAAATATTTTTGGAGATATTTGAAAAAATCTTTTGCAAAACTTTAAATGCGTTTTCTGGCTAAACTAGAAGAGATAGAGCGATTCTACGTGTTTTTTGTGATCACTGGGAATGCACAGATTCTGCCGATATATGATAATAGGTTGTAGCAAAAATATTTTTGGAGATATTTGAAAAAATATTTTGCAAAACTTTAAATGCCTTTTCTGGCTAAACTAGAAGAGATAGAGCGATTCTACGTGCTTTTTGTGATCACTGGGAATGCACAGATTCTTCCGATATATGATAATAGGTTGTAGCAAAAATACTTTTGGAGATATTTGAAAAAATATTTTGCAAAATTTTAAATGCGTTTTCTGGCTAAACTAGAAGAGATAGAGCGATTCTACGTGTTTTTTGTGATCACTGGGAATGCACAGATTCTTCCGATATATGATAATAGGTTGTAGCAAAAATATTTTTGGAGATATTTGAAAAAATCTTTTGCAAAACTTTAAATGCGTTTTCTGGCTAAACTAGAAGAGATAGAGCGATTCTACGTGTTTTTTTGTGATCACTGGGAATGCACAGATTCTGCCGATATATGATAATAGGTTGTAGCAAAAATATTTTTGGAGATATTTGAAAAAATCTTTTGCAAAACTTTAAATGCCTTTTCTGGCTAAACTAGAAGAGATAGAGCGATTCTACGTGCTTTTTGTGATCACTGGGAATGCACAGATTCTTCCGATATATGATAATAGGTTGTAGCAAAAATATTTTTGGAGATATTTGAAAAAATCTTATGCAAAACTTTAAATGCGTTTTCTGTCTAAACTAGAAGAGATAGAGCGATTCTACGTGTTTTTTGTGATCACTGGGAATGCACAGATTCTTCCGATATATGATAATAGGTTGTAGCAAAAATATTTTTGGAGATATTTGAAAAAATCTTTTGCAAAACTTTAAATGCGTTTTCTGGCTAAACTAGAAGAGATAGAGCGATTCTACATGTTTTTTGTGATCACTGGGAATGCACAGATTCTGCCGATATATGATAATAGGTTGTAGCAAAAATATTTTTGGAGATATTTGAAAAAATCTTTTGCAAAACTTTAAACGCGTTTTCTGGCTAAACTAGAAGAGATAGAGCGATTCTACGTGTTTTTTGTGAACACTGGAGATGCACAGATTCTGCCGATATATGATAATAGGTTGTAGCAAAAATGTTTTTGGAGATATTTGAAAAAATCTTTTGCAAAACTTTAAATGCGTTTTCTGTCTAAACTAGAAGAGATAGAGCGATTCTACGTGTTTTTTGTGATCACTGGGAATGCACAGATTCTTCCGATATATGATAATAGGTTGTAGCAAAAATATTTTTGGAGATATTTGAAAAAATATTTTGCAAAACTTTAAATGGGTTTTCTGGCTAAACTAGAAGAGATAGAGCGATTCTACGTGTTTTTTGTGATCACTGGGAATGCACAGATTCTGCCGATATATGATAAAAGGTTGTAGCAAAAATACTTTTGGAGATATTTGAAAAAATATTTTGCAAAACTTTAAATGCCTTTTCTGGCTAAACTAGAAGAGATAGAGCGATTCTACGTGCTTTTTGTGATCACTGGGAATGCACAGATTCTTCCGATATATGATAATAGGTTGTAGCAAAAATACTTTTGGAGATATTTGAAAAAATATTTTGCAAAATTTTAAATGCGTTTTCTGGCTAAACTAGAAGAGATAGAGCGATTCTACGTGTTTTTTGTGATCACTGGGAATGCACAGATTCTTCCGATATATGATAATAGGTTGTAGCAAAAATATTTTTGGAGATATTTGAAAAAATCTTTTGCAAAACTTTAAATGCGTTTTCTGGCTAAACTAGAAGAGATAGAGCGATTCTACGTGTTTTTTTGTGATCACTGGGAATGCACAGATTCTGCCGATATATGATAATAGGTTGTAGCAAAAATATTTTTGGAGATATTTGAAAAAATCTTTTGCAAAACTTTAAATGCCTTTTCTGGCTAAACTAGAAGAGATAGAGCGATTCTACGTGCTTTTTGTGATCACTGGGAATGCACAGATTCTTCCGATATATGATAATAGGTTGTAGCAAAAATATTTTTGGAGATATTTGAAAAAATCTTATGCAAAACTTTAAATGCGTTTTCTGTCTAAACTAGAAGAGATAGAGCGATTCTACGTGTTTTTTGTGATCACTGGGAATGCACAGATTCTTCCGATATATGATAATAGGTTGTAGCAAAAATATTTTTGGAGATATTTGAAAAAATCTTTTGCAAAACTTTAAATGCGTTTTCTGGCTAAACTAGAAGAGATAGAGCGATTCTACATGTTTTTTGTGATCACTGGGAATGCACAGATTCTGCCGATATATGATAATAGGTTGTAGCAAAAATATTTTTGGAGATATTTGAAAAAATCTTTTGCAAAACTTTAAACGCGTTTTCTGGCTAAACTAGAAGAGATAGAGCGATTCTACGTGTTTTTTGTGAACACTGGAGATGCACAGATTCTGCCGATATATGATAATAGGTTGTAGCAAAAATGTTTTTGGAGATATTTGAAAAAATCTTTTGCAAAACTTTAAATGCGTTTTCTGTCTAAACTAGAAGAGATAGAGCGATTCTACGTGTTTTTTGTGATCACTGGGAATGCACAGATTCTTCCGATATATGATAATAGGTTGTAGCAAAAATATTTTTGGAGATATTTGAAAAAATATTTTGCAAAACTTTAAATGGGTTTTCTGGCTAAACTAGAAGAGATAGAGCGATTCTACGTGTTTTTTGTGATCACTGGGAATGCACAGATTCTGCCGATATATGATAAAAGGTTGTAGCAAAAATACTTTTGGAGATATTTGAAAAAATATTTTGCAAAACTTTAAATGCGTTTTCTGTCTAAACTAGAAGAGATAGAGCGATTCTACGTGTTTTTTGTGATCACTGGGAATGCACAGATTCTTCCGATATATGATAATAGGTTGTAGCAAAAATATTTTTGGAGATATTTGAAAAAATCTTATGCAAAACTTTAAATGCGTTTTCTGTCTAAACTAGAAGAGATAGAGCGATTCTACGTGTTTTTTGTGATCACTGGGAATGCACAGATTCTTCCGATATATGATAATAGGTTGTAGCAAAAATATTTTTGGAGATATTTGAAAAAATCTTTTGCAAAACTTTAAATGCGTTTTCTGGCTAAACTAGAAGAGATAGAGCGATTCTACATGTTTTTTGTGATCACTGGGAATGCACAGATTCTGCCGATATATGATAATAGGTTGTAGCAAAAATATTTTTGGAGATATTTGAAAAAATCTTTTGCAAAACTTTAAACGCGTTTTCTGGCTAAACTAGAAGAGATAGAGCGATTCTACGTGTTTTTTGTGAACACTGGAGATGCACAGATTCTGCCGATATATGATAATAGGTTGTAGCAAAAATGTTTTTGGAGATATTTGAAAAAATCTTTTGCAAAACTTTAAATGCGTTTTCTGTCTAAACTAGAAGAGATAGAGCGATTCTACGTGTTTTTTGTGATCACTGGGAATGCACAGATTCTTCCGATATATGATAATAGGTTGTAGCAAAAATATTTTTGGAGATATTTGAAAAAATATTTTGCAAAACTTTAAATGGGTTTTCTGGCTAAACTAGAAGAGATAGAGCGATTCTACGTGTTTTTTGTGATCACTGGGAATGCACAGATTCTGCCGATATATGATAAAAGGTTGTAGCAAAAATACTTTTGGAGATATTTGAAAAAATATTTTGCAAAACTTTAAATGCGTTTTCTGTCTAAACTAGAAGAGATAGAGCGATTCTACGTGTTTTTTGTGATCACTGGGAATGCACAGATTCTTCCGATATATGATAATAGGTTGTAGCAAAAATATTTTTGGAGATATTTGAAAAAATCTTTTGCAAAACTTTAAATGCGTTTTCTGGCTAAACTAGAAGAGATAGAGCGATTCTACATGTTTTTTGTGATCACTGGGAATGCACAGATTCTGCCGATATATGATAATAGGTTGTAGCAAAAATATTTTTGGAGATATTTGAAAAAATCTTTTGCAAAACTTTAAACGCGTTTTCTGGCTAAACTAGAAGAGATAGAGCGATTCTACGTGTTTTTTGTGAACACTGGAGATGCACAGATTCTGCCGATATATGATAATAGGTTGTAGCAAAAATGTTTTTGGAGATATTTGAAAAAATCTTTTGCAAAACTTTAAATGCGTTTTCTGTCTAAACTAGAAGAGATAGAGCGATTCTACGTGTTTTTTGTGATCACTGGGAATGCACAGATTCTTCCGATATATGATAATAGGTTGTAGCAAAAATATTTTTGGAGATATTTGAAAAAATATTTTGCAAAACTTTAAATGGGTTTTCTGGCTAAACTAGAAGAGATAGAGCGATTCTACGTGTTTTTTGTGATCACTGGGAATGCACAGATTCTGCCGATATATGATAAAAGGTTGTAGCAAAAATACTTTTGGAGATATTTGAAAAAATATTTTGCAAAACTTTAAATGCGTTTTCTGTCTAAACTAGAAGAGATAGAGCGATTCTACGTGTTTTTTGTGATCACTGGGAATGCACAGATTCTTCCGATATATGATAATAGGTTGTAGCAAAAATATTTTTGGAGATATTTGAAAAAATATTTTGCAAAACTTTAAATGGGTTTTCTGGCTAAACTAGAAGAGATAGAGCGATTCTACGTGCTTTTTGTGATCACTGGGAATGCACAGATTCTGCCGATATATGATAAAAGGTTGTAGCAAAAATGTTTTTGGAGATATTTGAAAAAATCTTTTGCAAAACTTTAAATGCGTTTTCTGTCTAAACTAGAAGAGATAGAGCGATTCTACGTGTTTTTTGTGATCACTGGGAATGCACAGATTCTTCCGATATATGATAATAGGTTGTAGCAAAAATATTTTTGGAGATATTTGAAAAAATATTTTGCAAAACTTTAAATGGGTTTTCTGGCTAAACTAGAAGAGATAGAGCGATTCTACGTGCTTTTTGTGATCACTGGGAATGCACAGATTCTGCCGATATATGATAAAAGGTTGTAGCAAAAATACTTTTGGAGATATTTGAAAAAATCTTTTGCAAAACTTTAAATGCCTTTTCTGGCTAAACTAGAAGAGATAGAGCGATTCTACGTGCTTTTTGTGATCACTGGGAATGCACAGATTCTGCCGATATATGATAAAAGGTTGTAGCAAAAATACTTTTGGAGATATTTGAAAAAATATTTTGCAAAACTTTAAATGCGTTTTCTGGCTAAACTAGAAGAGATAGAGCGATTCTACGTGTTTTTTGTCATCACTGGGAATGCACAGATTCTTCCGATATATGATAATAGGTTGTAGCAAAAATATTTTTGGAGATATTTGAAAAAATCTTTTGCAAAACTTTAAATGCGTTTTCTGGCTAAACTAGAAGAGATAGAGCGATTCTACGTGTTTTTTGTGATCACTGGGAATGCACAGATTCTGCCAATATATGATAATAGGTTGTAGCAAAAATACTTTTGGAGATATTTGAAAAAATATTTTGCAAAACTTTAAATGCCTTTTCTGGCTAAACTAGAAGAGATAGAGCGATTCTACGTGCTTTTTGTGATCACTGGGAATGCACAGATTCTTCCGATATATGATAATAGGTTGTAGCAAAAATATTTTTGGAGATATTTGAAAAAATCTTATGCAAAACTTTAAACGCGTTTTCTGTCTAAACTAGAAGAGATAGAGCGATTCTACGTGTTTTTTGTGATCACTGGGAATGCACAGATTCTGCCGATATATGATAAAAGGTTGTAGCAAAAATACTTTTGGAGATATTTGAAAAAATATTTTGCAAAACTTTAAATGCGTTTTCTGTCTAAACTAGAAGAGATAGAGCGATTCTACGTGTTTTTTGTGATCACTGGGAATGCACAGATTCTTCCGATATATGATAATAGGTTGTAGCAAAAATATTTTTGGAGATATTTGAAAAAATCTTTTGCAAAACTTTAAACGCGTTTTCTGGCTAAACTAGAAGAGATAGAGCGATTCTACGTGTTTTTTGTGAACACTGGAGATGCACAGATTCTGCCGATATATGATAATAGGTTGTAGCAAAAATGTTTTTGGAGATATTTGAAAAAATCTTTTGCAAAACTTTAAATGCGTTTTTGTCTAAACTAGAAGAGATAAAGCGATTCTACGTGTTTTTTGTGATCACTGGGAATGCACAGGTTCTGCCGATATATGATAATAGGTTGTAGCAAAAATATTTTTGGAGATATTTGAAAAAATATTTTGCAAAACTTTAAACGCGTTTTCTGGCTAAACTAGAAGAGATAGAGCGATTCTACGTGTTTTTTGTGAACACTGGAGATGCACAGATTCTGCCGATATATGATAAAAGGTTGTAGCAAAAATACTTTTGGAGATATTTGAAAAAATATTTTGCAAAACTTTAAATGCGTTTTCTGTCTAAACTAGAAGAGATAGAGCGATTCTACGTGTTTTTTGTGATCACTGGGAATGCACAGATTCTTCCGATATATGATAATAGGTTGTAGCAAAAATATTTTTGGAGATATTTGAAAAAATCTTATGCAAAACTTTAAATGCGTTTTCTGTCTAAACTAGAAGAGATAGAGCGATTCTACGTGTTTTTTGTGATCACTGGGAATGCACAGATTCTTCCGATATATGATAATAGGTTGTAGCAAAAATATTTTTGGAGATATTTGAAAAAATCTTTTGCAAAACTTTAAATGCGTTTTCTGGCTAAACTAGAAGAGATAGAGCGATTCTACATGTTTTTTGTGATCACTGTGAATGCACAGATTCTGCCGATATATGATAATAGGTTGTAGCAAAAATATTTTTGGAGATATTTGAAAAAATCTTTTGCAAAACTTTAAACGCGTTTTCTGGCTAAACTAGAAGAGATAGAGCGATTCTACGTGTTTTTTGTGAACACTGGAGATGCACAGATTCTGCCGATATATGATAATAGGTTGTAGCAAAAATGTTTTTGGAGATATTTGAAAAAATCTTTTGCAAAACTTTAAATGCGTTTTCTGTCTAAACTAGAAGAGATAGAGCGATTCTACGTGTTTTTTGTGATCACTGGGAATGCACAGATTCTTCCGATATATGATAATAGGTTGTAGCAAAAATATTTTTGGAGATATTTGAAAAAATATTTTGCAAAACTTTAAATGGGTTTTCTGGCTAAACTAGAAGAGATAGAGCGATTCTACGTGTTTTTTGTGATCACTGGGAATGCACAGATTCTGCCGATATATGATAAAAGGTTGTAGCAAAAATACTTTTGGAGATATTTGAAAAAATATTTTGCAAAACTTTAAATGCGTTTTCTGTCTAAACTAGAAGAGATAGAGCGATTCTACGTGTTTTTTGTGATCACTGGGAATGCACAGATTCTTCCGATATATGATAATAGGTTGTAGCAAAAATATTTTTGGAGATATTTGAAAAAATCTTTTGCAAAACTTTAAATGCGTTTTCTGGCTAAACTAGAAGAGATAGAGCGATTCTACATGTTTTTTGTGATCACTGGAAATGCACAGATTCTGCCGATATATGATAATAGGTTGTAGCAAAAATATTTTTGGAGATATTTGAAAAAATCTTTTGCAAAACTTTAAACGCGTTTTCTGGCTAAACTAGAAGAGATAGAGCGATTCTACGTGTTTTTTGTGAACACTGGAGATGCACAGATTCTGCCGATATATGATAATAGGTTGTAGCAAAAATGTTTTTGGAGATATTTGAAAAAATCTTTTGCAAAACTTTAAATGCGTTTTCTGTCTAAACTAGAAGAGATAGAGCGATTCTACGTGTTTTTTGTGATCACTGGGAATGCACAGATTCTTCCGATATATGATAATAGGTTGTAGCAAAAATATTTTTGGAGATATTTGAAAAAATATTTTGCAAAATATTTTGCAAAACTTTAAATGGGTTTTCTGGCTAAACTAGAAGAGATAGAGCGATTCTACGTGCTTTTTGTGATCACTGGGAATGCACAGATTCTGCCGATATATGATAAAAGGTTGTAGCAAAAATGTTTTTGGAGATATTTGAAAAAATCTTTTGCAAAACTTTAAATGCGTTTTCTGTCTAAACTAGAAGAGATAGAGCGATTCTACGTGTTTTTTGTGATCACTGGGAATGCACAGATTCTTCCGATATATGATAATAGGTTGTAGCAAAAATATTTTTGGAGATATTTGAAAAAATATTTTGCAAAACTTTAAATGGGTTTTCTGGCTAAACTAGAAGAGATAGAGCGATTCTACGTGCTTTTTGTGATCACTGGGAATGCACAGATTCTGCCGATATATGATAAAAGGTTGTAGCAAAAATACTTTTGGAGATATTTGAAAAAATCTTTTGCAAAACTTTAAATGCCTTTTCTGGCTAAACTAGAAGAGATAGAGCGATTCTACGTGCTTTTTGTGATCACTGGGAATGCACAGATTCTGCCGATATATGATAAAAGGTTGTAGCAAAAATACTTTTGGAGATATTTGAAAAAATATTTTGCAAAACTTTAAATGCGTTTTCTGGCTAAACTAGAAGAGATAGAGCGATTCTACGTGTTTTTTGTCATCACTGGGAATGCACAGATTCTTCCGATATATGATAATAGGTTGTAGCAAAAATATTTTTGGAGATATTTGAAAAAATCTTTTGCAAAACTTTAAATGCGTTTTCTGGCTAAACTAGAAGAGATAGAGCGATTCTACGTGTTTTTTGTGATCACTGGGAATGCACAGATTCTGCCAATATATGATAATAGGTTGTAGCAAAAATACTTTTGGAGATATTTGAAAAAATATTTTGCAAAACTTTAAATGCCTTTTCTGGCTAAACTAGAAGAGATAGAGCGATTCTACGTGCTTTTTGTGATCACTGGGAATGCACAGATTCTTCCGATATATGATAATAGGTTGTAGCAAAAATATTTTTGGAGATATTTGAAAAAATCTTATGCAAAACTTTAAACGCGTTTTCTGTCTAAACTAGAAGAGATAGAGCGATTCTACGTGTTTTTTGTGATCACTGGGAATGCACAGATTCTGCCGATATATGATAAAAGGTTGTAGCAAAAATACTTTTGGAGATATTTGAAAAAATATTTTGCAAAACTTTAAATGCGTTTTCTGTCTAAACTAGAAGAGATAGAGCGATTCTACGTGTTTTTTGTGATCACTGGGAATGCACAGATTCTTCCGATATATGATAATAGGTTGTAGCAAAAATATTTTTGGAGATATTTGAAAAAATCTTTTGCAAAACTTTAAACGCGTTTTCTGGCTAAACTAGAAGAGATAGAGCGATTCTACGTGTTTTTTGTGAACACTGGAGATGCACAGATTCTGCCGATATATGATAATAGGTTGTAGCAAAAATGTTTTTGGAGATATTTGAAAAAATCTTTTGCAAAACTTTAAATGCGTTTTTGTCTAAACTAGAAGAGATAAAGCGATTCTACGTGTTTTTTGTGATCACTGGGAATGCACAGGTTCTGCCGATATATGATAATAGGTTGTAGCAAAAATATTTTTGGAGATATTTGAAAAAATATTTTGCAAAACTTTAAATGCGTTTTCTGGCTAAACTAGAAGAGATAGAGCGATTCTACGTGTTTTTTGTGATCACTGGGAATGCACAGATTCTTCCGATATATGATAATAGGTTGTAGCAAAAATACTTTTGGAGATATTTGAAAAAATATTTTGCAAAACTTTAAATGCGTTTTCTGGCTAAACTAGAAGAGATAGAGCGATTCTACGTGCTTTTTGTGATCACTGGGAATGCACAGATTCTTCCGATATATGATAATAGGTTGTAGCAAAAATATTTTTGGAGATATTTGAAAAAATCTTATGCAAAACTTTAAACGCGTTTTCTGTCTAAACTAGAAGAGATAGAGCGATTCTACGTGTTTTTTGTGATCACTGGGAATGCACAGATTCTTCCGATATATGATAATAGGTTGTAGCAAAAATATTTTTGGAGATATTTGAAAAAATCTTTTGCAAAACTTTAAATGCGTTTTCTGGCTAAACTAGAAGAGATAGAGCGATTCTACGTGTTTTTTGTGATCACTGGGAATGCACAGATTCTGCCGATATATGATAATAGGTTGTAGCAAAAATATTTTTGGAGATATTTGAAAAAATCTTTTGCAAAGCTTTAAACGCGTTTTCTGGCTAAACTAGAAGAGATAGAGCGATTCTACGTGTTTTTTGTGAACACTGGAGATGCACAGATTCTGCCGATATATGATAATAGGTTGTAGCAAAAATGTTTTTGGAGATATTTGAAAAAATCTTTTGCAAAACTTTAAATGCGTTTTCTGTCTAAACTAGAAGAGATAAAGCGATTCTACGTGTTTTTTGTGATCACTGGGAATGCACAGATTCTGCCGATATATGATAATAGGTTGTAGCAAAAATATTTTTGGAGATATTTGAAAAAATATTTTGCAAAACTTTAAATGCGTTTTCTGGCTAAACTAGAAGAGATAGAGCGATTCTACGTGTTTTTTGTGATCACTGGGAATGCACAGATTCTTCCGATATTTGATAATAGGTTGTAGCAAAAATATTTTTGGAGATATTTGAAAAAATCTTTTGCAAAACTTTAAATGCGTTTTCTGGCTAAACTAGAAGAGATAGAGCGATTCTACGTGTTTTTTGTGATCACTGGGAATGCACAGATTCTGCCGATATATGATAATAGGTTGTAGCAAAAATATTTTTGGAGATATTTGAAAAAATCTTTTGCAAAACTTTAAATGCCTTTTCTGGCTAAACTAGAAGAGATAGAGCGATTCTACGTGCTTTTTGTGATCACTGGGAATGCACAGATTCTGCCGATATATGATAATAGGTTGTAGCAAAAATACTTTTGGAGATATTTGAAAAAATATTTTGCAAAACTTTAAATGCGTTTTCTGGCTAAACTAGAAGAGATAGAGCGATTCTACGTGTTTTTTTGTGATCACTGGGAATGCACAGATTCTTCCGATATATGATAATAGGTTGTAGCAAAAATATTTTTGGAGATATTTGAAAAAATCTTTTGCAAAACTTTAAATGCGTTTTCTGGCTAAACTAGAAGAGATAGAGCGATTCTACGTGTTTTTTGTGATCACTGGGAATGCACAGATTCTGCCGATATATGATAATAGGTTGTAGCAAAAATATTTTTGGAGATATTTGAAAAAATCTTTTGCAAAACTTTAAATGCCTTTTCTGGCTAAACTAGAAGAGATAGAGCGATTCTACGTGCTTTTTGTGATCACTGGGAATGCACAGATTCTTCCGATATATGATAATAGGTTGTAGCAAAAATATTTTTGGAGATATTTGAAAAAATCTTATGCAAAACTTTAAACGCGTTTTCTGTCTAAACTAGAAGAGATAGAGCGATTCTACGTGTTTTTTGTGATCACTGGGAATGCACAGATTCTTCCGATATATGATAATAGGTTGTAGCAAAAATATTTTTGGAGATATTTGAAAAAATCTTTTGCAAAACTTTAAATGCGTTTTCTGGCTAAACTAGAAGAGATAGAGCGATTCTACGTGTTTTTTGTGATCACTGGGAATGCACAGATTCTGCCGATATATGATAATAGGTTGTAGCAAAAATATTTTTGGAGATATTTGAAAAAATCTTTTGCAAAACTTTAAACGCGTTTTCTGGCTAAACTAGAAGAGATAAAGCGATTCTACGTGTTTTTTGTGATCACTGGGAATGCACAGATTCTGCCGATATATGATAATAGGTTGTAGCAAAAATATTTTTGGAGATATTTGAAAAAATATTTTGCAAAACTTTAAATGCGTTTTCTGGCTAAACTAGAAGAGATAGAGCGATTCTACGTGTTTTTTGTGATCACTGGGAATGCACAGATTCTTCCGATATATGATAATAGGTTGTAGCAAAAATATTTTTGGAGATATTTGAAAAAATCTTTTGCAAAACTTTAAATGCGTTTTCTGGCTAAACTAGAAGAGATAGAGCGATTCTACGTGTTTTTTATGATCACTGGGAATGCACAGATTCTGCCGATATATGATAATAGGTTGTAGCAAAAATATTTTTGGAGATATTTGAAAAAATATTTTGCAAAACTTTAAATGCGTTTTCTGGCTAAACTAGAAGAGATAGAGCGATTCTACGTGCTTTTTGTGATCACTGGGAATGCACAGATTCTTCCGATATATGATAATAGGTTGTAGCAAAAATATTTTTGGAGATATTTGAAAAAATCTTATGCAAAACTAGAAGAGATAGAGCGATTCTACGTGTTTTTTGTGATCACTGGGAATGCACAGATTCTTCCGATATATGATAATAGGTTGTAGTAAAAATATTTTTGGAGATATTTGAAAAAATCTTTTGCAAAACTTTAAATGCGTTTTCTGGCTAAACTAGAAGAGATAGAGCGATTCTACGTGTTTTTTGTGATCACTGGGAATGCACAGATTCTTCCGATATATGATAATAGGTTGTAGCAAAAATATTTTTGGAGATATTTGAAAAAATCTTTTGCAAAACTTTAAACGCGTTTTCTGGCTAAACTAGAAGAGATAGAGCGATTCTACGTGCTTTTTGTGATCACTGGAAATGCACAGATTCTTCCGATATATGATAATAGGTTGTAGTAAAAATATTTTTGGAGATATTTGAAAAAATCTTTTGCAAAACTTTAAATGCGTTTTCTGGCTAAACTAGAAGAGACAGAGCGATTCTACGTGTTTTTTGTGATCACTGGGAATGCACAGATTCTTCCGATATATGATAATAGGTTGTAGCAAAAATATTTTTGGAGATATTTGAAAAAATCTTTTGCAAAACTTTAAATGCGTTTTCTGGCTAAACTAGAAGAGATAGAGCGATTCTACGTGTTTTTTGTGATCACTGGGAATGCACAGATTTTGCCGATATATGATAATAGGTTGTAGCAAAAATATTTTTGGAGATATTTGAAAAAATCTTTTGCAAAACTTTAAATGCCTTTTCTGGCTAAACTAGAAGAGATAGAGCGATTCTACGTGCTTTTTGTGATCACTGGGAATGCACAGATTCTGCCGATATATGATAATAGGTTGTAGCAAAAATACTTTTGGAGATATTTGAAAAAATATTTTGCAAAACTTTAAATGCGTTTTCTGGCTAAACTAGAAGAGATAGAGCGATTCTACGTGTTTTTTGTGATCACTGGGAATGCACAGATTCTTCCGATATATGATAATAGGTTGTAGCAAAAATATTTTTGGAGATATTTGAAAAAATCTTTTGCAAAACTTTAAATGCGTTTTCTGGCTAAACTAGAAGAGCTAGAGCGATTCTACGTGTTTTTTATGATCACTGGGAATGCACAGATTCTGCCGATATATGATAATAGGTTGTAGCAAAAATATTTTTGGAGATATTTGAAAAAATCTTTTGCAAAACTTTAAATGCCTTTTCTGGCTAAACTAGAAGAGGTAGAGCGATTCTACGTGCTTTTTGTGATCACTGGGAATGCACAGATTCTTCCGATATATGATAATAGGTTGTAGCAAAAATATTTTTGGAGATATTTGAAAAAATCTTATGCAAAACTTTAAACGCGTTTTCTGTCTAAACTAGAAGAGATAGAGCGATTCTACGTGTTTTTTGTGATCACTGGGAATGCACAGATTCTTCCGATATATGATAATAGGTTGTAGCAAAAATGTTTTTGGAGATATTTGAAAAAATCTTTTGCAAAACTTTAAATGCGTTTTCTGGCTAAACTAGAAGAGATAGAGCGATTCTACGTGTTTTTTGTGATCACTGGGAATGCACAGATTCTGCCGATATATGATAATAGGTTGTAGCAAAAATATTTTTGGAGATATTTGAAAAAATCTTTTGCAAAACTTTAAACGCGTTTTCTGGCTAAACTAGAAGAGATAGAGCGATTCTACGTGTTTTTTGTGAACACTGGAGATGCACAGATTCTGCCGATATATGATAATAGGTTGTAGCAAAAATGTTTTTGGAGATATTTGAAAAAATCTTTTGCAAAACTTTAAATGCGTTTTCTGTCTAAACTAGAAGAGATAGAGCGATTCTACGTGTTTTTTGTGATCACTGGGAATGCACAGATTCTGCCGATATATGATAATAGGTTGTAGCAAAAATATTTTTGGAGATATTTGAAAAAATATTGTTTTTTGTGATCACTGGGAATGCACAGATTCTTCCGATATATGATAATAGGTTGTAGCAAAAATATTTTTGGAGATATTTGAAAAAATCTTTTGCAAAACTTTAAACGCGTTTTCTGGCTAAACTAGAAGAGATAAAGCGATTCTACGTGTTTTTTGTGATCACTGGGAATGCACAGATTCTGCCGATATATGATAATAGGTTGTAGCAAAAATATTTTTGGAGATATTTGAAAAAATCTTTTGCAAAACTTTAAACGCGTTTTCTGGCTAAACTAGAAGAGATAAAGCGATTCTACGTGTTTTTTGTGATCACTGGGAATGCACAGATTCTGCCGATATATGATAATAGGTTGTAGCAAAAATATTTTTGGAGATATTTGAAAAAATATTTTGCAAAACTTTAAATGCGTTTTCTGGCTAAACTAGAAGAGATAGAGCGATTCTACGTGTTTTTTGTGATCACTGGGAATGCACAGATTCTTCCGATATATGATAATAGGTTGTAGCAAAAATATTTTTGGAGATATTTGAAAAAATCTTTTGCAAAACTTTAAATGCGTTTTCTGGCTAAACTAGAACAGATAGAGCGATTCTACGTGTTTTTTATGATCACTGGGAATGCACAGATTCTTCCGATATATGATAATAGGTTGTAGCAAAAATATTTTTGGAGATATTTGAAAAAATATTTTGCAAAACTTTAAATGCGTTTTCTGGCTAAACTAGAAGAGATAGAGCGATTCTACGTGCTTTTTGTGATCACTGGGAATGCACAGATTCTTCCGATATATGATAATAGGTTGTAGCAAAAATATTTTTGGAGATATTTGAAAAAATCTTATGCAAAACTTTAAACGCGTTTTCTGTCTAAACTAGAAGAGATAGAGCGATTCTACGTGTTTTTTGTGATCACTGGGAATGCACAGATTCTTCCGATATATGATAATAGGTTGTAGCAAAAATATTTTTGGAGATATTTGAAAAAATCTTTCGCAAAACTTTAAATGCGTTTTCTGGCTAAACTAGAAGAGATAGAGCGATTCTACGTGTTTTTTGTGATCACTGGGAATGCACAGATTCTGCCGATATATGATAATAGGTTGTAGCAAAAATATTTTTGGAGATATTTGAAAAAATCTTATGCAAAACTTTAAACGCGTTTTCTGTCTAAACTAGAAGAGATAGAGCGATTCTACGTGTTTTTTGTGATCACTGGGAATGCACAGATTCTTCCGATATATGATAATAGGTTGTAGCAAAAATATTTTTGGAGATATTTGAAAAAATCTTTTGCAAAACTTTAAATGCGTTTTCTGGCTAAACTAGAAGAGATAGAGCGATTCTACGTGTTTTTTGTGATCACTGGGAATGCACAGATTCTGCCGATATATGATAATAGGTTGTAGCAAAAATATTTTTGGAGATATTTGAAAAAATCTTTTGCAAAACTTTAAACGCGTTTTCTGGCTAAACTAGAAGAGATAAAGCGATTCTACGTGTTTTTTGTGATCACTGGGAATGCACAGATTCTGCCGATATATGATAATAGGTTGTAGCAAAAATATTTTTGGAGATATTTGAAAAAATCTTATGCAAAACTTTAAACGCGTTTTCTGTCTAAACTAGAAGAGATAGAGCGATTCTACGTGTTTTTTGTGATCACTGGGAATGCACAGATTCTTCCGATATATGATGATAGGTTGTAGCAAAAATATTTTTGGAGATATTTGAAAAAATCTTTTGCAAAACTTTAAATGCGTTTTCTGGCTAAACTAGAAGAGATAGAGCGATTCTACGTGTTTTTTGTGATCACTGGGAATGCACAGATTCTTCCGATATATGATAATAGGTTGTAGCAAAAATATTTTTGGAGATATTTGAAAAAATCTTTTGCAAAACTTTAAATGCGTTTTCTGGCTAAACTAGAAGAGATAGAGCGATTCTACGTGTTTTTTGTGATCACTGGGAATGCACAGATTCTGCCGATATATGATAATAGGTTGTAGCAAAAATATTTTTGGAGATATTTGAAAAAATCTTTTGCAAAACTTTAAATGCCTTTTCTGGCTAAACTAGAAGAGATAGAGCGATTCTACGTGCTTTTTGTGATCACTGGGAATGCACAGATTCTTCCGATATATGATAATAGGTTGTAGCAAAAATATTTTTGGAGATATTTGAAAAAATCTTATGCAAAACTTTAAACGCGTTTTCTGTCTAAACTAGAAGAGATAGAGCGATTCTACGTGTTTTTTGTGATCACTGGGAATGCACAGATTCTTCCGATATATGATAATAGGTTGTAGCAAAAATATTTTTGGAGATATTTGAAAAAATCTTTTGCAAAACTTTAAATGCGTTTTCTGGCTAAACTAGAAGAGATAGAGCGATTCTACGTGTTTTTTGTGATCACTGGGAATGCACAGATTCTGCCGATATATGATAATAGGTTGTAGCAAAAATATTTTTGGAGATATTTGAAAAAATCTTTTGCAAAACTTTAAATGCCTTTTCTGGCTAAACTAGAAGAGATAGAGCGATTCTACGTGCTTTTTGTGATCACTGGGAATGCACAGATTCTTCCGATATATGATAATAGGTTGTAGCAAAAATATTTTTGGAGATATTTGAAAAAATCTTTTGCAAAACTTTAAATGCGTTTTCTGGCTAAACTAGAAGAGATAGAGCGATTCTACGTGTTTTTTGTGATCACTGGGAATGCACAGATTCTGCCGATATATGATAATAGGTTGTAGCAAAAATATTTTTGGAGATATTTGAAAAAATATTTTGCAAAACTTTAAATGCGTTTTCTGGCTAAACTAGAAGAGATAGAGCGATTCTACGTGCTTTTTGTGATCACTGGGAATGCACAGATTCTTCCGATATATGATAATAGGTTGTAGCAAAAATATTTTTGGAGATATTTGAAAAAATCTTATGCAAAACTTTAAACGCGTTTTCTGTCTAAACTAGAAGAGATAGAGCGATTCTACGTGTTTTTTGTGATCACTGGGAATGCACAGATTCTTCCGATATATGATAATAGGTTGTAGCAAAAATATTTTTGGAGATATTTGAAAAAATCTTTTGCAAAACTTTAAATGCGTTTTCTGGCTAAACTAGAAGAGATAGAGCGATTCTACGTGTTTTTTGTGATCACTGGGAATGCACAGATTCTGCCGATATATGATAATAGGTTGTAGCAAAAATATTTTTGGAGATATTTGAAAAAATCTTATGCAAAACTTTAAACGCGTTTTCTGTCTAAACTAGAAGAGATAGAGCGATTCTACGTGTTTTTTGTGATCACTGGGAATGCACAGATTCTTCCGATATATGATAATAGGTTGTAGCAAAAATATTTTTGGAGATATTTGAAAAAATCTTTTGCAAAACTTTAAATGCGTTTTCTGGCTAAACTAGAAGAGATAGAGCGATTCTACGTGTTTTTTGTGATCACTGGGAATGCACAGATTCTGCCGATATATGATAATAGGTTGTAGCAAAAATATTTTTGGAGATATTTGAAAAAATCTTTTGCAAAACTTTAAACGCGTTTTCTGGCTAAACTAGAAGAGATAAAGCGATTCTACGTGTTTTTTGTGATCACTGGGAATGCACAGATTCTGCCGATATATGATAATAGGTTGTAGCAAAAATATTTTTGGAGATATTTGAAAAAATCTTATGCAAAACTTTAAACGCGTTTTCTGTCTAAACTAGAAGAGATAGAGCGATTCTACGTGTTTTTTGTGATCACTGGGAATGCACAGATTCTTCCGATATATGATGATAGGTTGTAGCAAAAATATTTTTGGAGATATTTGAAAAAATCTTTTGCAAAACTTTAAATGCGTTTTCTGGCTAAACTAGAAGAGATAGAGCGATTCTACGTGTTTTTTGTGATCACTGGGAATGCACAGATTCTTCCGATATATGATAATAGGTTGTAGCAAAAATATTTTTGGAGATATTTGAAAAAATCTTTTGCAAAACTTTAAATGCGTTTTCTGGCTAAACTAGAAGAGATAGAGCGATTCTACGTGTTTTTTGTGATCACTGGGAATGCACAGATTCTGCCGATATATGATAATAGGTTGTAGCAAAAATATTTTTGGAGATATTTGAAAAAATCTTTTGCAAAACTTTAAATGCCTTTTCTGGCTAAACTAGAAGAGATAGAGCGATTCTACGTGCTTTTTGTGATCACTGGGAATGCACAGATTCTTCCGATATATGATAATAGGTTGTAGCAAAAATATTTTTGGAGATATTTGAAAAAATCTTATGCAAAACTTTAAACGCGTTTTCTGTCTAAACTAGAAGAGATAGAGCGATTCTACGTGTTTTTTGTGATCACTGGGAATGCACAGATTCTTCCGATATATGATAATAGGTTGTAGCAAAAATATTTTTGGAGATATTTGAAAAAATCTTTTGCAAAACTTTAAATGCGTTTTCTGGCTAAACTAGAAGAGATAGAGCGATTCTACGTGTTTTTTGTGATCACTGGGAATGCACAGATTCTGCCGATATATGATAATAGGTTGTAGCAAAAATATTTTTGGAGATATTTGAAAAAATCTTTTGCAAAACTTTAAATGCCTTTTCTGGCTAAACTAGAAGAGATAGAGCGATTCTACGTGCTTTTTGTGATCACTGGGAATGCACAGATTCTTCCGATATATGATAATAGGTTGTAGCAAAAATATTTTTGGAGATATTTGAAAAAATCTTTTGCAAAACTTTAAATGCGTTTTCTGGCTAAACTAGAAGAGATAGAGCGATTCTACGTGTTTTTTGTGATCACTGGGAATGCACAGATTCTGCCGATATATGATAATAGGTTGTAGCAAAAATATTTTTGGAGATATTTGAAAAAATATTTTGCAAAACTTTAAATGCGTTTTCTGGCTAAACTAGAAGAGATAGAGCGATTCTACGTGCTTTTTGTGATCACTGGGAATGCACAGATTCTTCCGATATATGATAATAGGTTGTAGCAAAAATATTTTTGGACATATTTGAAAAAATCTTATGCAAAACTTTAAACGCGTTTTCTGTCTAAACTAGAAGAGATAGAGCGATTCTACGTGTTTTTTGTGATCACTGGGAATGCACAGATTCTGCCGATATATGATAATAGGTTGTAGCAAAAATATTTTTGGAGATATTTGAAAAAATCTTATGCAAAACTTTAAACGCGTTTTCTGTCTAAACTAGAAGAGATAGAGCGATTCTACGTGTTTTTTGTGATCACTGGGAATGCACAGATTCTTCCGATATATGATAATAGGTTGTAGCAAAAATATTTTTGGAGATATTTGAAAAAATCTTTTGCAAAACTTTAAATGCGTTTTCTGGCTAAACTAGAAGAGATAGAGCGATTCTACGTGTTTTTTGTGATCACTGGGAATGCACAGATTCTGCCGATATATGATAATAGGTTGTAGCAAAAATATTTTTGGAGATATTTGAAAAAATCTTTTGCAAAACTTTAAACGCGTTTTCTGGCTAAACTAGAAGAGATAAAGCGATTCTACGTGTTTTTTGTGATCACTGGGAATGCACAGATTCTGCCGATATATGATAATAGGTTGTAGCAAAAATATTTTTGGAGATATTTGAAAAAATCTTATGCAAAACTTTAAACGCGTTTTCTGTCTAAACTAGAAGAGATAGAGCGATTCTACGTGTTTTTTGTGATCACTGGGAATGCACAGATTCTTCCGATATATGATGATAGGTTGTAGCAAAAATATTTTTGGAGATATTTGAAAAAATCTTTTGCAAAACTTTAAATGCGTTTTCTGGCTAAACTAGAAGAGATAGAGCGATTCTACGTGTTTTTTGTGATCACTGGGAATGCACAGATTCTTCCGATATATGATAATAGGTTGTAGCAAAAATATTTTTGGAGATATTTGAAAAAATCTTTTGCAAAACTTTAAATGCGTTTTCTGGCTAAACTAGAAGAGATAGAGCGATTCTACGTGTTTTTTGTGATCACTGGGAATGCACAGATTCTGCCGATATATGATAATAGGTTGTAGCAAAAATATTTTTGGAGATATTTGAAAAAATCTTTTGCAAAACTTTAAATGCCTTTTCTGGCTAAACTAGAAGAGATAGAGCGATTCTACGTGCTTTTTGTGATCACTGGGAATGCACAGATTCTTCCGATATATGATAATAGGTTGTAGCAAAAATATTTTTGGAGATATTTGAAAAAATCTTATGCAAAACTTTAAACGCGTTTTCTGTCTAAACTAGAAGAGATAGAGCGATTCTACGTGTTTTTTGTGATCACTGGGAATGCACAGATTCTTCCGATATATGATAATAGGTTGTAGCAAAAATATTTTTGGAGATATTTGAAAAAATCTTTTGCAAAACTTTAAATGCGTTTTCTGGCTAAACTAGAAGAGATAGAGCGATTCTACGTGTTTTTTGTGATCACTGGGAATGCACAGATTCTGCCGATATATGATAATAGGTTGTAGCAAAAATATTTTTGGAGATATTTGAAAAAATCTTTTGCAAAACTTTAAATGCCTTTTCTGGCTAAACTAGAAGAGATAGAGCGATTCTACGTGCTTTTTGTGATCACTGGGAATGCACAGATTCTTCCGATATATGATAATAGGTTGTAGCAAAAATATTTTTGGAGATATTTGAAAAAATCTTTTGCAAAACTTTAAATGCGTTTTCTGGCTAAACTAGAAGAGATAGAGCGATTCTACGTGCTTTTTGTGATCACTGGGAATGCACAGATTCTTCCGATATATGATAATAGGTTGTAGCAAAAATATTTTTGGAGATATTTGAAAAAATCTTATGCAAAACTTTAAACGCGTTTTCTGTCTAAACTAGAAGAGATAGAGCGATTCTACGTGTTTTTTGTGATCACTGGGAATGCACAGATTCTTCCGATATATGATAATAGGTTGTAGCAAAAATATTTTTGGAGATATTTGAAAAAATCTTTTGCAAAACTTTAAATGCGTTTTCTGGCTAAACTAGAAGAGATAGAGCGATTCTACGTGTTTTTTGTGATCACTGGGAATGCACAGATTCTGCCGATATATGATAATAGGTTGTAGCAAAAATATTTTTGGAGATATTTGAAAAAATCTTTTGCAAAACTTTAAATGCCTTTTCTGGCTAAACTAGAAGAGATAGAGCGATTCTACATGCTTTTTGTGATCACTGGGAATGCACAGATTCTTCCGATATATGATAATAGGTTGTAGCAAAAATATTTTTGGAGATATTTGAAAAAATCTTATGCAAAACTTTAAACGCGTTTTCTGTCTAAACTAGAAGAGATAGAGCGATTCTACGTGTTTTTTGTGATCACTGGGAATGCACAGATTCTTCCGATATATGATAATAGGTTGTAGCAAAAATATTTTTGGAGATATTTGAAAAAATCTTTTGCAAAACTTTAAATGCGTTTTCTGGCTAAACTAGAAGAGATAGAGCGATTCTACGTGTTTTTTGTGATCACTGGGAATGCACAGATTCTGCCGATATATGATAATAGGTTGTAGCAAAAATATTTTTGGAGATATTTGAAAAAATCTTATGCAAAACTTTAAACGCGTTTTCTGTCTAAACTAGAAGAGATAGAGCGATTCTACGTGTTTTTTGTGATCACTGGGAATGCACAGATTCTTCCGATATATGATAATAGGTTGTAGCAAAAATATTTTTGGAGATATTTGAAAAAATCTTTTGCAAAACTTTAAATGCGTTTTCTGGCTAAACTAGAAGAGATAGAGCGATTCTACGTGTTTTTTGTGATCACTGGGAATGCACAGATTCTTCCGATATATGATAATAGGTTGTAGCAAAAATATTTTTGGAGATATTTGAAAAAATATTGTTTTTTGTGATCACTGGGAATGCACAGATTCTTCCGATATATGATAATAGGTTGTAGCAAAAATATTTTTGGAGATATTTGAAAAAATCTTTTGCAAAACTTTAAACACGTTTTCTGGCTAAACTAGAAGAGATAGAGCGATTCTACGTGTTTTTTGTGATCACTGGGAATGCACAGATTCTGCCGATATATGATAATAGGTTGTAGCAAAAATATTTTTGGAGATATTTGAAAAAATCTTTTGCAAAACTTTAAATGCCTTTTCTGGCTAAACTAGAAGAGATAGAGCGATTCTACGTGCTTTTTGTGATCACTGGGAATGCACAGATTCTTCCGATATATGATAATAGGTTGTAGCAAAAATATTTTTGGAGATATTTGAAAAAATCTTATGCAAAACTTTAAACGCGTTTTCTGTCTAAACTAGAAGAGATAGAGCGATTCTACGTGTTTTTTGTGATCACTGGGAATGCACAGATTCTTCCGATATATGATAATAGGTTGTAGCAAAAATATTTTTGGAGATATTTGAAAAAATCTTTTGCAAAACTTTAAATGCGTTTTCTGGCTAAACTAGAAGAGATAGAGCGATTCTACGTGTTTTTTGTGATCACTGGGAATGCACAGATTCTGCCGATATATGATAATAGGTTGTAGCAAAAATATTTTTGGAGATATTTGAAAAAATCTTTTGCAAAACTTTAAATGCCTTTTCTGGCTAAACTAGAAGAGATAGAGCGATTCTACGTGCTTTTTGTGATCACTGGGAATGCACAGATTCTTCCGATATATGATAATAGGTTGTAGCAAAAATATTTTTGGAGATATTTGAAAAAATCTTTTGCAAAACTTTAAATGCGTTTTCTGGCTAAACTAGAAGAGATAGAGCGATTCTACGTGTTTTTTGTGATCACTGGGAATGCACAGATTCTGCCGATATATGATAATAGGTTGTAGCAAAAATATTTTTGGAGATATTTGAAAAAATATTTTGCAAAACTTTAAATGCGTTTTCTGGCTAAACTAGAAGAGATAGAGCGATTCTACGTGCTTTTTGTGATCACTGGGAATGCACAGATTCTTCCGATATATGATAATAGGTTGTAGCAAAAATATTTTTGGAGATATTTGAAAAAATCTTATGCAAAACTTTAAACGCGTTTTCTGTCTAAACTAGAAGAGATAGAGCGATTCTACGTGTTTTTTGTGATCACTGGGAATGCACAGATTCTTCCGATATATGATAATAGGTTGTAGCAAAAATATTTTTGGAGATATTTGAAAAAATCTTTTGCAAAACTTTAAATGCGTTTTCTGGCTAAACTAGAAGAGATAGAGCGATTCTACGTGTTTTTTGTGATCACTGGGAATGCACAGATTCTGCCGATATATGATAATAGGTTGTAGCAAAAATATTTTTGGAGATATTTGAAAAAATCTTTTGCAAAACTTTAAATGCCTTTTCTGGCTAAACTAGAAGAGATAGAGCGATTCTACATGCTTTTTGTGATCACTGGGAATGCACAGATTCTTCCGATATATGATAATAGGTTGTAGCAAAAATATTTTTGGAGATATTTGAAAAAATCTTATGCAAAACTTTAAACGCGTTTTCTGTCTAAACTAGAAGAGATAGAGCGATTCTACGTGTTTTTTGTGATCACTGGGAATGCACAGATTCTTCCGATATATGATAATAGGTTGTAGCAAAAATATTTTTGGAGATATTTGAAAAAATCTTTTGCAAAACTTTAAATGCGTTTTCTGGCTAAACTAGAAGAGATAGAGCGATTCTACGTGTTTTTTGTGATCACTGGGAATGCACAGATTCTGCCGATATATGATAATAGGTTGTAGCAAAAATATTTTTGGAGATATTTGAAAAAATCTTATGCAAAACTTTAAACGCGTTTTCTGTCTAAACTAGAAGAGATAGAGCGATTCTACGTGTTTTTTGTGATCACTGGGAATGCACAGATTCTTCCGATATATGATAATAGGTTGTAGCAAAAATATTTTTGGAGATATTTGAAAAAATCTTTTGCAAAACTTTAAATGCGTTTTCTGGCTAAACTAGAAGAGATAGAGCGATTCTACGTGTTTTTTGTGATCACTGGGAATGCACAGATTCTTCCGATATATGATAATAGGTTGTAGCAAAAATATTTTTGGAGATATTTGAAAAAATATTGTTTTTTGTGATCACTGGGAATGCACAGATTCTTCCGATATATGATAATAGGTTGTAGCAAAAATATTTTTGGAGATATTTGAAAAAATCTTTTGCAAAACTTTAAACACGTTTTCTGGCTAAACTAGAAGAGATAAAGCGATTCTACGTGTTTTTTGTGATCACTGGGAATGCACAGATTCTGCCGATATATGATAATAGGTTGTAGCAAAAATATTTTTGGAGATATTTGAAAAAATCTTTTGCAAAACTTTAAACGCGTTTTCTGGCTAAACTAGAAGAGATAAAGCGATTCTACGTGTTTTTTGTGATCACTGGGAATGCACAGATTCTGCCGATATATGATAATAGGTTGTAGCAAAAATATTTTTGGAGATATTTGAAAAAATATTTTGCAAAACTTTAAATGCGTTTTCTGGCTAAACTAGAAGAGATAGAGCGATTCTACGTGTTTTTTGTGATCACTGGGAATGCACAGATTCTGCCGATATATGATAATAGGTTGTAGCAAAAATATTTTTGGAGATATTTGAAAAAATCTTTTGCAAAACTTTAAACGCGTTTTCTGGCTAAACTAGAAGAGATAAAGCGATTCTACGTGTTTTTTGTGATCACTGGGAATGCACAGATTCTGCCGATATATGATAATAGGTTGTAGCAAAAATATTTTTGGAGATATTTGAAAAAATCTTTTGCAAAACTTTAAATGCGTTTTCTGGCTAAACTAGAAGAGATAGAGCGATTCTACGTGTTTTTTGTGATCACTGGGAATGCACAGATTCTTCCGATATATGATAATAGGTTGTAGCAAAAATATTTTTGGAGATATTTGAAAAAATCTTTTGCAAAACTTTAAATGCGTTTTCTGGCTAAACTAGAAGAGATAGAGCGATTCTACGTGTTTTTTATGATCACTGGGAATGCACAGATTCTGCCGATATATGATAATAGGTTGTAGCAAAAATATTTTTGGAGATATTTGAAAAAATATTTTGCAAAACTTTAAATGCGTTTTCTGGCTAAACTAGAAGAGATAGAGCGATTCTACGTGCTTTTTGTGATCACTGGGAATGCACAGATTATTCCGATATATGATAATAGGTTGTAGCAAAAATATTTTTGGAGATATTTGAAAAGATCTTATGCAAAACTAGAAGAGATAGAGCGATTCTACGTGTTTTTTGTGATCACTGGGAATGCACAGATTCTTCCGATATATGATAATAGGTTGTAGTAAAAATATTTTTGGAGATATTTGAAAAAATCTTTTGCAAAACTTTAAATGCGTTTTCTGGCTAAACTAGAAGAGATAGAGCGATTCTACGTGTTTTTTGTGATCACTGGGAATGCACAGATTCTTCCGATATATGATAATAGGTTGTAGCAAAAATATTTTTGGAGATATTTGAAAAAATATTGTTTTTTGTGATCACTGGGAATGCACAGATTCTTCCGATATATGATAATAGGTTGTAGCAAAAATATTTTTGGAGATATTTGAAAAAATCTTTTGCAAAACTTTAAACACGTTTTCTGGCTAAACTAGAAGAGATAAAGCGATTCTACGTGTTTTTTGTGATCACTGGGAATGCACAGATTCTGCCGATATATGATAATAGGTTGTAGCAAAAATATTTTTGGAGATATTTGAAAAAATCTTTTGCAAAACTTTAAACGCGTTTTCTGGCTAAACTAGAAGAGATAAAGCGATTCTACGTGTTTTTTGTGATCACTGGGAATGCACAGATTCTGCCGATATATGATAATAGGTTGTAGCAAAAATATTTTTGGAGATATTTGAAAAAATCTTTTGCAAAACTTTAAATGCGTTTTCTGGCTAAACTAGAAGAGATAGAGCGATTCTACGTGTTTTTTGTGATCACTGGGAATGCACAGATTCTTCCGATATATGATAATAGGTTGTAGCAAAAATATTTTTGGAGATATTTGAAAAAATCTTTTGCAAAACTTTAAATGCGTTTTCTGGCTAAACTAGAAGAGATAGAGCGATTCTACGTGTTTTTTATGATCACTGGGAATGCACAGATTCTGCCGATATATGATAATAGGTTGTAGCAAAAATATTTTTGGAGATATTTGAAAAAATATTTTGCAAAACTTTAAATGCGTTTTCTGGCTAAACTAGAAGAGATAGAGCGATTCTACGTGCTTTTTGTGATCACTGGGAATGCACAGATTATTCCGATATATGATAATAGGTTGTAGCAAAAATATTTTTGGAGATATTTGAAAAAATCTTATGCAAAACTAGAAGAGATAGAGCGATTCTACGTGTTTTTTGTGATCACTGGGAATGCACAGATTCTTCCGATATATGATAATAGGTTGTAGTAAAAATATTTTTGGAGATATTTGAAAAAATCTTTTGCAAAACTTTAAATGCGTTTTCTGGCTAAACTAGAAGAGATAGAGCGATTCTACGTGTTTTTTGTGATCACTGGGAATGCACAGATTCTTCCGATATATGATAATAGGTTGTAGCAAAAATATTTTTGGAGATATTTGAAAAAATCTTTTGCAAAACTTTAAATGCGTTTTCTGGCTAAACTAGAAGAGATAGAGCGATTCTACGTGCTTTTTGTGATCACTGGAAATGCACAGATTCTTCCGATATATGATAATAGGTTGTAGTAAAAATATTTTTGGAGATATTTGAAAAAATCTTTTGCAAAACTTTAAATGCGTTTTCTGGCTAAACTAGAAGAGATAGAGCGATTCTACGTGTTTTTTGTGATCACTGGGAATGCACAGATTCTTCCGATATATGATAATAGGTTGTAGCAAAAATATTTTTGGAGATATTTGAAAAAATCTTTTGCAAAACTTTAAATGCGTTTTCTGGCTAAACTAGAAGAGATAGAGCGATTCTACGTGTTTTTTTGTGATCACTGGGAATGCACAGATTCTGCCGATATATGATAATAGGTTGTAGCAAAAATATTTTTGGAGATATTTGAAAAAATCTTTTGCAAAACTTTAAATGCATTTTCTGGCTAAACTAGAAGAGATAGAGTGATTCTACGTGCTTTTTGTGATCACTGGGAATGCACAGATTCTGCCGATATATGATAATAGGTTGTAGCAAAAATACTTTTGGAGATATTTGAAAAAATATTTTGCAAAACTTTAAATGCGTTTTCTGGCTAAACTAGAAGAGATAGAGCGATTCTACGTGTTTTTTGTGATCACTGGGAATGCACAGATTCTTCCGATATATGATAATAGGTTGTAGCAAAAATATTTTTGGAGATATTTGAAAAAATCTTTTGCAAAACTTTAAATGCGTTTTCTGGCTAAACTAGAAGAGATAGAGCGATTCTACGTGTTTTTTGTGATCACTGGGAATGCACAGATTCTGCCGATATATGATAATAGGTTGTAGCAAAAATATTTTTGGAGATATTTGAAAAAATCTTTTGCAAAACTTTAAACGCGTTTTCTGGCTAAACTAGAAGAGATAGAGCGATTCTACGTGTTTTTTGTGAACACTGGAGATGCACAGATTCTGCCGATATATGATAATAGGTTGTAGCAAAAATGTTTTTGGAGATATTTGAAAAAATCTTTTGCAAAACTTTAAATGCGTTTTCTGTCTAAACTAGAAGAGATAGAGCGATTCTACGTGTTTTTTGTGATCACTGGGAATGCACAGATTCTGCCGATATATGATAATAGGTTGTAGCAAAAATATTTTTGGAGATATTTGAAAAAATATTGTTTTTTGTGATCACTGGGAATGCACAGATTCTTCCGATATATGATAATAGGTTGTAGCAAAAATATTTTTTCAGATATTTGAAAAAAATCTTTTGCAAAACTTTAAATGCGTTTTCTGGCTAAACTAGAAGAGATAGAGCGATTCTACGTGCTTTTTGTGATCACTGGGAATGCACAGATTATTCCGATATATGATAATAGGTTGTAGCAAAAATATTTTTGGAGATATTTGAAAAAATCTTATGCAAAACTAGAAGAGATAGAGCGATTCTACGTGTTTTTTGTGATCACTGGGAATGCACAGATTCTTCCGATATATGATAATAGGTTGTAGCAAAAATATTTTTGGAGATATTTGAAAAAATCTTTTGCAAAACTTTAAATGCGTTTTCTGCCTAAACTAGAAGAGATAGAGCGATTCTACGTGTTTTTTGTGATCACTGGGAATGCACAGATTCTTCCGATATATGATAATAGGTTGTAGCAAAAATATTTTTGGAGATATTTGAAAAAATCTTTTGCAAAACTTTAAATGCGTTTTCTGGCTAAACTAGAAGAGATAGAGCGATTCTACTTGCTTTTTGTGATCACTGGGAATGCACAGATTCTTCCGATATAATATGATAATAGGTTGTAGTAAAAATATTTTTGGAGATATTTGAAAAAATCTTTTGCAAAACTTTAAATGCGTTTTCTGGCTAAACTAGAAGAGATAGAGCGATTCTACGTGTTTTTTGTGATCACTGGGAATGCACAGATTCTGCCGATATATGATAATAGGTTGTAGCAAAAATATTTTTGGAGATATTTGAAAAAATCTTTTGCAAAACTTTAAACGCGTTTTCTGGCTAAACTAGAAGAGATAAAGCGATTCTACGTGTTTTTTGTGATCACTGGGAATGCACAGATTCTGCCGATATATGATAATAGGTTGTAGCAAAAATATTTTTGGAGATATTTGAAAAAATATTTTGCAAAACTTTAAATGCGTTTTCTGGCTAAACTAGAAGAGATAGAGCGATTCTACGTGTTTTTTGTGATCACTGGGAATGCACAGATTCTGCCGATATATGATAATAGGTTGTAGCAAAAATATTTTTGGAGATATTTGAAAAAATCTTTTGCAAAACTTTAAACGCGTTTTCTGGCTAAACTAGAAGAGATAAAGCGATTCTACGTGTTTTTTGTGATCACTGGGAATGCACAGATTCTGCCGATATATGATAATAGGTTGTAGCAAAAATATTTTTGGAGATATTTGAAAAAATCTTTTGCAAAACTTTAAATGCGTTTTCTGGCTAAACTAGAAGAGATAGAGCGATTCTACGTGTTTTTTGTGATCACTGGGAATGCACAGATTCTTCCGATATATGATAATAGGTTGTAGCAAAAATATTTTTGGAGATATTTGAAAAAATCTTTTGCAAAACTTTAAATGCGTTTTCTGGCTAAACTAGAAGAGATAGAGCGATTCTACGTGTTTTTTATGATCACTGGGAATGCACAGATTCTGCCGATATATGATAATAGGTTGTAGCAAAAATATTTTTGGAGATATTTGAAAAAATATTTTGCAAAACTTTAAATGCGTTTTCTGGCTAAACTAGAAGAGATAGAGCGATTCTACGTGCTTTTTGTGATCACTGGGAATGCACAGATTATTCCGATATATGATAATAGGTTGTAGCAAAAATATTTTTGGAGATATTTGAAAAAATCTTATGCAAAACTAGAAGAGATAGAGCGATTCTACGTGTTTTTTGTGATCACTGGGAATGCACAGATTCTTCCGATATATGATAATAGGTTGTAGTAAAAATATTTTGGAGATATTTGAAAAAATCTTTTGCAAAACTTTAAATGCGTTTTCTGGCTAAACTAGAAGAGATAGAGCGATTCTACGTGTTTTTTGTGATCACTGGGAATGCACAGATTCTTCCGATATATGATAATAGGTTGTAGCAAAAATATTTTTGGAGATATTTGAAAAAATATTGTTTTTTGTGATCACTGGGAATGCACAGATTCTTCCGATATATGATAATAGGTTGTAGCAAAAATATTTTTGGAGATATTTGAAAAAATCTTTTGCAAAACTTTAAATGCGTTTTCTGGCTAAACTAGAAGAGATAGAGCGATTCTACGTGTTTTTTATGATCACTGGGAATGCACAGATTCTGCCGATATATGATAATAGGTTGTAGCAAAAATGTTTTTGGAGATATTTGAAAAAATCTTTTGCAAAACTTTAAATGCGTTTTCTGGCTAAACTAGAAGAGATAGAGCGATTCTACGTGCTTTTTGTGATCACTGGGAATGCACAGATTATTCCGATATATGATAATAGGTTGTAGCAAAAATATTTTTGGAGATATTTGAAAAAATATTGTTTTTTGTGATCACTGGGAATGCACAGATTCTTCCGATATATGATAATAGGTTGTAGCAAAAATATTTTTGGAGATATTTGAAAAAATCTTTTGCAAAACTTTAAATGCGTTTTCTGGCTAAACTAGAAGAGATAGAGCGATTCTACGTGCTTTTTGTGATCACTGGGAATGCACAGATTATTCCGATATATGATAATAGGTTGTAGCAAAAATATTTTTGGAGATATTTGAAAAAATCTTATGCAAAACTAGAAGAGATAGAGCGATTCTACGTGTTTTTTGTGATCACTGGGAATGCACAGATTCTTCCGATATATGATAATAGGTTGTAGCAAAAATATTTTTGGAGATATTTGAAAAAATCTTTTGCAAAACTTTAAATGCGTTTTCTGCCTAAACTAGAAGAGATAGAGCGATTCTACGTGTTTTTTGTGATCACTGGGAATGCACAGATTCTTCCGATATATGATAATAGGTTGTAGCAAAAATATTTTTGGAGATATTTGAAAAAATCTTTTGCAAAACTTTAAATGCGTTTTCTGGCTAAACTAGAAGAGATAGAGCGATTCTACTTGCTTTTTGTGATCACTGGGAATGCACAGATTCTTCCGATATAATATGATAATAGGTTGTAGTAAAAATATTTTTGGAGATATTTGAAAAAATCTTTTGCAAAACTTTAAATGCGTTTTCTGGCTAAACTAGAAGAGATAGAGCGATTCTACGTGTTTTTTGTGATCACTGGGAATGCACAGATTCTGCCGATATATGATAATAGGTTGTAGCAAAAATATTTTTGGAGATATTTGAAAAAATCTTTTGCAAAACTTTAAATGCGTTTTCTGGCTAAACTAGAAGAGATAGAGCGATTCTACGTGTTTTTTGTGATCACTGATAATGCACAGATTCTGCCGATATATGATAATAGAATGTAGCAAAAATGTTTTTGGAGATATTTGAAAAAATCTTTTGCAAAACTTTAAATGCGTTTTCTGCCTAAACTAGAAGAGATAGAGCGATTCTACGTGTTTTTTGTGATCACTGGGAATGCACAGATTCTTCCGATATATGATAATAGGTTGTAGCAAAAATATTTTTGGAGATATTTGAAAAAATCTTTTGCAAAACTTTAAATGCGTTTTCTGGCTAAACTAGAAGAGATAGAGCGATTCTACTTGCTTTTTGTGATCACTGGGAATGCACAGATTCTTCCGATATAATATGATAATAGGTTGTAGTAAAAATATTTTTGGAGATATTTGAAAAAATCTTTTGCAAAACTTTAAATGCGTTTTCTGGCTAAACTAGAAGAGATAGAGCGATTCTACGTGTTTTTTGTGATCACTGGGAATGCACAGATTCTGCCGATATATGATAATAGGTTGTAACAAAAATATTTTTGGAGATATTTGAAAAAATATTTTGCAAAACTTTAAATGCGTTTTCTGGCTAAACTAGAAGAGATAGAGCGATTCTACGTGTTTTTTGTGATCACTGGGAATGCACAGATTCTGCCGATATATGATAATAGGTTGTAGCAAAAATATTTTTGGAGATATTTGAAAAAATCTTATGCAAAACTTTAAACGCGTTTTCTGGCTAAACTAGAAGAGATAGAGCGATTCTACGTGCTTTTTGTGATCACTGGGAATGCACAGATTCTTCCGATATATGATAATAGGTTGTAGCAAAAATATTTTTGGAGATATTTGAAAAAATCTTTTGCAAAACTTTAAATGCGTTTTCTGGCTAAACTAGAAGAGATAGAGCGATTCTACGTGTTTTTTGTGATCACTGGGAATGCACAGATTCTTCCGATATATGATAATAGGTTGTAGCAAAAATATTTTTGGAGATATTTGAAAAAATCTTTTGCAAAACTTTAAATGCGTTTTCTGGATAAACTAGAAGAGATAGAGCGATTCTACGTGTTTTTTGTGATCACTGGGAATGCACAGATTCTTCCGATATATGATAATAGGTTGTAGCAAAAATATTTTTGGAGATATTTGAAAAAATATTTTGCAAAACTTTAAATGCGTTTTCTGGCTAAACTAGAAGAGATAGAGCGATTCTACGTGTTTTTTGTGATCACTGGGAATGCACAGATTCTGCCGATATATGATAGGTTGTAGCAAAAATACTTTTGGAGATATTTGAAAAAATATTTTGCAAAATTTTAAATGCGTTTTCTGGCTAAACTAGAAGAGATAGAGCGATTCTACGTGTTTTTTGTGATCACTGGGAATGCACAGATTCTTCCGATATATGATAATAGGTTGTAGCAAAAATATTTTTGGAGATATTTGAAAAAATCTTTTGCAAAACTTTAAATGCGTTTTCTTGCTAAACTAGAAGAGATAGAGCGATTCTACGTGTTTTTTGTGATCACTGGGAATGCACAGATTCTTCCGATATATGATAATAGGTTGTAGCAAAAATATTTTTGGAGATATTTGAAAAAATCTTATGCAAAACTAGAAGAGATAGAGCGATTCTACGTGTTTTTTGTGATCACAGGGAATGCACAGATTCTTCCGATATATGATAATAGGTTGTAGCAAAAATATTTTTGGAGATATTTGAAAAAATCTTTTGCAAAACTTTAAATGCGTTTTCTGGCTAAACTAGAAGAGATAGAGCGATTCTACGTGTTTTTTGTGATCACAGGGAATGCACAGATTCTGCCGATATATGATAATAGGTTGTAGCAAAAATACTTTTGGAGATATTTGAAAAAATATTTTGCAAAACTTTAAATGCGTTTTCTGGCTAAACTAGAAGAGATAGAGCGATTCTACGTGTTTTTTGTGATCGCTGGGAATGCACAGATTCTGCCGATATATGATAATAGGTTGTAGCAAAAATATTTTTGGAGATATTTGAAAAAATCTTTTGCAAAACTTTAAATGCGTTTTCTGGCTAAACTAGAAGAGATAGAGCGATTCTACGTGTTTTTTGTGATCACTGGGAATGCACAGATTCTTCCGATATATGATAATAGGTTGTAGCAAAAATATTTTTGGAGATATTTGAAAAAATCTTTTGCAAAACTTTAAATGCGTTTTCTGGATAAACTAGAAGAGATAGAGCGATTCTACGTGTTTTTTGTGATCACTGGGAATGCACAGATTCTTCCGATATATGATAATAGGTTGTAGCAAAAATATTTTTGGAGATATTTGAAAAAATCTTTTGCAAAACTTTAAATGCGTTTTCTGGCTAAACTAGAAGAGATAAGATTTTTGGAGATATTTGAAAAAATCTTTTGCAAAACTTTAAAGGTTGCAGCAAAAGCAGATTCTTCCGATATATGATAATAGGTTGTAGCAAAAATACTTTTGGAGATATTTGAAAAAATATTTTGCAAAATTTTAAATGCGTTTTATGGCTAAACTAGAAGAGATAGAGCGATTCTACGTGCTTTTTGTGATCACTGGGAATGCACAGATTCTTCCGATATATGATAATAGGTTGTAGCAAAAATATTTTTGGAGATATTTGAAAAAATCTTTTGCAAAACTTTAAATGCCTTTTCTGGCTAAACTAGAAGAGATAGAGCGATTCTACGTGCTTTTTGTGATCACTGGGAATGCACAGATTCTTCCGATATATGATAATAGGTTGTAGCAAAAATATTTTTGGAGATATTTGAAAAAATCTTTTGCAAAACTTTAAATGCGTTTTCTGGCTAAACTAGAAGAGATAGAGCGATTCTACGTGTTTTTTGTGATCACTGGGAATGCACAGATTCTGCCGATATATGATAATAGGTTGTAGCAAAAATATTTTTGGAGATATTTGAAAAAATATTTTGCAAAACTTTAAATGCGTTTTCTGGCTAAACTAGAAGAGATAGAGCGATTCTACGTGCTTTTTGTGATCACTGGGAATGCACAGATTCTTCCGATATATGATAATAGGTTGTAGCAAAAATATTTTTGGAGATATTTGAAAAAATCTTATGCAAAACTTTAAACGCGTTTTCTGTCTAAACTAGAAGAGATAGAGCGATTCTACGTGTTTTTTGTGATCACTGGGAATGCACAGATTCTTCCGATATATGATAATAGGTTGTAGCAAAAATATTTTTGGAGATATTTGAAAAAATCTTTTGCAAAACTTTAAATGCGTTTTCTGGCTAAACTAGAAGAGATAGAGCGATTCTACGTGTTTTTTGTGATCACTGGGAATGCACAGATTCTGCCGATATATGATAATAGGTTGTAGCAAAAATATTTTTGGAGATATTTGAAAAAATCTTTTGCAAAACTTTAAATGCCTTTTCTGGCTAAACTAGAAGAGATAGAGCGATTCTACATGCTTTTTGTGATCATTGGGAATGCACAGATTCTTCCGATATATGATAATAGGTTGTAGCAAAAATATTTTTGGAGATATTTGAAAAAATCTTATGCAAAACTTTAAACGCGTTTTCTGTCTAAACTAGAAGAGATAGAGCGATTCTACGTGTTTTTTGTGATCACTGGGAATGCACAGATTCTTCCGATATATGATAATAGGTTGTAGCAAAAATATTTTTGGAGATATTTGAAAAAATCTTTTGCAAAACTTTAAATGCGTTTTCTGGCTAAACTAGAAGAGATAGAGCGATTCTACGTGTTTTTTGTGATCACTGGGAATGCACAGATTCTGCCGATATATGATAATAGGTTGTAGCAAAAATATTTTTGGAGATATTTGAAAAAATCTTATGCAAAACTTTAAACGCGTTTTCTGTCTAAACTAGAAGAGATAGAGCGATTCTACGTGTTTTTTGTGATCACTGGGAATGCACAGATTCTTCCGATATATGATAATAGGTTGTAGCAAAAATATTTTTGGAGATATTTGAAAAAATCTTTTGCAAAACTTTAAATGCGTTTTCTGGCTAAACTAGAAGAGATAGAGCGATTCTACGTGTTTTTTGTGATCACTGGGAATGCACAGATTCTTCCGATATATGATAATAGGTTGTAGCAAAAATATTTTTGGAGATATTTGAAAAAATCTTTTGCAAAACTTTAAATGCGTTTTCTGGCTAAACTAGAAGAGATAGAGCGATTCTACGTGTTTTTTGTGATCACTGGGAATGCACAGATTCTGCCGATATATGATAATAGGTTGTAGCAAAAATATTTTTGGAGATATTTGAAAAAATCTTATGCAAAACTTTAAACGCGTTTTCTGTCTAAACTAGAAGAGATAGAGCGATTCTACGTGTTTTTTGTGATCACTGGGAATGCACAGATTCTTCCGATATATGATAATAGGTTGTAGCAAAAATATTTTTGGAGATATTTGAAAAAATCTTTTGCAAAACTTTAAATGCGTTTTCTGGCTAAACTAGAAGAGATAGAGCGATTCTACGTGTTTTTTGTGATCACTGGGAATGCACAGATTCTTCCGATATATGATAATAGGTTGTAGCAATAATATTTTTGGAGATATTTGAAAAAATATTGTTTTTTGTGATCACTGGGAATGCACAGATTCTTCCGATATATGATAATAGGTTGTAGCAAAAATATTTTTGGAGATATTTGAAAAAATCTTTTGCAAAACTTTAAACACGTTTTCTGGCTAAACTAGAAGAGATAAAGCGATTCTACGTGTTTTTTGTGATCACTGGGAATGCACAGATTCTGCCGATATATGATAATAGGTTGTAGCAAAAATATTTTTGGAGATATTTGAAAAAATCTTTTGCAAAACTTTAAACGCGTTTTCTGGCTAAACTAGAAGAGATAAAGCGATTCTACGTGTTTTTTGTGATCACTGGGAATGCACAGATTCTGCCGATATATGATAATAGGTTGTAGCAAAAATATTTTTGGAGATATTTGAAAAAATATTTTGCAAAACTTTAAATGCGTTTTCTGGCTAAACTAGAAGAGATAGAGCGATTCTACGTGTTTTTTGTGATCACTGGGAATGCACAGATTCTTCCGATATATGATAATAGGTTGTAGCAAAAATATTTTTGGAGATATTTGAAAAAATCTTTTGCAAAACTTTAAATGCGTTTTCTGGCTAAACTAGAAGAGATAGAGCGATTCTACGTGTTTTTTATGATCACTGGGAATGCACAGATTCTGCCGATATATGATAATAGGTTGTAGCAAAAATATTTTTGGAGATATTTGAAAAAATATTTTGCAAAACTTTAAATGCGTTTTCTGGCTAAACTAGAAGAGATAGAGCGATTCTACGTGCTTTTTGTGATCACTGGGAATGCACAGATTATTCCGATATATGATAATAGGTTGTAGCAAAAATATTTTTGGAGATATTTGAAAAAATCTTATGCAAAACTAGAAGAGATAGAGCGATTCTACGTGTTTTTTGTGATCACTGGGAATGCACAGATTCTTCCGATATATGATAATAGGTTGTAGCAAAAATATTTTTGGAGATATTTGAAAAAATCTTTTGCAAAACTTTAAATGCGTTTTCTGGCTAAACTAGAAGAGATAGAGCGATTCTACGTGTTTTTTTGTGATCACTGGGAATGCACAGATTCTGCCGATATATGATAATAGGTTGTAGCAAAAATATTTTTGGAGATATTTGAAAAAATCTTTTGCAAAACTTTAAATGCATTTTCTGGCTAAACTAGAAGAGATAGAGCGATTCTACGTGCTTTTTGTGATCACTGGGAATGCACAGATTCTGCCGATATATGATAATAGGTTGTAGCAAAAATACTTTTAGAGATATTTGAAAAAATATTTTGCAAAACTTTAAATGCGTTTTCTGGCTAAACTAGAAGAGATAGAGCGATTCTACGTGTTTTTTGTGATCACTGGGAATGCACAGATTCTTCCGATATATGATAATAGGTTGTAGCAAAAATATTTTTGGAGATATTTGAAAAAATCTTTTGCAAAACTTTAAATGCGTTTTCTGGCTAAACTAGAAGAGATAGAGCGATTCTACGTGTTTTTTGTGATCACTGGGAATGCACAGATTCTGCCGATATATGATAATAGGTTGTAGCAAAAATATTTTTGGAGATATTTGAAAAAATCTTTTGCAAAACTTTAAACGCGTTTTCTGGCTAAACTAGAAGAGATAGAGCGATTCTACGTGTTTTTTGTGAACACTGGAGATGCACAGATTCTTCCGATATATGATAATAGGTTGTAGCAAAAATGTTTTTGGAGATATTTGAAAAAATCTTTTGCAAAACTTTAAACGCGTTTTCTGTCTAAACTAGAAGAGATAGAGCGATTCTACGTGTTTTTTGTGATCACTGGGAATGCACAGATTCTGCCGATATATGATAATAGGTTGTAGCAAAAATATTTTTGGAGATATTTGAAAAAATATTGTTTTTTGTGATCACTGGGAATGCACAGATTCTTCCGATATATGATAATAGGTTGTAGCAAAAATATTTTTGGAGATATTTGAAAAAATCTTTTGCAAAACTTTAAATGCGTTTTCTGGCTAAACTAGAAGAGATAGAGCGATTCTACGTGCTTTTTGTGATCACTGGGAATGCACAGATTCTTCCGATATATGATAATAGGTTGTAGCAAAAATATTTTTGGAGATATTTGAAAAAATCTTATGCAAAACTAGAAGAGATAGAGCGATTCTACGTGTTTTTTGTGATCACTGGGAATGCACAGATTCTTCCGATATATGATAATAGGTTGTAGCAAAAATATTTTTGGAGATATTTGAAAAAATCTTTTGCAAAACTTTAAATGCGTTTTCTGCCTAAACTAGAAGAGATAGAGCGATTCTACGTGTTTTTTGTGATCACTGGGAATGCACAGATTCTTCCGATATATGATAATAGGTTGTAGCAAAAATATTTTTGGAGATATTTGAAAAAATCTTTTGCAAAACTTTAAATGCGTTTTCTGGCTAAACTAGAAGAGATAGAGCGATTCTACTTGCTTTTTGTGATCACTGGGAATGCACAGATTCTTCCGATATAATATGATAATAGGTTGTAGTAAAAATATTTTTGGAGATATTTGAAAAAATTTTTTGCAAAACTTTAAATGCGTTTTCTGGCTAAACTAGAAGAGATAGAGCGATTCTACGTGTTTTTTGTGATCACTGGGAATGCACAGATTCTGCCGATATATGATAATAGGTTGTAGCAAAAATATTTTTGGAGATATTTGAAAAAATCTTTTGCAAAACTTTAAATGCGTTTTCTGGCTAAACTAGAAGAGATAGAGCGATTCTACGTGTTTTTTGTGATCACTGATAATGCACAGATTCTGCCGATATATGATAATAGAATGTAGCAAAAATGTTTTTGGAGATATTTGAAAAAATCTTTTGCAAAACTTTAAATGCGTTTTCTGCCTAAACTAGAAGAGATAGAGCGATTCTACTTGCTTTTTGTGATCACTGGGAATGCACAGATTCTTCCGATATATGATAATAGGTTGTAGCAAAAATATTTTTGGAGATATTTGAAAAAATCTTTTGCAAAACTTTAAATGCGTTTTCTGGCTAAACTAGAAGAGATAGAGCGATTCTACTTGCTTTTTGTGATCACTGGGAATGCACAGATTCTTCCGATATAATATGATAATAGGTTGTAGTAAAAATATTTTTGGAGATATTTGAAAAAATCTTTTGCAAAACTTTAAATGCGTTTTCTGGCTAAACTAGAAGAGATAGAGCGATTCTACGTGTTTTTTGTGATCACTGGGAATGCACAGATTCTGCCGATATATGATAATAGGTTGTAACAAAAATATTTTTGGAGATATTTGAAAAAATATTTTGCAAAACTTTAAATGCGTTTTCTGGCTAAACTAGAAGAGATAGAGCGATTCTACGTGTTTTTTGTGATCACTGGGAATGCACAGATTCTGCCGATATATGATAATAGGTTGTAGCAAAAATATTTTTGGAGATATTTGAAAAAATCTTATGCAAAACTTTAAACGCGTTTTCTGGCTAAACTAGAAGAGATAGAGCGATTCTACGTGCTTTTTGTGATCACTGGGAATGCACAGATTCTTCCGATATATGATAATAGGTTGTAGCAAAAATACTTTTGGAGATATTTGAAAAAATATTTTGCAAAACTTTAAATGCATTTTCTGGCTAAACTAGAAGAGATAGAGCGATTCTACGTGTTTTTTGTGATCACTGGGAATGCACAGATTCTTCCGATATATGATAATAGGTTGTAGCAAAAATATTTTTGGAGATATTTGAAAAAATATTTTGCAAAACTTTAAATGCGTTTTCTGGCTAAACTAGAAGAGATAGAGCGATTCTACGTGTTTTTTGTGATCACTGGGAATGCACAGATTCTGCCGATATATGATAGGTTGTAGCAAAAATACTTTTGGAGATATTTGAAAAAATATTTTGCAAAATTTTAAATGCGTTTTCTGGCTAAACTAGAAGAGATAGAGCGATTCTACGTGTTTTTTGTGATCACTGGGAATGCACAGATTCTTCCGATATATGATAATAGGTTGTAGCAAAAATATTTTTGGAGATATTTGAAAAAATCTTTTGCAAAACTTTAAATGCGTTTTCTTGCTAAACTAGAAGAGATAGAGCGATTCTACGTGTTTTTTGTGATCACAGGGAATGCACAGATTCTTCCGATATATGATAATAGGTTGTAGCAAAAATATTTTTGGAGATATTTGAAAAAATCTTTTGCAAAACTTTAAATGCGTTTTCTGGCTAAACTAGAAGAGATAGAGCGATTCTACGTGTTTTTTGTGATCGCTGGGAATGCACAGATTCTGCCGATATATGATAATAGGTTGTAGCAAAAATATTTTTGGAGATATTTGAAAAAATCTTTTGCAAAACTTTAAATGCGTTTTCTGGCTAAACTAGAAGAGATAGAGCGATTCTACGTGTTTTTTGTGATCACAGGGAATGCACAGATTCTGCCGATATATGATAATAGGTTGTAGCAAAAATACTTTTGGAGATATTTGAAAAAATATTTTGCAAAACTTTAAATGCGTTTTCTGGCTAAACTAGAAGAGATAGAGCGATTCTACGTGTTTTTTGTGATCGCTGGGAATGCACAGATTCTGCCGATATATGATAATAGGTTGTAGCAAAAATATTTTTGGAGATATTTGAAAAAATCTTTTGCAAAACTTTAAATGCGTTTTCTGGCTAAACTAGAAGAGATAGAGCGATTCTACGTGTTTTTTGTGATCACTGGGAATGCACAGATTCTTCCGATATATGATAATAGGTTGTAGCAAAAATATTTTTGGAGATATTTGAAAAAATCTTTTGCAAAACTTTAAATGCGTTTTCTGGCTAAACTAGAAGAGATAGAGCGATTCTACGTGTTTTTTGTGATCACTGGGAATGCACAGATTCTTCCGATATATGATAATAGGTTGTAGCAAAAATATTTTTGGAGATATTTGAAAAAATCTTTTGCAAAACTTTAAATGCGTTTTCTGGCTAAACTAGAAGAGATAGAGCGATTCTACGTGCTTTTTGTGATCACTGGGAATGCACAGATTCTTCCGATATATGATAATAGGTTGTAGTAAAAATATTTTTGGAGATATTTGAAAAAATCTTTTGCAAAACTTTAAATGCGTTTTCTGGCTAAACTAGAAGAGATAGAGCGATTCTACGTGTTTTTTGTGATCACTGGGAATGCACAGATTCTGCCGATATATGATAATAGGTTGTAGCAAAAATATTTTTGGAGATATTTGAAAAAATCTTTTGCAAAACTTTAAATGCGTTTTCTGGCTAAACTAGAAGAGATAGAGCGATTCTACGTGTTTTTTGTGATCACTGGGAATGCACAGATTCTGCCGATATATGATAATAGGTTGTAGCAAAAATGTTTTTGGAGATATTTGAAAAAATCTTTTGCAAAACTTTAAATGCCTTTTCTGTCTAAACTAGAAGAGATAGAGCGATTCTACGTGTTTTTTGTGATCACTGGGAATGCACAGATTTTGCCGATATATGATAATAGGTTGTAGCAAAAATATTTTTGAAAAAATATTTTGCAAAACTTTAAATTTGTTTTCTGGCTAAACTAGAAGAGATAGAGCGATTCTACGTGTTTTTTGTGATCACTGGGAATGCACAGATTCTGCCGATATATGATAATAGGTTGTAGCAAAAATATTTTTGGAGATATTTGAAAAAATCTTTTGCAAAACTTTAAAGGTTGCAGCAAAAGCAGATTCTTCCGATATATGATAATAGGTTGTAGCAAAAATACTTTTGGAGATATTTGAAAAAATATTTTGCAAAATTTTAAATGCGTTTTATGGCTAAACTAGAAGAGATAGAGCGATTCTACGTGCTTTTTGTGATCACTGGGAATGCACAGATTCTTCCGATATATGATAATAGGTTGTAGCAAAAATATTTTTGGAGATATTTGAAAAAATCTTATGCAAAACTTTAAATGCGTTTTCTGGCTAAACTAGAAGAGATAGAGCGATTCTACGTGTTTTTTTGTGATCACTGGGAATGCACAGATTCTGCCGATATATGATAATAGGTTGTAGCAAAAATATTTTTGGAGATATTTGAAAAAATCTTTTGCAAAACTTTAAATGCCTTTTCTGGCTAAACTAGAGAAGATAGAGCGATTCTACGTGCTTTTTGTGATCACTGGGAATGCACAGATTCTTCCGATATATGATAATAGGTTGTAGCAAAAATATTTTTGGAGATATTTGAAAAAATCTTTTGCAAAACTTTAAATGCGTTTTCTGGCTAAACTAGAAGAGATAGAGCGATTCTACTTGCTTTTTGTGATCACTGGGAATGCACAGATTCTTCCGATATATGATAATAGGTTGTAGTAAAAATATTTTTGGAGATATTTGAAAAAATCTTTTGCAAAACTTTAAATGCGTTTTCTGGCTAAACTAGAAGAGATAGAGCGATTCTACGTGTTTTTTGTGATCACTGGGAATGCACAGATTCTGCCGATATATGATAATAGTTTGTAGCAAAAATATTTTTGGAGATATTTGAAAAAATCTTTTGCAAAACTTTAAATGCGTTTTCTGTCTAAACTAGAAGAGATAGAGCGATTCTACGTGTTTTTTGTGATCACTGATAATGCACAGATTCTGCCGATATATGATAATAGAATGTAGCAAAAATGTTTTTGGAGATATTTGAAAAAATCTTTTGCAAAACTTTAAATGCGTTTTCTGTCTAAACTAGAAGAGATAGAGCGATTCTACGTGCTTTTTGTGATCACTGGGAATGCACAGATTCTGCCGATATATGATAATAGGTTGTAGCAAAAATATTTTTGGAGATATTTGAAAAATCTTTTGCAAAACTTTAAATGCGTTTTCTGGCTAAACTAGAAGAGATAGAGCGATTCTACGTGTTTTTTGTGATCACTGGGAATGCACAGATTTTTCCGATATATGATAATAGGTTGTAGTAAAAATATTTTTGGAGATATTTGAAAAAATCTTTTGCAAAACTTTAAATGCGTTTTCTGGCTAAACTAGAAGAGATAGAGCGATTCTACGTGTTTTTTGTGATCACTGGGAATGCACAGATTCTGCCGATATATGATAATAGGTTGTAGCAAAAATATTTTTGGAGATATTTGAAAAAATCTTTTGCAAAACTTTAAATGCGTTTTCTGGCTAAACTAGAAGAGATAGAGCGATTCTACGTGCTTTTTGTGATCACTGGGAATGCACAGATTCTGCCGATATATGATAATAGGTTGTAGCAAAAATATTTTTGGAGATATTTGAAAAAATCTTTTGCAAAACTTTAAATGCGTTTTCTGGCTAAACTAGAAGAGATAGAGCGATTCTACGTGTTTTTTGTGATCACTGGGAATGCACAGATTCTGCCGATATATGATAATAGGTTGTGGCAAAAATATTTTTGGAGATATTTGAAAAAATCTTTTGCAAAACTTTAAATGCGTTTTCTGGCTAAACTAGAAGAGATAGAGCGATTCTACGTGTTTTTTGTGATCACTGGGAGTGCACAGATTCTGCCGATATATGGTAATAGGTTGTAGCAAAAATATTTTTGGAGATATTTGAAAAAATATTTTGCAAAACTTTAAATGCGTTTTTTGGCTAAACTAGAAGAGATAGAGCGATTCTAAGTGTTTTTTGTGATCACTGGGAGTTCACAGATTCTGCCAATATATGATAATAGGCTGTAGCAAAAAAATTTTTGTAGATATTTAAAAAAATATTTTGCAAAACTTTTCTGGCTTAACTAGAAGAGATAGAGCGATTTTAAGTGTTTTTGTAATCACTGGGAGTTCACAGATTCTGCCAATATATGATAATAGGCTGTAGCAAAAATATTTTTGGAGATATTTAAAAAAATATTTTGCAAAACTTTAAACGCGTTTTCTGGCTTAACTAGAAGAGATAGAGCGATTTTAAGTGTTTTTTGTGATCACTGGGAGTTCACAGATTCTGCCAATATATGATAATAGGGTGTAGCAAAAATATTTTTGGAGATATTTAAAAAAATATTTTGCAAAACTTTAAACGCGTTTTCTGGCTAAACTAGAAGAGATAGAGCGATTCTAAGTGTTTTTTGTGATCACTGGGAGTTCACAGATTCTGCCAATATATGATAATAGGCTGTAGCAAAAATATTTTTGGAGATATTTAAAAAAATATTTTGCAAAACTTTAAACGCGTTTTCTGGCTAAACTAGAAGAGATAGAGCGATTTAAGTGTTTTTTGTGATCACTGGGAATGCACAGATTCTTCCGATATATGATAATAGGTTGTAGCAAAAATATTTTTGGAGATATTTGAAAAAATCTTTTGCAAAACTTTAAATGCGTTTTCTGGCTAAACTAGAAGAGATAGAGCGATTCTACGTGTTTTTTGTGATCACTGGGAATGCACAGATTCTTCCGATATATGATAATAGGTTGTAGCAAAAATATTTTTGGAGATATTTGAAAAAATCTTTTGCAAAACTTTAAATGCGTTTTCTGGCTAAACTAGAAGAGATAGAGCGATTCTACGTGCTTTTTGTGATCACTGGGAATGCACAGATTCTTCCGATATATGATAATAGGTTGTAGTAAAAATATTTTTGGAGATATTTGAAAAAATCTTTTGCAAAACTTTAAATGCGTTTTCTGGCTAAACTAGAAGAGATAGAGCGATTCTACGTGTTTTTTGTGATCACTGGGAATGCACAGATTCTGCCGATATATGATAATAGGTTGTAGCAAAAATATTTTTGGAGATATTTGAAAAAATCTTTTGCAAAACTTTAAATGCGTTTTCTGGCTAAACTAGAAGAGATAGAGCGATTCTACGTGTTTTTTGTGATCACTGGGAATGCACAGATTCTGCCGATATATGATAATAGGTTGTAGCAAAAATGTTTTTGGAGATATTTGAAAAAATCTTTTGCAAAACTTTAAATGCCTTTTCTGTCTAAACTAGAAGAGATAGAGCGATTCTACGTGTTTTTTGTGATCACTGGGAATGCACAGATTCTGCCGATATATGATAATAGGTTGTAGCAAAAATATTTTTGAAAAAATATTTTGCAAAACTTTAAATTTGTTTTCTGGCTAAACTAGAAGAGATAGAGCGATTCTACGTGTTTTTTGTGATCACTGGGAATGCACAGATTCTGCCGATATATGATAATAGGTTGTAGCAAAAATATTTTTGGAGATATTTGAAAAAATCTTTTGCAAAACTTTAAAGGTTGCAGCAAAAGCAGATTCTTCCGATATATGATAATAGGTTGTAGCAAAAATACTTTTGGAGATATTTGAAAAAATATTTTGCAAAATTTTAAATGCGTTTTATGGCTAAACTAGAAGAGATAGAGCGATTCTACGTGCTTTTTGTGATCACTGGGAATGCACAGATTCTTCCGATATATGATAATAGGTTGTAGCAAAAATATTTTTGGAGATATTTGAAAAAATCTTATGCAAAACTTTAAATGCGTTTTCTGGCTAAACTAGAAGAGATAGAGCGATTCTACGTGTTTTTTTGTGATCACTGGGAATGCACAGATTCTGCCGATATATGATAATAGGTTGTAGCAAAAATATTTTTGGAGATATTTGAAAAAATCTTTTGCAAAACTTTAAATGCCTTTTCTGGCTAAACTAGAGAAGATAGAGCGATTCTACGTGCTTTTTGTGATCACTGGGAATGCACAGATTCTTCCGATATATGATAATAGGTTGTAGCAAAAATATTTTTGGAGATATTTGAAAAAATCTTTTGCAAAACTTTAAATGCGTTTTCTGGCTAAACTAGAAGAGATAGAGCGATTCTACTTGCTTTTTGTGATCACTGGGAATGCACAGATTCTTCCGATATATGATAATAGGTTGTAGTAAAAATATTTTTGGAGATATTTGAAAAAATCTTTTGCAAAACTTTAAATGCGTTTTCTGGCTAAACTAGAAGAGATAGAGCGATTCTACGTGTTTTTTGTGATCACTGGGAATGCACAGATTCTGCCGATATATGATAATAGGTTGTAGCAAAAATATTTTTGGAGATATTTGAAAAAATCTTTTGCAAAACTTTAAATGCGTTTTCTGTCTAAACTAGAAGAGATAGAGCGATTCTACGTGTTTTTTGTGATCACTGATAATGCACAGATTCTGCCGATATATGATAATAGAATGTAGCAAAAATGTTTTTGGAGATATTTGAAAAAATCTTTTGCAAAACTTTAAATGCGTTTTCTGTCTAAACTAGAAGAGATAGAGCGATTCTACGTGTTTTTTGTGATCACTGGGAATGCACAGATTCTGCCGATATATGATAATAGGTTGTAGCAAAAATATTTTTGGAGATATTTGAAAAATCTTTTGCAAAACTTTAAATGCGTTTTCTGGCTAAACTAGAAGAGATAGAGCGATTCTACGTGTTTTTTGTGATCACTGGGAATGCACAGATTTTTCCGATATATGATAATAGGTTGTAGTAAAAATATTTTTGGAGATATTTGAAAAAATCTTTTGCAAAACTTTAAATGCGTTTTCTGGCTAAACTAGAAGAGATAGAGCGATTCTACGTGTTTTTTGTGATCACTGGGAATGCACAGATTCTGCCGATATATGATAATAGGTTGTAGCAAAAATATTTTTGGAGATATTTGAAAAAATCTTTTGCAAAACTTTAAATGCGTTTTCTGGCTAAACTAGAAGAGATAGAGCGATTCTACGTGCTTTTTGTGATCACTGGGAATGCACAGATTCTTCCGATATATGATAATAGGTTGTAGCAAAAATATTTTTGGAGATATTTGAAAAAATCTTATGCAAAACTTTAAACGCGTTTTCTGGCTAAACTAGAAGAGATAGAGCGATTCTACGTGTTTTTTGTGATCACTGGGGATGCACAGATTCTGCCGATATATGATAATAGGTTGTAGCAAAAATATTTTTGGAGATATTTGAAAAAATCTTTTGCAAAACTTTAAATGCGTTTTCTGGCTAAACTAGAAGAGATAGAGCGATTCTACGTGTTTTTTGTGATCACTGGGAATGCACAGATTCTGCCGATATATGATAATAGGTTGTAGCAAAAATATTTTTGGAGATATTTGAAAAAATCTTTTGCAAAACTTTAAATGCGTTTTCTGGCTAAACTAGAAGAGATAGAGCGATTCTACGTGTTTTTTGTGATCACTGGGAGTGCACAGATTCTGCCGATATATGATAATAGGTTGTAGCAAAAATATTTTTGGAGATATTTGAAAAAATATTTTGCAAAACTTTAAATGCGTTTTTTGGCTAAACTAGAAGAGATAGAGCGATTCTAAGTGTTTTTTGTGATCACTGGGAGTTCACAGATTCTGCCAATATATGATAATAGGCTGTAGCAAAAAAATTTTTGTAGATATTTAAAAAAATATTTTGCAAAACTTTTCTGGCTTAACTAGAAGAGATAGAGCGATTTTAAGTGTTTTTGTAATCACTGGGAGTTCACAGATTCTGCCAATATATGATAATAGGCTGTAGCAAAAATATTTTTGGAGATATTTAAAAAAATATTTTGCAAAACTTTAAACGCGTTTTCTGGCTTAACTAGAAGAGATAGAGCGATTTTAAGTGTTTTTTGTGATCACTGGGAGTTCACAGATTCTGCCAATATATGATAATAGGGTGTAGAAAAAATATTTTTGGAGATATTTAAAAAAATATTTTGCAAAACTTTAAACGCGTTTTCTGGCTAAACTAGAAGAGATAGAGCGATTCTAAGTGTTTTTTGTGATCACTGGGAGTTCACAGATTCTGCCAATATATGATAATAGGCTGTAGCAAAAATATTTTTGGAGATATTTAAAAAAATATTTTGCAAAACTTTAAACGCGTTTTCTGGCTAAACTAGAAGAGATAGAGCGATTTAAGTGTTTTTTATGATCACTGGGAGTTCACAGATTCTGCCAATATATGATAATAGGGTGTAGCAAAAATATTTTTGGAGATATTTAAAAAAATATTTTGCAAAACTTTAAACGCTTTTTCTGGCTAAACTAGAAGAGATAGAGCGATTTTAAGTGTTTTTTGTGATCACTGGGAGTTCACAGATTCTGCCAATATATGATAATAGGGTGTAGCAAAAATATTTTTGGAGATATTTAAAAAAATATTTTGCAAAACTTTAAACGCGTTTTCTGGCTAAACTAGAAGAGATAGAGCGATTCTAAGTGTTTTTTGTGATCACTGGGAGTTCACAGATTCTGCCAATATATGATAATAGGCTGTAGCAAAAATATTTTTGGAGATATTTAAAAAAATATTTTGCAAAACTTTAAACGCGTTTTCTGGCTAAACTAGAAGAGATAGAGCGATTTAAGTGTTTTTTGTGATCACTGGGAGTTCACAGATTCTGCCAATATATGATAATAGGGTGTAGCAAAAATATTTTTGGAGATATTTAAAAAAATATTTTGCAAAACTTTAAACGCTTTTTCTGGCTAAACTAGAAGAGATAGAGCGATTTTAAGTGTTTTTTGTGATCACTGGGAGTTCACAGATTCTGCCAATATATGATAAAAGACTGTAGCAAAAATATTTTTGGAGATATTTAAAAAAATATTTTGCAAAACTTTAAATGCGTTTTCTGGCTTAACTAGAAGAGAAAGAGCGATTCTACGTGTTTTTTGTGATCACTGGGAATGCACAGATTCTGCCGATATATGATAATAGGTTGTAGCAAAAATGTTTTTGGAGATATTTGAAAAAATCTTTTGCAAAACTTTAAATGCCTTTTCTGTCTAAACTAGAAGAGATAGAGCGATTCTACGTGTTTTTTGTGATCACTGGGAATGCACAGATTCTGCCGATATATGATAATAGGTTGTAGCAAAAATATTTTTGAAAAAATATTTTGCAAAACTTTAAATTTGTTTTCTGGCTAAACTAGAAGAGATAGAGCGATTCTACGTGTTTTTTGTGATCACTGGGAATGCACAGATTCTGCCGATATATGATAATAGGTTGTAGCAAAAATATTTTTGGAGATATTTGAAAAAATCTTTTGCAAAACTTTAAAGGTTGCAGCAAAAGCAGATTCTTCCGATATATGATAATAGGTTGTAGCAAAAATACTTTTGGAGATATTTGAAAAAATATTTTGCAAAATTTTAAATGCGTTTTATGGCTAAACTAGAAGAGATAGAGCGATTCTACGTGCTTTTTGTGATCACTGGGAATGCACAGATTCTTCCGATATATGATAATAGGTTGTAGCAAAAATATTTTTGGAGATATTTGAAAAAATCTTATGCAAAACTTTAAATGCGTTTTCTGGCTAAACTAGAAGAGATAGAGCGATTCAACGTGTTTTTTTGTGATCACTGGGAATGCACAGATTCTGCCGATATATGATAATAGGTTGTAGCAAAAATATTTTTGGAGATATTTGAAAAAATCTTTTGCAAAACTTTAAATGCCTTTTCTGGCTAAACTAGAGAAGATAGAGCGATTCTACGTGCTTTTTGTGATCACTGGGAATGCACAGATTCTTCCGATATATGATAATAGGTTGTAGCAAAAATATTTTTGGAGATATTTGAAAAAATCTTTTGCAAAACTTTAAATGCGTTTTCTGGCTAAACTAGAAGAGATAGAGCGATTCTACTTGCTTTTTGTGATCACTGGGAATGCACAGATTCTTCCGATATATGATAATAGGTTGTAGTAAAAATATTTTTGGAGATATTTGAAAAAATCTTTTGCAAAACTTTAAATGCGTTTTCTGGCTAAACTAGAAGAGATAGAGCGATTCTACGTGTTTTTTGTGATCACTGGGAATGCACAGATTCTGCCGATATATGATAATAGGTTGTAGCAAAAATATTTTTGGAGATATTTGAAAAAATCTTTTGCAAAACTTTAAATGCGTTTTCTGTCTAAACTAGAAGAGATAGAGCGATTCTACGTGTTTTTTGTGATCACTGATAATGCACAGATTCTGCCGATATATGATAATAGAATGTAGCAAAAATGTTTTTGGAGATATTTGAAAAAATCTTTTGCAAAACTTTAAATGCGTTTTCTGTCTAAACTAGAAGAGATAGAGCGATTCTACGTGTTTTTTGTGATCACTGATAATGCACAGATTCTGCCGATATATGATAATAGAATGTAGCAAAAATGTTTTTGGAGATATTTGAAAAAATCTTTTGCAAAACTTTAAATGCCTTTTCTGTCTAAACTAGAAGAGATAGAGCGATTCTACGTGTTTTTTGTGATCACTGGGAATGCACAGATTCTGCCGATATATGATAATAGGTTGTAGCAAAAATATTTTTGAAAAAATATTTTGCAAAACTTTAAATTTGTTTTCTGGCTAAACTAGAAGAGATAGAGCGATTCTACGTGTTTTTTGTGATCACTGGGAATGCACAGATTTTTCCGATATATGATAATAGGTTGTAGTAAAAATATTTTTGGAGATATTTGAAAAAATCTTTTGCAAAACTTTAAATGTGTTTTCTGGCTAAACTAGAAGAGATAGAGCGATTCTACGTGTTTTTTGTGATCACTGGGAATGCACAGATTCTGCCGATATATGATAATAGGTTGTAGCAAAAATATTTTTGGAGATATTTGAAAAAATCTTTTGCAAAACTTTAAATGCGTTTTCTGGCTAAACTAGAAGAGATAGAGCGATTCTACGTGCTTTTTGTGATCACTGGGAATGCACAGATTCTTCCGATATATGATAATAGGTTGTAGCAAAAATATTTTTGGAGATATTTGAAAAAATCTTATGCAAAACTTTAAACGCGTTTTCTGGCTAAACTAGAAGAGATAGAGCGATTCTACGTGTTTTTTGTGATCACTGGGAATGCACAGATTCTGCCGATATATGATAATAGGTTGTAGCAAAAATATTTTTGGAGATATTTGAAAAAATCTTTTGCAAAACTTTAAATGCGTTTTCTGGCTAAACTAGAAGAGATAGAGCGATTCTACGTGTTTTTTGTGATCACTGGGAATGCACAGATTCTGCCGATATATGATAATAGGTTGTAGCAAAAATATTTTTGGAGATATTTGAAAAAATCTTTTGCAAAACTTTAAATGCGTTTTCTGGCTAAACTAGAAGAGATAGAGCGATTCTACGTGTTTTTTGTGATCACTGGGAGTGCACAGATTCTGCCGATATATGATAATAGGTTGTAGCAAAAATATTTTTGGAGATATTTGAAAAAATATTTTGCAAAACTTTAAATGCGTTTTCTGGCTAAACTAGAAGAGATAGAGCGATTCTAAGTGTTTTTTGTGATCACTGGGAGTTCACAGATTCTGCCAATATATGATAATAGGCTGTAGCAAAAAAATTTTTGTAGATATTTAAAAAAATATTTTGCAAAACTTTTCTGGCTTAACTAGAAGAGATAGAGCGATTTTAAGTGTTTTTGTAATCACTGGGAGTTCACAGATTCTGCCAATATATGATAATAGGCTGTAGCAAAAATATTTTTGGAGATATTTAAAAAAATATTTTGCAAAACTTTAAACGCGTTTTCTGGCTTAACTAGAAGAGATAGAGCGATTTTAAGTGTTTTTTGTGATCACTGGGAGTTCACAGATTCTGCCAATATATGATAATAGGGTGTAGCAAAAATATTTTTGGAGATATTTAAAAAAATATTTTGCAAAACTTTAAACGCGTTTTCTGGCTAAACTAGAAGAGATAGAGCGATTCTAAGTGTTTTTTGTGATCACTGGGAGTTCACAGATTCTGCCAATATATGATAATAGGCTGTAGCAAAAATATTTTTGGAGATATTTAAAAAAATATTTTGCAAAACTTTAAACGCGTTTTCTGGCTAAACTAGAAGAGATAGAGCGATTTAAGTGTTTTTTGTGATCACTGGGAGTTCACAGATTCTGCCAATATATGATAATAGGGTGTAGCAAAAATATTTTTGGAGATATTTAAAAAAATATTTTGCAAAACTTTAAACGCTTTTTCTGGCTAAACTAGAAGAGATAGAGCGATTTTAAGTGTTTTTTGTGATCACTGGGAGTTCACAGATTCTGCCAATATATGATAAAAGACTGTAGCAAAAATATTTTTGGAGATATTTAAAAAAATATTTTGCAAAACTTTAAATGCGTTTTCTGGCTTAACTAGAAGAGAAAGAGCGATTTTAAGTGTTTTTTGTGATCACTCGGAGTTCACAGATTCTGCCAATATACGAGTATGATAATAGGCTGTAGCAAAAATATTTTTGGAGATATTTAAAAAAATATTTTGCAAAACTTTAAACGCGTTTTCTGGCTAAACTAGAAGAGATAGAGCGATTTTAAGTGTTTTTTGTGATCACTGGGAGTTCATAGATTCTGCCAATATATGATAATAGGCTGTAGCAAAAATATTTTTGGAGATATTTAAAAAAATATTTTGCAAAACTTTAAACGCGTTTTCTGGCTAAACTAGAAGAGATAGAGCGATTTTAAGTGTTTTTTGTGATCACTGGGAGTTCACAGATTCTGCCAATATATGATAATAGACTGTAGCAAAAATATTTTGAGAGATATTTAAAAAAATATTTTGCAAAACTTTAAACGCGTTTTCTGGCTTAACTAGAAGAGATAGAGCGACTTTAAGTGTTTTTTGTGATCACTGGGAGTTCACAGATTCTCCACCTATTATCATATATTCACAGATATATGATAATAGGGTGTAGCAAAAATATTTTTGGAGATATTTAAAAAAATATTTTGCAAAACTTTAAACGCGTTTTCTGGCTAAACTAGAAGAGATAGAGCGATTCTAAGTGTTTTTTGTGATCACTGGGAGTTCACAGATTCTGCCAATATATGATAATAGGGTGTAGCAAAAATATTTTTGGAGATATTTAAAAAAATATTTTGCAAAACTTTAAACGCGTTTTCTGGCTAAACTAGAAGAGATAGAGCGATTTTAAATGTTTTTTGTGATCACTGGGAGTTAACAGATTCTGCCAATATATTATAATAGGCTGTAGCAAAAATATTTTTGGAGATATTTAAAAACATATTTTGCAAAACTTTAAACGCGTTTTCTGGCTAAACTAGAAGAGATAGAGCGATTTTAAGTGTTTTTTGTGATCACTGGGAGTTCACAGATTCTGCCAATATATGATAACAGGCTGTAGCAAAAATATTTTTGGAGATATTTAAAAAAATATTTTGCAAAACTTTAAACGCGTTTTCTGGCTAAACTAGAAAAGATAGAGCGATTCTAAGTGTTTTTTGTGATCACTGGGAGTTCACAGATTCTGCCAATATATGATAATAGGCTGTAGCAAAAATATTTTTTGAAGATATTTAAAAAAATATTTTGCAAAACTTTAAACGCGTTTTCTGGCTAAACTAGAAGAGATAGAGCGATTTTAAGTGTTTTTTGTGATCACTGGGAGTTCACAGATTCTGCCAATATATGATAATAGGCTGTAGCAAAAATATTTTTGGAGATATTTAAAAAAATATTTTGCAAAACTAGAGGAGATAGAGCGATTTTAAGTGTTTTTTGTGATCACTGGGAGTTCACAGATTCTGCCAATATATGATAATAGGCTGTAGCAAAAATATTTTTGGAGATATTTAAAAAAATATTTTGCAAAACTTTAAACGCGTTTTCTGGCTAAACTAGAAGAGATAGAGCGATTTTAAGTGTATTTTGTGATCACTGGGAGTTCACAGATTCTGGCAATATATGATAATAGGCTGTAGCAAAAATATTTTTGGAGATATTTAAAAAAATATTTTGCAAAACTTTAAACCCGTTTTCTGGCTAAACTAGAAGAGATAGAGCGATTTTAAGTGTTTTTGTGATCACTGGGAGTTCACATATTCTGCCAATATATGATAATAGGTTGTAGCAAAAATATTTTTGGAGATATTTAAAAAATCTTTTGCAAAACTTTAAGCGCGTTTTCTGGCTAAACTAGAAGAGATAGAGCGATTTTAAGTGTTTTTTGTGACCACTGGGAGTTCACATATTCTGCCAATATATGATAATAGGCTGTAGCAAAAATATTTTTGGAGATATTTAAAAAATCTTTTGCAAAACTTTAAACGCGTTTTCTTGCTGAACTAGAAGAGATAGAGGGATTTTAAATGGTTTTTGTGATCATTCCGTTTTAGCTTTTAGTTATTTTTTATACTTTCGAAAAGCTTACCATCTTCATTTCTATATATAAGGTTTACATACCCATATACGGGCTGTTGAAAATTATACCTTTCAAGTTATGCCAAAAGTAATTTATGGATGTTCTTGATAATAAGTAATAATAAAATCTAATAATAGTAAGCAAAAATGTGTATCATAGCATATATTAAGAGATATTAAAATTAGTTTGACCAACTTAGGGATAATTGCTTCACGATTTTAACATAATGATAGAAATAATTTGAAAAAAAAAAATTTTTAAATTAATTTTATAATTAAATTATAAGCTATTAACATAAATATTAAATTTTTTCATGCAGATAACTGTTTAAATTATGATTTTGCGCGAAAATTTTAACATTTTAGTTCGTCCAAAGTATTAAGAACTGAATTTTAAATTAAGTATACCAGTCGTGTTTTCATGTCTTCGAAACCACAAAATTGTTGACATGAGTTATAAACAAGTAAACTATTAACATGTTCAAATACCGTATATAAATAGTAAATTTTGTAAAAAAGAAAAAAAATAAGGTTAAGTCAAACCAATGGTTAGTATTGCAGCACTTTTCCCTTCAACAAGTGAAAATACTGCTTTGAAAAACAATCTATGTATACCTACCACACTATTAAAATTATTTTCATTCGTATACAAAATTATTTCTAGGATTGCATATATTTAGGACGATGAATGTATGCAGTCTTTGAAATAAAGCAAAAATTAATATAAAATGGGATTAACATAATCCTCGATTTTAAGGTCTAACTGTGTGAGTTAAAAAAAATAATTATATTTTTTAATGTCATGGAATTTACCGTTACGTTTTTGCGTTTATAGAAATTTGAAAAAGCTTGCGGTTTCGGAAATATAAGGTGTCAAAAATTCAAATTTTACAAATTTCAAGAGGCGATAACTTGAGAGTGGGTGGAGATGGAAAAAAATTTTCTTTTAACGAAATGAACTATTTGTTAGTGCCTAAAAGCTTCTAAAATTTCAGGCTCCCACAACCTGGGGTCTAGAAGAAAAATAACTTCAAAAACTTGAAGAAAACGGGTTTTATATAACGGTAAATTTTAACGGCCATTTTATTTTTTTAAAGTTCAAGTATAGTATACCGTGATAGAAGAAGCAACCCACTGCTTTTCTGCGTTCGTAAAATTTGAAAAATGCATATGGTTCTACTACAGTAAATAGTTAAAAAATGGCATTTTTAGAGTTTTGGGGGGTATAACTTCTAGAGGGGGAGAGATAGGTAAAAATTATGTTCTACAGAAATTAGTTTCTAGTAAAAATCTATATACTTATAAAATTTCCGGTTTTTATCTTGAAGGGTGTAGAAGTTTTGTAAACAGACACATGGACAGACGGACTTTAAGACGGAAATTAAAAATTTTTTTATTAATTAATATTGTATTTAAACATACAAAATGCATTTTATAAGATATTTTTGTATATTAACATATTAGAGGGAGATGAGTGAATCTAATCATATATTCATATATACACCCATGTCTAAGCTAAAATATAGAAATCAACCGATGAACTAACTAAATTTGCATATTTGTTTTAAAATGATTTAATTCGTTTTTACTCTTTAAGCATTCTCACACAACACTTTTGCTGACAACTAAAATATACATCTTAGTCTGAGGAATGAAAACTGGTTGATTAGGATGCTGGTGTTTATGCACATATAAAATAAACATACGTAAGTGCATCTTACACCTATAACAACAAAATGTAAAGAATTAGGTATATTATTGAAAAATTTTTAAAATAATTTTTTCTGTATAAAATAAAATAAAAGATATTTTAGTAGTACGAAAATTTATTCACGATTAAATTAATTATAATTTATTTTTGGCTATAATAATTTTTTAATAATTACAGTTTTATATATTTCATGGAAATATTGATATTCATATTTTAATTTTAAGAGACTCTAGGTTAGTATGTCAATATTCATAGAATATTCTAGAATAATATTTTGTAGTTTGCATTTAATGATATAGAAAAATATTCTATTTTAAGTCTCATGAATGCATATTATTTGAATACTATATTTTTTTTTTTTTTAAATTCACCAGCTCCCAAATATATTTCGTTATATATAAATAAAATATATTTGAGAAAAATCAGTCGTTCAAAACCATTCATTATAACTTCCGATTAAATTTTTTAATTTTGGGATTTTTTTTTTTCAAATTGAATAAATTACATTTCCCTTTAAAAATTTTCAATAGAAATTTTTACTCATAAACTTTAGAATTTTTAAAGCTTTCAACTCACTGGACTAGAAAATTAACGACCCGATACAAAACTTAGAATTCTTTAGAACTCTTTTACTGGTTTAAAAATTAGTTTTTTTTTTGTTTAATAATTATTCCACAGTTTCAATTTAGTATCGTAAAAATATTTTACTATTTTCAATTCAAATTAATTATTTATTTTTTTTCTAATTTATTTTTCTAGCTAAATAAATGGTTAGAAAAAATTATGAAAAAGTGTCATAATTTCAACTCAAATGAACATAAATAACTTTAATAGTTTATTGTGTATATGAGAACATAAAACGTAAAGGTGTATAAAGTATGTATATTGTTCTCATAATATTTATTATTGTTAAAAAATATTTCTCAGAATATTAAAAATTTGATTAATATTTTAAGAAATTCATTTTTTTAGCACTTTTCCAAAAAATTTTTGAAAAAAAGTGCTTATTAGTTTCACTCTGTCCGTCCGTCCGTCCGTCCGTCTGTCCGTGTGTCTGTTTACAAAACTTCTACACCCTTGAAGATAGAAAGCTGAAATTTTACATGTATATAGATATTTACTAGTAGAACAAAATTTTCTTAAATTATTAAACAAGCTTATTTTCGTAGAACAAAATTTTTACCTATCTCCCCCCCTCTAGAAGTTATACCCATCCGAAACATTAAAAATGGCCTTTTTTAACTATTTGTTGCAATGAAACCATAAGCATTTTTGAAATTTTTCAAACGCAGAAAGGCAGTGGCTTGCTTCCCCTAGCGTGGTATACTATAGTTAAACTTTAGAAAAACAAAATGGCCGTTCAAATTTACCGTTATCTAAAGTCTTTTTTTTCAAATTTTCGATTTCGTTTTTCTTCTAAACCCCAGCCTGTAGAAACTTGAAATTAGGAGTTCTTAGACATTAACAAATAGTTCATTTCGTTAGAAGAAAATTTTTTTCCATCTCCACCCCCTCTCATGTTATCGCCTCTTGAAATTTGTAAAATTTGAATTTTTGACACCTTATATTTCCGAAACCGCAAGCTTTTTCAAATTTCTATAAACGCAAAAAGCTAACGGTAAATTCCATGGCATTAAAAAATATAATTATTTTTTTTAACTCACACAGTTAGACCTTAAAATCGAGCATTATATTAACCCCATTTTATATTAATTTTTGCTTTATTTCAAAGACTGCATACATGCATCATCCTAAATATATGCAATCCTAGAAATAATTTTGTATATGAATGAAAATAATTTTAATAGTGTGGTAAGTATACAAAGACTGTATTTAAAAGCAGTATTTTCACTTGGTGAAGGGAAAAGTGCTACATACAAACCATTGGTTTGACCCAACTTTATTTTGTTTTTACTTAACTCAAGTTCTATAATGAGTTGAAAATACTTTTATATTAATCAGTAGGATTCTAAAATTTTCTAATTAATGGTTCTATAGCAACGAAGTGTCTTTTTCTGCAAAATTTATTTTTATTTTGTTTGCTCTCATCTGCTCTGCTATAATTGGTTGAGTGTACCACTTGTTAAAAACACTTATATTCTTATTAGAAGTAGTGCTAATTTTTGCTGTAATATTAATGACAATATAATATTAAATTGCGATTTCCAAGTATACTTTTGCGAATTGTGTTATTGTCATATTTTATAAAATAAATAAAATATTTTTTATTTAATTTATTTTGAATTACCGGAAAGTATATTTTTTATATTTTATGAAGTATGAGAATTTTACTAGCTCATAAAAAATATTAAATCATAATTATGTATAGCTTGTATAAACAATTCCTCTTTTAGTCATTTATTAAGAGCATATTCAATGATGAACTTAAAATTAGTAAATGTAAAATTACACTATAATTTTGAATTAGATATTGGAAAATTCATAATGTGCATATCACATAACCTCTCATTGCTTTCAATTTTGTAGTTTCATTTGAAAATAGTAAAAATACAAAATTTAAAAAATTAAATTTACCCATATTAAAACAAGTTTTGAAATTTTCTTAATCTTTATATTTATTTTAAAATTGTCTTCAAATAATAAATTTGAAGACAAGTAAATTCCAATGGCTATTGAGCCGTTTAGATAATATGTAGGAGTTTTATTGTATAATACCAAATTAATATTTTTATCTCGTGAAATTGTTTAGTCTTTTGATTCCTATAAAGTCATTCATTGAACACAAAAATTATATTTATAAACATAATGTATGTGTTTTAATATAAAATGAGTTAAATATGTATACCGAGTACTTTAACTTTATTTTGACATAATAGACAAATTGCATTTATTTTTTTTCTATATAAATACCTACTATGCAGTGAATAAAAGAAATTTTTACAATTTTTACAATTGAAGTGGCCAGATATATCGGTAGTATACAGTTGTAAGTGGGATTAAAATTTAAAATGTCATTACATATAAGAGAATTCTTTCACGTTCTTATTTTCAGGTATCTATATACACAGACATACCTCTATAGATAATATAATAAAATATTGTACAATATTTCCCGTTAAAGAATGAACTAATATTTTGATCTAAGTGCATACTTGAATTAATAGTGATAGAATAAAATCGAGAACATATAAAATAATAACATTATATAGCAACTATACAAGTGAAAAGAAACAAATTGCTTACACCGGACTTAAATATATTTACAAATAAAGGAATTAAATCCATTTGCACGCTTTCATTATGATCTTTATAACAAATCATTCTTTTCCTGATTTTTTATTTCTTTAATAATAAAATAATTGCTGCAACCTTCAGAATACAAAATTTAATGTTATTAAACTGTTATACAAAAATCATATTTTGTTGTAAATAAAAAGTATAGGTCTAGTAAGTTTTAGTTAAAGAGTGTTGTATGTAAGTATATGATATTATTAACACAGGTGGTAGCATTGTTAAGATTGTAAGATTTTTGAAATTGACAGTAATGTTAAAAATAACGTGATATGTGCATAAACGTAATTGCTGGTTAAATTAAATTCTGTTATTTTGTATTACTATTTAACAATATTTTGTTGTATACGGTATTTAATGTTAATTTTTTCAATATGAATTTATTAACAAATTAAATCAAATCAATTACAATGAAATATTTTAGTAGGAAATGTGCTAAAAAAATTAAGAAATATCGTATGATCGAATTTGCAGACTTTTTATGACCGATTATTATATATTAAATTGACATGCGCTGTAAATATATAAACACAAAATATGGATTCAGTAAATGATTAGTTTGCGGTCAAATACCCTAATTTCAAATTTTTGTAAATCATAAATATTTTATAATAATATTTAGAATTCCGACATACAATTGAAAATTTTTTAGTCAATGACTGTATTATGTAACAATTTAACTTGTAGTCGCTGGTCAAATTGCAAGACTATACAGAGTGATAATCAATTTGTAATTCCGACTAAATAGATACTCCTGTGCCAGTGGCGCACATCATTTAATACCGTAAAATTTAATTTCAATTGTATTTAAAATTTATATTGTGTCAGATAATAAGCCCCGTTCGAAATACTTTTTTTTAATTTCCAATATTTTAAAAAACTAATAGATATTTTATATTTTAATATACATAATAGATTTAATAATATAATTTAAGAATTTTTAAATAAATTCTATTACTTCTTTAAATTTACCACAAATTCAATGACCTGAATATGTTTATACTAACTGAAATTATAAACGATCACTAGACCTAGAGAAAAAGTAAAAACGTGTATAACTTTTAATAATACGGTAATAAATTATTTGTAGTACAAAACCATTTCACATATTGAATATTTTTGCTAAAATTTTTTTTTAACAAAAATTTTGTAAATGTATTGTAAACATTCGGTAAAGTTCAATTGATTGGATTTTCTGGAATTGGTATTTCTGTTCGTCTTGTTTTAATACCATTAATTTTCTTGCAATTTGTATCATTTTTGTTTTTCTCTTCTTTTTTTTCTCCTTTGGTCTGCATTCTCCTTTTAAATTTACAAGACTTATGATTGTAATAATATGTTTAACAGTCTCATTATCTCCTAAGTCCATTCAGAGATCAATAATATTGTATTTGCTCGTTCAATTCTGTTTAATTTTTTATTGGAATCCATTTACTTAAAAAAAAAAAAAAACAAAAAGGTCAATAAGAAGAAAATGATCTGCAACATCGGTTGGTTTTTGTTACTTGTTCGAAATGTCAGACTGTTCTTCTTTTAGTTTGTTTTTATTCTGTTGATTTTTTTACCTACTTTTTAACCTGGTTAAAAATGGCTAAAAGAATGTTTTCTTTTTCCATCCATTCTTATATTGTAAAGTTGTAGGTACATTTTTTTTTTTTTGTGTTCTTTAACTTTATTTTTACAATTTTGTGGGAATAAATGAGAAATCATAATTTTTAGATATGAAAATTATTATTGTTTATCATTACTATATAAATAATACTGACATTATGACAATGTTTTACAAAAATAAAATAACAAAAAATTAAATTGGAAGATTATTAAATTGGAAGAAGATACAAATTAATGGTAATATTATATGCTTTGAAATAAGTACGAAAAAAAATTTTATTATTTAATGGATTATTATTGTTCATTAATTTATAGTATTCAGTATTGCAAAGAATAAAATTCAAGAAATAATTCTTGCACTTGCATTAATCTCTTATAGATTTTAAAGAATGCTATGCGTCAAATCAGGAATGTTAAACTTGTAGTTATGCTTGCAATTGGAAAAAATAATTTCTTTGACCTTTTTAATTTTAAATTGAAATTCTTCACCATATTATTTTTAGCCTATTTTTTGATATTATTACCAGAGCAATAACGCCTTTGATGGTTTTTATAATAATGAATGATTAAAACGTTCATTTCAATCATTTAATAAAATGCTAATGTGGCGCAATTAATACACTAGCAAAAATAAGAAATTTTATTCTGAAGAAATATGGGTTTTCTTTTAATATACATTAAAAAACAGCTCGGGATATTTGAACAGAATTTTCATTTTTAGAAATCATTGACTAGAATTTTGTATAGCTTCTCGAGACGTTTTCAATAATTTATCGTAAAATTATAAGATTTTCATCTTAATCTTTTAACGGCCTTCTCCAAAAATGTTTTTGGGCCTTCAGTCTTCCAGCATCAATATTTTAAAAAATTGTAGGAAAAAATTTTCGAACAAATGTGGAGATTTCAGATAAATTTTCAACAGTATGCTATATATCAGGATCTTCTCATTTCAGGATATATTTAAGGACATGGAAACTTGCAGAATGAATTTTTAAAAATATTTTCAAAAAAAAAATTGCCGACATAAATTTGCTTTTGCTAAAAAAGGTTTTTAACATCTGCTATATGTACAAAGTAAGTAACAAAAAAAAATATATAAATTTTTACTTACTTTAAATTTAATTTTTTATATTTTAGAAGAACTCGGAAAAATTTATATAGTATAATAGCAAATAATTTTTGGGTGGTAATAATAAGAACAGCGTGTAAATGGAATTAATGATACAAGATCTTAAATATATTAATCACATTTTAAAAAATTTTAAATTAAGAAATGGAATTATTACTATTTAAGAATTTTTTTATGAAATTATAAACTAAAATTATTTTCATTAATAATGTTGTGCTCAAAATCTTGTAAAAAACCATATAGCGAGGCATACCTTATATTTTTTTATCGAATATTTTCGATTTGGTTTTAGTGTTTTTGAGGAAATCATTTCATTTTTTATTAGATTAACGTATTTGATAATATTTGATTGATTTTTGTCTTTCTATTAATTAGATTTTTAATAATCGATTGTTTTAAGAGCAAAAAATTACTTAATTTTTTATTCTTAATAAAAACTTTTCTTATATTCTAATAAAATTTTCAAAATCTAAGGCGTATAGTATACCTTATACATATGAAACAATTTCTAATAATTATTTTATTATTTCAGAATTTATTATTTAATAAGATTTCTGTTTTTATAACATCATCAGAAAATAGAAATTTATAGAAAAAATAATTTGTTTTCTTAATGTTTTCGTAAAACAAATTCAAATGTACGTTAGATATGTAGCAAATGGGATCCCATTTAAATTAGTTCCCAATAATTTTAACCCAATAATTTTATATTACCCTCATTTTTCTTAATTTACCTTAACATGTATACGAGTATATAAGCAGGTATAATATGTATAATAGTGCTACAAAAGAACAATAAATTAATTTTCATTTCATTCAGAAGAGGTGACAATAATTTTTTGTGCATATATTAAAGAAAAACTAAATCTATATACATCTATAAGGTGTTATAATACTATCAAATACACCGAATTGACATTAAAAGAATAATCTACAAATTGAATCGAATTTTAATCCTTTCGATTAATAGTAAATTCTATTGTTATGTAAAGTATTTTTTTTTAATAAATTCCATTTAATATACTAAAAAGACTAGAGCGAGATGATTTCATTTCTCAAAGTACCTTAATGGTGGCGCTTTAAATTTAATTTTAAATTTACTAGTTCTTTATATGACTTTTATTGATTTTCAATATAAGATTGAATCAAAGATCCGAAGAAAATGATAAAAAAAATTCTTATATATCTCTATTTATAACATATGATTATAGATTTTAAAATTGGTTTAATCACTATTACACGTTATTAGAACCATATAAGAATAAAGAGAGAGCGGTTATAATTTACAATTCTCTTTTATATATCATATTGTATAGAGTGTTCGGGCGGTTCCCTTATTTTCTAGGTTTTATTCCATTTTTTTTTTTTTCAATATCAAGTGATTGACTATGAATAGGTAGGTTTTAAAATTTAAGTAATTTTGTAATGCCTACAAAACATAGATAATATATATATATATATACAAACGTATATACATAGGTCTATAATAAAAATTGAAAGTCATTTATAAAGAAAAAACCGAAAGGTTAACATTGTGCTAAATAAATAGAATTATTGTTGAATTATTTTATCACACTGTATGAAAAGTATATTATTGATCTACCAATTTTAAATTATATTGCAATATATAACAAAAAAAACTACTTTATTCTTAATTTTATCCAGTGAGAATGAAGAATTTCAAAAGAACAGATTTAAAATTTGATTGACAGTTTGATGATGTGCATTGGATATTAAGCGAAAAATTAAGTATAAAAAATTTTTAATAGCTATACTGATAATTTACAAATTCTATAAAATCCATGAATAGTCTTAAAATTGTAGCAAATTGATTCATAAGAAAATAGGGTAAACAATATTCAGTTTGTATGCATGGTAGTAAGTAGTCAACAATGTCAGCACAATAAAAATTCAATAATTTTGAATGGATTATAGAATTCATAATACATTATTAATTTTATATAATTATTGATTTTTTTTTTTAAATTTACCAATTTTCTTTTTGTTTTTAGTAGAATATAATTGAATAGTATTTCCATATAAGCAATGAATATTAGAAGCTGTTGAACGATGGCGCCAACGCAATATAAGTAACTACATATAGAAATATTTGAGATTGTCCATTCCATATTACGATTAAAATATATTAAGAAAATTAAAAAGTACATAAAAAAATCCATTTAATTGAATATCGATTGTAAAAAAATTTTTAAGTTAATTATATTATATGTAAAGTACGACTATCTGTAGAATAAAAAAAACGAGTATGGGAGGTGATTTTGTATTCAATATTAGGTTAATTACATGCACCATATTATATAAATAATTTACCTTCCTTTTATTTTCAATAAAAAAAACAAAAATTGAATTAAATTCAAGTTGTATTATAAAAACTTAATGAAGAAACAATTTATAATGCATATATATAGGGGTATGCATTATTTATATGTATATGTAGCGTTATAGAAGCATATTTAAAATAATATTGTTACAAAAATTTAAAATAATATTCTTCTTTAAATTGAAATTCTTCTTCTTTAAATTGAAAATAGTTTTTGATTCTTGATCATTGTAAGTTTATAATATTATTCCCGATTCACAACGAAAGGGATAGTAGATTTGAGAAGGATAATGGAGGAATGGAATCTATCCCTGATGTAATATAGTTACCAATTTATGAACCAATTTATATAATCCAAGAAAACAAAACAAAATTATAGTCATAAAGTGACAATCGCGAGCAAATTTAAAATAAAAAGAGCCGTGAAGCTAATTTTAGTAAACACGTAAAAAAAATTTTATTAGAGCCATGGTTTCTTTCCAGAAAGTGATGACATTCGTGGTAAAAATCGTGTTTTAATGATTAAAAATTAAAAATAAAGAGAGCCGTGGAGCTAATTTTAATAAAGACGTAAAAAAAATCTTATTAGAGCCGTAGATCTTTTCCACCAAATGACGACATTCGTGGTAAAAATCGTGTTTAAACGAGTATTCTTCATATTTGTTATATTATAGGTTGATAATTTAGAAGAAGACATTGATTCAGGAGTTTTTTTTTTCTTTCAAATGGAGGACGAGGGCCTCGTGGTCCGACATAGAATCTTTTATGATTCGCAATCCTGTTTTATCAACTCTATTCCTAGGTCCCTAACGAATTCCAGTATTACATCCACCTTGAATTGTGAAACCGCGTAAGAAGCATTTCAGTTTTAACCGGGCTGCAATCTCACACCCGCACGGCAGATGCTTCACCGATTATTTCTCTTCCAAGCACAGACCACATAGTTCACTCTTTACCTTGCTCATTCTTTTCAGATGAATCATTGGTCAGCAGTTACTTTTTAATGTATTGCACCTCTTTCTTCTCTAAAATATTATATAAAACTCAATCGAAACTGTGATTTACTAAATGTATTGATGGAAATACTAAAGGAATGTGAATAAAGTCCCTTAAAAGATATTTTTAAATGAATAGTCGCTGAATTCGCATTTGTGTAAAATTTTGTATAAATTTTCATTTTTGTTAATTTAATATTCAGTGCAAATTTTATGAAACCACTGAAAAATATAAGATGAAATTTTTTAATATATCGAGAAAGTTACATAAAATAATTAATTAACCTTTCTGCTGCTGAAAATATTTCACATATAACCACACATTTTTTGTAAAGGAACTGCTTTGAGTTGTTTCTTATTTTATAAAAGAATTATTAATTTAAAAAAATAATTATAAAGTACAAGTTTATTCAAATATATGTGTATAATAATTACAAGATAATGATGCCTTAATTAACATGATTTAAAAATATTTTTATGTTTTCAATTTCTTTTTCATTTGGGTGTTATACTACATGCTTGGTTCTTTTATTTTTTTCAACAATACTTCTGAAACATTGTAATTTTATAAGGTAATTTTACTACAATAAAATAATATTCTGGACAATATTATAGGCGACATTTTATTATTACATTTTTATATATATTGTAATATTTCATACCACGTGCTATTTATTACAATTTCCTTAATTTGTTGAATAATTACAAGAATTACAAGATATGTTATATAAACCTGTTCATTTTACATGAAAATTAAAATTAATTTTGGAATTTTTATGTGATTAATATTATTGTAATAAAATAAAATTTAATTAGAAATTTGAAAATTTATTAAAGTTAGCATTATATTGGAATTATTACAGTAAATGTTTCAGTAAATTTTATTAATATATTTTATATTTATTAATTAATTGTTCACAATATAATTTTTCATATTCCACAGAATCTAAACATAAAGAAACAATAAACATATTATTGTTTTTAGATCTGGTTGAATATGATAAAAATTAAGTTGCAGTTTGAATAGAATTTGGGCTTGGAAGCAGGAGGACGACGATTTTTACAATGAGTTGTCAAATTTTTTGAATAGAATAAGGTGTTCAGACTGTAAGCTTTTATTACTGATTTTTTATGTAACAAGCTTATTTATTAAAAATAAAAATTATATTATTCTTTCAATAAAGAAAAATAAAGAATATTTAAATTATTTCTGTAAAATGTGGTATTTTTTTTCGAGAAAATTAGAAAATAGCATTGTCATAAGGAAATAAGGAATAATATTTATGAATTATTTTAATTGGAATAACCTACACGTTCATATGGATTCGATAGTCTCATTAAAATAAAACTATAATAAAACTATAATAAATGAATAAACTGCATTGCACAGCCTCTTGTATAAAATTAAGAGGTCATTTGTGACACATTCATATTAAAATATTTTGAAATAGAAAAATTCAATGTGTTCTTTTCTTTAATTTTATTTTAAATTAAATGAATATTGTAGGTTTAGAAATCAAATTCAAAAATTTAATATCCGTAAACTTGAAATTTTCATAAATACTTCAAAATTTTTCAATAAACAACTTTTTGAAATGATTCGTTCAGAATATTATTCAAAATGTTAAAATGTTAAATAATCGGTAATAAGAAGGATAATTTTAAAAGATTGTAATATTAAACGTACATTCTCTCTATATTAAAATGTATACTATAGTTATGAATGATATAATATTATGTATTTTGTAGTTATATCTAATAATAAACACATACTTATAATAAACACAACTACTCTTGCTAGTACTTAATATTTTTGTCATACAAATACGGCATATGGTAATGCAATAATATATTATTTCACAAAATAATGATCAATTTTAAAATTTTTATTAAAAGTAGGACTAACTGTACTTCAAGTACAAGAATCGAACAGTTTTAAATTTAAAACAGTTCGATTCCAATGATTAATTTCAATTAAATTAAAAAAAATGTGTACTGCAAAAAAAACAAGAAAAGTATTCATATATTTTATAATATTAATTTGAAAATTGCAAAACAATAAAAGCACTTTAGAAAACAAGAGGTTCACTTAAATGTAATTTAAGTATATCACTAACTCTTCAATGAAAAATAAAGAAAAAGGAACAAAACGGACTCTCTATAGGCAGGTATAATAAATTAGAGAAGTGACCCTTCATAATCGATTTTTTGTTTTAGCTTTATATTTAAAATGAAAATGTAAAATTACATGGTATGAACGTATTATTGAACCCTTCTTTTATTTTCATACTAAATTGTTATGTAAACATAATTTATGGTTACCACCTTTTTTATGTCAAAAAAATAACATAAAATAATGGAATAAAATCCTTTCGACAGTTGTTGTTTTATTTGATATTTTTGTAACAAAAAAAAAAAAATTGAAAAGAGGGTAACCCTTTCAAAAATTTTGATTTCATTAACAGTTTGTTTGTTAATTTAAAAAAAAAAAATTTATTTTAAATTTGTTTCTTGTTTTTTAGAAAAAAATATACAGAGACAAGGTAAAGATCATAAGACTACATATTATTATAATTTTTCTACCAAAATGTGTAGACTCTGAGTTGTAAAGTATTGTAACATAATTTTAACATTGCTGGTATTGTTGTAGTTGTTGTTGTCAGGACTCATTTGAATAAAAATAAATAAATACTATCATTAATGAGTATTATGTAACATTCTTAAGGCGGGATTGTAATAAATTTTAAATTATGTGTTCCTTTAATGTTGCTCTATATGAAAAAAGAGAAAAGGGGAATTAAAAAATTCAATATGTTTCAATTAAAATTATTAAAAAAAAAAAATTTGTTTTTTTTTTTTGTAAGTGAATTGAATTTAGGAAAAAGTAGAAGTGAAATGAGTTGTTAAAAATTATTTTATTTTCTATTGATTATTGTGCTTGCTAATATTTGCATAATATCTTGTAAGTTGTTTCTTTATTTCCATATTGCAATTAAAAATATTGTGAGAAATATTTGAGATTTGTTCAATGATAACTGAATAAATTGATTTAAGTAATTTAATTGAATTTGAATGTAAATATGTTAAAAAAGTAGAAGTTAAAAATTTAAATGCACTACTAATTTCAGTGTTTACTTTTATTTTTAATTCCCTTCTGTTTTCATTAACCTTTAATTTTGAGGGACTATCGAAATTCATAGTTTCTCATTGTAATTAAATAACACTGTAATTTTGTAAATGAAATTTATATTATACACAAAATTAACAATCTTGTAAATATTCATTATGTTCTCATCTGTTATACAAGTTATATTTTAGGTAAAATTATGAAAGGTATAATAAAGCAAAACTTTTCCAAATCTCTTGAGAATTTGTATTTTTCGATTCATATATTAAAAAATTTTCATACTACTGATTCACGGTAATTTATTATTTAATATGAAATCAGTTTTAAATTTACTTTCTACTTTTTCATTCATATTTCTTAAAGCTATATATAATTTGACACCACAGTAATAGTAATAATATGGAATAGAATGTAATATGGAATTTTTAATGTATTTATGGAATAATGAATATACGTACTGTAAAAAATATCCCTTTTCTCAACTCACGAATTAATGAATATATACAGCGAAATGTATTAAATTTAGGCATAAGAATTTAAATTTTAACCATAAATCCTGTCCAGTAAATGGTAGTATATCATAATTTAGCTTTTATTGCCAAATACCTATAAGCATACAGTATAAAAATGAATTTAAATAACATAAATTCCTAGAATCATACGAATTAAGAAAATGTTGGGACGGTAACCCTAAAAGATTAGATTAATAGAGAAAACAAATTTTTATCAATTTACAGGAAGCTCTTGAAATATGAAATTCGTAATTTATATTATATTTTATTATTGAATATTTCAACAAAAGTAATATTAATGGGTAAAAAGCTAAACAATATTGCGCTATGAATTGAAGAGTTTTGTATGTTTGCATGGATTTTTGGATCAATAGATAAAAGTAGCATGCGATCGATGGCTTCTATTACCAAGTTCAAAAATATTTGGAATTGCATATTATGAATGTTATTCCAAGGCTGAAAGATAATTTAACTTTGTAAAGCATAATTAATTAATTTTAAAGCCCCATATTTGTTGTTCTGGTATACCTATCCATTTTTCACGAATTTCATCATAATGTATATATGTTCAGTTTGGGTAATTACATCTATTAAGTAAAATTTTTAAAAAATATATAATAACAGACCTTTTAATTTAAACAATGATGCTCAACAATTAATATGAAGTTGATATTAATGTATTTCAACAGTAGTCAGTTTGAATAAATCACTATTGTTGCAGAGATCATCAAATCGGGGGCATATTTCACATTTAAATGCGAAACAAAAAAAATCCTTTTCATTCAAATTCTTAAACAATTACCCATATTATTAAAAAGGTAAGTGTACCTTTTCTTTTGTAAATATCTAAAAATAGGTAGAAAAAAAAATTATATACATAAAAAATTTATAAACATCCTTTTTTTTTGTAAGTTTTACTATGCACATAATAAATACCTGATGAATGAAATTCAAGATGCATTATGAAATACCTATTGATGTTGCCTATAAGCTATAAGTTGGTGCCTATAGCTATATGAATTAAATGCAATAGAGTGCACATTTAATATATATTATATATTTGAATAAGTACTTAACTTTATCCTTAAATTCCAAATAGTTAAAAAAGTAATCCTATTAATTTATTGCGAATTATTTATTAGTATTCCATTATTATTTTACCTATGATGTTATTTGAGATCTTTGTTAATACAATTTAAAAGTTACATTATTTTTTTTTTCAGTGTAAAACTATTTTGCTCAATAATATTGAAATCGAAGATTAATTATAATTCTATTTGTTGTATTTTTATTATCGAAACTATCAAATTACCGTAATATTATTATTTTTTTACTATTCGTGTAAGCAGGTATTTATGTTGATCTGTAAGGATTTTTTTATTAAGTAAAAGTTTAGAATTTATAAAAGAAACATCTGTGGCAATATTGGCATAAACAAAAAGGTGAGTTCTTGTGAAGGAAAAGGAAACGAATGATTATTTTAAAGATTGACTTACAAAAATAATTTCAAATCAAATGACACGATTAATATACAAGATTAAAATAAAATTTTTGTATATGAAATTCAATATTTTTCGTAATACAATATTGTTAATACAAATTTTTTATAGTAATAAGATCAATATGTTTGAATTAATAAGTATTCTGATATAATTTAAGTTAATAAGTAAGTTTCATTGATTATTTCACTTGATGTATAAACTATTATAATATTTTAGTACGTAGGTAACTAAGATTACCAGGCCGTCATTTAGCGTACGATTACATTTGGCCTATTTAAGCCACCCAGTTCTCTTGAGAAATCCATTCAACACCTTTACACTTGCTCTGTCCCACTTGACCAGTCTGGCTTCACCCTTAACCAGACACTCACAGAGATAGTGACAACGGTCTCATTCTCTTCTTTTTTCCGGTAACTACAATACAACTATACAACTTGTCGCGTATTGAAGAACAATCTCGGCCTAGCTACATTTTTCCCCAATTCCCAGTGTCTCGTATAGACTGCTTTCGGACAGAAAATGTCTCCCTAAGAAATGGCATAACCCTAACCGATTTTCTAAAATCGTATTTTGGTCACATTTTTCGTGCCGTCCCTCATGTGTCTTGGACTTTCCCACCTACGGTCGCCGAAATTGGAGTCTTAAATTAGCGAAGAAATTTTTAATAAATTAATTTAATTATACAATACATTTATAATTATTCGTTTTGAGTTAATACATGAAATTGTGACGTTTGGAGGACTTATCCTTGTATATATTGCCACCTCACATAAACTTATATACATACGTTATATATATAAATTCCGGATTACTTTAAATATATACATAAATAAATTCCGAATCAATATTATCTTATAGGTTTATACATATTAAGTATAATAAAATAAATAATGCAAATGCAGTGACGAACTAAATCTATGCATTTTTAAAGTATGTCAGTTTTAAAAACATTAACTTGTTATACTATACGAGTACCTATGAAAAAATATTAGTGTATATCATTAAAACATTGTATATGAATTTAGTTTCTTATTTGCTCGAAAATATCATAGGTAAACAACAAAAAACTAGTAAGTAAATAAATAATTAAGAAAGTAAACTATTTTAACAATGCTTACAAGTTAAAGATTTCAATTCAGACAATCCCTAAAAATATAACAGATTTTATATCAGAATATTAAAAAACAAAAACCAAAAAAATATTAACGTCTTTCAACTCTTTATTTTTATTATTATTTTTCTTATTTTTTAATTTTTAACACTCGTCATTGCATTGTTTTTCATTTAGTTAATCTTCATTTTAGATTGCGGGACCGAAAGTTTTATCTTTTAATTAAAATCAAAAACAATGAAAAAGACAAAATAAAAACCATTACTTTAAAAAATTACAAACATTTACAGTTATACAAAATCTACTGATCTGGTCATTAATTAAAACAAAAAGAAAAAAAAAAAATAAACGAAAATGAAAAAATTGACGGTTTTGTTTTTTTTATTTTTTCAATTTTTCACTTTTATTTGTTTTATTTAAAAAAAAAAATTGTATTATACTTTGTTCGTTTAAACAATAACTTAGCACACGTAAAAAATATTATTGTTTAAATTGTAAACGAATTTTAACGGCTTTGAAGAATTAAAAAAAAAGCTATACAAAAATATTGGATGCAACTATATAGATACAAGGCATATGTGTTATGAGTAACAAAAGAAAGGAGCAGCAAGGGGAGACTTAAAAGAAAAGTGTATATACCTACTTTTTTTTTACTGTTACATAAATTTTACCTGTGTAAAGGCTTTAATTATGTTTTTAAAAACTGACCATATCCGGTGCAAACAAATAATAATCAAAACAGTAATTTTATTTCATTTTTATTTGGAAATACAAAAAATTAAAAAAGAAAAAAAATCTGAAAAAGATCGTCACGGTCTGGAATTTGTTTTATTCTCATCACTTTAAAAAAAAAATTTTTTTTAGTAAAAAATTTGTGTAGGTATGTATGCTATTTATATACATTATTGTATTGCATATACATGCATATATACAAACAGTTTATACCATAATACACATTCAAATTATATATGCATGTACTATAATAATTACCCTCTCGAACATTGTGCAATTGTATTGGGAAAATATAATATATGACAATGACATTAAAATAAGATGACAATTTTCATTCAATTATTTTGTTTTAATAAATTTTTTAATAAAGAAATTTTTTTTTTTATTAAATATAGAAATTTTTGCCGAACATACCTCGTTCACAATCTTCCTCCATTTCGATCTATCTTGAACAATAACTTTCAATCTATATGTACGTTGATTTTTCTACAATCTCCTTCTATTTTATCCATCTAGACCTCAGTCTGCCTCTTACTCTCGTATTGTACGGTGTCGCGCCAAATATTCTTTTTAACATTCTGTCATTTGTCATTCTCACGACATACTCAGCCCATCTTAATCTTTGTGATTTTATAAGTCTTATTATATTTTGTCCGTTTACTAATTCTTGTAATAATATTCATGATTTCGTCTATTTTGGGACCGAATATTTTTTTAGTATCTTTCTTTCGAATATTTTAAGACTCATTTTTATCGTTTTTAGTCATTGTTCATGATTCACATCTATACGTACAGTTTCATGATTCACATCTATAGCACAGGTTGAATAATAATTTTATATATTCTTATTTTAATTGCAATATTTAGTGGCCTGGACTCAAATAGATTTTTGAGGGCATAAAAACATTTTTGGGCTGCTTGTAAATGATTACTAATTGTTCAATGTATGTCGTTTTTGTTATTAATTAAGGCATCTAAATATGTAAAACAGCTTACTCCTTCAAAATTGTAATTATTTATTGTGATGTTCTGAGGGGATCTTGTTGTTTCCGAGCGGGTCATTCTCATATATTTTGTCTTTGATTCATTAATTTTTAGACCAACCAAAGCAGTTTCTCTAACTACCTTTCTATTCCGCAAATACAAAAATTGTTTCACTAAAATTGAATTAAATAATAAGGCCCCTGATGAATAAATATGGCAAAGATCAACTCACAAGAAGTATGCAATTCGAACACCCGGCATATCTATGCATAATTGTGAATTCTGTATATATGTATATTTTTTTCTTTCTTTAATCCCGTATATTAATAATTATTATTTAAATGCAATTTTATTCTCATTTCGTATTCAGAATTCGTCGTATAAAATAACCGTTTATTGCTCATGAGTTCAAATATTTGTTTTCAATCAATTATAAAATTATAAACGCATATAAAAATGTCATAACCATAATATTATTGCAAATATATTAAAATAAAAAACAAAATATTTATAAAATAATGACAGCCATTTACATTACATTAATTATGCATTTAACACAATTATAATAATTATTACATTAATAACTTACATGTATGTATAAATGTGTAAATATTCGTAATATACTTATTTACATATTATGTATGTAAAGCCCGCCTTCAAAGAAATATTTCCGTTTTATTTTCATTGAACCAATCAAAAAGTATAAATTCATTTATGTTATTTTTTTTTTTTTGTTTAATTAAATTGACGACAGGTGGTATGATTTATTAATTAAATACAAGTTCAACTTTATTGAATTTATTTTTATTATTTATTGTTATTTGATTGTATAGTCGTATATAATATAAGATATAACTACAATAAGATTATTTAAAACTATTATTAAAATTATTTTGTCATACATACATAAACGTATAATAAAATTCGCATTTGCACCCCTAAATGTATGTTGGTATAATTTTTTTATTAAATTTAACACAGATCACTTAGTTGATTAAAATATTGTATAATAATTAGAATAAGTACTTGTAACCATAAAAATGATAGTGTTGTTGTTGTTGTTTTTGAAACTTAGTTATTAATTTTGCTTCTGTTAAGGTGGTAGTTAAGGAAAATATTTTTATGTTAATTTTAGTCTCACGGAAAATATTTCATATTGTTTTACCTGTAATGATTTAGTCTGTTTGAATTGACCCCTTCTCTCTGAATACTGAAAAATGTTATTTTTTTGTTAGATATTATAAAGTTGATATGCATGTTACTAATAGATATACGAACATAAAATAGGTAAGAGTAACGTATGAGATTTTGTATCAAATTGTACGATTAATTAACTGAGTAACATTTAAAATTTTATAATATTCAGTCAAATATTTTAGTAATTTATTGACTGCACTGTATATGCAACAAGAATAATTTGTTTTAATTGGCTAATTTGTCTTTATATATTATATAGTATGTTTGCAGACCTAGGTCACGGAGAAAAACTTTTTTATTTTTCTTTATTAACAGCTTGTTCCTTTGAATATATCATCCATCTGTTCTCCGGTTCGCGAAGTTTCTTGACTCGTTCATTTAATTACATCAGTCACTTGTTTTGCAGTTGTATATGGAAATTTCCATTATTTATTCCTGGCTCTAACTTGTTGTACGGCGTCTGACGTGGCGTCCAAAATGTGCGCCCAAAATATTCGTACGGAAAATTCGTACTGAAAAAAATTAAGTTTTTTTTTTTATGTTTTGAAAAACGTCCCTGTTTTCCGGTGATGATAGATCCGGACCTATATATTTTATGTACTAATATACCAATAATACCAAAATACTAATAAATCCCTACAAAGGATTTTATATATTTATTAGAGTAATAGTTGCGTTAAGTGGCGAAAATGGAAATGCGTATACATATGAAAATGAAATATGTAAACGCCATTTATTATACAAATCTTTATGTGCATCATATGTGTATGTATATAGGTATCCAAAATATTGACCTAAATAAATTCTTTACAATGCAAATTTTATATTGCATGTATATAGGTTACATATTTATGACGCGTAACATTCCATTTTATATTTTACTGTCTTTTCATGAATTCTTGTGACCACCAGCCAGACAATAATGTAGGCTATTCCAGTTGTAATAAATCATAAATGAAATGACATGGCATAGTTTTCTTTTAAATATAAATACTAATATAAAATAAAGGTTAAATATGTAAAAAATAAAAGGAAATATAATTGTATATGACATTTCTAATAATTTTAATTTTATTTGTTATAATTTTTTTTTCTCTACAAATGCTCTTTTGTGGTATTTTAATAGCATTTTGAAAATTAATTTTTACCGACCGTATTGTGTAAACAATAGGTAGGTTATGTGATGGCAACAAATTTTGCATATCGAGTTTTCGGTGGGAACGTACTTCTCCATAGTGGGGAAGTGTAAATAAACTATTTTTAGCAACCTGTCGGTCTGTCGGTCTGTCGGTCTGTCGGTCTGTCGGTCTGTCGGTCTGTCGGTCTGTCCGTCTGTCGGTCTGTGTGTGCACGCGTGTATCTCAAGTTCGGCTGAACCGATTTTGATGAAATTTTATATGTAAGTTTGTTTCCACCATGGCACGGATCGATCAACTTTTGGTATATATCAGGCCTCGGGAACTGCACTTTTTAGCGGGCCTGTTTTACATTTTTGAACATTTTGAAGAAAGTATTCAACCGATTTACTTGAAATTTTATATATAAGCTCAGCTCGACCGTCCGCGAAAATTCGTATGTTTTGGAAGAAATCAGGCATCGGCAACTAGACGTTTACTACGGGCCAAATATACATTTTTGTGTATATAAAGAGAAATAATCAACCGATTTCATTGAAATTTAATATATGAACTCCTCGTATTAAAACAATGAACATATAAATTTTTTGGAAAGATCAGGGCTCGAAAACGGATTTGCGGGCCGATTTTACATTTTTCACCATTTTGAAGAAAGTATTCAACCGATTTACTTGAAATTTCATATATAAGCTTTGCTCGATCATACGCAAAAATTCCTAACTTTTGGAAGAAATCAGACATCAGCAACTGGGCGTTTACTACGGGCCAAATATACATTTTTGTGTATATAAAGAGAAATAACCAACCGATTTCATTGAAATTTAATATATGAATTCCCCGTATTAAAACAATGAACATGTAAATTTTTTGGAAAGATCAGGCATCGGCAACTAGACGTTTACTACGGGCCAAACATACACTTTTGTGTATATAAAGAGAAATAATCAACCGATTTCATTGAAATTTAATATATGAATTCCTCATATTAAAGCAATGAACAAATAACTTTTTTGGAAAGATCAGGGCTCGAGAACTGATTTGCGGGCCGATTTTACATTTTTCACCATATCCACAGAACAAATTGATGGAATTTCTTGAAATTTGATATTTGAGTTCTGGTTGTTACCGAAACTAACTGGCGAGCATTTCAGGGAATTCGGGTAGCACAAAGCGAAACTCTACTAAGAGCCAAATTTACATTTTTCTTAGTATGTTAACTATAAGCTTACTAATGTCCTAAAAATTGGAAAGAAGTATTTAGCAGACATTTTTATAATATTCTGTAACACTTTCATTTAACTAGACAATACACAATGCGGTCGGTTATGTGCTGACCACATCAGATTTTTTTTTTAATATGAAAATTTTGAAAAAGATTTTCATTCCTTACAATTTTATTAAAAAGATATTCGTGAGAGATTTTTATAATAATTTTTCTTGATTTTTCATTAAATGATTATAATTTTAAATTAAATTTTTATGGGGTCAAAGTTATCCCACGTTTTATTTGCGTAAAATATTTCAAAAGTAGCTAATGCTTAAGATTTAGTTTATATACTTTTAGATTAATTAATTTTGCCCGTTAGTATTTAATTTCATTTCAAATATCTAGCATTTATTTAAAGTATTTTAACATGAACCTGAACTGATTATGCACTCCCATTTAATTGTGTTACAAAAAGAAATTGAATATTACAACTTTGTTTCAAAATGTTTTTTAATTAAATTTCTTTTTCAATTTTTCAGCTCCAACATTATGTAAGAATGTTTTTCTGAAATTTAACTTCAAATTTTAAAAAATTACACAAAAATATGAATTTTTAACTATTTTTTTCATTATTATTAGAATCACTAAGAATTCTAAATATCTACCCACAATTTATAAAATTTACAGTAAAGTTTGGAGTTCTTTTAGATTCCCAAACAACTTTATTGGAAGCGGAATGATTTGGGTTTACCTAGGAATTATTACAATATTTTTTCGATAAATAATCTATGGAAATAAATTCATATTACTTTGTAGTTAATCCCATATAAAGAGATCTAATAATAAAATACAATTTTTGATTAAGTTTTAACCGCCCTTTTTTTAAATTTTATAGAATTGTCTAATAAGTTTAATTAACAGTTGATGTTAAAATTTCTAACAGTTGTAACACATTAATCCCCTGTTCTTATATTTTCCTTTTTGTTGTCGACATACTACACAATATTGTCGCTGATATTCCTTACTGAATTCAAAAAAATATGTTGGGTGAGAAATGCAAATCTTAAACTTGTCCAATTCTAATAAATTTTATGCAATTATAAACATACTCGTACAAATCGATTGAGTGTCTTATCTAATTACCATAACTGGATAATAATCTCACCTCTCAATTTCTTGGAGACGTAACTAAGCAAACTTATGAGAAATTATTTTAGAAGTGAATAATTAATTTAAATTTATTCCTTATAATTTCAAATAAAAATTTTCAACAAAATTTACAATTAATCTAGTTTACATTGATACACAAATTCCTTAGATTAATTTCAGGTTAAATTTTAACCAAAAAGAGTTCAAATATTGAGAAAAACTATAAAAATAACTAAAATTCATTTAAGGCATATAATTTTCTCTTATAGTATCGGACACCTCCTATACATGGTTTTTATTTTTTACTAGTATTCCAATAAAACACTTTTGAATTGGTATTCAATTAAAAAATTTTTGTTTCATTTTTGTGAAGTTTAATTTAAGAAAATGCTACAAAACTCATTGTATTTCCAACTGTCTGTTCTGGAAAAGGAGTTAGTAAGTTATTAAATTTAAAAAAAAACAACGCATTAATTTTGGTGCAATCGAATTTTTCGAGGTACAAAAGCATCAAGTGTTAAATAACATATTAGATAATATTGTTGTTTCACCCTGGCATCAGATAAAATTACTTCTTGCAATTAATGAGTAAAATCTATAGTTTGAACAGTTGTGAAATATTTTGTTACACACAAAATATTTAATACAAAATTTGCTTTATATCAGTTTATTGCTTATTACTTACTCATTTTTAAATTTTTAAGTATTTAATACGAGTACTGTATGATATTAACGGCCCTAACATGTAACATTTACTATGTATACATTTACCTGTTGTGTTGGCGCCATCATTCAGCAGCTTCTAATATTTTTATACAGCCTATGTATAAAAAATTATTTCATTATCTATTAAAAAGTCGAATAAAAAATGTAATTATATTTTAGTGTCTATTGTTAAGGACACATACCGAATTTGTTATTTTAATGAATTCGGTATGATGTCGAAAGTAAGGAAAGTGTAAGCGTTTACTGCATGTGCTCTACTTCGAATAATGAATTGATTTAACGCTACACTGTAAAAAATTTCTATGGAAATTTACTACGAAAAATGTTGGCACCCGATTTGCCAACATTAACCATAGTAAAAATATAAGGCTGTTGTAATTTTGCAATTCATGATTAATTAAACATTTCAATTGTGTAAATCGTGCATTTTAAGTTGTAAAAAATACATTTAGAACAGTAATCTGTACAATTTCGAATGTAAGAAGTACATTTGCAAATGTAATTTTTTACTGCTGATAAATGTGAAAATACTTTAAATGGCACTATTATTGCTAATATGGAAGGGAGAAAATTACTCTTTGATGTTGTAATTTGTTTTTGTTGTAAAGAATTTAAAAGGAATCTCCAATAGAAAATGATATACTAATAAAGTGCGATATCCGTATTCATACTTCGTTTTTATTGTTTTAAGAAAAAATTAATACATTTTTAAACAATATGAAATAAATTATAAATTTCATTTTAAACAAATACATATTACAAAAATTAACATTCATTTCAAGTTTTAACAAAACAGATATAAAAAATCCATTAACATAACTTTAAAGAATATAATATTATAATAACTAGCCTTTGAATTCACTTATGATTGTTGTGATTATTAAAAAAAAATTAGAACTTAAATCTAACATTAATTTCAAATACAAAATAATGTATATATTATATACTTATTTTGCAATAGATCTCAAAAAAGTGTGAAGCTTTGATTTATTCCCCAATGTTTTTTTCAGTGAACGGTCAAATGTGTTTGAAATACCTATTAGATGTTGTAAACTCTGCAGAGTAAGACTGGCTTCTTTGGGATAACACATGTTAAAATTGAAAAAAAATATTAAAATCATCTCCAAAGCATCTTCCAAACTTGTTGTCGTGTTACATTGCACTTTTTCAACGAATATATAACGAACCGAAAATGGTTGAATATAAATCCTTTTCTAAAATTAGAAGTAAAGTATGAATATGATAAAGTGTTATAATTATAAAAAAAATTTGTTATTTACTTATAGCTGCTATCCATGGTAAATTGTGTTTTGGATTTACGCTTGTAACACATGTTCCAATCTAAAATATAAAAAAAATGTATTAATGAATGAATATACATTAGCTTACGATATAATATTCTATATTTCGTACTATATGTATACAAACCTCAAAAAATTCTACGATGTGCGTGATATCTTCTTTAAAATAATTTGTAAGCACCACTAACATCTTGTGGTACTTAAATTGACAAAAATCAAAATCTTTTCCTTTTGAAATGATGTTGTCGATGTGTTTTTCTAAATTTTCTATTTTAATATCAGTATTATTCATTAAAATGTTAAAGTGTCTTTTAGAAAAAAACGGATTAAATAAATGGGGCCAATTTTGCTTTATCTCCAAAACCGTTGGTGGCTTATTAATATTGTTTAAAAATTTTCTTTGAATGCCAAAAGTTTCATCAAAATATTCAATAAGTTTTTTCCTTTCTGATGACATAATATTTGAAATTTCGAAATTTTCCTTAAGAAAAATTCTTTTGCGTTCTAAAGAATCTTCGCTCTCATTACATTCGGCCAACCAGTTAAGACAACTTTATTTTATAATAATTAATACCGCTTACATTTTTTTAGAATATATTTAAGTTTTGTAATTTTAAACACTTATAAATTTTCGCGAATTACTATTGATTGTAACTTCACACACCAAATTTTTTTTTAAACTAATTTGACAAACAAAATTTTTGACACATACATACATGTATGTATGTATAAACATGCATCGGCTGTTTTTTTTAAATAACATTAAGCATGTACACATACCCTGCATTTTACGTCGGTGAAATAATTCAAAAAAATTCCGTCCAAAAAAATTCAAATAACTCTCGTATTAAAACAAAATTTAAAAAAAATAAATCAATGAAAAATCTCCTTTTGCAATAATTAACGTAAAATAATTAATATATTTTACAAAAACTAAACCTAACGTACATAAATTTATATAACGTAATTCTGGGGATACTTGTACGTCAAGTTAAAATATTTGGCATGAAAAAAGTAGGTATATTAATGTATAATAGCTACAACGAAGAAGAAAAAAATCAAGTTTTTGCATGTTTCACCCGTTATAAGTATTCTACTTATTAGTATTAACACATCCAAATTATTTGAATTTTAATGGCTAATAATGTACTGTCACATACTTCTTGTGTACTTTTCCATTCTGGACTGTAGTTTTTTACTATTTTAATGTAATAATTTACATTAGTCGAAGCAATATACAGAAAAATCCGTAATATTGCATAAAGAACGTAAAATTACTCGCCAAAAACAAGGTTTTTGGGACTTTTACTTAATAAATCGTTGTGAGTACTATGAATAATGTTGTAGGAAAAATTGTGTAAAATTACAGAAATTTTTTACTGTGTAGGCTTGTTAAACTCATTAGATTTTCAAAGGAGATTTTATGATAGATAATAAGTAAAACCAAACTTAATTTAAATGCAAAGATAGTGGTATTCCTGGTAGTTTTCCAATTGTTCCCATAAGTTTGAATTGCAAATATGTGTGCTGATATTTGTGATTAGTTGCTCCTGATAATAAAAGATCAAACTTTATATTGTCAAATTACGATCTCTTTCGATACTGAGAAGTTCCAAAATGTGTTTTGAAGAACAATTTGTTGATTTCATAAACTGAGAAGACGGCTAGATGTTCGAATCATTAATGTAGATTTGCCGATTTTTTATCATTACTTGTTGTATGGATTATATGTTACATCATATAATAATGATAGAGGGAATATTCTTGGTAATTTTATAGAGCGTTCCAAAATTTAATATTTCTGAAGCACAAGTTTTATAGCTATGCTTTTCAATTAGCATTCTTGGGTCATTATCTTTTGATTCTAGGGGTAATCTTTCTTTTAAGCTTTATAATCTTTCAAATTCAAATAATATTATTAAGGTCTTATAGGAGCGGCCATAGTATTTTGGTCGTAACATTTTCATATTAAATAAAAAATTAGATAATTATCTCTTTTCAATATAATATATTAAAGTATATTGATCTATTTTAAAAGCAATACTGCATATAGCAGAAATGCTTCTTATATTCGGAGTTTTGTTCTTTTACATTTCTATTCATGTTTCAATATGGTTTAAAATCGGTTACACATTATAGGGTTATAAAAGTGCCAATTATATATTCATTATTTTTTTCAGTTCTTGATTTTTATATATCAAAGTTCTCCTTTCTCCTTTGATACGATGAAATAATAATCCTACCTTTGTTTTTACCTGTAAAATTACATGATAAACATGTTTAACCATTATTATTTTAACCTGAAATCCATTAACAGATATTGCGCCAACATTTTATCTTTCACTTACCTTTTCATTTTATTTTTACCTTTCATTCCTTGAAAGTGACCGAACGACGGGTTTGTTTTTCTTTTTCTTTATACTTATTTTGTTTTTATTGTTCTCCCTTACAAGAACAGTCATATTAAGTGAAAAAAAAAATGTATTTTATTATGACTCCATGGAACATAGAATTATTCTGATTGATCCAGTTTTCTAAATTTTTATTGTTTTACAATTTATAGGTGTTATATATTAGTCCCACATATCTTTGTTTTTTCGGATTTTAGATTCTAAATGAAGATAATTAAATTTTTCTCTATATTTAATGTTAATTCATGTACTTTCTCACATTTAATCAAATCATATCGGGAATATCAAATCATATTGGAATGGTCGAAAGAGAAAAATTCAAGACTCAGACTTAAATTCGATTTATATTTGAAAAATGAGTGGATTAGTATTAATTTGACTGAAATAGTTAAATTTTATTGTTTAACATGTGACATGAATGAAGGCGACAAAGAGTTTACATTCACTGATTTGTATTTGATGAACATTTATAGTAATATTTTTTCTCCTTTAATGAAATTTTATCCTTTCTCTTCTTTACTTTTATTATTACCTTTTACACTTTTGTTTTATTTTAGATGAAAGACAGAATGAAACTGTCCTTTATAGTATAATTTGTGTTAATTATAATAATCTAAGTTTCACCACAATATAAGGACTCTTATTAAAAATGTCTTGACACTTATATAAAAATGTTTTTTCTGTTAGGTTTGCGTTTTCCTTCGATTATGCTTGGGACTTACATCTGATAATACAAAATTGAACTTCTGCCGAGAGTCCATTTCAGTAATACTAGTTTCTCGGAAAATGAATTGCGTTATTCTACTTTATCTGTGTTAGTTAACAAATTAATTATTTTTATATTAAATAAATTTATTTTTTAACTAGTTTTTAACGAATTTATCAATGTTCAGCTTACAGCAATTATAATTTTAAATTGTCAATTATTTGTAAAAACAAATTAAATGAAATTTACTTGTTACTTTGTATACTCATAGTAATTATTATTTTGTACAATAACAATTTTTGAATCAGCACTTAAATAATGTCGTTGTTATTGCTATATGCATAAGTAACTTTATCACTATTGTCTATATAATTGGCATGACTTGCTTCTACTCTTATACAATGTTTTTTAAATTAATGCCTGTAAGAATATTAAATTTGGTGAATACTCGTAATACATTAACAATATGAATAATCATATTATTCGAAATTGTTGGCATGCAAATTGCCCATATGTTTATCATACAGTAAAATCCAATTGATTATTACTCGTAACATGCGATTATATAGGCACATATAATAAATTTTAAAATAATATTTAAATTTTATAAATTTCATCAAATCATTTTCTTCCAACAGTCTGAAAATTTTCACACCCAAGCTCTAATCATCTAATAGTATGAAATAGAGCTATTCTTATAGTCTTTTTAAAAATAATAATTCCAAGTAATTAGTTTGCTTATAATATTTATATTGCATGATTATAAAATAATAAAAACACTGGTTTAATTAATTCTATGTTAAATTATTTAATTATTCATAATATGTATGTACATTACATTTATGTTTAGAAGATGATATAGGTGGTGTTAATTAACACAATATTTTTTTTGCTAATAAAAATAATCATCCAAGATATTATGACGTTAAATTATTAATTAAAAAATTAAAAGGTAGGTATATGTTGCATAATTGAATTTATAATAAATGCTTTAAAAGAGTTTTTTCATATATAAACTTGGATGCCGATTTCGTATGTAAGTCGGGTTTGTATTTGTAATAATTTTTTAATAAAATTATAAAATATCCAATAATAATGTAAAGTAATTAGTTAATTTGCACAAAATATAGACATTACTTTTTTAATGTCTGTATTTTGTGCAGTATATGCAGCTCAAGGTTGGAATTAAATTTGGCTTTAATAAAAACATATTGAAGGAATTGTGGGCAAACTTTTTGGATCTCCAATGGACCTTCTGGTAACTATAATGTATTTACTGCAATGTATTATATAATTTAATAAAGGATACGAAGATATTCATATCCTTCTAATATTTGTATTTTCCCCGTTTTCACTACTACCACTGGTGTAATCAGCACAATAAAGAACGTTGAAATTCTTCTTTAACAATTTTCTGTAGTATGTATAACGAATAATTAAATAATTACCCACAAATATAGTAGAAATATTATAGTAGAGAATAAATCGCAAATTGTTAATAAAAGTGCAAATTTTGTAATAATAAAATAACCTAAAGTAATATGCCTATTAATATCAGATGGCACTATAGATAGATTTTCATTCTTATATTCTTATGACTTTTCATATTTCGCATATTTAAGTATAAGTGTATATTATAGTTCACCTATTTTGAAAGTAACGAGCATTATTCTAGCTATCATATAAATTTTATTCAATTTTTAACATCATACTGTTTCTATTATAACAATTAATTTGATATTTTTCAAGGCAATAAAATTTATGGTTTTATAATTTATACCACATTGTTGTAATTTTAGTATATTTTCATGTTTTTTTTTTTTTTTGTAAAATAAAAGATGAACAATAATAATTTTCATATCAAAAAATTACAATTTGGAATTTATTTAATAACAACTAAAAATATTTTAATCGATCTGAACCGGCTGAATTATACACCCTGAACCTCGACAACATAAAAATTAATTTTCGAAATATTAAGTGACAGCTGGTATTTCATGTAAAATTTCATGTAATAGCTTTATTTAGTTTTTGAAATATTTAAAAAAAATTCTTTGAGCTGTATGGCAGCTACACGAACGCGTTGACCGAATCGTTCCAACTACAATAATGCGCGCGTCTTTGGCAGAAAAGAAACAATCTGTGAAAGTTTGGTAGTGTTTGTTTTATTCGTTTTTGAGTTATTTTAAAATCGGATGGAAGGACATGTCTAAATCAACGCTGAATTTTACACTGACCAAGAATATTTGTACATGTCCATACTGCAGATGACTTCTTTAAGTGGTTACAAACTCCATACCAAAGTTTCACGAAAACGCGGGGTATAAAATAGTTTGAGTAAAAAATCACAAAAGAAGTACATAATAAAAGCACAAAGATTGTATACGGTCAAATGGGTATTAAATAATATAAACAAAGTGTACCTTTATACATAAAAGGAAATCAAAAAAATAATTTTGTTTTTATTATTGTAAACCTAAAAAGTAGGTAAGCGATCACTCGTAATAGAACACAACAAGTTCAAAACCAAAAATCTGCAATTATTAATAAAAAATTTTCTATCTCCATATCTCCACTAAACTATCATTACCGTATCGTGAGAACGTTTAGTACATCAAGGTAAGTAAAAAAGGTGAAATAAAATTTATATTTTGTATATTTTGTATATTTTACACTACTATTAAATATTTTCAATTTTATAAAGATTTTTCTTAAAGTATACCACGTTCATATAGGTACCTTTTTTATAAATTATAGAAAAATGCACTTGATATTTAATAGTAACTAGTTGATTGTAACAATTTACTATGGTTCTCTCTAAATTCCAAAATTTACTACATCAAATCATAATTTTCCCGCAATACCATATAATCTATCTAAAATAAATATAAGTAAAGAAAACAAAATTTGTTTCTCGAATTTTAAGTGACTTCGGATTTAAAAATTAAGTTTATACGACGTCTTTTAAGAATACGACGTCTTTTAAAAATTAAGTTTATACGACGTCTTTCTTAAAAGACTGAAATTTATCCTCTCATCCTTTAAGTTCTCTAAAAAACAGCCCTTAAACTTCTAATTTTACAAAGTATTCCATTTAATTTATGGAACGAACTTGAATTATAAAATTTAAATTTTCAAAAATCGTACGTCATGATACGATATCGCATGTGATTTCATTGTTATCGTTTATTTTATCGTTGGACAAGTTGTCTTAAATTCTAACAACTTTATTACAATTTAGATGGCAAATAACAAAAAGGTCAATAATATAGAGTTTGCGGCTGAAAAATATAAAATTAGTCAAATACATTATACCAGCTTGTAACACTGATTTCTGTAATTCCGTAAACGGAATCCTATGTAAGAATTACTGCTGATATTAATAAATTACAATAAAGTTTTAAATCTTATATTCGTGGTTTATTAGATCACTCCGATTCAAAATAAAGGATAAAAGTAATAAAAATAAATATAATTTTCACCATAGAAATTCAAAGGCTATAAATTCAAAACTCTTATGGTTTTATAGTATTATTTTATGGGGATAATAGTATTGTAAGAAACAGGTTCTATACTATTCCCATGAACAAATGAAAACATAGTACAATAAACAAAACATTACGAGTACTATAGAATTTGCATTACAAAAACTTATTAACAATTTGGAAATGAAAAATATGTAAGAAAAAATAAGAAATGGGGTTTTTATAAAACTTTATTTTTTTATTAAAATTTGCTATAAAATAATTATACCTCCTAAAATATTTTAAGGTCACAATAATAAATTTTGCAATTTACCGATTTTTTTTTCAAAATAAACCACCTGTAGTTGATTACAATAGTATACAATAGTGATGTATGTCAGGAAATAGGCACTGATTAGAAAGGGCGGAAATTACTTGAAATTTTTTTATCTTTTAAAATAGACTGTACCTAGTTTCTTTAAAAAAAAACATTCCTCAATTATACTTGTAGTGTTTTTTTTAAAAATTAAAATAAATTCAAATTGTTTGCGATTTTTTACTAATAATAATCATAATGGTGTGAATGATGAGACTTTTTCTCGATATTAAGTAGAAAACAAGCAGAAACCTACTTAGGTATATGCGCATACTTCAATTTTTACAAAATTTAAAACTCGATAAAATAAATAATATGTAAGTACGTACATATGTAGTTGTTGGCCATGAAGAAAAAATATTTCAAGGCAACAAAAATATTAGAATTTTATTAGTTCTTGTACTGGTTGTAATGTTATAATCGCTTACTAAACACTTACCAATGTATATAAAGAAAAAAATTGTTAGCATAGGTAATATAATTCACTGTTGTTATTAACGTTAAAAGATGTTAAAATTTTTAAAGAAATAGAGTGATGTTACAAGCTTCTTTTAATATTTTATTTAATTTTACATGTGTGAGATTTTACGATTAAAAAATTAGTATATAAGTATGTATAATAACGATCACACGATCATACATCAACATTATCAGTATAACGTGTTGCCATAATATTATAGCAACATTTTATAAATGAGCAAACCAATGGAATTTACTTAAATTTTCATCAAAATGGTTATGAAGAGTTTTTCAAAGTATATTGTGCTTCAGACTTACAGCCAGGTGCGCTATATACTCGTACTACTTTTAAATCAAAAATTAATCCTCTATATTTTTTTTTAACAATTAATAATTAAAGTAGTTATAGCTTCCGGTCCCTTATATGTAATGTATTTTATACGCAAATACATATCTAATTATAATTAAAAACATAAAAATATGTACAAAAAGAAATCTTAAGTCATTATAATTTAAAAATTTTAAAAATTAAAATATTTTTTTTTTGACAAATTAAATGACAGATTCGACGAAAAACAAGTTGAATAAATATCATATTAATAATTAAATAGAAAATAAATTAAAATGAAATTCATTTAAAAAATTCATAAAAAAAAAACTTTTATAACGACTGTTATAAAGAGAAAAGCACTAAACCATATAAAATACCGTTATTGTCAAGCTTTAAAGTTCTCTAATTTCATACTTACAATACAAACTTATTTAATACTTAAATTTTGACTAAATTAACAGGGTGTTTTTAAATTTATTTCTGATTTCACTTTTAAAATGTTCAGGATACCGTAAGTTATGTACGATATTGCGTACGATATTTTTGAAAACAAGTGTTATAAACTTTTCAATTATACTTTTGTAAATGAGTATATATATGCTACATTATTTATTTTATTCTTAAATTAATATACCGTAACAGATACTTCTGTTAAATATATCGTAAATTTACGAATAGACACTCTGTATAACTTCATTTTAAAATAGAATGTATACACAATATTACGATTTGAAATTTATTAAAAACAATAGGTCATTAAATTTTTTATGGTCATTTGAGCTCGAATTATGACACCTTTTTTGTTCCTCATATTTACTTTAGTAGTTACTCATTTTGTTGAAAGTAACTACAACTTCATATATATATGTGTGTATATACATTAATTTACTTGCATATGCCTAAGTTTAGTTAAAATATAATATATCATAACAATTTATAATTTTTGTTCTTAGTTTTTATATCATAAAATTTTTTAACAATACTCTAATGGCCAAGTATACTTTTAAAATGATCCTCTATAAGTTGAAACTTCATTTAAAATGATACTAAAATATTCTCTAAAACGTGGGTCATTAATTTTCTAGTTCAATGAGTTGAAAGCTTAAAATATATTGTTTTTCTTATGGGTGGTATTTTATAAACTGGTTATTCTATAAAAATTTTTTTTTTAATTATTTTGTTAAGTTTAATTGAGTTATTAAGTGAATATTAAATTTTTGTTAGAATGCTAATTATGAAGAGTAGTTCTCCTTTTCAATGTGGGTAGTATAACATAATAAGCTATATAATGAAAATTTTGGAAGATTTTAATTAATTTGCAAAAATTTCGAAAATAGTAAATTGTTTTAGGAAAATAAAACTATAATATACTCCATTATTGTTTATACAGGAAATGGAATATTATCGTATTTTCTTATTATTGCATACCGAATAAGAATATGTGTGAATGGGATTTTAATGGGTTAGTGTTAATTTCTGGAATATAAAGTTGCAAATATATGTAAAAAAAAAATTTAACATTAAAAGCTTTAATAGGGTAAATCAAGAATTTCTAACTTTGTATATGATGCAATTAATCTCATATGTCTAATCTTTAACATTTCAAATATGCTTTTCATGCATGTTCATTCACTATTGAAGATCATTTTTGATTTCTATTTTTTTGGTTTCAAATCAATGAAGATACCAGCATCAAAATTTAAAAAAAAAAAATTTTGTTTTAAAAAGTAAATCTTTGTCTTTTATATAAGAAACATTCATGACACACTCTATAAATTAGAATGGCGATTAATATATCATGCGTGTGTACATTTTCATTAATTTATTGCGAAAATTTTTGTTTTTTTTTTTTAAATTCATTAAATAAAACTTGTACAAGTTTTTTCTTATTGTTTTTGTTCATAAAATAGAAAAATTAATTTGCTTTTTTTTTTTAAATTTAAAATTATATTCTTATTTGAATTTTAATAAAGATGCTCATTTTAAGACTTACCTAATAAAATGACGTGGTTTGCAATCACACATAATAATATGCAATCAACAGGTTCGTAACTATATAAAATTCTTCATATTCTGTATATTATGAAAATTGAATTTACATATAGCAAGCTATTTTATGTGAAAAAAAAAAATCTAAAATTAAGAATTATCATAGTTTAAAAATTTAATTCGTGTTGATAGGCTTATTAAAATATCATCATTCATATTATAATAAATGTGAGTAGCACAAAAAAAAAAAATTTATTTATAGCTATGCTAATTTATTCATATTAAAATACTATATATTATTAAAATATATATATATATATATATATATATATGTAAAATTTAAATTGGTCACAGTTGATTTATGTTACTAGATATTAAAATGACAGATATATGAATTTACATTTTTGAATTTGGTTGAAAATCCTTTAACATTCTATACATATAACGTACCTATTTATATATAAGGTATTCAATGGTATATGTATACAGGCCCGTTTCTGATTTGTTCGGCGCTCTACGCGCTTTGCATAACATGCGCCCTCCTATTTTCAAAGAAATGAAGAATATGCAATAATTATTCCATATTTCGCATAATAATTGCGCTCCTATGTTCCAACGCTCATTGCATAATGCTTACTTTGCATATATAATAGATCCGGCGCTGTATGTATATGATTGCAAATTGGTATATACAAAATCATTTTAATATTAATGAAATTAATTTAATTTTTACAACTTCTGTACAAAATATTTGTGCTTTAATATATGATGTATGCATTATTTTAGTTTGTAAATTGCATAAACTTTAGTGCTATTATATTTAAATATTAGATAATTTGGTGATTTTTTACTATTTTTGGAATTATAATAAATTTTCGTTGTACATAATAGTTACATAATAAAAATTCATTTATATACCATTAGCAATTAATATTGTAGAAATATAAAAATTTATAGTTGGATAATATGAATTTTAGTGATTGACTGTGAGCATGGCCAGACTTATCACATGGGCCAGAATATGTGTGACGACGATAGATTCCTTAAAAAAACCGAGTGGAAGCAACGATAGCAAAATGTGCTGATTAGGATGCGGTTGATCAGCGATTAACAAAATTGCTAATTATAGTTAGTCATATTCTTGAAGCATAATGATTTTGTATTAAAAATATCACTTAAATTTATTTGATAAATAAATATTTTATTGGTGTTTACAATAAAATTATACACTATTAAATTAGTTTTATTAATTTATTCTAATTAATTTGAAATATTTCTGTTTTATAATGAGTACTAATTTGAAGATTTCACTTTACTCTGCGTATATTTGTACAGCACATGTCATGTATGTAATTTAATCTTTAATCTCCATGAAAACATTCATTTAAAAAAATTATTTATGCTGTTACACCTGATATTTTTAAACTTGTTTGTTTTTTACCTATTTTTAATTATACATTATATATACCTTTAAGACAAAATTAAATTCACAAGTTGTAGAAAATATCATAAATTAGAATTATCAAATATACATATAGAATTATAAATAACGTAAATTCTGTTACTCACTCACATACACTATTATTTACCTATATACGTTATAAACTACTATATTTGTTTAACATATTTTGTATTGTAATTTCTATATTATGTGGTATTATTAGACAACAATAACGTATTTTGGAATGGTCGGAGATCACATACTTTATATTCGAAGAAAAAAATATTATTGCAAAAACTAACAAAAAAAAACAATAAAACAATCAAACCTCAAGAAAAGATAATAAGGCGGAGTTATGAATGTCTTAATTTTTCATAATCAGATTTTATAAAGAAAATCGCTTCCAATAATAATATAATCTTAATTTAATTTTATTCATTTTTAAAAACCACAATACATTTTTGTAATAAAAATATCAACAATAATAACAATACCTACAAATAAAATAACAATATTATATTGTATGCATAAAAATAACAACAATTCACCCATTCAGCATAATAATAATTATTAAAAAGCCGCAAACACTATAACGCCCGAATTAAGATTAGAGTGGTATACACCAGAGTTTCTCAAAATTCATCACACCGCAATCACAAAAATTAATAGGCAACGATTTCGTGAACCAAATTTTTCTATTGATTTCAAAATTTTTTGATTAATATTTAGAAAACTATTTTTTATATACATACTATTAAGAAGAAAACGATAATATGCAAATACTACACACATTAAAAAAGCATTAAAACTATGAAAATTAGTTCAAATTAATTTTATTACAATACATAATACATGATTCTTCCGAAAATGCAACGTGCGTACGCATTTCTAATTTAAAACTAACAAAAATTGTTCATTGAATTAAGACAATTGCAAAAACTTATCGTTTGTTTTATAATAGTAGAAAGTTTTTGCAGATCTTTAGCCAAATTATTTTTAAAACTGCAGTTCTAGTACTAAATTGAAGTATTGTCATTGTCTTACATATTACATTGTATTTGGTTATTAATAGTAATTTTTGTATTTGGCTGAAATATATAATTCAAAAAATGAATATTAGGAAAAAATTGCCTTAATAATTATAAATTTGAATACCTTGTTCAAGCAAATAGAGATAAAACTTTAATCACGTATCACAGTATTGCTATCGTATACATTAAACTGTATGATTACAACTTTTTACCCTGTTATAAGTAGTAAATAACTTTTTAAATTTTTTACTACATTCATTTACAGTGAAGAGAAAGATTTTCGTCAATATTTTTCATTCTCTGGAGGTGTAGGCGCAATAACATATTCTTTTTTTCACTGAAACTCTATTCATCTTTAAACCTTATTTGAACGAATCGTTTTTTTTTTTGGCCAAGTCCCAATATTTTTCATTTTGTAAATTGCCTAAATTATAAATATTTATTAATTTTTACCAAAACTAAAAAAAAATAAAAACTTACTCTCGTTCATTTATCATCATTCTCCATCTTGTTTGAAATTAAATTGAGCTATTGCAGTTACTGAATTAAAAATGCTATGTTGCAAGGAATTTCTTAAATATCTTACATACATTTTTAAAATCACTGCTTTGCAGTTAAAGCGGTTCTTATAAAATATACACATTACATTCTAGTACTAAGTTAAAATTGTGTTTTCAGAAGAACTAATACTAATTACATTTACATTTTATATCTTGATTTTAAGTCTTAATGGCTTTTATGTTGTTCATGACCCTAAACCAACATACCTACGTGCTCTTCCTTTATCGAACACACTTATTAAATTTTAATTTTTTATTATCACAAAACCATTTTTATATGTCTCCGACCATACCTGTGGTCGCAGTCACTTGTTTGAGAATTGCTGGTATACAATTTTTATATGTAGATGTACATACACACATATTATTTATATTTCATTATATTTCATTATATGGTGACAGAACAACAACAGTTTATAAACTTATTTTTTAATTGGTTTCACTGTTATACACATTATAGTAAGTATGTACATATGATTTATATGTAGTTCTTGATTATACATTTAAAGGTTATGTTTATTTATATTGTGTTGATTAATTTTTTATATAGCATTAATAACATAAATATGCCGTATAGAATTTAAAATGCTGTATAAAAAAATTAATTTAAATTAAAATGGTAACATTTGAAAATGTCATGCTGTTTAGATTATTTGTTCCTTACAGATAATCAGGCAGAGCAGGCATTAAATTTGCAATTGGTTATACTGGTAAATATGGTATTATAAAATCATTCATAAAATATTTTACATTTACTTTTTTTTATTCTCTTACTTTATGTATAACAAACCAGCTTAATATCTTTTATATTTTATAAGAAATGATTGATTTATTTGATTTAAATAAATTTCATTCAGAAAATAAAATATTACTGCGTTTAAGCTTTAAATTCAAAATTGTATATATGTATGTATGTTTGTAAACTGTAGAATGAGGTTTATTTTAACATATAAGCTAAGGATTAAGTTTATAATTATCATTTTGCAATTATAATGTATAGTCCGATTAATACAACTATAAGATTTTAATCCAAAATTATTAATATTTCAAGTTTAATAGTGAAATTAATTCAAAATTATATTAAAGTTACCCTATTTTGCCTTATCTTATTCCCATTATACTTGAAATATACTAATGAATATTTGTAATAAATCTTATATTTTTATAATAATTGATTGGCATTGTAATAAGTTTAAGTCTAAATAATTTTGTAAATAATCTTGAAATATTAACTTGAAGCACTTAATTTAATTTTTAAACAAACAATTATAATTAATATAGGTAGGTTCATATGTATGTAATTTATATTTTCATTTAAGGTATTTCATACAAAATTTAATGTCATAATAAGAAACACCTTAGATTATAAGCTTTGTAATATTATAATTGTATATCGAACAGCGTAAACAAATTGCAATCTAAACTAATTTTGAAGTAATAAATTAAGCATGTCCATTATTATGATTTTTATTTAATTTTAGCTTATTGCAATTATATTGAAAAATGATTGGAAAAATTATTGTCAATGAATACTGTACATTGGTATTGTAATTACAATTCAAATAAATTTTAAAATGAACCGGATTCATTTATAATTAATTTAGTTACGTTGCTTTTGTTTTTTTAAATTCCAAAATTATTTCACCGACAGGAAAATTTAAACAGCACGAAATAGCAAAAAAAAATTTGATGCAGTTAGCAATGTACCGACCACAATATATGTTCTTTAGTTTAACAAAAGTTATATATAGAAGATTATGAAAATACTTGTTAAGCACTTCTTTCTAATTTTAAGGACACTAGCAAGCTTTTAGTTTCTTATATACTAAACAAAAGACTAAAAGCTTACTAGTTTATAATTGTACAAATTTGGCTCTTGGTAGACGTTCGTTTGTGCAACTATTAAATTTCAAGAAATTCCATCGATTCATTCCGTAGATGTGGTAAAAAATGTAAATTGGGATCATTGTTCAGTTTCACTGTTTTAACACCCCGAATTAAAATTTTTAATTCTCTTTATGTGCGCAAAAATGTAATATCTATCGGCCAGTCCAGTTCTCGAGGCCTAATATATCCCAAAAGTTGATCAATCCGTTATATAGCCAAAATAAACTCATATAAAAAACTTCGTCAAAATCGATTTTTAGCCGAAGATACATGCGTGTACACGCAAACCGACAGGCAAACAGACCGACATTGTGCTAAAAACTATTTACTCGTATTTACGTTTCCTTCTATAGAAAAGTGTGTTCTCACCAAAAACTCGACATCCGAAATTGGGCCCCATCATATAACCTCCCTTATTGTATGCAATGCGGTCGGTAAAAATGATAAAATTCCAATTGATATTTTTAAATTTTGGAAAATTGTACGGAAATGAAAAAAAAAGATTTTCGCATATAGTAACCAATTTAATTGAATTTAATTTAATAATAACGTTATGAATTATTCAAGTTAAGAAGTGGTTATACAGGCATTGGATTGTGTTTTTTGTATTAAATTATAAAAAAAAATCAAATTGGATATATACAATTAAAATAGATTTACTATTGAATTTTAAATTCGTGTTTAAAATTTAAAGCTATACAAAATTCAATATTGGTCGAAACCAAACGCTGTATAGAAGATACAAATTTCTTATGATACAATAAACAATGAATTTCTTAGCATTTAATGCATTTTATTTTACAAATTTTATAAATTATAAAAATGCTTGAAGCTCTCATATAATATGTAAGCATGTGCATATGTGCATATATGCATTCTTACATAAATATTAACTTTAGATAAAAAAATCAAAATAATATACAAAGATAAAATTTTTTTTTTTTTTGCACTAAAAAATCACAACGTTATATTGTTTAATTTTCTTTTTGTATATATTTATTTTTTAACTCCTACAATATTTTCTATATGAATTAAATTATAAATATATTCGAGTAATAATTGTGAATATAAAAGTCAGCTTATCTATTCAATATCATATGTGTACATAATATTATGCTAACCTATTGAATCCTATATTATATGTATACGACGTATGTATAGGTTAATTGAGCTGTTAACATAATAAATTGACATAACAGAATTATCAAAAATCAACTAACTTTAAATCATTACGATATCATGCTGAGTATTACTCTAAGTTGTGAAAGAGGAAATTAACGTTAGCAAAATATAAACAACACCTTCATCATTTCTGTTAAATTTCTATATACTTATATAAATAAACGGGAATATCTGTGTATATACATCATATGATTTCAGATTATATGTACCTTTATACTGTTTTGTAAGAGTTTAGTGAAAAAATTTTCTATGGTATCCTATATGGTATTGTGTATGACTTGAAATTTTCTACATGTTATAAAAGTGATATGCATATAGCAACAAGTTTTACATTGCTACGATCATATGCAGTACAAATATTTGTCCATATACGTCTATAAAGTCAATTGATTTTCATTAATTTATTTATGTGCAAACATTATTATTTTCTTTTTTTTTTGTACTACCGTATTTCAATATGGCATATATGATAATTTGGTATACAATCAGCAGGTACCAAAAATTATTGTAGGTTTCAAATGCATAGTACGATTCACCTTAAAAAATAAAAAGAAAAAATAGAAAATCACTTGAAATTATAAATTATGTAAGGTATTGAATAAATTTTGTAATATTCTGTGACATTATATTGTAATTTTCAAGATCAATTGTAGAATATTGTCCACTATATATAAGATAGTATAAGAGGGAAGAGTTAAGAAGTAAGATCACCTTTGACTTCATTCCTATTGGAAATATGAGGTGGAATAACATACTCGGAAATATTTACTATCTTATGGATATTGGAAGTCATGATGTCTATCTATGTAGCAATATAATATAAAATCCCAAAAGCTATGGTGTGAAGCTAAATGGTGATTTCCAAGAAAATTTGTTTTGAATATAATTTTTATATTATTTTAATTTCAAAATGTTATGTAATATTTTATAAACCCATATAGTTTAAATGTCCGCGTATATAAAATGTAAGTACATGGTAACTACAAATCGATGAATCCTTGTTTCAAATAAAATTTATGAGTTTATTTTCTACACAACCTACCTTGTACAATAAATCAAACATAATAATATGTGATGTAAGTTCAATTTTGATAGTGAATAGATTTCTATCGTATAATTGCAAAAATATTAAATGTAAGTTAATCGGATGCATTCGATTCGGATAACAATGTTTGTGAAAATTTTTATTTAACGTAAGATTAAAAAAAATTTCTTCAATTGCTAAATAAATATTGTATAGCATATAAAAATATAACAAAAATGAAATATTTTGCCTTTTAGTTGATTCATATGTGGATTACAATGATTACATGGTACATACTATAAATAATTGTAATTTTCCAGAAAATTTTAAAAATTTCAAGCACCTTTAATCATTTCATATGAAACACTTCAAATAATTTGAATTTTAAACTAAAAATTTTACTGATTTTACTGAAATTTTTTACTGAGACTGTGAAAAATATTATAATAATCATTAAAGGTGTTTTAACATATTCATTCATCTCAAAATGAGTCATTGACTTAGATACGTGTGTACAATGACCATAATGTCCAAACTGAAATGGGAGGAAAAAGATATTTTTTATACAAATAGGACATCATAAGAGAAACGTGAAAAATATACATAGATCAATTTATCTATCTTTGTTAAAATAACAATAAGTATATGAACTATACGATTAAGTATATGGCCGGGCCAGCGATGGAGAAGGCATATATCCAAGATGTGTAGGGTTCAGAAGGCTGCGTGTATTGTTATTAGTGGGGTGTTAAATTTGACGCTTCCGACGGAATCATATATCGTTAGCTCTGCGATCAGCTGTGCCGTCAAACTCAGAAAAGCAGGGTGCTAGAACCCGAGGTCTTACGGCTACGGTAGTTTTTATAGGTCGCTTCCTGCAGGAACGGCCAATGTGATTGGCCAATGTGATCAACTTTTGTGTACGGAATTTTTGCTGGGATTGTCCTTCAACACAACGTGTCGCAGGTGCTACGAAAAGGAATAAGGTGGAGACCATTTTTGACTATTCTACAATTTTGACATGAATAAAATATTTAATAGTTTTTTGATAGAACGCATGTTTAATTTTAAAAGAATTGAAGCACTGCATTTCTGTAAACATTCTAATAATTTTATACGAATTAACTTAGGAGTGTAATAATCACACCATTCGTAGGAGTGTATTAATCACACCATTAATAATTTACGAAACAATCAGTTTTCAAAATCTATACAATAAAATACTTTAATTCAATAAATTATAACATTTTGAAAAATATCATAGTTTCTGTACTAAATAAATTAAGTTAAATTGCAAGTTAGTGCATAATATCAAGATAGTTTAAAATAAACACACTTACCTTAGTAAATTTTAAGCTTAAATTAGAAAGGATCTATCAAATGTATGCAAACAAAATTTTAGTTAATGATGTAGAGAATCAAGCTTATGATAAAACAGGTGAAATAATGCTGTAATAATAAGCTTATTTATATTCAAAATTATAATGGTTTCGCTCACCTTATAACACTTAAAACAACAACCTGTTTAATATATGGGTGCATATGTAAATGCACACCTTTAAATAAACATTCCTGCGTATGTATGTACCTTGACATAACAAAAAATATGTCAACTCAGCTGTGATATGTCTACTAAAAAAAATCCTGAATCATATTATGGCGATGATGTGATTAAGAAAGATGTTTTTCTTCTTTAACATGATTGAGCATTTTAACACTACAAAATAAAATTATTTATTAAGTTGATAATCAATCATAATTTTTAATGTTAGCTTAATTTCAGTATCACGTCATTTGTCTTGTCATTAAATCATAAATTTCAAATATAAATCATTTTTTCTTTTCTTCTCTCTACAAGTTGCAAAAATTTGTCATTTACTAAAAATGATCAAATCTTTTTGATAATTATTGACAAACGGATGTCAAAAAGATGACATTTCTAATTTATTTCATAATACATGTATAAATTTATATAAGTGTCATAAGTTTTAAAGTAAAAGTATCTAGATATATGAATATCAGGTATGCAAATGTGTGTATAGCTTCCGGCGTCATAAATTAATCCGTCAACACAACGTTTGTACTCGTATGCATGTGAATATGTGTATAAGATGATATTCATTTTCCAGGTGATTAACGCTCTGTAATAACAAATTTATGTTTTGAAAATAATACAGAAAAAAAAAAAAACAAAATGAAAAAGCAAAAAAAATTTCATTCTATTCATGTAAACGGGGCGGTGTTTTGTAACGTTTTTTTTTAGTGCCATATTTTTTTACATTAAAATTCGTGTTTAACATGATGTAAATATGAACCTTGTATTTCTGTATTTACAACATATTCCCTGATATTTAATGTACATTTAGTGTAATGACAGAAGAGTAATAATAATGCTAGTTAGTTTGCTAGCTTTTTTTTATCCTTACCATGTTTAACATCTTATTAACAAGCTAATTAATGAAAAAAAATTAAAATTAAAACTGCATATTTCAATTGTTAAAATAACAGGTTTTACAAATTAATTTAATATATACGTACAAGTACACGAATGTACACAATATGAATATTACATATAACTTATATAAGTAAAACTGTTTATAGGGTCTAGAAAGGGTATAATAGGAAAATATTGTTTATTATTTGGACTGATAATTATTACTTTAAAGAAATTATGTTTAAGGGAATTTAGTTGTTTAATAAGAAATCTGTTTGCAGAAGTTTATAATTCAAGATCATTAATTCGGATTCCAAATATTTGAGTTAAATAAATTACAAACAAGAATTATTATTAAGCACAGCTGCTGCCTTTCTCTGGGCTGCCTTCCCCCGCCGTGGGCTTAAGCATGCATGCTTATTGGGAATAAATAGAAAGCGGGTTCGCGCTATTGCGAATATCTTCGCAGGGTATTACCCAATGAAGTATTATTTGCATAGGCTGGAGAGATCGGGCTCCTCCCTGTGCAGATTTTGTTTTGTTGCAGTGTCACGGAGTGAACGTCCTGCACTACTAATCTACAAATCTAGTATTATAATCAATTATTTAATGTTGAGTTCCGACAAATACCCTTTCTATGGTAATAAGTTAGAATGAAGGTGTACATATTGATGTACTTGATTTAGTTTGAAGATCGCAATGCTAAGTTTTACCTACATACAACCATCTTTATCGCAAATGTTAAAATATTTCTAAACATCTTATTATTACAATTAATTTCAATGATTATCTTTGATTAAAGTGTAGGATTATTAATTTTTTATATATTAAATTGCTATATCTGAGTACTGGCCTATATATCTGTATGAACACATCATGTAATATAATGTAAAAACAACCTTTACTTCTCATAATATTGTGAGCTGAAAATAAGTACAATGTGTATTGTAAGCGTAATTGATTTTTTAAAATCATCATTAAAAGACTATACAAAGATTTTATTATAGTACATAATGGCGTAAAACAATTTCTCAATTAGCCGGATATTAATCTATTATAGATTAATAATTTAAGAAATAATATAATTGTAGTTGAAATGCTTTTAAAACAGTTTAATCAAACTAAAATGATTATGTATTAACTCGATTATTAAATTAAAGAATGAAAAAATTTAAAAATCAATTTAGAGTACATGTTTTAGAAGATTTATAATAAATGGTTTCAAACATATTATTTAAGTTTGATCATACAATAATAATATAGTTAAGCCTGGTTATATACACGTAGATATACGAAATTATTACTGGTTATACTTTAATAGTGTTATTGTACAGAAAGTAATCCTCTTCAGTATATTATAAGTATTTAATTACATTATTGAAATACAGCAATAGTGAAATAATGAAAAGTATATGAGTCCAGAATTTCTTATACGCTTCGCCATATTTACAAAATTGAATTTTATAATTTGAATGCCAATAAACCTAAATTTCTTATTTCTAACTTAGAGCTTCTAACAAAAAGGAATGAAAGGGAGATTTAAATATTGTTATACAGTTGGAATCGAGTATTTAAAAATTCAGTAAACCTACTCATTTAAACTATAATGGTTAATTGACCAAGACTTTTTCTTTTAAATGCATACCTTTTAATTCAATATACTGATAACGTAATGGATTAATTTAATTTTGATAATATGTATAGTTAAGTTTATTTTAAGAAACCATCACAAATAATGATAAATATATAAATGAAAATTAAGATACTACATATACAGGGTATCTCGCATCTAACTGCACTGCTTTTGTATAAACACAATGTTCACAGCTCAACCGATTCGGAGTAACAGGATTTTTGAATTTTTTCGTATAACTCCGTGCCTGTGTAAGACAGACGCATTATTAAATATGATTTAGAAATCTTGAATAAGATCTTTCTCATAAAATATCAACATTAGTTATAATCTATTCAAATTTCAAAATCACATGACCTTAAAAATCCAAAAATTTGAAATTTTAAATTTTCACTTTTAAGAAACGTTAATTTTTTTATGCGACACAACATTGGAACTTTCTCGAACTTAAGCACAGCTGACAACCTAATCAACTAAGGTTTAATTTGGTATATGAGTCATCGTGCTACCTGATCTAGTTTAGGAGTTCGCGAGAAAAATAGAGTACTGCAAATCCTATTTTATACCAAATTTTTTTCTTCCATGGCTTAAAAGAATGGACAACAATCGTTCAAATCGGTGCTTCTCTTTCGTTACGTTCAACTATTCAAGTTAACAACCGAGTTTCCTTTACATTTGCAGATTTTACCTACATTTGAACAAAATTAATGGCCCGGAGAATATCATATCGTGCCAGTGACAGAGACATGTAAAAGTCCGTTTTGTATCAGTGTATACCATTCTTATTAGGTTGGATTGTTTATAAATACATAGATATCGCTTGATCTTGATTTTACGTTCATTAAATCAAAAAAAAAGAAAAAAGAAAAAGTAAAATAAAAAATTACAAAATTACTACCTTGGAGATCGAAAAGGAATTAGTCATTTTTTATTGTATAGGTAATTTGTTCAACCAGCACATTTTATATAATTCCAATGTATACTATAACCGTTTTAAGATGTTTGTAGCTTATGTGCTTAGCTTGAATATAATGTTAGCGCCAAATATTTTCAAGATAAAGAGAAAATTTTTATATAAAATATAAACAAAAGATTATTTTTAAATCAAGGAAGGAAGTTAAAAGCAATGTTGTTTAATTTACTATAGTCTACATTTATATAAGTAAACTATAGTGTATATAGTATATTATATAAGTATGTTCGCCGATGACTTCAGAAGATTTATAAAAAAAAAAATATCAGATTGAAAGAGAAAAAAAAATAAAAACTTTTGGGGGCAAAACAGCGAAATCAATGTATTTATTTATTTTTAAGTTTTTTCTCGCTTTAATCGTAATAAAATGAAAGAAATGCTGTCTTACAGAGTGGGTCTGGATATAAGTGACAAAAGTGAAGAAATAGAAATTTAATTCAATGTTTAATTGAATGTTTTTCTATTCGCAGTAGATCGACGAAACCTATCAACTTAAGCTTAAGATAATTATTATAAATTGTGTAAATGAAAAAATTATTCAACATTGTTAAACACAACATTCCAATACACATATAAAGTTTTAGATCTCTTTCACTTTAGAAAAACTGTATTATTATTATAACTTACTTTTCAATACAGAACTTAAATTAAACCGAATAAAACCGAAGTACACTTTCTAAAAGATCGATTAATATGGAGTATTGAAATTTCTTCTGATTTGTGCTCCAGAGATGTTAATTTAAGAGGGTAAATTCTATAACGCTTCAATGAAAATAAGTGCAGGTAATTATTTTTTCTATACAAAATTACAAATATTCCAAATAGTTACTAGCCAAATATAGTAATTTCACCTTTTATAGTTTTGAACATTAAACTGAATGAAGCCAACAATAATTTTTTAATTCAGATGACTTCTGAAATGAGTAACTTTTCATATGTATACCTTCTAAATTTATGCATCACCCTGTATAAACATGTATAAGTAATTCCAAAAATATAATATCTTCTATATATAATTATTAGGTGCTGAAATATTTAAAATCATTAAGTGAATCTTTGGACGGAAGTTGATACATTAGTTAAAAATTTAAAACAAGTGAATTTTGTTGTATCAATACATACATATACAGGTATATTAAGGAGAGATTGAACAATACATAATTGTTATACAAGTATGTATATAATATTATTAACAGTAAACACACAAGTAACATACTGTGTCGATTGTGATATTGAAATTTATTGAATGAGTCGAAGAAAATTTCATGCTAATTAGGATTTTTTTGTTGTTGTTATACTTATAATAATCAATTCATTTTCAACAATATATTATTATATAAGAATATATTAAAAAAATTCTTTAAATTTTTAACGAAAAGTTATAAATAAGTATAGAATGAATGATAGGACAACTAATTTTAGTTTTACGTAACTCCTTTTTAAAATTTGTGAAAAAAGTCTTAAGGCGATTTTTATAAAATCTCAAAAAACTAATTTTATATATATGTATATATATATATATATATATATATACATATAGTGTATATATGTACTTATGTATTATGTGAAAGGTTGTTAACATTTTATTAGTATTAATTTATGTAACTATAATTTTTCTTAAAATTGTATAAAGTCACAATAAAAATAAACTGATTGAGACCTGGTTGTAATACATAGTTTCAATTTATAGCCTAAAGGGTGTACACATATAAAGTATTTGTATTGTTTTCTGCAAAAGATTAAAAAAATTAAATTTTTCATTTACTGAATAATAATATATAAATACTTTATTAACTTGCATTTAAGTATGTAAAAATTCAGTGTTGTTAAACTTAATGTACTTGCCATTATTTTTGATATTTTATAGCATAGAGGTATATGCGAAGTCTTTTCTTTATTGATTCGATATTAAATAATAAATAACAGGAATTGGCCCCCAACTTTGCCAGTATATCTGCCTTCCTCATATCTTTCTACACCAAGGTATCCTGGCACCGAGCACAACGTGAGCCGATTGAACTCGGCCCAACCGGTCGAGCTTGCTGTGACAATCCTACAGCATCTGGAAGGAAATCGGGCAAGAATATAGAGATGTCGAAGGGTTAGTGAAGATTTTGTTTTAATCGTGTCTTCAAAATGAAAATTTTATTTTAAGAAAATGAAAATATTTAGAGTATTCTATTTAGCAGCACTGACTATAGCTTTCATTTGTTAATACAAATGAAATGAAAATTCTAAAAAAACTGCAAATATAATTAGCTGCATTACCTGTTTTCTACTCTAAACTGCTTTATATTATTGAAGCGAATAGTTGTTAAATATAATTAATTATAAGAGACGATCAGCAAACTGCATGACACCCTGGAAAATGACAAAAAATTTGATATACCACTGCTGAAAATTTCATTTCTTAGTGTTTAAACCTTATATTTTAACATAAAATTGCTGTAAATATTTATTTAATAAATGAAACTGTTATGAATTCAGTGAATTTGGTAATAACGTAAATCGCTTATTAACTTAAAATTCGAGAAACTAAAATTTTTGCTAATGTTTATTAAAACAAAGTATATCGTTAAAGCCCACACAACTTTATTTCTGAGAAGCATGGTAATTAAACAAAATATCTTTTGAATTTTTTTTTTCTAATCTCGCAGAAAATCAAATATTTTGAAATTAACAAAATTAAAGATGACCAATTGTATTACGTTTATATTATATTTTCTATTTGTTTTTGGTTACCATCATAATATCATTATTTTTGAACCATTCAATTATAAAATTTTGTTTTGACAAAAAATTAAATTTAAAAAAAAAATCATTAAAATTTTCATAATAAAATTATTTACGGTGAACGGTCATCAACTTACCAATTTAAATTTGTTAGATTTTACTACTATTTTAATAATTTCAAAAAATATTTGGCATAAGGAATGCTACGTCTTAGGCGATTATGTTAATGGATTTTGTGTATTACCTATGTGTGTATATACAATTTACAAATCATTGTAAATAAAAGTGTGTAAAATAGTATGGAACAAAGTAGATTTTAAACAGTGTATATGATCTGCTTTGTAATATAGAATAAGATTTTGAATTGAAGACGTAAATTATAACGAACACTTATTTTGAAAATGAATCTACAATATTCATGCAAGCCAACATTTTAATTGTAAGCAAATTCTATTGTTATCATGGGTTTAACACCAACAACTTTATCAAAAGTAAATAAATTAATTAATACAGTTTCCTTTCTTTTGTCTAATAGCCTATACCAAACTGCGTTTAAAATTTATTCACAAAAAAGAATTTTAACAAAATAAAAAATTTTGCTTTTGGTTTTTTTTATCCAACTTCATCCTTCCAGGAACAAGGGAACAGGAACAAGGGGAGAAACCTCATAGGGCCGGTGGATGATATTGTAGACAACCATGAACAGGTTTCTTGAAACATTAAGTTTTACTATGTAGGTGAGGAGCATATACTTTAGTTTTTTCCGCTAAATTTTAAAACTTTTTACTTAATCTTATAATAGCCTTTAAGCATTTGCTTTTTAAACTATAGATATTGCAAATCTAAGATTCCCGCATATTCACCATGAAAATACCATAAAATCATTAAATTTTCTTTCTCTTTTTTTTTTTAATTTTTCTGAAATTTAATATTAGATTAAATCATTAGACATGCTTAGACTTGCTTTCAATTTGTTTTTAATTAAAATTAAACCTAATTCTTGTATAATATTTTCTTATGTTATACTTAAATATTTGAAAGTTAAATATATTATAATAATTATTATTCGTATATTAATTAAATATTTAAAAAATTGCTTCAAGCAATTCAATTTACAGTTGACTCATTAAAATGAAAATAAACATTTATGTCGTGATCCATGATCTGTTTGGTAATCATGATAATTTAGTAATATTATATTTTTAAATGTATATGTATATGCACATGGTTATACCGTAAATTAATTCAATTTTTTCTTAAAAAATTAAAATTAAAATCGTAATCTTACATTTTAGCTATTTTACTTTTTTAAATATCTATGATCATAGTTGGCAAAATGTTATCCTATATAATAAAAGCCTTCTTTAAAAATATTAAAATATTCATTTGGGCTGAGGGAAATACATATTTAATTATGTATGCTTATAAGTATACATACATACTTAGGCCATGATATCATATTATAAAACGTGACTCTATAAAAGCATAAAATAGAAAGTTGGTTTTTTTTTTTTTAAATTAAATAATGATGACTTTATTAAATGATCTTAATTAAAAATTTACACCACCGCAAATTGTAATTTGATATTCTATATTATTATTTATATTTAATGTCCTTTTTGTGAAGAAAAGTAAAGCATTTAATATACTAAAGGCAGAATTGTAACCTATTCGAAATTAAAATCTTACCAAATAAAGAAAAAAGGAACTAAAATAAATAAGAATACATTGTTGTCACGTTTATACCCGTATAAATGAATGTATGTCTGTTCGTCCTTGCGATAACTTAAAAACTAACAAGTTTAATTCAACAAAATGCCACAAAGCTATTTTGATTGAATGTGACTGATGCTGCATTTCGAAAGTCAATTGACTCTGTCTCAAAGATATTTATTGAACCCAGTAGTATTAAAATTCCGGGAAAGCATATTTAGTTTTTTAAACTATTTATTAAAATTCGTTGAAATTGGATGACTCGTTATTAAGTGATGTTTTATGGTAATATGGCCATTATTTTTTGCTAAAAGTTTTTGAGATGGTATAAGTTTATATTAAAAAAACAAAAAGTTGTATGTGTCAGTGTAACAATCATATCATACAACTCTTAAAATCATTGATTTGTGCGATTAACATATAATTGACACGATCAACACTACTTTTTTTCATTTTAAATTAAATTTTTACTAATAGTACTTCTGTCTGTAAGGAAAATGAGAACAAATGCCAAAACAGAAAAAAAGAAGAAACATGTAATTAAACGAAAAATGAATAAACAATTTTTGCGTGAAAGCACCAAAAGTGTATGGCAACCCTGACTTTAGGATTAATGCTCTAATAGATTAATGCATAATGCCGCATAATAAAAATTTTATATTTTCATGTTGTACATATTAAGTTGAACTAAATTAAATTTAATACTGTCTAATATTGTGTTCCAGTATAATTTATTAAGTTAAATTTTGATAAAGAAAATTTTAAAATTATTGTCATACACATGAATGCTTAAAGCAATTTGAAACAAAATTATAATTGGACATTTCTGTAAATTTTATAAATACTATATTCTCCTTAAATTGCTTTAAATCCATGTCGAAATTCCGGGGAGCTACATCCTTTAAATATAATGTAGAGAGCATGTTTAAAGAAAATTGTAAGAAGATTATTAATCTAAATCTATAATCTAGAATTTGTACATTTCAAAAATTGTGATCACTGGTCATTTTATTATAAAAAAAAAATCTTGTTTTCATCCGATTATATAGAAACAAATCATATGTGTGTTTGCACTTCATTTAATAAAATTTTCAATTTTGATTGATTTAAAACACGAATCTTTATAATAAAAGGTTCCTTTAACATAAATGCATTATTGTCATTAAAAAATTGTGTTGACATATTACATGCATATTTAAGAAAATGTAAAAAAATGGTATCTCTTAATCACGATTTATTTGTTTATTACTTGATTGGCACATCTATTAATTTGAGAGACAAATTTTTTAATTGTTAAATGCAAATTAGTAATAATTATGTTAATTTAAGAAAAAATCATAGATATTTAATAAAAAAAATATAATTCAATTTTATTTCCATAATTACTGATAATTTTCATCATCAATTAAAGCAATGAATATAATTTTAATTGATAATTCTGTAAAAAATAACATTTTAGCATTGGGATAATGAATTATGCTTAACAGATTTATAATAGCATAACAAACAGGTAGCAGGTTTTCTCTTATTCTTTATTTCAAAAATTTCTCAAGAAAAAACTTGATTGTGAACCAACAAAATTAAGAGCCTGTTATCTCTGAACACAAGTATTTTATAATACCAAACAATTCATTTTTGGTATTTAGGGTATCATTATCTTAAAAATTTACTAAATTAAAATTCAAAATTCAAGAAAATTTTTTAACAAATTAACATTATTTTTATAAACATTGTCCAAAACAGAAAATTTTCCGTGCACATTGTTGCTAAACATTTTCTTTTCTGCGTATATAAAATTTTTGTATATAAAAATCCGTTTTTATCCACTTTACTTGAACAATTTGGGAATATTTTCTTCATATTTTTCTTACTGTTAAAAATTCTTTAAAAATTAAATAAAATGCTGTTAATTCACTTTTAACCTGTTATAATTAAAACTCTACATTTTATTAACATTTAACAGGTTGGTTTAAAATTTCGTGAATAACAGAATACATTTAAAAGAAAACAAAAAAAGTTAGTGAAGTTTATAAACATTTTATAGCAACATTTTTGGTTTAAAAAGAAAAACATGTAATTTAACAACGGAAATGTTAAAAATAAGAGTAGAGCAGATATGTTACCTGTATATCCAACGTTTTTAACTACCTGTAAATATTTTTCTCATATTTGGTCCAGTAGTTTTTTAACTGTTGAATCGTTATGATCGTTTTATTTAGAATAACGGAAATAAATTTTTTATGTAAAGAAAAGAAAATTTTGGATTATTTTCTTTTTTTATTCTTATACTGAATATCGGTAAAATTTTTTTTTTTTTTTGTGGTTCATAACTACTTTTGAATTAATGGATTAATAATAATTGTTAATTTTTGTTTTCCTTTTAATTTTAATTTGTATATTTGTAAATAATTTATGAAATAGAATATAAAAAATATTTTTTAAATATTAAAAAAAATTAAATACAGGAAAATTATGAAAAATTAAAAATATTTGTGTTTTTAATAATAAAAAGAGTTAAAAGAAGAAAAGAGTAGAAAAGTGAAAAAAAAAAACAAGGAAAATAAAATAATTTTTACGTTAATTGTGTTGCGTATATTTCGTTCGTTCGTTTTTAATATTCACGAAAGGATATTTCGTTGCGGTCACGCGATTTATTACTTTCGGTACTACCTTTTAAAAAATATTATTATGGAGCGTAAACCGCTATAATTTTATATGTGCATAGCGTGTAACTATAGTTTTAACTATAGTTAAAAAATAATTATGTAAAATTTGTAATGTAAATGTTTTTGTTGTTTAAAAATTTTTTCAAATAATTTTTTTTTCGCTTTTTCTGGAATTTGTTCAAAAAAAAAAAAAATATTTAACATGAATTGATAACATGAAATGATTAAAAATATTGTTATTCATAATACATGTAAATATAATTTGATCATTATTTATAGCAGATGTATATAAAGGATAAGCATCAAAATATGTAATTTTGTACTAATAAAATGAAATTTATTACAAAATATTTTAAGAAACCAATAAATTAATAATTACTTGATGGTAAACGCAATATTGTCGGTGAAACTTCGAAAAGATACCATACAAAATGGATAATAATAAAGAACGGGAGCAATGATGACAATATTAATTAATTTTTATATTAAGAGATAAAAAAAAGAAGACGATTTTAAAATTTAAAAATATAAAAAAAAATTAATAAAAAATTTTTATTTTTTTAAAAATTCCAAAATAGAATTATGCAAAATAATGTTAACACAAGCGATAACTTGCTAAAACTTCATTTTGTTAGTAAATTATTACAATATGAAGTTATATTTTTCATTTATTTTAATTTTATTAATATGGATAAACAAAGTACAGTAAGTTTATAATTTTATATAAAATCTTAATTATTTCATCCTTCATTATGTATAATATGCATGAATATTAATGATTTCAAGCCAACATACTTCTTATAAACAAAATGATCGGGATTCAAAAATACTTGATTCCAAACATACTATGGTAACAGAAATTTTTCATTCAATATAATTCATATATTCATGAACTGATTGGTTAGTTGATTGGCAAAAATTTTCCGCAAGAAAAAAAAAATTTTGACCATTTTCAAATTAGAGTTGAATAATATTGTTGTTTAAAATTTATATAAATAAATCGCGTATATTTGATCAGTTTATTATTAAATATGGGTTTATGTTGAATATTTAGAAGAGCTCTGTTTAAAAAGACAAAAATCTCATTAGATGAAATGAATATTTAGATATATAAAAGAATAAACGTTCTAAAATTTAACAATTTTCCAATATTTGTTAGAAGCCGAATATATTGTGTACTTTTCATAAATTATTTATTTTAGTAAATTTTGTAATTTCAATTAATAAACATAAGAATTGAATTAATATCAATTTCTTATCGGACTCATATTTACCGGGTTTCTTATAAGAAAAACGTTCCTTAATTGTAATTATAAGAATAACATTTAAACATCGTTTTATATACAGTAGAATATCGGTTATAACGTATACTCAATGGACAAGAATAAATTAACCGTATAACCAATTTTCGTTATAACCGTTATACAAATAAAAAATATTTATTATTTACTTTTTAAGTTTTATTATTGTTTTATTTACTCTTGAAATTAAAATTAAAAATTAAAATGAAATTTAAATGAATATGACATTTTTAATACTTTGCCAAAATAGAAATTTCTCTCAAGCAAAAGGAAAATCAATGAAGGGAAAAATTTTACGTCAAAAACTACTTTAGATACGTACATTATGTAAAAAAACCAGATATCGCTTAAACAGAAGTATTCATTATAATGAATTTAATTTCCTATATTAACAGGGATGTCGCTGAAAGATACGCTATAGCCAACTTTTCGTAAAGACCGATTTCGTTATAAGCGTAATGAAGTAAACTTTGTAATTGTTTTTATTCATAACCGATTTCAATTGTATTATACTATAATATTCATTATATTTATGTACTGTTACTGTTATATATATTACACATCTGACTTTATACGACTTTAATTTTATGATTACTCGTATCTCTTCCATGATAATTACTTAAATTCTTTGAAAGCAAAATGTACTACAAGAGCTATTAAAAAGAACTCAAAAAATTAGCTCGATTATATGAAGAAAGAAAAATTTTTCTACATACACCAACATCAAATCATGTATACAGGAACCTACCGCTGAGGTTTGTGAAATGTAGAATACAATTAACTAGATCAAATCGATCTAAATAAATGTTACAATTGTTTTTAAAGTCTTTATTTTAATATCAAATTTTCTTTTAAATGTTCTGAAGTTTAATAACTAATTTTCTCGAAATAAATCATTATGCTCTTTTAAATCAAAGAGGCAAAAACTTGCATATATATTCTTAATTATTGTAAATTTTATTCAAAATTATTCAATAAATTCTATTCACACTGAATTTATAATTAATTACTGCATAAATAAATTAATTATTTTATATGCTTTTTTATATGCGCGCGGTTTATCAGATACAAGATCTTTTACAAACTTTATAAAATTATTTTTAGTTCTATTAAAAATTTATTAGCTATCGAAATCATAAAAAAATTTTAAATATTTTTTTTTTTGTACAGGGCTATATTATATATACGTATTAGGGCTATAAGTTTTAAAGCTTTCTTATCTTTGCTAGTCTTTTATTTTGATTTATTTTAAAATTCCAAACCTACACAAATTCTATTTTTCTTTTTTAATTTACTCATTTTGAATAAAAGTTAATTTTAAATTAAAGTTACACTTAAAAGTTGATTTATAATAATTAAAAAAAATAAAAATAATGATTTTTCGTTCCGACTGATTGCTGTTCTCACTACTTAAATGGTGTACAAAATAAGTATGTACGTATATATACGTATAATGTTCCATATATATGTATTCAAAATAGAACTTGCTTATATGTAGGTACACTATATATTTAAATGTTTTATTAAGAACCTATCGTTTTCTATTACTATTATATTGTGTTAGTACAGATATCTTTTAACCCCATTAGAGATATTTACAATTCACCTATAAACCGATTAACTTTGAAGTTAAATTTGAGAGAAAAAAAAAGTAAAGTTATAATCGCAAATAACCAATAAATCTCTGGAATTCATTAATCATATTTCATTTTCTGTTTTTTTTCTTAAATATATAGTTATATATATTACCATTTTAATTTTCAATTATGTCATTTTAAGGTTCTTTTTTTTTTAACTTCGAATGGTTTATATATTTTTTTAAATATGCATCTATGGATGTAATTGTAATATGTATAAAAGATTTGAAAATTTATTGGAGTTGCCACATTTTATAAAATTTTTTTACCGGAAATCTTAATTTGACTTCTGCACAACTAAACTATTCAAAAAATCAATATCAGAATGACTTAGTTTAGTTGAATAGTCGAGTTCGTCATTACACCATGACATACGCTAGCAACATTTTGAAATTTTTCACATTATTTAACAAATAGCATTCAATGTAACATTCCGGACTCATTAATTTTTTAAGAATGTTTCATTTTTGCTGATGATGGATTCTAAATTTCAAATATATTCGATATAATATTTGAGGCGCTCAGCGCATTAGTGTCCTACTTGAAAAAATTACATTTTGAGTAAATTGCGATTGAAATGTTAAATTTTTAATTTTTAAGAAAATTTTTAAAAGCAAAAACGAACTTAATATGTCAAAATAGAGTAAAAAGAGAAGTAAACTAAATATTTTGAAAACATAAAATTACAGCTCATTACAGCCCATTTTTGCATAATAACTCATTTTTATAAAAATGTTGAGTAGGCCACTAATGCGCTAGGCGCCTCATTTAAGTTAATAGAACTTGGATCTTTAATAATTCACTTTTGTTAGTTAAATTTTTGTCTGATTTTTAAAGTCTAGAAAGATATTTTAGGCGTATCTATTCAAAACTTCACATTCTGAACAAGTTTTTAATTAAAAATAATTAATTTCATATAATATTATTGATATAGAATGGCAATCCTTATTTGGAATTTCTTATATGATATTTTAAAATGTCAGAGAGCATTAATAACAAATTGAAATATGATCAGGGAATGAAATTTTATTTAGTCATTTTAATGTCTTTTTCCTTGTAGGCAATCGCCAATCGTGTAGGTATATAATATGACTACACATTTTAAATGGATAGCTTATCAATGTTGAGCGTTCTGTTTATTGTAAACACAAGTTTTTCAATCTATATTTATTTTAAAATTTTTTTAATGAATAAGTTTTTTGTTTAAAAAACATAATTTTCTAAGAATTTTTGCAGTAAAATTTTTGCTTATTCTTAAAAAGCTGAACGTTTATACAAGTATAAAAGTTTATTTATTGTTTCTTTAACCTAATTTTGTTAAACAAGTGTTTTGTACCACATTAGAGTTTATAGTTCAATTTAAAATATTAATATATTTTGAGAAAAATATACATACTTATATTGAACAGTGATTTGTTTTTTTTTTTTTGTTATACATCCCCTTTTATGACGACTAACACTATATTTCAAGAATATTTACTTGAATTTAAAATTATGTGAAGACAAGCATTAATAAATTTGTGTATTTCATTTTTGCAGCATTATTAACTTTTAAGAGAAAATTTCCCAATTTCTAAATGTTGTAGAAAAACACTTTGATTTGTAATGTCATTTCCATGATATACATAACTTGTATTATAGTCTAACTGATCTATGTACGGAGAATATTATGTAGGTTTTAGTTATAAAGCAATTGGAATCACACAATAAATACGTTTAAGAATACACTTTTTTCATGCATTAAAATCGAATATACTGCAAGTATGAATATTGTAGCATAAAGTTTTGGAATACACATAATTATATTGCGATCTTATGTACATAAAAATCGAAAATATTAATTTCTTAAGGTTACCGAAGTGATACTCAGGGCTTGATCGTCTATCACACTATTTTACTCTGCAAGTGAGAAGAAAGTGAGTAATTATCATATACATATTTGTATAATGTATTAAACAAGTAAGACGAGTTATTCGGCATTACGTATCTTGTTTTTTTCTAAAATAATTACATAATTTATTCACTCTGTTTTTGAAAAAACCCAAAAATCCAATTGAAAAAAGGAGTAACCTTATTGGAAACCTAAAATATTCATTAGGAAAACGGAGAATTCTAATTTGAAAATCAATGAAAAATTAGTAAAAAACCGAAATTCTCGATTAGGCTGTTAATCTGCCAGTATCAGTTGAAAATCTTTTCACAATCGTATTTTTTACATCTGTTATATTGCAGTAAATTAAAATATAGGAACGTATATTGGAATCGTTGCAATCGGTTGTAATATGATTAGTCATAAAAGTGTAATTTTGTAATTATAATATGAAAGTCTACAACATTTTTTCATATCAATATTAAAATAATTATAATAATTATGTAGAAATTTTTCTCTACAATATTATTACAAAATTAAACATTATTTATGGAATCAAACTGCGACATTAAAATATATTTCGACACTTAAAATTAACACTTGTAAGAGTAGCTACTAAATGCTATAAATCGTTCAAAAAAAAAAAAACATTAAATTTTAAATTTAAAAGTGTGTCTAAAATTTTAATAATAAATTTATCACTAAACTGTTAATGTCATGTTTTTATGTCTGACTAAATATTTTGTTAGAAATTTTACCACCTTATTATGGTCTCTAAAACATAATTCTATACTATTAAAATTGCTTAAATTATAACTTTTATTGATATTTAGTAATCAAATTATAAGTTATGATCCAATAATTTTTAAAGTAGTAAAATTTTTAAAGTAGTTTTTTTATTATAATATTAATATTTCACATTAATTATATTATGGAAAATACAATATAGTATAACAGTTATTAAATAAAATTTTATATAATAATTATCGATAATTTATTATTAATAGGTAATAAAAATTGTTTTTCTTTTTTGAAAGTTATAAATTTATTTTTTTATTTCTAGGAATAAATAATGAATATGACTGAAGTAAATTTAATTACTTAGTATTTTGTGTTATATAGACAGTTCGTTGGCACTAATTTAATTTATATGGAAAATTTTAAATTTACTACTGATACTTTTATTATTATGTATTACGTCAATTTACATTGAATTTTTAAGTCAATTAATTCGTAATTAAATTATAACTAACAATTAATAAAAATTGTGATTGGTTTTGTTAAAAAATTCCTATTTAAATTTTTGAATGTATCTTTTGAAATATTATGATATTTCCAATTCAAATTTTTTTGTGATTGAATATTTGTGAGTACATACGTGTATGGATGGGTTTAATGGGATAGGATGTAAAAACAGATATTGCTATTTGGAGTACCTTTTAAATTCGCGAAAATGTTACATAAGTAAAATATATTGTTCAATGTTTTAAAGACTATAGGATATTTACGTTTTATAATTTTGACTTAAGGCATTACTTAATTAATGCCTTATTATTAAGGAAATATTGGCAGTAACATACGTAATATAAGCATGATCAGGATTAAGTTCTAAGTTGATCTAGCTGTCTATCTGCCCGCAGTTTGTAGTTCATTCAAAACAAATATTGTTCATTATTCATTGCCACAAATAAATATTTTTACTGTACGCAATTTGGTATTGAAAATAAGCATGTTGAGAATAAATTACTCTACAGACTAAGCTTATTGAGAAAAGATTGGAAGTAATACTTCATACACAAGGTCATCAGACCAGGAGCTTCGAAACAATCGTCTAATATTGGAAAACTTTCTCTTAAAAATTTCAAAAATGCAGATATTCAACTCTGACAAAAACCAAAGTTAACTGTTTTACTTGTATTTTTTACTTATATGTTCGCTAATTTCTTCAGAACTACTGATCCAATTCGTAATGAGTCCATTCTTTGCAAATAAATTATCTTACTCTCGAGGAGCTTGATAGATAATTTCTCTATTTGGTTACAGAGTTGAGATAATCTTCGAAACTTACACCGTGAGGCGTAAATGATGAATAAAAAATTTTTTGAGTTTACTTGTAGTTTCGAAAAATTTAATCAAATTGCAGGATCTACCAAATTGGGGGACTTGATGGATCCGTTTATAGTGTTCAAATAAAAGCCTGTGATATTTTTAAAAAATGTCAGGGTTTCTGATTGTTTTACTGCTAGATTTACTTATTTTCAAATATATGATAATTTTGTTCCTACGACAATCAGCTTTAAAATTTTTATAGCTGCTTTGTCTGTTGTTGCTATGCTTCCTATGCTTACTTTGGATCAATAATTTTTTTTTTAAATGAAAAGTATACGATTAAATAACAAGTTAAAATACTCAATATGAACAACATTGGACTTAATAAGTGCAATAGGTAATTTTTGTAAATTTAAACGTACAATTTCAATTAAAATACTTACCTTAAATTTCGCAAAATTTCATGTACATTAATAAATTTTTATTAAATTAATTATATGTAGTATAGCTTAACTGAGTGTATATTTAGTACAAATGCAATTTTGAATTAATGTAAATAAAAATTAAATTTTTATAAAGTAAAAAATTATTTTAAATGCGTGAATGCTATCAAAATAAATTTTTATTGCATCACATTATGATCATGTAAGTAGGTCTGATTTTTTGATTTTCATAATCTTAAATAATGTTGATTTAAAAATTAATTTATTTTTTTTTATGATTGTCCGAGAAAAAATAGCTTATTTGAATGAAAAAAATATGTAAATAAAAAGAAAATGTTGTAAACAATGTGAAATTATAGAAAACCCACGAAAAAATAAGCGGAAATTTATATGAATGATATAAGGGGGCAAAATGCATATATGTCAGTAATTCTTATCTCAAGAAAATCTATATTTTGACTACATATTTGACCAAAATAAATAATAAACTTAGGCATAAAGTGCTTAAAAATAAGAAAAAATAACTTTTATTCAAAAATTTTATTAAGACATTTTAGATTATATTAAAATTCATTGAATTAATTTAATGAGTTGGTCTTCAAAGATAAGAACGTATGTCATATAAAATATTGTTATAAATTATTAATATGTTTTGAAAAAAATAATTAATTTATCTATATTTTATATGAAAATTTAAGACTTTTCTCTTTAAAATATTTTTTTGTTTACGTTTTTAAGAAACTTAGTTGTTATAAGGAAATTAAGATTCAAAAAATGGTTTTTACAGTATGCAATTTCTAAAGCGTTAATTATGTTTTCGCGCATTCCGTTCCCTTCTTTACTTATATGTTCCCTATGTTTGTCAAATTAGTAGTGAATGTGTTTTGCCCGAGTCAAATTTACACTGGACTTTTTTGTTTATTATGCTTAAAAAAATTTCTCAGTACTATTGAAGATGAATGGATATATAACTCGTGCTATTGCTAAATTCTTTGATGTATAGTGTCCTGTAAAGGGTATTGGTCGCGGGCGCAGACATTCTGTGTACAACTGCCTGCTGCTGGTTTAAATAATTTAGGCGGGATTTCTTTAGGATTATATAGTAATGAAAGTACTACCTTCTGCTAGGTAAATCTAGTTAGTACTAGGTAGCGAAATGAATATATGTCAGAGATTTTAGAAGTATACAATAGGCCATAGAAAGTTGCAGTAATAAAGGAGGACAATTGACCCTTGCTCATTTCTGTCTGCAGAAAATAAAACCTATACCTTGCAACTATCAAGCTTTTCTTTTTATATTTAATAAAATTTAAGAAAAAGTTTGTTTCATAAAGAAAATTATAAAACGCGTCTGCTATGTTAAAAGCTACAGAAAAAATTCGATATTTTTAAAAATATGTATATAAAAATTCACTATCAGAATTTATTGATTAGTGATTAGAAAATTATTTATTGGGAATTAATAATGCTTTCATTACTCAGTCTCTGTCGTTCAGAATACAAGTAATATTTACTAAAGATCTCGCGTATTGACGTTCAAACAGCTAATAACGTACGAAGCAACATGCTCTTATCATTGATCACATTTTTATTTTGATGGAAGCCTCGGAAAGGTTTTCATTTTGTTATTGTTTTGGTTTTGTGTGCTCTTCTTAGTTTTTTTTTTTTGTTTTCAATGTTACAATTGAAATTGGCTTGGTTTAAAATAAGAATAAGTCTTGGTATGATAATAATCATGGAAAAGAAAAACAATTTTTTAATTTGTGCAAGGTAAAATAGGTTTCTCTTGCCCACCCTCCTAGTATTGTCGATTATTTTGAATTTTTTTTTCTTTTTTGTGCCTTTATTATATTTCATTATTTTTATTTTATTAAAGGTAAAAAATTTAACTCACGAAACAATAAAACATTTTTGCAAAAGCACAATTACTTATTACGAAAAAAAAAAACAAAAAAAAAACTCTGATGATGCAGATGTTGAACTACAAAGGACTGGAACAGAAAGAACATGACTTTTGTTGATTTTCTTGAATTTTTATTTTTATGATATCCGTTAAAGGCTGATTTGAAGAGTATATAAGTTTTCTTCTTCCATGCACAATAGAAAAATTATAATAGATTTTGTTTTTAATTAACTATGTATTAATGGTGATAATCGAGTCTTTACTTCGCAACCTGTCCATATATTCATACGAGTAATAGCCGCTATCTTTGATTTTTCCCAGTAAACCAATATCGTTAATTATATTACATTTGGTTTGTTTACCTGAGTTTATAAAACTTGGAAATGGTTAATTTTTAAACTTATTAATTTCGAATCGAAATTAGGGGTGTCTTCTATTTGCCTTAATGATTTATTTCATTTTATGTAAAAGTGTAAAAATATGACATATGTTAAACACATTATGTTTCACATAAAATAATTCAAAAGAGTTCTGCACGAAATTGAAACAGGAATTAATTGAGCTACTAGTAGTGCATACGTTCAATAATTGAGCTGCTAGTACTGCATACATACTGAAACAGGAATTAATTTGCATACGTTCAGGCGAAAAAAGTTGGTGCATACTGTCCATTATAATGTCATCGATTCAATTGCTATATCATTCTGCTTTATATGGAAGGAACCGATTGTAACATGTTTACTCTCATCAAATTATGAAAAATTCTAATACAATTCAATATCAATTAATAATGCACAGTGTTTAATTGAAAGAAGTGTCACAAACAAGACTGCCAATGTAGGGGAAATCAAGCCACCTTGCGGAACCAAGTCGAACCAATTTTTCAAATAAAATTATTATGTGTTTAATTCACACTTTATGAATTTCTGGGAAAAAAATTTTTTAATGAATATTTTCTCGTAAAGAAGAAGCATTTTTATTCTATCATATTAGGTTGCAGGAAATTAGGGCCCAAATCCGGAAATTTTCGGTAGTTCGGCATTGGTCACGGAATCGAATTTTCTTTTGTGACGTAACTTTGTTCCTGCTTTTTGAACAGCAAATCTTTAATATTTTGTATTGAAACTCAGCAATCAACTCAGCAATCAACTCAGCAATCCCATTCTCAATTCAACTTTTGATAGACACGCTTTTGTTCTTAAATTTATTAAGCACAAACAATTTTCAAAAAAATTTTTTTTTAGCTCAATTTTCTTTTAGTTGACAAGAATAGTTTTTTAATTTAATTTAATTTTTTTTTTTTGTATTTTTACCCTAAAATTAAGAGTCTAAGAATAAAATGTTGGTACAATTACACTTAGCCCCAATTTAATTTTTTATTCTTTTTTTTTTCAATTATTTTCACATACATATGTACATACATTATAATGTATAAAAAATAAAACTACTAATATTCTTACTACCATTTACTACCGACATTGAATTGTAATTTGATGGAAGTTATAACTGAAATTGCATAAAGGATAAAATAATAATAAAAAAAAGAAAAAAAAAATAAAATAAAAGAATTGTTTTTTTTTTTATTTATTTATTTTTTGTTTTTGAGTATAGTTCATAAAAATAGGAGCCATCTTCATCGTGATCCACGATCTACCTGAAATCATGATCATTCAGGTAATATTAAACCTTGAAATGATTTTACCTTCTATTAAATGAATATACCACATACATTTACATATATAGGTATATTATATATTATATGTTTATATATATTATGTAGATATTGTGAGTATATGTGAATATGCTATATTGTTTTCATTCCTTTAATAAAATGTTTTCATCTTTTATATTATATGAGTGCGATTTCATTTAATTCACAATATTGTGTATAATAATTTATGGTAATAAAATGTACTAAAATTTATATAAGTAGTTAAAAATTTTGTAGCTCCAATGAAAGATTAAAACATTATTTAAAGAATTTGAATTTAATGAAAAGAAAAATTTAATTTTATGAATGTATGTTCGGAGGGTATAATAAACTTATACGCTAAGAAATAGTGATCTGAGATATAAACATAAGTGTATGTTTTTGATCAAACATACATCGAATTCTGAGTCGACTCAATCATTTCTAACCGTCTGTCTCAATGATAAGTCAAAAACCATAAAATCACCGAATTTTCACAAATGATTTATAGTAGTTAATTCCCGAACCTTATTGAAATTGGATGTTATCAAGGCAAACTATTTGGCTATATTTCAGAAATTATTGAAGCTATAGTACTGGTGGTTGAAATACAGCTTCAAAAGATACTTGATCGCAGCTTGGAATTGTAGTGGAAGTTATTGATATTTGGGTTTTTGCATTAATATCTTGTTCTTTAAAAACCACTATACCGAATTCTTCCTCATTTTCAAATTTTTTATGAAATTTTCCTATGAACGACAGAACAAAACTTATTGCTATAATTGGAATGTACTTTTATTTTTTTATAAAATTTATAAAAATTTCATCAGCATAATTATACGGAATCTCCATAAATATACTTATACTAAAGGTTCCTCTCATAATTTCTAATCTAGTTACATTAATTTTTCCAAAATTTTGAGTATAAATATTAAAAAGATGGAAATTTTTTCAAAAGTTTATACAACCAGTTAATTCTTTTTACTTATTAATTGCTAGTATATTGCTAGTAATCTTTTTACGGTATTGTTCGGAGGGTGCGATTTGTATAAATACCTTTTATTTCCGCAGTTAAGCAGTTTATGTATATACAATATATTGGTATATATAAACGAGTGTCTTAAAGAGGTGGTAGATATTGTGAAAGGATGTGGTTATATACATATTTTATAATTTCAATTTGCGTTTTCTTTTTGTTATTATTATTTTTATTATTATTATTGAAATAATTTTATCTCTTAAACTTTTAATATAAGTATTTTAAAGATTTGAACTATTTAATTCGATTTACAAAAAAAGGAAAGTAGGTACCTACTATACACTTTTGTAATATAATAGATTTGATGATTAGTTTGATAGGTAGAGGCGCGTTTTAAGTAATAAAATAGAACCTAATAATTTTTTTTGTTTTTATAAATTGAAATTGTATACAATCTTTCGTATATATACTTATTCAATTAATTAAAGAAAATAAATAAAATCAAATATAGAGGAGCGGAAACATTGAAAATCGTAAAAATAAATTGAATTTAAAAGTAATTGAAAGAGAGTTTTCTTTTATTGCAGTCTTATGTTTTTATAATTAGCAATTTAAAATTATAGTTTACTTTATTGTTGCATACAACTTTCATGTAATTTGCTTATACTTCTGTGATTTGCTTTAGTTATAGGAAAAATATGCTTATAATTATGATAAACAAAAGAGTTTGTAGTCGGACTATAGAAACAACATATCTTTTGTATATCTAGGAGTAGGAACATATAATAGGAGCCGTTTTGTAAATTATCATTGTATGGAGACCCAAATTTCAATTTTAAGTTTACAGGAAAACTTTCACACTGTCCATTGTTTTAACGGAAAAAAGTATTCTATATAAAACCTCACATTCCTGAATTTGTTATTATTTTAATTTTACTATATAATAAAGAATGTCAATAATTAACCATACAAAAACCTCATACTAATTACTAATTATATAAATTTTATTTTTCGTTTTAGAATGATCAAAGCCAATACATCAAGTATAATTTGTGGTTCAATACGGGATCTTACACCTGCACAACGCAAAATATGTTCAAGAGTCCCAGATGCAACAATAGCTTTAAGTACAGGTTATCATATGGGAGCAGAAGAATGCAATCATCAATTTCAAGGTTACCGTTGGAATTGTACACATGTTTGGAAAGAAAATTATTTCAATCATGTTATATCTATAGGTAAAAAATCAATATTTTATAATTGTACTTGATCAGTAATTTTTAAAATTTATAAACATAGTAAGACGGAACTTTAATTTAATAGATTGGAATTCAAAAAAATATCCTTGCTCTTTATGCAGAAAATTTTGTTTGATTAAGAAAAAAATTAGATTCAAACAAACAAGGAACATGCAATCACAATGTTCATTTCAAAAAATTATATTATAAATTGTAAATTTTTTTGAATAATTGTAACACAAGTCTGGACAACACGGAAAAAATAGTTATTCACCAACATTTTTCTAAATGTTGTAAAAATTTTGTGTTTTTCTAGTTTTTTATTTTTGACTTATTTAACCCGATCGCGGAATAAGTTTTCTTTATTTTAACGAACATGCTCTGCATGCATAATTTTAATTCTGCAAAGGATTTTTAGATTTAAATTTTTAGACTGAAAATTTATATTGAATATGGGTTTTTTCTTGGTTTACTCTTATGCCTCTTATGCCTTGGTTTAGTCTTATGCCTATATACTAAAATTTAATATTTAAACTTAAACTTATTTCATTCATAATTCAAACAGTTTCATGTTTCCTACGACTGATGAATATTATCTGTCTCTTGTCAGAGCAATGTAAAGGGAATTGACTTTATGCGCGACAACAAAAAGAAACGTGAGTAAAATATGAAACAAAGTTTCTGAATTTCAATTTAGAACACAAACCTTTTTGCAAAAATGAATCTAACGGTCCCTAACCAATAGATCTTTCATTCCTTTGACACACTTATTCGTCTTAATTTTTTGTTTGAATGTGATTTTGTTCTAACCATTTTATCAGAGCCATTGAGAACGTTATGTAAAATATGTCGCTAGTTATCTGTAAAAGGGTTAAATTGTAATTTATCTATTACACGCGGTTAGTATTATTTAGTGCAAACATCACATTCATTATGCAAAACACTATAGCTCTTCAACTTCTTGTTCTGAAATAATTCTGAAAGCTAGTATTCTTACATATAGTATATCATTTTCTCCTATTCATAAATGATTAGGTACGAAACAGTTCTACATTTTTACACTGATTTATGTATTCTGCTGATCCTTTTTGATGGCACACGCACTTTCAATACTTGTTTTTTTTTTTTCTTTTTTCAAGTAAAAACTCGTGACAAGTTTTTCAAATATATTCGTATATTTATAAGCAATGGAAGTGTCGTATGCATGTATGTTGGAATTTTTTTGTTCAAAAGATGTAAAACATATTACACGGCTACTGAAAAGATCTGATTTTCTTCTTCTTCTTGTTGTTTTTTTGTTATTTTTTGTTTTTTAATTCGTAAAAATTTGTTTAACAAGCATGGACTACATGCTATCGTAATTTTTAAGTCATGAAATAATTAAAAACTTTTCATGGTTTATAGACTGAGTAAAAATAGTTTCTGTTATCTTTTTTACATTAAACGCGTGTTCACATTTGTGTGGGTACAAAAATGTTGTGATTTTTATGATTTCAATTGATTCATGTTTTTTGATTGTGAACCGGATTCTATCAGAAATAGAATACAGCACCTATATTCGAAATTCACTCCAATTTTCGTTATAGTAATATTATTGGTAATTGACTTTATGATTTTAGATAGACTCAGGACCTAAACTAGTAATTTCGGCTAGAAAAGTTGTATTGATCCATTGCACTGCATTGTAGAAGAGTGCATTACGAAACTGGCAATCTAAATTTATTAACTTATACGTAAATCCCAATACTTTTAATATAAAATTTAATTTCAATTTTTATAGGAACAAGAGAAACTGCATATACTTACGCAATTACAAGTGCCGGAGCTGTATATGCTATAGCAGAAGCATGTGCAAAAGGTAAAATATCTTCATGTGGCTGTGATCATCCAGAACGTCATTTAAGTAGTGAATATAAAAATTATCGAATTTATGCACCGCATGGTTTTGCAACCGATGATCAACCATATACTGAATACGCTTTTAATAATACGGATTATATTGGTACATATTATCAAAAGGCAAAACATCGTGATAGACATAATCCAGAAAGATTTTTAGATGCTGATCAACCATGGACATGGGGTGGATGTTCTCATGATGTTGGTTTTGGTATGAGATTTGCTAAAAAATTTTTTGATGCACGTGAAGTTGATAATGATGCTAGAACTTTAATGAATTTACATAATAATAAAGTTGGTAGAAAGGTAAGAATAATAAATTTATACTTTAAGAGCTCAGATAGACATGAATTTTTTATAGTTCTTGAGCAATTGCAGCTTAATTGCATGCGATCATACAGTTGCTTGTGTGCGCGTTTGATTATAAATCTGTGGAATACAAATAAGTAATCAAACAGTTGAAAATCTAAAAATTACATGTCTGTCTGAGCTCTTACTAAATAAAATGAAATAATTCTGTGGATATTCCAAAAGTACGGCATCCTTAATATTTTTTTAACTATAGGAAGTTTTCGAATCACAGTCTCAACGGGTTTTGTAGGGGTTCACCTCTATTTTCATTATTAACCAAACTTTGTCAAAAAATTGGTTTAGGACCTTGAAAAATCTTCACAGAATTATATTTTAGAGCATTTTTTATTCATTAATGACTTATTTTTTTTTAAATTTCAAGATTATGAATAAGCATGCCTTAAATTTTCAATAATTTCTAAAATATTGTGAAAATATAAATTATTATTAATATTATTTCATTTTATTTTTTTTTTTGTTCTTGCTTTCGTTTTAATTAATTTTAGATAGTTAAAAATCGCTTAAAAGTTGAATGCAGATGTCGTTATGGAGCATGTGGTGTAAAAACATGTTGGAAAGAATTACCATCCTTTAGAGAAATTGGAGATGCTATTATGCAAAGATATCATAATGCTAGACAAGTTAGAGCTGTAATAGATAAAAAAACAAATAAATTAACTTTAGTAATTCATAGGTTTGTATAATTATTATTTTTTTATTACTCTAATACTATGATGCACATACTGTCATTTAAAACTTGCTTTTTATATTTTGATATTTTTATTTTATTATTTTTATTATTCAGCTGTCAAATTAAATTTGCAAAATGTCAAAAGATAAATTATTATAAATCTGACAAATAAACTACTTTATTATTAATATTCATTCAAATCATAATATTAATTTTTTATTATTTTTATTCTTTATATATAATGTATGTCTCTTTTAGATTGGAAAATTATCGGGTTGGATTACCACCAAAGACCATGGATCTAGTTTTTCTTAATTCATCACCAACATTTTGTGATATAAATTTAGAATATGATTCACATGGTACACATGGAAGAAAATGTAATCATACTTTATTAGATGTTGGTAGTTGTAATTTAATATGTTGTGGAAGGGGCTATAATACAAAAATAATTTATTCAACATTTAAATGCAATTGTAAATTTGTATGGTGTTGTTCGGTTAAATGTGACGTTTGTCATAGATTACGTGAAGAGAGTTATTGTAAATAATATTATTTAATTTAATATTAAGTAGCAATTAGTAGTGTACCTACATAAACATACATACATATTATATAAAGAGAGAAAATATAAATTATTCTATTGTAAATAATAAATTTTTTAATGCAAACAATAATTATAATTTCTTCTTTTAATTTTCCATATTGTAACTTGTATGTAGTATTATTGTTAGAGGAAAATGAAAAATATAACCTAAAACTTATTTCATACTTGTTGTATTTAATTTTAAAAATGTTTGATTGTATTTATGTAGAATTCAAAATAGACAAGGTGTTTACAGTATAATATTATAAGTTAGAATGTAAAAATTTCAAAATTAATTATTTATTTTGTATTTTATGAATTGAACTATTTTCGAATATAAATTAATTATTTTTATAAAAAATTTATGAATCTTATTAAAGAAAAGAAATAAATTGCAAATAAAATCATTAAAAATCAAATTACAAAGATTGTTTATAAAAAATGTTTATATAAATTGTAAATAAATTAATTAAAAAAATATTTTATTTAGTTAAAAAAAAAAAAAGAAAATCAAAAAACAAAAGTAAAGACTGAATTTTAATAAAAAACAAAAAGATATTTTGATTTACTTAGGTTAACTTTTTGTTTTCTCGTTCGAATCTCAATGTTTTTGACTACTCATTATGCAATTAGAGATAATTAGGACTACGAATTTCTGAATTCAGAACAATTTGTAGAGCAAGAAGTAATATTATTAAAGCCGAAATTAAATTGGTACAGAATTTTATTTAAATTTCAATAATAATTGTGGAATAATTTAACGCCATTGCATTTTATGTTGAAAAATGTTATTTTTGTACATATAGCCTACATGTTTTTTTTCTTAACTCACAATAAAAATTCAGTAGATTAATTTATGTGATGGTATTTTAAATGGTATGTGGGAATTGTAGAATGCTTTATTTATATAAAAATATTCCGGGTTTAAAAAAATTTGAATTGCAATTATAATTTGCAGATTATAGAATAAAATGTAGATATTTAATGTACATATTATGTAACAGAACTTATTTCAGAATATTAATTATCATAAAACAATAATTTATGTAAATTTGACCAGACAATGTAGAGCTGAACTTTCTGTATGGTAACTCTTGTCATTATTTTTAATTATAGCTTCATAAATAAATTATTAGAGAGATATGTACATAGATTGAAGTACTCTTACGATTAAAATTTTAAAATACCTACTAGATGAAGAATTTAGAAAACTCAAAAAAAATAAAATGTATTGTTTTATTTTTACTCATTTAATTGCGTTTAAGATTTAAATAGCAATAACATATTGGAAGGGGGTCGGGGGCATTTTATAAAACAAGCACTTTGGCTAAATTTTAACTAATAAATTGGTCAATATAATAAATATTTCTAAATTTGACTTCAACAGCATGTTTTCTTGAAATTTCACGAAAATATTCCATTTCTTAAATATTTGATTAAATATAAGAATTTAAAAAATTAGTTCTCTAATCTTTCGAATGCTATTCTTTTTCCTGATTTGGTAAGTATGTAAATTAAATTTGTACAGTAAAATTATAAATATTATGTAGAATAGATTTGTTAATTTTAGAATTATGTAAATTTAAATAAAATATTATAATTTTACAATATTTTTAACTTTCAACCCGATTTTATTGATAAATTAATATTAATTATAAGAATTATTATTTTTAAAAGTAATAAAAAATTTAAAAAAATTTTTGTAAAATTTTTAGTTTCAGCTAAAAGATGGCGTACATACGAAAAGAGGGTTTTTGATAGAAATAATATATTTTGGTGAAATAATGTATTTAGTAGAGTCTCAAACCCATATTTTTTATCTTTTATCTACATAACATAAACTAAACATAGTTTTTACTTAAAAATAATAGATGGCAACATATAAGTGCTGAGGTGAAATATTCTGAGGGGAAAAAAACTATGGTGTGTACAAAATAATATTACAGATTGAACATAAATTATTGTAAAAAACGTATTTTTTATATGTAAAATAAAATATCAAAAAGAAAATAAAATTAATATGTATTGTAAAAATGTTATTAATAAAAAAAAAGCAAAAATTATTATAAAAAATTTTATATCTTTTGGTCAATTTTATTAAAATACTATAACTTTTCAGCAATGGTAAAATTTTTATGTTTTAATACTACGACATATTATTATAATTTGTTTTGCTTAACTTCTTTTATTTAAACTTCTTACATAATAACTAATCCTCTTAATCAGATATGTATGTAATACCTTATACATAAATAGTATTTACGATTAAATACTCGTATGTGACACCCACCATACAGCCATTGTTAAATTCAATATTTTGTTGTATTATAAAAATATTATTCTTTCGTCTATTAACATCAGGGATTCATAAGAAAAATGTAAATTATAATCGTGTTGTTTGGAAGAGCGAACATGCGAGATGGGTGCTATTATAGGGTCTTCGTAGAAATGACTACTTACATAATCATTTAATATTAGTGCTAAAAACTGAATACGTAAATTTAAAGTTAAAATCCCTCGCCAGATGTTTATTGAGTAAGTTCTACATAAGCCTGTGAATGATGTTGGGAAGAGGCACTACTTAAAATAATTTAAAGAAACCTTATACAGATAACAGTCATTTACACTAAAAAAGAATTCAATTTTTTTTTTTAAAGAAATTATAAATATTTTGAGTTTATTCTTAATTTTTTTTGAAAATTAAATTTTTAACAAATTACTTTTTATTCTTAAAAAAATTTCCTTACATCTAATACGACGTTTATTTAGTTTCCTTATTAATTTTAGTACAACTATCAATTAAAGTATTTCATACCTTAATATTTATCAATTTTTATAATTATAATAAATTCTATATAAAAGTGAAAAATATAAATAAAAATGTTTCTATATACAAAAGAACATTTTTACACGTTTTTTATGTTTTCGACTTGTTGTTGTTTCATTGGCATTATGTACTGAATCACCTGGATTAGACTTAAAAGAACCAGCTCTAGAACTTTCTTCCTAAAATTTAGAAATAGAAAAATTTAAAAATTATTAAAATATTTTTATAAATTGTTTATTTTATTTAATTTTTTGTTTATTTACCATAATTGCTAATTCACCAATTTTATATGTTTTTAACATTTGATTAGCATCCATTGAATGACCACTATCACGAAATGCACTTGTTGCATCTTTTCCAGCGCATTCAAGTATAAGATCACTGCCACCGGGATGCTTAAAAATACGTGATTAAAATTATTTTATTGCAAAATTTATAATAAAAGAAATAATAGTTAATTTTAATAAGCAATTTGCAGTATGGTAGGAATTCTATTTAGTTGCATTAAACCTATTAGGATTAATTTAAGAATTTTCAGAAAATATATAAATCAAATTTCATGAGACTATTCAAAAAACTATATTATTCTTGAAAATATATTACAAATCATATTTTCTCAAGAATATGGATGTGAAATTGAATTAACTTACGTTTCAAGGAAGGTGAATTCAGGTGAATTTTAATTTCTGTAAACGTGTTTTGTATATAACAAGGGTCTTTTGTATACATAATGTTTTGCATAAGGTGGCAAAAATTATTTCAGGGATGCTTCTGTGATCAATTTCCAGTAAGAACTTGTTAGGGGTTCGAGGGTGCAGATATACTTATCTTTTACTACAGCCGATTCAAACAAATTTTTCTTGCATGTAAACAAATGCTTATAAGTTCGGAACCGTGCGACATAGAGTAGCCATCGAGCGCTTGTTTTACAGGCAATTTCTGTTTTTGTTTGTGATATGTGCGCCATAATACTTAAGATACAATTTATCATCAACCATCATTTTCATTACACATATTACTTATCGATTAAACGTTGAGTGTTATCAAATTTCTTTTCATAAAGTACTCATATTGAAAATCTTATAATCCCTAATATGAATTTTTTTTTATACACGTACAAACGTATATTCGAAAGGTATACTAGATTTGCCATTTCGTTTGTAACGTTAAAAGATAATGATCTGAGATATAGACTCAAGTAGATGTTTCAAAAACTAATTGAGTTAACCTCACCAAATATTGACAAGTGATTGGGAGTAGTAAATGCCGACAATCTATTTAAATTAGTTATAATCGAGGTATTAGTTTATAAAGCTGTTGGTTCTACCACAGAAATTATTCAGCATATAGTTTTGAAAATTTGCACAAGCAAATAAATTGGTGGGGCGATTATATTTGATAAAACTCGTTGCAATTTCTCGACTACTTGTGGTGACTGCTATACAACTTCATAAGCTGTTTGTTCATAGCTCAGACTATATTAAGACTACAAAGCTCAAATATTGCCATAAGAGAGTATGAGTTTATATGGTAACTATTTTATATGAATAAAATATCATTAGACACATAAAAACAAGAAGTTGTATAAAACTGTATGTTAATTATCTTCGAAATTAATTCGTTCGGGAATCATAGAGTTGACACGGTCAATTATATCTATTCTCGTTTTTTGTATGTTACATAAAATATTATTCTAATAAATTAATATTTTAGATTGCTGATAAATATTAATTAATAAATTGAAGTTTATTATAGAAATTCAATATTTATATTAAAATAAACTGAGTTAGATATGAAAGAATACATTCACCCTTTTAATATTTTGTCGCGTATATTATGTTATATTATAAAATATTTAATATTTGTAGATATTACGGTATGTTTACTTTAGTAATAATGTTTGATTAGATTGATTATATTTGCAAGTAAAACTAATATTAAATATTCTTATTAAGTATGGGAACCTATATATGAAGAGGTTTTATTGCGTATAGATTAAAAGTTATAGTGCAGATTACAAATTGACTCTGATTAAAATTTTTTTATTTTGAATCTTTTTTTTGAATCGGAAGCACTTCTAGAAATCAGATTGTAAATATTTTACGTGATCTATTACGTATATACACTTCATGTACTTAAGTTAAAAATTCAAAAAATATTTGATCTACAATATTGTGTTTAATAACAATAGACCTTGAATGAAAACTGAATCATATAGCCGTGTAATTCGATATTTTATTAAAAATAGGGTATGTTTGTCTAGCATGAGTAATATTTTATATAGAGATATTAGTTTTTGGAAGCATATGTGAGTAATATTTTAATAACTGTGTAAAATATAGGCAATTAACAGAATTCCTTTAAAAGACTCTTGAAAGCGGTCGCTTTAGGTTTTCTGAATTTGAAAATACTCAAGTATTTGTGGCCGTTCAAATTTCAATTAATTTTTTTCTAAATTTGTTACAAATTTTGTATATTTAATTGTCAAAAACAGAACGAGAATCCAATAACTTTTTTTTTGATGAAATGATGAAGTATTACCCTTTTTGACAATAATTTTTAGTAATGTGTTGTTCATTGCTGTTGTCGTTATCGTATACTTATTAATTTCTGCAAATCGCGAATACTTATTCTTGACAGCTGTCATTAAATGAAAATTATTTTAATATAAAAATCTAAAAATGACGACAATAATAAAAAATTAACCTAAATTTGAACATCCTTTATATCAATCGTCGGCAAATTTTTGTGGGTTATGGGCAATTATGTGAGTATGAGTATGGATCGCTTAAAATTACTTACATAACCTATTTATAAGAAGAAATGGCATTTTCAACTGATTTTATTGTTTGTTTTTGTTCTTTTTTAAAAATATATATGAAATTTCCTCTGCCTAATATCTAAGTATATCATCAATGATTGAGTTCTTAAAATTTTTGAATTGAAAAAATTTTTTCAAATTTTAATAATTGCAATCGAATATTGTTTGTTTTTCTTGCAAACAGAATGATAAATCGCCTTTTAATGTTGAATGGACCGCACTTTGCCGACAGCTGCTTTATATGAACAACAAATCTAAAGTCAAAATTATATACTTTAACGATTATGACATTAATTTTTAGTCTTGCCAATTACCCACAACGTTTTCCGCTACGGCACAAAATTTTATCATGTAACTACAGTCGTTTAGAGTGTGAAATATTAATTTATCATCTTCAATAATTCTGTTCAAACAACAATTTTTTTTAATTTTTTAGCATTAACAATAACTTTCTTCACGAAAACTAATAGATTTAAAAAAAGAAAATCTTAGCTACAAACATTAGCAATTTGTTCAACAATTGAAATTCACTGAGGCACAATTATATTTCCTCTAAAGGCGGGAGCAGTACAATTACACAATATGAATCATTGATAGGATTTATACTGCCTTAAAAATACTAGCTAAGCAGTGTTCCCACTTGGATACAATTGTATCCATTTGGATACATTTTTGCTTTGAAATTTGAGCTTGGATACAAAGATACTCAAATCTGCTAAAATGCCGAAATTGGCTACATTTTAAAATTTTGCTGAAATATGGATACATTTTTTTTTCAAACACGAAATAAATATTACAAAACAGTTGAAATGCTGCTAATATTAAATCGCGAAGTTGCTTTATCTTCAATAAATGTTATTTGCTGACTATTCTAAGCAAATTTGTCCGTTTTCATGGTCAATCGTCTTTACCGCATAGTTCAACAACTACAGAAGGCATATATGCATATATTTTTTCTGACCTTAACATTTAAAATATAATAGAAGTTGTATGTGATTTCTTAAAGAATTTACTATAAATAACAAAACTCATATTGTGGAATAAAGCAAATTAATATTAATTATGGGTTAATTTGTACAAAATAAGACGACTTATTATAATAATGCTATTTTACGAGGTTGGATACATTTTGGATACATTTTTTTCTCGAAATTGGATACATTTTGTTTTTACCGAGTGGGAACACTGTAGCTAAGAAACAATCAAATCTCAATTAAAATTTAAAAAAATATTTAATAATTTTTATGTACTCTTCTAAAATAAATGTTTCCTTTAATTTGGTTTAATTCGCGGCTAAATTTTTACATAGTTTTCCATCTACTACCATAAGTATTCAAAAATAATTTTTTTTTTTTTAAACATGCAACTAAATCATTATTTTATTTTAATAATTTTAATTTTTTACTTTTATTTTGACAAAACTTACTTTGTCTAAAAATTCTGTTAAATCATATACGGAATTTTTGATAATTAACCATGTTCTAGCACCATTTTTACCATTCCTTAAAGCAACTTCTTCCATAGAATATAATTGATCGAAACACATTTTAATAGTTTTATATAACAGTTTTAATTTTAATATTAAAAATATTTTTATTTTATTCACCCGATATACAAATAATAAGAACGACCGCTTTCAATCGAATCTACAAATTAAATTTATAAAAATCTAATTAGGAACACTGTTAATATACTAACTAGATATTTCAATAAAATGAAATTAAATAGAAACAAAAAAATTAATAAGTAAATCTGATTTGATAAAATGAAAATTGTTCTTGTTTATCTATCTACTTTCTCTTCATTGTTATACATTTAATCCGATACTCTTTTTTTGTCTGCCTTATACAATCGACAAGGCAAATGACGATACTCTTTCAAAAAAGTTTACTTTAAAAAAAAAAAAAAAATATCAATTTATCGTTTTACGTGACATTTTATATTTCATTCTATTGTGACTACAAAATGTGAACGTAAATTTTATTGGTTATCTCAATCCATCAATAAATTGTAATTGACAATATACTTGTTTTGCACTATTAGATTCTATGTATGTGTGTTTGTATGTAGAATAAATCAAAAAAATTCTACAAGTATTATTATTATTGTATGCAAATTAATCCAAAACGGTAAAAATTTTCACGTAATATTAGAATTTTAGATGAAATGATTTTTTTTTGGATTTCACTCAAACACCTAAGTGTGTTTGTGTGTGCACGTATGTGAATGTTACGTTCTGGAGTTTCCACTATTGTTGACGTCAAAAGAAATGAGAAATTTAATTTAAAAATAATAAGGATTAAATGAAAGCACATTTTCATTTCGAAAAACTGTGGCAAATCATTGGAAAAGAAAAGTTGACGCGGTTTCCTGAAAAGTACGTTTAAATCAGATAAGTCTATTGTTAAAGTGTCTGATTTTTACTAATTAAAATTTGTTTTAGAAAGCAGTTAAAATCGCTGGCAGTTATGTTTGTTAAATTTTGTAACTCATAGAGGAAAAATTGGCAATTTGTAGTGAGCGCAAGGTTATTGTAGATTATTATATTTTATAACTTGCAAAAATAAATTGAATCAGTTTTACAAATGGCTCAATTAGTGAAATTTTTACGTGACATACTAACAAAAATTTGTTCATCTAAATTGGCGAATATCTACATAATGTCGATATAATATGAAACTATGAAAATTTCGATCGAAAAAATCGAAACTTCGCTTTATGTGTTGACTTCGCCGCAGAGCCCAAAAATAATACAAAAATAATACAAATAATGTTAGGAAGGACAAAATTAAATTATTTTTTAAATGAAACATTTTTTTTACATTCCTTTTAGTGTTCTGTAAACATTAGTGTATCGAATTCTCAATAAATATTACTTTCTAAAATATTGTTAGAGTAAGCAATTGTGATTTTTCGAATCATTCAAATGGAATTAGTTGACACGTGAACATTAGTAATAATCGAAATTTTTTTTTTTGTTTGTTTTTGTCTAAAAATGTAAAATAATTACGCATATACTGTACGCTTATAACCCTTATGTCTTATACTTCAATTTGTTATAGTACTATACTCGTAACATATAACGTTTTTTTAACCCCCTCGTTGCAAATATTGAGTTGATATGACTTTTAATTCTTTATGCTTAAAGAATTAAAAAAATGTTTCAAGTGAGTATTACAACCCTTTGTTTCTGGCTCCTTCTGAAATTATAATATGTTTAAGGCACACACTGCTTTATTTAGTCATTAAATTGCATAATTAATGCCTAATAACTTTTAAGAACATATATAGTTCATTATACATTAGGTCAGAGGTGTAATTGAGAAGAGTGATAGATAAATTTATATTTTTTCATTAACAACTGTGTTTTTCAGGACGTTAATATACATATAATAGATCATTAACGTAGACACAATATATACAGAAAGTTTATTTAAAGTAAGACTATGCGTGTGTGTCGTATAAGTGACAGAATTTCATGTCACTTGTCTTGAAATTGGCTATTTTTAAGAACATATACAAAAATTCTTGTATTTTCGTTTGCTATAATAAAAATTTCTTTCTTTCTTTAAGTGTGTTTGTGGATAGGGTGTAAAATAGTGAAAAAAACCTTAAAGGAAATAAAAGTCCATAACTAAATTCCAATATCGAACAAGAAACAAATTTACATAAAGCGTGTCTTGCACCGTGTACAATGTTCACACCGTGTTAAGAAGTCTTGGGTTAGGTGTTCAAAAAAAATAAATTATTAATAACACAAATATTTTTGAGGTATACCGAAATTATCGTCAATTAATTCATAAAAATATAATAATAAATGATAATGAAATTTTATAACAATAAAAATTAAAACCTTTTGCTCCTATGTACAGTAGAAAATCTTAATAATTAAGGTAAAAGTTCACAATTTAGTGATATTTAAGAGAAAACTGCATGAAAATTATAACATAAAGCTGTGACGTCACAACTTTATGTTAAATAAATATTTTTTTTATGATTTATATTGAATTAATTTGTGATATTGCTTCTCTATAATATCAAATAATAAGCCAACAATTTTACATAGTTTTTTTGTATATACGGAAAAATTTTATAGTTCTGAATAATTTAAAAGTTTATGACATTATATAAAATAACCTTAAAAATAAATAAAAGTGTGTAAGTTCATGTGTTTATGAAAATAAATATTAAATTAGTCACGTTTTAGGCAGCATGCTTCTCCAATTTGCACGAATTTTCGTATGATATTGGGTTATCTTGAAAAATTCAATTTTGAGTAATTTTAGATAACTGATTGGTTTCGTTTAGTTTTCGTAATATTTTTCGAATTAATAGGAATATACTCATTAAAACCTTTTGAATTCAGAGTATTTGATAGATGACCCATACAGTTATGTTAACAATTTTTTTAAGCTAATAATATTCAATGTATAGTATAAGACTTAAAAATATAACAAAGCAAAAACATAAGAAATGAAAAACCTTTTCGGTAAACGTGGTTACACTCACAGGACCTCTACAGGAATAAGAAACCAGTTCTACGTTATATTTTCAGAGGTACCATAAATTAAATTTAGATTCACAAACATTCATAAAACATGTATATAGAATTGTTAGCACTTTCATACAGATATTATTATATAGATATCAATTTGTGTATTACTTTGTGAATCAAATCAACTGAACTGCCTGTGTAACATATCAAAACTTTACCGTACGCCGGTATAGGTCTGTTGTTATTTGTATGTAATTTTTTAGTTCAAACACCGACCACTAGGAATGTTATATTCGAATTCGTTCGCCGAGTTCGGTAATGTACATATAAATACAAGAAATATATTTTATAATAACTGAATGCCACACTCTTTTAAATTTATTAGTCTTCAAAAAAAGAAGAAATTGTACGTGGAGTCGATTTCTTAAAGTTACTGTATATAGTATTTATGTAAACAGAGCGAATTAAGAAAAGATGGAAATATATAAAATTTTTTTAAAAATATGAAACGAGCAGGAAAATAAAGCGTTCTACTTCAAAATATACGAGTATTAAACAATCACTTTTCTTTAAAATTATGAAATATTTGATATGGAGGTTTAAGGGTACAACGAAGTTATGTAATATGTATGTTTGTATGTGCGTTATACATGCGTTCTATTTTTCTCAATTGTTCATTGTTGGTGTCCCAAATTTTTTATTAAAAATTTTTCATCCTTAAAAATCCTTTTAAAATTGAAATTTAGCAAAGTCACAAACCATTAATTTATAGAAAAAATGCTTTTATTTTCCATTTGCCTATTTTTTTTTTTCTAAAAAATTAAACTTAATCAAGTTTCTTTTGCAAATGAAACTTTGTTTTTTTGACAATGACAGCAAATTCACACTTTTATTAAAATATATGCCTATTTTCAAATAAAAAAAAAAAACAAAAAAACAACAGAAATAAGAAGCTTTAATACGTAGAAGCTTTTAATTTGTTTTACTTTCGTCTATCCTTTTCTACTATTTTACAAAAAAAAAAAAAAAACAAAAAAAAAAATACAATAGAAAGCAACAACACCAGTTCAAATGCTTTTATATTTTTCTTTGCTTCTTATTTTTATTTCTTTTTTGCTATTTTTTTTTTCTTTTAAATTTTCATAATAGTAAAACTGTCATGGAGTCGACGCATATTGTAAATTTTTATCATGATTTCATTGATCTCTTTTGCACTCATTTACACAAAATTCTGTCATTTATGCGGTGTATTATGACTTTGAAAAAACGTTTATTGTACAGGATTTTAATTTTATTAATTTTATTCAATTAAACCGATTTGTTTAGACTCAACAAGTAAAATAATGAATAATTTTAATAAAAGAAGAGTATGTTTTTAAGATTATTTTTCGGTACTCAACAGGAACAAAGATTTTCAAAAGACATGCTCCAGTACGAGTATTAAGTAAAATCGTTTAAAATTATGAATGATTTTAAAATTTTTGAATAAATTAAAGTAAAATATCTTTAAAAATTATATTGTCTTTATACTGTAGCAGTAATATTGAAAGAAATCTTCACTTGATATGTATTCTGGCATAAAGTGGCAATGTCTTTTAATTAAATTGAATATCAGAGCTAATTAAATTTTTTTTTTTAAATATATTAAGGTGTTCTAATATTTTGAAAAACACACCCACCAAATTTTGTTAAAAATGCTGTTAAAAAACTTTTGCTCAATTTTTGGAACATACTTTTCATTCCCCTTACCAAAACAGTTTCCTACTAATCATAAACTTAATGTCATCTTTCAAAACAGAAATAAAAACTACTTAACTACAACAGCACCATCTCTAATTGCTTTATTTATTATTTAATTTATTTATTGCTTGGCTATATTAAATTGTACTTTATTATACTCCAAATATTTCAAGAGTTCATACAATTTTTAGTATTTACAGCTTTGAATTTTTAGCTTCTTAAGACTAAGCATTTTTTTTTTTCATTAATTTTAATTTAAAGGAAAACGACAATAAAAAAACCATTAAAAATCTCTAATTTTAAAGAGAAAACCTCAAAATTTATAAAATCTTTTAAAGAATAATATCCTATAGTTGTCATGATGCAAAAATTTTTATTAAAATTTTATATTAACGAAAAATATAAAATGTACACTGAAAAAAAAACAAAATAAAAAACACAAACAAAACAAATAAAAAATTTTTAATACATACACACAAATTAAATCAACTTGCAAAGAAGATAATAATAAAAAAATAGAAAAAAAAAATATTATAATTTATGATTCTCTCTCTCAAAATACACAAAATCGAACACGCACACAAATCAATAAAATTTTCCATATAAATACCAATACAAACAAAATTTTTCCTATTTTTCTTATTTTTTTTTCTACACACATCTACATCTAGAAAAGAAAAGAGGATATGAGAAAACAAAAATTTTCGTTCTATATTTTAAATGTTTTATTTTCAGTAAAAAATTCAATCAGAAGTAGAAAAATTTTCCTCCGTTAAAGACATCCAAAAAAAAAAAAAAATATTCAAGAATTAAAAATATACCGTGACTGGGTGAAAAAAAAGCAAAAAATTATAATACATTTTTTTTTTTCACCAAATATAGACTTTTTTTTTTGCATTTTTTACAAATAAAAATTAGAAAAAAAAAAGTAAATTTAATATTAAAATTATAAAATATTTCCAAAACTGCCAGAATTAAAAAAATTTTTTTAATAAAATATATTATATTAAAAAAAAAAAAAAACAAAAAAAAAACACAAAAAAAAAAATTTTTTTTTTTATGAAAAATCTAATAAAGAAAATTTCATTTAGTGCTAAAAAAGCTGGAAAAGTAAAAGAAAAAATCATAAAAAAAATTTATTTTTTTTTTTCATTTTTCCATTAAAAAAAAAAAAAACTTGGTATACACAGCAGCGCCACCACTAAATATAGAGGAAAAAAAAAACCTAATTTTTTTTTTCTTATGTGCTTTTCTTGTTAACGTTTTTCCTATTTTTTCCTATTTTTTTTTTTTATATTTTTCTTTTGTATGTCAGTGATTATGTATTTGAGATAAAATACTAACATTATTTTTCTTTATATTTATATACATTAATGTATATATGTATATATACATAGATAATATGTGAATATTCTAATACAAACAAAAATATAAGAGAAAATAAAAAAAAAAATTATGTGTATACAATATAAAGTTTACATATACACATACAAAATTTTGATATCAAGAAAATTGCTGAGGCAAAAAAATTTATAATAAATAAAATTATTTTAGAAATATTTTTAAAGATTAAAAGGAAAATTATTATTATTGTTTTATTAAAAAATAATAAAATTAAATAAAATTAAATAAATTTTAAAATATAGTGAAAAAAAAAATATTTATATAAAAAATTTTTCCCAAAAAAAAAATTTTGAATTTAATCAAGAGAAAATTTTCCCCCAAATATCAAAATATATATATATATATATATATGTAAAATATGATATCTAAACATACATAATTTATAAAATGTGTAAAAGGGAAAAAGAAAATTTTTTTAACATGAGCTTAAAAAATATTACAAATATAAAAGTTATAAAATAAAAGTGGAGTTTATACATAAATATATTATAACTGTTATAATATTATAAGACCAATATTACAAATTCTTTTTTTTTTCGAAAAGTTACTACAGTGCAGTGTGGTGGTCTTGTTTTTTTTTTATATCTAATTAAAATTATTTTATATTAAAAAAACAAAAAAAATCAGTAAAATTATAAAAAATTATTTTATAAAATTTAATTGAGAAGCAAGCAGAAATATCCAAGCTAAAGAGTATATTGTGGGGCAAAAGAAAATATTAAAAAAACGAAAAAATTTTTTATATGTACACATAATTTTCATTTCATATGCGAGAAAAAGCATAACTCTACACAAAAAAAAACGAAAATTTATATTAAAAACCAGAGAATTAGTATAGAAAGAAATTATTTTTAAAATATAAACTTTATTAAATGAAAATTATTAAACAATAAAATATAAATATGGAAAACAATAAAAAAATTTTAAGATAATATTTAATTAATAAGTTTTTTTTTTTTTTGGTTTTGTGATTTCTTTTTTTTGGTTTGTGTACTTGATAAAAATTTGATTTAATTGTTTTTTTTTTTTTATTTGTGTTTTTTTGGGTCGTTAACATATAAAATATTAATTGAAATCTTTGTTGCGCCCCCCCAACCAATCCCAACTTAACCAAAAAAAAAATAACAATAAATTATTAATAACTTTTTATTAAGTGTTATACAAAAAAAAAAAAAATAAAAAAATACATAGCTATTTTTTTTTTATAACTTGGTTGTGCTTAAATTTTGACATACTTTTCATCCAAAAAGAATATACTCTCATATATAGTTGAAGGGAATGAATTTTAATATAAACGGTAATTGCATTTTTATATCTATATATAAATATTCTCAGTGTTTTAAATTTTCATTTAAATTAAAGAAAATTTAAGGATTTATTTTAAATAATTGCAATATTATTCAAAATTAACTGGATATTTGAATTACTTTGCAACAACAATTAAAAAAAAAAAAAACGAAAATTTTCTTATATTTTATCATTACAAAAAAAAAAAAAAAATGAATAAAAATTATTTAAAGAATACAATAAAGGAATAAGGAATCAGCGACAAATTTTCATATATATTACATACATACATACATACGCGTTTTATAGCATATATTTAATTATATATATCTAATATATACAAGCCATGTCAATATAATACATGTGGATACATACCTATGTATAAATTAATGTAAAAATACGCATACACAATAAAATAAATACACACATACGCGCTAATATTATACTGTATTTAACATATACATATATATTTTGTTATATAAAATTGAAGTAGTACATACATACATAATATTCTATACTATATTTAAATATACATATATGTATGTGTGTATATAAATTTATAACCTAAAAAAAGATTTTTCTTTATAAAACTTATAAAAGAACCAGAAGTAAAACATTGGAGCACAAAAAAAAAAAACAAAAGAGATAACGAAAATGAAAATAACAAAAAAAAAAAAAGAAAAACATAAGAAAAAAAAATATGGTCCCTTTGGGTACATCTTGATAGTAGTAGTGTTGATTTAGTATTGTAATGATGATGATGATGTTGATAATGATGATGATGGTACTAAAACAAAAAAAAAAAAGAATTTTAAACAAAAATTAACGGGAATAAGAAAAGTAAAAACAGAATAATGTCCTTTTTTATGATTTAATTTTAATTGTTTTTTAAAAGTCGGTAGCCAAGTCATCCCACAACATTTAAAGCTCACAAAATCACAAAAAATTATTTGGAATTACTACAAAAAATAAAAATAATTGTTCATAAAATCCAACTAAGATTTTTAAATTTTGATTTTTTGTACTTTTTTTTTTTGGACAGATGGACAATAATATGAATCAATTATATTCTACTACTAAAACACAAGAATTTATAAAAATAGAATTAAAAATATTTTATACGAAATACGAGTAAAAAAAATTGAATAATTCAAAATATGATTAAAACGATTAAAATCATATCGAGAGAAAAATCTATTTGAAAATTTTTATCACACATTTTGATCTTACCCATTAGGATTTCCACATTATCGATTTAAATATACAAATATATTTTGCCTTTATGATTCATTGCAAATCATTTTCTCTTAATTATAAATAACTAAAAATTGAAATCTTTTATGTATCTATTTATTATACTAAAACCTAACACATCATCATCTCACAATTTCACTAAAAAAATAGTTTAAAAACTCTTTTATCTTGTACTTCATATATATGTATTATTTGTATACACATAAAATGTTTGATATATATGATATATATATATATATATACATATATACATTTGACCATTGAGGTCCTTAATTAAAATAATTAAAAGAATCACTTATTTTTATGTTACATATATATAGATATATATATATATATATATATTTTTTTTTTTTTGTGTGATATATATATATATTCTGTGTAATAAAAATTTAAATGAAAATTAAATACACAGATATATATATATACATACTATATTAAATTATTGAAAAAAGGACAATGAAAGACAATAAAAACAATTGAATTTTATATTGAAATAAATATATATATATATATATATATATATATATATATATATATATATATAATATAGGTATTATATATTGTATATTTTTTATATATTACATGTATATGTATATTGAAATAAATATATTGAGAGAAAAGATAGCAATATATTAAATCAAACTATATTATATATATAAAAAATAAATAAATTAATACAAATATATTATGTGTTTATAAAGAAATAGCGAGGAGAAAAAAGTATTGTAGTATTAAATTTACATATATATATTAATATATATAAACGTATATTATTATATTATTTTTGATTGTCTTATCACAATAAAAAACACAGAAGAAAAAACAATATTAAAAACTATTAAAACAGAAAACAAAAAATAAGTTTAAAATATTTTTTTTTTTCTTGAAAAACCAAATAAAACGATGAAAAATTCCTATTTTTATGTTAATATATTCAAAATATTTTTATACATAATGTAACATAACATTATACAAACAATAATAGATGTATATATATCTTCCCTTATAATCCATATAACAGTATATAACAATATATAACAATATAATGTAATACAATCATCTCAAGTTGGTTATTATTATTTTTAATGTTTCATATTTTTTTTTAGCACCTCAGTCTACTACCAACTTGACTATAAAATATTTTAATCTAAATATCATATATATATCTTAATATATGTCATATATATATATATATCACATATATATATATATATATATATACATTTGTACATAAATTTATATCCCGTATACGAACACATATACATAACATATTTAGAAGAATTTAAAATAATATTCATAGATAATGATATATATACATATACATATATATATATATATACATTTATATATATACATTCATAATATAATAATAGCAATAATAATGTAATCATAACAATAAAAAAACAGAAAAATTATGTTATAAAATGAAAACCAAAAAACAAAACGTAAAATAAAATAAAAAAGCGAAAAACAGAAACTCAAAAAATAAAAGGATAATAAAAAGTAGGGAAAAAAAGAATAAAAATAACAGGAAAAACTTTCTAACATTAAAAAATAAAAAAGCACAAAAACACAGTAATAAAACAAATCTTAAATGAAAAAGCAAAAAATAAAAAAAAAATTGCAGAAAATAGAAAAAAAAATTAAAACAAAAAAAGCAAAAAATATTGGAGATAAAAAAAAAGTAAAAGGATAATAAAATAATAAAAAACAAAAAATGGAATTTTTTAAGATCCTTAAGAGAAAAAAAAGCTAAAAAGCAAAAAGAAAAAAATATTAAAACTTATAATTTTGCAAAAACTAAAAAAAAAATTCTTGTTTTTCATCTTTGGTTTTTTTTCTGTTCGCTCTTGTCCTTTCATTTTCTTCCCTTTAACTATCATTATCCTTTTTTTTTTTTTTAAGAATTTTACAGTTTCCTCCAACTGGTTATTTATTTTCATGTTGATATCCTTAAATTTCTGGTCTTTTTTTTATTATTTTGTGTTTTGGATTTTTTTTCTCTTTTTTGGAAAATTAATAATATATAGAGAAAAAAAATATGATGGTATAAAAATATGACAGCATAAGCTATAAAAATAAAATACTTATGAATACATTTATAAATATGCATACACATGTACATGTTCATGTATACAAATGTACAGTAAATATGTAAATATTTTTTATTGATCTCTTTTGGAATTTACTTTTATCCTTTTTAAGTTTTCATAATTGAGTAAAGCTATTCAATTTCTATGCATTAAATATGGATTTAGATTGATATTTTCTATTTTTAAATTAATATTTTACTAAATTCCTGTATCAAAACCAGATCAGATACCTGTATTTAGGTAAAAATAAAAATGATTGCCGGAAACTATTTTATATAATAATGAAAATATGTAGTTATATCTAGCTATAATATGATATTAATTAATAATGTATTTAGTTATTCATAATTATTTTTCCTGAAGTTTTCATGCCAAAATTACCAAAATTACCAAAATTTAAAAATAGTTTCTATTGCACTGATTTATTCTAATTCAAAATTCGTTTACAGAATCACCTTAAAACTCGATCATATTATTTTTAACTTATTTTAAGAAATATTCAAAAATATTGCATATTTTCAGGGGTTTGAACATTAGAAGAAAATATTAATAGCTGTCAATAGAACAAAAAAATTTCCTATTTAAAAATAAAATTTTTTCTCAATTTTAAAGATATTTTAGAAAAATTTAATAAAAATTCCTTGTTGCTTTTATGAATTCCCGTTTGTGTTTTAAGTTTTGATTCCAAATAATAGACAAATTAAAGTATATAAAAAAATGAGCATAGCAATTCCAGCAAATATTTGCCATCTATTTCATTTCTATGAAGTTTAAGTTACCCATTCGACGTTAATAACTGTCCACTGTCGCAATTGCCTTTAGCAGGGTTTGCTTAGCGTTCGGGAACTGCCTTCTAATTCCCTTAGGGATATCTCTAGTGTTATACTTGCGATGGGGATATTATAAGCTTCTTCATGCCCTACTTGGTCCTTTTGGAATCTATACCAATCCACCAAATATATTGACATTGACGTATAAAATATGACATTTATATTAAATCAAATTTATGTTTTTTAATCAACTTTGTATCTTGTTGTTATAACAGATTCTCTTTAAAAGAATACATATATTATATTTTATATAATTTAAAAGAAATCCTAATTAGTACATTGCATTCAGATTTTATTATTATAAGTTTTAATCATCTTACATACATATAAAATTATTATTTGCACAAATAAATTACATATAAAATTATTATTTGCACAAATCTTTAAGCAAAACAATCATTTAAATATGTACGTAAATAATTAATTTATATATATATATATACATCATACATATATGCATACATTTGTATAAATATATATACATATATATATATATGTGTATGTAGATGTTAGTACATTATATAAGATATTTATTAAATCAAACATAAAAGAAAATTTTAATAAAAAATTATTCTAATCCAAAATCATAAGATGTTATTAAAATTAAAAAAGAATATTTAATAATATTCTTGTGATAAATGTGTACGTGAATGATGATATATATATATATATATATATATATATATATATCATAAGATCATAATTGTTATATATATATATATACAGGGTGTCCGGGACTCAATGGTATTCCCGAAGCAGGGTGATAGAATACATGCAGACGAACAAAAAACACCTAGTGACATTTTCCTTTTTGGGCCCTTGTTCTCGAATTATGGGGCCTCAAAGTTGGAACATCCAAAAACCGGCTTATTTTCACATTTTTATTTATAACTCGGGAAATATGACAGGTAAATCCAATTTTCTACACTCGTTTTAAAGCTAATGAAATCCTCATTCTAACAGTTTACCAGCGGTTGCAAATACTTTTTTAGTTTCAGAGATATTCAAGTTCAAAGTCAAAATTTGTTAAAAAATTTTTTTTTAAATTTTCGTTTAACCGTCATTTACTCATAATTCCACGTTATCAACCTATCATTTTTTTTACAGGAAGACGAGCCCTATATTCTGACCTTTATTTTGATATGACATAATGTGGGAAAAATTTTAGAAATAACATGTCTATCAGGCGAAAACTGAGGCCAAAACCTTAGAAAATTAACTAAAACAACGTATTTTTCAAACAAAAACAAATTTTTTTAATCTTTATTGCGCAGTATATGCATTATTAACATGTACTTTTTCTTTTCCAAAACGAAAGACATTTGCATTACCTTTTTTTCTCCACAAAATATTTCCAAAAGTTTCAGGAATATCGTGTCTACGGGGATCAAATTTATAAAAAAATTAGTTATAATCGATAAATTAGTTATAATCCAAGTAATGTTCACCCTCTGATCATCTGCGTATTTTGATATTATTCTAAAAATCCAATTGTTGATCTTCAGGTATAGTTAATGTGGAAAATTTTAATTTTCATATGAGTTACAAGAACGTTTTTTTGTAAGTAAACTTCTTTTTTTTATATCCATATATCCTTATAATAATACTTTTACTAATACTTTTAATTAGTACTTTTAATATTCTTATTCACATGAAAGTAGAGTTAGTAAGTATTTTAGTATTCTCAATCAGAAAAAAAAATTAAATACTTTTTATCATAAGTACATTGGACCCTATTGCTCCAACCACTTTTCGCTTTTATTTAAATCAACTTAAGTATCAAAAAAATTGCAAAATTTCTGTTGCATCAAGATTTAAAACACTAAAAAAAGTACTTTTAATTTTGATTCGTATTATTTAAACTATTATTAAGGATATGAAATAGAAAAATTTGTATAAATAGCATTTTAGATAATTTTGATCACTTTAATTTGGCTTTCCTAATAAAAAACACTCTTGTAAGTAATAAGAAAATTAAAATTTTCTATATTACCTACAGGTGAAGATCACTAATTACATTTTTTGAATAATAATAAAACACAAAGAAGGTTAAAGGGTGAACGTTTCTTGAATTATAACTAATTTATCGTGAAAAATCTCGTTTTTGTTGTTTTTTATAAATTTGATCCCCGTAGTCACGATATTCCTGAAACTTTTGGAAATATTTTGTGGAGAAAAAAAGGTAATGCAAATGTCTTTCGTTTTGGAAAAGAAAAAGTACATATTGTTAATAATGCATATACTGCGCAATAAAGATTAAAAAAATTTGTTTTTGTTTGAAAAATACGTTGTTTTAGTTAATTTTCTAAGGTTTTGGCCTCAGTTTTCGCCTGATAGACATGTTATTTCTAAAATTTTTCCCACATTATGTCATATCAAAATAAAGGTCAGAATATAGGGCTCGTCTTCCTGTAAAAAAAATGATAGGTTGATAACGTGGAATTATGAGTAAATGACGGTTAAACGAAAATTTAAAAAAAAATTTTTTAACAAATTTTGACTTTGAACTTGAATATCTCTGAAACTAAAAAAGTATTTGCAACCGCTGGTAAACTGTTAGAATGAGGATTTCATTAGCTTTAAAACGAGTGTACAAAATTGGATTTACCTGTCATATTTCCCGAGTTATAAATAAAAATGTGAAAATAAGCAGGTTTTTGGATGTTCCAACTTTGAGGCCCCATAACTCGAGAACAAGGGCCCAAAAAGGAAAATGTCACTAGGTGTTTTTTGTTCGTCTGCATGTATTCTATCACCCTGCTTCGGGAATACCATTGAGTCTCGGACACCCTGTATATATATATATATATAACAACATAATATAAGAATATAATAAAATATTTATACACTTTTTATTAATGTATGTACTTATCTAAAAATTTGACATAAGCCACTTTAAAAATTTTCCATAAATGTGGATTTTTTTTTTATCAAGTCATTTTTCATAAAAACTTTTATATAAACATTCATATTTTAAATAAACATAATTATAATTTTAAAAATTCAAAATTTCATTTCGAAAGGAAAGAGAAAAAAAATTAAAAATTCATTTATACTTATTTCAAAAATATACACATAATATTATGTATAAATAAATGAATAGATAATTATATTCTATTGAATATACTTCTACATAATATATTTACCTATACATATATACATAATATATTAAAAATAGCAACAACTATACGAATATAATTAAGGTTAACGCCTGCAAATATGCAACACTTATTAGCATAATAATTATGTCATATAATAATAACAACTTATGTACATATACTTATCTATGTACATACATAAAATTTATTATTATTATTATTGTGTTAATAATGTTTGTACTGTTATTCTTATAGTTGTGGTCTTGCTGTTGGTCGCGTTATTCCCATAATAATATATGTACCATAAGAATATTATATGCATTTATACAATTTTATAATATTGTATTTTTTATAAATGTGAAAAAAAGAGACAAAAACGATTATAAGAGCGTATAAAAAATATTAAAAAAAAAGAAAAGAAAAAAAAATAAACTTATAGTACAACGACATTAAAAGTAGAGCATGTTGATAGAAAAAAAAAATAATGAAAACAAAAGAAAAGAAAAATGAACAGAAAAAAAAAGAGAATATATAATTAATATATTGTAAATACTCTAGGTACAGAGTGGCAATAAAATCTATAACGAAAATGAAAATAAAAAAAATTTTTAATCTATTGATTGTTTTAATATAGTTATATTATTAACTGTTATACCTTTGTATATTAAATTTTGAGTAAAATATAATATATACAAAACTTTCCTCATTACAGTATAACAAAAAATTTATACTGTATTAAATTCAATCCTTTAATTCAAGATTCATGATCAAATTTATAGAAATATAACACAAAACACTTGTATAACAGTTATAGATTACTTAGTTTTAATTGTATGGAATTTTTATTTAAAACTAAAAAAAAATACATTAAATTTTAAAAAATGATTTAAATGCTCTAATTTAGGGTATTTTCAATTCTGTTTAGATTTTTTTTGCCTCAAATTTTTTAAAAAATTATAATCTGGTAAAGTTAAATTAATAAAGTAACTTTATAATATTAAAATATATTAATATTAAATAAATTAATTTTGTAATACATATAAGCAAGCCAAAATCCGTAATGTATGAACATAAGGAAAATATCGCTCTATTCACAGCAAAATATAAACTGCTTTTGAAGCCAACTACTGTAATAATAATTGTGTTATATTACTCCTGTCAAATACGCCTTTCCGTATATAGATTAGTTTGGAGTATTATACAATTATACGATTGGTTAACAGGTCAAAACAAACCACAAAATTTATTTAGTTTCAATAAAATTATATAATATTAGTAACTGTTATATTCTTGTATACCACATGACGAATTGTAATAATTTTGGAAAGAATTAAATAAGAAAAATTTAAGCCATATTCTTGTTTTATACAATACTATGGTCATTATAAATAATTACGATCTATATGTGCCTATGTACATCCCATGTGTTATACTCATATTTACTTTTTAATTTAAGTATGTTACTTGAATACTTTATTCTGACGTTATGTAAAATGTAAGAGTGAAGTATAAGTAATATGCGATATTTTGATTTAGTAACGTATTTGAAATATATTTTCTAATTATTATTATTGTTATATATATACACTATATAACATTTATTCCGTATATACGCATATTTTATTTTATTCTTTTTTATATAAAAATAATTTTTATTATATGTATTTTATCTAATATAATATCAGTTAGAAACAAATATTTATATATATTATACATATATATAAATTAGTATATATATATCAATATTAAATATATAATATAAAATATAATTTTATAAATATATATATATATATATATATATATATATATATATATATGTATATATATCAATATATGTATATATATATGTATATATTTCAATATATGTATATATATCAATATATATATAAAATTATACATTATATCTTATATCATATATTATAAATATAAATAAATACATGGGTTATACTCGTATTATATAAATATAAACACACACGGTGGCAAATAGTTTTTTGTATTATTTTTCTTCTCAAGTCTTTTTTTTTAGTATCAGTGTTCGACAAAAACAAGGAAATAATCGCGCAAAACTTAATTTAGACATTATATATGTACACATTTATATATATATATTTGACATAATATATACTTTATATGAAAATTGTGTATGTATGTATGTATGTATACAATAAATATAATTTATCTCATTTTTCTTTTTTTTTTCTTTTTCTTGTGGCTTTGTTTTTATTGAAATGAACAACAATAATAGTGAAAGCTTATATATTAACATAATTGTATATATATATTATATTACATAACAATAACTATATTCATATATATATATATACACATAAAAAAACGAAATATCATCAAGAATAGAACCGATAAGTTAGAAAAACAAAATAAGAAAAGAAACATAAAGAAAAATATAAAGAAAAAGTTAAATAAAAAGTGTGCCAAGTTAAATTTCAGACGCAAAATATATATACGTACATAAACATATATATATACATATTATATATTATAATTTAATACATAATTTTCTACATACATACACATATAAATATAGATGACATACTTAAATGTATTAATATAATTTTCTTTTTATATTTTTTGATGGTTGTTTTTTTTTTCCTGCGTTCTGTTGACAAATAAATAAGGATTTTTTTATTGGAATAATAAAACAAAAATTATAATAATAAAAACAGAAAAGAAAAACAAAAAAAAAAAGTTTGACTTCTTTACTGTTATTACAGAGTTTTTTTTTTTTTTTAGTTGTTATTCTTGTCGTTCGTTATATACTACCTACCAATCCATTATTAGTGATTAATTTTTGATACAATCATATATTATGAAAAATATTGAAAACGTGGGGAAATTATTTTAATATTATATTTTCCATTTTTAATACATACATTTATATATATATATATACATAATATTATTATGTAATATACATAATGCTGGAATGTATAAGGATTAATGATTAGGTAAGAATTTTTTTTAAATTTTTTAATATATTTTAATTAAAAATTTAATCAAATTTATATATATTGCATATATATACTAATGATATATATTGGGTAATTGTTAAAAACGAGGTAAACATGAATATATTTTGAATGTGAATTTTAAGATAAACTATGTATGTAATTTATATTGTCTAACATTAGACTATATGGCGGTGTACTTATGGTATACAAGCATTAAATTGTTTGTATATTTATATATGGTATATATACCTTAGTTCATATATATGATCATATTAGCAGGAGTAGTCAATATAATTTAATATAAAAGCAAAATATAAGAATGATCCTGTTATCTTACATACAAATATACAAATAAATGTACTACGTTTTAAGCCACACAATTAATTATTGTGAATTTAATATACAGAGTGTTTCGTATGAGGAGGCAAATAACTTCGGGAATGATTTTTTGAATAAATTCTAACAAATAATTGTATGGGTGAGGGACTGCTGAAACAAGAAAGTATCAGGGTTTTTTTTTGCATATAAATAAATGCTTATAACTTCGGAACCATGCGGAGTATGGTAGCCATCGGGGGCTTATTTTTATTCCATTATTAGTTAAGTCCAGTTTATTTCTATTATAACTGCGAAGCTGTTGAATCTAGAGCAAAATTGTGTTCGGAAACGTTTTAGTCAATTGTATAAATTATCACTTTGCCTGCAAAACGGCATGTGTGCCATGAAAGTTATGTACAAAAAAGTTGAGGAAGTAGATGTACGGCATCGAGAAAATAACCTGTTTTTTTTTACGTATTTAGCGTTTTTTCAATTCAAAATTTGGTTTCGGAGCAGCTATTACTTGAGAAGGGTAAGTCTAACGATAATCATCGGTATACTGTTATTTTGATCTATTAATTGAAATTCACCTATATTTTTTTTATTACTTGTATAATAGCTTAATTTCAAAATGAATGTATTCTTGCAGAGCTTCATTACTAAACGCATACTATTTATGAACAAGTGCTTAAGAAAAACCATAAGGCGTACAGAGCTGCAAGATTTTTATATTTTCTTTTATAAAATTTAAAATTATTTCAAATCAACTAGAATTTTACTGGGCCGGTATATGGATTAAAATTTAAAATATTTTGCTAGTCAATGGCAAGTTGATTTATTTCTATATTTAATTAATATTATTTATGTTATCGTTTTTTACAATTACCCAAGGTATATGTATCTATAAATTAATTATTCATTATAATGAAATATATTATAAATCAAATTAATTTTATCTCTTTAAATCAAAATTTTGAAATTATCAATCGCAAGATATCCTCGTATAATAATTCAAATATAATAATAATTAATAATTGTTATATATTATGAAAGGTAATTAGTTTTTAGGTTTTAAATATTAAAATTTGTTATACGTTCAACAATATTTAAATAATATGTCTGTGTATCTTAATATTATTGAAGTGAGTGCTTTAAAACACGATATTTTTGGTAAAATATTCCAATAATGTTCTGTGTACTAATGTGAATTGCATAAAATTGGGTGATTTTTGTTAAATTTTCATAAAATATAGAAAAATATCGGAAATGAATTTTCCTTTAATTTGTTATCTGAATTATGATGTATAGTTTTTATTTTGGAAGTGTTTTGAACACTTTGAATATAGGGAAAATTAAATTACTTTTTGGTTAAACTATTGGTTCTAGCTAGAAAATTGGAAATATTTTATAGGTACACAATATTCAAAATTTCACAGATTCCATTTAATAAAAAATTTAAAGTGCACTTATTAATTACATTTATCGAATTACCTTAAAATTTTATCGAATTAGATTTATGAATTGAAATTGTTCTTGAAAATTTTCATGTTTTTAAAAATCTGTTCCATATAATGAAGCATTATTTAACTGCAATAGTTAAAATTTACAAGAGGTTACAAATTGAATAAAATTTTGTATAACACATTTATGAATTAAAAAATTTTATTCACATAAAAGAAATTAAAAAAAAAATAGCAATTTTATTCAAATTCAACACATAAATTCTAAGAAGCAGCAGAATAAAATTAGAAAAAATAATATTTTTCAAAATAAAGTTAACAATTTTTTAAAATTTAAAAATTTTCAATTCATTTATAATTCTAAAAACGTTTAATCTATTTTATTGTTAAAAATTTTAATTTTATTTCTGAATGAGAATACTAATTTCTTTAACAGAAGTAATAAATTTTCTCTAATGCATCTGGTACTACATGTATATTAGTATTGTTGTTTAATAATAGAAGAAAAATTTGAAATTTAGAATTTTCATATTAATGAAATAATTTAAAAGAAATAATTTTAAATAAGAAATTACCATATTTGTATGAATTTTAAATGAAATTAATGCATTAAAGTTATTAACCACCTGAGAAGACCTTTTGGTAGAAATTTCAAAGGAAATATTCAAAGAAAATTCTAATTTATATAGGAAAGATTTAGAATCAATTTAATATGTTAGTATTGTTTTCAATTTCATTTACTAAATTATATTAATTGAAATTAATTATTTAATTAATTAAAATTAATAAATTGTTTTTAATAAAGCAAACGCAAATACTTTTATATGACTTAATGCAGAATGCATTTAATTATGTTTCATTTAATAATTATGAGTCCGTCCAGTCTAAAAGGCACCATAACAATGAAATTATAAAACACAAATAACATAAACAATAACTTGGTAGGAAGATGGTGAGGGGAGGCAATTGGAGAAGGTACGGAGATATACTTTTTTTTGATTTATCTAATCTAATCAGATTATTTAATCAACTAAACTACTTACTAGTGATTTATATTTGCCTTTTGAGGCTTTTAAAAGTTATGTCAAAACTATGTCAAAAACTATATCGATATTAAAAATTATGTGAAATTTCTTTCTCTTTTTTTATTATTAATGCAGGTGTTAAAAATCATCAAAAGGCAAAGATAGGTGGACCGCACCTGGATTCTCATATACTCCTAAAACTTGTCAAACTGACTAATCATTAGCTTTACTCTAATATGTTCTTGTGTCTGCAATCCGTGAAGAAAGGCAAAAAAATGCTGTAATAGCTCTTTAGACTAAATCGAGAGATCTTGTTCGCTTCAGTATTTCTTTTTCCTACATATGAGCGCGATAAAAAATTGACAAACATATGAAATTTTTTAAAAGGCTATTTTATCATGTTTTTGATTATATAAATAAGTTTCTAGTAAAGATTTGCTTGTGTACAAAATTTCAGAATTGTATTTAGAAGTTTTGTAAACGGACGCACAGACGGACAGATAAAAAAAGTTTGGAAAAGTAATAAAAATCCACGCTATTCCATTTTTTATATAGAACGCTTCTAACATAATTTAATCGGATGAAACTATTCCTGATTTTCAAATTTTTTGCTTATTTTAATTATAAATAAATATTTAATAATTTTGAATTCCAATAAATTATCTTTTGACTTGCTTATATCCAGATATACTTAGAGATTACAAAATAAGTATAGTATAATAAATAATGAAATAATCTGCATAGCTAATCATAAAAAATTTTGTTTTATTATACTTGCTTTCATTTAGGTTCTATTTTTAGTATAATATATAAAATTATTCGAATAATTTGACCATGTCTGGGAAATTTTTTTTTTTTTTGTGTACTTTAACTTCCGGGGATTATCAGATAACAATATAAAAAGAAAATCACTTTTTTTGTGTGCGTATAACATTATTATATTGTTTCATTGTTTCTTTTGAAATACCTAGTAAGTTGTTGTAAAAAAAAATATTTTTACTGCTTATATACTTATTCTGTATAGTTTATTTTTTTTTGTCGTCTTTTATCTTAACATCCTCTATTATAAATTATACATATATTTTGGATATATGTAAATGTTTAAGTGATATACTTATATCTATATATATATATAATATATTGGTATAATAATGATATTGTATATTTTTCATTTTATTTTTATGTTTAATTAGATCTGGTAATCGATTATTTTTAATACAATTTAATACACCAGACAATTAAGTTAACTTTCCCCCATTGCCCCCCTCCTCATTTTGGATATAAGCAAAGAAAATAAGAAATAACAATAATAATAGGAGGTGGGGGGGGAGGGGTTGGGAATAATTGTAATTTATTTTTTGTCCACTTTCAAATAAAATATGGACGTGTTTCGTATATACATATACATGTAAATATTTTTATATACTTAAGTGTATGCAACTTAACGATAATATTATTTATTTTATATATTAAAATTTTTTTTTGTAAAAATAAAAAGTTAATGAACTCGACTATTATGAAATTATATTCTAGTAAGTATGTTGGTACATTCTTAGTGCATATTATGTAATATACTACTTGTATGGCTGGCTAAGCTATTATATTCGAGTTTATGGTCTGTACAATACTCTTGCATATTATGTTAAAAATACCTAATAAATTACAGGGAAAAATAAAAAACAATTACTGTTATTTTAATAGTATTTTTTTTTTCTTTGTTATTTTGAATCGTATACACACATTGAAAATAATAATTGCAGTTTGCGTGTCATAAAAAAATTAAAAGAGGAAAACAAAAGCAAAATTAATATTTTTTTTTTGTTATTTTTTGTGTTTGTCTAGGTTTTATGCCTCAAGTGGCTAAAATGAAAATTTTCTCTATATTATACGATAATTTATAATTTTTTTTTTATATAGAAAATTATAAATTTTTGTACAATAATTAAAACTCTAAGTTACTTTGTTTAAATAACTTCATATCCTATTATAATATAATAAATGTTTTAAAACCGAAAGAAATTTCTGTACAACACAATGGCCATCAATCTAATACTATCTGATTCGCTTGCACAAATTTAATTTAAATAAATTTTTTAAAGTATGCGATTAAAACAGCAATAAATTACTTGACAACACCACAGATCGAATTCCAAAACTGAAAAACATAATTAAAGCTAAATTTTAGAGCTTTGAGGACAAAATGAATAAGTAATTTGAATGATATTCATATTTGAATGTTGCCCAAATTCACATGTTACCAAAATTCGCCAACCGTGTATTTTACTCGATTGAAATATTTTTTACCGTTAATTAATGCTGCAAAAAACCCCATTATATTCGAATATTGGTTTTTGGAGATATTTTCAAAATCTATACTTAATTTCTAACTGCAGCTTTTCATTTATTTTTGGATTAAGACTGCACATTCTGTTTAAGTTTGTAAGATGCATTCTTACAAACTTATTTATAGTAAGGTATTAAAGTTTACTTCGCTTTCTATGACTTTGAGCAAATTCAATATCAAAGTTATCCAAAACAATGTTATAAACATAGGTACAAATTTTTATACATCATTCTATTGGTCCTTAAAATAAATTCACAATATAATGTCAGTGCAGTAATTTTTTGGTAAGAGAAAATCCACCAATTCTAGATTTATTTATTATAACAATTTTTATTGCTTAAAACGTAAGTGTAATATTGTTATTTTCAGTAATTACTTATACATGTAAAATACATATATGTATATTTTAGAGCTTTAGAAATTTTGTTCATATTCAACAAAAATGATTAAATGAACAACTTTTATTTTAAAGGACTATGAATGAAGTTCATATAAATTATTTTTCTCTATATTGTAATTATTATAATCGTATAAAAAGTGATTATCGCATTGAACTTTTTAAAAAGAAAGATTAAAATTATTTTCACCATATAGATATCGAAATTATAATTATATTTAGTAAATAGGTATACTATAGAAAGAGTCATAAGGTTAATTCTCAAAAATTCATTCATGATTTTATATTTGAATGAAAATTTTTTAAATTGTTTTGGAAAATTATTTATAACATTATAATAATTGTATTTATGTAATTATAATTTGCTTAAATAGAAATAAATTTTTCAAAGTTATTGGACAATGTTAACTTTTAGAAAATGGCCTATAAAGGGTCCTATAATGCCATTTAACACAAAAAATATAATTAATTTTTACCAGTAACTTAGAGTGCCTGCCATTTATGATACGCAGACTCAACATCAACTTCAATTTATCAATTCAGTAATTAATTAGGGATTATTAAATAATTGGTCATTAATTTTAATAATAATATTGAATCTGAATGTAGGTTTTTTCTGATATGTTCACTGAAATAGGGGAATACCCGAATATAATCAAATTTATATAATTGTATGCACGAAATTTATTCATTTTTCAAGAATTAGGAATGATTATTGCATTCTCTATTGCATTTTCTCATATTTAACTTATAACAAAAATATTTCGAAAATTGTTATTTTTTAAAATTTTCATTTTATTAAAATTAATTTCATAATTCATATTTCTGTTGCTTAAAATCGTTTATAGAAACGAAAATTTACGACTTTAAGAGAAATGATTCGAAATAGAGGTTCATACCTAATTTAAGAAAAATTTACTTTTCAATTCTGGGTTGTTCTTTTAAAAAAAAAAGCTCCTTTTAAGCGAGATTTAAATAATTCAAAATGATCAAGTGGTATTAAAAATTTTAGAGACTTAATTATATCGGACCCTTACATATCGGAATTGATTTTATGCGAGAGATTACTGTAGTGACGTTCGAAATATTTCAATACAGAATTATTACAGTAAAAATTAAAAAATTTTAATACCACTAACCAATTTCAAAAATTTTTTAAGAAATAATAATGTTTAAAACTATGACCTTACACAACTAAAAACACTAACAGCCTAGACGTGTATTCCGCATTTTCTCGTCACACTTTTTATTCACAATCAAATCAGAATTCTCTGTTTTTCTAATGGATATTCCAATAAGATTACTTATTTTATCAATTGGATTTTTGCACTTTTTCTCACATTATCGACTGAAAACCACACCTTCAAAAACAACTCACTCATTTTCGCCTCAATTGGCGAGTAAAAGAGCAGGGTATATGATCAGGCTCTAAAATTATTTTCAATAGTTAATAATACGTTTTGCTAAGATTTATATGAAGAAAATTTATCCAAATTCGTGTGAAATTGCAAAAGACCTCCAAAATTTGAATAATTTTTAAATTCCTTGCAACAAGTTTAAGTGAACATGAAAATTTGATCAATATTTTTTGTATCTTATAAATACATTTTCCAAAAATTCAATGGATAGTTCAAAAAAAATTTTAAACTAATGATTTACACTCTGATAAAATAACAATTCTCATATATTTTCCTAAATGTCCTATTTTTATATAAATGTATGTGATAGTTTTCGTTTCCTTGTTAACAAAATGTTCTTGAATAATGGAATTATTCTTTTTTCCTCTGTCACAAATTCAAAAACATTAAGTACATTATTTAAAGTTTGAGATTATTTACGTTTGCATATAAGGTACAAACATATATAAAATATAATATGCAAGCGGATATAAATTTAAGTTTTGTCCCAATTATCGAGATCGAGTTGTATAAGAATAAACAATTGAAACTTTTTGTAAAAGAATTGATGTTAAAATTTATAGATTTTAATATTTAACATACAATAATTTTAACAGGAACATTTTTCTTTAATGCAAATTTTGAGTATATCGTAAATTAATTAAAAGAATCAATTAATTCCAAATGTTAGAATTGAAAGAAAAATGGTGTCTGTGTGAAGTTTTGAATGCTCCAGTTTACGTATAATTGTTTTTAAGTTTTTTTTCAATTTTTTAGCACTTTTCCAAAAAATTTTTGAAAAAAAGTGCTTATTAGTTTCACTCTGTCCGTCCGTCCGTCCGTCCGTCCGTCTGCCGTGTGTCTGTTTACAAAACTTCTACATTCTTAAAGATACAAAGCTGAAATTTAATACGTACATAGATCTTTACTAGAACCTTATTTTTGTAGAACAAAATTTTTACCTATCTCCCCCCTTCTAGAAGTTATACCCCCCCAAAGCACTAAAAATGGCCTATTTTAACTATTTGTTGCAATGAAACCATAAGCATTTTTGAAATTTTGCAAACGCAGAAAGGCAGTGGCTTGCTTCCTCTACCGCGATATACTATAGTTAAACTTTAGAAAAACAAAACGGCCGTTCAAATTTACCGTTATCTACAGTCCTTTTTTTCCAAATTTTTGATGTCGGTTTTCTTCTAGACCCCAGCCTGTAAAAGCTTGAAATTTTAGGAGCTTTTAGACCCTAGCAAATAGTTCATTTCGTTAGAAGAAAATTTTTTTCCATCTCCACCCCCTCTCAAGTTATGGCCTCTTGAAATTTGTAAAGTTTGCATTTTTGACACCTTATATTTCTGAAACCGCAAGCTTTTTCAAATTTCTATAAACGCATAAAGTTAACGGTAAATTCCATGACATTAAAAAATATAATTATTTTTCTTAACTCACACAATTAACCCTTAAAATCGAGCATTATGTTAACCCCTGTTTATATTAATTTTTGCTTTATTTCAAAGACTGCATAAATCGTTCATCCTAAATATATGCAATCCTAGAAATAGTTTTGTATATGAATGAAAATAATTTTAATAGTGTGATAGGTATACATAGACTGTATTTAAAAGCAGAATTTTCACTTGTTGAAGGGAAAAGTGCTACAATACAAACCATTGGTTTGACCCAACTTTATTTTCCTATTAATTTGTTTTGAATGTTATTCTTGTTCAACGTAACTAAGGTTGTTTTTTTTATGAGTTTCTGAAAATTTTTGATTCGCAATCAAAGTTAGATATTATTAATATTTAATTTTAAATTAAATAGTAGCTATTTAAAGAATATTTGTGGGAGTGCAATATTTCTTGATATTTATTAAAATTCATGTTCTTAATGAAGTACTTCGTTCCATTTATTTCTGTACTGATTATTCATGATGCCTCCATTATTTTCTAATTTTCACGCTACTAGAATCAAAATTTCGTGGTATGTTTGATTATCATAAGAATTTATTTAAGACTTTCAAATATGCACCACAGAGAGTGTTCCCGGAAAAAAAGAGTATGTAAGAATGGTAAGAACGTAAATATTAATTAATGATACTAAAGAGTACTTAACAAATTTTGGATGATACTGAAATGTGCTTGAAGGGGATATTCATATAGGAAAGAGTAAGATATTGAATCTTTTTGTGCAATTGTATACATAGAATTTAGATTAATTAATTTTAATCATAGAATTTAAGTTAATTAAATTTTTTATATACTGAGACAACCAAATAGAAGCACATACCCAAGCTTATACTAAGCGTTTCCAACTTATACTAAAATCCAAGTTATTAGCAATTAGGCATTCCGTATTTAAATATCTTTAGGGCTCAAGTTAGTATTTAAATTATTAATTTTTTTTTTGCAAATTTAATGGCTATTTTAATTCATTTTCTATCCAAAATTTAATTATATTCGGGTAACAAAAATTTCCAAAACATAAAATTCAACTCACACAATGTTGAGATCAAAATTTAATTAAACAATTATTAATTATTTTTTTTGTAATCAAAAATTAAAATTTTCAATTCTCAAAATAAAATTAATTTTTCTCTTTTTATTTTTTGTTGTAAATTTTATCGCCTCCTTTTAATTTTACTCTCACTTTATTTCAAATAGCAAAATAAAAATGATCTAAGAAAAGGCAAGAAAGGCAAGAAATATAGAGAAAATCTCATCTCATTTATATTTATTAGCTGAAATTAATATTTTTTTTTTTAAATTATACCCTTATTGAGTAGAATAATTTTATTGATATTGGTTCTAAGAAGGAAGGATATAAAATTTTATAATTTCAATTAAAATGAAAATTTTTTCACCCAAATTTATTTAAGCGTGATCAAAAAAATAAAATAATATTGAAAATGTTCTTATTATCGTTATGAAAGAGAAGACCAGTAGATTAAATTAGAAGGGGATTAAAGAATATAGAAAGAGAAAAATATAATTTTCTTTTTCAAAAATTAGAGGAAATTTTTAATTTTGTTCGTCTGTGAGTGTTTTGGAGATAATTTTTTGTAATACAAGAGAAATGAAATAATTTTAATTTGAAAATTTTAATTTTGAATTAGTTGGCAAGAAAAATATGAGTACTACAGAACTTGAGGTCTAAAATAATGTTAGACAATCTAAATACTGAAATAATTCTCAAATCTTTTGTAATAAAATTTGCATAAATTTAAGCAAATAATAGCTCTAAAGAGACTACTTCAAAAATTACTTCCTCAATTCAAGAGAATGGATTTAGAAAAAAATGTGTTCATGGGAATTGTAAATTTAACAGCCTGATATTTGTTTGGCTTTCTGTATTCACAGAATTTTATGATTATTTTGATCCAAAATTAAGGTTCAGCCATTGAAATTTGAAACCAATAACATTTATTTTTAATTTAAATTATAAAATTATTATATTTTTATATTTTGAAAGAAATAAATAATTTCTTCTTTAATTTCACTATTGAATGAGCATCAAACCATAATATTTATTTTTTAAAATAATTAACATATTTTAAATAGAGTTTTAGGTCAGTATTCTAAAATTTCGAAAGAAAAAAACAATAACATTAATTTTTTTTTAATAAATTTTTTGTTTTATAATTATACACAAATATCCAGTATACTCGTATATGTAAATAATACGAATATATAGAAAATAAAATTCTGTATGCATATTTAAATGCATATAAATAAATGCAAATTATGTACTGACCTTTTTTTTTATGAAAACAAAGAATTCAAAAGCATGTGGCTACTTACTTACAATATATGCATACAATACATACAGGGTGTATCCCATAGGGTGGCAAGAAATTTCAGGGATGATTTTTTGATCAATTTCCGGCACAAAATTGTATGGATGACGGATGCAGATAATATATTCGTTTTCGAGTTACAGCCTGTTTAAAAAACATGTACCAGACTTTTCCTGCATATGAATAAATGTTTATAACTTCAGAACCATGCACCATAGAGTAACCATTCGGAGCTTGTTTCACAAACGATTTATTGCTCCTTATTTTCAGTTTTGCAGTTAATTTGATTTGAGCCATAATTTCCGAGATAAAACTAGTCAACTCGTCTAAACTGGAAATTGATCAAAGAATCATTTGCCACCTTATTTATTAGATTAGCCTGAATTAATTTGCCACCTTATTTATTATAACTAATTATTTGCCTAAAATTATTAGTAACCTTTTTCGAAACACTCTGTATAACGATCATATTCATATATTATAATATTTAATATAATATTGAAACAGAACTTAATTTACATTTGTATTATAATAATAATGTCGGGTTTTGTATAATACAAGTTAACTGAATATGATATTCATTCATTCTATAAGAATTTTAATTAAGGAAATTTTTTCAATTTTCAATATACACATACATAATTATAATACTACTCCTATTTACAGTAAATAATAAATATGTTATATTAAATACACATTCACATATGATGTTAAACTAATTTTCTAACAAATACAAGATATGTGCAAATTTTATTGTATATTGTATATACATTATTTTCAATATTATATACACATAATATATAGTTAATGCATATTTATTTTGAGTTTAACTATTAAAATGTATATATGAATACATGTTTGTACGTAATATACAATACAGAATTGAATAATAAAACCATTATAAGCTTATATAAAATTTTCCTTTTTCCTTATACAATATTACAAATATATTATATATGCATTGTAGTATATTTAACCTAATTTCATATTTTTTTTTAAAATCCATGAACCTGCGGTAAAACGGAAATTAAATACTCGTATTTAACAGAGAGAGAGAGAAAACACAGAAAAAAAACAATAGTTGTATACAAATAATGAGTATAAGTACAATTTTATATTCAATTGTCCACCATAATATTTAAAGTGCATACGTACATAATACTAATTCTGTTCTACAATATTGTTATTATTCTATTTTACCTTTTAAATGGTACCTAGTATTTGTAATATGTATTTTTTGTAATTCATTGCAAAATAAAAGTATATCCAGCTATACTTGTCTTATGACCCATTTATTGTTTAAAATTTTTTACTCTTATTTGATTGTTTCTTATTGTTTTATACTGCACATTTTCAATATATTGTTGTATATATACATATATATATTCAAACCATTATTATAGAATTATAGAATTTTCCAGTGAAAGAAATTTATAGAACTTTTTAACTTCGTTAAAATATTTGTTATGTTGTAAGAGTCGAATTTGGTACTTACTTCATATAATTTTATTTTTTTTTAGAAAAATTAAAAGAAAACTATAAATAAATAATATTATACTAAAAGTGGATTATAAATTTCTTAAACGTTCTAAATCTTATATGTAAAATAAAGTTTTATCAAAGTTTTAAACATGTTTTGCTGTTTTTTTTTGCGCAAAATAATAATAAATTGTAAAGGATGTTAGAATAAAATTAAATTAGCTACCTTAATTACAAACAAACAAAATAAATTTTTGTAATGTATATACGTATGTACATGTATATACTCTAATAAAATTATTTTTTATTCAAAATTACATTCAGTCTGTTTTGCAGTTGTCTATTTAGTATTTGCTCGTTAAATGAAAAAAATGCTAAGTATACCCCTATAAGTATGCAAAATTTTGAAATAATTAAAATTTTCTTAAAACTCTGAGAGAAGAAATAGTAATTTCTGAAATTGCAATTTATTATTGAAACAATATTAACAGAATGAAGATTAACACCTATTACAGGCTGTTTCCATCTCAAATTTAGATATTTAAGAAAGGTTTGTATCTAATATTTATAACAAAATTTTCCTCCGAGTATTTCATTAAAATTTAACAGTTTCATGAAATCTCTTAATAAAATGTTCACCTTAATAAATAATTTCACGTTTATTTTAACACCTATATATATCTATATAAACACACCCATACGTGTATTTTATAATGATTTTTAAATTCACTTAATCAATTATTTATAATCTTTATTTAAATATTTGAATAATTCCTGTTGTCTTATATTTAAAGAGCTTAAAAGCTAAATATATTTTTTTTACACCTACAATTTAAAAAAAATTCTTTTAACCTTTATTTCAACTTAGAATTTTCTGATATTATTGTGATTTCTTCTTTTAATTCTTTGAAATCCTTATATATAATATTAAAAATCGCTTGCTATATATCAAGAATATTGATAAATCAAATCAATTGACACCTACCCATTATGTATACAATATAGAAAACTGTGATAACATAAAATCTTGGAAATTTTTTTCATGCCATACTCAACTCTTATATATGTATATAATTTTAAAGATCAAAAGATGCACGATTCTTTGTTGAATATTTATGATAATGTGCGAAATGTTATAAAGAGAAAAAAAATTATACTCTACTATTTAATAATTTTATTCAATTTTAATATGAAAATTTATGGGCATATACAGAACATCGTGAAGAGAAAAATAATTCTCGTTTTTAATATAATTTAAGGAAAATCAAAGTAGATATTTTATCAATACCAAAATCTTTAATATATATTTAATGATTTTCTTATAGTATATAATTTAGCACGTACGTTATTATAGATATAGGTTAGGTATTGTGTATAATATTGTGTATTTGAAAATTATTATAAAATTTTTATGTTATTGATTTCAGATTGTAGACACGTCTTAAAATATGTATATGTGACATATTGATTTGATTTATACACTTTTAATATTTTTCCAGGAAAATTCAATATGGCGTTTATTAAATAACATAAGTTGTTAACGAAAACGTATAAGAGATATTGTCTAAAATTATAATTCCCTAAATTATAAGTATAAAGTTTATTTAAGAAGATTTTAGTTATAATTACATGTACAAGGTTCGTTTAAGGAAAAAACAATTAACGAAAAGGCTAGAAATCAAAACTCTGGAATTTTTTAAATTTTGCAAGCTATAAATGAATTTTTTTAATGGTAAAAATTAAAAATTTTTCAAATCCTTAATTGAAAAATAAATTAACAAAAAGAAAGTATTTAAGGATGCTGTAAGAGAGATGAAATCTTGAGTAAATTTTATAGGCGTATAAATTTATGGTAATAACAAAGTGATTAAAATTTTATGCTGCATTCATGGTCAAACAATTTTATACAAAAAGAATGATTTTTTTCAAATCTGAAATTTTTATTTTGGTAATTTTATAAAAATTTTTACGATATTAGAAAAGTGGCTTATCCGGAGATTTAATATTAACTTTTAAGAATTTAGAATTAGTGATATGATAAAAGAAAAATAAGCAAAATATTTCCAATTGAAACAGTATCTTTTTAAGAAATAACAAAATATGTACAATAAATAATTTTTAAAATCTTAAAAATACAATAGGCGAGGCTATGTGATGGCACTTAATTTCACATGTCGAGCTTTCGGCGGAAATCTGCTTCTCTATGCTTAAAAAAGCGTAAATAAATCTTATATGTAGGCTCTACCTGATGATAGAACAAGTGACAAAACTTTTTGAGTAAATCAGGTGCCAACCAGTGGACCTTTACTATAGTCCAAATTTACATTTTTGCGCATATACAGAAAAATATTCACCAATTTACTTGGAATTTAATATTTAAGTTAAAAAAATAAAATTATAAATTTTTTGGAAAGATTAGGGCACAAAAACCGAACTGGGAGCTGATTTCATATTTTTTGTCACATCTAAAGAACTAGTCGACTGAATTTCTTGAAATTTAGTGTTTCAGTTCTGTATGCCACCGAAACTAACTGATGCCTTCTCAGGGTATTCAAATAGCACAAAGCGAAATTCTACTAAGAGCCAAATTAACACTTTTCTAGGTGTGTTAATTAAAAGCTTATTAGTGTCCTTAAAATTGAAAGAAAAAAAACTTTCAAAATTCATTTTCATAATCTTCTGTAACACTTTCAATAGACTAGACGTTATACATTGCGTTTGGTTATGTGCTGACCATATCAGTTTCTTGTCGTAAAAATTCTACCACAATTGTAGCTGCAATGTGATGTTTAACAGGCAAGCAACAAGAATTTGAAAATAATGTTTTTTTGCCCTTTTTTTGTGAAATATTGCTTGTATAATTTTGTAACAACTAAACAGAGTAAAGTTTAACAATAATATTACAAGAGTCACAGAACACAAAATACAAAAAAAAAATGTCAATTGAAAATGCACAATTTATTGAACATTAAACTTTTTAAAACTACATAAAAAAGAAAAAAACTAAATTTTATTTAGTACAAAAGAGAGAAAATGCTATTTAACTTTCTTCACTGTAATTGTAAAATTGTAGGTGAAGAAGAAGTTGTTGTAAGTTTTTCAAGAAAAAGAAAAAGAAAAATGTTGTTTTTAAGAAAAACTTCTTATTTAAATATTTTATTATTTTTTTTTTTCTTTTCTTCTTTACTCTTAATAGATTAACAAGAATTTTCTAAATTAAATTCCACATTTTCTTAAAAAATATTTAAACACATAGAATTGCATAATACAGGGTGGCTCGTATCTAAATGAACATGCTATATACCATTGTATAAGACTTCGTTAGTAGACAGAACTTTTGTATGAAACTGACAGATCACAGCACAACAGGTCCGAAATTACAGGAGCTTAAAGTTAATCTCAAGTGATTTTGTTTTCTATTTGAAATTCTGAGTTGTATTGCATTTATATATGAGACATAAAATTGCTTGTAGCAGTGCATTTATATACGAGACAAGCAGTATATAATTTTTCATTTAGGTACATGAATGTATATGAGCGTGATATTTACTACGTCTTTTTAAATGGTGTCGTTTAGTTGCTTGAATCTTATATTTACTTATATGTAATGATATAAAAATGTGTACAAGTATATATAAGAACTCATTTAAAGTTTTTAATTAAATTTTTTTTATAATAGTTATTAAGAAAAAACTAAAATAAAACAAAACAATAATTTATACCTAAATATGTACAAGAATTTTTTCTATTCACCTAAGTTGTAAATGGTTTTAGGTTCTCATCCGTAAGGACATGCATTTTATTTTAAAATTTATGTTATTTTATGTGCATAGGGAATTTTATATATATTTAATAATATTAATTAGAAATTATATACCAATGCGTATTGTATATAAATATTTTCTAATGTTGGTTGCAGGGAAAATTAGAAAAAAATGCTTCTTGAATTTTTAAAAGTAGGTGTGTAACAGAATAATATACAGATGAGTTTAATGGGTTAAAGTTTTAGTAATATTAAATGGAAAATAAATTCGAATCAACCCAAAGGTTTTGTAAACTAGAACTTTTTCTAAAAAGCAATTTACTTTAGCTATTTCAATTACTTTCATTGCAATACCAAAAATTTTTCAAGTCATTGCATACATTTTGAATGCAAAATAACTTTTGAGCCTAAGTAAACTAAGATAAGGAGCTTTATTCTTCACTTGCATGGCATTTACTTCGATGTTTAACTATAATTTTCGCTGTAGAAATTACATTATTCTTGTGTGCTTGCAGTATTCAAAACTAGTCAGAATATGGATTTTGTGGGAGATTTTAGTAGCTCTTATAACTTTTAAAGAGCGAGAGTTAAATAAAAATTTTCTTCTACGGAAATCTATAGTAAATATCTATGGTAAAGATCTATAGAATACTACTCAAAACTTAAAATAATATTTAGAACTTATTGTATACTTTTGTATTATATTTTACGAATATTTCGTATCTTCTGCTGTTGATAATGAAAAAAAAACCTTTATAAATTTTAATTGGGACAAGGCAAACAGAAAAAGAGCACGAATAGAGTATGAAATAAATGTAAAATTTGAATTTCACAAAATAGTTTCTTCAAAAATAATAATGTTATGGGAGAATAAATAAAAATCCATTAACAATAGTTCCAAAAGATGTTAAATACGAAAGTATATACTAGAAAAAGTAGAAAATACAAAATGTTATTGGTTTCATTTTAAAAAAAAATATTATTATAAAATTTAGAACGACATTGTAAATCATAATAAGGAGAAATTTCTAATGATATTGTCAAAATTTATACTGCATAGGTATACATTACTGAAATTTATCGAATATTATTGACGCTAAAAGAAAATTTTTCAATTATTGTGATTTTAAGTCAAAAAAAGAGAAAATCAGGAATTCCATTTACCAATTCAAAATCACAATATTATTGTTGAATAATTGTAAATGCTTTTTAGTCCCTTTTAAAATTAAAGAGGAAAGAAATTCAAGGATAATTTTTCTTTCCCTTATATTTTTGCAATTTTATGTTGAAATTTATGCTTTTTTCAGATTTTTAAAATATTCGCTATATTATGTAAAGGTATACAATTTGTAAAGGTATACAATCCCATTTTATTATTATAAATATTATACATGGTTCGTATACACCCTGAAATAATTGAATTTATGATAATTATTAATTATAATATATTAAATTTTTAATAATATATGAATAATAAAAAAAATATGGTTTGTATACTGGTTAATCATAGTATGGTAACTGATGACAAAACCACTTAATTAACCAATATGTTCATTATTAATTACTTTCAAAACCTTCATATTTCATATACCATGTACCATAAGTAATTTATTTTAAATAAATTTAATAACAAAAAAAAATTATTTTAAATAAATTACTAAATAAATTTAATAAATTTAGTAAAATGTTTTAAATTAAACAAACTAGCGAAAAAAACTAAATTATTGTATTGTTAAATTTGAGAGATTAAATTTGTTAGGTCTGACTTAAATTTGAAGTATTATCTCTGAATTCGAAATGTATTGTGAATAAAAGAATTGAATGTGTATAACAATAATTTCAATTCTTCCTAATTCAACGAAACTGACTTTGTGTTATAATTTTTACTTCAATTTCTTATTTTCAATTATTTTGATATTGAAATTAAATTTATTTTCATGTTAGGTAAGGTTAAAGCAGCCCCCCGAAGGAAACACATAGACTCGTTGTTGTACCGCGGGATTTCTCTTTTTCCCTCACTCATTCGAACCAGCCCGAACTTCTCACAAATCGACTAAGATCTCTAACAAAATCATATATTGTTATTTTTAAACAAATTTTAATGAAAGTGCTGCAGTATCAAAATAGATTTTCAACTTCAATGTAGAATTATAAATGTAAATATTCGAAATTTCTCGGCACTTTAAGAATGAAACCAGAAACTGATTATTATTTTCGTCTTTTATTTGATTAATATTAAAAATTTTTCCAATGAAAAGACAAAAATATCCGTAAATTAATGTTGTCTTTTTATAATTATATTTAAATTTTTTAATAAAACCGACGATTTTTAAGAAATCTGATATTTGCGGTATTTTCATTAGATATTCATAGATATCAAAATACTGTTAACCATTTTATAATCTATTTTAAACGTATTACATGCATATTTATATTAATTCTTCCTTATTTTACAAAAAATTTGGACTCGAAGTAAAATAGCACCATAAAAATGAATTTTTAATTTTGAAAACCCTTACACCAGATCAGGAATATTCTGAATATATAATTAATTCCAAGCACAACATTTTAAAATTTTAACAGATAGTAGATTCTAAAGGAATATTCGGCTTCAACAATCTACTATCTGTTGAAATTTGAAAATGTTCTTCTTGAAATTAATTATATATATCTATAATATCCTGACATTTGTTTGACAATATATTTGACCATAATTATGGAATATAAAATTTCAGTAAATATTATACAGAATATTTTGTATTTAAAATCATCAAATTCATATAACATACATAAATATAGATATTATATTATAAAAAATATAACATTAAACATATGCTATCCATTAATGTTTTATGTATTATACAAGTAGGTACTTTTAAGTAGGTATTTTTTATTGTAATATTACAATTAAATCATACATATTCATAAAAAAAAAAAAGAAAACAAGAACTTCAATCTCTATAAATATTAAAATATTTTCCATTATTTTTTTTATTTACCATGTATATAGAATATTGCATGAAATTATTTTTGTGGTTTGAGTTCAATAAAATTCCAGAAAGAAAAAAAACAAATTAGAAATATTATTAATTATATACATATGTACTTACATATATGAATAAAAAATAAATCAATAACAAGAACAACAAAATAGAAATAAGGACAACATTTAAAAACATAGCTTCAGAAAATATTATAAATGTAAAAGAAAAGCTATTATCCTGGTATTTATAATCCAAGGTTGTGCTATACTTAATATAAAAATATGTATACAACAATTTAAATATATATATACTTAGTATATTACTTACTTCTAAGACTACAAGAAACATGAAATTCCAAAAAAAAATAGAAAAAAAAAATAATCAGTAAAGTGAGTATATTTAAGGATATACTATATATATACATATTGTATATGTATAAATAAATACATTAATGACAAAATATTTCAAAAACTGAACAAACATTAAAATATTAATATATATATATATATATATATATATATATATATGTACATTATATATATGAATATGTACATGTAAATAAATGTACATTATCTAAATTATTTGTTTCTTGTTGTTATTCTCATATATTAACTAACATTAACATAATCGAAGTTTGTTAATATTAAGAAAATATTTATTTATAAAAATATATATCAAACATGGCCAAACCGCGGCTCACGAGCCGCATGTGGCTCTTCAACCAATTTTATGCGGCTCTCGAAGAAAAAATTAACAAATATTTTTAGTGCAGCTCAAGTCGAAAAAAAATATTCCCAAAAAAATTTTTTTATAGAAATTTGATTAAAAGTAAAAACGCAGTAGAGTATATCTTTTCCCACACTTTTTAATTTTGTCAACGCTTACTTAACATATGGAAAAATAATTTGTATATATTGCCAAAGCTTAAATTCTTAATCACTCAACTTAGATTTGCAGGGTCAGTAGAAAACTATTTCTGATCTCACGCAAACAATCTTTAGTTTTCAAAAAAAATGCTACTTTTTAAAAATGATATATTGACAATGAATTTCAATCATTTTCCGAAATTGAAAGAAAAAGTCGGAAATAGAAAATGAAAAGCTTAAAGAATATGTGGATAGATTGCAGGAGTTGATGGAGAATTTTAATTTACGATTTCAAGATTTAAAAAAATTTAAAATTTGTATAAATTTTCTTGTAAATCCATTTGAAATTGATATTATTGGTGAAGACTTCATATTTCCACAATATTTACTGAGTAAGTTAATTTCAATGTTCGGCATAACATATTGCTGCGAATCATTATATTCTACAATCAAATTTATTAAGTCCAAGCACCGGTCGCAGCTAACAAATGAACATTTGACTGAGCTTATACGTACGGCATTCACAAATTATAAGCCAGATTTTCAGAAATTTGTAATACACACCAAGCCACATGCATCAACCAGTAAAGTATAAAAATATCATATGTTTTTCTTTAATTCTAACTCTTTTTTATTTGTAGGACTAAGACATTTTCAACCAGATATTACATAATTTATAATTTATATCATTGCGGCTCGCAAAAAATTCAAAATTTTGAGTTTTGGCTCTTACCATGACCAAGTCTGGCCACCCCTGATATATATTGTTATATTTATATAATATAATGGTATATAGCATGTATTTAAGGACAAATCCATTTGACTATCTGTTATAATAGCAAAATATTAATTAAAGTCCAAATTTGTTATACTAATCAGTATTTCTAACAGTAATTAATATGTACTATAGTATTTGACCATTGGTGCAGTGGTTATGGCACCGGTCCTTTAACCGAAGGGTCTCGGGTTCAAACCCCGGTCAGGTCACTATAAAAATTATATTCAATATTATTATAACTTAATATACAATACTAATAAATATTATACAAGTAATTTTCAAATATTCGTAATATTCGATATTAAAAAAAAACTAAGAAAAATAAAATAGTAAATATTAATAACCTCAAATAATTAATATATAAATAAAAACTACGGCAGGCTAGTCACCTACCTAGTTAAACCCTATGACGCTATGAAACTAGTGCATGAGAAATCATGCACTAGCCCTATGCTCCTTCTAGGAGTGAACAAAGGAAAAAAAAAAAAAAAAAAAAAAATAGTATTTGAATTACGAACGCGTAACCGAAAATTTTAAAAGAATAATTTAAACTTTGGTTTTTTGTGGAAATTTTAAATTTTTTTGAAAATTGTTATATTCTTATAAGTCAATTTAATCGTCAATGATTATGAAAAATGCTCAGCTATATTTGAGTAAGGCATAAGACATTAATATTACATAGATTTCAAAGTTAAATGTTTTTATTATAGTATAACAGTTTGTTTTATTATAGTATAACAGTTTTTTCAACTACAATATTATTTCAAGTACTTAAAATTTTTCAATAAAAATATAAAACTGTATATAATAAATATCTCTCTCAAAATTTTGAATAAAGAAATAGTTGGAACTCATAGTCATAGTGGAATATTTTGATATTAAAAACAAAAATAAATACCGTTCCTATATACCTCGTGAAAAATAAAAAATTTGAAAACTTTGCGAATCCAAAGTGGATATCTATAATTTTGTATTCTGCTCATTACTGCTTATACCGTCTTAGTTTTACTCAATCTTGTCCATATACTCGTAAATTATGTTTTCAGAATGAAAGTTTTTTATCTATATTCTCCCTTTTCTTTCAATGCTATCCTGCCCTCATATAACTAGCAAAATTTCAGTTTTTAGCAAATATATCCTTAAGGGAGCTGTAAGTGTTTCCAAATTTTTATAAAATTTGAAAGATCTAATGATAAATATTTTTTCAATCCAAAAATATATAAAAAACTTAACTAATTGAAATTACACTAATTTGTTCTATAACTTCACGAGACTGTTTCTTTTAGTATATGGTATTTTCCTAAATATATGCAATGGATTTTTTTTTCAAACAAAATATTTTCATTGGTTTGATTGGAACGCCCTACATTTTTTTTACGAGATATTAGTTTTGATTCAAAATTATTATATTCTACTTAGCTATGTAAATAATAATTTATATTTAAAAAAAAAAATCAATAAAAATTTACCTTACCTGTATAAGGCATAAATGTACCTGTAGATTCCTTAATGAAAAAAGAAAAATCAAATTATTAGTACTATATACAGCAATAACAATAATAAAAATAATAAAAATAAATTAAATGTACTTTTAAAATAAAACATACAAGTATATTTTGTGGGATCACATACGTATAGATTTTATATGCAAATATTTGTATAAAAATATATTTTAATATCAAAGTGTTGTCAGATTTATTTCTTGAAAATTCTCCCATATAAAGCTGAAAATTTCTCTTCATTCTTTGACTTTTTAATTCTAAATTTTCCCCATAATTTTTTTTGTTCAATTAAACGTGTACAATACGGCAACGTATCACAATATGTTAATATTTACAATATTTTTTGAATTAACTTGGAATTGATTTTAATAAAAAATGGGGTAACCGGGCACCGCGCTCACGTCTAAGGAACTATTGTGCTCATCCCCTTAGTGCGAGACATGCCCTACAACATAACGCTCGAGTTGAACTTAAATAACATAACCATAATTTCGCCATCATGAGAACAAAGGCTTTTAACATTTCTCTTCTACTATAACCGAGAGCGTCACATTCTCCCAGGAGGTGTAATGCGGTCTCCCCATCCTCCACACAGAATCTAAAAATGTCTTCACTTTTCAGGCTAGGAGATTCTAGCTTCAGCACAAGATATATATTGAAATTGGAACGATACAGAGAAAAAACGAATTTAAAAAACCAATTTTGTTTTAAGAACTTTGAATTTTAACATTCTGCTATTAATCTTGCATTTGTCGTATTGTTCGGTCACATTTATGTATTTTTATTTCAAGCATTCGTTTTCAAACAGAATTCAAAATTCTTATTATTTTAAATCTTTTCCATAATTTCCCAAAAAAAAGGGAAATTTTCCCACTGTTTGACAACAGTAATGGAAATTGATTTCAAGTACTATAATATACTATAATTATGTATGTATAATATTTGTTGTTGTTATATTTAATTTTTTACATGATATTATGTTATTTAATATTTATTAAAATTACGAAAGTACTAAGTATATTGCATACTTAAGAAATGTTAAAAACGTGTATAATTGAAAGGAACAAAAATGAATACAAAGTTAAATAAATATTTGTTATACGTGAATATTTTAATAAAATTTTAGAATTGAATACAAGTGAAGTTTGGATAGCCCGTTCATTTGATTCGGTAAAACTAATATTATTTGGTATCAGTTTGCTGAATATTTGATTACATTTATTTATAAATATATGAATGTTTAGAAAACTGTTATACTTATAGTATAACAGTAATGCTATAAGTATAACAGTTTTATAAGTATAACAATTTTATATTTATAGTATAACTCATGGATAATGATAACCCAATTCCCTTTCACATTTAAAGTTTCGCGAAATGTTATATCTAAGATTAAATCAAGGAGCAATTTTTAATTGGTTTAATTACATGTACTACTTTAGTTAAGGTATTAAGTATGCCTTCTCAGAAGCTTAAGTCAAATTGTACTAATACTTTTGCAGCAATTCGATTACAAAAAATGGCATTTTCATGACTTCAAAATCTGGGCAGTTAAAAATTTTATTCCATAGACGGACAAATAAAGTGAAAATACAATTCAGATTTTTTATAAAATATTCTAAAATTTTATACAAGTATACCAAAAAGATTTAATTTAAAAATAATGTTTCTTTTTAATGCTTGTGTTTTTTACAAAATATAACAATATCTACTTTTTTATCTCCTGAAATTTTTAATGTCTAATCAAAAGAAAAGAATTGAAGATTTTAATCGATTTTAATGCGTTCATTCAACACACATAATATAATGTGTACGTTACGTATGTAAGCCAAATGCTAATCTGAAATCTTTATTTTGTATGTCAAATTCAATGAAACTTCAAGGAATATGTTAATGGTATGTGTGCATTATTAAAAAATGTTAAGTAAAGTAAAAATATTTGTTAAATAATAAAATTAAATGTTCGTTTTTGTTTTAATTTTTAATAAGTTTTATACAACATTGAAATTTCAAATAATTTATGTATATATGTATGTATATGAGATGATTTTCTTAATGGCTAAATATGCACGCATAATGAGAGAATCACAAATGTATAAAAGATATTAAAAGCAATATTATTCATATGTAAAATGTTAAGTAAATTTTTTAAGAATTTTATGGCTAATGGTTTAAGAATACTTTATATAGAGCTCTTTTAAAAATAAACTATTTGAGTATTATAAAAATATGATTCTCAAAATCAAATATTACTTTTTTTAAATTTGTTATATAATTAGCAATATTTCAAAATTAATATAGTAATTCCTAAATTTTATGTGTAAAATTAAAATTATTAAAAATTAATAAAATAATTTTTCTAAAAATATTTTGAATATCAGTTTGCTCTGCAACAGTTACATTAGGAGCATGTTGCAATGTAAGCATGTTGCAATGTTGACAATAACAAATATGTGCTCTATAAGAAGCACAGCTGAAACCTATTTTACTATGCAAATTTAATTCTACATTTATAGTGAGTAAGACGATTCGAACAATATTATGAATTATCGAACAATATTCAAGAAGAAACGGCGGATCGAATTTTATTAATGAAAGATAAACTATTCTTCTTAATATTTAATTTATTTTCTGTATATGTATGTACATATGTAAGTATTTCATATATTTATATTGTATGCATATTGAGCATACATTGTGTATATACGAGTATGTAATTCAAGTTGTATTTTCTGTTTTTGTTCCTTTAAAGAATTGTAAAATTTTTGTGAAACATATGAAATTTTGTTCAACAAATTTTTTTTTCCATATTTACTTTTAAAAAAAGCTCCATTTAAGTTCCATTTGTATGTGGGACCCGCATACAAAGATGTTATTTTGAAAATGACTGCCCGAGAAAGGTGGCCGACCCTTGAGTAACATAGTTATTTATAATGTCCCCCAATATCAACAAATTCTAAGGATTTAGCAATTCAAATTAAAAAAAAAAATGAATTTTATTCCAATAACTGTGATGATATTATATGATTCACATTATCATGAAAATTTTTGTGTCTCATAGGCTGGTGTTAACTGTGATGCATGTATACTGCATTACATTTTAATTCCTAAGCAACAATTACTTCTTCCATATGCTCCCGATCGTATATTCGCTGGTCATAACCGAAGGCTATTGAGTGATGCTTGACATGAATTATTAGTAAAAAAAAAAAGAAATGCCTTTAAATTGAAAACTTAATAAATTCAAGGTCTTTTTCCTAATTCAAAAATTTTATTCAAGGTAAAAATTTTCAATTTGTCGCAACATATAATTAAAAATGACAATTGAAATTTTTAATTTGAAAGCAATTTTATCCCCTTGGAACACTCACACCTACATTATTTTTCTATTATTTTCTTCATAATGAATTGAAATTCTAACTTTCTTCTTATATGAATATGAAAAAACAGAAATTAATATTTGCACATGAAGATTTGCATCACCCCTGACTCATCACTCTTTCCACCTTAATTTTTATATATTTTTTAATTTTCCCTTTCTTTAAATTTTTCACCTTCGATTTTATATAAAAATTATCAGTTGAAGCATAATCTAATTTAGTTTTTCGTTCATATCAATTTTTTTATAATATTTTAGTCACTTGACTATTTTAAGGTCATCTTAATTAAGATTTAACCAAAAAATAAGAAAAAATATAAATGAGAAACCCATTTTTATTAAAATCGCAATCTTCTCTATAATATGTTAATTCTTTAATTAAAAAAAAAAAAAGAAGGAAAAAGCATCAGGATATTAATTTTTATACATTATAACAGTTTATATCCTTTAAAATGGATATCTTATCTATTTTTAATAACGATATGTTTGGATAAAAAAAATTTGATGTAAAATTATAGAAAACCGAAAAAAAGGACAAGAATGGGTAAAATATTTCCGCAAATGACAGTGACAGCTATCACATTACCGTAAAAAAAAAATCTGCAACATTATCCTTAATTTTATTTTTTTGGGTTTTTTCCATTAACAGAATAAGAATACATCCGCTTTAATATTTAAAAATTTATTTACAAAATTAATCGTTTCTAAACTTGAACTGACATATTATTTATTTTTTGTCAGAGTTCATTGGAAAAATTGATTTTTGAATCAATATCTATTCAAGAGTCAAAAGGAATATGAAAACTGTTGAGATATCAAGCAGTTTTCTACATAATGTGGAAAAATAAACACTTAGAGCTTTAAATTGAGAATGAACAATCAAAAATCGAATTATTACAAAAATCCGCATAAATTTGTCCTCATTTCTTTTTAAATACCGTACAAATATTATATGCTACGAGAACCTGGAACTCTTAATGAAAACTAATGTGTTTACAATAAAAAAATTCCTCTAAAATAAAACTTGTACCAATTTAAATTCTAAAAAGTAACTTACAAGAGTCTTGCGGCGTAAATAAAAAATTTTATAGCCCAGTATTTTGACTTTTCCTAATATTAGATAAATTTGTTTTTGAACACTGCTTTCAAAATTATGACCTTCAAATTACATAAATCCATTATCCTTCATATTAAAATATACTATATGTATAAGAGTTTTAAAAATCTCAACATAAAATTTACGTGGAAAAATTTCCTTTTTTTTGTACATAATTATTTCATGTTGAAAATATTTTTCATACATTAATTTGTAGAGAAACATTTGTTTCACCTTGATTTTTATGCAACGTTTAATATAAAAAAATCATTTTGTAAGGTGTTAAAATATTTTGAAAAGAGAAAAACAAGAGAAAAATAAACTATTAAATAAAAAAAATGTCCTCGATTTTTATGTTGCCTTTTTTTCGAATTCGGGATAATCTTATGTAGTAATATTCTAGGATTGTAGAGATTTGGAAATTTATACTAAAAATTTCTTTTAATTAAAGTTTTCGTTGCAGAAATTTCGAAAATCATAGTGAAAATTTCTCTTGATTAAAGTTTTCCTTATTGTGTTAGAGAAATTTTGAGAAATAATCTATATAGCTTTACAAATTTGCTACGAAAATCCGGTGGGCGTCTATTATTTTAAAATTTTATAAGAATTTAAGAATATATAGGTAAAATAGCAATTATGTAATTAAAATAAATTACAATTTTTCAAGAATGTTTTCAATGAAACAATGAAATAAAATTGTTTTATTTTATTGACTCGAAATACGACTTATAACTCTTAAATTGATCACGAATATTAAATTAAAAATATTCTTAAGGCTTATATTTCGTATATTATGTCTAGTATATTTTTGTATATGTAGTTGAATTTATGAAAATAATACACAAGTTTATAAATAAAATTAAATTATTCGAAATAAAATCAATTAAAAATTAAAAATTTTCAATTTTCAATGACGCAATTCGATTCAGTAAATTTATTGTATTTTCTTGTATAATACTTTTTGTGACGTACATTTATGACAAATTAAATGTTTAAATAATAATTATTGTATATCACGCAATAACATATTTTGAGTGGCATCAATTTGTACATGAATTGAAATTGTATAAATTAGATATAGAGAAATCTCTTGGCTAAATAAAGTACATTACAAATCTAAAATTTAAACATATTCTTGACGCTATCTGTGTTATCTTAATGTACTGGATGATTCAGTAATCAGCGACAATAACATTAATTCAGTATCATAGTGACAAATCTCTGTACCTCAGAAACCACCGTTGAGATTTGATGCGTAGTTCTGGACAAAAATTTTACTCATTTTTGATGCCCTAACTAAATAATGGTGTATGTTATGTTACTGATTACTAACTATAACCCTGTATTACTAACTATACTACTGATTACTATACTATATACTACTGATTACTAACTATAACCCTGTATTACTAACTATTACCCTGTATAATTAATTTCATTTTTTCTCCTGTAGAGAAAATTCAACTTTCTATAATTTAATTTCAAGGCTTAAATTTTCATATTTTAAAGAAATCTATAATTTTGGTTTTCATTTTTCAAATATTTTAATTTAATTCTGAATTTTTAAAATTAAAGAATTTTCTAATTTGAATTTGAAAAATCGAATTTTTTCAAGGCTCGGTCCAGTTTAGTATTGTATATATACTAAATATGTGTTTATTATTTCAATTGAAAATGGCGATTTTTATTCAACGTTTTCCTTCTACGATTTTAAAATATCAAAATAATTACTATCTCATGCAACATTTAGTATCTTTACAATCTCATATATCACCATATTCAATTATACTTATTAGAATGGGAAATATTCAACATCATATTTATATTTGGAAAATATTAATTTTTCGAATGCAAAATTCTCTTATTTTCAATATTGCTTTAGAGTACTCAAAAATTTAGTTGTCAATAAATATGCCACTACGTATTAAATGAATGTATATAATTGCCTCTATATTATTGCCTCTATAATATTGTAATGTTAAAAATATTATTAATGAAAATACTACGAATAAAGCAGCACCATTATTTGTTTAACAAACAACAAAACTGAATTGCCCAATTTTAAACACGTGTTTTTGTTTTCCTGCTTTTTATATCTTTTCGAAAAGGTATAATTTTAGGCAATATTGGAGAGGGGAAAAAAAATGAACAAATAAAAGATTTTTATCAATAAATATGAGAATTTTATTTAAATTTTGGCTTTATTCTCTTAGCTACCACAACCATTTCACTTAATGCTTATTGTATTCAAAGTTTAGTTTTGTGTATACCTTTTTTTCCGTTGTTAATATAAAGGTTTCGTTGTAAAATAGAAATTCGTGGTTAATAATATTTTCCGTCGTTTTTTTTTTTTGTTTATTTTTGTTCTATAATTATCTAAGGAAAGAAAAGAATTGTTGTTGTTGTTGTCATTTTGTATGTTTTTTGTTTTTTATTTTCCTTGTTTTCATTTCTCTTCACAGTAAAATTTATTTTCTAATTTACGTTAATGGATATGACAACACTAATGAAGTTGTTTACTACAAGCACGACCAAAAATTCAAAAGGATTTGATGTTCATATGTATATACATGTAAAGTATACATTTAGTATATTATTATCAGTATGTTATGCTACTACATACCCTCATATTTATCAGTGTAAGATTATAGCATATATGAATATGGAAATTATTATGTATACCTATGTTATGTATCTGTTAAATCTATTGGGATTAAATTAAAACAAATAAAAAAAAATATTATTTTGATTATTTAGAAAGGGTTTATTCCTAAATAACCCTATATATGATAGGAATACACTCGTATGTATAATGTGTATGTATATAAATACAAAAGAAAATAAAATTTTTTTTTGAAAATGAAATTTTCATTACAGTTTATTAATATTTACGAGGTTTGTTTTTTTTTTGTAATTTTTTGTGTAATTTGTTGGAAAATCCTTTTTTCTTCTTAACCCTACAACATTATTGTTAATGGATTCAAGAGATTAATTCGTTATTTCATACCATTTTATAGATGTACAATAGATATATACGCCTATTATGTATGTATGTATGTAGATTTTCGCTGACATTATAATATGAATTAGAAGAATTCAACAAAATCTCTGTTTCTCTACATTATGACGTTATATAGGTCAATTTTTAAATGAGTTTTGAATTTTTGGGAATAAAAGAGTTCAACCTATCTCATTAATATATGTATGTATATATAAATGTATGAATAATTAATAAAATTAAAAAATAAAATAATTAAAATTATATTTAACCTAGTTATGTATATGCAATAATATTGCATACTTTTAGGTGACCTAATTTTTTCATAATTCATTTAATTTGTGTGATTTTTTTTGAAGTAGCTATAATTTTGTACAAAAAAATTAAATTAAAATTTTAAATTAAAATTATTATACTAAAAAGAATTGGTATATTATATCAAGTATGTATCTCATGCATACCTTGCAAAATTTCGAATGTAATCAATTAAATTAATTATAAATGTTTTTATTCTTTCATGTTTAATGCATTTATGTTGGATATTTCAAGGCATTTTAAGTAAGAACATTAAAATAAGTGCCTATTTAAAAGTAGATATTAAAATACTTCATTATTTGATTCATGTGGTATATATAAATTAAACATCAGTATATTTGTGTTGGTAAAGTGAATTAAAATTTCATATATTAAATTTATTCCATAAAAAAAAAAATTATTTAATTTTTCATTAAATTTAGTGTTTCTACTTCTTACTAGGCCTTACCGACCCGAAGGTCCTGAGCCAGACTTAACATTTTCTTCACTTAAATCTTCCATAACTACTGATTTTTACAGGTAAAATAATTAACCTTACGCGAACCCCAAGCCGAGGCCAAAATTCGCGCTTACAGTTTTGGTCAGTTCGGTCAGTGGGTGCTGGTAGAAAATGTTACCATGAACCAGCACATGGAAGTGGAGTAAGCACTTGCCCAGGAACTCAAACAGTTACAAAACTGGATCAGCGACCGATCAGTTGCTACCCCGATGATCCTAGAACACACCCCTATTTAATGTAATTTGTAATCTATAAAAAAAATATTTTTCTTTTCTTTTGTAATTTCATTTTGAAGATTTATAAATTTTTAAGCGTATGGGTGCTTTTCAATATTTTTTCGGATATTTTTCCATCTATAAAACATGGAACACTCCATTTTATTTAGACTTCATTTATTCATAAACAATTCAACGGCATAAAGTCAGGTTCTTACTTTTAATTTCTTTATAAATTCAATTCTCCGACACATATATTAATATATACATATATGACAATAATATGTTCTTTTCCATGGAAATGAAATTATTCCCTCATGCACAAAAAAATGTTAAGTAAAAAACAGATTTTATTTAATATGATTTTACTACCTACATTCTTTTAAGAATTCCAATTAAAAAAATTGAATTGTGCAAAAAAACAACATTCGAAATTTTTTTTTTTTTGCTTTTAAAAAAATTCTCAAATTACTTACATATTAATAAAATTAAGTACAAAACGCCCAATATAATATGCACTTAATTACAGCGAAAAAACACAAAAACAAAACACCCAACGTCAATCAGAGCTTTTATCAATTAAAAGTTTGAAATGCATAAAATTTGGGTAATAAAATGTTAAATATATGTATGTATGTATGTATATGCATATATATACTTGTAATGTGAGATTATTTTGCAATGTAGTAGGTGGAGTTAGTTTTTGCTCTTCAATTATATAGTAATGTTTATTATGTAGGAACGAGGATAAAATTTTCGTATTAAAACAGTATAAAAACTTTTATCCAGAATCCGAAAATATCCTTTAATTTTCTCTCCTCGTTTTTTCTTGATTTTCAAATTTTTCCAGAAATAAATAAACAATTTATATCAACTACCTACTATATTCAATTTGAAAGTACTTTTAATTGCGTAGGCTGGTCTATACTATCGCAAAATAAAAAGAGTAGAAAATTTTGTATTTACTCAACTATTATGATATACAATTGTATAATGCGCTACATATATACACAATAAACACACTAACAACTAAATATAAATATTCGTAGTTCATACCTACATACATTTTAGTTTATAAAAGGAAAAAATTATTATTAGTTTAAGCATAACCTTCAATTTTTTGAACTAAAACGAAGAAATACTGGTAAAATCTACCTTTGATATTTGTACATAAAAATGAGTGTATTTTGTTTTTTTTTTTTTTTTAATGTGGTTATATACAATTACGCTTTATATATATATATATTGTGACATATAACACAATATTTATATATTTTATGTATAATATAATATATAATGTTAAGAAAAATTCTATTATAAATTTAATCAACCTACTGAAAATTTTTTGAAATTTTATGGAAAATAATTTCACCTCTATATAAAAGAAGTGAAAACATTGATATATATCGTATACTTTATCAGCCATCACCTTTTTATAATATACAAGTATGAGCTATGACATATTATATTATATACCTTACCTACGTATATGTATATGATTGTAGATTTCAAAGCGAAACGAGTTGGGCACGAGTATCTCCCGGGCCACGGCAGCTATTCGCGACTTATTGTAGCGTATATGTATATGGTATATATCATAATATACGGATGGCCACTCTTATTTATATTAATATTAAATTTCAAATTAATTGATGTGAGTTTAAAATATATATATTTTTTTGTACATATAAAAATTCATGAGAATTCAATATTATATAATTATATTCATATTTGATAATTATTTTTAAAAAATTATATTAATTAATGGAAATTCAATAATATAACGATAAGCATATTTGAAATTATATCCTTTGAATAATCAGAATTAAGAAAATTTCAATTATATTTTAAAAAATAATAACATACATATATATATTACATACATATATATATAACATACATATTATATACAACCATTATAATTGTAATACAGTAGTTTTTCTTAATATATAATATTATATTGGTTTTAGTGTATTAATTTCGCTTTAAATATTGAAAACACTCATTAATATTCAATTATGCAGGGTGCTTCGGAATTGTTGTTAAGGAAGGAATTTCTTTCTTTGGGGTTGAAGCTCAGACGTCTAAGAATATAGTTTTGAATAAATTTTTTTACAAGAATTATATTAAGAAAAATGATTTACACTCATATTTGAAATTGAATTTCCTATTAATTGATAAGCTACTCTTACCAGGGCAATTCAATTTTTTCTCTTCTATTGAATATTGAAATTATTTTTCGTATGTTTTATTCGAAATAAAAAATTTTAAAATATTGCATAATTATTTTTTTTAAATTTTTACAAATTTCATTCATAAATTTTATGAATTATCGTAATTTCTCAAAATTTACGATATTTCAATTTAATATAAAATGTTTAAATGGCTATATTACTTTTATTTCAACAAAATTAATTAGAAATTTAATGATTTATTGAATTTAACTATATACACAATATTATGTACCTATATAGTATATTTTATTATTTATTGTTCTATATCTACTTACATTTATAGAGTTACGAGCCCAATACAGATTCATTCAAACTATAAAAAATGAAAATTTAAGAGTGTTGTAAAGTAGCTATGATTTTCAAAAGAAAATTTCAAAGAAATAAATTCAATTTAGTTTTTTGTGGCATAGCATTATTGAATGGATTATCAATAAAAAAAAACATTCTATTAAAAATAATATTTAATATGGTATAGGCGTATAATTGTATTTTATATCAACACAGATATGTGAGTACAAAATGTAAAATATTTTATCAGTTCATGTCAATATTTTTATATTAATATACAGTGCAGCACAAAAATAATACTGACTGCACTCTCAATATTTTCCTCTTTTTTAATTTTTCAGAAGTGTCCGCTTCTTATCTCAATAGGAATTAATTAATTGTATATTAAATTTAAAAACTATACGTTCCTTTACAACATTTATCATTATAACGCTGATAGCACTAGTAATTTTCAAAATATTTACTGTATATTTAATTAAAGATAAATATATATGTATGTATATGTTAGTAAAATTGTTTGATACTATACAAAACAAAGTATGTCTATGACTATCCGAAATTCTTCTTACTACGACATTTTTAAATAAACTATTCCTATTGATTATTCGCTACTGTATACCTTCTACATACACATTTTTAAAATTATATACATATATACAATAGTACACATATACCCATCATATTTATAACATATCAAATAAATCGAACTGTCAATATTCTTTCAAAAAATAATATCTTTTAACATTAACTGTGTATAACATGCCATTTTAGTTTAATTTTCATTTTCTTTTTCAACTTTCTTTATAAATTTCAATAAACCTTGATTATTACATGAATAAGTGTATCACACCCCTGGCAAAAAAAATAAATTAATTTTAATAAAATGTGATTTTCTTATTACTTTTATTTTTAACTTCAGTTTTATTTGTTTAAATGCACCAAGACTTTAAATGAAAGACATCCTTTCTGACAGAAACTGTTCAAATTGTATTTTAACAAGATAAACAATGTTACTGGCACAGGAGTGCGCATTTTACAGAACATGTAGAAGATATTTAGCCATAAATATTATTAAACTGAGAGAATACTGATCGCTTGTTGATCCAACTTTTCATAGTCACCTCCAAAAATCTAATAGCGACCCTTTAATTCAAATTTTGCATTTCCCTTAAATTTTGCCATAAAATAATTCACAAATATATCTTCGAATTTAAGAAAATATAAAATAATTTAAATTTATTATATGAAAATATTAATATAGGGGTGCTAAATATTGTATACACAAACATTCATATATTATTATCCTTAAATTAAATCCTTGTAAAATAAAAAGCTTTCAATTTTCTTTCATATTAATGTTTAGCTTTCATTTTTATTTATTTTTTCTTTGGTTATTTTTGGAAATTATTTTTTTTTTTTTTTGTCGAAAATTATATACATAAAATAATCATCGTTATATGAAGTAAGTAACAAAAAAACAAAAAAATAATGAAAAGTAATAGAAAAAAGAAGCAAAACATACAAAGTTGAAATTACTTTGAGATTCTTAGACCTGATACTTTCTTCAGGGGTTTTTGTGTTTTCTATTTTTTTCTTGTGCTCTTTCTGTAGACGCAAATACTAGAAAATAAATTGACAATCACCCCTTTTTCATATTCTTTTCATTATACTCGTATACAATATTATTTAGTTAGCCTATCCAAAATGTTAATGTTAAGGAAGGTATGTAGGTATAGAAGAAAATTTTTATTGAATTTTTCCCATTTTCATATTACAATATATACACTATATACATAATATATACTACCCCACCTTCTATATATCACGATTTATATATCCAATACTCATTAGAATTTTACATATATAAATAAGTATATAAATCTTAAGAAAAAAAAAACACTGTGATTGTGAATTTGTTTTTTCGTTTGTGGCGCCCCAAAAATTATATATACATATTTGGTGTACATGATCAGACTTATAGTGTATGAGTTGTAAATTTATCAATCACTTTGTATAACACAATGAATGTATAACACAATTACACAATATTGTGTAACAGAGTAGATTTTTTTCGACTATATGACGCTTTATAACTGAAAAAACTAGTAAAATTGGCGCTATATTTTGTAATATTCTTAGTCTTATTTACATATTCTGTATATAGTTGTTATTGTCCTTATTGAATACAAAATCAAAAATATATGGTATGAATTGAACAAAATTTATTAATGAAATTTCTGTTGTAAGCATTTGACATTATTGGGAAATGAGATTTACAATTTGGTTAAAAGGAAATTTTAATTTTTATTCGTAAATATTAAAATAAGCATTTAAATATTATTTTAACGTCCACTTTCTATAGAAAATCTATTCGATATATTTGATATTATAATGATTTAGAATAAAATGTTGAATGGAAATTGATTTATATTAATTAAAATTAATGATTTTAATGTAGTATTGTAGGATTTTGAATTGCTATCCGCATTTATAATTTTCCAAATCTGGTATTTGTAAAAATTTATTCTAGGTGATTTTTTTTATCTATATGCTGGGTGAACATATAATCTCTCTGGAGCAGAAAAGTGGGATAATTTTATGAAAAAAATCGTATCTTGGGGGTGCTTGCAAATAAATATTCAACCTCAAAAATTTCAATTGTAAATAATCAGTGTGTGTAGTGCCATGCGACGAAGATTTAATTACGTACTCGTAATAATACGATTTAAATGGCTATAACATCCATTATTATAAACCAATTTAAAAAAATTAATATGTAATGGAAAATTGAAAAGTAGCTCGTTATTTGAAAGAAAATATTGTGTCATTTTAAGCATTTCATAAAAAAATTATTGAGGAAATATGTGTGTCAAAAAAGAAAAATATCAAATTTTTTACAAAGTGACCAATTACTGAAAAATTTGCCTTATTCAATCCATTTTTTTTTTCATAATTTGAAAGATTTTGAGTTGATCTTCAAATTACCTCTTAATAATTTTTTTTTTGTGCGACGCCCCGTTTTCGAGATAATTCGGAATGTAAACTGGACCGTATCCAGAAAAAATCATTATTTTACTCTAAGTAAAAATTACATAAGCTAAATAAAATAAATTCAAGGTAATGTGTAACATGTTTGTACCTAGTATATATCCATCATGCCAAATACGTAATTAAATCTTCGTCGCATGGCACTACACACATTGAATATTGTCAAGTTTTCACGAATCGCCACAACAGCATCCTCAATTACAATTCCATGGGCGCTTTCATAATACCCCATAAATAAAACTCTAATGGAGTTTTATCTGCAGATCGAACTGGTTATAATATTTGCAAGTTTCGTCTAGTCCACCTTTCAGGATAACGTTTACTTAACAAGTTTTTTACATTTCTTTTACAATGAACTGGTGTACCATCACCTTGTTAGATCATTAAATTATAATTAGAAAAATTTTATTTAAATTCCATAGATATTATATCACGTTACAAACTCATCATGTATAATTTCGTTCTTACTTTAAAATTTTAAAACTCTTTAAACTCAAATTTTAATTTTTAACTCATTCAAATATAGAAGATACTCGTAACAATAATATTAATTTGGTAAGAATTCACAAGTTTGTCACTTTTTATTTTTAAATAATTGCTCTCCGAAAAAAAGAATTATATAAAAAATTTAATTATTAATCTCTAAAATTCATTTTTCTAAAATATTATCCTTTTAATGTACTTTTTTAGTTTTCTAGTGCACATTATTATTTTAACATTTTCTATTATGTGCATTGTTGACATTAAAATAAAATTATATATAATTTATATTAAGCACGTTCCTAATAGTGTTGATAATGTGAAAAATATGTGAAATTACAATTACAATTTAAAATTTTCAAAAAAAAAAAACTTTTATTAAGAGTTATAAAAACGAGTACTACGCAAATCTAAAAGTAAGAACACAGAAGAAGAACAACAAAAAAAAATCTTTCAAAACTTTTTATAAAATAAAATGTGAAAATTATTCAATAATAATGCAAAAATTATGATCTAATTTTTAGCAAACTTTTCCCCAAAAATTATTTTAATTTTAAAATTCAAAACTTGTACCTTTTGTTATATTGTTCAATATTTGAAATAAATTATCAGAAAAAAATGGAATTGTGAGTAATTTGTAATTTAAAAATTGGTTCTTAACACATAATAATATTGTAAAATGAAAACGGATGAAACGTTAACATGGTGTCACCTCTCGGTGTCGGGAAGATGAAACAATTTCCACACCTTTCTGCCCCCCCCCCCCCCCCCCTCCCCCTCGTAATATTTTATTAAAAAGAAAATTACTGAAATTCATTTTTATTGAATAATTGTAGTGTCGCATTAAGTTTAGTGTAAAGAATTCATTATATTTATAGAATTTATCATTTATACGGTTACTTAAGCAAATATCATTCTTAGAATAAAGAAATTACATTAAATTTCAACTGCGTATAGTTTCAAACTTGTAAAAATATTTTAAGTATTTGATTTTCGCCGGCAAATATTCCGGTAATACAAAATTATTTGAAGTTTCAAAAGTACGTATCAGTTGATTCAAAGTATTTATGTTTAAAATTTGGTGATTTCATCCAGGATTCGGATGTGACCGGTATTATATACACAAATATACAAAAATTTATGAAAAATAATTAATAATTTATTTATTAATATTAAATTATTAAAATTATTCTTGAATTACTATACTAAATTTTGTACATCAAAAAACACTTACGAAAATATACTCAAATAGTTCGTCATCACTAAAATATTTGAAGGAAACTTTTATCAAAATTTGAAGGAATATTTTACAAATATTTGAAGGAAACAACTATTTTTGAATAAAGAAAAAAATTTTTTTTTTGTAATATTATTTTTATTATTATTATTATTTTATAAAATTATAATGGATTTGTTGTTGGAATGCAAATTTAAAATTTCCTATTATTCTCATAGTTTCGTTCTTCTTCACTTTATATATGTAATATGGTTATACAAATTTTAAGTGTAAATGTATTCCAATTTTATATTGTACAGAGGATGGGGTGATCAGCGTTAGTTATTGACATATACTGGCAAAATAAAAATTATTTATTTGTATTATGACAATAAAATTATGTTGTCATTGATATTTGCTTTAAAAGCAATTATACTTATGTATAGAAAATTTTGAATTCGCCCAAAACTGTACTCTGTTAATATATGACTTGGCGATACTATGAGTATAAGAGTGTAAGACTTCTAGTTTTAAGAGAAACAGAATTAACAATGAGAGAGAACACCTAGATAAGAGAAATAACTATGAGAAAAAATAACCAGATAGCTGGTACCTAAATACCAACAATTGTAATAAGTCAATTGCACGTTCTTTTTTACTTTAACATTACCGCAGTGTCCAAGTATTCTAAGATCTTGAAAGAAGTTTAGAAACATCAGTATATGAATGTAAGTCAATTGAAAATCAGCTCGTCATGAGAATACAATTTTCGAATTCGAATAGACATTTTCTGTTATTAACGAAATATTTTTATTCTAATTGCATATTTTGTGGCGCGTTACCTCACAGTTTTAATATACAACGATATTTGAACACATTTGCTCATAAAGTTTGTGATTAGGTTTTTTTTTTAATATTTTTACTCTTCTTTTTTGTTATTTTTATTTTATTTTATTAAATCTAAGGATTTTATTAAAGTGACGTAAGAAATTCTTCGAATTTCTTGATACACCAGCAAAGAAAAAAACAAAAAGAGCAAAAACTAAAAGCAAGAAGAAGAATAAAGAAGAAGAAGGAGAAAGAAGGCAGAAATATTCTATTTGATAACGTTACATAATTTTCATTTGTTTTTATTTTCTCCAAAAATTTTGGTTTTAATTTTTTTTCATTTTTTTTAATATTTTGCTTTTTCTATATATTGAAATGGAGGTTATGGCACCATGTCACATTTGTTACGACCTTGTAAATTTTAAGTAAGCAACAATTTCAATTTTTATCCTATTTCTGTTACTTTATTTTTTTTGTTTTTCAGCTTTTGTCTTTTTTACATAAAAATTATAGGTATATAACAAAATAAATTTCAATAAATTCAATTTGTGTTATCAAAACCGCGTAATATAGTCAAATCTAGCAATATACAAGATTTAGTTTGATAATATAGAGTCACAATAGACAGGGACAATCAAATATATTGTGAGAAACGCTTACAGAATGACTCTGAATCTTAAAGTTTTTGTGTTAAATACTGCGCGGTAAAAACATTTAATCCTTTGCAGTTTCTCTTGTTCAGGTTCAATTGCGTTCGTACTATTGTTTCCTAATCTAATGTAAATTGCAATATTAGTATTATTTTCTCCACAATGAAAGATGCATTTCACCATTGTAAATTAAGACTAGAATCCATTACACCCATACAAATAATATGAACATAATTTCGTTTAGCAAATGAAAATTTTTAGAGTAAACAAGGTAACAAATTACATTTTTTTATTTTTATAGGGAAAAAACCAAATTTTTTCAAATAAATTATCATAAAATTAATAATACGAAAAATTTATATTTGCCTACTGACTAGTAAATTCTACTCACGCAGTAAAATCACATTAGAAATTCACTCTTCGCAGTTTCAAATCCACTAATTAAGACCATAAATCCACATAAAATAAGAAATTTTCAAAAACTCACCTGAAAATTCAAAATGTTATGAAATTATTTTTTAAAAAAAATTTCCATTATTCTTTATTCTTATACTATGAAAGCAAATTGATCACTTTTTAATGGCAAATTACAACTTAAAAAAAAAATATTATCATTCATTTTAATTTAAATGAAAATCTCTCTCATTATTAATTAATACCGAAATACGATAAACGTAATTATCATAGTAAATGCTTGTTTTTCATAAAGAGCGTATACACAACACAAATTTTGTTTTGATTAAAATTTTTTCACAACAATACCACTATTATCACAACACTATTAACCATCGGAGAGAATAATATAATTTTTTCTTTCTTTCTCTTATATTATCCTTCTTTCATTAATGTTGTCTTGTATATATGAATAGTGTTGTGGCACAATGGAATTGAACGAAATCATTTTAGGTGAAATAAAGTTGGGTCAAACCAATGGTTTGTATTGTAGCACTTTTCCCTTCAACAAATGAAAATTTTGCTTTTAAATACAGTCTATGTAGTCTATGTACCTGTCACACTATTAAAATTATTTTGATTCATATACAAAACTATTTCTAGGGTTGCATATATTTAGGATGAATGATTTATGCAGTCTTTGAAATAAAGCAAAAATTAATATAAAGTGGGGTTAACATAATGCTCGATTTTAAGGTTTAATTTTGTGAGTTAAGAAAAATAATTATATTTTTTAATTTCATGGAATTTACCGTTAACTTTTTGCGTTAATAGAAATTTGAAAAAGCTTGCGGTTTCGGAAATATAAGGTGTCAAAAATTCAAATTTTACAAATTTCAAGAGGCGATAACTTGAGAGGGGGTGGAGATGGAAAAAAATTTTTTTCTAGCGAAATGAACTACTTGTTAATGTCTAAAAGCTCCTTCAAGCTTCTACAGGCTGTAGTTTGGAAAAAAACGACATCAAAAATTTGCAAAAAAAGGACTTTAGATAACGGTAAATTTGAACGGCCATTTTGTTTTTCTAAAGTTCAAATATAGTATGCCGCGCTAGGGGAAGCAAGCCGCTGCCTTTATGCGTTTGCAAAATTTCAAAAATGCTTATGGTTTCATTGCAACAAATAGTTAAAAAAGGCCATTTTTAGGGTTTTGGGGGGGTATAACTTCTAGAGGGGAGGAGATAGGTAAAAATTTTGTTCTACAGAAATAAGTTTCTAGTAAAGGTCTATGTACATATAAAATTTCAGCTTTCTATCTTCAAGGGTGTAGAAGTTTTGTAAACAGACACACGGACAGACGGACGGACGGACGGACGGACGGACGGACGGACGGACGGACGGACGGACGGACGGACGGACGGACAGAGTGAAACTAATAAGCACTTTTTTTCAAAAAATTTTTGGAAAAGTGCTAAAAAGAAGCAAAAGGAATAAAGATTATACCCCTACTATGGTAGAGTAAATACGTTTACCATAATTCAAAAACCTTAATTATTGTATTTAATTCTTAATTGAATATAATTATTTGCTCAATTAAATTAAAATGTAAATTAATTACTAAGAGTGTGTAAAGGTTTTTAGTTTTATTATTGTGTAAGTGATAATTTCATGGTAAATACATTTTTAATCTTATTTAATATGAAAGTATGATTAAGTATGGCGAAAGATTATGTTGCCTTAAGCGATCATTGTTTTTTAATTCATTATAATTTATAAAAAAAAAATTTAATGTAAACTGATTGAGAAAATTAAAAAATTGAAAAATTTTTTGTTAAAAATCATTTCATTCTTAATTCAAAATATGATTAAAAGAATCAGAAATCAACATTTTAGTCAATTGGTTTTTAGTAATTTTATTTTCTAAATTAAAATCACATATGGATGATTATTTTACGACATAAATGTTGCACGACACTGAATTATTTAAAATAAGTGTTATAAATGTTGTCGTATTTCTAATGTCTTGTTTAAAAAAATTAAACAAAATTATCTTACCAACTGATCGCAGCACCAATTATATTCCGTGTCTTTATTAACTTTATTCTTTAGTCTAGTCTTAAATATTATGTATAATTGTATTAATAAGTAGTATAACAGTTCATATTTCATAATATTATTTCTATTAGTGATTCTTAAATTGGTATTCATGAAAATAAAGAAATAGATAATTCAGCAAAAATATCAACTGAAGACTCTACAGATATGACTTAGACTATAGTTTACTTAGACTGTAATCTACAGACAATTAGTAAACAGAACAATTAAAAATTTTCATTACGAAAAATGGTTGAATATGCACAATATAACAAAATATGAAGTATTGAATGAAATACAACTGAATGGAAAAATATATAAATTTTTGTCGAAGCAAAAATCAGGTAAATTAATAAGGCTAAGAATAGGATATTCTAATTTTACACATAAATTTTCTTTTTAAAAAATTTCTTCACCTCTTTGTGAATGTGGTAATATAGCTTAGCCATCCAATACATTTTTAATGATTGTCTTAAAATTTCAAGTATCAGAGCCACAATATTCAAAATACACAATATTCATGTTTTGAAGAGTGAACATGCAATGTGTCGCAAGAATATTTCTAAATTTTTAAAAGATTAATTTCTTTTTTTAGAAACAATGACATTTAAATAAATTATTTACTTTTGCATTGTATATCTTTACATTAATTACATATTGTAAAATTATTTATGTAAATTTAATTAGCAGGGTCTGATTAAATCCAAAACGCCATAACAAAAAATATTTTAATAAATAAATAATTAAAATTAATTCATAATAAATCATAGGAATTCTATGAATTGCTGTAGTCATGAAATGTCATGAAAATACATCCAAACAAACATAATTAAATTTAAGAAAAATAAAAAGAGAAACATATTTTGCTTACACTTACAGAAAAATTAAAAGAAAATCTATTCAAAATTTATTTAATTATTAATAGTTTACTTGAAAACAAAAATTCTATCCAATAATTTTTTTGATCAAATTGAGAAATCATTTTTAAATTTTATGGTTAAAAAATTTTGAAATTCAATACTTTGTCTGTGTGTCTACACACAAATTTTAAGAATACCAAAATTTTTTTATATGGGTTAATTTTTTTGTTATTTTGCTTTCGGTTAAATGCCTAAACAATGACAAAATTTACAAAAAAAAAAAAAAGCAGAAAAATTAACAAAAATAGAGGAAAAATGGCCGAAATTCTTTCATCTCATTTGTATTTTCAAACAAAAAGAAAAAAATTTTTTATTTTGTTTTTAATTTATAATTTTAATACAAATATTCTCGTTTTTTTTTTTCTTCGTTCAGCAAAGCAATGAAACAGAGAAAAAGAAAAATCAAAATTCATTTCAAGGATCAAAATATTCAAGGATAATTTTTTTTAATTTTTTTGTTTTCTTTCTTACTTTATTTTATCGTATGAGAATGAGAAATAATAACAATTCGTAAATATTTGAAAATGCATGCGCCTAAATATATATAATTTATTTATATATATTTGTTATACATATGTATATATACATATATGAACATATAAGTACCTACTTCTTTTTTTGACTGTTTATTTATAATTGAATTCTTTTTTTCTTTTTACATCATTTTCATTATATTTCGTATATTGTACATTTTCATTTTCATCTCATGGGATGTGTTATACATATATTATAAATGTATAATACATTTTATATGATGTAAATTTTCTACACATTGTACACATTGTACAAAAAACATCTATATATACATACATATCGTATAATAATAATAAATTATATCCTTTTTTGCCAAAAAAAGAATTCTCTTATTTAATTTTTGAACATTAAATTATTCTCAAAATGGTTTCTTTCCTGATATGGAAATGGAAAATTCAAAAAAAAAAATTTAAAAGAAAATGAAAAAGAATTAATGTTATTTTATGTTCTTCGAAAAACAAGAAAAATACCATTAAAAATACCGTACAAAATAAAAAAAAAAATATTAAAATTAAAATTAAATCGAACAGATAAATGAAGAAAATGAATTTTCAGAAAGTGAAAAATTTTAATTATTCAGGAATAAGAAAATTTTCATTTCATTGTACACAGAGAAAAATAAAATTAATTTGTATAGAAAATAACCTTGAAAAAAGTTATTGTCCTAAATTGTATAGGTATATTTTAATCCTGTATATTTATGTGTATGTATGTACTTATATTGTATATAATGTATGCGTAAATGAATTTTTAAAAGATAAGAAAATTAAATTTATTTATGCATATGATTGATAACACACACCCATTATATACAATAATAATTGAATCATAATCATTTGGTACCATTTCGGGCATGATTTTGCAAAACAAAAAAAAAAGAAAAGCTATAAGTAAAATAATGTTTTTCATTTATAATAAATTTTGAACGGAATACCATGCACACATATGTATGTATGAATTAAAATATATATAGGGTGTTTATGAATTGTAATAAAATTAAAATTATGAATGTAAGCATCTAAGAAAGGGCGGTGAGAATTAAGTCATTAATTTGGTTCATTAGGCAATCAAAAATGGTTATTAATATCACCCTCTAAAATTAATGTCCTGGACATGACCGCTCATCCGTATATTTCCTTATAAAAGTTTTAGATAGACTTTATGATAGATATAGATAAAATTTTATACACAGCTAGATCCTGTCTTAATCCTGTCTAAACCCTGTAGAAAAAATTTTTTTCCCATATCTCCCCCCATTTTAAATTATAAACACATAAAAGTTGTAACTGGTTTCTTCAAAGGCGATAAAATGTATCCAAATGTTAAAATGACAAAATGGATGCTGAAATGAACCATTATAGCTGAAACCTGCTTTCTTAAAATTTTTTTATGTTGTTTTGTTTCTAGACGACAAGTTTAAGAGTCTAAAGCTTTAACATTTTATAGACGGTGATAAACCGTTTACTTTGCTCTCGAAATTTGTAAAACTTGAATTTTCAGTAACTTTTATTTCTGAAATTGCAAGCTTTTTTTAAATTTCTATAAAATGCATAAGTACCTGTCAAAATTCGACAATTTTTTTTTTAAAATTCGAAATATTCAATTTATATTTTACTCATGCTAAAATTTTTATAATTCTGTATAAAAAAGTTTAATGAAAAAAGCCGCTTAAGAGTGTCAATAATTGTACCCGATACGTTATGTCGATACTTTTTTAATTTTGTCATCCTAAATATATGCAATAATTGAAATATTCTGGTATTTCAATGAAATTAAGTTAAATGGCTAGTAGAAGTATTTTTGCTTGTTCAAAGTGCTTTACTCGTCTTATTGAATTTTATCAAAATCAATTGAATTAATCAAATAAAAGATCAATATACCAAAAAAACATTAACATTTACATAATTAAAAATCTTAGAAATGAAAATTAGTTGTTGTTGAACTCGCCTTATATAATGATGAAAAGGTTCAATATTTACTATAGTCCTTTTTGAAAAAGAATTCATCTCTGGTATCATAATTATCGGTATATTAAATATTTTTATACAAAATATTCTTTTATTCTAAAATATTGTCGAAATTTTCGATAAGCTTGACAAATATTTGCAATATTTTATATACATACAAACATTTAAATGGTTTAAATAACAAAAAATCATTTAAATTAAAAATAAATAGTTCTAATATATTGTTCAGGGTACACATACCCTATTATATTGCATAACATTTTATTTATAAAAAATAGACATGCAAAAAATATTTGTGAATTTTATTATTTTTTAAAATACAATAAAAAAATTTTATTTTTAGCACAATATACAAAGAAAAAACTATAATACAAAATATTTTTATAAAAATCTTATTTATTTAAAAAATTCTACTTTAAAATATAATATTATTTTATGACTTAAATAACACTATTTTTCACATTAAAATTTATTTTCGACATTCATAGGAATTTTTTTTTCTTTAAATCGTGTAGGTTTAATATTGAAAACCTACACATACAATATTCATTATAAATTTTTTTAAAAATATAACAAAAAAAAAATATTTACAAATGCCTACATATTTTGTTTTTGCAAAATTACTACAATAGTGTTATATAATAATTATTTATAGTATTTAAGTATAGTATTAATTGGCAATGTTGCTATTTACAATATTATTGGTAGGTATTAGATTTATATTTTTGGATCGAATTAATTGAATTTTATTATGAAAATTATGGTTACCGTCGCAGACACTACATGAATTTGTTTTTGCTATGAAAATAGATTTCTTCAAATTTGGAACTTTTGAAAATATTTTTTTTTGGTTTTATGTTATTTTTAAAAATATACTTTGTACAACTTTATAATATATGAGGGTATTTAAGGTGAAAAATTAAAGTATTTAAATTTTAAATAGTTTTTAAAAGAATTTTGAATTTTTCTAAAAGTTCAACACTTTGCAGTGTACTCTTATTCCAACTCAATTGAAGGTTGTTCCGTAAAACAGAGAATTTGTGATGGCACATGCCAAAGTTTTAATACTTTATTTTTTCAATTTTGCTATTTTTACATTTTTTTTAAATGTAATAGTGAGCCCTTTAAGTTATACTTTATATTATAAGCAAAATATACCTTTTTAAGCATGAATTTATTTATTTTATTTATTTATTTATATATATAATAACTTGTTGTAGTTCTTAAATAATTTTAATGTCACAATTCTTTGCTTATTCTCCTGCTCATGGTACTTTACACCTTGGTACTGAACCTCATGGTACTGAACGACCGAAAGTTATATATTTATCCACTGCAATGCTCAAGAACTGTATGGCGCTCGCAGTCAATTGTATTCTTTCTGGCTTTTAAGTATTATTGTATTGATAATTGACAGAGAGAATTGAAATAATATACTGATTAATGACAGAGAGAGATTTTAAATGAAATATCCCTCTCTTGATTCTTTAATTTTTGAAAATTCTGTTCATTATTTTAATATGCATAACAAATTCATAATTTATTGTTATAAATTATAAAAAATATTAAAATATCTTTAAAATTTTAAAGAGCATATATTCATTTAAAACTGAGATTTTGCCTTTCATCTTATAAATATTAAAACAAATGATGGAAAAAAATATCTAAATATAAAATCTTGTTTTAAAGGATTTTAAAATACAAGTATTATCCTTATCTTAAAATATTACCTACACATTATTTTAAATTGTTATAAATAAAAAATGAATATCTTACGTACACATATATGTACATACATATAAGATATGTACGGAATGTTCCATGTATATGCACTATGTGTAACGAAACAATAAATCTCATGATTTGTTTCTTTTGAATTTACAAGCGCGAAAAAAACAGCAAATATTCTAGAAGAAAAAAATATAGAATTGCAACTGAAAATTTTTAAGGAGATTTCGCAAAATAACAAGAACTTTAAACAAATCTTAAAAACTGTTAAAAAAAAAGAAAATTTTAAAATACAGTTCTTGTAAAATGTACTTCTTTTGTTAGTTTTCCATTCCTTCCATTTGGCAAGCCTTCTAAATAAAGCTTCCGTGTTCTTTTTAAATTTTGTAATCGTATTATACATTTTCATACAAAACTTTAAATTTAATATTTCTTTGAGAAATTTTTGTTCCAAAGAGGCAAGAATTTTCAAGTGTTTCAAGTAGAAAATCTTTTATTCCAGTTTCCTCTTTTCTTGTGCAAAGAAAAAACGTAATAACGCTCCCATCAACCATTGCCTTATACATCAGTTTTTTTTTCAAACAAACACAAGTCCAGTTGTTTTAGGAAAATGCACAATTTTCCAAACTATCATAGATTTATCCAAATTTTTTTCTTAAATAAAATTTATTTGCCTATCTCACAGGGATGGCAAGAAAGATTTGACCACAATACGAGCGTAGGAAATCGGATGGGCTCCTGGTGATATCAAAAAAGTTCGTGGGCGGAGTGGACCAGACTGGTTACGTGGGACAGAACAAGTGTGAGAGACGAGATATCAAAGATTTGTATCTTCAATTTAGATAAGATTCCTCAAGAGAACCGGATGGCTTAAATAGACCACCTGTAATCGTAAGCTCATTGACGGCATAGTAATCTCTGGCGAGTGGTAGTGAAACGGCACATTTGTGGTAATGGGACGAACTAGGTGTAACTACTACGTTAGCCAGCCCACCACTTCACAGCTTTATTTTCATCTTCCTTTCATTGTTTCACTATCTATCGTATCTGAATTATTTACATCTCTTCTTCTATACAAAATTTTTTTTTTAAATTTATTTTTTTTTTCGAAAATAGAAAAACTTTTTTTATATTACATCATTCAGACATCTTCATATTAAATCAAGAAAAGAAACTACGTTAACAATAAGTTTATAAAAAAAAAAACATCTATATATACAATATATATGTACAAAACAATATGACGACTTTCGATTTTTCGATACATAAATACATATACATAAATACATACACACATGCAATTTTAATATTAAACTATTTCTCAAACTATTACAAATCGAAGAACATGTGGCCACAGATGTATTCAAACTATAGTATAATGAAAAAAAAAAAAAAAACATCCAAAAATTTTTTTTTTTAAAAACAAGGACAAATTCACCATATTATTCAGAATAGTATAGGAATATACAAGTTTTATCCAGATATCACGAATACTGTAAATTTGCTCCAAAAAAAAAATATTGACATTTTACTGTACAAGAATCTATGATTAAAAATAGGTCAAAATTACTGTATTTTTGAAGAAATCGGGCTATTAGTTACACACTCTGAATATTTAATCAACAAAAGTCGATTCTTTACAATACTCTAGTATACATGCAGGTATACATAGGGTAATTATTTTCATTTCTTTAAAATAAATGTATGCATGGATGTGAAGAGATTAATTTTCATTTTGCTAAGTTGTATAACAGTTTATATTAAAAAAATTTGTAAAATTATATTATATTTCATCCTATAATTCAGAAAAATATAAAATAATTAAACAGAATTGCAGCTCTTGTAAACTAGAAAAAAAATTTATACTGTACAAAATCTGAATGAAAAGTATAAGATTTTAAAATTAATTATAATTGACCGTAAATAATTTTTCAAATTTCAAAAATTCAATTTAAATAGCCTGTAATACTTGTTCTTTTCCTAATTTCAAATACTTTTATTCGACTCATTGTTGAATATTTATTTTAAACCATAATTTTCATAAAATATCTAATAATTTTGGAATTTATTTTTCATTCACAATAACAATTAAGTGAAAGTAAATCTAAATTATTAATACTACCGACAAACGTGTAATATTGATATTACGATATTCTTTATATTAGCTTAATATTAGATGTACATAAGCTATATAAAGTGTTGTGATGCCATTGTTATAATGCCAAATCTGGAAAGATTTTTATAGAAAGATTTTATTATATCACATCTAATTTAATTCAACAATTGCCGCTGATTCGAATTTTGTAAATTTATTATTTCATATTTTGAATATTAAGACTGAAAATATGATTTCATATATTTGCATATATTCAGGTTGTATAAATTAAATAATGTAGAAGTCATTTCTTTTTTATTAATTAAACCTGTATCTAGTAAACTATCAAGTTTTTGGAATTAGACATCAAATAGCATTGTATTTTGCTTTAATCTAGCACAACATTTTTTCAATCAAACCTTCCACCACTAGCTATATTAAAATATTAAACGTAATATGAACTCAATATTATTTTTCATAGCCTAATATTATAATTCACAATAGCAATTATTTCCGTCATAGAACTCTAGTGACAAATACATTAGGAATTTTTTTTTTAAATTGGAGTTTTTAAAATACTATTAATGTAATAATAAATAAATGTAATAAAATAATTTGAATATTAGATTAGGTTGTGTCTATCAATGGCTTTTAATATTACAATATCGATATTACATGTCTGTCAATATTATTAATAAATTTCGGGTACAATTAATCCCAATGGTGATCTTAAAAATGAACGGCCTACTCACACAATCAAACGTGAAGTGTTTATTTTGCTCTTTATCGAAATATTACGATATTTAACCATATAGATTTCTTTAAAGAATTAATTTCTGCACCTATATAAATTTCGATAGCTATTGCTTTGTTCAAATAGTATAGAAATGATATCATTCTGTAACAGCAGTTCTAATAAGTTCTATAAAGTTGTGTCGGGAGAGGGACACATGAACCACAAATAAAATATCGTAAAAAAAATATGATTAAAAATTATAAACGGTAAGAGATTTTCTATGTATCATTTGATTTAACTATAAATCACAGTAAGGCACGCGCAACAGCAAAAAAAAAAAACAAACCACTTCTCTAATCTTTGAAAATGTTGATATTCTGTTTTTCTTTTCTCTTTATTGTTTTTCTTATTTTTTTTTTTTATCATAATGTATAACATTATTAAAAGATATTATGGAATTTTCTCTCTTATCTTATATTATTTATTTTTTCGGCTTTTTTTTTTTGTTGCTATATTTTTTTTTTTTGGTTGTTGAACCAGATTAAAATGATGAAAATGTCATATACATGCATACATTATTCCTTCTCAAGGATCTTTTACTATCATAAGGAAGTAAAATGTGAGTTCATTTTAATTTTTTTTTTCTTTCATACATCGTAGATGAATGGATTGGGGTAGTTTTTTTTTACAAAAAAAAAAATTTTATTTTAAAGTTATGTACATACTATGTTAAACTTATTACAGAATAAGAGAGTTATTTAAAATTGAAATATAATATTGCAAGTGAGTAAAGTAAAAAGTGTATAAGGAGACAAAAAATGAAGAATTTTTAAAAGTTTTTTTACAAAAAAAAAGTTTGGTAATTTTTTTTTTTCCCCCTGTTCAAATTTGAAAATAAGTTACCACTATTGTAATACAATAACAGCAAATTTTTGTAACATAATAAAATTGTACATGTTAAATTGTATAACACATAAGTTTAAGTATATATATATATATATATATATATATATATTTATATATTTTATACGGGCAGGATAAATGCAAAAATATTGTAAAATATTGTCTATGTTGTAAAAATAGGAAATTGTTCGTTCAATTTGTATTTGATTTAAAAAAAAATTTGTTCTCTATATAGTATAACACTTTATATTTAAGTAATATACATAATAATATTGAAATAAAACGATATAAGAACAAAGTGTTTTATTGTACAAAATTTTTTAATAAATTGCTCAATATTTTTTTTCCACCATTTTATTTCTGAGAAAAAGAAAAACTTATTTTGTAAAATATTGCAATTGAACTATAAAAATATGCAAAATGTATTTTTACCACTTTCCAAAAAAAAATTTGGAAAAAATGTGCTTTTTAGTTTTATTCTAATTAGACCATTTGTCTGTGTGTCCACTTATAAAATTTCTGCACCCTTTAAAATAGAAAGCTGAAGTTTTATGAATACATAGATCTTTACTAGAAATTTATCTAGTTACAAAGAAATTTATCTCTACAAGTTACAGCCTCGAAAATGGCTAAGTTTTCTTCTAGACGATAAGCTATAGGAGTCTGAAATTTAAACAGCTCATAGATACTAATAAATAAAATAAATTTACTAAAAGAATTTTTTTTTTAACTCGATCCCCTCTAAATTTACTGCCTCTTAAAATTTTGAAAAATTTGAATTTTTGGCACATTATATTTCCGAATTCCAACAAATGCAGAACGTTCACGGTAAATATCGTACCATCCAAAAATGTAATTAGTTTTCTTAATTCACTATCAATTCAACTATCTCAAATCTTTCAACTGTTTTATATTAATTATCCTAAATGTATGCAATAATTTTAAATATAATTTTGTATATCAATGAAACTAATTTAAATAATGTATTAGATTGTTTTTATAAGCAGTATTTTCATTTATTGAAAGAAAAAAAACATAATTAACAAACCATTGGCCCAAAATTATTAATTTACTAATATGGCAATTATATCTACAGTCGCACATTCTCTTCTGATACTGATACGATCACAGTAAACATAGTGAAAATTTTAAATTTTCATTCAGTAAAACATTAGAAGTGTGGTATATGAGAGAGTGTGGTGTAAGTATATCATTGCATTTTGCGAGAGAGAAGAGTAAAATAACAAAACATTTTATTGTTAATTATTTTATTTGATTCATTTAAAAATGTTAATAACTCAAAAAATTTGATTTTCTAATTAAATATGACAATTTACATATAATTTATTTACTCCTCTCTAGGGGATAAAAAAAAAATTGTAAATATAATATTGTAAATTATGATTCGGCATTGTAAATATGATATCATATTTGAAATTATACTGAATGAACCAATTGAATAATGAAAATGAGGAAATTTTCATTCACATTTATTGAAATCATTACTATAGAATTCTTATTTTGCAAAAAAATATTAAATTAAAATTGAAAATTCTTCATTTCGTCGGCTGAGTGCTATTTTGATCCATACGCCACAACTTCTGAATCGAGAAAATAAGGATTTCCTATATCTCACTTTATCTATGCATAAATTGTGTGTATATCTGTGTTAAAATTCAGTATTTTTTATTGATATAATAAATAATTAAATTTTTAGCACATTACTTTTACTTTTTTAATTTGTTTGTGTCAAAATATGTACATACATAAAGATAATATAATATGTAATTTAACTAAATACTTTTCAGTTTCACTTTAACCAGGTATAAAAACATTTAATGGTTATAAAATGTACATAATTATATTTATTCAATACGAGATGCAAATAAGCATGTCGTATGTTACTGTAGTGAAATTAAAACACGTACAGAAATAAAAGTCATGGAAGATATACACATAATATTGTGAATTTTTAAAAACATTAAATAAATGATTATATCAAATTTTTACACTCATTAATATTTTCAATCAATGATGAATATTGCAACATACATTTTCTTTATGGATGTGTACCAAAATAGCACGGAAATAAAAAAAAATTCTGCGATCTACATTCCATGCATATGTACGTGTACCATTATAGCACTCAAAAATTTTTTGAAAAATTTACATGAAAATTTGACCCATACGCCAACGATTTTGGATATGGATCAAAATGCGTCCCAAATTGAATTTTAAGTGGAGGTAGATCAAAATGACATCTGCGTATCTATGAAACTAAATGAATTAGCGAAAAACTGATTTCATATAATGAAAGATCATCCCCGAAAACCTATGAAAGTGGTCTTAAGTCAAAAAACGTGAAAGTGGCGTATGGATCAAAATAGCACTCAGCTGACGATTTGTATCCAAAAAATTTTTATAATATTTACGTAGTATGTATGTATCATAAATTTAATATTAGATCATACTCATAAAATCTTATCATCCATATAAATGCATATGATTCATAATTTTCTCAATATCAAGATTTTATAAATTTAAAAAAAAAAAAACTTTATTAAAAAATTTTGTTTCTGAAAATTTTTCGGACATAACTGAATTTTTATATAGAATTAAAACTTTAATATCTTAAAATACTATACGAAATTTTTTATATACATACATACATAATATGTTTATAACATAAATTATAAATATAAAATATGTATTTGAATTTTCCTAGAATTTTCTTTTTAAAACAAATTATGCCAGCTATATACTTCCTTTCTATTTAAACACATTGTTTCTATTCGATATTTTCGTTTATACGATATTGTTTCAAAATCCGATTTTTAAAGTTTATGATTCTATAAAAAAAATTCTTCATAATTGTATAGATCATGTTTTAAAATATATAAAAGTATAAAATATCTTATATACAAATGGATTTTTTTAGAATAACGTCCTTGATTGGCTCAAAATCTTACATTTTATTTGAAAAAACTATAAAACAAAAAAAAGGACTATTTAAAAATTTAAAATAAAAAATAATATAGAATAATATTTTTATAGAAATTTGGTATAATATAGGCTACATGGCTTTACAAATTGTACAAGTACGTGTACACTAGAAATAGTTATCCATTTGACAAACTAAAATAAATTGATTTTAAAATTAAATACTTGACAATTAAAATTAAAAATATGCAAATCCTAAGCATTGGATTCGAAACAATTTCCAAATTCTTTCGTATATACAAAAATCATCTAATTAATTAAGGATTCACATTACTTATACACGCCCTATAAAGCAGTTTTCACTTCATATCCCATTATTTAATGAAAATTTAATAAGAGTAGTTTATTGAATCAGGTTAAGTTGTTAGACTAAATTAACCAAAATTTGTAACCGTAATATAGGTACTAGCTCTTTGGGAAAATATTTACGAAAATGCAAATCTTATTTATAGAAATCTGATTTCGAAATTCAAAATTAAGATAGTGGAAATACTCCAATCTTTTTTTAAATAAAATATAACAAAACCCCAATATTGAAATCTATTTCTATTAAAATTACCATAGAATCTTACTCTCTGTGTGTATTTTTGAAATTCTTCTTTACAAAGCTAGAACAATTTCACTCGGTACTATTGATTATTCTATATTATTATTTTAATTTTCTCTACATGAGATCCCTTTATTGTTATTGTTATTAATTTTACATTATTCTTGTTTTTGTTTTTTTGGTATCTACGAAACATTCTCCAATAAATATCCTGGCATGGCATTCTCTTCTATGCTATTATATTATGTATAACAATAAGTTTTGTGTGTGGTTTTGTTTTTACCCAATAATTTTTTTTTTCCTTTTTATTTTTACTTTTATTTTTAAATGTTTATTTTACATTTACATAAGAAAACTTAAATGTATTTTTTAATGATGCCTAATGAAGTTTCTTTTTGTTTTTTATTTTTTGGTAATAAACTCTCTGTTGCTTCAGGACATCTTTACTTAACTATATTATATGTATAAAAAACTCTTTTCCAAGTAAAAGGACGACGAATAAAAAAAACTCTGTAATGATAAATAAGAAAATCAGGACAGCATGAAAAATAAAAGTTTCTTTTTTTTTTCTTCGGTTTCGTGTTGTCTTTTTTTTTTTTTGTGTTTCTATAATCTAATTAAAAAGTTCTCTAAACTCTGAAAGGGAAAATTTAAAAAAAAATTTTTTTTTTGCTCTTTTACTTATAATTTTGTACTTATTTGCTTTTTGAAACGTGCTTTACTTTTACATTTTCGTATATGTGAATGTGTGCTTTTGTATATGTACATAAAATATTTTAAGGATGAAAAGTATTTTAAAGGGCTAAAATATAAAATCGTTTGGGTTTTATTTTTTGACAAGTCATTCTAAAATAATTTTTATATTAAATTTTAAGTGGGGTATTATAGTTTTGCCACATCATTGATAATACCGGATAGTATTCAATATAATCCTATTTTTTTTTTGGGAAAAAAAGAAGAAGATTAAAATAACAAATAAAACAAAAAAAAAAGAAATATTTGAAGAAATTATTGTAAAAGATTTTTGAAAATTCTGAAAGGGACTACTCCCTTATACATGAATTGATTTAAATTTTAACTTTATAGAAAAAAAGGAAGAACAATCAAGGTAAAGTTGAAAAATTTTTTTTTTATAATTTTCATTTAATTTTTTTTGTTTACCACATTGTCATTCGAAAATTTTTAAAGATATAGCGTAACGGCTACAATATTATTGACACCCTAGTATAACTAGGGCCATGGCTCAATAATAAAATTATTGACGCCCAAACATATTCGTAACTGTAGAGAAATTTCTTTGTAAAAATAACCATATTTAAAAAAACCAATTTAAACATTTAAAGCTACTTTGTACAATTAGAACAAGTAGATACCGGAGGATATGTAGTATTCATATATTTTATGTGTGTGCATTTAATATGATTCTTATAGATTTGTCAGATTTAATCTGAGCTTTATTAAATCTCAATTATTTATGAAAGGAGACAATTCATTTTTAATATACTGATCAAAGAGCTGCTATGTTATTCCTAAAATTTATTCAAACACTGTCAAGTAAGTTTTCATACCAAATAAACTTTTCAGTTATTGATATTAATGACTTTATACATAAAAAACAATTCTTGGATAAATTCTTGGATTTCCCGCTTTAAAAACGTGAATAACTATTTTTGTAATATTTTGGAATTTATTGTTCGGTATATGAACGTTCATATTAAACAAGATCATTCCATTTGAATGAATTGAAAAGAGATATTAATTTGATATTCCAATATTTTAGCGTAAAGAGCAATTGTATACATATTATATATATAGCAATATTACGTATAAAACATTTAGCAAAGTAAACATTAAGATTATTATAGAAGAAAATTGTAAATTTGTACAAAAAACTTATTCAAATGATTTCAAAAGGTCTTTAATTTATTAACCTCTGCATATACATACAGTTATACACATATACATGGTATTATTGAAATTATAATAAATTGGATATAAATTTGTATATATATATATATATCTATATTTACATACATAAAAACTACAATTAAAAGTATTTTCAAAAAAAGAAAAGAAAAAATAAATAAAGCTTCAATTAAAAACTTTTTGGGAATAATTAATAAATATTAAGGAATGAATAGTTTTTTCTAGGACCTTGTAATATAGAATATGTATATGTATATGAATAATTTTAAATTTTGATCATACCTCAAAATATTTTAAAATTCTACAAATCTCCAGTAAAAAAATAAATTCAATGCGTATTCTATGGTAATATTATTTATGCGTATATAATAAGGAAAATTTAACAAAACCGCAATTTAGTCCAAAAAATGAGGTTTATGATTTAATGAAAAGTTAGTGTAAAAATGTATGAAGATAAGAAGATAAGACGGCTAAGCATATTATCTGCTTTTGTGAAGTACTGGCCAAGAGGCGATTAGTTCATTTGGTGGAATACGTGGTGGCACCCCCGGATTTGTGAAAAGTGGTGCTTGACCGAAATTTTTAATTATGTTGGGATTATAGGCCTAGCTGGCGCTTTATAAGAAGTGGAATGTTACAATAAGTCTTTAAGGCTACAATAACCTGGTCTAAGGTTGAACCCTGCCAATCTACAAATCTAATAAGATCTAATCTAATGTATAAATGTTGCTGTGTCCGAGTATTTGTTTCGCGGTGTTTTACGTTTCCTTTGCAATTCCACATAAATATGGAGTATGTTTTTATACTACACACAATATATAGTTAAAATTTCCATTTCAAATCAATTATTTAAAAAGTATTAATTAATAAATGAATCGCCTTTTTACTGATGGCTTACTAAATTTAGTACATAATTTTATTAAGGTAATTTAAATATTCTAGGGTTCGTGATAAAAATTTAGGCGATCGTATTTTATGCGATCGCTCTTCTCCTTAAAATTTCTCTTTGATCTCTTTTGTATGTGAAATTTTGAACAGTTTTCAATACTTTTTGAAAATTCTGGTACATAAATTTATTTTGCATATCGAAAAATACCGAATGGATCCAAATAAAACTTGGATCATATCTTGGTATCGTTATCAGTATGCTCTTTACTCTTTCATATCCTGTATAAAAAAAAATCCTACATAATAATTTTACGATACAATCGCATATCTAATCAAAAACTAAAAATTTTCTTTTCTATTTCCGATTTGCTATTCTAAAAAAAATGGAAAACGAAAAACATTAAATATTTTCTTTGATTATAGTTATTAGTAAAAAAAAAAAAATTTGTAATTATGTTTTATATCAAAAGGATAACGAACATTATCCCAACACACATGTTCAGTAACAAAGGAATAAAAACAAAACGAAAACGAAAACAAACAAACAAAAATATTATCTAAAAGTTTTATGCATCAAAAAAAAAATTTTCATCCCAATATTTTTTTTATAAGGAAAAGATATCAGGATAAAATAAGGATTTCCTATATCTCACTTTATCTATGCATAAATTGTGTGTATATCTGTGTTAAAATTCAGTATTTTTTGTTTTCGTGTTTTTGTTATACCTTTTATCTCTAGATATGTAAAAATTATTATTGTATCGTATTTTTTTTTTTGTATTATTGTTGTTATTATCAAAATGAATGGAAAATTATGATACTATAAAAATATTGAAAGGATAGGAGTTGTGTGCGCAGTAAAGAAATGTAATGTTGAAAGATAAAGGGAAATGAAACAAGGAAGAACAGGAATTAGAAGGATAAAATTTATATATGCATGTATATGGGTGGCATTTAGGGAATATGAAAGGATTTTATATTTTATATTTGTTTTTGTTTTTTTTGTTATTTGATTTTCAGTATTACATTTGATATGAATGATTAGAGACTAAAGGAAACAAAAAGGAAAATTTTCATTTTATGTTATTTTTATTTTAGAAAAGGATTATTTGAAAAATATTTTCGACATATTTTACATATACATATTACAAATGAAAAGAAGAAAAATTTTCTAGGATAATAGAAAATGTTATAGGTGAAAATATTTTTTGTTTTTGTTCTCTACTATGCGTTTGTATTTTTGAATACGATAATGTTATACAGAAATTTTAATAAAATTTATCAACAAGGTATATTTTTTTGGATTTTCTGAAATCATTGCCTTGAGATCATTGCTGTATATATATATATATTTACAGTGGTATATGAGAAAACAACTTTATGTCATCATTAAGGAAATTTATTGTGAAAAATAAAGAAAATGAACCAAAAAATAAAAAAATCAAAATCCCTGATTCTCTTGTTATTATTGTGAAAGTTATGAGGAGGGTCGGTGCATGTTACTGTTGTCATTTTTTCGTATAGCGGTGTGTAAGCTGTTGAATGAAAATCGTTTTGATTTTATCACACATTTTTTTTTTACCAAATATGTAGATACATACAAACATACATGCAAAATATTATCTTGTTTCCTTGAAATTTGATTAATGTTGTTTTTTTTTTCTTTCTCTTATATTTTCATTTATAAAATTTATTTTACACTCTAATTATATGTTTTACTCTCTCTTTTTTTTTCTCACCTCATTTAAAAAATTTTATTCTCACATTTCATTATAATTTTTTTCAGGGGAGGGAGCATTAAAATTTTCGAAATCATAAAAAGAAAGAATTTTGAAAAAGGGTGAGAAATTTTAAGAGAGAGAGAGAGAATGTTGTAAATTTAACATAGGATAGGATGATATGGAACGAAACAAAATGATAAAATTGACGGCAATTTGATTTTTTTTTTATTTTGTAGAGTGAAATGAAATTGATGAGATAAGTGCTTAAAAATACAAGAATAATATATGAGAAAGTCAGTTGGTTTTTAATTATTGCCGAATTTTTTCTAATTAAAAGTATGGTGTCATCAGAAAATTGGGGTTTTTTAAAAAAACAAAAATCGAAGAGAAAAATTTTAAAGTAAATAGGTAGAGTTGGCTTGTGTCAAATTTGTGATATCCGTACGAGTGAATGAGATTTAAGAGTTTTATAGTATGATAAATACCACATTGTTTCACACGACCTCACTTGTTTTTATAGTTGTTTATTAGTTTGTTCACAATTTCAATCATGCAATTTCAATAATTCTTATAATATAGAACCAAATGACTTTCGAAGTTCCAGGTCAGTTTCCGCCACGAGTCAAGAAATTTCAACTAGTTTTATAAAATATAATAGACCTAGTAAAAAAATTTCTTTTGCGATATTTCATTGCTGTAACTTCTATACATTCTGAGATAATACTAAAAAATTTTGGGAGTTGTATAACAGTTATCATAAGCGCTTATGATATATCAATAGCTTTTACCAATAGTTTTTTTTCATCGGAGAAAAATGTGTAAAAAAATTAAAATAAATTTTAAAATATAAATCTTCAACGTTTATAATATATTAAAAAGTAATGTGCGTGTTAAATATTAATAAATACGATTTTTATAATTTTATATTCCGTACATATTGTATAACTGGTATAAATATATATATATATGCATAAATTAAACATGTAAAAGTTATATAAGCCACGTTTTAACACACTTCCAAAGAAATTGAAAAAAAAATGTTCTATTAATTGCATTTTGTTATTCCATTCATATGTGTGTCTGTATACAAAACTTTTATGCCTTTCGAAATAGCAATTCCCTCCATTCTAACAGCTATAGCACTTCAAATCATAAAATTGAAAAACATTCATAATTAATTATGACAAAATCACAATCGACTTTAAATTCAGGAAACACAGAAAAATTGCAATATGGTTCATGTGAAACAGCATAATCAGGTCATTTAGTTACAAAATGATTTCTCACTTAAACAGTATAAATTGCAGAAATATAAAATTTTATCAGCTTCTTCCATTATTAAATAATTTGTAAGAAAACACCATTTCCTATCTTCTAGACTTCACTAGCTATTCTCAACTCTAAAAATGGGGAAAATCTAATTTCTCGCCAACTCTTCTTAACTTTGAACTGTAGATTTTACCGTATAACTCAAACAATTTATTACAGTAAAAATTTGTTCTTATCCTAAAACTATGCAATAAAATAAAAATTTGCTTGTTTTTTGAAAAAATATTTTCCTTTGAAAATGTGCTACTTTACTAGACATTAGTTGGACCTGACTTTATCTAAGTACTTTTCAGAAAATCTTTTTTATACATTTTTGATTAAATTTTAACAGCAAATATAATGTGTTTTATTTTCAAACGAGCAAATGGGCAAACATATTCATGCTTTTATTATTTTTATTTGAAAAATTACTCTTTTATATACATACACACGCATGTACATAATGCGGTATAACCATTAACCATATTATATTTGTTATATAATAATGAACATTTGTAAAATGACCTTTATGGTATAACGTTAAACCTTAAAATACTTGTGTATACAAAATATGCTTTTTAAGATAAGTTTTTTTAATTTTTTTTTTTTCTGTTTTTATTTTTTAATTGTGTGTATTTGAAAATTTCGTGATAATAAAAGTTTTTCTTGCTTTTGCTTTTCTTTTCCTCATTTTACATAAAATGTTTTTTTTTACATTAAAGTGGACCCCATAATATAAGTTTAACACCTTTTAATAAATAATATTAGATTAATATGAAAATTACAATTTGTAAAAGGTATACATGAAGAAAATACAATGTAGAGACAGGAAATTTTACATTGTACATTAGTCATGTAATATTTTTTATATATATACTCGTATACCCATATATATTATTATTGTTATTATTTATGATTATGATTAATAAATGAATTTATGCGAATATTTTTATATTCGAAATAAACCAAAGAAACAAAATGAAAAACACTTTGATTTATGAATAAATTTTGTGGAAATTTTTTTACTGTTTATAGTGAAATTAATTTTTCTTATAATTTATTATAAAGTTCATTACATAAAATATTAAAATGAAAATGAATTTCATGTAACTTAAAAGATAATAAATTTAGAAATGAAAATGAATGAATTATATAACAGATATAATGTGATATACTTAAGTATTTGCTTAATAATCTTATTCAAAAACAGAAAAATAAATCTTATTAAAATGAATTTTACCTGTAAAAATAATCTGTGTGACCTAGATGCAAATAATTATGTAAAAATAAAAATTTTTCTTTTAAAAGTTGACATTAAAAAAAGTATTCATTCCAAAAAAAAATATTATATTCCAAGAATTTCAGTGTCATTATATTTCAAAATGTAGAATATTTGAATATTGTTTTATTTGAATGCTATTTAGCTTTTGAAGTTTTATGTGAGGCCGCTTAGCACATTAGTGGCCTACTTGCAAAAATGACATTTCGAGTAAATTGCGATATTTAATTTTGAAAAAAATTTTTAAAAGGTAAAAATGAACTTATGTCAAAATAGAGTGAAAAAAAGAGTAAACTAATATTAAAAATTTTGGAAATATAGAACAATATTTTAGGCCATTGTAACTCTATTGAACAAAATAACTTATTGTTGCAAAAATATTGGATAGGCCACTAATGTGCTGAATGCCTCATGATTTGTAATTTTCATTAACTGTTATAATTAACATACATTACATATTTTATTTAAAATAATTACTGGAACATAATTAAAATAAAATATTTTTGAAATTTCAAACGAAAACTGGCAAATAATTGCTAAAAAACGTGCATATTCTAATAGAATTCACAAATAAATAAGATTTAAATTCTTCTATATAGGTCAAATATTTAAAAACAATACGAAAAAGTCATTTAATGTTTGATAATTTTAATTTTATGTAGCTGAATGCAAGAAATTTTTAAAATTTTTCATATTGTATGTTATCATGTTTTCCCTAAAAGTATGCAATAATACTGAAAAATTCTCCCATCAATAACTCGATGGTTTTGATTTAGGATAAGCATCTTTCTAATGCTCATAAACTGCAAATCAATTACTGCAAGTAAGTCACATTTTTTAAAATAATTAGGCTAGGTTTAGCATACGAAATTAGTATTAAGTTTTAGATTATTTACTTATTAGGATTAAATTTCATATATAAATATTATTAATAAAAAAAAATGGTTTTTTCAAGAATCTGTTAAATTTTTCCAATAGCTAGCTAATGTAGAAGTATATTTATGCAATTATTATAAAATTATAATAAGATTATGAAAAAAGAATTTTGAATATACAATAAATAGATCTTTTGCTCTATCTGTATTGTTAACAATTTGCAATGAGACAGTTCGCAAGGTTTCGGATATTTTACAAAAAAAAAAAAATCTTTTGTTTAACTAAGATTAATTTTTTGTTGTGTTATTATGATTTGTAAATACTTAAAATACAGTGCAGGGTAAAATAAAATAATTTAAACGAAAATTATCCTTCATCTAATTCAATTCTAACAGTTGAATAAAATTAAAACACCGGAATAACATTAAGAAAAAATGCAAACTAATACAAGAAAAAATGATTGATTTTAGTATTTCCCTGAAAATAATACGACGAAATTATTGCCAATGAACCTTATTCCTAAAAGGTAAAGATCTTATAATATAAAAGAATTTGTGTGATTTTTAAATTTTTACACTGATTTTACATGATCTATTCGTATATTTTACAATCATATTTCAAAATAATTTTTATAAATCCTGAACTTGAGCTGTGATAGCATTGTTTAATAAAGAACTTAACTCAAATGAATGTTATTTTGTTCAAATTCAGTTTCTTAATATTTATTTTTAATTGGAACAACGCAAGCAATTAAACTGATTAATTTCTACTTGTATAACACTTTAACTTATGAATATTTTACATATGTATCACGAATTATGATAGAAAATACCACAATATTTATAAATATAAATTTTCCAGACATGTAATACATATTTATAAATTATTATTGTTCTATAGTACGCAAAAATGTTATAAAAGCTAAATTTAAAATAATTATTTGTTTTTGTTTTTCTTTTGAAATAATGAAAAATGTCATACTAAATAAAATTTTAAAAATATTTCTATTATGTGTGTGTGCTTTAAAAGAAAAGTTAATTTTATAAAAATGATGAAAAAAGAGGCAAAAACACTAAATGGAAATTTTTTTTTTCCATTTGTTTTTTAAATAATAAAGAAAATGTCTACATTAAATTAGAAAAGAAGCAAAAATGAAAAAGTAGAATCGAATTCTCAGTATGAATTTTTCTTTCCTTGTTATTTTCTACTTTTGATTTTTTTCTCTTGTATTTTTCTGTTTCATTATCATAAATATTAAAAACAAAAAGCAAAATATTAATTTATGTACATTATGTATGTAAAGTTGCTTGATTCTATGATTGTTGCGTTATTTTTTTTATTATTATTCTCTCTTATTTTTATACTTAAGGATATTCATTCATTAAGACTCATGCAAGCAGTAAAATGTCCTCCCTCTCCCAACCTCTGTCTCCCTCTCCCTCCCACATATAGTACATAATGATCTCTTTAAAATGTTTTTTTTTTTCTGTTTTGTTTTGTTTTCTCTCTGCCTTTTATTATTTTTGTTATTATGCTTTTGTAACAATTTATTTGTCTCCTGTGGCCAAACATTCATGAATAATCTCTATTTATTTTAATGTACTCAAATATACATAAATATTTACAGCTACTAAAAGTGTATTATGTACATAATATAGAATATATATATGTATATAATATTTTATATTTTATTATTATGTAAATTTGTATTTAGTTTTTTTATTTAAATAAACTATAAAAGAAATAATATAAGAGAAAATTAAGAAAATATTTGTTACTTTCTCGATATTAGTCAAATATTTTTAGAAAATGGAAGTGCATATATGAAAAATGAAATTTTAGTCTACAAGAGTGGGTCAAATTCATTGTTTTTTTTTTCAAATTATTAATTATTTTCTTATTCAAATTATGGAATAATAGTAGGGTCTGCGGGAGGAGACTGCCATACATATTCTGTGCATATGGTTTGGACGGGGGTTTCTCAGTGTTGCGGAGCTTAACTCAAATTCCCTGAAGGATATGTCCAGGTATTTACTTGTGACAGGGGTAGTGCATGTAGAATGTGGGAAGACAACAATAAACAGTGGCTAGCTACGGTAGTCGAATGTGAGAAATTCCTTTGCCGGATTTCTTTTAATATTTATTCTTTATTTCATTATCTTATCACATACCAATAATTTAAACAAAATTTCTATATTGTTATATTTATAATTTTGAATTTGAATATCGCGATTTCTCCTTTCATTTTAACATCGCGAGAAAGTATCAGAAAGATGTAAAGGAAAAAACCCCAAAAGAAAAATCACAACAACAATAAATTTCATTTCCTGGTCGGTTCTTTTATAACAAATATAACAATAATGCTTGTATCCTTTTTCGATGTTTTGTTTATTTATTATTATTATTTACTTTTTTTTTTCAACTTTTGAAATACAATATTAATAATTGTATCCTTTTTTTGTGTTTTTTCCTTAAAGAAACGGCAAAAAAAAAATAATAGTAGCAATAATAACATTGCATTCATTTATAAGAAATTAATTTTCTTTATAATTATTTATATGTGTATATTATTAAAGTAGAAAACAAACAGCAGTTAGTCTCTATACTTAGATATTTAATAATAGAAATGTTATGAATTTTAAGGGAAAATAGAAGCAGTTCAAAGAGACTAAGTGACATAATAATTAAATTACTTATATTTAAGTTGCGTTTGTATGCAATATGAGAATATGTACAATGCGGCGAAGTTTGGTATTCATAATTTATGATTTGAATCGATTTCAGTTTCATTTTAAAAGTATAATATTGAATTTTGTTATACGCAACTCGACAGAAATTATCAAAAAAAAATTTATATGAGAATTCTGTTGTAAACTACCGGTTCAATACCATATTCATCACATAGCATCATTTCTCTCATACAATTTTACATTATATATAATAATTAACTTAGTCTAAAAAAAAACCAGTTACCAAAGAATGAAGATTTAATTAAAATTATTATACACAGTTTTGAGTTTCAATTAAAAACCAACGCTAAAATTAATATTTTTATTATTATAGAGCGATCTGTTGTATTTTTTTTTTTTTGAAATAAAATCACTAACATAAAAAATAATACATCCTGACCAGACTTTGTCTACATCATACAAATTACTTTTCTTATTTAAGAATGTTGGGCTCAAGATCTATGAATCGGATCTGAAATGAATAAAAAATTCTAAAACTTTTAAATCAAAAGGAAAATTTCATTTTTCGATGAAAAATTTTAAAACTTTTACCCTGAAAATTTTTTTACACTACTACTTTTCCCTGGCCCTAAAAAATTTTTAAGAATTTCGCGTATTTTCGCCTTAAAAAATGAAAAAATGAATAATAGTCTTAATTAACAATTATTTCTTTACTGAAATGTAATGCAAAACAAATCATATATTTAATATTTACGATATTAAGCTCATTATTTACTCTATCACCATATATTTTGTCACTCTAAATATAATTATATCCAAAAATAATATTAAATTTGTAAACCTAAATAATATTTTAAAAATTACATGTTTTATTTAAAAAAATATATAGTATAATTTTAATAAAATTACATAATTTATTTCAAATTAATTTCTTGATTACATTTCTAGTAACCAGCTACTTATATCATATTTTAACTTCTAATTTCATGTATAACATGTCATTATAATAATTACATAGTTCAAAACATAAGAGAATAATATAAATATCCTTGTCTTGTAGTAAAGATATTATGAAAATTCGTTAATATTATACCAATATAACCATATAATTGCAATTTTTTTTTAATCTAGTTATCAACAAAATTAACTCAGTAATTTAGGAACATAAATAGTATTTTTTAAAAAAAAAAAAAAAATTTTAGCAGAATAAGAATTATTATCTATGTCAAAGAAATCGAATTTAAGAGTAAAAGTTCAACTAAGTATTCCAAAATTTTTAGTATTCCAAAAGAAAATTTGAATTTTGTTTTTGCAATTGTTAATTAAGATCAACTTAATAGCTCTATTTCTTCAATTTAAAATAGATTTCAAAATTATAAACCAAATTACCGGAAAATTTTTAATATTAATGTTTGAGCTTCAAAATAATTTTCTCATTTTTTCATAAAAGTTTTCGTACAGTTTCTCTTTTTTCTAAAAATTTTAAGCCATTTCGGAATTTGATCCATACCAAATTTTAGTATATTAAAGCAAAAATTACTAAATTTAATATGAAAAATCTTTGATATTCGAATAATTTGAATAATCCCTAAAAGTATGCAATATTTATAATTCAAGTAGAAACAATGTAAATTTTGTTGTAATTAATGTTAGTGAATACCCTGTATAATGCTGTATATGATCAAATATCAGATAATATGCTTATCAGCTAGAATTTACATATATAAATCTAAATAGTGTCTATTCTTACATGAATGTTACTTTGAACTATGTATAACATGTTTAATATAATATTAGTATTTAAAAAATAATATTTCATGTAAAATTTTCTATAGCTAAGTAATTTTTGATAATATACTACAATTTTTTAATTTATCATACTTGCAAAATTATACACATTTAATATGATATACTTTTATGTAATTATGTTATGTACATATTTCATGTAAATAATACATAAGTATATTTTTAATAAATAATTCTATACTTCCGGTTCTATCCAAAAATATATTCCAACTCCTGTTTATTAATAAATAAACATCATAATTTTGTTGATGATTTTTTCTTTTCATATTTAAGTTTTATGCATAAACCAACGTTAGCATATAAATGTATGCGCAAATTTCTGTATTTTTTATAGGTATACAGAGTGTTCCGCCTACTACTTGTTTTCGAGCTACATCCTGTTGGAACAAAAAGGTGGCAGATTTTTATTGCATATAATTTAATGCTTATATGGGTTGGTACACTCGTATGGTTCAGAAGCTGCAAGCATTTATTTTAACGGGCATATCTGCACCGTTCTCCCACTCATACTGGAAATCGATCAAAACATCATATACCCGAAATTATTTGCCAACTCATACGAAACACCCTGTTTATCATATGTATGGTAAAAAAAACTTATTTTGTACTACGTTTCCGTATACATTATTTAATAATCTTTTAATCAAAAAGTTAAAACTTACATAGCAAAGCAAAAAAACGCAAAAAAAAAAATTTCGACAAAAACTTTTCTCCTTTCTTTTTTTTATCAAACATCTTCTACTTTTTCATAATAAATTATATGGTACATATAGAGAACATATAAATAATTATTATGTATGTAATTTACCAACATAACCACTAACATAAAAAATAATATTCATAGTTACTTATGTGTGTATATTGTATGTAAGTTTTTTTTAATAAAAATTTAATTAGCGTTAATTATAATTTCGCAGGCAACTTTTAAGGTTTACAAATATCAATGTGTAGCTCAAAATTTCCATGTATAAATCTACTTACATAATATCTATATAAATTACATATTGAAATATAAAGCATATTTGTATTAAGAAGGAAGCATAGACATGTATATCTAGTTTTAATTATATATACTTTAACATAAGGATCATGTATCTACATAATTTCACATCATGGATGAAAAATATTAAAAATAAAATTTTCAAAAAAAAAAAAAGAAAACTTTTAATAAACTAGCTACTTGATTACCTTTATAAACTTTTGTACAAGTAAATTATTATACAAGTATATTATTTTTGAACTATTTGGTATACACATAATTTATATTTCAGAAAATATGCAATTTTTTAAATAATTTAAATATCCTTATGATGTAGATATATTTGAAAGGAAGTAAATCTTGCTTTAGTAGGTATATATATAGCAAACATATGCTTTGTCATGCATATAATGACGAAATCAATAGGGGTGTCATTGTTGAAATTTTAAAAGTTTAAATTTTTCTGTACAAAATATTCTTGAAAAAAAGAATTGCGTGACAGATGTACATTTTCCAAACATTGATTCTAGATTTCTGATTTAAATATGAAATCTTGTATGCCTTTAAGAAAAATACGAAAGAGATAATAAAATTTCATGATTCGGCTGCCAATCAAAAGATGTAAATGTAATGTGTAAGATGTAAAGTGTTATAGTATAATTAGACCAAATTATAATTATGCAAATATAGAATTCAATACCTTAATGGCTATAAAAGGGATTCTAGAAGCAAAAATTTCATTTTCATTTCATGCTAAAACTACAATTGCTATAAAATCCAAAATTTTTATTTCATAAAAAATCACACATTTATGAAACATTTTGTAATATTTTATATCTGTTTTATAAATAGATTCCTATTGGTAGCTATTTTGTTATTTTACAAGGAATATTTTGTTGAATTGGTTTTGTACATAGTATGTAAGCATGAAATAATCTTGTCGAACTCCTAAACTAAAATTTTCAATGTTACACTATTATATTAAAATATTTTTTAAAAAATTGCATACTTTCAGGATAACCATATTAAATTTTTTATTTATCACATTAATAAAATTTTATTAAACTAGTTTAATACTTGGTGATTAAAGGAAAAATTTTTGAAAATCACCTTCCTTCCATTTATAGTGAATATAGTCTGTAATATTATTTGTTATAATAGAATTGGAAGCTCAATCCAAAATTGCATATATAATTCCCGAATTTGAAAAAAAAATTAAATGAAAATATAAGAAAATATTATTCTTCAAAATTTACCATTTTATTATTATTATGGTTTTTGCACAAATAATATATATATTATTAAGTAAATGAATTCAAAAATTACATTTCCTTATCAAAAGCATTCAAGTATAATTTTAGTAAATATTCTGCTTTTCTCTAAACGCCTCTATTCGTTTATGCCATAAATGAAAAGAGAAATTTACAGAAATTTTTTTTTGCTCTGATAGAGTAACAAAATGAAATGCAAAAATGAAAACGAATCTGTTTTCTCTATCAAGAAAATTATACATAGAATTCAAGAGAACGTATGAAGACATAAAATTAAAAGAAAATATTATTTAGGGATTAATTATATACAAATTCATTTACTCTCCTTGCTTTGGTATACTACAAATTTCCAAATATTTTATTAAATTTTTCTGTCTTTTAATTTAAATGTGAAATGTTAGAATAAGTATATTTGTACAAATTTATGTAATTAAATAAATTTATGGAAATTAATGAACTATTTAATGAAAATATATTTGCCAATAAAACACAAAAGTTGTCATATTTAAAAGGATATTTTCGATTAAAATAAGTAAAAAATAATTGAATTTTCTTGGAAATAAAAGAAAAAATATTTATAATGAATTTAAAATTTTTCTATAATCATTATTTTCTTACATATATGCATATTTTTTGAAGAATTATAAAATTTTCAACCTAATCCATTTATAGCTTTATTTAAACATTTATAACATAAACTTGAATAAAGAAGTCCCTATGTGCCCTATTGTAAACATTGTATACTTGATTACCATTGCTTCAAATAATTAATAGAACAGTGAAATTCCACAAAATCTAAAATTATTTAGCAGATTAAGATTTTGATTTAGCAGTATTATTAAAACATTAATAACATTCTTGATTATGTTATAAACGGGAATTTTATAAATATGTTGTTGACTTGTTATGTTTATTAAAGCAAAAAGAATCTTATGGCAGGGTAACAAAATTTTTACATTCACCTCATTTCTTGTATTAAAATTCTAGACTGCAACATGAGTCTGTTTTATTCAGTGGTGTAACTTCATTTATTAAGCCGAATAAATTGGCTGATCAGTATTATATTTTGTGTTAAGGCTTATTCTTCTTCTCCTTTCGACTATAAATGCAATATTATATCTAAATTAGCATATTGACATTGGAATAATTTCATAACTAGAAAATTTTAAAATTGCATTTTTCTAAATTTAAAAAAAAAATGGAATTTAAAGAAAAGACTCAAGAAAAGTGTAAAAAATGTTCATTGCTAAAATGAGACTTGAATTTAATTTATTTTTCGCTCTGATTGTTTCGTACAAGGATAATGTTTGCAAGAAAATTTGTTTAAAATCTTTATATTTTGCATAAACGTATACATAAATAGTCTATGTTGTTTTATATAAGAAAGGTATATAACTGAATTAATTTTGAGCACCTATAGATTAAAATTTCCAAAATCACAAATTATTTCATATCCTTAATTTTTTTTTCTTAATTCCTTATGTATTTAAACTAAAATAATTCTAATTGTAAATAAAATATTTTTACTATATAAATGCCGCCACATTCTAGACCTAATTTAGAGCATATTTAAACCAATTTATTAAAATACTTCAATAGTTTGTTAATAAATTAAATATTTAAATATAAAAACCAAAATTTTTTGAGTCATATTTTTGGCATACTGAGTATCGACACTTGAACTTGTAGAAATCTTCAAAACAGCGTTAAGGATATTTTTATACGCATATAATTTTTTCGCAAATAAAGCTCAAGAAATCCAACTAAACTATACAGTTTTACTCTAACTGTCTATATTTCAATTTCCACAAAAACATTTTTTACAAATTCCAAATAAAGGTACTTAATTTAAAATTTTGTGTATTATTACCAAATGTGCCATAAATATTTTATTACAATTTAATAATAATAATTGAATTTTAATTGAATTTAGTGAGAAGTGTCATTTAATTGAGAATTATTGAGTAAAACTCTGGATATATGTAGGTATTAAATACAATCTAAGATATTTTTATAAATAAATTTCAAATACAGAGTGAATAATGATAAAAAAAAATCAAAATTCTAATTTAATATTTAGCTTGAACTTGATTGCAATACACTTGAGTAGTATTTAATTTCTATATTTTTGTTAACTTTTCATATATCCTTCAAGCGTCCTACCTATTGAGCTATAATTATAATACAAAAAAATTACCGAAATTTATTCTTAATGTTCCTTAACAATACAATTATATGGACTTATATATTATGTGGTTTTGATTCGAACAATCGATCATTAATAAAACACATAATTCTCTTATTCCCTACCGCAGTTTTTCCATTTTTTGATTCAATCCTCTTATACTCTTGTTACATGATGTCAATAATTATTATATACAATATTTATAAAGATAATTTTGACAATATTAGAATTTTATTAGAATTTTGTGCAAAAAAAAAAAATTCAATTGAATAAATTATTATGCATGGCATAAAAAAAAATACGTATAATTTGTTAAAAATGTAATAAAAATGATATTATGATCGTATAATAAGTGTATTCATAATAAAAATTAATGTAATATCATTAATATGTCATAAAAGCAAGAAAAAATGTAGAAAAAAATAAGGTGTGCTTCAGGTGTACCAACATACACCTGAATATTGCTTATTAAACCGTCCAATACAAATTCTAAAGATTCGATTACCTTGAATATATCCGAAGATTAAATTCATTTACTTTTTGTTTTTCTTTCTTTTATATTTTTCTTTTTTTTGTTGCTTTAATAATCAATCACAAAAAAGTCACTCACTTTTTTATTTTTGGTGAATAAATTATAACCTAAGCCCATATACTTAAACTATACACTTAATACATAAAGAGCCTACATTATGTTTTGTATATCGAAACTTGTGTGCTCAAAGTAATAAAAAATTATTTTATAATGGTGTATATACTCTTGTATGTATGTATGTATGAATGTGTATACCATATTATTTATATATGTATGCGTTCAATTGTAATAAATTATTTTTATGTTAATTTTTTTTTTTTTTGCATCAAAATTTATTTATCAAAACTTTTCTTTTAAAAAAAAAGAACCCAAGAAAAAATGTTACAGAGGAGAAACGAAAGATAAAAGAATCTTATTGAACTGAAAGGAATTTACAGGGTGATTCATTGATAAAAGTGGTTTACCATATTATAAACGTCAATTTTAGTAATTAACAATTTTTATTTAGAATTGAAATTGTTACCGAAAGTATTGCAGTAGCACTTCACGATTTCACTTCGCACTAGCAATTTAGTCCGCAAATATTTCGAACTAAAAATTTTTGACATTTAATAAATCTTTCGGAACAGAATAACTGGTACATCAATGCATATTTTAATAACATTTTTATGTCAAAATTATTGTGACAGCGTCGAAAAAAACTTTTATTTTAGCATCATTCGGTTATATTCGGTAAAGGTTATAGGAATATTGAAATATTGTCATATTGTAAAATAAACAAATTCATATATCATTTGTTTTGATGCTTGATGGTATTACACGCATTTGAGCCTACATTATTTAAATTAATGAATATGACTTTGCTTACAAATTCTGTACAATTCATTGCAATCGGAATATTTAATATATTTGGAAACATTTGCTACAAAAAACTCTAAAAATTTGTTCACAATATTAAAGGCAGTTGACTGAGAGACTCCCTAACTAAAGTAATAACACGATTCCAATAACGATTCCAATACATCCTAACCATAATTTTTTAAACATACTTTGCATGCCAATCTTTTAAGCGTTTAATGAGCCAATCTTAAATATCTTTTACTTTTGCTGCCATTATCCATCATTATATCTAATATAAATTTATTGCTAAATGCAATCATCTAATATACATTTAACAACATTAAATTTTTAATTTACACTAGACACTATTCGGAGTTTAGTGGAAAAAGAATAAGATTTTAGCACGAAATGCAATAGGTTCATAAACAGCAATATAATTAGTATTAAGTTTTAATGGCGTTTTTGAGTTACAGGGATTTTAAGAAAAAATTTCGTCTTGCTTAACTTTTAGCAATGCCTTTAAGATATATAAGCTTTAAAAATGTAGGAGCCTTAATTTTAATGTGAGCTTTAAAAATAGAACAATATATGAGATTCTTTTGGAGAAATTTAAAAAAATGTGAGATTCTTTTCAATTAAGATATGAGATTTCAAGTCTTTTATTAGAAAAATTTTATATTTTTTTGAAATGCAAATTATAAGCAAGCAAAACTATGCAATTACAAATAATGATTTTTTGTTAAAATCGCTAATAAATTTTGATGTTATTTTTAATATCCTTAAATTCATATTTTCATGCACTTACTAATGAACTACCCTGTATATTATGCTTATTATAATATTATATACAATTATGTTGTTTTTATTTTGGCCTTTAATAACTCAAAATCCAAACCTATACACAGTGACAGTGCTCTTATGCGTTAGGTTTTTATTCTCCATGGATATTTTGAGGTAGGTATTACAGGATTCAATACAATTTGATTGTCACAATAAATTATTAATAGCATATAAGAATTTTTTTTTCCTTATTTTTCTCGTTTTTTTCTTATAATTTTCATTTTTTTTATATATTATTCATCTTATATGCATATATACTGTATGTAAGTATGCCTATATGTAGAAAAATTCAATATAATATACAAACACAATTATTTATAGGTGTTTGTATTATAAATAAATAATTTATACATGAATTCTTATCATTATTTCATAAGAGTTTTTTTTTTATAATGTTGAACACAAGCAGAAAGAGAAAAACAAAAAAAAAAACCGAAAAGAAACTGCTTTCAACGATATCGCCTAAAATATTTTGTAAATGTTATGAACAATGTGATTGACTCCTTGCATTAGTTGTGAATCTAAAACTCTCGCACTGTTATCAAAAACGTATTTTCCAAATTTTATTTTACACCGAAGAATGAAATCAGAAACTTAAGCACAATTTATTAATAAAATCTTTACATCCCGATCGCCTAAAATTCAATTAATTACTCTGACTTATTTCAAATATTTTACATTGAAGTAAACAAGAATAATATCAAAATTTAAGTCTTATCGCGTGGTATAATTAATTGTCATGGTTTTCACTAAAATATTGCAGGTCGCGAAAACTACTCGTAACACGTTTCGCTGCAAAGATAATAGATTGCAGGAGAAAAAGTGTGACCATCATGCGAATACCCGCGGTTAACTAATCATCTACCCAGTAAAAATACAAAATGATTTAAGAAACTAAAACAGAGCATCGAATATCGACTGATCACATTATTACGACCATTGGAAGACGCATAAGGAATAGAATAGGAAATCGGAATAAGGACTAGAATAGAATATTAGAGAACGATGGAGAAGCTTTGCAGAATCTCTAAGCCTCTAAAGAGAATGAAGTAGGAAAAAAAAATAACAAGTCCTGCAAATAAGGACAACTCTCCTGTTCTCGAAATTCTTCTCTCCTCGAAAATTTCCTATATATCGTAATTTAAGCAGAAAATGCTACCAGTTCAGGTATTAGTCAAATTAAATATACTTTATACAAAATTTTAGCCAAATTTACGATAAACAATTAACATGAGTAAATCAATTTGCTTAAGAGCACTTGGTTTGAATTTAAAATTTCCCTCTTCAATTTTACAAACATTTGTCTTAAAGTGATAATTATTCAACAAGTAAGAATTCTTCAACAATATATAAGAAAAGTATGTGAAATGAAAAAAAAAATCAAAAGGTATACGCAATATAAACATAAAAAATTTATGATTTTCGTTAAAAAAAAAAAATTATTGAATTTTTTTTCCTCCTTTCTTTTTTTTTGAAAAATATAATAATGTTTCTGTGTAGCTAGAGCTATATACGAGTAGTTTTATAAAAGGACTCTTTCAATAAAATATAACAGGTACATTAGAAAAGAAAAATAATATATATAAATGTATAATCTACATAATATTCTACATATATTTTCTACATACCTATACAACATCTTTAATATTCTCTTGTATATTAACGCTTCTATTCGAATATATTTTAAATTTGACTACATATATAGCATCTCTAAGTTATTCATACGAATTTGTCACTTGATATTACTTTGTAATTCAATATGAAATACTAGATTCTCAAAAAAATCCTTATTCCATCTTCAAAATTACATTGTACACATTATTATCCTTTTAATCTGAAATACAAGAAAGCCATGTTTTAAATAAATAAAACAAAAAAACGAAAAACACTATTTTCTCTATACTTGAAATTTTTTTTTCCACAAATTAATTTCTTTAAGGTAATTGTAGCCCTCGGGAATATCTTAAGAAGAACTAAGTTTAAAAAAAAATATTCTTATATAAAAAAAAAGTAAAAAAATATAAAAATAATTTTTAAGAAATGCCTTTAACGCCAGGAGGCACTATTAATATCGTAAGAGGAAAAAAAAAACTCTTATATTCTCTTTTTAGTAATTGAACGTGCTAAAAGGATACAATAAATAAGAAAAATCCAAAATACTAGCAAATACCAAGTTATTCTTTTTAATTTAACTAAAACTTGTATATTTTTTAATAATAAATAATTAAATTATATTTAAAATTTATTTTGTGAATAATTTAAAGAATTACAAACTAACATGAATTTGTCACACATATATTGTTATTATTGTAAAGGACAACGTAAAATAACGAGAGTGGCCTGCAAATAAATTCCTGAAATTATTTTTATTAAGTACAACTCAAATCTTAACTTATTTAAAGTTTCGAATGTTTGCAGATCAATTCTCACATTGCAAATGTTATATTGTTATATCGTATTCGTATCGTATATAATTTACACCGATTATCTGCACAACTTATTAATATTTTCTTAACAATATTTTATTTTTCTATTTTTATAACTTGAATAAGCCTTAGTTTACTATACTCAACATAAGCGATCATATGTAAGTGATAGTATAACTATTCATAATGTTGTTATTGATTGTTATAATGTAGTTATATACCTTCTTATATAGTTATACATTACGCATATGAAATGAACACTTAAACTAGAGAATAAAATGAAATATTTTTCAATTTCTGCTACTTTTTTTTATTGTTATTTTTATTTTTATGAACTTAAATAGTTAAAATGGTTCTGCGTTAATTACATGCACTTATATTTATATTACTGGCATGTTTGAGGGCGCCAGTAGCATCCGTCTTTGTGGCATTAACGTAAACGAAAGACGAATTTTATTTTTTTGATTTTTTAATCGATTTTTCCGAACTACAACACATAAACATATTTCAAAGAATAGAATAATTTAAAAACCAACAATAGGTTGTACGAGTATACGTAGAATCTTAAAAAGTTAGAAAATTAAAAAAAAAAATTACCATAAGTCACTGTATTACAAGTCCTTATGAAATCCTTAAATTTAAAGAAACTATATAATTAAAATGCTATAAAATTTTTATTACTTGACTGTAATTACTAGCTGTTATTAATTAAAATTTTCGTCTTTCGATTGCATAAATATTGAAGACTGGTGCCTGTACCGCCGTCAAACATGCTACTATTTTAATATTTGAGAAATAAAATGATGAAATTTCGTTCAAGAAATTTTAGTTTTGATTCTTCAGAATAATCAAAATTTATTTATTTCAATTGCAAATTCAAGAGGTTATTCAACTCAACAGCAATAATAATTATTGACCATTGACGTTGCTTTAAAAACATTTTTTAAAATTCTGCTTACTTGCCAAAAAAAGCCTTTGCTCTTTTTTCTCTCTTTTCTTTCGAATCAATTTAAAATTCTTTTTTATATGTTAAGTTTTTTTCCATAAAGATGCCATATGGATTTTTATATAGAAACCAACCGAATTGTATATTTTTGCAAAACACGTAATATTAAAATTCCATAAAATCGAGCACAATACAGAACCGAAAACACAAAAAAATAAACTAAATAGAAATTCAGGTTCTAGGTTATTGATATCAAATAAAAAATATAAGTAATAATAAAATCGAAATTATAATTTATTGGCAAAAATCCAAGAAAAATTTTTATTGTAGAAAATTTTAATTTAAATTCTGTATACAATTTGGTAAGGGTAAAAATAAATGAAGGGTAAAAATTAGTTCATATTTTTTCAATTAATAAATGGTCAAAAATTTTGTAAAATAATAAAAAAAACCAATAATCATGTACATGACAGAGGATAACCTAGAGTTTTATATGGTAGATTTGATAAGTGAAGAAAATTTCACAGTCAATTTTAATTCAATTAAATTCTTTTTTTTTTTGAAATTTTATAAGGGGAGGAATTTATTTAAATTGCAATTGTATTGAAAAATATTTGATATTTTATTGTTATTATTTTGTACTCGTAAATAAAATTATTAAAGTGAATAAAATTATTTTAAGTGAGAAATTATGCAGTTCATTTGATACTCACATTGAAATATCACTATTAATTATACTTTCTTTTGTAACATGCTCCCTAATTACTTTTAATGTACTCTAAATTGAGAATTCCAAATTCCGAGTAAATTAGTTTCTAGTATTTTATAACAAAATCCAGTCTAAATTCAATTTCTTTTTCAAGTAATTATTGTTTAATTTAGTTGATTCTTAGTTCTTTAACAAATTGTTTTTACTTCTTTAACAAATTGTTACTTAAAATCACAAAAATGAAATTAAATATTCGGCGTAACTACTAACTATAATTAATTATTACCTTTATAATTATGAACTGAGGGAAAATGGTTTACCACGGGTCTTTGATCTTCATGTAATTGAAAATAAAATGCCTAAATCCTTTTATATTTAATTTGTTTATTTATCACACAATCCACTATTAAAATCTAAATTTTCTTGTAAATAATGCAATTTTATTTTCTCGCACTCCTATAAATATGCAAAATATTTTTCTTCTGTCTTTGCTTTATCTTTATTCTAGTCATTATTAAATAATTTTGTGCATAATGTAAAAACTAAATTTATTTTTTTTTCTCTTCTAATTTTAAATTTATTTCAGAAACATTTAATATTGCTTCGGATATATATATATATATATATATACATATATATATATATATAGAGAGAAATACAAATATTTAGTATTAATCATGGTCAAATAATAACAAAATTTTCACAATTCTTGACCTAAAAAATGAAATATAGCTACGAGAAATGTGAAAAAAAAAAATTTGTGTTTGTGAGCGATGCAAAAACAGAAAGAAAATTCACCCCTTCTTTTAATAAATTTTTATTCTATATTTAATTAAGTTGAAGTTATAAATTTTATAAAACAGAGATAAATTCAATTTAAAAAGGGATGAAATATGCTCAAGAAGATTTAACAATTCGCAATTGTGTATAACCAAGTTTTTTTGAATAAAAATTAACTTTTTTTTCTTATCTCTTGTAGCTGAAATGATTTTATTCCATTTTTTCCCCATTTTTTTCCTTTTATATGCATTTCAAAGCAAAAACTTATAGAAAATTTATCAAAACTGTAAAAAAAGAAAAACGATGAAGAAAATATGCATAAAATTTTGTTGAATCATTTGAAAAATATTCGTTTCAAAATGCTATATAAATGTAAAAAAAAAAATTTGTATTTTATTTGTTTCATACTTTGAGCAAACAATCTTAGGAATGTCTTGAATTGACAAAAATATCTATATTAATTATTTCGTTTTGTCTTCAGATTTTATCAGGAATGCATGTAGCATCTTCTACTACTAACAATTAAAGAATATTATTTTCCACTAGAAGTTCAAATTTTATTAAACTAAAAAAAATTTGAAATGAGTCTATTTTGCATTAATTAGGCCTATCAAATTACGATGAATATAACAATTCAAATGAAATTTATAAGTTTCGAAAGATTAATCTTTTAAAATAGTGGTCTTTAACTAATTGAAATAAAAATACAATCCAAATAGAATGATATATTCAGTTCCTCGTTGACTTAGTAGTATAACAGCAAAAAACTAACAGTAGTATAACAGTTGTATAACAGTCGTATAACAGTTTATGAAAATCTATTTATCAATAACAACGAGCTGCAAAAAAAGTGTTATATTATATAAAGCCTCTTTCGTAAGTAAATAATTTGAATCGAAGCTGAATAAGAAATTATAATGATAATAATTACAGAAACACTCTACGGTCAAAAACTCATATTTTTCGCATTTTTGCATTATAATGCAATTTGCAACACTACAACATATTTTAACATTAAATTTTGCAATTTTGCAAAAATTGTTTGGAAAAATTTCCATTACTTCATGATTTCCCATAACTGTTATACAATATTATTTTATAATATAGACCATAATAAAAAAGCGTGTAAAAATTTATGAACCTTGAATGAATTTTCTTCTACATGAAATATTTTTAAATTTAATTAATTTACTTTTTTAACCCCATTTTTTTTTTCTAATTTAAATTTTTCTATCTATTACAATTTGAATTACATTTTTTTTTGTCTTTTTATCTTCATGTTGCTTGCTTAACTTATTTTATTAGCTTTCTGGGGGTTTTCTATTAATTTCAATTAATTTTTTTCTTTTTTGTTTTTATATCATTGCTACTTTTTAATTTATTTTGGTATATTTTAAAGTGTAATATAAAATTAAATTTTTTTTCTCTTTTATATTCAATTTGTAACAAGGAATAAAAAAATTAGTAGTTTTTTTACCTATACGTTTACATTTTTCTTTTGAAGTTTTAAAAATTTTGGTCATTTTTCAAAATATCACGCAGTTGGAGGCGTAAGGCTTTATTTGCAGTACTTAATTTTTGTTTTAAAATTTTTAACAAAATTTTTTTTATATCTGATTAGCAATTACAATATTGCAATTGCGGTATCCTCTTGGTGGATAATAAATATATTGCTAATAAGTCTAGTTTATTACTGATCTAACACATACTTACATCTAATATGAGATATATAAGAATGGTATATATTATCCCAATTCAAGTACAAAAGAGATAACACTAATATATTACAAGCATACGTATTCAGGCCACGATAATACTAATATATTTTTTGTTTTAGAAGAAAGTGATTTGAATTTGAATAAAAATTTTAGATAATTTTAGTAGTTTTAGGTAATACAACCATATTTTAAAAAAAATTAATTGTATTGTAAGTGAATTTCATTTTCTCATCATTACATTTCATTTCTAATAGAACAAGCAACGGCATATGGATACCACACCATTTCTAAATTACCACTATAATTTGTTAAATTATTTATTCAGTTTTAAAAAGAAATTTCATTTCAATAATCAAGGACGCACTCTATTTGAAACTTTTTACAAAATCCATAAAATCATAAAAATGGAAGGCAAATCCTTTTTCTTTTAATTCATAAAAAAAAAATCTACTTTCCAAAATAGAAAAATTTCATATTTCTAAATTGCTTATTTCAGAATTGCTTGACGATTGAATATACGAAGCAAAAATATTTTAATAGCTAGTGTTGTATTCCAAAAAAATTTTCAAATATAGGCCATAAAAAAAAATTGTATTTGTTTGATAAAATAGCGTTAAAAAAAAATATATTACTTGAAGCAGAAATCAAAAATGGAGAAAAAAACAAAACATTAAAATAAAAATGTAATTTTAAAATGCAAAAAGAACCTTGTACCGAAAACAAAGCATTTATAGTTAAACTTTCTGAAGTTTTTTATATGCTGTTCAACAAAACAAAAAAAAAAAAATTTCATTGAAGAAAATTTTCACTTTGATATTCATTTATATACAGGGTGGTTCGGTAAAAAGTACAGTATCATTGTTTGAGACATTAAAAATAGGTAAAATTTTTGCTTGGAACTAATTGTCAGCTCTCAATGGTTTCCGAGATACAGAGATTTTAACGATACACAGAGAATTTCACGAAATTTACCAAGCTTGCTCAAGCTTATAACTTCTATTGTGGAAAAATTAGAAGATTCATACAAACAATTCTCAAAATATCAACTGCTTTCAAAAATGACTATTGTGGTTAAAAATTAATAATAGTTGATAATAACAGCAGTTTAAATTAGTTAAAAATCAATTTTTCGAGCTCCTACATTTTACTAGGACCTTTAAAATCTTAATACAGAAACGCTTTTTTTTGCTATATCCCATTGTACGGGGAATATAGATGGAATTTTTAAGGTTTAATGACTTAAATTCAAGTTTAAACAGTTGACCAAAATTCTATAACAGATTATCGGATTAGTGAAAACTAATAAAATCAAAAAGATTTGACTTTTCCTAAAGTTTGAATGCTTGGTATAACGAAAGTGCATAGAATACGTGATCAAGTTAAATCGTGCTTTTATGCTCTTTATTAGAGCGCTTTCAAGAGCTGTTTATGTAAACCTTCTATTTTTTTCAGAATGGAAGTTATAAGAAAAAAACTTGGGCAAGTAAAAATTTCTTGAAATTCGTCAAAATTTGTCCTATATCTCGGAAACCGTTGGAATTTCACAATTAGTTCTAAACAAAAATTTCACTCATGTTTAATGTCCTAAACAATGCCATAATAATATTGTACTCTTTACTGAATCATTTTGTATATGTACATAATATTACGAGCATATTCAAATATGTGTATGAACAAATATATGGATATATATGCATGTTATGAATAACAAGCCTTTATGTACATATATGTGTATATGCATGTCTGTGAATTAAATCATAAATTAAAGGATATGAAAGTTATTGAACGCAATTTTATGTTTTTTTTTTCACCACAAAAAAGTATGACGTTACAAATCACACATACTCACATACATATAATAATGTATACATATTATTATAATAATTATGCTTTTTTATGAGTATACACCCATACATACGTACATCGATATATTATGCTTAAAATATGTGTCACATTAATAGTTTTAAGACCTTAAACCAAATTTTCTAAGTTTTCTTAAAAGCAAACATAAAAAAAAACGATTACATTTTTTTCTTTTTAGAATTTTTAAAAAGTTTCCATTAAAAACGCATAAAATCAGACATACTTTTTTAATAAGTACGCATCGCTACTAAAATATTATCGCATAAGTACAAAGATTATTTATATTTCAAATTCATAAACCTTAAATGTTTCAAGTATGTGTTAAAGGGTTGAAAGGCATAACATTTGTTTCAACTATATTGCGTTTAAATATTTTTTTTTTTCATTTTAAGGTCAAATTACTGTAGCTTGTATTATAGAAGATATGTGAAGGAAAACCTATAGCTATTTGGAATTAAATTTTAAATTTTTAAATATTTTTTTGATAAAGAAAAAAAATGTCAATAAATTTTAAAATGTTGAATAATGATTTTCTAGTTTTCCAATTAAGAAACAAAAAATTCAAATAGATTTTGTCCAGTCTTCATTGGTTAATTGATAGTACAGTGTGTCTGACCAAATATTTAACAAAATGAATCGAAAGGATTATTAAATCGTGCCACTGATTACATTATAGGAATTTTATATAATTACAAATAATTACAAGTATACTATAACGCATACAATTGCAATCAGAGCTAATTTAAAATGAATTGTTTGATTAAAATTTGAAAATCGGACATATAGTACGAACCATGCCACAACGTGATTTAGTAGAAACCTTATCGAAAAATAAGTCTTTGTCCTAAAAAACTAGAAATATTAACGGTATAATTTTCATGTCTATTGCAATAACATGCTATTTTTAGGATTTTTTTTATACCTGTTTTTAATTAGACCATCATTGTTTCATTTCTAGATAATTTTCACAAAAACAATTTTACGAAAATAAGCGGAATAATTGAATTTGGTGTTGTGTAGCCCCTATAAATAGGCAAATTTTCATAATAACAATTAGTACCCAATTGAGAATTCGTTAGTTGCTCAAAAATTTACCTATTTGAATTGACTTATCCTGAAAATTAATATTTAAAATCACAAAACATTTTTTATATTTTTATTCCAAATATTTTAGAAAATTTTGAAGTGCATACTTCATAAAAATGCCCTTTTGCTTCTCTATATGAATATGATTTTTATCCAACACAAGATTGAATTATATTATTTGTGACCTCAAATATTTAAAAATTCCTTAAGATAAATTTTATGTTACCAATCGAAATATAAGTAACTATTTTAGATAAATAATATTTTTACTAATAGATTTTTTTTTATTCAATTTTATTATTGCTATTAGTTATTATTCAATTTTGGAATCCATTTTTAAAATACGAGTATGTCTATAAATAGTTCTACATCGAATTTTATAAATAGCTTGTACTATTTTTCTTATTCACCATTTTGTTTATTTTTCTTTTACTAAATGGAAAGAAACCATTCTCTTTTTCCAACTTATAATGTTGAAGAACATGATCTACATTTTAATAATCAATAATATTTCTATGCAATTAATTTCTTTTCCATACAATATTCCATCATTAAGTTTCCTTTTTTTTTTTGTGTTTTGTTTTATTCTAATTCATGAAGAGTAAAAAATTCAAAGAAACAAAAAAGTATATTATTAATGTTGATGACCCAATTTTTTTTTTGTTGATTTTTTTTTTTTATTTTATTTATTTATTGATTCAGTATTGCCATTTGTTTTAATTTTAAAGAGACATTAGACAATAATTTTGGTCGTAATAAAATTTCTAGTCAGGAGCCTGGAACTGCATCTTATAGGTCGATATCAAATCATATACAAAATATCTAATAGGTCGACGTGAGAAGGGCCTATGTTTTTCAGTCACCCATGGGAAAAAGAAAAGTTTTCGGTCGAGATTCTGAGATTCTCGATATGGATCATAAGAACGTAAGCATTCTTTGAAATAAAATCAAAATTGTTATAAGAAATTTCATAAAATAGGGAAAAATAATTTGATGAATCTAATTTACAATTTCTAGAATAGGTAAAATTGAAGCATTCAAAATATTCTGTCTATATTAATTTATTTATTTACAAGATGTTAGATTATACAGAGTATGTAGAGTGCAATTTCATAATTTCTAAATGGTTATTGCATCGCGATTGTTTACTGTTTTGCCCCCTTATATCAGATGCTGCAAGAGGAGTTTTTCTGAATGCAGTCAAATAATGGCTATTTGATCGAGATCATGATTCAATTAAATCTTTCCTATTACTTAACCTTACATTTTTTGGTAGATTTCTTGAACTTATTCATAAAATTTACTTTTAATTTTTATACATTTTCAATTTAATTTTTCTTATGAAATATTTTCAATTGTTACATGTTTGCTATATCTAAATTATGTTTTATAGTTATATAGAGTTAAATACCCCCATATTACCACATCAATAATTAAGTGTTTAATTGTTTTTGAGCGGGCATTCGTTACTGATCTTCTGGTCAATAGAATGCTCCTACACTTTTTTCATCTAAATTTTGAGTTGCTATTACTTACAATGTAGGCTAATTTAAAAATTTATTCGAGAATGGATGTATGTATTTGGATGCCTGATTACGTATGTATATATTTCATTTTTATATTATGCATATGTTAGGAATTATTATTATTATTCCCAGTATAATTATTAAATGAATGCTGACCACCTTAAAATTTGAACAGCAACAGAGAAATTGAATTTCTCTATTCGTTCCATCCGTCTATTTCAAAAAGATTCTTTTATAACACAAAAAAAAAATTTCAGCAGTGTCATTTAAGATTTCCTTTTTACACTTTTCTTTTTTTTGCTTTTTTATGTATCACTTCGTCTCACAATAACTTGTAATTTTCGCGAAATTCTTTGCCATATTATTTACAAAAAAAAAAATGAAAATTTTCAAAAAGCATAAATTAAAAATAAAATTCTTACATAAAATAATGCAACTACAAAAAATAGAAAATGAAAAATGGAGGAAACTCATTTGTTTGTCCTAGTTTTTCATTTTTAGCAAAAAGCGAATATAAAAATAAAAAGAGTTTTCCTGAATTTTTTTCTTCTTGTGCCTTTGCTATTTTGTTCACTTAATTCATTTCATGTTCCTGTAATTTTTTTCTTTTTTTTTGGTTTCCGTATTATTTCTATTGCAAATATTGCTTGGTATTGCCAAGCTTTTCTTTCATTATTTTATTTACAACAAAAATAATTATTGTTATTATTAGTTTTTAAGTTTAGAAAATGAGGCACTTCACAAATTACAATACTAACAAACTAATGTAAATATTTTGGAATTTTTTTTATAAATAAAATTTCAAACAAGACAAAAAAAAAATTGCTGTAAATAAGAAATAATTTACGCATTTTATTATATTTCTCTATTGTAAATTAAAAGTTAATTGGCAATTTTAACAAATTATCATACAGAATAATATATAAAATACAGAATAATTGAGCAAGTCCGAGAACTGGAAAAGTACCTTTAGATAAAAAGATCAACAAGCATATCATATTAAATGAGCAGAGAAGTAGATGAGTTGAACACACAAAAATATTCGATATACACTATATTAATGACTAATGAGAATAGAGCTAACAACTCCCCATATTAGCGTTATGAGAAAAGAATTAAGAGCTCACAAAATTAGCGTCATTATGGTTGTAACAAAATATGCTAATCAATTAAAAAATTAAAATTATAAATTAATGGGTATATAAAATTTTATTGTAAGTCCTCCTGCAGAAAATTTTGTAAAATTCATTAAAATTATTTCTATATGCTTGCTAAATTTTAAAAATATGAATGATTTTATTGAGTTACTGTAGAAGAAATACCAGCGAGTAATGTCCTTCTTTAATGTCCTTAAACTCTCAAATATTTAGTTTTGAGCGTCGAAAACGCAAGCAATTCTGAAATCCGAAAATCGTGGAATATTACCAACATGCTTCTTCTACCTATGGAATGACATAGTTTTGTGTAGATATTGACAAAATGATTGTTATCTAAAACCCATTTTTTTAAATATTTTTGATGTCGTTCTTTCTCTAAGCTCTGAAAGTCTAAAATATTAGCAACTTTTGGACACTAATTTACAATTTATTTAGTTGAAATTAAATTCTTTTGCATTTTGGTCCCCTTTTAAATTATTGCTTCTCGAAATACGAAAAATTTGAATTGTTTGCGTCTTATATTTCCAAAACTGCATGCTCTTCCAAATTGCCATAAAACAAGAATTCTAATGGTTTTTGTCTTGTCATCGAAAAATACATAAATTCGTGTAATTAGGCGTCGAATTTGTCCATTATGTTAATGGTTATGTATTTTAATTTTTCTTTTCTTTCATCCTAAATGTATGCAATAATTTGAAATATTTTCGTTATTAAAGAAAGTATAAATTGAAGTAGCTTGTAAATTTCTTTTTGGAAAACAAATTTGATTTGTTCAAAGGAAAAGTGCTAATTTACACACCGTTATTGGTTTGACCCGAACTAATTTTTGTTTTTGTATTTTTGTTGATAAATGTATTTATACAACGTTCGTTAGTAATTTTATAAATTATGTGTTTAATACAAAGCTACTATTGAACATAGTTATGTACACATATACATAATTATAATGTAGATTATATTAAATATATAGGAATACCTATTTGTATGTAGTTGTATTTAATTTCTTAAATTAGAAATATTTTATTCAATGGATATATTCTTAATATTTACAGTTGTTTTTTTTTTATGTTGAAATAACAATAAAAGTATATAAATACTATGTATATATACTATATATTTGCATACATAGTATATTTTATATATTCAAAAACATGACGTGATAATTATGAACAAAAGTACTAAAGTTAGAAATTATAAAAAAAAAAAAAGAAATAGGAAACATGTTACTTGAATTCTTGACACTTCAATAGTTATTTTAGTTTCAACACATCTGTGTATTATTATTTTTGTTTGTTTGTTTTTTTATTTTTATTGTTATATTCTATTTTATTCTATTCTATATTTTCTCTTTTATTTGAATTCTTTATTAATATTTTTATGTACATGTTCTTGTATGTGTATACTAAGCATAATATTATTTAAATTTTATATTTTTGTTTATATAATTGTGCTTTGTTACTGTTATATTCACTTTAATATGTATATATAGATATATCGAAGAAGAAGGTATCCTGTGTATTAAGTAAAATAATTAATAAAAATAGAAAAATTCTGCCATGCTATTGAATTTTTTTTTTGTAATTTTTTAATAGTATTTTCTATTTTATTCTAAAAATTCTTATAAAATTTATTTATTTATTAATAGAACAATTCTGCATATTAACTATTTATTAATAATTGAATGAATTTAATGAAAAACGGTGTAAAAAACAAAATTTTCAGAATTGCTTTTAAAATTTTCAAAATCATACGCATTATTCCATATTAAAATAGCTTCGAAAATCGCAATTTATGAAGAGTTGTGGGAGCGAATTATTGTTTTATCAATAATTACTTAGATCAACATTTTAATTTTAATATCTACATCCTTATTCACTAAACATATTCAATAATAAGAATTTAAACATGCAAGGCGAAAGAATAAATTTCTTACTAGTGGTCTTCAATTTTTCGCAGCATATAATGTAAGTAACTTAAACTGTAAAACCACTCGAATATCTATTAAAAAAAGAATTTATTTTTCTTTAAAAATATTAAATCATTATGTTTAAATTTCAAGTAAATTTATGTGAATTGAATTGAAAATACAAAATTCAATTAGGGTATTCAATTTTAAATCTGAATGACCGTGCTTTAAATCCGTGTTAATAATTAATAAAAAAAATTGTAGGATTTTGTGTTGTTCTTTGCAATTAAATAGTATTCTACTCGATATGCTTCTTATACCATGAAATAGAATAATTAAACACTGAAATGTAATTTAAATTTTTGATGTAATAAGCGAAAGTTTATGTTGGCAGTATGTTCGAAGAATTTGTACATATTCTTCATCAAGAAAATTTCTTCGTAATATACGTTTAGTAAAATAAATTTATTTAAAAAATTTTCATAAATAAATTTACAAATTAAGCTATTTAAGAAAATCAATCATCAACTATACTTTTAAACATATTTTAATTTCTATTCAATGAATTAATTTACAAAATCTACTCATGGTAGCTTCTTCATTCATTCAAACGCAATTTAATTTATTCACATTTACACATATACACCAGAAAATTGAAAATACAATACATAGTTCACACCTTGTATATTTACATAACTTCATTATAATGTCCATATATCAACACATTTTATACAGTAATATATAATAATTATTTTCTAGAATATTATAAAAGAAGAAAGATATAATAATTATTTTCTAGAATATTAACTAGGTATACATAAAGTTGAACATTATGTAAAATATTGGATATATTGCATTGTAAAAATGAAATTTTACCGGGATTGCGTACTAAAAAACTATTACTATTTTCTTTATTTTTTATTTATTCTTTTCTGTTATTATTATTTCCTTCATTCAAATTAAATGTAGGTGTTGTAGAAGTTTTTTCCTTTTACATAATTTCTTTACTTATTTTTTTGTTTTGCTTGCGACAATATGTTAAAAGTTCAGAATATAATATAGTAAGCAACAAAAAAAAAAAAAAAAATAGTAAATATAAAAATAAAAAGTAGGAGAACAATAAAACAAAAAAAAAATACAAAATCAAATCTAGTATTTAACATTTATAACACAGGTGCATATACATAATTTCCTTTGGGAGATATGAAATAGCAAACAAAATAACAAGAACAACAAAAGTAATAATGGTAACAACAACAATAGAGTAACAACAGTATAGTTATAATAGGACCCAAGAAAACAAAAACCAAAATAAATAGAAAAAAAAAAAAAAAACAACAAAAAAAGTAGAAAAATTTGCATATGAAACAATAATGGTGTATAACAGGACTTTCGACGTGATGAGAATTTTTTTCTTTCATATAAAAATGAAATGTAAGTTATTCAGTCATTGTTATTGTTATACAATTTTATTATTCTCTCAGTTTCAATATATCTTTTTTTTTTTTGACTTCTCTATGTAATATACAACTATTAAAATATACAATATAATAAAGCCCTACTATATAAATATTTAGAATTTACATTGTATACACTGATCTATGTACATCTACGTTTAATTTTCTATATTGCTGTTATACTAACATAAACACTCTTTTTATTCACCCCGGTTCCTATATGTATATTGGCAAAGAGAATAAAATAATTTCTACAACTTTATAAACATGAAAAATCGTTTTATTTTTTTATGTTTTTAATTTTGAAACTTTTTATTAAATTTTTCATAAATTTAATAAAAAAATATATAAAACTATTCAGGTAACTTTATGTATACGAGTATATACAGCTACGGATCTATTATATATGTAAAGTAAGCATTTGCAATGGACGCTAAACAATAGGGGCGCAATTGCAAATTTAACAATAAAAAACTAAATATTTCAAATTTTATCCAATTTTTAAAATTAATTAAAAAAAAGAAATTGAAAAGGGACGACGAGGGCGAAACTGAAAACCGTGTAGGGCGCCGAATAAATTTTAGCCGCAACTGCATAAATGTATACATACATATAAACTATATTTGATGCAAAATATTGTTAGAGTTTATTTGATAAAAGATTCCAATTTAGAATTTTAGTATTTAAATTTAAAAGTTTTGCATAAATTTACACGTTATAAACTTTATTTTTTGGAAATTCAAAATTTTATTAAAAATTAACCTTTAAAACTGACAGTAGCTTATACTTTAATTATGCAAATTTTATTTAGTATGACAATTTGAAAAATTAATAAAATTAAATATTTCAGTTATGAAATCCTTGAACTGAAAAATAAAATTTACTGAAATTCGAAACAAAAAATTGGAATCTATGTTTGAATTTTTATATTTTAGTGGTTCATAATTTAAAATTCTTGAAAATATTTAAAAATTTTTGCAATTTGTCAAAAAATATTGTATTAAGAAATGTACAGAAATCAAATGTTTTTTTAAATCAATTTTGCGTTATTTAGAATTAAGGTGAAATAGGGGGAGGGAATTAAAATTAATGTAACATAATGAACGTAACCATATAAACTTACCTAAATTTTATGTGATATTAAAACGGATCCCGATTTTCCGTATTAGAAATAAATTCGGATTAAATCAATAATTTGTAGAGTACTTCATTTTCCTAAAATAAGTGGAAAAAATTTTTTTTACAGAAACCATATCGTATATAAGCAAATCTCGTTAATATCCCAAAATTTATAATAATTATTGCATATCTACAGGATGAAAACTACAAAAAGCATTCAAATGGTAGATCATTTAAGGAAAGAATTATAAAACGCTTTGTTGAGAAAAGCGGTGTTAAAAATTTAAAAAAAATGGTTTAATACATACAGAGTGTCTAATATCTAAGTGCACTGCTATATATCATTGTATAATCTCTTATAAGTACATAAAACTTTTATATAGAAATTGATTTTCACAGCTCAACAGATTCGATGTTACAGTGACTTGCAGTCAACCTCGACTGATTTTTTCAGTTTTTAACATTTTAAGTATATCTCGTTGCCGGTACAAGACGAGTACACTGTTAAACATGATTTGGAAACCTCAGAGTAAGGCCTTTTTCATAAATGTCAACATTAATTTAATCTAATCAGATTTCGGAATCATAAGTTCGAAAAATTTGATGAAATTTTAACTTTTCATTTTTAAAAAAACGTTAATTTTTTATATGACGTAACATTGGAACTTTATTCATGAATTACAATACTGCCTGATCTGATTTATTAGTTATTGAGAAAAATAGAGTACTGCAAATGTAAATTTGTATCAAATTTTTTTCTTCATTGACTTAATAAAATGTACAACAATCGTTCAAAATTGTGTTTCTTTTCCGTTATACAAATGTTTAACATTAACAAGTAAGTTTAACCTGCATTTGCAAAAATTAATGGACCATAGAATATCATATGACGTAAAACGGTTTTGACCTTTTACAAAATTTTTTCCCATATTTTTAATTTAGCAAAAATACTGAAAGAACATTTAAGAAGTAAAGTAATAAAATTGTTGTGTGCCTGTATGTGTTCTGTGTGTACAGAATAATAAATCTATTTGTGGGTGTGATTATAATTTACACTGTTTGTGATAATTTCTTCACAATAATCATAAGAAATGGCCGCAGACAAAATCACATTTATTTCAATACAATGCGTGAAAGAGAATGCTTGTAAAATAAAATATAAAAAAAAATTTAGAACAAATAGGATTTCCAAAAACTGACCTTTGAATAATATAGTATCTGCCGCATTAAATGTCGCAGGCCAGTCTAAAAAGTTTAAATGTTAAAAAATGAAATTTTAATTATTTTTTGTCTTTCTCTTCTATCACAATACTAGATGGGTAATTCAAAACAACCAATAGCAAATTTTGTTAAAAGATATATATACATATATACATATATGTGCCTACATGTATTTTGTTATCGTTTAACAGGAGAATTAATAGGAATGGATATGAAAGACATAAAGAAGAATGTAAAGTCGAATATTTTTTTTTATTTATAATCCTTATATTTGTTGTATATAGGTATATGTACTAAAAAATTTCTTGTAAAATTTTCTTAATATTTTACATAATATGAATAAGTAAAATATCAAAAATACAAAAAAAATAAAAATAAACAAAATAAAGGACGAAACAAAATATGAACTTTTTTTTTATCCTGATTTAAAAATTTTCATTTTAGCGTATTTCTAAGAATTTTGGAATAATAAACATGTATATGACTTCGAGATAATCCGTTACGAATGCCTCTTAACAAAAATTGTCCACTGTTAACAAAAAAATGTAGCAATGACCTTTTTCCTTTTAAATATTCAAAAAAATTTCTCTGTAGAGGATCGCAAAATTTAGCAGTTAATTGTGTTCTTTAAATATTTTATATAGCAAAAGTAATCGCATGATTCCATTAATGTATTACGTTAATTTTTTTTTTCCCCCTCCCTAAAAGTATGCAATAATTATAAAATATTAAAGTAACTTTAAGGAAACAAAAACAAATAGCTATGTTCTTAATGGAATAGTAAAATAGAGTAGGCTATGTTTTCGCTTAAAAAATGAGCTGTTTAACAAACCTTTGGACCGATGCGAATTATTAAATTTTTTCTTTCTTTTACTTTGCCGTCTTTATTTGAAAGATTTATTGTATATGAAATACGTATATAAAAAAAAGAAAATGTTAGAGTAAAATAGAGTATGCGTGCATTAAGACTATCAAAGAGATACAAAAATTAAAATGTAAATTGCAAGAACTTCTTCTTCACTCCATTTCATAAAATAAGAATAAAAATTTAAAAGAAACTAAGAAAGAAACTTGGTTTTTTAAAGAAAATTTTTTTCTTTTATAAAGGAGGAGAAACTGTAAAACCTATAGTGACTTTATAAATAGTTAAAAAATAAAAAAAAAAAAACAAAAAAGAAAATCCTATTCTCGAGAAGTTTGAATAGAGAAGGGATGTTGATTTTCAAAAAGATTATACAAAACATAGTAAAATGAAACTGTTTTATATTTATAAGAGACCCCCTATATTTTCTTGTTGCATCCTTAAAAATAGACACAAAAAAAAAAGAAATATTAAAATTTTCTCCATATTTTATGAAAACAGAAAAAAAAAATAAAAGAAAAATACAATTTCTCTTTCTTTTTCTCTTTGATCTCATATCATTTTGCACAATAATAACACTATATACGTATGTATTATGTACGAGTACAAGGATAATAAAAGAAGTTATATTAAATCCCATTTTATAAATCCTATTTCAATAAATTTTCGGTTTAAGCGCCAATTTTTTTATTTTTCAGCAATAACGTCTTATTTTTGTTTTTTATAGACCGATGAATCAAATGCTATTATTATACGTGTTTAATGTGGTCTAGTTTTCGAAATTTTTGCTGTTGATCCAAATTTATGTAACTGTTGCACCTACTTTTACTGTTAAACATTTTGATTCACATAAAAATTCTTTGAATTCGGAGCGTATGTGCTATAAAATAATGTAGATATGTAATGGACTAAATTAACAAAATATTTTCATTCAACTGATTCAAGCCTGAGCTTTGAAATATTTTCATTCAAGCCTGAGCTCTAGTCTACTTTTACCAAAATTTAAAATATTTTTTTTAGGATAAACGCCGAAATTTTAAATGCGATTTTCTCAAAAGCATTCTAAATGGTGAATGGAACCAATGTATATTGGAGTTATTTTCTAGACATATATTTTTGTCTTACAACCCACATGTAATATATTAAACTGTAATATTGTGAGATGATAATAATCAGACTATGACTTTATCATTTTATTCTCTAGAAATATATATGTGAAAAAAAAATTAAGAAAAAAAAAATTCAACAAACAAACAAGTATTTTAGAATAATTTTCCACTTTTTTTTGTTTTCTTTAAGAAATTTTTTTTATTTAGAGTTCAGAACATACGATATATGTTGGATTTTCCCACATTAATATATATATATATATATATACATATATGTATGTTTATTCATAAGATGCTGATCCTGAAGGAACATACATATTATTGCATTATACACTTAGATTATTATGCTATACACTTAAATTATTAGACACTTTATGAGTTGTATACACCAGTATATCACTTTTATATTGTATAACATATTTTATAAAGTTATAGTTATATAGTGTAAGAACTTTGTTATTTTATTTTTGAACAATATCAAATACTACTTATTGTAAGTGCTAATATACATATATGAAAAAATATATATAGGATACTAAGCATTCAAATGAAATATAACAGTTTGTTATATTAAATGTGTTTTTATATAACGAACACTTTAAATTTTAAAATTTTAATAGGTTCTTTCGTGTTTTTCGTGTTGTTTTTTTCTTGCGTGTTTATTTACTTTAAATAAACGATGTAGGTATTATAGAGTGGTTACCCTCATACAACAATGTGTTGAATTTAAGTGCATAATATTATTATTATATATATATGCATATACACATTAATTCTAAATATCTAAAACATATAATTTAATAATATAATATCTATTAGCTAGCAAGTTTCTTATTTATTATTTGACATAAATTTAATTTTAGATTTCTTGATCAATAAAAATTACATTCGTATTATAGATATGAATGTGTAGATTAAAATTATAAACTGAATTTATTATTAAACATAATTTTTTTTTAATATCTATTATTATTTAGGTCTATATTAAGATTAATTACAACATATAGGTTAATACAAGAAATAATTATTATTGTAATATTAAAAATGATTATTAAATGAGAATGAATTGTTGCTTAATGACCATTTATTAAATGTCAGTAAATATTATTATTATTGAGTGGGTATCATAATAGTCCCTACACAATAATGAATTCCTTAATAATGAATTCAAAATAATGAATTCAAAATAATGAATTCCTGAAAAACTTCCGAGAGCCTTAAATAATATTCCATTATATTCATATAGAGCACAAAAATATTTTAATTTTCAACAATTTCTAAATTATTAATTTATTTTCTTTCCATTATTTTCATAAATTTCTTAGAAAATAAAATTAATTAGTAAAGAACATAGCTAGATCACTAAATAAGAACTCACGATGTCCAAAATGTACATTTTGAGTAATTGAGCTTTATAATAAAAATTGTATTCATAAAGTCATGGACTATTTTATTCAAACCAGGAAATATTTTTGGAGTTGTAAATTATTCTAATATCTTCGTCTATAATTCATTAATTACACTCATCTATGGAGAGTAACAGTATAATGTCACACTCGGCTATAGAAAATAATGGTCAATTAATTTTTATTGATTAGTTTTGTTATTTGTGTTACAAAACAAACTATGTATTTAAAAAACATAAATAAGCTTTAATTAGAAAAAAATACAAACAATAGTAATAACGTAAATATCTAATCCTCTTAGAGAAAAAAAAAGTTAATAAATAGCCCTTATACAATTAGTCTTAAAAAATTAACAAAAATAAACTAATGACGCCATTTAAAACTTTTCATTGACGCTGGCTCAGAAATTTTATCATTTGATGAGTTAGATATTTTTATTCATGAAATTTTTCTAGTATAACACCCATTTTGTATAGAGTATTATATTTCCGTTTTGAAATTCTATTTTGATGAGTATATAAGTAAGGTATTTCAAATATAGTTTTTTTTTGTTTTAGTCCGTTGAGCAATTATTATGTCTGTATTGGATATTTTTTCGGGTTTTTTTTCAAATATAAAATATTTCACAATTACCCAAATAACTGATTTTTTTTGAGTATATCAACTTTTCTATTTATAATTTGATTTTCCGATAATACTCGGCAATATAAAAAATTGTAGCATTTCAATTCTGTTACCTTATACTTAAGTCACAAAAGTAAGTTTTCATTGACAAAATTTTTCATTTGAATGGTGTTAGTGGGTAATAATACTGCATAACTTTTAAACTACTAACCGTACAGCTCTAAAAATTTTTTAACATAAAATTTAAAATTTCAGCATTAATTTGTTATATCAAACATATTTTAGCCAAAAATGGACTTAGTGAGTTTTCATTTAGTGTCGACGAATTATTAATTAGTTGAATTAATTAGTTAATTAGAGAACCATGTTTAAAATCAAAATATTTACCTAAATAAATTGACAGTATTCAATTATCTTCGTATTAATCAAAAATTACCCCTAACTTTATGCAAAATTTATTGAAGACAAAATTATCATACATGAATCGTTTTCATTACTATTATAGACCTAGATAAGAATTGTTAAAATGAAATTATTTCCTATTTAACAAACACTCGATTTGTTTATCTCTAAGAAATCATATACATATGTGGGCTGTTTAGGCTTAAAAATCTCATACTGAGTAAATATACATACACAATTAATTTCTTCTTTTGAATAATTTTCAATTGAATATACAAAAATTTAAATATAAATAAATAATAAATGAGCAACAGTTGTTTTATAAATTTTAATAAAGAAACAAAATAAAACAAAAAGGGATAAACCATCAACAAAAAACAAATCTAGTGTCCCTTAAAAACTTTAACCAAAAACTGAATAATCCCGATCAAATTAAAACCCGTCAATTATATAAATAAATCCTTTTATATATAAAATATTTATTTGAATAAACACATACATAATAAATTATTTAAATAACTTAAATATTTGTATAAATACTTAATAAATAGATGCATAAAATAAAGTCCTTTTTAATTGGATACACACAAAACTAATAGGATGTAATTTTTTTTGTTATGTATTAGAGTATATTAGAATATATGTATGTATTATTGTACATTAATTAAATAAAAATCAAGGGTATACAATTAATTTTGTTACAAATGATTTTGTTTCTGTTCTTTATTTTTCCTTGGTATACACATAGTTGAAAAGGACCTTTTTTTTTATTTATAATTTTGTTAATATTTATTTTGTATTTATTATGAGAAATTGAAATTTTTTTTTCTCTTTTGATTCTATTTTAGAGTAAAAACGAACGATTCAAATTTGTTTCGTTTTCCTGCTTTCACTTTTACCTTCATTGTAAAGTTTTATACACTCTTTTCCTTAAATAATTTTCAAACAAAAAGAGAAGATTTCATAGTTTTAATGTAGCCATTTTTATTTTTCTCTCTTTTTTATTTAAAAATTAACTTTTGTGTATATAGGATGATTCAGAGAAGTAAAAACAAAAATTCAAAGTTTCAAAATGTTTCCTACAAAATTATCAGGTTATAGAAAACTAAAAAAATAAAAATGGGAAAATGGGAAAAATTTGATTTTTCCTAAAGTTGGTATGCTTTGTATTCCGAAAATACGTAAAACACAAAATCAATTAACTTGTTAATTTTAAGCCCTTTACTAGGCCATACGGGAAGGGTTTGTTTGAAGTCCCTATCTTTTCTGGAGTAGAAGTTATAAGGAAAAGTAACTTAGACAAGCAGAAATTTCGCCAAAATTCGTTAAAATTCCGAAAGTCCGGAATAAAAGTTTTACCAATTTTAGACCTTCTAACCAATGGCATAATGTTGTTGTTCACCTTTCTGAATCATCCGGTAGAAGTAGGTGTCTTTGATAAAAATTTGTATTTTCTTTTAAATGGGATTACTAATTTATGGAGCTCCAATTCAGTTTATTTCTTTTAATGAGCAATAAGTCTCCTTGCTATATTGAAAGTTAATTTAAAGTTTATTTGCTTTTTTTGGTAAAGAATTAGTTTTTCCTTTAAATAATTTTTTTTTCTTTTCTAGATGATGCAATAAATTTTATAGAATTAAAATTTTTGTAAAAAATATTTGTATATTTTGTCAGAATATATGGTGCGTTAATTGGACTTTCAGGATTGCGACATAAAGGTGCAATATTAATCTAAATTACCGTTAATTTTTTTTGCAAAATTGTTAAAATTTAAAATAAAAGCATATATTGTATTCAAATTTTTCTCTTTTATCGGAATTTTAATTACGCACGATTTGTGCCAATTGAAAAGCGAAAACTTTTACTTTTAAGCCCTAAAACCAGTCAAAATTAACGAATTTGAATACGGATTTCGGGTTTTTTAATGTAAAATATATTGAAATAAGCTTCCCCTGAAGATCAATTAGAAATCTACGTCCAAGCTGATTTAATTTAGATTTGAATAGGGCCTGGGGGAAATTTTCATACCTCTGAAGATAAAAATGCATATAAATTTAGTTTAAAGCTCTTAAATTTCATTAAAAATTGATTTAAATCCAAAAATTTTTATTACATTTTTTAATAAATCTGTATGAAATATATTGGAGTAGAAATTTTCTTGAAAACTGGTTCGAAATCTTGATTCAAGATCTATTATTATTTACACTTAAATGTCGCTGATGTAAAATTTTACTAATGTTGACAGAAAGAAAAGAACAACGGGCCTTACAATTTATATTTTAATTCTATCACTATATATATATACATTTTTTGATTTTAATGAACTATTAAATTAAATACCAATAAATTACTAATTTTTCTCTCTTTTTTTTTATTTGCAGGTGAGACAAATTTCATGAGATTCCTTTGATTCGTAAGTATAATTATGACTAATTATATTAGTTTAAAATAAAAACAATTACTCTACAATATATGGGATTATTTCCACGAATAAATCCTTATAATCCTCAGAATATCACAAACAGAGTAAATCCTTATGTTATATTTGATTTAATTGAAAATGAAAAATGGTTCATTTCAAAATCTGGAATTTTGTTTATAGAACAAAAAAAAATTTAAGATTAGCTGCTCTCCCCGGTTCATTCAATTCAAAATAATTTCATTCAAGGAATTGCAAGGGTGTAATTATGATTAAATTTTTTTTTGCTATAAACAAGGTACAAGTAGGAATTGAGTACAATTTTAATCTCGTATTTTTAAAAATTAGTTCAAAATACAAAAAGCATATGATAATCTATTTTCTTCTTAAAGGATTCTAATTTTCCAAATCTATTTTGTCTTTTAAATTAAGATTTTAAAAAAGAAAACGAACGTGTTTTATCTTAAATGCTATTAAAGAATAAATGCAAAAGAACAAGAAAGAGAACCAGAATGAATTTTTAAATGGAACATTCAATGATCAAAAGAAGTTTTTTATGTATTTAAATTTCTTTTTAAATTTTAAAATTAAATAAAGAAAATCTTATTAAAAAAAAAGACCTTTAAATTTTTCTTAAATTTCACATTTTAAAAAAAATTTTCAATATATTATCCTTTTTGAAAGTTTTTATCACAATATTTTAATCTTAAGTTAGATACGAGTAACAAAGAAAATATTAGAAAAGTAGAATTTTATGAAAAATTCCCAAATAGTTGGAAAAAAAATAGTTGCTTTTTCTGTTGTTTTCTTCTCAGTCCTTTAAATTTTACCGTATATATAGTACCTTATCGCTTTTCCGATTTTCCAACTAAAATAAAACCACAACATAAATTTTTTCTTTAAAAAAAAATTATTTATTTCCCTTTTTTTTTTGGAATATTTTAGGATCCAAACACATACATACATATATATAAGACACAAATTTTTATGTAAATCGGAAATTTATCAGTTCTACCTTTATACATTTTATATGTATTTGTTGAATCCTAACTTCGAATCCTACAAATGAATTAAAAATTAATAATATTATATGGGATCCAACAAAAAAAAAAAAAAAAACATATTATTTGATATTTTCAAGTTCCCTTAATATCAAATATACCGTAAAAAAAATGTGAAAGCAAATATTCAATAAAATTGAAAGAAAAAACAACCAAGGAAAAAGCAAAATATATTAAGGAATCCAAAAATTTTGTTTTTTTATTTGGTTACAAGCGCCTTCTTCTATATTATTCATGATATTTACGGAGAACCTTTTTTTTTTATATGTATACATTAAAAATTTTTGGGTCTATTTTTTTTTTTTCGTTGTTAAGTGTATTCCATTTATTCCATACTGTTATTATAATAATTTTATTATTATAAAAAAGAATTAACGACGGCCAAATTCAGTAGAAAAATTTTATTTTATACACAAGCTTTTTTTTTTTGTTTTGGTTGTTTTGAGGCATATGGAGTAGTAAAAGGCAATTTTCAAGTAGTAAAAAAAAAATTTTATAAATATTTTTTTTTTTTTTATTTTTTGATAATAATCAATTCAAAAATAATAATGATTAGAATTTATTATTGTAATATGAAGAGTTTTTTCAGCTATAAATTGTTTTAAGAAAATTCCCGGAAATGTGCTAATAGTTGTCGCTTTTGAAAAATACTATATAATCTTTACTTCTTCTTAGTAATACTCCTAGTAATAAGAAGTAGATCTTTGATTAATTCGGCTCTAATCTTTCAATAATATTGCAAAGTAAATAAGTGTATCATTTATTCAATACAATTTTATTACCGAAAGTTAAATATTAATGTTAATTAGAGAATCTGCTTTAAGTTAAAAATACAAAAATTTCTTTATATTTTATTGTATTTTTAAATTTTTATAAAATTTTAATATAAAAAATTACTTTATATATCCATTTCATAAAATTATTTCATTGGAATTTCCTAACTGTTTAAGGTGAGGAGATTTAAGATAAATTTAGCACAATGATTTTATCTTGCAATAAAATATGCCTCTAAAATTCTTTGCAGTATATTACTATAAAAATTATTCCTATGCCTTAATTAAATACCTCAAATCACTCAGGTTTACTAATTCAAAATTCGACTGATTTTTGTAAATAAAATCATAAATAAATGTGATAAATTCAACTCATTTTTAGAAACCATTTCGAAATTGTAATAAGTAACATATTAATGCCCTTCTCTACATTCCAAAATTCTTAATACTAATTTAACAGCGGTTATGTCGGCATTTAATTGAAATATAGGGAATTCGAATATTAAATGAAATTTTTTATTTTATCGACTTAAGCTTACTACAACGAAATTTTAATGCAATTGTAATGAATATATTAAAACAAATATATTACATAATTTATAAATTAATTCAAAATTTCGTAATTTGAAAAAAAAATCTTCATAAAAGATATAATAGAAAGAAAATAGTTATATTATAATTTATTTAAGAAAATTTAGTGAAAGCATCCAAGTTCTTTAAACAATAAATTAAAGGCATGATCATAATTTTAATTCAAAATAAAGCCTAAATTTTCAATGCAAAAAAAAAAATTTTTTTGTCATAATTAAAATAAACATGAGTTCAAACATTGCTACTGCTATATTACGAACCTAACCCAAGCAATATTTCACTTTTTATTGAAATTCTATTATACTTAATTAATTCCATAAATTCCATAAATTCTCAATAGCTAGATACTTTGTCTTCTCTTTTAGAATAAAACAGATACCTTTAATATTTAATAAGAAATTGAAATTTATTAACAAAATACTATAATAATTTAATAACCCCCAAATATATGCAATCAAGCATAGAATTTATAATATATACAAGAAAAAACCAAACAATGTGTACAAAAATATTCTCATGTGTTTTGTGTCATCTATCTTTTTTAATGTAAAAAATAAATTATATTTTTAAACCATAATAAATTTGTTTTTTTAAAAAAAATTTGTTCTAGGCTGTTCATACCCTCTATGTAATAATTATGTATAAAAAGTACCAACACATTAATGTACATATTTTTTTTTTTTGTAATATAATGTACTAATTTTAATTTGTCCTTAAAAATTAGAAAACAAAAAAAATAAGAAAAATTATGTTTTTTTTTAATTCCCGAAGCTTAAGTTTTCCTCTTAACAAAGGAATAACATAAAATAAAAAAAATAAGAAAACCACAAAATAAAAACAGGATAAGAAATTTTGTATTCGCTGTTTATATCTAAATGTTCTTGGAGATAAGAACTTTGAGAACATAATATACACCCACACATATATTTGTACAGTAATTTTCACATACGTTAATAATTTTTTTTGCTTTTCTTTCTATTTTCTCATTTTTAATAATTTTTCTGCTTTTTCTTCTTCTTCTTCTTGTTATTTTTAATATACTCTGATAAGCATTCAACAATTACATCTTAGAAAAACGAAATGAAAACAAAACGAAACAGAAAAAAAAAAATTCTATTCTTTTTGACTCTTGACTCATTTTACAAGAAAATTTTTTTTTAATAATAACAAAAAAAATACCAACACTAGTGTATTACAAAGTAGATACCAACCTTTCCTTTTTATTTAATTGTAGCAGAAAAAAAAAATTTTTTTTTTCTAATCCCAGTTACAAAAATTTTTTTTTTGTGTTTTGTTGCCATCCTATTCCTATGTGCCATTGCCATCTACAAAAAAAAAAATGTTTTTTTTTGTTTTTATTATACAAGAACAAGATGAGACCATCAAATTGTATTAAAGATGCTGAAAGAAAAAAAAGCAAGAAAAGAAATTTTTTCTTTAACTGTCGCATTTTATATTTTGTAGTTATCCAACCTTAGTACATCTTATATCCAATTTCACTTTATTTTTAGTTGTTTTCTGTTTTCATTTTGTTGTTGTTTTTTTTTTCTTTCAAATAATCACTCCTATATGCTTTGCCCTCCTCTCTACCACAATATTTTGTATGTATATGAATTTAACGCTTTTATTTCATATTTTTTATGGTTTCATTTTTCTCTGTGTTTTATGAATTTTTTTTTTCATTTTTTTCTTATTTTTTTTTTTTCTGTTAGTGCTCTCTTGACTAAACGATGCCTGGTTTATCTTTTCATATTTACGATTATATGAATTTAACACACATTTAAATTCACATGGATAAATTTTAATTTAACTTGAATATATATATATATATATTATAATATGTGTATAACAATATGTATAACGGTATGTATAATAATATGTATAACAATATTGTAGATAGAGACGCAAACGTATAACATACATGTATATACCATTTATCTCACTTGAGCAAAAAAAGAAGAAGAAGAAGCAAAAAGCTTCTCTTTACCACCTTCCACTCTTCTCTTAAAATGACTAAAAATGAAATTTTTTTAAAAGTAGTGAAAATTGTATAGAGCTAAAAATTCCCAAAAGAGGGAACATTTTTTTTTTTTTTCATTTTATTTTTAAATTTTTAATTTTTTTTTTATTTTTGGTAATTTCCTGTTTTTATTCTTTTTAATATGTCAAAATCTCAGCATAATATATATACATACATATATGTATTGACGTTGACATTCGAGTACTCACCCTTACGAATATATTATACACAAATGTATGTTTGTATATTTGTATGTACAAATTTTTTCTTTTTAAAATTATAAGAATGAGAACATTTTTATTGTAATTTTTTAAAAGCGAAAATAAAATTCTATTTGAATTATCAAAGTAGGGTACAAATTATTTCCGGTATTCACCACGATATTTAAAAAAAAAATATTTATTTTTTTCTTATAAATAGCATTCAAACAAGTTTCATAATATTCACCACAAATAGCTATTTTACAACAATAAGAATGAAAATTACATTTTGGTATACACTCACATTTCATACAAAATTTTGAGTACACACTGTGCTGTATTAAAACTTTGGAATTTTTTTAAGGAATGATAATAATTGAGATATTTTTGAATTATTATAAGACGTCAAAGAACTAATAACAATTTACAAGATTACGATATGGAAAATTTCATTTCATTAAGTAGGATATAAAAAAGGGAAATTTTTAAAATATTATTTAGTTAAAATGATTATCTATTTTTCATTTCCATTTTAACATCATTAAATTTTTTGGAATTAATTAAGCTAATAAAACTCGTCTCTACAATTTGTGGTCATAGAACATTTTAAAAACAAATAAATATCATACCTTTCTTATTCATTCAAATTATAAACTCTGAGAATTTGGATTAAATTACAACTCTTCTCTATACAGTAAGTACTCCAATTTACTCCATAAAAAGTTCTCTAATTATTCCAAATCAAAAATGTAATTAAGTACAACCAATATACTCGTACCATGTAAAGTTATTTCAATTATTGCTGGGCATACAAATTAAAATTCGATTCTCAAGATCACCCTTAATACAGAAAAAAAAAACAAAAAGAAAACCAAAAAAACTCAATCACGAACCAAAGAACGTAGAGAGAAAAAAAAATAAATAAATAAATTATAAACCCCAAAGAACTTTCATTTGCGAAAACAAAAATAAAAAAAAAATAAAATATAAACAAAATTAAAATAAAAAATAAATAAAAAATCCTTGCTCTAAAAAAAAAACAAAAAATGCGTTTAAAAGAAGTTTGTCCTTCTGATTTTACACAATAAATAAAAGTACAAATATACTTACATATTATATATATGCATATATATATTTATAATATATATATATGTGTATACAAAATAGAAAACTTCTAAAATTAATCCGCATAACTTTTAATACGCACCCTTCCACACTAAACTTTTGAAATTAGTTTAAATTATAAAATCAGAAAATGAAATGATAACAAAAACCAATGGGAATATCTACTCGTATATAGTTTGTATGCCTGTATATACATACATATATGGGGTATATAAAAATAAGAAAATAATTTTAGAGTGTCTATCTATGTGTTTGTAATGCAATTTTACTCTCATCTCTAAAAAAAAAATACATGTTATTCTTCTCTTGAAAATTCTGATTAGTGTTTATAATTGTGTGATTGTGTTTGTGAATGTTGGAATTTCCATAATTCCAAGGAAATGTACTCTATATACATATATATATTTGGTGCTATGTAAGTATTTAATTTTGGTTCTTTTTTCTCTTTTCTTGGAAGAGAAACATAGAGTTCAATTTTTATCTATTGCTCACACATCATAGTAAATACATACTATGTACTAGTATGCATATAGGTAGGCACTTAATACAATACATGTATGTGTACTCAATCGCATACATGCTGTTCGTTTAGATTTTCAACAATAAAAGTTTTCTGGTTTTTCCTAAAATTATAAGAATAAAATCAAATAAAAAGTTTTTCGTTTGCTATTTTTCGTTCTATTTTCAACTGGTTTACTGATCTCATATAGCATATGTATATATGTATGTATTCTTATATATACACATTTGAATAGAAGGAAACAAAAGATTTTTTGAAATATTTTTTTTTTTGTGTGTGCTTTTTATTTATTTTTATTTTTCCTTAACATAAAAATCATATTTAGAACAGGACAATTTATTGATCTAATTTAAACCAAAAAAAGAAGATTTTCAAGTGAAATAACTTTATAAGAGTATTCAAGTGCGTGCATAGTGTGTCACAATATGAAAAAATTACCATGAAACTGTTCGATATATGACAATTCAAGACAATATATTAGAGATTGAATTCTATTTTGGATATATACGCAAGTAGTACCAAGGTGTTACAATTTTAATTTATTAAAATCTGACTATTCTGTGCGATTAAATAAGTAAGGTAAAGAATAAACTGACCACCTGTAGAGCAGCTTATTATTCAAATTCATTTTAAATTTTTTGAAGTCTTTTAAAAATTTAAATATATTTCAGAAATAATTTCAAACTTTATTACTGATTATTTTATTCGCTGGTACTATTTTAGTACTAGCGAATAAAATAATCAGAATTCATACTACTGGTATGGTTTCTGATACTATTTTGTGTCTTATAGTTCTTAAATTTGGTAAGTGAATAATAACTTACATATAAAATTCTGGAAATCTAATTTAAAATGGAATAGTAAATTTTTAAATAAAAATTAAGTGTATAACAAAATATAATACTGGGGTTATTTTAATAAAATCTCTAATGTATTGGTGGCTGAAAATCACGCAGTTAAATTAATCTGCAGAACTAATAGCCTTGATTTTTTTCCATTTCGAGGTGTTCTTTGTGGGGAAAACCATTTTTGCTATAAGACGCTTAGAGCTTTCTTCTTAAAATGAGAGTATCTTGACATTCGCTTCACCCAATATAATAATCTTAAAATTAATTGCAATCACCTCGTAATTTTTTCTCGTTTCAGAACTATGTATTTTGCTCATTCTTATACAATTGTGGAATAGCATTTATTTAATACTATAAGCTACCCAATTATGTGAGAATAATTAAAACATTATGTAAATTCCTATATTTTATTATGGACATATATGGGTTAGTTTCAATTTTCTTTTGAAATTATCAAAATATTGTAGTTATTTTTAAGTTTTCTTGGATCACGAATTAGTAGCATATGAAATATTCATTAAATTGAAAATTTTATTCTAAAAATTACAAAAATGTTCTTATATAAATTACTTGATAATTAAAGATGGCATAGCATTTGATATGATTATGAGACCAAACATCTCGTCTTTAAAGTTTTTCGGTTTTTGGATATGTGGAATTCAATTTATGGCTGACAAATAAAATATCTTATTGACTAATCTCCAAACTATATGCTTACAAATTTTATAATATATTTTAATAATTTACACAAAATTTAATAAAAATTTTAGAAATTAAGCATTCAAAATTTCTAACATATAAAAATAAACCTGTTTATTCTACATGATATTCCAATTTCATTGCACACAAATTTACGGAAATAGCTATTTCATGAAAATATAAAACTTTCTGTCTTCAAATAAATTTTTCACTATTAAATTTAAAAGTAAAAATTTAAAATATAATCTATTTAAAAAAAAAATGTTTGTGTGTACAAGAAAAATTGTTTATGCCAAATAATTTGTCCAGGTCATTACTCATGAATCTACATTTTCATTTTCTTCTTATTTTGCTTCTGTTTTTTCTTTACAAAAAAAAAATGGTAAAAAAAAAGGACAATGAATACAATACTGTTTCTATATTTAGACCAACAAATTGTATCGATTTTATATTTTCATCTATCTATACTAAATTCAAATAATATATATTTTAAACATATACAAGTATAGAATGCGGTTTATTATATAATATTATACAATTTACTCATTTATGTAAGCTTGTTATATTATTATTTATCTACATACAAACAACCCATATATTAATATCCTTTTTCTTGTTTTTTTTTTGTTTTGTTTTTATTCCGTAAATATGTTAAGATTTGAAACAACAGTTATCTATATATTTATTCCATATTTATTCACCTAGTTTCTGTATTTCTTTTTTTTGTGTAAATTGCATTTCTCTTTTATTACAAAAGACAAAAAAAAAATTCTTTTTATTTCCGCTTCTCAGAAATGGGAAACATTCTATATACAAAACTGTACACTAACACAAAATTGAGAAATGGGAAATTTTTCTATTCTCAATTTGGGGGAAATTTTTTAATAATTTTCTCAAATTTTATATTATGTTATTTTATTTTATTACACCAAATAATTGATTTATCTGTGTAATTTTCATATTATAATATGAAGTTCTATGTATTTGAGAAAATATGAAGAGAAAGAATACAGTGCATTAGTATTGCATAAAATTATAATATCACCCCTTAAAATTCATTCAGGAAATTTAAAATTCCAATAATTTTTCAATAAAAGCTTTTTATCACTTCCAATTATTTATAAAGCTTTTGTTTTTGATAATAATGATAACGCGCTTGTGTAATATTTATTCTACACACAAATATATATCACGCACATTATACTAATATAAATAATGTTAGCATACACCTTCAATAGATAGAGTTAGTATAATATTGTATATTCCAAATGAGTGATTGCAAATATGCCAAATATAATAAATTCTATAATAATTTGTGTTGTAATAAGAATGACGATTTTCGGAATTTTTCTTCCAAATTGAATGGAACTCATATATGAATGTATGAATTTTTGGAAATTAAAAGCCTTATTAAACGTTTATGAAAAATATTTTCCAAAAATAACAAAATAAAAAAAAATTGCTTATCTAATGAAAAAAATTTATGTCATAGCTTCCATTTTTCTTTAAATTTTTTTTTTTAATACGAAATTACAAAATAAAAAATAATAAAGTACAAAATTTCTGGAATACTTACAATTATAAAATAAAAGCTGGTGTCTGTTCTCAATACAAGCAAAATTTGATAATAAAAAAAAATATATGAAAACTCTTATACAGCAACAACTACGTTATGTTAAAAGTATTATATAAAATAATGTATATATATATATGTATATTTTTCTGAGTGTGATTTTAGAGAATTTTCATTAAGGCGGTTTTGAGTGAATTTTGTATTTTTTTTTCTTGCGTATTCTCAATTTCCATTATTAAATTTTGTTGAATAAAGAAATAATTTATATTAGGCTAGATTCTCTATTGTGAATAATTTTGAGTGAAATTTTTTTTCTATTTTTTTAAAGAATGAATTTTTTTTGTTTTTAAAGAATGTAATCAAAGAATAGATATATGAATTGTATCGTAATGATAAAGATTTTTATAGTTTTATGAATCTATTGGAATAATGTTATAATTGCATTAAATTTTGTATTTACAATATTGAAATTATTCTCTTTTATATTAAATTTTGATATTTATTATGAATTTATTAAGAAATATAGAGAAATTATTAAAAAATTCACAATTTTAAAAAAAATTATGAATCATAAAAAATTGCATACCAATAGGCGTAGACAAAATTTTTTTTTAATAGCTTTTTGTCAAAATATTTAGCTGATTTATACTCTAAATCCCAAATTTAATGTAAAATATAAAAAAAAAACAAAATTATTAATGTAAAGCTGAAAAATTACTAGATTTTCTTAATACTTAAAAATTCGGAAATAGCTAGCTAGCTAGTGATTTTATATATTAACAGATTGCTACGAATATTTGCTAATTTTCTTCAATTAAGAATTCTCTATTTACTTATTTCATACACTTTCTTTTAAATTTTAATAATTCTAAATAATGTTTTCATAAACTTACTCATTCCATTAGAAAATTGAAAAAAAAAAAAAATAATAAGGTAAAAAAAACAGACACACTTAAAATTTTATATAACAGTAAAAGTGTTTTTGAAATTCATAACTTTATAATCTAAGTTCCTGAAGGCTAGACATGATTCATAATAATTACATTTTAAATTTAATGAGAAAATATTTCAAAGATTTCAGAGTAAAATTCATATTCATACGATTTGCATATTAAATCTGTACAACCTTTGTATATGAACTAAGAAGGAAAAAATTTTTTTTTATTTTTTATTTTTCTTAATATAAAATAACATAATAATTATTGCCACTTTGAGAACTTAATGAGAAAAGAGAAACATACTTATAATTTTTTTTTCAGTTATAGGGACAAGTATATTATGTATGGTAATTCACAAGCATTAAAATTCACAAGTTGAAAATTAAAAATTGAATAAAATTTTAAAATATTTTTTATATGAATCACGGTTAAACAGTTATAGTAATACTAACGGTTAAACAGGTATAAAGCTAAAACAAAGTGCATAAATTATTGTACGTTAATCACAAACGAATAAAATTAATACAAATTTATAGTATGAGTAATCAGTATTAGCTATTTAATCACCATTTTGTAAAAATAATATTCGGAACTCTTTTTTTCCGCTTCGTTCCTAAGTTATAATGCCACAAAATATCCCTGAAAAGGGTCATGCAATTTTTCTTATTAACTCAAAAAATAAATGTGATATAGAATAAAGTCGATGAAGTGCGGCTTTAAACGTCATGAAACTTTCCACTAATAGTGATATATCAGTGATATTAATAATTTTTCAAATTTTAAAATGCAATATAAAAATTTTTCTTTTCACAGCAAAACTGTGCTACCACACAACTCACAAATTCATTAACTAAATTCTCTATAAACACCATATTTTGCTGTAATTTTCATATTGGAATTATTCCTGATTATTTTCGATGATGAAAAATTGCATTAGAAACTGGCTTGCTTTTCTCTTTTAATTAGCTTCTCAAACTATCCTGTATTTAGTGAAAAAAATATATTATGCTCCCAATAAATTTCATTCAAATTGCAAAATACACAATAAAATTCATAAAAATCCTTTTATTTTTCTTTGCCCTAAAATTTATAAAAAATAGAATTAATTTTTATAGCAAATAAATTTATATCTTTTATATAATTTCACACTATATGCCAACTATATAAATCACCATAGATGCATAGCTATATTAGCATACATATATTTCACCACTTATACATTATAATAAATCATAATCTAAAACACAAAAAAAAAAACAAATAATAAAAATACGATCAAAAACACAAAATTTCTTTTTTTCAATTTTTAATGAATCATTACCTTTTTGATTGCCTCTAGACTCAATACTCTCAAATATTTATATCACAAAACAATAAAACGAAAAGGTACATACATATATAGAAGAATAAAATATGGTGCGTGCCTTTTGATTTATAAAATATTATTTGAATAAAAAAAAAAGGAGAAAAAGAGAAAAGAATGTTTCGATAGACCGAAAAATATTTTTTGGGAAAATTACGAATAACAAGAGAGGAAAAAAAAATTAATTTTTTGTTCTATTTTTATTTTTTCTCTATGCCTTTTCTTATTAATTCTTATTTTAAAAAGTATGCTACATATTACACCATTAACCTGTTATCGTTTTATATCGTTTAAATATCGTATATAATAATTATATTATGTATAAATACGATATATATGTATAATAAATAATATTAAGAATGCCAATTCATTCCTTTATATCTAGAAAATTTTTTGTTTATTTTCGAAATAAGTAGGGATTTACAAAAATAATTTTTCACTAATTTAAATAATTTTTCGGTCGTAATTTATAAAAATTTTCACATTTAAAAATTATTGCATAAATATATTATAATAAGAAATTTGAATAATTTCATACTAAAATCTGAAATTTCCATACCGAACTCTGGAATTTTTCAAAATCAAATTAGTCAAATTGAATAATCGATTTTCAATTGAATTTCTTAAAAAATATTAAGTGAACTAAGTTATATTTCCATATACATTTAAGATAACCGTAAAAAAAAGACCATTGGTCTACTGGGACGTCTCAAATGACAATTGAATGGAAAATTTCATTGAACAAAGTAAATTTTCGGAAAAGTTCATTGAGAAAAATTACTTTCTAGATTAATAAAATAAATTCGAAAACAAGACTATTGAACCTATTAAAATTTTTAGTATTTGAATGATATTTTAGTATTTTAAGATCTATCACTCAATAATGTACAAGATAATTAAATTTTCAATAAATTCCTGATATATTAATGCATATCATAAATATTGTTTTATAACTATACAAATTAAATGTATACATTAAAAACCTGAAAACATAATTGATTTAAAATTACAATTGAAATTTCGCTAATTTAATAAAATGGTTACCGTATAAAACCTCCTTTTTACTATATATATAGTATTATGCTATATAATAAAGGATATATGCTTTTTAATACATTATACAATAAAGGAATAATTTATATTTGAAAAGAAAAGGAACCGAACGAACAAGCTATACGTGTGTTCAACAATAATAAAAGTGCGTTCAATGTGCACGCAATCAAAAGTCAAATTTAATGCTTAATGACGAAGTAAAGTTGTTTTCCTTTTTTTTTTTTTTCTTTTCTTTTTTCACTTGTTCTTTTTTTCGCCTCCACTCTTTTCATTCGTTTTCTCTTCTCTTTTTCTCTTATCATATTATTTTCCATTTTGCTTTGTTGCCTTTATTTTTATTTTCATTTTTTTTATTAAATCTAAAGTTTTTTTTTTTGTATTTCTGTTTTTTGTTCTACTTGTATTTTTTTCCACAATTTTATTTTATCCACAATGAGTAACCTTGAGTAAACAGAGAGAATTGGTAAGGACTCATGAATTTCAATTGAAATTTCATTATTATTCGAAAAATTAAATATTATTTTCTTAATAGTATATTTATGCCTATATAATATAATATGTATGTGTATACATAATATTATGTAAATATATTTATGAATAGGTTTAAAGACAATTATTATATGGTTTAATAGGAAATATATATTAAACGTGCGTATTTATAAAATAAATATAAAAATTTTGTATACTATTGATTTTTTCTTCTTTAATAAGTTAATTCAATATTATTTTAAAATAAAAATAAAAAAACTACGACAATTATAGTAAAAATCAAAAGAAAAATGTGTAAAAATTAAAAAATATTTTATTAGAGCGTAGACGTGGGCGTTTGAAGAAAAGCAATTGCGTACTATAATACAGCTGAACTTATAGTTTGGTTAAGATTGTGTTTTTTGAGACAAGCTACTATTATGAATGCGACACTTTGTATATAAAGAATTTAAATTTTATGTTCAATCGGTGACGATAATCATTGGCAACGAGGCGTTTCTTAATGGTTTAGAGAAATTATTGGGGACATTATTAACATGCTTTCTGAAATCTTTAAAAGAGAATCATTGGTTGATTAGATAGATTTGAGACAGGTAGTCAATGCAGAGGTAATCACTTTTAAATTGGGCCTGGTGGCGTCTCCTCTCTCTCTTTATTAACACTATTTATATAATTTTTTACATAATTCCATGAAATTTGTTTTAAAATAGAAACGAGAAAATTTTAATATTTCCAAACAAAAAATATTAGAAAGGAAGAGAAAAATTCAAATATGCTCTCTTATTGAGGATCCCATTAAATTTTTTCATTTTCTTTTCTCATTCCTTATTATGTACCTATACCACAAAATACTGGAATTTAAAATAAAAAATATTCTTATTGTGGAAAAATGATAATCACCTCGAAATATTTTTATATTTTATTTCTTTTATTCAATAATATATTTTTACTTATTTATTACGGTATCTGGATTAAAAAATTCTTTCTTCATTTAATTTATTCATTTTTCCAAGAGGCCTAACAAAACGAACAAAAATTGAAAATTTTTAAAAAAATATTATGGCCTAGCTTACAATAAAGCAGCACAATAACTCAGCGTGTACGATATTTTTTAATATGAATATTTGAGTATCCATCCCGTAATACATTTAAAAAAAAATCTATTTTCGAAACAATTTATTTAAAAATTATAAGGAAAACTTTTTAATCCCAAGTCCTTTGATTAGACGAAAGCAGGGCATGCCTTATATTTTGTATATCAAACTTCATTAATTAAGTGATTCAAATAATATTCAAACTAATTTGAAAATCATAATAAATCATTTTGGGATTTTTTTACGATATTCCAAAATAGCATCATGTATTAAAGTAATTATATTAAAATTATATCCTTAATTATTACTTAATTGTTAATTATCCTAAATTATATAATAATAACAATATATTTTTTTTATTCTCTTAGAATAAACAGCCTCAGGAATAATTTTACTAATTGCTTGGGATAGCAAAAAACAAACAAAGACAAAAAACTTTAAATTAAATTAGAAGTTTATAATTGCTTCCTCTTAAAACAAAAAAGTAAAAAAAAACAAAACAAAATAATTGAATATATAAAGAGTATTTTTCATAAAGGACAAAACAATGAATTTTATAAAATAAAGTTTATATGGTATATACTCACATCATATGCTCTTGTATCTAGTATATAAACAATTAGAAATAATTTTAAATGAACAAGAAATAATATAATGTGAGAAAAAATGGCCCCTATCTGACTGAAGTCTCAATAATTTTCACACAACAGAAACTATAATAAATATACATATGAAATCATTTTATAAAAGTGTACAAATATTTTTTTAAATAAACACACATTTTGGACATTTGCATAATATGAATATACATTTATGAAGTGTGTATACCATTAATATCAAGCTGTGTAAATCTTATTCCCTGTATATACACTCTTGGTGGTAATTTTTTGTTTTTTTTTCTAAATTTTCACTTACTATATATTTTAAAGGGGCAGGGGGAATTATACTTATATATACGGTCACAATACGGGCATAATACGCAACAAAAATATTAAAAGGATATTTTAGTTATTTTGGGTCCTTCATACTTTAATAGTTATTTTATTGCGACAAGATCATAGTCATTTTGTATGTAATTTGATTTTTTTTTTGTGTTAATACTTGCATACTTATGTACTTAAAAAATATGAGCATTGCAATAAAAATACTATTAAAAATATTATGAAAAATTTAAAAATATTATGAAAAATTTTAGTGTAGAGATAATTACAGTGTATATGGCGTATTTATTCGTATAATAATTATAAATTACTAATTTAAATTTAAAATTTTTTCAAATATTATTTTTTGCAATATTAGAAAGTCTAATAAATTTATTTATATAAGGCTTTATTATATTTATTTATATATTATTATGTATATAATAAGCTCTCATAACAAAAATTTGTTTGAAATTCGAGTTATAAAACAAAATGAAATATTTTCTGTACTCTTTAAATTCTTATGTTAGTTAAATAACATATATTAAGCTAATATTATATAATACACGATATCATGTGAAATTAAACAATTTTTTGGTACCATTTCATCTTCCTGCATATTTTTAATGCATAATACGTATAAGACTCCTGTAATATAAATTAATTAATAAAAACATGAAATTTTGTATATGATGGTTACTGCTCTTAAAATTTTACATAAATATTTTTAATTTCATCAAGATATTTTTCGATATGCTACGATGCAATTCTCCAAAAATTATGGATATAATTCGATGTTTTAATTTACAAAGAAAATACTGCAAAAATTATTGGTTGTTATTGAAATTTTAAACTGAATGATTACAGAAATGATACCTACGTAATTTATAAGATTTAGGTAGAGGCTAGAGGCTTATAACTAAGCTTATAATTATATTTCCGGTTTGGCTTTCATATGAATTCTACTGCAATACTTTAAATATGAAATATTTATTTTGAAAAAAATTTATTTTCATATTTATTACTAATTACCTAAGCATTAAGTAAGCATAATAATTGTAAGCTTTACATTAAGTGGCTGTATATTAAGTATATAACAAGTATATGCATTAATCACATAATAAGTAAGTTTCAAAATTATCTTTCAATAAAAATAAATATAAAATAAAAAAAACCTCGACAATTTATAGACTTCATTATGTTATTTGAGATTCGTTTTCTTTTTCTCGTTCTTATTTTTGTTCTTAATAATGTTATAATTGAAATAACCAAGTGGAATTTTGATTTTATATTATTACTATTTTATTAGGGTTAATGTTATTGACATAAATTTTTTGACAGACATAAAAATTATGTCCTTATATTGGCACTATTTTTTAAAAAAAAAATAAAAAATATTCATTGAGAAATGATGGAATATGGAATAAATTCGAAATTATTGGCAAAATGCAATTTGCAAAAATTTAAACGAACTTGGACCTACAAAAATTTATTTATATTTGAGAGATTAAAATGTGCGTTAAAATTAGCACTGCCTACCGAGACACCCAATATACCCAATATAACTAGCGTAAATTCACAACTAAAAGGAGTCTTTTAATAATCTTTTTTTAATTAAATTGAAATTTTTGCATGAAATTCTCATAAAAGAAAATTATTTTTTTTTTCTATTCAAATTTCTTATTTTTTCCTTTAATTTGTATATGTAAATAAATTAAATAAAATTTCTATATAATTATTTTTAAACTTTATACTTTTTCCTGATACTCGTAATAAAAATAATAATAAAAATAAGAAGAAAATATTATTTTCTTCTGGGAAATTTCTTTATACATTTTCTCTCTATTTTTTTTTTACAAAATTCACAATTAAATGTTGAAAAGAGATAATTGAAAGGATTTTTATTTTATTTTCTTTCTACTTCTTCTTTCATTTATTCCTTCATTTTTCTTTTATTTCTCTTTTTACTTAATTTTATTTTACTCTTGTTGTTCTTTAAATTTTTCTTATTATCTTACTCGATTTTTTTTTCTGCTGACTCATTTAATTGTAAGCTAACTCAATTATTTGTCATATCATAGTTTCATTTTTAAGTCGGTCAATTTATATAAAACTCCTATAAAAAAAATTGAGAGAAAAAAGTATAAGATAAAACAGCATGAAATGAAATTAAAATAATAAGTATAGAAGAGATTATTACAAGATGTTTATATTACACAAAGTTGCCGTTATAGTATGAACTCAAGATGCCGTTATAGTATGTATAACATTCTACAAATATAATAATTTTATATAGTATTATTAATATTTATGAAAAGTATAGTTTTAGAGGTACATATGTACGCATCATTTCATTTTATGTGCTATGTACTATATACAAGTTCCTCCTGCTCTATTCGGTTATCTTAAAATCTGCAATCTATAATCTACTATATGTAAGTTCAGCCTTAGAGGAAAATATTTTTATTTTTAATATTATAGTTTATTTGGGCGATTGTTATATTTTCTATATAGTATGTGAAAATCATGATCGAAATTGGTTATGTGAATCGTTATATTTTCTATATAATATGTGAAAATCATGATCGAAATTGGTTATTAGTCATTATTAATAACGTTACTAATATGTGCTCAGTTAAATATTTTTAGCTTTAATGATTCGATCATATTATATTTTTTTTTTCAAATTGCATATTTTTAGGGAATAGCAATTATTTCAATTAAAAGTAATAACATCTAATATATTGATGTAAAAAAATTGCATATATCTAGGGAATAGCAATTATTTCAATTAAAAGCATTAACAATTAATAATTTGAACCCAGATTTGAATTTATACAATTTTTTTTCTTGATCTTATAATTCTATGGTATGTTGAGAAACTTCTTGTTAATAATGACATCAATATAATGTGAGTGACCGGTACAAAATTTGATTTAGAGACCTTTTTTAAATTGATTATCTTAGGGGTATGTAACCGTGGCTCACATTTAAATGAAATTTAAATGGAATTTAAATGAAAGGAAATGCCAATGATGGGGTTTTTAATTCAAATGAGAACTACATTTGGATTTTACAATATTATTTTATGTTTTCGTCTTTAAATTCCAAATTTCTAGTTAATCAAATCACCCATTCTATAATCCCAAGCACGTATACATTTTGTCATTAGGTCAATTTAATTTAAATTATAATTAATAATGATTATTGCTAATATTATATAATATTATTATTCTTAAACTTTTACTTTTACCACATTATTTTTTTTTTATTACAAATTTAATTTTAATTGCCTGAAAACTTCCTTTTTACAAATTTATTACATTGTTATTTACGACATCATTACGTTTGAGATAAGCTGTTTAAATAAAAATAAAAAGAAAACAAAAAAAAGAAGAACTAAATTCACTCTCTATTATCGTATTTTTACCATTTTTCCACTAAAACTGTAATAAAAGTACAAAACATCACAATTTTGTAATATTCTCGACTAAATAGTACAACACACCCATAATTTATTTTTTTTATGTTTTCTTTTAAAAATTTTATTGTTAAAATAAAATAACAAGTTAGTATAAAATTAGGGTAACCGAAAAAAGGAAATTTAAATTAAAAAAAAAATTTAAATTTTTTCTATTGAATTTTTTTAAAAATAGAATCATACCTAACTTATATGAGAATATTAGAAATGAGTTCAAATTAGCTTTAACTTTCTATATAGGATTTAAAGAAAATATTTACTTAATTTAAATGTTAATTACCCTCTAATGTTCACTTAATTCTTCCGAAATCAGTATCTCGTAAAAATTATATAGTAGAAATTGGACTTGAATATGCAGACTTACTTTTACTGAAAAGTGCAACTTTTCCTGCTCGAATTATTACAAAACTAAGCGTTTAACAATTTTGATTTTTAAACTCTACATACTCTGAAATTTAAATGGTGTTATTCGAAACCTTAGATAATATAAATTTAAATTAAACCTGTTAATTAAATATATTTTTTGACACTCAATTACAGAAGCAGTTTTCTTAAGGTAAGCAAAGCAAGAGTGAAATGCAACAACCAAATGAAAAAAACGAGCCAACTAGCTACTATAACAAAGTTGGACTGAAATACCAATATAAAATAAATAAAAATTTCCTATACAATTTCTTTTAAGTAATAAATGCAGATTTTTATCTCTCATGATGAGTGACTTCGGTCATCCCTTAACACATACCCTGAACACATACCGTAATATATGAATACAAAATATAATACACAAAAAAAAAACATATCATTATAATGCGGTAATATGAAATGAATATAAGTACTAAGTAGTAGTTATTATTATATGGTTGTCTTACGGAAGTAAAAAAAGTGTAATATAAAAAGTATTATATAAATAAAACAAAAGCGATGCCAAACTATAATTTTTATAGCGAAAAACGAAAAGAAAAACAGGGAAAAACTAAAAACAAAAAAAAAAATTGAAAAACAAAAATTAGAAATTTCTCTTTTATGACTTAATAAAGTTTATTACTTTTCTCACTGTGTTTATTATATATCTCCTTCTCTTTCTTTCATACACTGATCATCTTAATTTGATTTTTTTCTATTACACTCATGTTGACTTCATGTTATAAACTGAAATTTGTAAGAATGATAAACGTTTCCGTCTTTTGCTTCTATCAAATTTTATGAATTTTTAATAGTTTTGAAAAATTTTGACTATTTCTTCATATAAAATAAGACAAATAATTTAGTAAAATCTTAAATCTTTTTATTTCCTCCCTTCTTACATTGCTAATATTAAAATTTATATATAAAATCTGTAAGTTTTTCAAAAAAGATTTTCATCTATAAAGCGTAACTATAAAAAATATTTTGAACCAAAGGCGAGAAACAAAAATCGTTCACAATTTTTAATTGAATTTAATTTAAACTTCTTTATTTTCCAATTTAAGTTACTTGCCAGAGACTAGGGTAAATTATAATTATATTCGGTTTGTATCAAAATCACATATCTTATTTTTCGTCATGTACTAGTCACGTATCCAGATTCAAATACAATTTTGAAAAAAAGGAAATTATAATTAAACTAAGTCAGAAATTTTGATATCTTTTCGAGGTTACTAGATCTTGTATACTCACAAATATTACAAATTCGATTTATTAAGCTCGCTGTTATGGTTGTACCTACATTCACCATCATTAATATTTATAGCCTACATTCACATGATCCAAGAAACAGATGCTTAAAATTAAATAACACAATTAAATTTAGAATTAAATATAGAAAATTTCTAACTCTAGTAACTATATTGGAAAATTACAAAAAATTGCATAAATACCTTTAACTTTGAATTCAAAAAAAAAAAACAGTTCCTGTGTATAAAAAACTATTATGTTAAGATTTTTATTCAACGACAATGACGTAATTACATTTTTTAACTTCTTATAACACAACACTACTCATATATATTCAAGTTTGATCCAATTATTAGCACAATTACATATATAATCTTCCCATATCAGTCACATATTTTTTCTTCTTATTTTTTTTTTTCTTTTTTTTCTATTTTAATATATTCGCATAATATTTATTCATGCAGTATAATATTTTTATAATAATTATATATATATATATATATATATATATGTAAATAATATATAGAAATATTCAAGAAATAATATGAATATATGCATATATTATAACCATTAACACACATACCTATTTACCCTGAAATTTATTATTATATATCATAAAAAAAAAAAATATGTTCTCTATTCATTCAGTTCTCTTATAATTTTTTATGCTACAACATCTTATATGACAAAAAATTGTAAAATATAAAAATTATATATACACATATTTTTTAATAAAATTAATTAATAAAACTTCCGGTATTTTAATGCAATTCACAGAAAAATATTGTATATAATATTAAAAATGTGTGTATATAATAATATTATGTATACATAATATACATTTATAAAATAATAACAAAAATGTATATCTATTATCCTTGAATATGTCCTTATAGCAAGTTATGGAAAATTTATATATTTATTATTTTTGTATTTTTTTTTTTATTTATATTTATAATTTTTTTTTTATTGTAACACTATACTCATATAATATCGTAGTGCATACCAAACAGTTTCGTGAAAATTTTTGAGATGAAAATAAACATTTTATTCTGATAAATATTTTATATTTTTATAAAGAAAATTTAAATATAATTGTATTATTAAAAAAAAAATAAAAATATTAAAATATTAAAATGAATTAAGTTTTTAATGAAAAATTATCTTTAATAAATATGAAATTAAATTTAAATTAAAAAAAAAAAAAAACAGAAAATATATTTTATAAAATGATCATCATTTTTATTGTGAATAATAAAATTTAAGATGAAAGTAATTATTGTGAATATTATTGATGAAATTTAAAAGAATAATAAAATTATATGAAATATAAAGACTGTGATAATTATAGTACGAAGGTTGCAGAAGCAATATGAGATTAATAAAAAAAAAAGTGATTCTACATGTGTTTTGATTAAATGCCACACGCCCAAATATATGCAATTTTTTTCATTTTTATTTTCTTCTATAAATAACATTCTTAACAGTAAATTATATTGTTATTAAGCTTTTTTCATTAATTTTTAAAGAAATTGTTTTGCTACTTTTAAAATTAATAACTAAAATTAAATAATATTAAAGTATTTTTAGAATACTAAACGGTTTACGCTTAATATGCAGTAACTAATTTAAAAAATAGCTACATTAATTCAATCAATTCAATTACATTAGTATGATTCTTTTGAGTAATTAAAAAATTTCTGATTTAACTTGAGTGTTTGCTTATATACTAAAATATGACTTTCATTTGTAAAATTTTTATTTAAATTTTAATAGAAAACTGCTCAAATTTAACAGATTTATTTTTTCACTTGCTCAAATATAATTTTTTGTTAATTGGCAGCAAAAATTTAAATAAAAATTAAATTTGTATCTCCGAATATATTACACAAATTTTTATATCTTTTTTTTAAATATTCATTAATTTTATAAAATGCACAAAAAATTATAATAAAATTTTGAAATAATTTCAAATTTACAAAATGCTTGAAAATAGTTTTAATGATTCTATATAATATTTTATTAGTAATTTTAATACTGATTAAATTTAATAAAATATTTAATGAAAATTAATAAATTTTAAAAATTTCCCTTTATTAATAGTACAATACCATATCGTGCTATTTTAACCCATACGTCACAATGGTGATTTTTGACACTTTCACAGGTTTTCGATAATGACCTTTCAGAATATGTAATCCGTTTTTCTCCATCTCATTTATAGAAATTCAGATGTTACTTTGATTCATTTCCATTTTTAAATCGATTTGGGACGCATTTTGATCTATATGCAAAATTATTGGTTTATAAATCAAATTTTCATATAAATTTTTTTAAAAAAATTATTAAGTGCTCTAATAATTTATGTCATATGGATGATTTTAACATATTAAACTACTATAAAACATAACTCAATAATTCAATTTTGCTTTTTGCACATTGTAAAATTTTTCTTAACATTTTAAATCAAAAAAGTGGATATGGATCAAAATCGCATTGTATCTTTTCTAATTAACTTGCAATAACTCTAGATTCTTTTACTGGAATTAAACGAAACTTTATATTTGAACCCTTAAATCTATAATAAAACTACTAATAGAAATATAAGAAATATAATCATTTAGTTTTGAAATAAAATGCTTTTAAACTTTAAACACGTTTTCCTCGATTGAAAAAATTAATCGTATGGATCAAAGAAGCACTCTGCCAACGATATGCATACGATGTGATTCTTTTACTTTTAAATTAATAACTTTATAATATAAACTGAGAAATTATTTTGATTGAGTTAAAAATTATTTGGAAATAAGAAGGCAATTTTTAATACATTTTTCATGTTCAATATTGTCAAACACTTGAATTGTAAATTAAAATTCTTAAATCTTCAAATTTTAATTTATTCTCTCCTATTAATATTTAATTATAATATAAACTATTTATAATTTATGGTTTCCATAAATATATTTTATACAAAATATTTATTAAATTTCTTCTTTAATTCATAGCTACTCTTCTCTTATACCAAATGGGAAATTGAACAAAAATTTCTAATAAAATATAAAAAAAAAAAAAAAAATAATTAAATTATTTATAAGAAATAAAAAACCATAATTTAATTTCCTTATTTTTCCTAATTTTTTATTTAAATATACCACTTTATTGCTACTTAATTTAACCAATAATATTTCTTTAATTAAACCACATGGTTAACCTAAAATTATTACATATTTTCCATGAAAAACATGTGTCATATCATTAGATATACTTAAATATATATACTTTCGTACTTGTATCTGTTCTACAAAATAGTTCAAATACAAGATATTTTATTTCTTAAATCTATTTTTATCCGATGATTCTCTACTATAAAGAAGTAAAATTATTATATAACGTATACAAAATAATATTATCTTTATTTTCGGTTTCTTTATTATTTTTAAACACATACATAAGTATTTACCTATATAAAATATTTATATAATATATTGTATAACAAGGAAAAAAATTAAATTTATTTATTCAACCCGAAATCTCATACTTATATAACATATACCAATTACATCTAAATGATGTGCAGTCAATATTAAGCCTTAGGTCATATACAATAAATCCAAATATATAAAATTAGTTATCCGTTCTGTTATTATAAGAAAAAAAGGCCAAACGACAATTTCTTAATTTTTAAGAAGTTTACATTGTCTTTAAATTCTACTCGGATTTTCAAGCCATTGTATTGTGTGTACATCAGATTCTCCAAGTTTTTAATATTCTAAAAACTTTAAATTTTTTAATTGAAAATAAAAATATATTGAACTTGAAAAATGATGTTCTCATTTAAATAAAACACATGAAACTAATTTAAATTTTAAATATTATTAGAGAAATATTTAACCAGCGCTACATACAGAGTGAACTTGCAACGTGATAAAATCTCGCGAGGACGTTTAGGTGAGACAATTTTATGAAAAAATTCGTTCCGCAAATAAAAATATTTAATCCTCTAAAATTTCAGTCGAAAATTTTTGGTTTCAACAAAAAGGTGTATAGATATAAATGGCTATAACTTCCATAATTATTAATCGATTTAAAAAAAAAAAAAGTGATATGCATTGGAAAGCTGAAAAGTAACTCTTTATTTTGAAAAGCAAAAATCCAAAATCCCAGTCGCAACCAAAATTTTTTCAACTGTAGATTAAATATTCATTTGCCGTCTCCCATTCCCAGAAACAATTTTTTTCATAATATTGTCCCACATTTCTACTACCGAAACATTACAACACGTTACATTTTCAACCTGTATATTCAAATATAAACTAAATTAACTTCATTTAGCATAAATCAAAGCAAATATTACGAAATTTTAAAAATATAAAACACATTATTTTTTATTTGAATCAAAATTTTTATTAGTTTTAAAGTTAATTACGATTGACTTAACAAAAATTTCAAAATTTAAGAACATAAACGTTAATATTGATTTCTAACTCATAAAATCATGTTTTTTCAATTATGAACCTTTTAAACTTCTACCAACTATAATTATATACAGGGTGAACCTGTATAATCTCTCGAGAGCAGAAAGATGGGACATTATTTCTACAAAAAGGTGTAGATTACTTAAATGGTTATAACTTCCACAATTACTATCAGAAAAAATTTTTTGAAAAAAAAAATTAAGCCCGGCAGGGTGAGCGGGAATCCATAAATGAATGTGTAATCCGCAAAATATGACAGTTAAAAACGTAAAAGATTTTGGGATTTAAATGACAATTTTAGGCTCCCTCCACAGGAATGATATTGTCATAAAATTGTACCACCGTTTTACCTCCGAGAGATTATACAACGTTGCAGATTCACCCTGTATAACACAATGGATATACAATATACATTTATACAGATATAAAAATTATATTTGCTTAACAAAAACATCATTCCTTTCTAATCCTTATAAAACATATCAAATACTTTTAGAAAATTTAATGGATCCCTTATGTAAATGTATTAAAAATGAGACAGAAAAAACAAACACGAAAAATTCTTCTCATATCCTTTCATATTGTACCAAATGTGTGTATACACACATATATGTATATATGTATGAATGCCTATAAAAAATTATTGACCTGTACATAATAATATACACGTACATATTATATGTTAGATCAATAAAAGGTTAATGGATTTGAAATTATATTTTACTACTTGTTTTAATATTGTTTTTGGAAAATTTATAGTAAATCCTATATATTCATACATACATACATACATACATGCATGTCCCATGTTGTAACAACTTAATACTCATATATATGCTAAAATATTTGAGAATAAAATATAAATAAAATGAAAAGGATAAAATAAAATAATCAAAACACAAAAAAAAAAGGATAATAACATAAAAAATGAAATAGACAGTAAATTTTATATTTTTAGGATTTCAAGGCATGAATTTATAAGTGTATACGATAAAATTTCAGAGATTTTAAGATTAAAAATTGGATTTATAGAGTTTTTGTTTTCTTCTCATTTTCTTTTTTAATATACATTGAAAATAAAGAGTAAAATTACAATGAATGTGTATTTAAAATCAAAAGAAAATTATAATTTTTTTGTAGTCTTATTCATTTAGAATAAGACAATTGAAAATTTTTTAAAATTCATCCGCATTGTTAAAGTCACATTTTAAAAAAATTGTGGTACTGCTCCTAAAACCTGATATAAATTAAGTACTCTCGTTTATATTCCAAAATTTTTCGAAAATTGCATACTTTTAGGATGATGCAAACAAAAAAATTTGAAGAGGCGTTAATAAAATTCTTGAATTCAAATGTTAATTCACGTTACAGAAAATAATTATAATAATTGATGGTACGGCATTTAGCTATTGCTTTCTCCATTTATAGAAATTTAAAAATTTTTATAAATTTTCTTCTACGGATATAAGTTTGTAGTAAAGATGTATTTACATATTTAATTCATTTCATTTCAGTTTTTATCTTAAAGGTTGTAAATGTATTGTAAACGGGCCCACGGACAGACAGACAGAGTAAAACTAATAAGCAGCATCAAAATTTTCCAAAAAAAAATTTTTTTGAGAAATTGTTATCCTTGTATATCAAATACACAAACAAGAATAATAAAATTTTTCAATTAAGGCAGAATTTATCACAAGTTATGTATTTGCAGAAGAACCACTATTCCATGAAATATTTCCTATTCACTTTGTGATGCACACATAATAGAAAATAATTAGATATAGAAATTACATCCAAAATTGTTAATTAAATTCTTAAACAAATTTAAATTTCAAGGCTACACACATTACTATGCAATATAATTTTTCCGAAACAGAAGTTATTCTTTTATTTTATGAGCTATTTGAATTAAAATATTCATGATAGGAGATTTAAGAAAACTAAATAGCGCATATAAGTATACTATTTATTAGAAAAATATTGTCTATGTAAGTCATTAATGACAAATATTAAAATTAAGCTACTTAAATTCATAACGATTCAAAGTATATAATTATTTTTTATTATGTGATATTTTAAAAAGTTTAATTTTCATTTTGAATTTATGGTTAGTTTTTCATTGATATTAAAAAATTTATTAATTAATAATTCATTATTATCACAATATTGAATATATGAGATCATTATCACATAAAATAATTTCTATTGACTTATTATTTTTTCACATATGTTTCTAATTCATATCTATAAGCTTTATAGGTGTAAACGCTCAATATAAATTTTTAAATTGGCAAAAAAAAATATTAAATTATTACAAAACCGAATTATTATCAAATTTTATGATTCTATTATTATATTATAGAAATATATTGTAGAAAAATTCAATTGAAATCCCAATACACATAACAACCAATAATAATATTGTATTGGAGTAGCTCCCATTCACATCAGCAGCAGAAAAATAAAACTAATAAATAAATAAATAAATAAATTTGTTACATTGATAAATATATACACATATATATATACATAAACAGAAAAAGTTGGTAAAATTTTAATTCTAAAAAAGTTTTAAACATTTTACATCCGTAACACTCTTATATTGTTGTTCTCTTATTATCCTATTTACCATTTAACAATAATAATAATAGATCATGTCTTTGTGGAATAGTTTTGTTTAAATATGCACCTGATCTCAAAATGAAAATTTCCAAATTTATAAAAACAAACTGAAATATTTACAAAGAAAAAAACAAAAACGAAATCAAATAAAATTCAACTTTTACTATAAAAGTATCTAAATTCTAAACAATTTTGAAGGCATACATTGTAAAATGTGTACACAATATAGATGAATTATTCACAATGTATACATAAGCGTTACAGCAAACAGTATAAGAATAAAAAAACTTTTCAAAATTTAAAAAGTTAATATCTGGGTATACGAGCATGTATATAATTTAGAAAACATTTTTAGGAGAAAACTTTTTAAGGAAAAATCTAATAGAAATTTCCATACAAAAGTTCGGCTTAAAATAAATTCCTTACACAAATATTTACGAGTAATTACGTATAGAAATTTTTAATTGAAAAATTATAGAAAACAATTTTTTTGAGACCCAATAAAATAATTACTTGAATCAATATTTTATTACATTTGTATAGTTACTGTAAACGCAACAGGACAATAGTGGTCTAAGTTAGATCAATACAGCATACTGGATCTGATTTTTTTGCGCCCAGAAGTAATCGGAGCAATGAAAGAGTTTATATATTCCTTGTAAACAATTGTATAACAGAGCATATTCCTTATAAATTAAATTCAAAATTTTATATATGCTTATAAAACAAAATTGCAGATTTTAATATACTTCTGGCCTTCTACACTAAAATTTGATCACAAATTAGATAAAAATATGGCAGTAAACTGTAAAAGTAAAATTTAAAGTGGTATTGATTAACGAGTAAGTGAAGTTACTGCATCGTAAGAGTCATATAGCCTATGCCGATTATGAGTGTTTTGATGTTCTGCAAGGTATAATTATATAAAGCTGGAATTTCAATAACGAAACTTTTTTACGAAAGCCTTTTTTGCGAAATAAAGGATATTTATAAAGAATGTGTGCCACTGTTTCTCCTTTCTCAAAATAGAATCTGCACGACGCCAAACACTTACGCGATTTGCACCATTAATGCAAAATAATTACGCAATTCTCTTGAAGCGTTTTCTGGTGCAAGCTTGCTCCACCGTAGGAAAACTCGAGTGGAACAAACAGCATTCCTAAATTCAGCATAAAGGAAGATAAACCGCTTCATATCAATCTATTCCCATATGAGTTTGGAATCGCGATAGAACGACTTTATTATTTCCAACCAATCCTTTTTGCTTCTGCAAATATTTCCAAACCAGGTTTGATTCATTGTTTAATAAAACTCAATTGTTTATAAACTGTATGAATATTTTTCTGTGGGCAGTTCATACTTTCTTCCACACAATTATAGTCGCATGATAAACGGTTCCACTTCTGTGCTTATATACACATACACACATTTATTGTAAATTATTTTAATTATAAAAATTTTTAAATGCATTTACGAGCCGAAATAAAAATTTACATTTATATAAAATTTCCAATTAATTTTTTATGTTATACGCACTTTATTATCACATTTTAAATGTAATCTTAATAAATTAAAACTATTATTAAATAACATGGAATATTTATATATAATAAATATTTGTATGTTTTCTTGTATATTATAATAAAATATTTTGTAATATACATATGTATATAAATATTATAAAGAAAATATAGGGAAACACATGGTAATTTAATATTTTGTCATAAATTTTGACATTTTTCATATAATTTGAATATTTACCACAGGAAACCTTGGATTTATTCGAAATTATTATACCAGATGGCGTATAATAAATATAATGGAAAATCGATTTTAGTTTTTCGATTTTTTTTTTTTTGTTCCTCCTATTCTTTTTGTTTTAGTTTTCCATTTTCGTTATTCTTTTGTTTTTTGTAAGGAAAATATTAAAATGTACATAATATACAAATAAAAAAAAATAAAAATTCTGTAACATTTACATATGTCTAAGGGTGTATATTCATACATATACGTACATAATATTTGGCAAAATTCATTTTCTTATTTTTATATAATATTGAAAATTAAATAATAAATCAAAAACAAAAATTATTCATGTATACACAACAGATATACATATACATAATGTATGAACTGAAAAATAAACCAAGCAACAAACAAAGTTGGGTCAAACCAATGGTTTGTAAGGTAACGATTTTCCCTTCAATAATTGAAAATATTGTTTTTCCAAAGAGAGACCCTATATGTAGCTATATAGGGTCTCCCATTCATATACGAAATTCAAGGATTGCATATATTTAGGATGCAGTAATAGAAAAATATAGAAAACATTGAGAGTTTAAGCGTTCATTGCATGAATTAAGAAAAATATTTATATTTTTAATGGCATGGCATTTACCATTATATAGCTTTCTGCATTTATAGGAATTTGGAAGAGATTGCAGTTTCGGAAATATAAGATGCCAAAAAATAAAATTTTACAAATTTCAAGAGCGGTAACTTGAATGGGAGTAGAGTTGAAAAAAAAATTTCTAGCGAAATAAACTATTTATTAGTGTCTAGGAGCTGCTAAAATTCTTGCAATCTATGGTCTTAAAGGAAAATGATATCAAAAATTTTGAAAAAGACGATTTTAGATAACGGTGAATTTTGACAGCCATTTTATTTATTCACAATTTGACTATAAAATGCGAAGTTAGAGAAAATCAGCCACTATCCTTTTGCATTTATAAAATTTAAAAATGTGTGCTGTCGTTACCATAAATAGGCAGAAAATGGCATTTTTAGGTCTTTGAGGCGCCATATACGGTCGGACAGAGTGAAACAATATGCATTTTTATCAAAAATTTTTTTGAAAAAGTGTTAAAAAAGGGCATAAAATAAGAAATAAAAAATTAAATAAAATAACTTAATAATATGTGATAAAATTTATAAATATTTTGCTTTTTCTTTTTACTCTCGCAATTCTTAGCAAAAATCCAAATGACAAAGCAAAAAAAATATTAATAAATTTTAAAGTAAAATAACTGAATACCTAATATCCGACACGATGACATCATAATGCAAAAATAAAATTTTTTAAAAAAATTTTTATCATATCTTGCATTACATACATATCGTATGTAATGTGTGTATATAATATAGAAATTCTAAAATCGTAAAAATAAAATTTATTTTAGAATTGTATTTGTGGCAAAAATTCAATTCTTTTTCTCCTCCTTTTATTAAATCAAGTCTTCGCTAATCGTTGAATATATTTGGACGACATTAACAGTTCAGGGAGAAAAAAAAATTTTTATTCTAAATTAATTTTTACGATTCCTATAAACTATTAAGAAGGAAAGAGCTTTTCGAAGACTATGCTGCACACGCTCTTACATGCAATGAAAGCAATATTTTCTATTATGAGATTGCCTTTTTCTTATAGAGTTAGTATGAAATTGTGGTTTCTTAATTTTTATGTTTTGAAATAATTATAAATTTTTCAAATTACATGGTACAGCATAATTAATTGATTCAACTTGATTGTCAACAAGAATTTTAATTAAAACACAATTAAAATTTTAAATTCACTGAATAATAATTTAAAATTTCATAAAAATTTTTATAAAGTACATGTAAATTCAAACGATCATAGAAGATAAGATTTTACTTAATTAATGTGGATATATCCAAATTCAACTCATTTCCAATTTAATATCGGTTAAATTTCATTATTTTATATGAGTTTCTGGAGTTAGTTTTATAATTAAAATTGAATTTGAAATTATTTACATATTTTATTTACAAATATTGTGTATACTGTTTAGTTTAAAGGTTAATCTCAAGTTGCTTCATATTATTATTTTGGTTATTGCAAGTTAACAATAGCAAAAAAAAAAAAATCTTTTAATTTTAACATTTTTTTTCTGTTTTGCTCCATTTCTTTGTTTAAAACATCTACATAGCTATAAAGAGAAAAAAAAATCATTTAAAATCTTGTTGACCGAATGAACTAATTCTTTTTTACCGACCGTATTGTGTAAACAATAGGTAGGTTATGTGATGGCAACAAATTTTGCATATCGAGTTTTCGGTGGGAACGTACTTCTCCATAGTAGGGAAGTGTAAATAAACTATTTTTAGCAACCTGTCGGTCTGTCGGTCTGTCGGTCTGTCGGTCTGTGTGTGCACGCGTGTATCTCAAGTTCGGCTGAACCGATTTTGATGAAATTTTATATGTAAGTTTATTTCCACCATGGCACGGATCGATCAACTTTTGGTATATATCAGGCCTCGGGAACTGCACTTTTTAGCGGGCCTGTTTTACATTTTTGAGCATATTGAAGAACATATTCAACCGATTTACTTGAAATTTCATATATAAGTTTTGCTCTTCCGGCGATGAAACCTCCTAACTTTTGGAAGAAATCAGGCGTCAGCAACTGGACGTTTACTACGGGCCAAATATACATTTTTGTGTATATAAAGAGAAATAATCAACCGATTTCATTGAAATTTAATATATAAATTCCTCGTATGAAAACTATGAACATATAAATTTTTTGGAAAGATCAGGGCTCGAAAACTGATTTGCGGGCCGATTTCACATTTTTCACCATTTTGAAGAAAATATTCAACCGATTTACTTGAAATTTCATATATAAGCTTTGTTTGACCGTCCGTGAAAATTCCTAGCTTTTGGAACAAATCAGGCATTCGTAACTGGACGTTTACTACGGGCCAAATATACATTTTTGTGTATATAAAGAGAAATAATCAACCGATTTCATTGAAATTTAATATATAAATTCCTCGTATGAAAACTATGAACATATAAATTTTTTGGAAAGATCAGGGCTCGAAAACTGATTTGCGGGCCGATTTCACATTTTTCACCATTTTGAAGAAAATATTCAACCGATTTACTTGAAATTTCATATATAAGCTTTGTTTGACCGTCCGTGAAAATTCCTAGCTTTTGGAACAAATCAGGCATTCGTAACTGGACGTTTACTACGGGCCAAATATACATTTTTGTGTATATAAAGAGAAATAATCAACCGATTTCATTGAAATTTAATATTTGAATTCCTTGTATTAAAACAATGAACATATTACTTTTCTGGAAAGATCAGGGCTCGAGAACTGATTTGCGGGCCGATTTTACATTTTTCACCATATCCACAGAACAAATTGATGGAATTTCTTGAAATTTGATATTTGAGTTCTGGTTGTTACCGAAACTAACTGGCGAGCATTTCAGGGAATTCGGGTAGCACAAAGCGAAACTCTACTAAGAGCCAAATTTACATTTTTCTAAGTATGTTAACTATAAGCTTACTAATGTCCTAAAAATTGGAAAGAAGTATTTAACAGACATTTCTATAATATTCTGTAACACTTTCACTTAACTAAACAATACACATTGCGGTCGGTTATGTGCTGACCACATCAGATTTTTTTATTTTTATATATAGCTAGCTATTTCCTATTATTGCAATGATTTATTTTTTATGAAACCGAATATAAGAGAAAAAATAGCAATAGATATCAAACAAAAACCAACAGCAAAAGGATTTGAAAATTTTACAAACATGGAAACTTCGTGAAAATGGTATATTGTTCTTGCATTTACATGAATATACGTATAGGTATGTACATAGTAGATTTTATGCAATATACAAAATATTTTATAAATAAATGAAGATTTTAAAATTAATATAAAATTTTGCAGACAAAAAAATTTTTATACAAAGTGTAGCGGTTTAAGATATTTGATCTTAGGTACAAGTAATTTGACTAGAACTGGTAAAAATTTTATAATAGATTTAAAATTTTATGACACTTAAAGAGTTCTCCTTAAAATGCTATTATTCATGAGTATTTCATGGAATTAATTCAAAACCTTACGAAACGGAACTCATTCAAAACCAAATATTCGTTACAGGTACATTGTACACAGTTGAGAATAATATTAATTATTCTGAAAATTATTCTGAAATTACACATAATACCTAAACACACAAAAATTTTTACCTATTAAAGTATTCATTTCTAAAACAAAAAGACACTAGTCGCAAAAATCAAATAACCAATTTGTTTGAAATTTCCCAATAAACTCAAAATAGAATCGAATTCCAGGCTTATTCTCTATTTTTGATTCAAAATTGCTTTAAATTCTATTATACACAGGACTATAATGCTTAAGAAATATTTTGAAAATCTTTGAGAGAAAACAGACACTCTTTCGTATAATACTATTGAAAATTCTTTATTCAATCCATTGAGAAATTTTACCAGAAGCTTAAATGCTTCACCTTGTTTTCTATATGAAATACAGAAGCACACACACTTAAACAAAAATTTTGCTTTTAAGCATAACACAAATTTCTCTCTCTCATATAAGAATTTTTTTTTTTTGTTAAAAAGCAAAATCCTTTTTTTCTTTTTTACATAAGTGCACTTTTAGGTTAGAAATGGCGGCAAGCGAACTTTTATATTTTATATATGTGTGTACATTATTATATGTTAAATATTTATAAACAAAAAAGAAAAATAAGATTTGCGATTGCATTAAACACAATAAAGAATAAAAATATAATAAAAGAGAAGGTGAAACATAAAATTAGGGAAAAATTTTTTAATAGAAGAGATGACGAAATAGACAGGGGGGAAACAAGTTTAAAACGGCAGAGAATTGGTAAACAAATGGTGAACAAACGAATCAACAAAGAAGAATAAAAAAAACACAAAAACATTAAACCGATTTTATTTTTTAACATAACTTTCATTTTAGCTTTTTTAACGGGGCGCATGCAATTGAAGTGCATGAATAATATAAAAAAAAGTACAAAGAAATAGAATAGAAAAATCAAAAACAAGAAAAAAAAAATGTAATAAGAAAATTTTTTTTTTTAAAAACTTTAGGTGCTCATGTGTGTATTTAGGTTACCGACTTTTATAAAAAAAAAAAATAGCAAATGAAAACAATAACAAATGTTTGCTTTGGGACTTGAAACACGTTTTATTAAAAAAAAGGAATAAAAAGTAGGTACGAACAGGAAAACAAAAATCCCCTATATATATGTAATCCCATATATGTAATCCCATATATGTATGTAGTTTAATTTGAAAATGATAATGAAATAAAATATAATAGTGGTTTTCGCATTCTATTATACAAAACTATATAAAAGTTAAAGTATAACTTTTTTTTTTTTTTTGAAAAACAAGAAGGGCTGAATTTAAATCGGAATTTAACAAAGATTTAATCAACATTATTCTGCATTACGTATACATACACATATATACATAATGCCGGTTACAATGTTTTAGAACTAGGTGCCTTTTTTTCTGTTATAAATTTCAAGGATATTATAAAAATATCAAGGAACTTGAAATTATTCATTTTTTACATATATATATATATATATATTTTTCTATTGTAATTTTAAATAATAGTAAGGCGGACTGTATTATTTGAATTCATGCTGAATTTATTCCATTGTTATGCATAGAATTTTATTATAATAGCAGTCGAAATGATAAAAAAAATTATCTATATAATTTGGTGAGAATAAAATATAAAATTTAATGGAAAACATTTCATTGGATGGATTAATAATAAATTTAGCGCAATTTCTTGTAGAGCATCTTAAATCATATTTAAATTTAAAAAAATCCAAATTTGTAAATAGTTATATAGTTGGCTAGCTAGCACAAGGCAACTTGAATATTTTTCATCTGCCATAGAGATAGTGATCATACATTTCTTTTCGTCGTGATTTCTCATGTTCCAAAGCAAAAAGAATGTTTTTTTCAAAATTTACTATTTGTAGGTTTCTATGGAAGACTCAATTTACAAAATTTTCCGAAGAATTCAATAATTTTAAGAATATCTCTAATAAAACCGTAGCAAATTCACTAAATTCTTAGCTGAATTCTTTATTGCAATTTGTATTGTTTAAATAATAAAATTTGGTAAGCACTTAATAATACGAGTATTTCTTTAACAAGCTCAAGCAAAATTTAGTATTGCATATATTTTTCTAAATGATATCAAACGGTAACCCATATTTTTAACCATAATAATATAAAATTCATATTCATTGCATAATATAAAGTGCATAATATAACATAATAATCATGTCTCATTATATATTAAAATACCATGTAATCTACTATAAGATTTCAACTTTATTATATACCCTTTGAGTATATTAGCACTCAATTTGATTGCATCCTGCTAATAAAATACATTTTCATATTATATACTTGCAAACTAATGAATAAATAATAAAAAAACAAAAAAAAAAAAAGGGATAGCTATACTTATTATTTTATTTTATTTTATCTTCTGTTTTTATTCATTATAAGAACTGACATACTCGTACATGTGGTTTTAAAAACGTTTGTAAAATAAAATAAAATAAAAAAAAAATTATTAAACTACACGAGTGTAAATAAAGTAGAATATAGATTCGGGGTGAAGTATTTTTCAATCAAATCATGAAAATTGCATTTATCATTTTTATAATATGCTTATACATGTGTGTATGTGAATATGTACAAAGTTATAGAATATTAAAAAACTAATATCATATTTTCTTTTTCATGTATAGCAATTCAAATAAAGGGTGATGTAATTATATTTTATTGTTTTTTTCTTTTTATCTTTTTTAACATTTTATAAATGAAGGTATTAGAATATTTAAGGATTTATTATTTATTATTATCACAGATTTAATTCAAAAGTATGTGTATGCAATATTATTACAATGTTATAATATTTTTAATGCTGTCAGATGTCATAATGACATTCTTTTGCAATTAAATTTTAATTTTTTATATTTTTTTTTAAATATTTTTTATAGTGGTTGCAAATGGAAAGAAATTTTCATGCAATTCGCAAATGAATATTAAAAAGATTGATTTAAACTTCAAAAAAAAATTTTCTCTTTACCAGAATTTTGAGAAAAATTTGGAAAAATTTGAATTAAAACATTTTCTGCTGAATATATTTGAAGGAGTTTCGATTACAATTATGTTATATCGAAGGCGGTGATATAATTAACAAATTATTTTGGAATATATTGTATAACAAATTAATAATTAAAATTTACTCATTAACATTTGAAAATATTTTGTTCATTTGGGAAATTGTCGTATACTATTCCAAATAAAATAGTGTTACACTTGGCATAATATTAATTTTTATCTTCCAACGCTCCATTTATTTAACTACCTTATTGAATAAAAACTATACTCCTTTAGGATCCTTATCTAATGAGTATACCGTTAAATCATCAACGAATGCTTTACTACAATTTGTCATTAAACCTTTGTTTAAAAAATATAGAAGTTCATTAATAAAAATATTAAACAATATTGGTGAATCAATTTGAAACTCTTTTGAATGTTTCCTGTTAATAGAAAGAACTTTAAAATCCCTTTTTTCTAATTATATTATTAACAAATTTTATACAATGTATATCTTATTAATTTTTAAATTAAACCATCTAGCCAAATTGTGTCGAATACCTTTCCTATTAAATCATTTCAAATAATGCTTCAATAAATTTGCGAAAAAAGTTGGGTTATTACGTGAGTTTTTCTATGTTTATATTAAAAACCAAACTGAAAACTTATATAAGGAATTATATTTTTTTCTTGGTTTTTTGCTTTAGGAATCTATTAATATTTATCTCAAATACCTTATTTATAATAGGCAATCAGCTAATGGACCTATAATCGCCCCCCCCCCCCTTAAATTCAAACAGTTACTGAAAATAATACCATACCTTTCTAATACAGAACCCGGAGGTTTTTTTCAATACTATAATCGCTATACAATCTACTCATTTACTATAGTAAAATCGTTTTCAAATCTTTGCACTTCGTTTACTTTATATGCTCGTGCTTTATTATCAAAATCTATTAATACCACCCTGTTAATTTTATTATTTTGGATTTAAGAAATTCGGGAAGATATGACTGGGAACAGCTTCTGCTGAATATGTTCGAAGGTTATTTGATTACAGCTATGTTATACCGGAAACAGTATTATAATTAATTAATTATTTTGGAATATAGCGTACAACAAATTAATAATTAAAATTTTCACACTAACATTTGAAAATTATTCTTACTGTCAATAATTATAAAAAATTATTTTATGAATCATACAAACTTACATACGTATATAAATTATATTTTACAAATTTATAATTTATTCAGCAAACAAATTTCAGCAATTCAGAATTTTCACATTTTTTCCCTACATTTTTCTTATTTAAAGAATTTAAATTGAATTTTATATTATACGCGATGTAATTTATATATACAAATATTTTTTCTTTTAATGATGAAATCAATCATAGTTTATTAGAATCTGTCTGCGATTCCAATAAAAAATAACAAAAATGAAAGAAATATTATTTATTTTATATATATATAATATAATAAAAATATAACTGTATTTCAGTTCATTGACTTTATTTATGAAGCAAATATAATGCGGTTCATATGTGCATTGAAAGGTTTATTTTTATACATCATGTATGCAGGAATGTGTATGTACATAAAATAAAAATTTTTAGCTCTAATAATTTTTCAAATTTACTATAAGAATAATAATAAAATGATTTTTTTTCTTGTAAATTTATTTTCATAATTTTTGATTGCACCGCACTATATGTATATAAAGTGAAAACGCACGAATAACAAAATTTTTATTGCAATGTATATTATATAATGTTATATAAATAAAATTGATATGGGAATGTAAATAAGAAATTATTATATTTGTTGTACATCCGATATATGTATATACATATGATCATGTACATACATATATATGAATGTAATACATATAAGCACAGATGAAGTCATAAAACTGTTATATGTATAATGTATATATGAATAGTAATATATTCCATCATTTATTATTAATTATCAAAAGAAACCAATATAAAATAATGTATTTGTAAAGGTTTAGACTTTGCTTCAGATTCGTGACACAATTTATGAGTATATGCATAGCTATAATTTTTGTTATTACGTATGTATATAAAAATGTATAAAGTTGAAATTTTTTTAGTTTCCGGGAATCTGAACCTAAAAATTCTCTTAATTTTAAACATTTAAATAAAACACAAAAAATTGCATACCTATAGGCGATCGGAATATTACAAAGTACATAAAATTTTAAGCTATCTGTACACTCAAAATATTCAAAAAATTTAATATTTTTTAAAATTTTTAAGACCATACATTATGTATAATAATACCAATATAACAAATAATTATTATGTATAACATATTTTATATTATTCATTTTATTATATTTCATTATTTAACTTCATTATTAAATAGAGAATATTTAGACTTTATAAAAACCCCTTTTCCAATTTCTCTTAATTTAAAAATTCAATTGACACAAATTCCATATTTATTTAATTATAATTTTCATAGAAATAAAATTGAAATTTAAAATTAAAATTGATAAAACTTTTAAATATAACAGTAATTATAATGATAAAATCACAGTATAAAAGTTTTATGTATAAATAAATAACGAAATAACAAATTAAAAATGAAAATTTTTATATTTATAATAAATGCATTCAAATGCATTCAAATGCACAATAATTGTTTTGCATATCTAAAAATAATTAATTTTAAAATAATTTGATAATTATTTGTGTTGGTAAATTAATATCAAAAGCATTTCGATTTTTCACTTCTTGTTGAAAATATTTAGTGATATCGTAGTGGTCTTGTGGAATTTCCCACGAAATTTCTGACAAAGTATTTTATTTAAAATCCTCTGATCAGAAGAAAACATAAAGCATTTTCCATTTATTTGTTGCAGTTTACTTAACAATCAAAATAGATAATACGAGTATTATTTTCAAGTACTTAAATCAGATATTGAACGTAAAAATCAATGTTATAAATGAAGCTAACCGTTGCAGCCTGTTTTATTTGCTGGCAGTATATCTAGAACCCAACGATTTTTATTATTGCAAGATATCTGACTGATTGCTATTTGAACATTTTAAAAATTTAGCAATATTTCAAAGGAAACATTTGGTATAATTATTTAGAGCTCATAATTAATATTATAACATCAATAAACTCGTATCCAAAAATAATATTAAAAATTTCGCAAATTTTATGTAAGTTAAGAGTGCAAGCATTAGTGTAATAGGCATAATATCTATTTATATGTCTGTTCTTGTGATAGCAATCTCATGCAAATAAATATTTCATAAGTATATGTAGATTGATATATAAAGAAATGTGAAGAGCAATTTGCGGGTATTTCTTCATACCCCTGTAGCACAGTTAGAAGATTGTTCGCCTAGAAAGTGGTAGGTGGTTTGAGTCCAGTTGGATGAGAAATTTTTTTTTTCAATTTTTCTGCCTTGACTCGTTCCTCATATCATCCATTTGTTCTGCAGTTATGTGAAGGAATTTCCATTTAGTGCAAATATCTATTGCAACTTCAATCTAAAAGATTTTTGTCAAATATAGGATAAAAGGTCCTATATTATTTATATATGAAAAATTTCAATAATTTCTTCAAATCACAATTACTATTTTCTATATAATTCAAAGTGAATTAATATTTTATTATAAATTTTATTGTACGATAAAGTATATAGCAATTTCATTTTTAAAAATTATTGTATGACCATATTGAAAATTACAAAAAAAAAAATTAAAACCATATAAAATTTCATTTTTCATTATTTTTGTCTTTTATAGTTTCCACTCAATCACATTAGATTCGCATGATTTGCGACATTTAATAATTTGAATTATTAATTACGAGTACATTATTGTTCTATTAAATTGCTTTATATTATAGAGATTATTTATTAAAATTGAATGAAACGCGAACAAGAGATAAAAATAAAAATTCTAGAAATTATTTTTTTTTTATTATTGATAAATTATTAATAATATCTAAAAATTATATTGTCACATTATAAAATGAATTAATTTTTAATAATTTTTTTTTAGTAATTAATGCTATATGAAGTATATATTATTTTTATAGAACACTTTAAGCATATAAAATAATTTTTGCAAGAATAAAGACTATATGCCGCCATAAAAAAAACGTCAGAATAGAACAATTTTCTACATAAAGTATTTAATATTATTGAAAACTGAATGAGCTAGATTTATTCAATATTAGGCTTTTACAAAATTTATTACTAAAGAGTATAAAATGCATTGAATTACAAGAAAATATTTTAATAATTAAATACTAGATATTTTCAATGGTAGAAATTTATTGTGCTAAATTATGAAAAATTATTACTAACTTTAAATAACTTTCCTTGAAATTGAAATATCAAGTCAGATTTCACGATGATTTTCTCGCTTTTTCTAGAAATAATTCAATATCCTAATGACTTATATGAAAAATAATTAAGATAAATAATATTTCGGCTTTGTCAAATTTTTAAGAATCCAAAAATAAAAATCATTGAAACTGCGGACATATGTAATTTAAAATTTTTTTCTGATCCTATTATGGTTTAGTAGTAAAAATCTAAATTAAGATCACATTTTAAAATTGACCAACTCTCTTATAAAATTAGACAAAAAAACGTTCGTCCATGTGAAAATATATAAAGAAAATTTCTCTATAGTAGTGTAGAACAGGTGGATGATGTAATCAAAAGAACTAGAAATCACGAGAACGAGACTGAAAAATTAACAAACTGTTCTTTTTGAACTGAACTCGAACCAGTGATTTACCGCTTTTTAAGCGGATTCTCTAGCAAACGAGTTACAGAAGTATGGGGAAATTACCAATACATTATTCAATAAAAACGAGCAAAAAACCACCCTATATTTAGCACTCTGTCTTATGGTAGCAATTTCAAATATTTTGTACAAATAAATCTACAATGATTTCTGAACAATACCATTATTAATACGATATAGTCAATATCAATAACACTATCAATATGCCATATATGATATTTAAATTATAAATATATATATGTATACATAAATTGTTTATAATACTATAATAATTATTATATGCTTTGCAATTTATATATATATACATAATATACACTTATATTCTTTATTTATCCATAACCTTTATAAGAAAATTTATATTACTACTTAGCTTTGCCTATTACACTTTGGCCTCGTTGCATGACATTGCTAGTTGCTTTAATATAGAATATCAATTATTTTCCTTGTCATCCACAGGATATGTTTTTATTATTCTCTTTTTGTTTTTCTTTTCTTCTGATATTTTTTTGTTTTGTTTATCTAAGTATTCTACACAAATAAAATTCAAACAATAAAATAAATTTAATTTTTTTATTAATTTTTTTTTTTTTTCTATTTTAATTTTTTTATTCCCACGTATTAGTTTATCTTTGAGAAAATTAAAAATACCAGTGGTTCATTTTATAAATATTTTCATTTTTCTGTTCTTTAAGGACATCATCATTAAGTTATTTATTTTTGTTTTGTTTTGAAAAACATGTTGTGCGACTTTAAATTATTAAAGAATAAGAATTTTTATAAAAGTTCAATTATTAATTTATTTAAAAAAAATTTTTTCAAGTGTATGAGTGAACTTATGAATTTACATTTAATTATAAGTAAATTCTTGCCCTATAATGAGTTTTTAAATTATAATTCGGGAAGTGTTTGTCTTTAAGGGGTTTAAAATTTCTATTATCAATTTAAGTCTAGTAAACTGTAGCGACAACCGTACTCTATTATTTGCCAGTAACATTATCTGGCGCAGGTTTCACCACTATCCAAAATATCTTGCTCCACTGTTCATAGCCAACTTGTCCGAGGTCTTCTCACTTTACTCTTGAGAGTTCCACTCCAGTAGCTACCGGGCAATTGCATCTGGTGGTCTACTCAAGGTATGACCTAACCATCTTTTTTCATCATTTCTTCTTTTTAGACCTTCTTTCTTCCTATTTGTAGACTTACTGGTCCCTTACCGATTTGTTCTTACTAATTGATTTAGGTCAAAAAATTCTGCATAATGCTTCTTAAACACCTTGATTGATGTATATCTACTTTCTGAATGCTTTTCAGGTATAAGTTTTCCAGGTAAAATTGTATGGATAAATTAATTTAAAGAAATATTTTCCAAATCAATTTTCTTATATTATGGAAAACTGACTGGTTCCCAATATGTCATTTCATAGATTCGGAACTGAATTAAACTATATACTTTCATATTAAATATACAAAAAATTGCATACTTATTCCCTACACAATTAAATTATAAATTTTTAAACAATTTATTCGAAATTCGGTTTAAATGTAAAACAAAAAAAAATATGAAAATAAAATTTTCAAAAATTTCTCCCAAAGAATTTTGTTCAGCACTCTTAGAAAGTGACTCTCTTTCTCTCTGTATTAACGTTGTTCATTTTGTTTATAACTTGCTGTTTTTGTTCTTTTATCCCAGGATTAAAATACAACTAAACAAAAAAAAAAGTAGAAAAATAAAAAAAAATACTAAAACTCAAAAACCGTAATTACGGCATAGTACTGGTTTTTTTTTTTTTTTGCATTTCTTATACCATTCTCAAATTAAGCCAATTAGCCTTTGTTAAAAAATTAAATAAATAAAAAGAGAGGAAAAAAGAAAATAAAACAAATTAAGTAAAAAAAGGCATAAAAGTCGGCGATAAATATCCTCAAGAAATTGAATATCCTTAAGAAAATTTTTTATTTTTTTTTTCTCTCTTATGATGAGTTTCAATTTCTTGATAGAGAAATCATTGTATTGTAAAAAAAAAAATCTAAAGAAATAAAATTCAAAAAAAAATAAAAATATTTTCATGTTTTATCTATCAAAAGGACCTTATGGTTATTCAAGTGAATAGGTAAATAACTCATGCCATTTAAATCTATTTTATTAAGAAACAATTATTTGAAAATCTAATTTATAAAACTTTATAAGGATCCTTATTTTTATACAAAAAGGAATTTAAATTTTAGATTTTTTACTTTAATATTAACTAGTATAGGTATAAATAGTTGTACTAACAACATGATATTGAATATAGATTTTATAAAAATTGCTCCACAATTTGGAAACCATTATATTGATCACGTTTATAAAATGACTGATATTGGAAGGAAATCATAGAAAATTTTTTATTTTCAGCATTTTTTATATTCGCTAATATTCTTAACACTATTTAAGCCGTACAAGAATTAACAAGAATATTTTTCAAATTTTTAACTATTAATTTTATGTGAACAATGGAATTCAAATGCGTTAAACCCATTTAAATTCCATTGTTCACATTAATTAAAAAATACGAGATTTCCAAAGCGATTTTTAACAAAAATTTAATTTCCTACTTAAATTTTTACTAGAGAGAATATCTCCTGACATTCTCTTGAACAAATTCTCATATCCCAAAACTTACTTGCTTTACTTTTTTTACATAAGTAAATGTGAAAAACAACAATTATCAAAAAGATCAACTACAAAAATGATTACCAGCCATAAAACTCGTGTTATTCTGTGGCGTACACTCTTGACTACAGAGTTGCGTAAATTAAAAGCTCTGACATTGCACGAATTTCAATGATTACATAGTTCATAATCGCACTTATATTGATTTCTACACAAATTCTTATTCTGCATAAATTCTTTTTTATTCTTATCTAATCTATTCTATATAAATTCCAATTTTTATAATTTAATTCACTTTTTGTATTCTAAAATATTAAAAACCAACCATATAACACGATATTTTCCTTTGGTTTTACTTTTGAAAATTATTTACTTTTATAGTTCATGTGTCATTTTTTCAAATTCATGCTTTACTTCAAAAATATCTCAAAAGTAATATAAATAGATATATCTACTTTCAGTTTTATATTTAAATAAAATGCAACATCCTTACATCATCTACTTTCAGATATTTAATTTATTTCTTACTTTCAACCATTTAAATTTATAATAATTACTGCCGGAATTACTTATTATAAAAATTCTGCGTATAAAAATATGAATTTAGTTTTGCCACCGGAAATAATCCTATTGCAAATGAAAAGCATTATTTTAATGTTGCATATCTTTAGGCTGCAATATTTTTTTTACAATATCAGATTTGCAAACACAAAAAAACAAAAAAAAAACAAATTATTTACTATTAATAATTACTCTTTCTGTTTATTTTTTAATTTTTTAAATAACAAAATAGTAGGAAATATAAAGTTAATAATCATAAGGCGAATTCATTTTCTCTATACAAAGATGGTGATGCAATATTCTGATTTTACTCTTAAATCCTAGAAGTCAAACACTGCTATTGAATTTCAATATTTTAATAGCTGAGAATTACTTTAAGCATCATAAAAATTAAACAAAAAGGTAAAGCATTTTTTTTGTATATTCATTTATTTTTTTTTTTACTTTTTTAACAAATACATTGTGTCCTTCAACTTCCTCTAACGCGTCGTGACTGTCCTTCAACATTATACTTTTACATATAATAATCATTTCATTTTTTTATTGTTTTTGATCCTTTTGTTTTTAAATTATTTCAAATAGCACCCAAATGCAACAAACATTTTTATAATTCATCATAAAATTTTTTAAAAATTTCAAAATGATGAAAATTATTTAACATAAAATTATAAAGGAAAATTAAAAAAAATATTATAATTATCAGTAAAAAATGAAAATTATCAGCAGAAATGAAAATAATAATTACTCTAGTGTAATGAAAATATAAAAATCAGAAATGAGAATATCTTAAATTGAAGTCTAAGTATTTAAAGATTAGAAGAAAACAATAGATCTTTGTCAGAAAATTTTCCACTTTGATTAATTTTTATTAAATTTATAAAAGCAATTATTTATTTGCTTTTTTAGTATGAGTAGAATTGAGTTTGAGCGAAAGATTGTTTTAAAAATCCGACTCTTACCCCATATTCAATATAAAATATTCAGATAATATTCCTTGAAATGAAACGAAAATCATTTTTCAAATATTATAAAAATTAAAGAGGACCTAAATTTCTTGTAGCATAAAAGCAATATACTACAGCTGTTTAGCCTTCGACTCAAATGAATATTCAAAATAATTTAAATCAGTTTTTGTTATACTTGATATAATTTCATTTCTCAAAAAGCTTTTAAAATTTAAATTAGTATAAATAAGAAATAATTTTGTTACATAACGTCGTCCTATTACTTATTTGTTCCAAGTGCCTGAAAGTAGTTTTCGAGAAAAAAGAATTCAAAGTTTAAGGTGCTATAAAAAATAAAGTTGGGTCAAACCAATGGTTTGTATTGTAGCACTTTTCCCTTCAACAAGTGAAAATTCTGCTTTTAAATACAGTCTATGTATACCTATCACACTATTAAAATTATTTTCATTCATATACAAAACTATTTCTAGGATTGCATATATTTCGGATGAACAATTTATGCAGTCTTTAAAATAAAGGAAAAATTAATATAAAAAGGGGTTAACCTAATGCTCGATTTTAAGGATTAATTGAAAAATAAGTGAGTTAAGAAAAATAATTATATTTTTTAATTTTATGGAATTTACCGTTAGCTTTTTGCGTTTATAAAATTTGGAAAAGCTTGCGGTTTCGGAAATATAAGGTGTCAAAAATTCAAATTTTACGAATTTCAAGAGGTGATAACTTGAGAGGGGGTGGAGATGGAAAAAAATTTTCTTCTAACAAAATGAACTATTTGTTAATATCTAAAAGCTCCTAAAATTTCAAGCTTCTACAGTCTGGCGTCTAGAAGAAAAACGACATCAAAAATTTGGAAAAAAAGGACTTTAGATAACGGTAAATTTGAACGGCCATTTTGTTTTTCTAAAGCTTAACTATAGCATACCGCGCAAGGGGAAGCAAGCCACTGCCTTTCTGCGTTTGCAAAATTTCAAAAATGCTTATGGTTTCATTGCAACAAATATTTAAAAAAGGCCATTTTTAGGGTTTTGGGGGGGTATAACTTCTAGAGGGGGGGGATAGGTAAAAATTTTGTTCTACGGAAATAAGTTTCTAGTGAAGATTTATGTACGTACGAGTATTAAATTTCAGCTTTCTATCTTCAAAGGTGTAGAAGTTTTGTAAACAAAAAAAGTGTCCACGAACGGACGGACGGACGGACGGACGGACGGATGTACGGACGGACGGACGGACGGACAGAGTGAAACTAATAAGCACTTTTTTCAAAAAAAATTTTGGAAAAGTGCTAAAAAGTATGCGGTAAGATTATCTTACACTTTCAGAAAATTTTATTTGGTACTGTTATATTATAAAAATTTTGCAAGAATATAAATAATGATCTCGATTTTTTTAAAATATCTGTACGCGATTATATCCTTTCAACAATCCGCAGCAGACTAACAAACAATTAAACTGCACACTTAGTTATAAAACTCAACTAGCTATTGCTACTGGCATTGATCGCTCTATGTAAGTAGGAAAAACTTGGACGATCATATTATATTTTAATTTTTTCGACATCCTTTATGAATATATTTAGGATTTTTTCCTTCAATTGCTTATTTTCATGGGACAAACAAGAACAAATCAAAAAATTGTTTAAAAATGTATGGAAGAATGTAACATATTCAGAATTTTGCCTGGTTTAACATTTTTCACCCAAAAATTTGAAAAAAATGGATATGGAACAAACTTACAATTCATTATCTCAAAAACCAAATATGTACCTCATATTAAAAAATGGTTTTCGGATTCAAAAAGAGTCCTACTCTATGTATGGAAAACCTATGAAGCATGTATTAACTCCAAAATCATGAAAACGGCGTTTGGCACAAATAAACACAAAGACGACGTTAAATGGGCTGAAAGAAGCTATTTCGGATTTCAAGTCTTTTTTCGAGACACTAAAATTAGAAAATATTTTGCAATTTACATCGTAGTATAACAGTTTCAATATAACAAAAATTGGACTGTATTGAATCAGTTCAAAATACGACAAACTGAAATTCCTAAGAAATTAATTAATTATCCAATCAAACAAAACAAAAATCATTTAAATCAGCAAGACTCAAATTAGTCTAGAATCTTTAGCCGAATTCTAAATTTGCCCCAGTCCTTGTCAAAAAATGTTTTTTTTATTTTATAAATTATAAATTTCAATTTTTTATTTATTTCAACATACTAACTTGTTTAACCTTAAAAATCATTGAGTAAATAATATAGAAAATTGTAGAATTTATTTAATGACTTTTTAAGCCTTATACAATATTAAAACTGGCGTATATATAAATTTTCTATATTTTGTATCTTATATCACTTTTATCCAACATTTAATTGAAATTCGAAATAATTTAAAAAATTTGTTATTTTTTTAAAGTGTGCCTCTACTATTTTGTTTTCTTTATTGTTATTTTACTTTTTTTATTTACGGAAATTAAAGTTTTCCAGGGAACTGGGTCATTTATACTTGCTATATATACTTACATACATGTGTTAAATAAAAAAAAAATTTATTTCAAATTAAACAGAATGATATTTAATTGCTTGAAAAGTAAATGTATATATTCATATGTATATATATAGATATATATATATATATATTTGTATAAATACTGTGAAGTTCAAAAAATTAATTTGTTAGTATATAAAGTTTAATTGAAATATTGTTTGATGAAGAATCACCAAACTGAAAATAACTTTAAGTAACTTTTTGAAAGTTTAAAAAAAAAATATTAAATAAACTTGGTCTTGCTCTTGGTCTTAGTCTTGATCTTTTTATGACTAAAAAAACTTTTACACTTCGTCACTTTTATCGTTTCGTCAGTCGTAGTGTGATTTCCGATATAGTTTTCATTCATCAACTTCTGGTGGATACCGTGATTGTCCCGGTTTTATTTGGTCGAATTTCTTACAATCTTATAATACTATAGTAACTTAAGGCCAATCGAGATCTTTAACGTTCTACGTCATAGTATAGATTATGGGATGCATAAGCCAGGAACGTGAACGTTGCACGAACTTAACTTGTATTCGTCTGCTTTTCATGCGAAAATAATTAAAAGGGTACTTACATACGGCCAGAACATAAGTAGCATTCATTTTGTTTACTTTATTCTAAATTTATGTAACGCTTTCTATCAACTTGACGTACAGTAGTTAAATACGTTTGGTTTTTGGTGCCTAATTTTTAATTTACTTATTAAAATTAAATGAATACTACAAACATTATTTTTTCCTTCCCCCTTGCCCGTTCCCTTCATTTTAATCTATTAATGATGAGGATTTTAGTTATAGTTACTAATAGCCAGGTTTATTGACTAACTGATGTTTATTTTGTTATACTAAATGTTTGTACTAAGCTCATTGTCCAGTATACAAAATGTTACGCTTTATTTTTGTTTATTATTTTATTAACAATGTGTCTAGGAAAGAATAAAATTTCCAATGATATTTCAGATGCACTTATGCACCCATATGTTATGTTATTTTCCCATATGCTCTATATATAAGCTCGTTCTATACCCTTCAATTTACATAAATTTTATACTAGAATAACGATCTTCTTTTATGTTTCATTGTAAATTAATACGATTGAATTTTAATATTATTTTTCGTCAAATTATTTATAAAATTAAAATATTTTTTTTTATACACATGTTACATATTATATGTATGTATATATAGAAATTCGAAACAATGAAAGGAAAATATTCGCAAAATTTCGATAAAATGCAAATATCGATTGTTAATTTTCCTGTTACTTTCTTATGTATACCTACACATTTATATATATTTTTCTGTTTGGTTTTTTGTGATATTTAAAAATAGAATTTTAAAATTTGGGTCAATTAATACCACAGGATTAATTTACAAACCAAAGATTATAATTAAATTATCCCAACATTGAATATTGAAGGTAAATTTGGGTTAATTACAAACCAATGTTATTTTAAAGGCAAAAATTTGTCTGATAATGAAATGATAATATTAATGAGATTCCAATGTTCTAGATTCTAGAATATATTATTTCATATATAATCTTTTCATTTTCCCATTATATTAGTATAGAGGAAAAAGATTTTTTATGTTTAAAATTTTTTTTTTGAAAATTTTAATTTGCTTTCTTTGTTAAAAGAATAGAAGATAAAATTTTTGAATATTAAAACGAATGAGCACAATCGGTTCTTCTTCTTTATTGTGCAGTACGCCACACTGTTCCTAGTGTTAATAAAAATTTCATATTAATTAAAACTGTAACTTCGATAACTCTGTATTCTGACAGCCGACAATGTTTTACTCTAATAGTGTAATCACATGGTGTTAATCAGGAGTCACCATTTTCTTTAAGACAATAAAATTTAATTAATTTCGGTATGTTTAATGTAGAAAATTATTTTCATTAGCTTCTTTTCAAAAAATAAATTCAGTAATTTTATACTAGTTATTATTGACTTTATTAAATTCTCACTAAATCAAATATATTAGAATTTTCTATACATTTTTAAAATACATTTCAAAAATTAAAATTTTATTTATAAACATTTTTTTTTTATTTTATTTTTATTTTTAGATATTTAACTACATATTAATAATAAATAAGGAGGAAAATATCAACATTCAAGCAAAACCAAATACGCAAAATTCATCAAAATAAATGCCTATACCATTAAAATTTTTTCAAAATAAATTTGAATAGAATAATATTTACTTCATGTATTCAACAATAATAATAAATAATAATAATAACAATAATAATAATAATAAAATAAATAAAATAGAATTAATAAAAGGGATGTATTTTACCGCGAATTAATCGCGGAATATTATGTCTCGTGACGATTACAATCCAGTATCCACATTAAGTTCTGGTGTAAGAAGTCCTGGACGTTCAACTAGACGTTTAACAACAGAACTACCAACTGTGGATCGTTCACCATCACGTGATTACGGTGCACGTGCAAGTCCTTTGGGTATATATTCATTAAAATCATGTTTTGAAAAAAAAAAATCAAAAAATAGCAATTTACATTAAATAAATTTTTTTTTCTTTTTATTCACTTTAATATATTTAAATATAAAATTAAATAAATAAAATTTTTTTAATATATTAAAAAAAAATATCACATTATTATCATTATATTTATTATATAGATATTCAATAATATTTTAGTTCGTAGTACAATTTTAAACATTTATATATTAAAAAAAAAATAAATTATGGCAAAGATATTAAAAAAATTCGGCACCAATAAATTTTCAAAGAATTTATTGGCATAATCTTATTAGACATAGACTCTTAGACATAAATGTATTGGAAGTTAAATTAAATTCCTAAAAGTATTAATAATGCAAAATAAAAATTTTTTAACAATTTTTCATTTCTTCATTATTCGGGCTATTATTATTATTGACCGCCTCAAAATAGTTAAATAGAAAAAAAATCGAGAAAAATATTTTCATATGAGTAGACAAATTACTTAAATTAATAATAGTTAAATTTTATTTATTTTTAAAATTTTTTAAAAATGTTCAAAGTATACTAGGAATTTCATATACAGGATGTTAAAAAAATATTTATTATATGTTATGTTTGTATAAAATGTATGAACTACACGCTATACTGGCAAAACTATGAAAAATAGAGGAAAATCTTATACTTAATCGGCTTAACTTTTATCTCTCACTGAAGCGCATCCAAAAAAGTAAAAAAAAATGTAACAACACAAATTTTCGAGAAAGTTTTTGAAAAAAAATTTCCAAAAAAAAAAACAAGAATTGTGATTTTTATGAGCTTCATCTCAAATACTGTGAGTCACACAGTATTTGAGATGAAGCTCATTAAATCTAATTAATTGTAAGATCGAAAATAAAAAGCAATTAATCACTTGTAAAACAAGCCCCCGATGGTAACTCTATGTCACATTGTCCCGAAATTATAAATATATGCGGGAAATAACTGGTACTCTTTATTTTTGTAACAGGCTGTTGCTCAAAAATGAATATATCTGCATTTTATTAAATATTCGTCAGACTTTTCACAATTCCTGTGAAATTTTTAATTTTTAACAAACATTGATTAAAAAATTATTTTCTATACAAATTTGCCACAATTTCATTAATTTCTACAAAAAAATGAAAATTTAAAATTAAATATAAATTAAATTTAATAATATTTAAAAAGAGCATAACTAATGATTGATAAAGATTTAAATATTTATAAATCTTATAGTTATATTTTGAGAGCCGAACCAATAAGTAGTTTTTTAAAATAGAAAGTGGGAACAGTAACTTACTATCTATTTTCTGAGCGCTTTCTGATATTATTTCGTACTTGAAAAATATATTAAATGTGAGCACGTATAATGTCAAAATATGCCAAAATTATGTCAAAATATTCTTTAATCTTTTAAAATTTTTCAAAAAGTAGCATTTTAATTTCTTCAAAGAGAAAGAAGCACAGGTGCCATTTTGTAATTCTAAATTTTTTATTAATTGTTAACTATTCATTTTTACATTTTTTCAATAATAGTCGTATTTTGTAAAACAATCTAATTAATTAAATCTTTGATTATAAAAACAAAATTCTGAATTATAAAACAATTGAACCGAACCGTAATAAGACAATTTTAATTCACCCAAAAATAATATATAAATGTTTAAGAAAAAAAACAAATTCACCTCACTTTATTATTCAAATATTAAAAAAAATAATAATATAATCATAATATAAATATTTTTATTATTCACCAAAATAAAATCATTATGCTCATTTTAATTAATTTAGTTTATAATTTTCTTTTGTATAACATTTTTTATTTTTGTAGTATAAATTTAAATTCACAGAGAAAAAAAAAACTAAACGATATTATAGTAAATATTTAGTTTTAATCTTAAAATTCTTGCATTTTTAGCATATAGTAAAATCTAGTCAAATTTCTTGTTTTTATTATTAACCATTTATTTATTTTAATTTTTAATTTATTTAAATAATTTTTTTCCATTCATATTATTGTATAACAATTCAGAAATCATCAACATTTTTATTTTACATTTACAATTATTTAATTTTAATTTTTTTTTGTTTTTTTTTTAATTATTTTTCTAATTTTTATTTTCGTAAATGTAGTTGTACATTCTTTTATTAAATTTTAATTATTAAACTTTAATTCTTTATTCCCCAAAATTAAAACGTAATGTATATAGAATATAATTATGTAGGTATACCCAATTTCCATTAAAAAACAAAATTCCTATTTAATATTAAAAATATTCATTCAACTATAGTTGTCTTTATTGATTGCATTCATACCAATAGAAATCAATTTGAATTACAAAAAATTAGTAAATAAATTTCATCTTGTTTTAAATTTGTAAAAAAATAACCTAATTGGAATTTAATTTGAAAAAAAAAAGTATGCTTTTAAATTTTTATTAATTTTTCCATTCATAACCTTTTAGTTGTTTTTCTTTTTCTTTTTCAAAATCAAAAATCATCAAAAATCAAAAAAAACAAAATTATTTAAATTAATCTTAAATAGAAAATATGATTTTTATTAAAAATAAATAAAAAAAAAAAAAAAAAAACCAAAAAAAAATTTTTTAAATTCTTAATAATAAAAATTTTCTTTTTTCTTTTTTCAATCACGCATGCGCATGTGAAAAATTTCATAAAAAAAAAAAAAAAAAATACAAAATGAAAAATAAAACATTCATTCGCATACTTTTTTTTTTATTTTTATTTTGTCTCAAAATTTTTCATTTTTTTGGTTTTTAATTTTGAACAAACAAAATAATAAAAAAATTGCCGCCTCCCTAAAACATTTTAATTTTTTTTTTATTTATTTAATTTTTTTTTTTTATAATTTTTTTTTTGTTTTTTTTTTTTTTTGTATAACAAATTTTTTTTTCACAAAATTTCAAAATTTCTTTTTAATTTTATTTCATTTTCAATTCTTATTTATTGTTATTTTTTTCTTCTTCTTCTTCTTCTTTTTTCTTTCTCTTTTCTTTTTATACAATTTTATATAGTTTTAAGCTCAAAACGAAACTCTACACAATAATAACAGCCTAATTACAAACAAACAAAAAAAAAAAAACACAAACAGCAACAACAAGAACAAGAATTTAAAAAAAAAAAAAAAAACTATATTAATAATTTTTTTATATTATAATTTTTTTATTTTTTTTATATATTCAAAACAAAAAATAATAAAAATAGTAAAAAACATACATGAAATTCATAACTATAGCATACAATAATATACATTAATAAAACAAAAAAAAAAAAAAAAACAAAACAATAATATAAAAATAATAAAACGACGGCAGCAATTCTTCATTAAAATTTCATTGTGCAACGGTAACACTATACATCTGAACATCAAATATATAAATATCTATTATTATATAAATATTAACTTCGAATTTATACGATTTCGTCATAGTATAATAAAATAGAACGCGAAAATTTTAACAATATACCATAAATTAAATAATTATAATCGCTTACATAACATACACACACAAAAGTAAAAATAATAATAATAAAACAACAACATTAAATTTTCGAAATCAAAAAAACATTTATATATAAAACAAAAATAACGCAAAAAAAAAAAAAAAATATTAAAAAAGCTCAAAAAATTAATATTCAACAAAATTGAAACATATGGCAACATTCTACTATTTCTACTAAAAAAACGAAAACGAAAACTACAACAACAACTACTACTACAACTATTAAAGGAACAACAATACCAACTACTACTACTACTACTACTTGTAAAATTGTATATATACATAAAAGGTTAATATAGAAAGAGAGCCAAGAAAACAAAACAAGCAAACAAAAAAAAAATAAAAAGCAAAACACAAAAATTTTAAAAAGATTGCCGCCAGTAAATTTTTATATGTCAAAAGGAAACTAAAATAAAAAAAAACTTTCCAAAATTGAGTTCGGTAAGAATTTACAAAAACAAAAAACAAAAAAAAAAAAATAAATTAAATAAAATAATAATAAAATTACATAATTATTAAAAAAAAAAAAAAAAAAACATAAATTCAGAAGAAAAAAAAAAATTACATAGTAGAAAAACATAAAAATGCTTTCATTATTTTTTTTTTTTTTTATTTTTTAAATTGAAATTTTTTTTAATTTCAAATCATAATTATTTTTTTTTTCTTATTTTAAAAACATACAAAATTTAATTTTATTTTTATTGATTTTTTTTTTTCTCTTGATTTCATTTCTTAGGAATGCTAAGGTTTTTGCTAAAAAGCTTTCAAACAATTTATTTTTTTTTTTCAATTAAATAAAATGCAACACTTTGAAAATTTTCACAAAAAATATAATTAGAAAAAAACAAACCAACATAAAATAACCAACTTTTTTTTTCAAAATTTGCATTTTCGAACTTTGCTTGCCTGTAAAACGAAAAAAACAAAAATATTTGAATTAACAATTTTTTTTTTTATTTCAAAGAAGTGCAACTAAAATAAAAAAAAAAAACAACAAGAACAGAATTATAAAATCTTTCAAAATATTAAAGAGAAAATTAATTTTTTTTTTTAAGAGAAATATGCGTTTTAAGAGAATTTTTTAGAAATTTAAAAATTATATTTCCGGATTATATTGTAAAATTTCTGATTAAATCCAGAAATTTGATTAAAGAAAAATATCTGCTTTACAGTTACAAATTGTATTTTACTCCGCTAATTATTGTGCTTGCTGGGAAAAAATATTTTCTATTAAAATAAAAGATCAACTTAAAATATTATTGTTATTCATAAAGACGGCATTAAATTTTTTCAAAACTTTTATAATTTTAATAATGTTTGGAAATTAAAAAAAAAAAAATTTAATCAGTTTCCACATAATGCTTATTCATTATATTTTAATGCTAACAAATCGATTATTTACATGCTATTTACAGCTAACTAATTGAAACTGAGAATAACCGCTGAATCAAGAATCGAAATGTTAAAAATATATTTTATTAACTACACATACATTATGTATAATACATATTAATACCTTCCATATTTCTTCAAAAGAAATTTCATTTATTTCAAAATATTAATTATAATTTAAATAATTATAAAATCTTAAAATATATTATTTATATCATGTCCTAAATTATTAAATCTAAGAATCTATCATGTTTAAAAAATAATTTAAAATATAATTTTGAACATGACATGACCATTGGTTATTGCCTATTATTGCACTGATCCTTTAACTGAAAAGTCTCGAATTTATAGTCCAGTCAGAAAGAGCTGGCAAATCACTATAAAAATTTTGTTCAAAATTATATAGCTTAATATACGAGTACATATACATTAAATATAAAAATTAAAAAAATTAATATTAACTAATTACCATATTTCCATAAATTCTTAATTATTTAGCATAAAGAAAAAACTACGGCAGGCTCGTCACCTATTTAGTAAATCAGATGACGTGAGAAACAGATTTTGTGCTATTTACGATATCACCCTATAATACTCCCAGGAGCAAAGTAGGATAAAAAAAATTTAAATATATTATTTCAAAATATTAATTAATATAAAAATATATAAACTGTTATACAATATGAAAATTTAAAAATTTTGAAAGATTTTTATTAATTCTTCAAAATATTTTAAAAATTAATAAAATAATATTTAGATATGCTATGATGCTTTTGAATTGCAAATTCTTTAAAACAAAAAACTAAACCATATACAATATTATTAAAATATTCAAAAATTATTAATTTAATATTATTAAAATAAATAAGAAAAAAAAAAAAAAAAAACATATGCATTTTTTCGCATGAAAAACTTTTTTTACCATCTCCGGTTTTTGAAAACAGCACCAGAGAACCAAATAAATTTATGCAAAAACAAAAATATCAAAAGTAATTTGTTATAAATAAATTTTATACAACAACAAAAAATAAAATTTAAAAAATAAATTATTCAAATTTCTATAATTATTTTTATTCAAAAAAAAAAAACTCTTTCATAACTACTATTCTTTTCTTTTTAATTTATTTTAAAATTTATTTTCGAGCATAATTTTTCTTTTATGTTTTCATTTTTTACAAAAAAAAAAAATCAATATAAAAAATCAAAAACATTTTTTATCATACATTTTGTTTTTGTTTTTATAATTTTTGTACAAAAAAAACAACAAACAAAAAAAAAATATTGCCTTTGCGTATACAAGTGTTTTTCGAAATGTTCCATTCCCATATTTCAAAAAAAAAAAAAAAAAACAAAAGAAAAAATAAAAAAAAATTTCATACAAATTAAAAAAAAAAAAAAACAAAGAACACTTTAAAACGAACTAAAAATAAATTAAGCTAAAAAATTTCAATAATAAAAAAAAAAACCAACCAAAATACACACAACAACACAAAATTATAATTACAGTCCTATAAAATTTCTCTTTATTTTCTGCTCCTTCCCTATTAAAAAAAGAAAAAAATAAAAAACTTTATTAATTTTAAAATTAATAAAATTTATTCTAGTTTCTAAACAAGTAAAAAACAAAAAATCAATTAAAAATGTCATCCGCTAATTGATGTCATGACATCATGATAATATCATGCAACTCACAATGACATAAAATGATGTCATTTATGACAATAGAAAGAAAATGTGTCATTATTTTGATTGACATTTTATTTTTGTATATATAAAAAATCATTATTAATATTATTATTATAGGAAAAAGCTAATAAAATAAATTCGAACAATTACATTTAAAATTTATTTTTATAGAAAATATGTCTATATACATGTGTACATAATATACATTTCTCCATATATATATATATATATTAATATATATGTCATATATTATCTGAAAAATAATTTCTGCATTATAGATGATATACAAATTAATAAATAACGCATTAGAGTGATTGAAAAAAAAAAAATTCATTAATAAAAATATTAAATTTAAAAATTTTTATATTAATTATATTCATTATCAAAAAAAAAAAAATAATTAATTAATTCATTATTAATTACCATAATTATTATAAATGATTTATTGATGATATTCTTGTAAATTAAATTTAATTATATCGTAAAATGCTAAAGATCATTAATATTGTAGTCTATATTTTAATTATGTAAAAATTATATTATATGCAAGGCAATTTCAATTTAGCATTCAGATATCATAATCTAATTTATAATAATCTATTACTCTTAAAAATTGCTAGATTATTATATTGCTCATAATAATATTGAAAAATTTAAGATATTCATATTGATTAAAAATTTAATATAACTAAAATAATTATAAATTCCTATTACTTATACAATTATATATATAACAAAAATTTATAAATTCTATTAATATTGGAAATTTTCTGAATACTTCTTATAATACGTAATATCTGTGTGCAACATTTTTATTCACATAAATTATATGAAATGTAAATGGGTTCCTTTTCAAAAATATTTATTCAAAACGTTATACTCAAGTTCGAGTAAATATTTCTTATATAAAATTATTGATCAACACAACTTAATTTTAATTCGAAAAATTCATTGAACTTTTTGAAAAAATTAAGTTATTTTAAATTAATTTAAGTTATTAGAAAAATTATTTATTTTTAATTGTAATATCGTATTCGAAAATTAAATAACTATGAAAAATAAAAATTTAAAATTATTTTAGATATTTAGTTTTAAAATAACTCTGCGTATAAGAAAATGAGCACCATCTAATTTTATGTGGCAGTTTTTCTGGAAATGATGATCACTCTGAGAACCCAAATCACCTCAACATATATCGTAAAAAAAATTTTAACCTCCTATTTTGAATGAAATATATTTGAATTACGATAAAAATATTATCGTAAAATTTTTACGATATATATATTTTTTACGATATCCAACATTTTATCGTAAAAATGTATTTCTTAAAATATCTTATCAAATTGCTTTTTTATCGGATTTTTATATTACTCGTACATATCTTACGCCATTTTCGTGATTTTTGAGTTAGGACCACTTTCATAGGTTTTCAAGTTTGATCTTTCCGTTTATGTAATCAGTTTTTCGCGTTCTCATTTACTTTCATAGATACGTAGATGTTATTTTGACCAACTGCCACTTATAGTAGTATAAATATCCAGTAATAATTCATATATTAAATATTTTTGATAAATTTCATGCTATATTAATTTTTAACTAAAAACCAAATATGCTATACTTGTATATCATTATTTTTTCTTGTATAATTATGTACACATTTTAGACTAATAATAAAATTTTAATAAACATACATAGCTATATGAATATAGGAGACATTTAATTTACAGAAAAAAATGAGTAAAATTTAACATAAAATAACTTTAAAACATTTTAAAGTATGCTAAGAAAAAAAAAATAAAATTTTTATATAATTTACAAATTATTGTAATTTTTTTTTTTTATTTAATATTTTTAATTTTAAAATTTATTTTAAATTATTTTTTTTTTCTTTATTATTTTAATTTTTTACGTTAATTAAAAAATTCTTCTTCTTTTATTTTTTTTTTTTTAGATAATGCTTTTTTTTCAAAATTTTGAAAAAAGAAAGCAATATCAATCAGATTCTCAAAGTAAGCCGTCTCGACGATCTGGCATGATGTATGATGGTACAAAAATAAAGATTTTCCCTTTGTTCGTTCTATTCGATAGTTTTGAAAATTAAAATATAAAAGCTAGTTTATTTTTATATAAAAACGTAACAAGTTTATAGCTATTATGTAATATCGTAAAATAATCCAAAATCTATTATTCATTAAAATTTGATGTTCCCATATCATTGGAAAAATACTAATAAGTACGTACGAGAGATAAGTAAATTTCAAATTATGTTAGAAAAAAGGAGTGAATTTTTACAGTAAATTTTAAAAATAAAAAAATACGGTAATTTTACGATAAAAAATTTTTAATCGTAATTTCTATACTTGTGATATTTTTCTTTGATTGGATCATCAAAATTTTAATACTTCTCTATATATACATAGTATAATTAATATTATACTTCTCTGGCTTTAATCCAATTTATCAAAATTTATTCATTACTTTTATAGTAATAAAATTCAACTTAAAAAAAAACAGCAAAATATAATCTCATGGTCAATTCATTCAGCAAAAAAATACACATTATAGTTCTATATATATATACGCCTTGTATATATAGTAAAAAAAATATTTTAGTTTCATTAAGAAAAATATCACTCAAATACGTAGAGTAACTCATGTAAAATAATGTCAAAAATTTACTAAAATATTTCAATTATAAAATTGAAAGTAAAACTAAGCAAAAAAATAAAAGGAAATAGGAAATTCATTACATTTAAGCTTTTCTCATTATCAAAAAATTAATTGAAAATCGCTTGAAATTTTTTAGTATATAAGTATTTAGAAAAAAACAAGCGTGTATTTCATTTTCCTTCCGTTAATTTCCGGTTTTCAAAATTTCATTTGTAAATAATATTTTCAAACCAACAAAAATTTAATTCAAAACTTTTTTTTTAAATGAAATGATAACCTCTGTATATAATATAATGTACATATTTTAAGTATAATAGTTTTAATATCATTACTCAGAAAGTATCATTCTTCAAAAAAATTTTAAAAAGCGACGCCCTTATACTAACAAAGGCATGGGCTGTGACAGTGGTCTTATACTAACTAGGACAGTGATTCCATTTTTAATTTTAAATAATTTTAATTAAATAAAATCATTTTTATTTTCATTTTATAACAAAATTAAAAAATAAATTTAATATTTTAAATAATATACAAAGAAACCAGCCTCATATATAATTCGAATAATTTAAACTACTCTCATTATCTATAAAATTAATTTGAAAATTGAAATTGGGACAAGAAAAAAAACTAAAAAATACGAAATGTAATCAAATTTATTAAAATTATATTATAATTCGGTTAATTAATATAATTTTATATTTAAGAAAAATTAAAATTAAAATTTAGTTGTTTTTAATTTAAGGGCCTGATCTCGATATTTTACTCGACAAGTGAGAAGAATATGAGTAACTATCATAAATATTTGTACATTGTAATTTTCGGCTAAAGAAAAGAATCTTTTCGTATTGCATATCTCGTTTTTGTAAAATATATACAAAATTTACTCACTTTGTTTTCCAAAATGAGGCGTTTAATCGACAGTTTGAAAAAAAAAAATGCAAAAATCCAATTGAAAATTGAATCTCATTGAGTCTTTATAAAATATTGGCTATTAATTGTGAATCTTATTGGCTAAATTAAATATCCATTAGAAAAACGAAAAAATTCTGATTTGAAATTGAATAAAGAATGAAGTGATAAAACGAGATACACGATTAGCCTGTAAATATTTTGCGTTTAAACCAAAATTACAAAAATTTTAATATTAGAATAATAAAGAATGATACTTTCAAGATAGTAACATGAAATTTTTTTTTATAAAATAATAAAAAAATAATGACAATATTTTGCTAATTTTATAAAAATGACTGTTTTCAAGAAAAATACAAGAGATTTTAGGTATTACAATTGATTAGGTCGATTTTAATAATAAAATCTACTACGATTTTACGTCACTCTTTTTGAATTCTATATGTATAGGTCAATTCTATATGTATAGGTACTGCAATATTGTTTTCAAATTTCGAGGGACTTGTACTCATTAAGTTTCAAATCAATATTGAAAATTTTAATTTTTGAATTGGAAAACTCGATTTGAATTAGTTTTCTTATTGTTATTTTTTTTTTTGTCTTTTAAATAATATTACTTTTGGATTAATTTTAGTTACTAAACTTTTAAAATCTGGCATATTTTTTAAAAATTTTTGTTTTTTTTTTCAATTTTCTCAGTTAGTTTTTTTTTTTTTTTCAATTTTCAATTTTTGTTCTATATGGTTTACTTTTTCCTGTCTAATACAAAATTGGTTTATCCAAATTTTTTTCTACATATATTTTTTTTTTCTATATATTTTTTACACATATATACATAAATACTATTATAAGATTTTTTTTTTTTGGTTTTGTTTTGAAATGAATGACATAATTTTATACACTTTATATAACAAAAACACAAAACCTATATATATATATATATATTATAATATATCTTATATATATATTTTTACAATATAAATTACTTATAGTAATGTCCTTAAAATATTATATACGATCGGTATGTTTTCCAAAATCAGTATACTATAATAATAAAATTCAGTATGAAAAATAAAAAAAAAAAATAATTAAAATTTAAATTTTGTGATTACAACCTTTTAATATTAATATTATAACTGTTATAATTTTCAAATTAAATAATATTTTTATATAAATTTTTCTTTTTTTTAATTAATAGATTAATTTTGTTATGGTACCCTTTATTTATTTTCAAAAGATAAGAGATTTTTTCAAAAAATATTTAATGAACAAAAAAAATTTTACAAAATGAAAAAAAAAATTAGGAGATTTAATTAGAGAAATTTAAACAAATAAGAATTCCTATAGAATTTTGTTTTTGGTTCACAACAAAAAAAACAGAACTGCAGTATCCTTAAACACAAAAAATATAAGAAAAATGTTTGTTTTCGGTTTCCTTTTTTGCTTTTCTACAATATATGAGATACAATATCCTTGGTTATTCTTTTGAATATCCTTTTGTTTTGATTTTATAGTTTTTATAATGATTTTCTACAATAATTTTTAGAACAAGAAAAGAATTTTAGTTCTCCTTCTAATCTCTTAAGTAATCTTTTTCTTTTTTGATTTTCTTTTTTTCGGTTACACTTTTTTCTCTTAAAATTTGGGTAAAAAATACAAAAACTTCTCTCTCTCTCTCTTTATCTTTCTATGTCTCTTTCTCTTTTAATAACTATCTCTTTTTTGAAACTATAAAAAATATTTTCAAAAATATTTTTTTTTCTTGGGATAACTATTTTGAATACCAATTATTTTTTGTTTTTTTTTTTTTTTAAATAAAAACTCTATAGTTATTTTTTTTTTTTTTGATTTGAAAAAAAAAAACTTAAAAACACAATAAAAGTCTTATTTTTCGAAAAATTTTGGTTGGTTTTTTTACTTTCTATGTTTTTGGTTTCTTTACAATTTTTTGATTTATAGGAAGGAACTTACGTTATACACGTTTTGGCAATTCCTCCCCCTTGCACTACGGTCCCTATTCCTCTTCCTTTTATCATCATCATAATTCTATTGCAGCAGCCATGGGTAGCCCATATTATAGAGATATGGATGAACCAGTAAGCCCCGCTGGTGGCGGGCATCATCGTAGTCGAAGTGCAAGTCGACCACCAATATCACATGCAATGGATTATCCTAGTATGTTTTTAAATAAATTCAAAATTATAAACTTCACATACAAATTGAATAATATTAAAAAAATTGAAAAATATATTTATTTTATTATATACAAAAAAAAAAAATATTAATTAATTTTAAATTTTTTTTTTCCAATATAGGAACAAGATATCAATCGTTAGACCGTGGGGGTTTAGTTGATCCACATGATCGTGAATTTATTCCTATACGTGAACCACGTGATCGTTCAAGAGATCGATCATTAGAACGTGGTTTATATTTAGAAGATGAATTATATGGTAGATCAGCGAGGCAAAGTCCGAATCCGATGGGTAAAACAAAAAAATATCAAAATAATTCTAATAAATATTTTTTGTATATATTTTATATTAATTTTTCTAAATTTTTTTTTCCGAATTTTAGTTATACCATCATCGGATAGGGCATACTTAGGTGATCTGCAACATCAAAATACAGACTTACAACGTGAATTAGCACAATTAAAACGTGAACTAGAATTAACAAATCAAAAACTAGGTAGCTCAATGCATAGTATAAAAACATTTTGGTCACCAGAATTAAAAAAAGAAAGAGCATTAAGAAAAGAAGAAAGCGCCAAATATAGTTTAATAAATGATCAATTAAAATTATTAAGCAGCGAAAATCAGGTATTAATAAAAAATACAAATCCAAATGTCAATTAATTATATTTTAATGTAAAATTAGAGAGATATGATCTTGTTCTTCAATTAATGTAAAATTTTATAAAATAGAAGTCTTTCAGAGCAATAACGATTTCAATAAGAGTTTTAAACAAATTAAAAAAGATTATGTAAAGATTCATACGAAGATTAGACTTTGTTTTAATTTGGAATTTAAGAATTAATTTGATTGTAAATATAAAAATTAATATAGTTTCTTACACTTTTTGCTTAAGTTCTAAATTTTTATTTAATCATGTATAAATTTATTAATTTTGGGTTTTCGAAATTCTTAAGTAAAACAAATTCTGAAATTTCTTGATAATTAGTTTCCATCCTCAAAGTTCAATTAAACAAAATCAATGACTTTGTTATAAACACCACATATTTCCTATTTTGTTAAATTTACAAACCCCATTGAATATTAAGAATGCCATCAATGTTGGCCATGATTTTGTTATACCATTAATTTATTTCGAGATTTCATTTGAAATTCTATGTAAAAATTCTTTAAACTTCTTATTTATTAATTAAATTCAATTGGTTTACAGTAAATTTAAACAACTTTTTACTTTAAGTGAGCACTATTCTTATAGTAAATTTTATATTGTTCTGGATACAAAATTTATAATAATACTCCTACCAATGTATCATTATCTACTCCTGCCATATTATACAATAAAAATATTATTTTTATATCATAAAAGACTAAAAATATACAATTAACTTTTTTTTTTAATTTTAGAAACAAGCAATGTTGGTTAGACAATTAGAAGAAGAATTACGAATGAGAATGCGTCAACCAAATATTGAAATGCAACAACAAATGGAAGCGATATACGCTGAAAATGATCATTTACAAAGAGAAATTGGTATTTTAAGAGAAACAATCAAAGACTTAGAATGTCGCGTTGAAACACAAAAACAAACATTAATAGCACGCGACGAAAGTATAAAAAAATTACTTGAAATGTTACAAAGCAAAGGAATGGGTAAGATTATATAAAAATATTATTTAGAGAATAATAAACATAAGTGCAGGGTTTTTTATATAAAATAATTTATTCTTATTATAAACTGAATGTTGTTATAAAATATTATTATAATGTTACTATAATTGCTATTCAATTAGATTTTGAAAAATGTATAGTTTTTGTTAATAAAATTTGAAAATGTTTCAAAAATATAGAAATAGAAAATGTTTGTTAATATTTAATTTTAGATTTAATAAACAGATCATAATTTTTGGGGATTTTGAATTAAGAATTTTGTACTAAATTAAGAAATATATAATTTTATTTTGTATTAATCTGCAATATATTCGAAAATGTTATACTAAAGTAAACATTTAGTTTAAAATTTGAACTCATTCAAAATTTTTTAAGAAATCTGTAGTATTCAAGATTTAATATATTTTATTTAAGAAATTAATTATTTGTATTTGAAAAATTATTTTTATGAAAAATCCCATAAATTTCTTATAATCAAAAATATTGCATATAATTAGGCGAACTCTTTTAGAGTGCACAATTATGTACTATAAAACTTAAGAAATATTAATAACTCATCTCAATTAGTTTCGTAAACATTTTTGATTATTTAATTTAGAATATTAGAAACTTTAATGTAAAAATAATAAATATTATGAATATAAATAAAAATTTTTAAAACTAATTGTAATTAAAAGTAAAAAAATTCCATTTGAATTTTATGTTTTTATAAATGGAAATTTTCTATTACGAGTACAATTGTAGAAGAAAAGTACCTTTCTTTTAGAGAGAACAATAATATTTTTATGTAACTATATGAATTTAATTTAATTGAAATCTATGATGAAAAATTTTAAATAGTATAACCTATAGTAGACATGATAAATTTACGAATCTTATAATTATTAAATATAAAGTATAACTATTTTTTAAATTGAGTGGTAAATTGTAATAGGTATTCAAAATACACAATTAATAATAATTTAAAATATTTTTATAACATTTTATAATATTCTATTACTTCAAATTATTAAATTAAAGTGTATCCTATAAGTCCTCCTGTTTTTTTAAATAAATAAATGAAAAAATAGCCAGTAACATTAAATAGTAACATTATTGTAATATTATCAATTAAATTTTCGCTTACAGAAATTTATTGAAATAAATTTAAATATAAAATAACAAAATTATAAAAAATGCATAGCTATTTTATAATATAGAGAAAAATGTATTGAGAAATTTTAAATTTAATTAATTTTCTAATGCGTCTTTTTTTCCTCACATTATATAAGGGTTAACTAATATTATATAGGGTGCAAGTTTTTTTCCTAACCTGCAAATTTTAATTATTTAGAGATCTCGCTATTTTACTCGCCAAATAAGAAAAATATGAGTAACTACCACATATATTTGTAGTTCTGTATTGCGTATCTCGTTTCGTATTTCTAAAATGTATAAAAAAAAATTATTAACTTTCCTTTTGAAAGTGAGACGTTCAATTGATAATTTGAGAAAAAATGCTAAAAATCAATTGAAAAAATCAATAATCCTTATTGGAAAAATGAAATATCCATTATAAAAATTGGAAAATTCTGATTTGAATTTGAATAAAATTTTGAAATTAAAAATCGAGACACATGATTAGGCTGTTATAATTGTTTATATAAAATGCTGCACTTTCAACATGTTACAGCTTCTGTAACCATTTATTCTCTAACATGATTTAATTTAATTGACATTAATAAAAATTACCATGTTAATTCTTCTCCTAATAATAATTTTTCTTAATTAATTTCTAGGCAAAGAAGAAGAACGGCAAATGTTCCAACAAATGCAAGCAATGGCACAAAAACAAGTAAGTACAATAATTTTGAAAACAAAAAATATTTATATAATATGAAAAAAAAAAATATATTCAAACTAAAATAAAACAAAAATATATATATATAATATTTCAAAATTAAACATATATATACAAAACAAAAACAATTCTTAAATTAACAAAATTATATATATATAAATATATAGAAAAAAAAATTCAAATAATTATAGTTTACTAAATACAACAAAGCATTTTTTAATTTTTAAAAAAAAATTTTTTATTTATTTACTTATTTTTTTTTTATTTTTAATTTATTATTTTAACAACATTTTGTAAAAAAAAAATAACAAATTTTTAATAATTAAAACAAAAACAAGTAAAAGTAAAATTTTTTTTTTGAGAGCATGTTTATTTTATTTTCAAAAATTTTATTAATTTTTTTATCTTATCAAAAATATTTAATTTAATTTTAAATTTTACAATTGTTCAATTTTATTTAATCCTTGGCAAATTCTTTAAAATTTAATAATTCCTAAACAAGTTTATTTTCTTCTTCTTATTTCTCTAAAATTTCTATTATTCTACCATTTAATTTATTAATTATTATTTTAAATATTATTGGGATGCATTCAATACAAATTATATAAATATATATATATATATATATATATACTATTTTTACACTTTAATATATTATTTAATTTTTTTAATTTAATTGTATGCTTTCATAATATTTTATTCAAAAATTATTTTATTAATGCTGTTTTAAAATTATTTTTAATTATACTTAATTATAGAATTATTATGTAAATATATTATTAAATTTATTGCAAAATTTTCTATCTATAATATTTTAAGTAATTCTTATTATTATTAAATTTTTATAAAAATTGCTATAATATAAGAAAACCAAAATAATAATTAGTTTTATATTTAATTTTAATTTATAATAAATTAATATAAATTATATATATATTATATTTAAAATATTATTATATAATAAAATAAATGAAAATGATTTTGAATTACACAATACTTATTTATAGTTAAATAAGAATCTATACAATTTTTTGAAAAATTTATTAAAATTATTAATTTATTTATATAAATTTATTTTAAATTTAATTGTATAAGAATTGATTTTGGTTAGCAAAAATTATTAAAAATAAATTTTATTAAAAAATTAATTAAATACGGGTATATTTGAAAATGCAGTTCTTAAATGTAGAAATGCAGAGCTTTCAAAGCTGCACATTTAATTTGTTCATGAATTTTTGAAAGATTTGCAGTTCTAAACTATAGAAGTGCATTTTCAGAAATGCCCTACATAACATTAATGATGGGGAATAGAAAAATATATATAGCAAATGGAAAAATATTGTTAAAAAATGGCATCTAATTTAAATCAACTTTATAACAATACGCTTTTACAACTACTACAGCTTTTCAAGAAAGATTTTAAGGGTGCAATTTTTTGAAAAATAATATTTGAATCAAAAACGATATTAAATTTTATTTGGCTGCCGTGATCACTACAGCATGTCTACTGCAACCCAATTAGAACAAATATGCCGTTTTACTAATACTTTACCCCGTAATCAGCAGACCGCCGATTATTTGTGGCGTACGATTAAAGGTGGCTAAACTAAGCCACGCGGTTCTCTTAAGGAATTTATCTAAATATGTTACATGTAAATGTTAATTAAAACACAAAAAATTAAAATAAAAAAATTATTCGATAAGTATTATAAAAAGAAGATTTATAAAGTATTTCGAGCAGGAAATATTGCAAAATCTGCTTTTATAAATTCGAATTAAAGTAAAATCATATTTGTTACATTAAATTTATATTATTTAAATTTAAAGAAAATTGTTAACCTACCTAAAAAGAGAATTGTTAACTAAAGTTGCTTGTTACCTCATTTACCAGACAAAAGACATTACTCAATTTCCATGCAATTTAGCACTAAACTTTTTACTGTACTAGTACTCATTTTAGTACTTACATACTATAATATAAGAAGAGACTTGAAAGAGAATTTGGACGAAATTCCCCATAATACTCGTATTATATCAAGCTGTGTCACATGACGATGGTGCATGTGCTTATTATATAAGAACGAGAACCTTGCGTCCAGACAGGTTACATAATTCTATTTAAAGAATATATTAAATTTTTTATATAAATCCAACTTTTACTAACAAAGGGTCGGTATTATCACGCCATTCTATGTAAGTTAAATACCAAAACCGAGTTCTTGCATGTAATTATGAAAACTGTAACGAATTCAGATTAAATTATTTTCTTAAATATTTATTTTATTTATTTATATCAATATAATTTATAAAAATGGAAATATTATTTTCATCTTCAGCTACTAGGGCCATTTTGGGCTTATGTTAATTATAATGTAATAGAGAAATTACATCATGTACAGCTTTATATCAATTCTTCTTTGGAATAATTATCAAAATAATATTTAATCGAATCAAAATTTTTATTGCATACTTATAGGGAATCCAATATAATAAAAGTCTAAAACATTTTCAAATATGAAGATATGGGATTTCGATAAAAAATAATTTAGAAACCATATAAAAATTATCATTATGCAATTTTCAACAGTATCTTGTTTTCGAATTCTATGAAATTTTTTAATCTGTTTATTTTACTCTTGATCTAACAATACTAGTACCTACAAGTTTTGATTTAAATTTTTACGAAAAATTATTACCAATGCTTCAACAAATGATTTCAAAACAATTTAAAAAACATTTCATGTACATGTTAAATTACTTCCCATATAAATTTAACTTTAAAGTATGTAATGAAATTTTATATTCACATATCTTAAATGTTTCTCTTAGGGTGATCCCAAATATGTTCACAAAATTGAAATTTTACTAAAATTTATATGTATAATAAAATACACAATATATTACCATCATTTATTATGCCATATAACAAACAATTTTTTTTTTTAGATCACGAAATCAAATCAAAGTCAATTTTGTTCTTTTCTTTTAAACATTTGATTCAAATTCACACATAACCTTTTTTTTTTTTTTGTTGCTCCTCTTTTTTTTTTTTTACAAATAATTTTATTAGTTCAAGGATTATACCAAAAATTTTGTATATATAGTTTAAGAGAAATGAACATCTATTAGCCTACATATATATTTTATATAAAATGTTAAAACAGTTTCTTTTAATATTACATTCAATATAAACAAAAATACTCGTAATATTATACATACATACATATATTATATCTTCGTTTAGAAATAATCATAAAAATTATTTTCACCATATAATAAAAAAAAACAACCACTTAACTTCTTATACTCGTTCCTACACATTTACATAGCAGCTACATAGCATAGAAAAAAAAATTCTTTCATGAATGTATTCACTTTTTAAATGAACTTGAACAACTTAAAACTTATTATAATAAAAAATTGTTCAAAAGAAAATTTTTCAAGAAAATTCCAAAATGTATGCAAAAGCAAAAAAAACAGAAGCAAAAATGAAGGTGAACAACAAGATTAATTCTTATAAATTTAGTACAGAATTTAATTATCGTCCTTAAAATTAGTCTTAGTTAAAATTAAGTTTTATTTTTAATTAGCAAATTTTTGTTTTCTCTTTTTTTTTTTTTGTAAGAAATTAAAACAAGAAATATAAAAAAGAATAAAATTTAAACTGAGGTACAATGCAATGAAAAATAATTGGTCCTTGTGAACAAAAAAAAAAATTTTTAATTTTTTTTTTTCTAAATTATCAATAGAATAGCAATAATGAATTTAGAACAATTAAAAAAATTCTTATACTCCATACATTTCAGAAATATAATAGTGCCTTGAATATTGCGAAAAATAAATTAATTTTCTATTTGGAAAATGTATGGTGTTGCATAGATTATTTTAAGGCAGTTTATAAGAATATTAACCTAGACATGTTCTTTTCTTAAATAATGTTCTTAGTATCATAAATTTACAATGGAATATGGATAATTTTCCATTCATAATACGTTTCAGAATTTTATTGATCACCTTAATTGTTATCTGATCAACTCGGCCAATGTAGTTTAATTATTTCTTTCTAAATCTCTATTCATTCTATATACAAATATTCTATTTGGAGTTGTGCATTTATTTAAATCACAACCTAAGGAAAATTTTGATCAATACGCCATTTTCGTGATTTTTGATTTAAGAACACTTCCATAGCTACCTGAAGATGATCTTCTAAAATATGCAATCCGTTTTCCACTATCTCATTTAATTTTCCATATATTCCGACATTATTTTGATCCACCTTCATTTTTAAACTAATTATACTGATACTCTCGAACATTGGACAACACTGAGGAAAAATTTTTTATTTCATGGAAATCGTAGTCCTGGTGGGATATTGTAAAAATTGGAACATTTCAATAAGTATTCATGATTTAATTAATTTATTTAGAAATCCAGCCCTGTCAAATCAAAATCAGATCCAATCATATACAGCTATTAAATTACAATTTGAATTTTTATTAAAAGTAAATAATTTTTTCAAAACAACAATACTATAAAATAAATAATTTCAACTCTTATTTAGTTTTTAAAATTTCAAATAATAAAAACAAAAATTATGGTTTAAAACTTTTATAAAATATTGTAATTTTAATGAATTTTAGGCACGCTAAGCAAACATTATTTTTAAGCTTTTTTTTTTTATAAAAACAACAACAATTTAAAAAAATATTTATAGAAATAAAAATAAGAAAAAAACAATGCGAAAAAATAACATCAAAGAAAATGATGAAAAATCAAGCGTAAATTTGTTAAAACAATGAACTATTTCGCTTTTTTTTTTAGTTATTTTTTAATTTTTGCAAACTCAAACTTTAACAATACAAGAACCAACCTCAAAGAAATGAAAATTATTCAAAAGATAAGACGTGACTTCTTTACTAAAAAAAGATTTATTAAAATTAAAATTCTAATGTCATATATTTTTGTTTTTGTTGTTTTTCCTTATTTGGTTTTTATTTTTTACAAGATTTTCATTTATTTTTTTATGTAAAATGTACAAAAGTAATATTTTTGGTTTTTTTTTTTTTTTTGATTTTTTGATTTTTGTTAATTTATCAACTTGTAAAACATGAAGCATTTTAAGTAGTTTTCACATTAAACAGTTTTCATCTGTTTCTCTTTCTCTCTCTATTACTCTCAATACCATATATTTATGTTATTTTATTCTTTTCCCTTCTGTAACATTTTTTCAACCAATTTCTTGTGTAGTCAACACTTTGTTTTTATGATTTACAATAAAAAAAAAAAAATAAACCTGTATGTTAAAAAAAAAAAAAATAAAATTTAAAAAAGAAAACCAGCGAACGTTTGCTATAAAATATTATGTCAAGTTTACAAATATATATATATATATATACATGCATATAATGTTAAGATCACAAAATAAATTAAAAGAAGCCTTCAAAACAGTATCTAAGAGAATATACAATTAAGGTACATGGAATACATGGAATATTACAAAAAAAAAATTAACATTTTACTTCAAAAAATATTTTTTATTTTAAAATAACATTTACATAACAGTAATAAGAGTTAAATATCACTGTTAATCTTAGTCATTAATAATATTTTTATTTGGGTTTTTTTTTGGAATAAAGTAAAAATTGTAGTTCTTACTTTGCTTCTTTGCTATTTTATAAATATTTCACTATTTTAAAATTTCGATAACACTGTAATAAAAACTAAAATTTCAATTCAAAAAAAATTACATTTAACAGGAGGATTCAATTTTATATTTTAAAATTAATGCAGTTATATATAAAAGCATTAACATAAAATTAACATGTCAAAGCAAACATAACAGAATGTTAATATTTGCATTGAGATTATTATGAATAAAAAATCAATTTTGATATTTCTCTTTTTTTCATGCAGCTCTCTCTAAAATTTAAAAAAAGCTTAGGCATATTATATACTTATATTATGTATATATATATTTTCGAATGTATATAGGAAGAAAAAAAAATTGCTTTTTTTTATATATTTTTCTTTTTTTTTTTTGCTGGTTTTTTCTTCTACATTTTCTGTTATGTAAACGGATTTTTCTCTCTCTCTCTCTGTCTTTCTACCTCTCTCTATTCCTTTTTGTACATATAGTATACACACGATATTAGAGCTATTAATAGAATAAATTCATTCACTAAAGAAAAGTGAAGGACTTTCATATCCTTAGAAAATAAAAAAATGAAAGAAAATAATTTTACAGCATAAATTATGTAAAAGCTTTTCGATGCCATGATTTTCAATGCTTTTTTTTTTCGTCCTATCTTTCTTTATGTAATAAAATTTTTTATTTTTTTTTTTCATTTAATACATAAGTTTTATATATTTGCGAATATATAGGTATTTAATATATTAAACCTATATATATATAAATACATATATATGTATATATTATGTGAATCAATCTAAATGCAACTTAGAAGATTCAGAAGAGTATAGAAAAAGCATTAAAATATTATTTTACACGTTGTCGCCGTATAAATGTGATTTTCTAGTTTTTGTTTGTTTTTTTTCTTACATTTGTTGTACATATTCTGTTCCCTTTTCCTTATATTTTTTTTCTTCTTATTGTTAATGTTGCATTTTTTTTAACATGCGTGTATTAAATATAATCCAAAAATAAAAGAGAAGCAAAAAAAAACAATAAATGAATAAAAAAAAAAGCAATTTTTAGAATTCATAAATGAAGGAAATAAATGTATATTTTGTACACAAATTCATATATACATACTTAATATATATATGTAGAAAAACAAAAATCCGAAGGGACAAGGAAAAAGCTTTGTTTTTATTCATATAATATGCTCATAATAGCTGGTGTAGACTACTATTTTTTTTTTTTGTTATACTTTTTATTTTTAATTCATTTTTTTTCTCGGTTTTTTTGTAAATGAAAAATGTTGTATCCACAGATTTTAAATGGAATGTCAAATAAACTGGGGTTTCTGTTTTTTTTTCTTATTATTTTGTTAACATAATTTTGATTATAGTATAAAAATTATACCTACTAGTATAGTATCAAATTCTGGGAAGCTTTTTGTATAGTATCTTTTAATATTCAGTATGAATTTAAAATATTTTAAAAATTATTTTATTTGTAGGTACTATAGTAATTTTGTTATAAATATCGTAACATTTTAAGAAAATTTTAGAAAAAACAAACTAATGAAATGTTAAAATTTTATTATTCGTTTTATTTTCATATCAAATTATTTGAATTTTCACCACAATTTTATACAAAAATATAAAAAATTTTAGTGTTTTTTTAAAATTTTTCAATTAAAATGTTTATTTAGAAAATCTTTAATATAAAAAATATAAAATTTTTATAAGATTTTTCTTCACATAAAATTTATTTAGTTGAAAATTGGCAATCAGGATAGCCAGAACCTCTTTAGATTTACATATACAAAATATTTGATATAACAAATCGAGATATAATAAATTTTGAAACATATTCTAACTAGCAAGTTGCGCCTTGGATTTGCCTTTTCCAATGTAAAAAGCTTCATTAAAAAGTTTATTAAGAAAATTTAATTTTAATGAAAGGAAAAAGCAAATTAAATACAATTTTTGAAATCAAATATTTTAAATCTTTAGGAAAATTTCAGAACCAAATGCAAAATATGCCATTTTTAACAATTATATTCTTTAGCAATCTCCTTTATATATAAAAATTTGGGTTTGTATTTAAATACTCAATTGCTTATAATTTCCACAATTATTTATTAAATGAAATCTATTATAAATCTAAGCTTTGAAATATTTTCCCTTATAAAATGTTATATATGATCTCTAACCCAGAATTTTTATACTTTAAATTATTATATAAAATGTATAACTTTTAAAATTTTATTAAATTTTAAAGGATCAATATTATTGCACATTCTTATACATTTCATAATGCCATGTCTATGATATTATACAAACGTTATATTTATACTACAAAATATTTATGGATAAAAAAAAAATATCGGATTAATATGATATTTATGATGAATTTATGATGAAATATAAATGTCTTGATATAAAAAATTTTTCTTAATAAAAACCAAGAAAAAAAAAAACAAAAAATAAATAAATCTTTTTCTTTCTATTTATTTTATTTTAGAAAATTTTAAAGCGCAATTGCAAAAGTTTATTATAGTCATTATGAATAAGCGATGATTTATATATATATATATATATATATATATATATGTATGCGACAGATTATTTTAACATTCAACCATAATAAATAATATAATAATTATTTATATAATATAAAAGTTTTCCTTTTCATATTTTTTTCTATTATTTTCTATAACAACAACTTAAAAATGTTTGTATAGGAAGTGCAAAAATATTGTCATTTCAATTCAAAAAAAAATTCATAAATTTTATCATCAATATTATCAGATGCGAATTAAAAAATATGTATAAAAGTATGTAACAATTCATGTGATACGTATATATGAATTTTCTAATACAAATTATATACGCACTTTACATACAATAATGATATTTTCATTTTTATTGTTTTAAAACACAATTTCTATTACACAAAAAGAAATATTCTAAATCGCATATAAAATTTATAAATGTTTAATAGCATTTTAGATATATATATATATATCATAATGTATATATAAATAATAACAAAAATATGTAATATTTTTATCCTTTTATATGTCATCTATTTTTTTTTTCTTTTCTTTTTGTACAATAAAATTTTTTCTATATATTGAAGGTCATACACAATAAAAAAAATAAGCGAAATTTTAAAAATACTTAAAACAAAAGAAAATTTTTAATATATATTCCATATATATTCCAAAAATATAAGGGAAAATATAAAACGTTTCATTTTAATGGCATTTTAAATTAAAAATGAATGATCGAAACAATTTATTTCATATACGATAATTGAAAATAGTCACGTAATATATAAAAAACAACAAAAAAAAAATATGTTTTGTTATTTAAGAATTTGAATATTTTCTGATTCATATTATTATATTCGAGTATATTATATACCAATATGTATAACAGTTAATATTTTAAATCAAAAAAATGGCTTTGTTTTGAAAGATTTGTAATTTGATTTTGTGAATTTTTTTTTTTTAGAAAAAATTGACATTAATGAGTAATATTCAAATTAAATTTACGACCCAAATATTCACTCAACAAAAATAATTATTATTTTTATCACTATGCCATTTTGTTATATTATGTTTAATATTCCACTTATTATAAAATGAAATATTGGTTTTTGGTCGAAATAGCTATACCGAATATTTAATGATTTTTATGACAATTTTGAAATTTTTACACACTAGAAATTTTCAAATATTTTTTTCCAAAAAAAGAATTTTTATTTTAATTATGGTCATTTTTTTCTTTCATTTATACAATTATTAATTAATATATATGTAATAAGAAATTTTTGCAATCATCTATCAAAATGTCTATGAAAATATTTTTATAATCTATGAAAATATTTTTCTTTTAAAAAATAAATTTGCATACCTTCAGGGGCAACATTAATTTTATTACTATTATGTATTGTTCTTTTGTTTCTTCATGTGATTTCTCCAATCAATTTGTAGCTAGAATTGTGTTAAAAAAAATTTTAGCTATTGTCTTAAAACCAAGTCGCCTAGCAGTTTTATATTGTATACATATTTTGCAATAAAACCGATAGAATTACTATATGACAAAATTAAATTTTTTTTTTTAATTTCCATATGGAAATTTAATTTATTTTTTAATCTATCGTAATTCATTTATCTTATTGAGAAAAAAAAACCGCATGGCTCCAATAAACTGAATCAATTTATTTAATTTGTAGTCCAAAATATGTTTCTGTATATAAGAAATTTTCAAGTTCAAGTCGAAATATGTTGCCAAAAACAAAATTTCGCAGGAAAAGTAAAAAAAAAATCAATTATTGTGAATCTGTATTTCAAAACCATAAAAAATAAGCTGACACGTGTTATGAGAATCATTGAAAAATGCATTCTCTATTTAAAACTTTTTTCTTTTTGTTTGCTTTTTCATTTGCGTTTTTCTTATTGATATTTTACAAGAATACTGGTTTTATGTCTAAAATTTTAAAAATAATAACAATAATTCTGTTTTATTAAAATAGAAAAATTATAAAAATAAATTTTTTTTTTTTAGCAGAACTATTATATAAATCATTATAATGCTTTAATAGTTGCATTAGAAATAATTTTTTTTTTCAAAAACTGTATTCGTCTACGTATGCACATAGCAAATATAATATGGAAATTCATGTTAAACATATTTTAACAGAAGCGCTCATAATTCTTATTCTCCAATTATAAGAAAAACAAACAATCAATTTTTTGTTATCTGTGGTTAAGATCAAAATGTTCTAATTTTGGCAACCACAAAAACTACCAAAAATTTGAGTAAAATTCGTTTTAGATACTTGTATTACTTTTACAATACTACGCAATGTAAATAGAATAACAATGCTAAGTTTAATTGTTAATGAAAAGTAGGTTATCGAAAATTATGTATTTTGACAGACGCCTCATTTAATTACTAGAATTTTTTTGCCTCTAGCACAATATTTTACCTAATGAATCATTTTTACACTATTATCTCAATTTTTATTAGTATTTTTGCAATATTTTCCAGCATCACACAAACCCTGTATACGTAAATTATTTCTCACTTTAGTGGATCATAGTTACGATTTATTTAATTAATAAGTCTTACAAATAATTATTATTCATAAAATGTAAATATTCATATTCATGAAATACAAATCAAGGAAATCATCAATAATCAATAAATAATACGAATAATAATAGATAATTATTTAATATGTATATCTGAATATCTATCATATTTAACAAAAAAAATAAATAGAAGACACAAAAATATACTACATTTCATTGTTATGTAATTTACATTCTATATTAAAAAAGAAAAGCTATAGAAAACTATTTAAAGAAATTAAAAATATTATTTTTCTATTTTTAATAAAAATATAATTGATCTATAGAACTGTACATAATATTTACATTTTGTTAAAGTTGAAGGCTAAAAAAAAATCACTTATAAATATTCTTTGTTCACAATTTATTGATCATTTTGCAATTCTATATTCAAATATCATAAAGTGAAATAAAAATTGTAAAAAAAATAATTTAAAATAATTTAAAATCCAATATAAAATAAAATAAATACTCTCATATTTAATGGACATTTTCAAAAGAAACAAAATATTTAAATGCAAAATAGAATTGAAAAAAATTTTTTTTTAAAACGTGAACTATTGGCATTGCATGTAAATTTAAATAATCTTTATTTAAAATTCTTCTTCACAACCAAATAATAAGAATAAAAATAATAAAACATATAGCATTGATTACCCTGCTTCCTCTGCTTCCCGCTACCTCTTTTCTTCACTTTTTTTTTTATCTACACAAATTTATTCTTTTCATATTTAAATTTAATGTTTATTTGCCTTTGCCAACTTCCTATATACCAACATTTCTTAGACTTTTCTTTTTTATTCTCTTTAAATCTGTATTTTATATATTTTTAATATTTTTTTTTTTTGTTTGTTATAATTTTCTGCTTTTTTTTTCTTTAATATTTTTATTTTTACAATTTTCATTCCATTGTTCATTTTTATTTTTACTTGTAAATATTTTTATATATTTTTTTTTTTTACTTTGCTCATTTTTAATTTTGAAAAGTACATATTATCCAGTTAACATATATATTTAAGAATATATGTTATGCTTATGGGTTCTATGATATATATTCCTATATATAAGATGGTATCTTATATAGCCCACTGCAGATCTAATGGATTATAAATTACATATGATATTTTATATATTGCTTCTCAAATCTATAACAGTTAATAATAACCCATATTATTATTGTTTATTTTTCTTCTCTCCTTTTTATTCTTTCCATTTACCATCTCTCATCAGTAATACGTATATATAAGTATTTATCAGGGTTTTTATAGTATTGTAGTGTGTCTCGACTACGGACAATATAATTTTTGTTTTTTTTTTTTTTTTGTTAATATTTTAAGAGTATCGGTTTTGAATTACAATAATATTTTATACTTTAAGACTAATTGCAACTATATATATTAAATATTAAAAAATATTATGCTCTAATGAGTTTTGAAATTATTTAAAAATAATTTAGAAGAAGAAAAAATTTATTATATTTCATCGAACAATCTCGTCAATGCATAAATAAGTAAATATAAAATGGGATTGTAATATTATTACCTCTTATATGTTGAATAAATAAATCGATTATAATCTAATTTTCAAATTTAATGATTTTATAAAATTATTTTTTAATATTTTCATTAAATATAATAAAGAAAAAATAAATTTCATAATATTTCCGGCCCCAATTTTGTATTAAAATTGTTATATAAAAATATTTTCCTTTCGAAATCTCTTTATACTTAATTAAAATCACAAATATATCCAATAATATTCTTTTAAAATAAAATATAATTTTCTTAATTAAAATTTCTTGAAATTCATTCCCATATTTTATATATTCTATATATCTCATATTTTACTATATGAAAATTGTCTAAAAATTTTCAATATATACCTTTACAATTCCCTAGAATTTTATATTAATTCTTACCCAAAAAAAAACAAATGAATTTGATCCTGGAAACAATTTTACATAAAATTTTTACTAAAATCGATTTAAAAAATTATTTATTGCAAACGTAGGCAAAATATACATTTTATTCATTCAAATTTGTATAATATGAGAATTTAAAGAAATGTATGTAATTCAAGTATTTACAAATTTGTAAGATTAAAGGAAATTTGTAACATTAATGAAATTAAATAATTTGTAACATTGAAATTAATGAAAATTAAATTTTACAACAAATATATATATATATATACATTTGGTATTCCAAAATAATAATATTATTTTTGAAGTAAAAAAAATTTTTTTGCTCTAATAAGTTTTAAAAAAATACGTTCCTTAACGAAACAAGTTAAGTATGAAAAAACACGCTCATTAAATAAAGCTTAATATTTTTCACTAAGATAACAGAGTTTAAATTTATTATGGTCTCGTGAAGGCACCTAATATAATTTTTCCGTAAGCATAACTTAACATTAGAATTTTTCTTTAATTCTCTCCCTTTTTTAATGACTAATGGCCGTATTTATTTAACTAAAAACTATTCTTTTGTTATATTTGCCTATGTATCTTATTTCACGTTTTGGTAAATAAAATTTTGGTTTTAAGAATACTTTAAGGATAACAATCTAATTTTTGTTTTTTAGAAATTAAATACTCAAAAAACATAAATACAATATAGAAAATATTTATGTCAATTGTTTTGACCAGCCTCAAAATACAATATCACTTATTTTCTGGAGGTTTATATTTTTACATAGTTATTTTAATGTGTTAAATCCCTACAGAACTCAAAGTTTATATGATGCTCTATAAATAAGGCAATACAGATATGTAAAAAATTTTCATTTAACATGAAATTATTAAATTTAATTATTTAAGATAACCTCCTTAAATTAAATATTTTTTTAATAAGATTGTGTCAAAAGACTGAGATTTTATTCTAATTATTATAATAGATTAGAAAAGAAATGTTTAAATTACATAGGGTTAAACCCTTTCTTGGTATAAAACGCGTAATTTTTTTTTTTTCAATTCATATATTCCCTGTTCAGACCCCATAACAAGCATTACACTATCTCATAACTGATTATTTAACAAAAAAAAAAAACGAGTTTAGTCTCAACTGCACTTCCACAAAATGACACAATATTTGACTTATTAGAGTTCTATATAAAATTTTATATGCAATTCCATTTTTAACAGGAAATTTCTACAACAACAATATTAATACTCAGCTTTTTTTCTCATTTTAAATATGTTTTTTCTTTTTTTGTTATTTTTTGTTATTTTCCATTTCGTTTTTCTTTCTGTTGTGTGATAATTATGGAAAAATTTTCTACTTTTATTGTTTCCTTTTTTGTTTTGCATTTATTTTTTCATATTTAATTTTCCTATACGTTTTTTCCCCACTGCTATACTCCATATTTGTATAAGTACAAGAAAATTATAACAGAAATAATATTTATGTAATGTACATATATACAAACACCTTCTGACAAACATGTTTTCTATAGTATGTGTATGTATATAGGAAGAAAAATCTTTAGCAAAAAGAAAAAATTATTTTTTTCATTTGTTATTTTTTTTTTTTATTTTTCTAAAGAAAAAGAGCTTTTTTTCCTTTTCTGCTCTCCAAAAACAAATAATGTACATGGATAGTTTTTTTTTTTGTATAATCAGGACAGTAATGCCAGATGTTTTCAAATTTGTTTCATAAATTAATTAATATATTTAACACTTATTGAATTTAAAAATAATTTTTGATGATTTTAAAAACAAAAATTTTGTGAAATATTGAAAAAATGTTTCACATCTATTGGAAATAGGGGAAATACAGCATTATTAATTATGAGTTTTTTATTACATCAAAACTAACTCAAACTAGAATTCAAAACTCTTTTCCAAAATTTTCAAATCACTATACTAAAAAATTGCAATTTCAAAGATATTTTGTGTCTCTGAAAATTATCACAAAATTCATTTTATTAAAGCCTACACAAAATTCATACTTGGGGCTATTTTTATAAAAAATAACATGAAATCATAACATTTATAAAGTAAATTCAATTTTACTCATACCAATAATTATTAACCTATAATTGAACGACAAAAATCAACTTGCTAGTATAACAAATTTTGAAATAATAACCACAAAATCAAGAATAATTACATTTCCTGTACTTGGTGTACATTTCAAACAAATACCAATTGAACAAAATAATTCTACTTCATGCCTTCTGCCAGTATTATTATTTGTATTCTGTTATATAACAAAAAGAAAAAAATATTTTAATAACCTCTCAAAGTAATATGGTAACACTTATTTCAAAAACTGTTAAAAATATCCCTTTAAATATAATACAAACAACGGTAAAAAAAAAATAAGAGAAAATAAAATCAAGCCGGAGCATAGAGCAGAAAAATAAAAAAAAAAACAAATGCAAAATTTTGCTTTGCTCTAAAATTATTTTATAACAAGCTGTTAAATACTATTTAACGTTTCGCTAGAACGGACGTGATTTCAAATTAATTAAAATATATTAAAAGAAAAAAAAAATTGTTAAAATTTAAAGAAGTTATTTTAATAAATAATATAACATAAAAATTCTAAAAATATTTAATATATTTAAAAAAATGAAATTTAAGTAAAAAAAAAGAGAATCGAATAAAAGATTTGCAAGGGGAATGCAAGGGAGGAAAAAGGAATTTAATAAATATTATATTTTAATAAATGGAATGTAGTTATACTAATATATATATATAAATATATATATATATATACATGTATAATAACCAAAAATAAAGCATAATATATATTTTTCTATAAAAAAAAATGAAATTTTAAAAAAAATAATTTGGTTTTAGCATAAAAAAGTCGAGTTTATTTTTTGTTTCTCTCTCATTTTAACTCTAACCTATATTATAAAATTATTTATATATATATATATGTATATATAGTGAAAAATGAGGTAAATATATACATAAATGCACATACACATGTGTATATAATATTATATATATTATGAAAATTATACTCTACTTATAACATTAAAATTTTTCAAAAAAAAAAATATATATATATATAAAAATTACTATTATAATATTTAAAAACATAAAATAAAAATTAAAAAAAAAAACGAGATTGTTGACTTTTATATTTATATACATATATATATATATTTACATATTAAATATGAAAAATTTATAAGTGTATGGCACTAGGAAGAACATTTTTTTTCCTTCTGTTTTAATTGTAATACAAAAAAAAAATAAAATATTTTCATATTGGTGGGCATAAAGATTACGAAACAGGAAAAAAAAAACACAAACAATAATAACAAAAATTATAAAAAAAAAACAAAAACAAAATAATTTCCAAAAGAGGATTATTATCCTTGAACATTTTATACATGTGTATCACAATATTTGTTTTATTTGTGACAATCTAAATATAAAATTCATATACATAATATGAAATTATATAAAAATATATTTTATTTGGAATGGGTGTAATATAAGGATATATATATATATATTTAAATATACAAATACATAATATATTAATAAATTTTCTTCCTACATATAAAAAGATAAATAAAATACGTGATTTGAAATGTTTCTTATTTTTTATTCTACATCGTGTCTAAATTTACAAAAAAAAAATAAATCTTCAAAAAAAAAAAAGAAGATAACGAAATTTTCTTTTTTTTCTTTTTGTTTGAGGGCAATTATAATTTTTCACTTGACTAAAGTGTTAGTGATTTTTCTTTTTTGATTCTCACACCGATTTATTAGTTTTCTGTTTTTTTCTTTCTCCTTTTTTTTTACTGATTTAACTTTATTATTTTTGCATCCTTTTGCTATTCTTCACAAAGATTTTTTTTTTTGTATTTTTTTGGATTTATTCTATGTATTTAAATCATTAAATGCCTTCTATTTCTCTTTGAAATTGTTTTTAACACAATAATATATTTATATCGTATATAGAAAACCTTAAATATAATATTATAGGCTAGCTATTATCTACACTAAGAGTATAGAAATATATTTTAATGCCAAACTAAAGGTAGATTTTTTATTCTTCTATACTTGTATTATGGAAATCTTTTATAATATATGAATTACCGCATATAATAATATATGTACATATACCTATCTAACAATTTATTAATGTGTGTAAGATTTATTATTGACTATAATAAATGAACCGTTAAAGAAATGATAAGATTTTATTGATTTATGCATTGCATAATAAATTATCATTACTAATTCGTTTCTAATGTTTTTCTTGGGTCTGAAATTTAATTCAAATTGTTATTCATATACAAACTTAATATTTAATTTAATTTAATAACTTGTATAACAGTATTTTCGTACATGATTCTAAATCTAACCTTAATAATTATGATTAAATATATAGAGGCATAGAAATTCATATTGAAACTATATAAGTACTTTTTGCATACAGCCTGTTATGAATACACTTTGAAAAAAAAAGGTGTATATAATTCCGAAAATACAATTCTAAATTTCATTTTTAAAGAAATGAGAAATATACCAATTTTATACAATTAATAGGGATGATAATTATTCCTCCATACTTAAAAAATCCTAATATCTAAATTTTTCCCAAAAAGAAGAAAAGAAAAAATCAAAAATTTTTGCATGCTTAAATTTTGATTTTTTTTTTTTGTTTTCTTTACTTCCTTTTCTTTTGATGTGGAATTAATCCAATTACCGAATTAACAATTAAAGGTTATACGAAGAGGAAAGAATTTAATTCGGTATATAGAGTAATATTATCATAAATGACAATGATAATAATCATAGCAAACAAATAATATAATAAAAACAAAATAAAATAAAGGACATTTTAGGACGAAAAAAATTTCTTGAGGCAAACTCTTTAAACAAATTAAAAAATTAAATATTTAAATTTTAGGCAACAATAGCATATTCAAAAAACAAAAATAATAATAAATCGATTTGAAACAATTTATAAATGTTAAATATAAAAAGTGGTACATATATACATATGTATACATATATATATTGTATATAACTTCAAAAATGGGTATACATTACAATACAACTTAATCTTAATATCTTATATAATAATACAACATTTCATTTTGAGTCTATCAAATATATATAACATACAAGTACGTGTATACAATATTGTGTTACATAAATGTTATATAAGCGTGTTATTAATATTTGTATACATATAAAATATAATATACATGTACATATGTATGTATAACAAAAATGAAAACTATTTCAATATTATGCATGAGGGAAGAAAGAGCTTTTTTTTCCTAAGAAAATGGAAAAGTTTCATATATCCAAATATGCTTTATATATATATATATATATATATATAAATAACTACATAAATATTCATTGGATTACTATGATATCGCATAATATTATGTTTGCATATATGTATACTGTTACATAAACATAATATATATATATATAACAATAAGTAACATAAATATATGATATATTTATACATAAATGCTACACCCAATATACACAATATTTACATTATACGATATATTATGAGTATTATTTACATATTATATAATATACTATGATATATACATACAATACAAGCTATGTTTTGAGAAAAATTTAAAAATAGAAATTATAATCGGTTAACATGCTACAATATACAATTTTTCATATATAAAAAAAAAATAACACTATTATATACAAAATATACACATGATAGCATGAATAAATAATATTAATTATTATTATATTATATAAATATCTATTATATAGATATGTATATATATTACACCTATTATATATATATATATTACGTATATATACATTTTTATTTCATTATAATTTCCTTATAATTTCATTATACGCTTATATTATTCATATTACCTTGTATGCTCATACAAATATTATAAAAACGAAATACAATAATATGTATGAAATTATTAAAATATATAAATATAATGTATGTATGTAATATGTGATATAGTTATACAGTATTGTAAAATTATATGTATACAAGTAAATAACTTTGACCTGTGCATTTTTATTTTTAATAATATTACAAAAATACAAAAAATAATAATCTTATACATGCTGTTTAAATAATACAATTACAGAAAAAAGAGATTAGATCTTCAAGTTAAAACAAAAAATCAATATTAAATTTTGTTACTCGTATACACACACAATACGTACAAAATATATTATACTATCTATGTTATAACTTAGTAAAATGTGTGTATAAAAAAAATAAAATTTCCCATCACAAAATCAATGCACATTTTCTTTAAAATAAAACAAATAAACAGGAAAAAGAAGCAAAAAATAATTGTATACAATAAAAATTTCAAGAAAAATACATACAATACTGAATTTGTAACAAGTTCATTGAATAACTTACATATTTTTTTTTTGGTTTATAATAAAAAATTAATTTTTAAAGTGACACCATAATAAAGAATACTTATATATACTTCAATGATTTTTTTTTTCAATGCAATCGAACTTGAAATCATTAAAAAATATTTTATTATTTATTTAAATAATCAATATTTTAATTATTTTCGTTCAAAATTTTTAATTATCCTGTTCTCGATAAAGCATTTGTTCTAAATCAAGTAAAATTTTCAATGAAATTCATCTTATATTTAAGAGATTTCATTAAATTTGGACCATTAATATAAAATATATAAATTTGTTGTTATTATTATTCTCATATCTTCATAATATATAAACTTTAAATATAAATATATTTAAAGAATACAATATTCTTTCAATATATATAGTAAATATATTTGTATTTTAATTAAATTTCTGTATATATCAACGCAAATTTTGTCACGCTGTGTAAATAAGAAGTGAAAAACATCTTCAATTTTTATTAATTTTTCTTTTTTAAGAGTTTTTATAATTTTAAAGATTTTAAAAACATGCACTTTAAATAAAAATCAATATAATGAATATTAAAAACTTTATATTCATTTTATAATTCTTGAAAAATTATAATTAATGTTAATCATTGAATATATAATAACAATTCAGGGAAAAATTCAATAAAATTTAAAATAAAAAAAATTTCAATTTTATCAAGTGTGAGAAAAATGCTTTTTTTATTCTCATTTAAAAATTGAAAACTGTTATATATGTTCATTATATGTATATATATAAATATTCATATTTTATATTAAGCAAATGGTGTACACGTTTCATATATCAAACACGTTCTCTTCCATGTAATATTATTATCAAATTAGAGTACACTCTATATAGAGTGTATTAAAAATTATTAAATTTTTTAAATTAAAATTTAATTGCTTTTAAAAACAATTTCTTTAATAATTAACATAAATTCTACAATAATTATAACAGAATATAACAGAATTCATTTTTAGTACTTCATTACTTAAATAAAATTAAAATACAATGAAAATTCGATAATTAAAACTTTCCTCTGAATGCGTATTTTAGGCAAATTTTAAATTTAGAAATATTTTGGAAAGTTTTAAATAAAATTTTATATATTGTTATATGTTTTATACGCATATTAGAAAATGTAATGTAATGCGTTTTAATTTAAGCAAACTTTCATTTAATATCTATAATACTTTAAGAATTCACACACATATATAATGTATATGTATGTATTTGTAATCACATGAAGATTTAAAAAGGCTTATCTTTTATTTTTATATTATAATCCTTAATTTCTTTTACTTCTTTTATTTTTTCATCTGTTTTGGAAAATGTGCAATGCTGATAACTGAATACAATAATCACAATAAATTATAACATGAATATATAATATATATCAAAATATATATACTCTGTTTTATTTACTATTCTATTAATAATAATTATTATATTATTTCCTTCTTATCTTCTTTTATATTCTTATAAATTTTGTTATTTATAACTCTTCTTTTCTTCTATATACATTCTTTCATATACATGCTTTTATAGTTTTCTACTCCATACTCTTACATTCTTACTCTTTTTTTATTTCTTTTGCTTCTTGTTATTTTTTCGTAAAACCGAACTGTCATTTACTTCTTATTTTATTTCTTCGTTTACATGTTCCATTTCTTCCGCTTATCATTACATCTTCATCTTTTACTATTTCTTCTTCTTGTTCTTCTTCTATTACATTTTTTTTTTTAATCTAATTCTTTTTATTGTTCTCTTGTAACCTTCCTCCTTTAATACATTAATGTTATTTCAAAAATAAAAGCAATATTATACTAGTATACATATACGTGAATTACATACAATTTGCTTCTTGGTGAATAATTGTCGCAATCTATATATGTACATACACGAAATATATGTATCTACATATTTTTCAAATATTCTAATATGAAAATATGAATATAATTTAAAAAGAAATAGTATATATGATGAAAATACATAAAAAAAAATAATATTAAAAAATAGAAGGATACACATATACATATACTTCTTTAAATTATAAAAGCATGAAAAAATTGTACATTTGCATAAAATAAATCTTAAAAAAGAAAATTACATAAAAAATTGATTTATCTAGATTTACATATATCTTCATGTAATTTTTCATAACAGTATAAAATATAAATATACATAGCTCTATGTGCTTTAAAAAAAAACTTAAAAACTAAATACATACATCTAAACTCATACATGAGTTTATTTTAAAAATAAATGGAAAAAGAATATTCTACAAAGCTTTAACATTAAAATTCTACATAATATATAAATAATTATAATTGTGTGGGTGTAATATGAACATACAATACTTAAAACTGAAAGCATATTCCACATATATGTGAATAATGCACAAGCATATCATATGCTTTAAATACATGTATGTATATGCATATAAGATTACGTGATAAATGTGCATGTATAATGCACGTACATGTGCATGTATAATGTACACACGTAAATACTTAATGTGAACAAAAAAAATTTATAATTTCGAATAAATTTGCATATTGCACTTGTTTTCTTTTTCTCAATTTTGCCTTCCTTATTTTTATGTCTTCCTACTTGAAAATTAAAAAAATCCTTGTATTTTCTTATACATAATATGCATTTGTACAATAACAAAAATTTCAATGATACCCACACTATATCTGTTACCTTATACTACACATACTATGAAATAAAATAGAATTAAAAAAAAAAACAAAAAAGAAAAATGCGCGTAACAGCTTCATGTAGAATAATTTTAATATAAGAGTACCCACAACATTTTGAATCTACCTACACTACATTATTATGCTTACTTATGCATTTTCCAAATATACATACATATATATATATATATATCACCTATAAACTTTAAGAATTAAAATGAAAGAACTTGAAAATGAAAAAAAAATTTTTTTTTAATTTCTTTCGAATTGTACATGACAATTTATAAAAATTGTTATTATTATTTTGAACTATGATATTACAAATGAATGTATGTATGTGGATGTTCGTATATATGCTCAAATGCAAATACATGCATTATGCATTTATATTTTTACAAATTTCTCTATAAGAGTTAAAAAAGCATTCTCAAAAATTACAAAAACAACAGAAAATATTTTTTTTTCTTTTGAATTTTTCTTTTTCGTTTTTGTATTATCAGAACTGTTGTGTAGGATTCGATGAAAACTGTTATTGTAAAGTTTTGTGTTTATTGTTGCTTTAATCGTTAATTTTTTTTTTCTTGTTGCTTTTCGTTTTATATCCCGTATATAAGTTTAACTTGTATTCTGTTTCTGATCTCATTCAATTCTGTAATTAGGTTACGCTCATAGTTTCAATCCGTCATTGATTTGAAATGGTTGTAATTTTAACAATAAAATAAAAAAATCTTTATTTTAATAAAAATAGTATTGGTTTTAAAAATTGTTCTGTTAAAAAAAGAAATATTGTATATGAAAGAGTTTAAAGTACACTTTACTTTGTTTTAAAAATAAAATTTTTATTATAAAAGTAATTAATTTTTGTTGATGAAGGACAAAATTTTGAAAATTTTTAAAAGAATATTGATTTTTATCTAAAATTTAAAGAAAAAAAAAATCTACAATAATTATTAAAATTTTAACATTTTAAAATTGAAATTAATTTTTAAGAATATTAAAAATATATTTGCGTTGCATTTGAAAAATTAGATTTAAAATTTAAAAATTTAATTAAGAATTAACAATTTTAAATTGCAAAAAATTGAAAAAAAAAAATATAGAGAAAAAATCATTAATATTAAAAACCAGAAAAAGCAACAATAATTTTTTGAAAGGGATGTGTTTTTTTTTTGCTTTTGAAATTTCAAATGTACATTTATTACTTATTTTCTCGTAATTTTGCATACTTAACGTTTTTAATGCCTATACATTCATCATCACTTGCAATAAGTTGTTATACACATTGTATAGTATATACATATACAAATATAAGAATTATAACGGAAATAACAACAACAACATAAATAATAGCAATAACAAAAAAAAAAAATACTTTATATCCATCTTTTAATTTTCAAGGTCAATGTTATATCCGAGTATACATACATACGTATTCGAATAAATACGTAAACACTTAATACATATACATACAAATATAAAAATGCATATATAGATTATTAGAAATATAATAATAACGGGGGAAAAAAAAAGGCTTCATTTAAATTATTTTTTCCGTCATATTTTCCGTTATATTATTATTATTGTTATTTTCTTCTTATTTACATTCTAAATATATTTTTTATTCTTCTGTATTATTACACACATTTTTTATGTGTTGTATAATTAAAAACAAGAAAAAAAAATTGAGAAAATTTGTGAAAAATAAACATTAATAAAAATGTATAAAAGCATAATAAAAAATAATAATAATAACAAAGAAAAAAGAAAAATAGTTAAAATTAAATTTTTCAAATTCACACATAATTATAATCGTAACCAAAATATAATAATGTATACCCAAAAGTGAAATCTATGTAATATTATATATATATGCATATTCTGCGCATAATTTTTTTTTTGTTCTGTTATACATATATAAAATAGCATAAAAACAACCAGAACATTAGCAAATAACAACTTATACTTCCTTATAAAATTCACAAAATAATTATCGTAATTTTCAGTAACTTACAAATAATTATAGTAAATAAAAAATAATACAAAATGAAAAAAAAATAATTTTATAATAAAATAATAATAAAACAATTTTTTTTTCTGTTATACTGTAACAATATTAATACGGTATATTAATATAACTAACATAATATACATATAGTATAAAGATTTCATGGCTTTCACATCTATACCATAATTGTGCTGAAGAAATTCAATAAAGTGTTATACAACATATGAAAAAATTAATCAAAAAAAAAAAATTTAATGAAATGAAATTTTTTTTTTTTAATTTTATATGAAATTAATGATATTATAAAATTTAATAATGCCACGATTATATAACAAAATAAATAATTAAATGTTATACATAAATATGTTATATAATTATATAACAGTTTGTATAACATAATTTTAAATAAAATATTGAAATAGAAAAAAAAATAATCATAAAAAAATATATATTTGAATTTAAAAAAAAAAAAATCTATTTAATTTCAGGGAATGTGGATAAAATCAATTAAATGAAATAAAAAATAAAATTATTATTATATTATAAAAATAAATGTTTTGTGCATTAATAAAAAACAAAAAACAACATTAAAATTAAAGCAATACTAAACAAATATATTAATAATAATAATTAGTTTTGAAAAAGAAAATTAATATAATTTTACATAAGATAATAATCAAAAAAAAAAATAATACTTAAATAATCTTAAAATATTTACTATTTTTCTAATTATAAAAATAAAAATTTTTCAATTTTAAAAAAAAAATATATAATCATCATTTTTAATTAAATAATATAATCTTATAATCATCATCATCATCATCGTTATAACAATAAAAATATATACATATATTTCGTTTTTGTTTCTCAAAAAAAATATTATACAAATTACATTTCCCAATAATTTATATATTTTTTCTTTACACATCATATATTATGTATAACATAAATATAATATGTGTAATTTTTATAAGATAAATACTTAATATATATATATATATATTAATTTCCAAAAAACGATTTAAAATCGCTATATAAATTCTCATTTGCATATCATATTTTAAATACCATTTAAATTTTTAAAAATATGGTATATTTGTATGTGCATTATTTACCATAAGCACTGCATTATATAATAAATATTATACAGATCTCTTATAATTTAAATTTCAATTTTATAACATATAACAATCACCAATAACACATAATTAAAATATAACATATATATATTACAAATGTATTTATTTATCTATACCAATCAATCAACTAAATAAAAAAATTAATTCAATTTCTTAATCTTCATATTTATTACAATATTCTTAATTAAATTTTTGAGAATATTTCATTAAAAAATAAATTATATAATATTTATACATATTATAAATACACAATGTAATTAAATTTCATTATCATCATCATCATCGTTATATATATATATATATATATATATATATTATAATGATAATGGAAAATAATTGATTTTTATAATATAATTTCAATAAAAAAATTAAAAAAAAAAAACATATAAATATAATTGAATGAAAAAAAATATTTATTTATATATAATATTTTTGTATATTTATATAATATATTATGTATATACAAAATAAAATAAAAAGAAAATAATTTTAATGAATTTAATTAAAAAAAAAAAACAAAAATAGTTAATTAATTTATTTAATTTAAAAATCAATTTAAAAGCAATAACTTCAAAGAGCAGCTATAGCTATATTATTCACAATAATTGTGTGGCAAGTTATTTATAAAAAATAAATACAAAATATATATATATATTTTATTGTACATACATAAAATTATAATCGAAATATAGAAAAGAAAATTAAACAAATTTACAATGGATAATTATTATCATAATTTTTATGACACAAATAATAATTCTCATCATAATTATTTGGTACATATTTAATAAATATACCATTACATAATTATTATTAATTATATTATTATATTAAAAAAAAAATACAAGAAGGCAACACTTTTTTACCTTATGTTCTCTATCCATTAAATATCAAAACCAAGACAAATTATGTATTTTTTTTTTTGTTCAATAATTAATTGTCATTTTAGTTAAAATACAAAAATTATTTTTTAACTAAATAATTACATACATACGTTATTATTTGTTTTTTTTAATTCAAAATTTCGTATAAAATTATCATCTTCTTTTATACACACACATATACACGCAGCCCATAATATAAATGTTCTTAAATCTTTATTATATTATGTTAAAACGTATATAACATAATTAAAGCAAATTTATATAATTAAATTACATAATATTTAATTAAATTTCACATGTACTTACTTACAATAAATTATTACTATATGTTATTGTTACATAATATTATATTTTATACATTTTGATCTTACAATAACTAGGATAGAAGATAAAAATAAATGCTTGTTTTGCCTCAAATTTAAAAACACAAAAAAAAAAGTTAGTTGTTTTTTTTTTGGTAATCGCTGAAAGTAATTTTCTTTAATACAAAAAAAAAAATGCTTCTAGTTGATTATTTAACACAAGAAACCTGACACGCACACAAAATCAAAAAAAAAAACAAGCACTGTACATTTAACATTTTTTCAACTGTTATACTAACACTGTAAAATAATTATTAAAAACACTAATAATTATTTATAAAATGTAAAAATAACATAAATTTTTATTTAAAACATTATTACATATATATACACGTATATAATTATTTATGACATGAAATATATCACATTATAGAACATTATATCTACACACAAACACAATAATTTTTATAAATATTTCATAAAATTCTCTATATATATTTTTATAGGTAACATACAAAGATTTTAAATAATATAATGATAAAATTTATTAAATTTTTCATTCACTATTGCTATACCAGTTCCTAACATACTATATACATATACATAAACTTATATAAATATGTAAATTTAATTTACTATTTTGAAGAAAATTCAATATTATGTCTATATATGTATATATACTATTTATATACTAACTGTTATATCATTGTATATTTTAAAAATCTATCATCAAATTATATATGTGAAATTCATTACTTTAATTTCAAATACACGCATAAATGCTATTGTTTTTCAAAATCATCAAGTAAAATATTTTTATATATTTTGATCTCTTCCTTTTTTTGAAAAGTAAATCTGTTCAATTTGTACTTAATATTTTAATTAATATTGAAATTCGTTAAATCGTGAATAGGTTTAATATTTTTTATTAAATTTTTCTTCTTATGTATATCAATTTCTTCTTAATTATAATTTTTACTATTAATATTATCTTAAAACGATGTTAAATTTTCATATTTTCTACAATAGTTGTAGAAACTTGCACAAATTGAATAAATTATTATGTGTTAATAAATTAATTATTGTGGAGGAATATCAAAATTTTTTGTGTTTAAATTCTATAAAAATTTGAAAAATTACATTTCGTAGAATCCATGAAATTTTTTTTTTTTTTGATTACAAGTGACCCCTTGTATTAGTTTTTGTAATTTTAACAAAACTATTATGTTAAACTGAAAGTGAATAAATTTAATTAATTATTTGTTGTTTTTAAGAGGCACTGTTTGGAATTATTAAGGTTATATAGAGAGTATAAGATTCTTTGGTTGTTGCATATAAGGTTTATTATTAAATATTGTTGAGGAAAACGTTGTACAATTTTTGTTGCAAGAATATTTTAAGTCAACTACATCTTTATGCATTTATTCTATTAAACATGTTACGGCAATAAATTTTAATTTATAATTCTTAATTTATAATCTTATTTTGGCAAAAATTTTAACTAGTCCAACATAAATCAATGTTAAAATTACATATAGTTCATTTTTGCAGTATGTAGTATATTTTTCAATTTTTCAATATTATAATTGCAGGAATTTTAAAAATTTTTTTAATATATGTCATATTCTAAAGCAATAAATAAAAAATAAACTATGAGTGTAATGGGAAATACAAAAGTTAGCAATACCACTAAAAAAAATCACAATTTTAAATTGAATTATTAAAAATCAAGGGTTATTATCATGGCAATTATATTCAAATCAAAGTGTTGAAATTCTAATTAAAATCTCATTTAATTTTATTTTGCATATTTCTTTCAAGATCACCAGAATTTCCTTAATGCGATTTTTTAATGCCCTATTTTCAAAAATCAGTTTAACAAAAAAAAAAACCTAAAGTATGAGAAAAATACAACTTTTTTTATCTTTATTAACAATTGCATTAAGAACCTTATTTTTTCAAAAATTATTCATATTTTCTTCTTCTTATTATTATTATTATTTAATGATTATATTTAAAGTCTTACTAATACTAACCCAAAAAATTGGCAACTAAAAGAAGAATAATATATAGAAAGATGAAACAAAAATGCTTGCGATACATACTAGTGTAGGAATTTTCAAGTACATATGTATATATTTATTATATATATGTAATATTGATTTATTTATAGTTTATATAGTAGGTATATTGTATATTGTTAATGCTACACTAAAAAATTCTTTATGCAGGATGCTATTTATTCAAGGACATTTTCAAAAATAATATGATAAAAGGCAAATTTCTTTCACAGTTTTAAGTTGTTTTTCCCTTACTACTTTTTTTCCTCGTTGTTTTCTGTTGTAACTTTTCTTGCCTTCCATAAAGCAAAAAATATTTTGTATTAACTTATTATAGAAGTCCCAAGCTTCTAGAGGTCTATATATGTGTAAATTCAAGGAGTAAAAACAACAAAAAAATATATTACTAATTTTTTTTTACTCTATAGAAAGTACAAACATAAATAATTTTGGCTATCTTTCAAAAAGAAAAAAATCTTTTTTTATTTTTTATGACCTTAAAATTTTATTTTATGCACATTTATAATTTTTAAAAAAAAGTAAAGATATAGAATAAAAAAGAACAACCTGAAAAATAAGAACAGCAAAAAATAAAAAAAATAAAAACTGAAACCGAATGAAATTATTCAAACGATGAGAATTTTTTACTAACATCTTTATATTATCAAAATTAACAACAACAATAACAAGAACATAACTATAAACGAAACACATAAGAAAATAAAAGAGAACTAAAAAAGAAAAGTTAAAAGAAAATGAATTTACAACCGACCTTGACAACAAAGTATTCACCATAATACAAAATTTCCGACGTCATTGCCTTAAAAAACATAACAAAATATTAATATTCTAGTATAGAAATATATAAATAAATACTATATACATTCAAATATATATACAACATATGATATAGACACAATATGGAATAGCAGCGTAACATACTAATAGTATATATTAAATATACATTATAGATATCAGTCATAGCTGATTCATTCAATAATACATAATATTATAACTTTGTTAAAGTTAATTTTGTAATATACTATTTTAGATAACAACCTAAATTAAAGTATAAATATTTCTATATTTATACTTTAATAGAAACTCTGAAGATATGCGTATACAAATTTTTTAGTTAAAATAAAAATAAATACAAATCCAAATATTTAATATTTTTTTAACACCCCTATAAGTAGGCAATCAAACCATTTTAATAATAGTAATAGACTAGCTATTATTTTATAAATCTTTTAATATTTTTGAAAATTAATTTCATTTAACTAAATTAAACAATTAAACGAACACCTAATTCTATTATTTACAAAGCAAAACTGTATGTCCTGCAATAAATATCCTGCGAAAAATTCTTAAAAAAATGTCTTTTAAAATGAAAACCATATATGTAATTCATATTATCGGCTGATATCATTAAGAAAATTCTTAATCTAGAAGAAAATAATTATTTTCCTTTTTAAAGGACTACGATTTACTACCACATAGAACAAATTTAACGAAGCGTGTCGCTTTTGAAATTTAATTTTCAATTTATTTCAAATAAAAAATTGGTTAGTAATAGAAATATTTTATCACCACAATAATATATCAATTATTTGATTGTAAATTTATATAAAATTTAAAATAAAATTTCAATAATTTGAGAATTTTCAAATATGGTAACCTACTTTCAAGGACAGTTAGCTTTTCAAGGATATTGAATATAATATTGCATATATGGATATGCTGGAAATATATATGAATGTATATATAAGCGTTTATATATCATTGAAAAAGAAAATTTTTTTTTCTATATTTTATAATCTCTCAGGGGATATTTATATATACGTTGTTACATCTATATTATATATTTGTAACTTATCTTACGAATATTTTTATTTCATAACTGCTCTTCACAGTTATTTTCTTTATTATTTTAATATTAAAGAAGTAAACAATATTTTTTTGGCAATCATTTTTTCCTTCTTACGGGTAATATTTAAAATAAGTATTATCATTGTTTTTGTATCTACATATAATATCTATATAATATAAAGAATATTTCATTTTACTTTATATATAATGTACATTATGTGGCAACTAATATGATTTTGAGAAAAACCAGTAAATGGAGACAAAAATAAATAAGTAATTATATCAACCTTGCAAACATACATTTATTACCCAATTCTCTGTTTGCCCAGTTATTCTTATTTTTTAAACGCTCATTTAAGTTATTGAAATATGATCTTGAAGAAAGGACATTTCAAGAATTAGAACACAAAAAATTAAATTTTTCATAAATAATTTTTGAGAAAAAAATATGTGTATATATATACATTAAAACAAAAAGAATTGTGTAACACACACTATTATTACATTTTATTCCTTAGAGGTAACTTGTATTTTAAAGTTCAAAAAAAAAAAAAAATTATTCATCGGTAGTAAAAATAAATTTTAAATATTAAAAAACTTAAAAAAATTGAAAGAGAATAAAATAAAAAATTTCATATTTCAACTTGAATACCAAATTTAAAACAAAATTAAAATCAATTTGCATAATTTTAAGAGCAGGTTCATACTTATAATAATTAAATTATTCAAAATTTAATTTATTGAAACAAATAACAATAAATAATTTGAATGTGACTTTAAAATTGTAATTCAGCAGAAATATTATATAATATATTTTATCAAAGCGAAATTCTTTATTATAAAATTCAAATCCGTAGTGAATGAATAAGTGAATTACAAAGTGAATGAAATTTTCATAATTACGTGAAATATAGAAGTGAGTTAAAATTAAGAATAAAAATATAAATGGATTTTAGGAGAATTTCCATTAATGACATAAAATTAATGGAATGCCTTAAAAGAAACAAAATGTTTTTTTTTACAAACAAATAATATTACATAAAATTAAATTACTGAAATTCTGAATTATTCATTTTCATTTTATTTGATAAAATCTTCTAGGATATTGTGAATCAAGTTTTCTTTCCGAAAATTTAAAAACTCATTTAGACATTTAGTGTTTAGTTTTAAAAAAAATTCGAAAATTAACATTAAATGTATACCCTTTTATATTTTGGTAGAAATACCTATTTCTAAATAAATTTTTTTTTTATTTTAAAAGGATTCTTACTTGTACTACAAAAATTTTTATTAATTTAGGGACATAAACTCCAATCTTTAAAGAGATTTTTCAATTGCTAGAAACTTTAAGAATAAACAAGAAAATTAAATTTAAACTATAAGAAATTATGATTATAGAATATAAAAATATAAGACAAGGCTTTGGAATAAATACATAATAAATAAATACAAATATGTGCAAAAAATATTAAATATCTTGATTAATTTTTTTCTTATACTAATATCTTATATACTAATACTTAAATTATTCTTTTTAATTCGTACAATATTTTTGATAAGTTTAATGCCTTTAATATGCAATGACTTAGAATAATTTATTACACACATCATGTATACTTTTCCTTACAAATAAATTAAACTTACAAATATACATATTACTTATTGTCTATACATTCCATTATTTATGTTTGTACTTATAGACTTGAATATAAACTTATTACACAAGGCATTTTGTTTTTTTTTTCTGTGATTATTATTCAGCTTAACTTCAATTACAATAAAGAATAAAAATACACAAAATTTGAGGATTTTGTATTTTTGACTATTTTATCTATTTTATATAATATATATACATAATATGAAATATACCTAATACGTTTTATATAGCTATGTATTTTTTCAAAATTTTCTCTTATTGATCGTTCTGTGACGACCATGTTATATAAATTGGAAATATAAAAAACAAAAAACAAATTCCTTCCCATTTTTGTTTTTGTATAGATTTAATCCTTGTGCCTAAAATTTATTCAACCACGCAAATAAGGACATCACGTATTGCTTAGGTTTTATTATATAAATTTATATTCTGCAGAAAAAACAAACTTAAATTAAAATTTACCACCAAAATGAAGAATGTTACCGTTTTTTTATTCCATTACTTTTGTTATTATTATTTTTGCTGTTGTTATTTTTTACTACATTAAGAACTTTGGTTTATTTAGGAAATATTTCAGGATTTTGAATTTTTTTTTTTTGTTTCTTGACCATTACTTCTAAATTTACGTATATATTTTATTTTTGTTTTTTGCTTCTAATTCATTCTTTGTTATACTGTCTCAATCTATTCTTTTGTAATATTATTTTTGTTTAACTTTTATTATGGGTTTGAATCGTACTATAGGGGTTGGGGTATAGCAAAGAATAAATGATCTTGAATAAGAATTAAAATTAATAATGAAATTTGTAAAACTATATACTAAACACGAAAAAAGAAAAATGGTAAAATGAAAGAATTTTATTTATATATTTTTTTTTCATTATTATAAGATTCTGTAAGCGTAACTTATTACCATATTTCCTATATTACTATGAATTTTTTCTAAATAATTCAATTTAGTATATTTGAAATTAAATCCATTGGAATATAAACACTAATCGAATTATTATAATTTATTATATTCATTGAAAAAAAAAGTACATATTTTTTTTAATTTATATTAATTTTATTTTGTAATTTTACTGTAAAAATGTATATAACTATATACAAATTTATTAGAGTATAGAAGCTTTTGAACTGGATATTTTTTTAAGATTTCATAGAAATGATACAATTGAAATGATATCTAATAAACTATACAAAATTGTCTGTTTAAGGGACACAAAAATTAACTTACATAATGTAATATGTAAATAATATTTATGGAAATGAAAGAAATAATGAAGTTAAGTAATTGAAATAATTATTTCTTTCCGTGAATTAAAAATTTTAGTATAATAAATGAATGAGATAAGCGAATATACTTCCTAACAACTTTTCTTGGTATACATTGCAATTATTCGCGGTTTCAGTAACCAAGACTCAGAGTTTTTTTTTAACATACAGCTGGTATTATCTACTAGAATTGAATATTTTTAATTGTATATTTAAGAGTTCTGAATTATAACTCTTAATTTATAATTGACAATACACTCTAAATTAAAGTTAGATTTTTTGATAAAAGTAATTAAGGTTTGTAAAACTCCTATATACAAAATTCCTGTTTCTCTTATTAATGTCACCTTGAATAAATCTATATACATGAGATTAGATAAATGATTTTTTTTTTTCGTTTAACTACTTTTTAACTATATTCTGTTATTTTACTGAATTTAATTAAAATTGAAATAAATTTTTTACAGTATTACAAAACTTATATGAAACGAAGATGCTAACTTAATGTTAATAAAAAAAAAATGAAAAGAAAAAAAATATAATGAACAAAAATAAGAAAAGCAAAATGAAAATATTTTTTATAAGTGCCAATATTGTATAATTACAAGGAAATGAAAATATAATATCATATTATAACTATTTTAAGGAAGAGATAAAATATATTTTTTTGAAAAATTTTAAAAAGATGTACCCTTACAATCGACCTAGTTTGGTAAGCAACAAAAAAAATTAATTAATTTAATTAGTAATAACCTTAAAAATAAATTATTGATGAAAATAACAATAAACTTAAATAATAAAATAAAAACAAACAATATTTTTCCAGCAGCTTTTGATACTTTAGTATTTTACAAGTAGTTTTCGTTTTTCCTTAAATTATAATTAAAATAATAATAAATTATTGTTTTTTTTCTTGGTTTGTATTAAAAACTTATATTCAATTCGAAATTTTGAAATGAATTTTTGAATAAATTCAAAATTTATCATAAATAGTAAATTATTTAAAATAACAAACTTTTTTTTTATTAAAATCCTTAATCTCTTTTCTTTTTTTTTATTCTTTAAAAATATATTGCTTTCATCGAATTTTTTTTTTTATAAATTCAAACAATAGTATTAAAAAACAAATCACTTTAATTATAATTCGATATATTACATACTTATTATACAAAAATTTTAATTAAGAAATGAGAAAATTTTATCTATATAAAAATAATTATAATGGTATGTAGTTCTAAAACAAATTCATAAATTATATCTCTATATGATTAAAGTAAAAAATTTTTCAAAAAAATTTTCATTCATTATTGTTATAATTTTCCGTTTTTTTAAAGCATTCCTTTAAAATAACAATTTCTCATTATAAATTTAAAGCATGTATCAATAAATATAATGTTAATTAAAAATATTCACTTATTTCAAGCATAATATTCAAACTGTGGCATAATTAACCATTTAGGTTACCACCATCATAAAATCATAATAATACCATTTCAATAAATTTCATAAAAATTTGACGAATATGTTTTTTTTTTGTTAAAATACAATACTGTTATAAGAACTTATTGATGATGGTCACAGCAATAAATAAATTTAGTAATAAATAAGAAAAATTATTAACAATTGAATACAATAATCTATTATTAATAGTACATCATTACTTGAATTAATATTTATATAGTGTATTTTACTTAGTTGCCTAAATGAAATTTTTTAAAAATTAAATCAAAATTATATTAAAACTAATTCATATAATTAATACTAATGTTCTCAAATTAATAATTAAAATTAATTGCTACTTCAAACTCTTTGATATTCTCCAAATTCTATGTACATATCATAATTATTTATATTTATGGTCTATAAATAGTTTATATTCAAACTATGTGTTGAATAAACAAACCTTCGGATTATAAACTAACTTTCTATGGAAAATTTGTAAAAAATTGTTTTTGAAAATAAAGCAAACCCGTTTCTACAAATACAAAGAATATCAAATCATATAGTATGACTAAACGTTCAAATTAAAAGTAAGCAAACCAAGTTAAATATTACAAAAAAAAAATATAAAAATGTATTAGAAAACCTATTATTATATAAAATATATAAACGTTCCTCTATATTGTTTTTAACTAATAGGATTTTGACCACCTTATAGTAAGACCTTAATCTTAATATAACAATTTACTAAATCATTATAGGATATAACAATTTTGTTTTAAGCAACCTAACCTTTCCTCTTTTCAAATTTTACCTTACTTTATCCAAAAAAAATTTTTTTAGAAACAATAGAAAAAAAAGGAAATTATTTTTCATATATAATGATACTTTTATAGAAGGGTTCTTATCCTTTGCAAGATTGTATTGATCTTCAATATTTGTGTGAATATGGTATAATAGAAAAAATTAATATAGAAAAGTAAAAAAAAAATTACTTTAAGTTTATTCTTTTTTATAACATAGTTATGTATTTTTTGAAACTACTAAAGGACAACTAAATTTCTATACATACAGTGGCTCTCACATAACAGAGATCGAGGTATAAAAATTTTAAATAAAATCTATTTTTCGAATAATTATAAACTTATATCTTTAATAAGCTTTAATTAGTAAAGGTAAATACTTTATTTGATCGTGAAATATAAATATCTTTCGATAAAACTAATTTTAAATAAACACAAGTCAACTATTTACTAATAAACATAACAACAAAGCTATGTTGCTCTGCACTTGTTATGAAGACATATTGAAAAAAAAAAAACACTAATTATATTAAAAAAATATATTAAAAATTATTATTTAATTTAAAGAAATATATAAAATTGTTTATAGCAAATAAAATCACAAATTTATTTTGTTTATAAACTGTAAGCGGTCTATGTGGGAATTACTGTAATTTAAAAAACTGACAAAAAAGATTCAATATGCCTGCCTCATTTTTATTTTCTTTAGGAAAATTTTATCTTTGGACTTCTCTACTTTTTTCATTGTATTATTTTTTTTTTTGTATTTTCTTTACATGTGGTTCTTAATATAAGTGTTATAAAGTTATTTATATCATTGTGTAATTCAAAATCAATATTTTTATATACTTATATACATTTATTTATGGATGTATAGGTATATCTAAATGAAAAATAATCTAAATATATCTAATAAATAATAATCTAAACAAATTATATGCATATAATATAATATAAATGTATTTTATATATATTTACTAGTTCTTTTGTATAAGATATTAATTTTTCAAGTTCAATTAAAAAGAATATATTATAAAACTTATATACAAACTCAATACACAACACATTTACATATATTATACCTTGATATTTCATTTTTATAACACAAATATACTTTTTTAAACACAATATGTTATTTACAAAAAAAAAAAAGACAATTACATACAAAAACCTCAAAAAAAGAAAACAAGTTATCAATATTAGTTAAATTGCAAATCAATAGTATTATATTTTGTAGAATACAATATTTATTTCTTTTCCTATATGCCACAGATTATATTTTTGCTCTCTTTTGTTTTCTAACTTTGTATAACTTTTTTTCTTATTTGTTTTTTTCTTTTTTGTTTTTGGCTTTTGAAAAGGAAACTTTATTTAGAAATTAAAAATAAATGTTTTATAGCTTTTATTCTTCTTTAATAAATTTTTAATATGGGCAGAGTATATAAAAATGCTTTTCTTTTATCTATTTATATATATACATATTAATAAAATATAATTCTTTATTTCTAATTTTTTTCCTTTTCCTCTAAAATATTTTTTTTATTATATAATATTTAATAAATCTAATTTATTTCGTTAAAATATTATACTAAAATTGACGAAAGAATTATTTATATTTAAAAAAAAAAAGTTATATATTTCAAATAAAAAAAAAATATAATATAATAAATTTCGTTTTCGTTTTCTTTTTTATGTTCTAATATATTATTTTTCAAAACAAAATATAATATTTTCTTAAATATACAACTTTTTAAATATTATATAAGTAATATATACATGCAATTTATTACATGGTAACAATAATAGCCAAATATAAAATTAATTAGCTAATGAAAAAAAAAATAAACAAGAAAAATGATCGACATTTTTTCAGTGTATATTTTCAAAATTAAATAAAACAGAAAAATTAATTTTACAAATAATAAAAAATATATGAAAAAAAAGCAATTAATTTTATTACTTTACTATTATCTTTTATTTTTTTTATATTACTAAAATGAAACTATAGATTTTTTAAAACTTATTTGAATATTTTAAAACTATACGGTTAGATTTACAACAAAAAAAATGAAATTAAATTATTTAATTGCTTAATTAAAGATTAATTACTCGTATCTTAACTAAAATAAATTTGAAGAGGATTGAATAACTGATAGATAGAGTATAAGTACTGCTTTTCAAATTTGATGATCTCTTGATTTGATGATTGATTTTTGATTGAAGCAGCACAATATTTCCTAAAAAAAAAATCTTTTTCATTATTCTATATAACAGCAGACAAGTATAAAATTTAAATGAATGAACAATACGGATACCATAACCATTAAATACAAAGATAATGAATCAAAATTTAATTGATATATTATTTGATTAATATTTAATTGATATAAGTTGGAAAATTATATCAACATCATTATTAGATTGTAGCATGTTTCATAAAAGAAACTTCTTCCTTGACTCCATTAATTCATTAAATTTTTTAAATCTTTTTTCTTTTTATATCCTCTGGCTCCTTTACTTGATTGGAATATACGAAAAAAATATATGTATTTGTTTTATGATTCCCAAAGGCCACATTTACAAAATTACATTTTATTTTGCCCATATTACAATTTGAAATCAATACAGAAAAAAACCATCTTCAATCGAAAATTCATTTTGTGATCTTCTTGAATTAAATAATGCCTTTAAAACGTGTAATATCAAGCTGAAATTAAAAATGTCAGTAATAAAATTTAGTAAAATTTACTTTATATTTACGTACTAAAATGTATTTTAATATTTTAACTATTTGTATATTTTTACTAAATTATATTCTAATATTTTCAATATTTCAATAATGTGAATTATAATAATGATGATCTGAAATTTCAAAATAAATAAATAAATTACTGTTTATTTTTATATATAACACATTTTTATAGGGTATACAAAACTGAAAAGCAAATAATTTTCAATATGAATTTTACACAATTTAATATTTTGAAGCCAGCGTTTACATAACCAATTTCAAATATCTATTTATAAAGAAAAACGGGAAAATAAAAAATAGAAATCAATTAAATTTTGTATTTTAAATATTTTATTAGTTATATACGTGTTTTTAATTGAAAGCCATTATTTATATTAAATAATAGAATGCTTTAAATTTTATATTTTTAATAAATATTTTGTTAATTTTTTTGCTTGTTAATTTATTTTTATATTTTTTAATTTATTAAATTCTTTTTTTTTTTTTTTGGACTTTTTATTAACTATATTTTACTAATTTTAATTTTTAAATTTTTTTTTATTTCTATTTTAATTTACTTCTGTGTTGTGTACAATTTATATAATTACTGAAAAATCTAAAAACTATTAAACATTGAAATAAATTTTTTGATTAATTAATTACTATTTATATATTATATAATTACAAAATAGACACTATTTTTTTTTTAGATTCCAATTAATTCAAGTAAATTCTAAATTAATTATATAAGTTGGAAAAAAATCGGAAACAAAACGTAAAAAATATTCTAAACTTAATATAAATTTGTTTGGGTTTTTTTTTTCTAAATTTCTTTTTTTTGTTTTTAGAGATCAAAATTATTTAAACATATTATAATTCTTTCGTCAAAAAAAAATTTATTATCAAATCAAACCAAATATATATATATATATATATATATATCTATATGTTTCCCGCAAAACAAAAATTAAATAAATACAAAAAAAAAGAAACAAAAAAAGAAAAAAGATTTTTGACGAAACTTACCGGTATCAATGGCTCCTGAAATTGGCAATATTAACTAAAAATTTGAAAAATTGAAAAAAAAAAAATAAAAACAAAATAAAAACAATTAAAATGAAAAAAAAAGGATTAAATGAAAAGTAAAGTAAATTAATATAGTTATATAATTTTTTTTTTCTTAAATTGTCTATCAAAAAAAATATATACATACATATATATTAATTTATGACCCATTATCATTCGTCTTTTAATTTAATTAAATTACTTAATTAAAAAGAAAGCAAGAATAAAAATTAAAAATTAATTACACTCATAAAACAAAAAAAAAAATTAAAATATAATTGAAAAACAAATAAAAATATTTAAAAATTTTTTTTTTTACGAAACTTCAACTAGAACAAACCGTAAATACAAGATGAAATTATTTGATTAGTCAAAACTTATTAAAACATTTTTTAAATATTTTAATGGATATCCAAAAGAAGCTACATATATATAATTTTTACACCTTGTTTAGAAAACTAAACGTTTTCTTATAAGACCTTACAATTACCGTTCGATTATAAAAAACCAATTTTACTTATTAAAAATTTCTATGAATTCCATTTTCGTTCCGTTCCCCATTCCAAAAACCAAAAAAAAAATCAGAAAAAACATAGAATTTTATATAATATTATAATAAAATATTTTTGGAAATTTTACATATACATATTTGATTTTAAGAATTCAATTTTTGCGCATTGAAAAAAAAAACATAAGAAAAATAAAGTTTTCTCTCTTAATTTAAAATTTAAATACGATTCCTTGTATAACAAAATATAAATTCATTTCGCAAAAAATTCAAAATTCGTTCTTTTAATTTTTCTTCTTATTATTTTTAATTTTACTATAATTTTAATTTTACATTAATTTTTTAATTTCTGTTTTTCTTTCCTTTTTTTTCAATTATAATTTTATTTTTAAACAAATAAAAAAAAACAAGCATAAATATTATCAAAATATTTGTATTTTTAATCAAATATTATATATATCATTAATTTATACATTTTTTATATAAAAAAAAAAATTATAAATATTTAAATCGTATTCTCTTATATTAACAATTTATCTTTTTTGCTTTAACAAAAAAAAAAAAAGTTTTGTGTTGCAATATTTTTTTGTTTTATAAGACAACAAAAAAAAAATAAATAAATTAAATTAAAAACTTAATCGGTTTGAAAATATATAACAAAAATATACAACGAAATGTCGATGATTTTTGTTTTCTTAATTCTTATTTTTTTTTTTCGATTTGTTAAACAATCTCTTTTGAATATATAAAATATTTTCATTTTGTAATAATTATATAATCCAAGTATATATATTACATACATTATAATTAATTTAAAAAAAAAAAAAATAAAAAGACAGAATAAAATTACAAGTTTATTTATATATATATATATATATATTATGCTTATATAATTATATAATTTAATATTAATAAAAAATGCCAAAAATCTGATAAATTTTACAATTAATTATATTGAAAGCCAAAATGCATATACATAATATATATATATATATATATATATATATATAGGACATATGAAAATATATAATTTAAAAAAAAAATTCATTTGAAACTGCTACTTAAAATTTTAATTATGCTGAGATTTTAATATACCTTATATAATAATATTATAATATATTTTTAATTTAAAAAAAAAAAATACAGAGGAAACTGAAATATATAAAGAGAGCATTTTTTATATACATATATATAACCAAAATATTTTTGTATAAATCGGCTTATAATTTATAAAATATGAGCTTATAATAATTTTATCGTGCCACACATTTTACTATTATTCTGAAAATTTATCATAAAATCAGATAGAAATAAAAGAAAACAAGGAAGAAAAAAATAGGATATTTTCAAAATTTTGTTGTTTTTGTCAAACAAAAAAAAAAAAATAAACAAAAAGGTTGCATAAAATATAAAGTTAAACAAAATTAGGTTTTTGATTTTTTTTTTTGTTTTTCAAACTTTATAGTTTAGACGAAGAAAGCAATATATGTATATATATATATATATATATATATATATTATATTTTATTATATAACATACTTAGTAGTTAAATAAAAATTTATTTTACTTATTTTAATTTTTATTTCTCCTTCTTTTATTTTCGTTAAATTTTCAAATTTTACATCTTTAACAAAAAAATTTTAATTTTATTTTTTTAATACTCACACCAAAATTATCGTTTTTAATATTTTATATTTTAATTTTGTTCTGATTTGAATAATTTTTCCTTAATATCATCATTAAATCATTATTATCATCATAAATATTTTCATAATAAAATTATAAATCACCAATCATAAACCAAAAAAAAAAAAAAAGAAAAAAAAAATATATATAATTATTTTACATCCATAACGAATCAAATTTTTACCACCATATACAAATGAAGAAATATAAAAATGTTTTAACATCGTAAAAAATAGATGGACTGATTAAATTAATTATTTAAAATTAAATTAGAAACAGTGAACTTTTACAACATCGTATATGTATATATATTTAAAAAAAAACGACATTTAATATTTGTATTAAAAAATTCAAAACAAAATAAATCTTTGTATTTCGCGTTTTACAATCTATCTACAATCATTTCTAATGAAGAGCTTAAAAATATCAAAATTAAAATATGACCAAAAAAAACCAAAAACCTATAATAGCAAACTACTGCTACTACTACTACAGCAACTACTACTACTACACAATTCATTGAATTTAAAAATATAAAACATAAACTATAATATTATTTTATTAAAAAAAAAAAACAATATAACTATATTTTACTATTATTAAAATTTATATAAATTGAAAACAAAAATTTAAAAAGTAAAAAATTGTAAAATAACTTTTTATAATTGAAACTTTTAATTAAAAATTATTGTTTAAGATTTCAAAAAAAAAAAAAAAAAATAAATGTAAACCTTTAATGAACGTGAGATTTTCTATAATAATTATAAAAAATTAACGAAAAAAAGAGAAAAGTAAATATATGGGGCCACGTCCGTAAGTGTTCGGACAAAATCTTTAAACATTTAAAAATATTTTAGTGATTTTCTTTTTTTTTTTTTACATTTATAAATAAACAATATATTAATTGTTTATAAAATTTGAAATCAAATAGACAAAGAATTTAAATAAAATCATAAAATAAACTTAAAAAATAAATAAATAGTAAATTTATATAGAAAAGATTTCTGCTTCTTTTTTGATCAATTTAAACTAGTATAAATATATATTTATTTATATATTTATATATATATATAATATATATATATACATAATATACAAATTTTAAAAAAAAAAAAATTATATACAAAATCCCCGTAGTTTTGATTTTATATACTAAATATTTATTTATTTTTATATCAAACAAATAAAAAATATATGAAAATCTTTTTTGTTTTTTCATATACACATATATATATACATATATATATATATATACATATATATCATCTCAATATATATCTAGTATATATTAAAGTTAAATTTATTCGGAAATCAAAAAAAAAAAAAAGAAAAACTAAATAAAATTTCATTAGACACAAATTCCACTTTTAAAAATAAAAAATAAATTAAAAAAAAAAATTTTAAAAATATAAAACATAAAATAAAATATAAAAAAAAAAACAAGAATATTAGATATACTGGTACTGGAACAAAAATATCTAAAACTATTTCAGATGTACGATTACAACAACATGATGAGTGGTGGTGGCATTGGTACAAGCCCTCCAATGCCTGATATTCTTGGTCAATACTATTCTGGTCATCAAACATCTGATCCATATTTACATCAACCAACCTCATCATCTAGTATTTTTAATCAATATGATTTTGGTGGTAGTAGTGGTGCAATTGGTGGTAGTGGTTGTGGTTTAACTGGTAGATTATCACCATTTCCAATGACAGCTGCACAACAACAGCAACAAGCCGCAGTAGCAGCAGCACGTAGAAGACGTTATAGTTATAGCGGTTTACCATCATCTATGATGGCCGATTTAAGTAATTTATCAATAAGTGGTGGTGGTACTGGTGGTGGTGTCACTGGTTTAGGTGATACATTTACAAGTGGTTTAGGTACCGGTGGTTATACAACTGGTTTAACTGGTTCTAGCGGTTTATTACATCATGAATCAACAACAAATATTGCTAATTTATTAAATGAAACAAATAAATCAATATCAAGATCACAACAAATATTAAATCAACGTATCCCGCCACATAGTAGTTATTTAAATTATAGATATTCTGGATTGAATTTAAGTTATCCAACATTAAGCTATCCAGATTATGGATATCCACATGAAACAAATTTAATGCAATTATCAAATAGCTTTTCATCACAACCAAATTTATATTTTCAACCAGCAACAGCAACACCATATGATAAAACAACAACAGCAACAGGAACAACCGGTTTAACACAACAACAACAGCAATTTTTACAACGTTTAAAACCAACATTATCCTCATCTAATATTAATAATTATTTATATTCACGTCCATCTGTTTATAATTATAGTAGTAGAAATTATAATCCATATAATATAGCAAATAATATGTTAAGTAGTAATTATATGCAATCAATTCAACCACCGCTATCATCACTGACAGCGTTACAACATCATCAACATCAACAATCACTATATCCACAATCATTTTATCAATCACATCATTTACCAGGAACTTTACATTTATCAAATCCTGCACTTAATTATCACTATCCATACACTACACATCAACACTTACATCATAATCATCCTTTAAGTCATTCGGCCGCATATCTTCATTCATCTCATCTTCAGCAGCAAATTCAACAACAATTGCCTTCTCATCAATATCATTTACATCAGAATCAACAACCATATACAAGTGGTGGTAGTGGTGTTATCGGTAGTGGTAGTGGTGCTTTAACTACTGGACAATCATACGGAGGCTTAGGTATCAGTGGTGGTAGTGGTGGACAAAGTGGCTTAGTTGGTACAACTGGTCTTGGTGGTAATCTAAGTGGCTATATGAGTCAATATTTTGATCACCATCATCATCATTTACCTTCTTCGTCACATCATCATTTACAACATCATCATCCATCTCAACCACACCAACAACAACAACAATCATCTACAATGCATCATCATTACCCATCGACTATGTATCAAGTACCGTTATCAAAACTAGATTTAGATTACAGTAAACCAACAAGTCAAGAATCAAAAAGACAAGTAAGTTTTAAATTTGACGTAGATACATTATCGATTGACTAAAATTAATAACCTAAAAAAAGAATTTATTAATTTAAAATAATTAAAAAAAAATTAGTTAAACAAATGTAATAAATTCACTAAACTAAAAGCGGAATAATAATATTAACAAAAAGCGATTATATAAAAAAAGCTACGCAACGTTCTATATCAGTAATTACAAAAACAAAAAATATAACAACTTTTAACAATAATCTTAATATAAATAATAATAACAATAATTGATGAGCACTGACTAAAAATTAACAAAAAAAAAAACTCCTATTTTTTAAAATTTTGAATAGTTTTTTGAATAGCTTTAATATAATTAAATTATATTTAACCAAAATCTACATTCATTTTAATATTATTATCAAAGGCTTTAAATTTTATATATACAAATACTTAACGAAAGTTGTGTTCGTATTATTTAAATTACAATAGGCAAAATTTTATTGACAGAATATTTGATAATAATTTTCTTTTTATTCATAAATTATCAAAAATATTAAACAAATATCATATTTATAACAATTATTTCAAATTGAAATATTTTTGAACTGCTAACTATTTGAGAATCAGATCAACCTAATATGAGATAACAATATGAGGGTTCGAAAGACTTAACACTATTTTAAAAGTTACTATTGTAAAACTTTGATTTTTTATTTTAATCTCAATTTGTTAATCAAGTAATTTTTCCTCAAGAATAATTCGATATTGTATTTGATATTAAAATCTTGAAATTTATACCCGATATTCATTAATAAGGGTTTGATATCAGCGAAATATTCAACGAAATCCCTTGCGCTTCTATAATTTTTCTTTCATCTTAGTGAATTGATTTTCAGTCGAACTGATCGTTTTTCATAAAATCGCCAAGTAGCTGGTTAATTATATAATATAGCTGTTAAAAAGTAGTTCTATTAAATCTATAACTATGATACTCCGAATTGACTACTCTTATTTCGCACCATCTTTAATTATTTTTCATTGAAAACTGAACGTGCTGATTATATCTGGAAGGTTGATACATTTCATTCTTCACTGTACGTGTTTTGGCAGCACCTACAAATAATGAATTTTAATATTAATTTAAATAATAAATTTACAATTTCAAATTTTATACAGAATTTACTCTAATTTTAAAGCTGTTTTAAGTAAATATGGTAAGCTTTTTTATATTATAAATAAATAGAATCTAAAATAAACCAAATTTCAAATAATTCAATTATCTAAATATGAAAATAGTAAAACAAAAAATAAGAACCACCAAGAAATTTTTTATAACTATAATAAAATAAATCAAAGATCTTTAACAAATATATTAGCAGTTGCACGAATATAAAAAAATTTTTCAATTATAATTCCATTTTTCAGTAAAAATCAAAGTATAAATTTCATTTAAGAAATAAAAAATGTTTTAAGGAGTTTTCGTGTGCTTGTATTTAAAACAAAAAATATATTCAAAAATAAAAACTTAAAGTATTGAAATGTTATTCTAGGAATTGGAAAGTATTATATAATTATAAAAATTACATTATTATATATTTCGAGCTGTGATTTCTTTCATTTGGAAATTTTTTTTTTTAAATAAAAATAATATGAATTATTGTCATTTTTGATTTTCAATAAAAATGATTGAATTTAATTCAAAACCTCCTAAGAATATGCATTTATTTAAATGAAAAACAAATAATAATAATGAAATAATTATTACACACGCGATTAATATTAAAACAATTATTTATTACTATATAATAACACTAAATGCAATTAAAAAAACAAAACTAATTTTAAATAAAAAATAAAAATAGAAAAAATTATCTACAACAGCTTTCAACGATTATACATATATACTTATACATAAAAAAAAAACACCATAAAATATAAGCTTAATAAATTTCAACGAAATTAAAAAAAAAATGAAGTATTTATAATTTTAATTAAAAAAATTTTATTTAATTAGTATTAAATAAAAGAAAGTATTAATATTCTTGTAACTCATGTAAATATTACATATTTATAGGCGTAGAAAAGTTAATTCTGTTCCATATATTTAGAGTTGATTTTATTCCTTGTCGAAAATTGAAATTTTTTATTTCAATTTAATAACAAAATCTAAACATATTTACTTATATACCGTACCTATAATATAATTTTATAATAAGTACATATATATATTTACTATATATATTTATTCTAAAAAGCATTGTTCCCAATTCAAAAATTTGAGAAAATTTTATTTAAAATTTTAGGTCCTTTACATGAAAAATTTTACTTGTATTAATAAAATAAGTAATAAAAAATATATCTATGTATATATATATATATACCTATACCATATTATACTATAAATTTAGTTTGAAAATAAAATACTTAATTTTTAATTTGGAAAATGCAAAAAAAAGGAAAAAAAAAACAAATTCCAATTATTACTCACTACCCAAAAAAATTAAAAGTCCAAATACAAAAAAAAAAATTAAAGATCCAAAAACTATTTTCTGTTTGTACATTATTATTATCCTTGGCTTAAAGGAATGTATAATAAAATGCTAGCAAAAAAAAAATGCTAACAAGAAACCCTTATATACTATCTATAAAATAATTAAAATATAAGTAGGCGCTCTTAATTAAAGGCCTTTAGAAAAAAAAAAACTTTTAAACTGTTAAGTATATTTTCTATTTTAGGAATCTTCTACTAATATGTCACCCCCCCCCCCTCCCTTCCAAACTCCTAAATGTAATAAACATATATGTATGTAAATACAGTATATATGTGATCTTATCACATACATATATGTATGTACATGGTATATTATACCCTATAAATATTTACATAATAAATGCATACGATATATTTAATTATAATAAATATGTATGTAAACATTTACACATATTTGAATATGTATACCCAAAATGTAAATATACGTGTTAGTATTATGATATATATATTATATATACATATATATATACTGATATATATAGAAATTAATTTTTGAAAATTATTAAAATCACCTGTTATTTCCAAAACCAAAAAATAAACAAAAAAAAAGGAACTTAAATATTAAAGAATTTAATAATTAATAATTAATTCTTGAAAAAAAAAAAAACTTAAAAAAAAAAACAACAAAGTAGTCAATTAATAGGTTAGGATATCTACTTTTTTTTTTTATTAATTTTTTTCTCATTTTTAGATTTTTAATTTCTAAAAAAGTATTAAAACGATAAAAATTAATCAGTATAAACATTATTTAAGGAAAAATATTTGTGAAAAAGTATTAGAGACAAATATATTTAAAAAAGAAAAATTATTAATTAAATAATAAAAAAGACTCTTTAGATTTAAAAAAACCTATATACATATACATACATAATACAATATATATATATATAGAACGATTAAAAATTTAAAAACAAAAAAATTTTAAAAAACTTTTAATTTTAATAATAAAATTATGGTAGTTTAAAAAAATCGTCGCAGTAAACGAAACCAAAAATCGTTCGTTATTTAATTATTTAATAAAATTCGGTATTTAATATTATTATAATTATTTAATTAATATATAATAGTATAAAAATGAACTCGTCGATTTCATTATAATTATAAAACAAAAAAAACAAAAAATTAATAATAATAATAAAATAAATATTGAAATATAATAATATATATAAATAAAATATATTATATATATGTATAATAAAAAAAATGAAATTCTGCCAGAACATACATGCAAATATGTTCTAAATTTAAATTACATAAAATGAATGCCATAGCATAAATATACATAATTATAATATATATATAAAATATAAAATAAAAAATAAAATTAAAATGAAAATTGTGTTCAATAATTTATTTTCAATACATAAATATATACACACACACATCCTCCCTTTCAAATTCATTTCAATTCAAATCGAAAGAATAAGAACATTTTTTTTTTTTGAATTTCAATACTGCTTGATTAAATTTATATTAATTTACAAAATAAAATAAATACATTTATAAATATTATGTATTATATAATCAAAATATACAATACCATAATAACAAATTGGAAAGTAACAGCTTTTAGCTTGTTAAATTTTGTATGTAATAAAATTCTAATAAATAATATGAATATTAACTACACTATAATAATAATTTTAAATATTAATAATTTATTATTAGAATTATTAATTTAATGCAATCTTTATTTTAACAATATTTAACAATAATAATTATTTTTAATTTATTGTTGATTATTTTTGTAATTTCAGTCATTTTATTAAAATAAAATTAAAGCGACAAATTAATTATTTGGCAAACTTTACATTTATCTCAATCTGAACTTCAACATTTTATCTTTAACATTAAAAATTTGTAGTTTACTGATTTCAAACTGCCTTTCAATTGTAAAAATTAACTCACACTTTTTCTTCAAAATTTAAATCTTTTTTTTTCTTAAATACATTTAGAATTATTTCTAAATGTGCAGAACATTTAATTCCAAATGTATATAACACAAAAAAGAGATTTATTGATTATACTCTCTTTATTTATTCAAAAATTTATTGAATATCAGTATTAAAAATATGTATTTATAGTACGAGTATATGAAATAGTCTGATTCATTAATTTTTTAACACAACATTCATTTTATAAATAGAAATATTTTATAAAATATACCAAAGACTTAATTTTCAAAAAGAAAACCCACCGAAAAATAAGCGAAATACATAAGCTTGACTGGAAGCTCATACTTATTATAAATGATTACGAGTTATAAAATAATGAATCCTATTTACATATTATGTATTGTGTAGAAAAAAAAAATTCATATAGATTGTGTAGAAAAATAAAATCAATTGGAAAATATGCAAGTATATGTAATAATTACTTAGTATTAAATATAAATAATGTAACTATAAATTATATTCAAATTCATTAAAAATAAAGACATAATCAACTATTTGTGTTAAATCAAATTTTTTTTCAAAAAGAATTTTGCTCTGAGATCGTCTGATGTTATTTATACAAATAATAAAAACTTTAATTAACAACAGCAATTCAATTATGTTATTTAAATTTTAAATAAAATTTTAAAAAGAACTTTACGAAACCAATTGATATTGAATTTTTCAAATATTTTTAATAATACTTTTTAAAAAGAAAGAAGATAATACCTTAAATTCGATAAATTTTATAAAAATTTTATAAAAATTGATATTCATAATATTATACGATATTAGAAAATATAATTAGACGGACGGTGTAAACCCTGTATTGTACCATAAAAGTACTAAAATTTTAACTCTCCTAATTAAAATATTAATTATAGTTTAAAATGGACGTATAATAGAATAACCATGACTAACATTACATCAAATTACATTTTATAAATAGTTTTAAAATCTATCAATGCAAATCTCTGAGTGATTTATCAAAAAAGATTTTTATATTGCACAATTAACTACACTTATATCGAAAATATCAAAAGAAGTTAAAAAAAGTTAAAATCTGAGTCTTTTGAAAGTGAATTTCAAATGGAAAAAATTTCTTTAAAAATAGCATATTGTTACTTATATTAATATTAGTACATTATGTAAAATTCTTTATTTAAAATAAATTGATATATGAATTTTTTCAAGCAGTTTTGAAAATATTTTTAATATAAATAAAATATAACCGGTATTATACATTCGATGAAAAACTATTTAAGTATTATTATACAAATTAATTACCATTATACATCGAAAACAAAAACAAATGAAACATCTTATAATACTAGGTGGTATTTATATTTTATTACAACAAAATTATGACTTATTACATTTCACAATATTATAACTTCCCGCATATCAATTCAAAGAAAAGCAAAAAAAGGTTGTGAAACGAAACACAAAATTCAAAATTAAAATATAAAAAAATTAAAATAAAGAAATAGAAAGCCTAAAAATAAAAAGGTGGACAAAGAAAAACCAAAATAATTATATCTTAATCAAATAACCGATATAAATATGTCGAAGGAAAATAATTTAATAAAATATAAATTATACACATATAATGTAATTTAAAAAATAAAAATTAACAAATGAAAATAAAATTTATAACAAAAAAAAAAAAAAACATAAATATTTTGATGACTCCAAACGTTTTACACAGAACTAAAACGTCTTAGCAGCTTCGAAAAAAAAGACTGATAACAAAAAAAAATTTCTTTTGAAGAGATATAAGACAAAAAAATTACAAATTAAAATTTAAATAACTATAAAAAAGAATATAAAAATTTATGAATCAAAAAAGAAAAAAAAAACTTAATTCTAATATTTTCAATTACATAAATTGGACGATTAAATTTCTCATATATATATATAGAAAGAACTTTAGAACAAACTTTGAAATTACAATCTCAATCATTTCATCCTCATAAATTTCATTTCATTTTAAAACGCCATTTTTTATTCGCCATTTTGTCATCATACAAAAATTCTTATACGTATTTATATTATTTTCTATATACATTCTAAAACACATTTCTTTTCTTATCATTTTATTTCAATTTCAAAAATATTTCAAATTGATTTTACTTTTCTTTTAAAATTTTATCATTTTGAGAAAAAAAAACCTATGCTATAAATTTAATAAAATTACTCAAGAAATACACCACAATATTTAAAAATTTATTAGATTTTAAAAAGAGAAAAGAAAGTGAAAAAAAAAATTAATTAATTAATATTTAATTCTAGTCAATTATAATATTAGTTTAAAATAAATATACTTCAAATTTAGTATTAATGAAATCAAAATAAAAATACTTTTAGGATATAATATAAATAATAAATATACATATATGATTGATATGTTAATATACAATTATTAAAATATTAACATATACCGTAATAATATTATAAATTATAATTTTATTATACTATTATTAATAATTATAAGAGTATTAAAAAAGAAAAATTAAAAATTTGACGAGTTATATAATTACATATATTAAATTTAGGTATATTTATAATTTAGGAACCTATTATCTAAATAAATTATAAAAATTTAGTAAATCAAAACAAAAAAAAAAAAACAAAAATGGCTTAATCTAAAAAATATGGACTTAAAAAAAGTATAATTTCTCAAAAAATACATATACAAACTATACTGTAATATAATCGAGAATAAAATTTGATTTTACATAATTCGTGTAAATCCATCAGAAAAAAAATAATAAATACATATATATTATATAAATAAATGTATATTAAATAATTGTTTACTTTTATTAAATAAAAGTTAATAAAATTATTTATTTCCGTTTTTACTTTCACCTTTAATCTCTTGATCATTAAAAAAGATTTTAATTTTTTTTTATTTATATATAATTATAACTAATAAATATTATATCTAATAATAATGTGTTTCTTTTTAACAAATAAATAATATAATATACACCTATATGTATGATACCTATATACATTCATATATCTAATAATACATCTATACCCTCGCGTATTCAATATTAAATAAAGATATTTTTGAACAATATCAATATTCAATAGTATCTAATATAAATCTAAAATATAAAACAATATAATTAATAATTTTACAATATTGTATACTAACGAAATAATTAATCACCAATATTTTCTTAAACAAATCACTTGAGGTTATACAATATTACTTAAAGATTTTATAATTTTTAGAATAAAAACTTAATACTCTATGCTAAAAACGTGAATACTTTTGAGTAATATTTTAATTACCTTAAGTGACGCGTCTTAGATAATATGGGCAATTTTTTAATCCTAGTACTAGAAAAAACAACTTCAATTCAAACATATTATTGTGTAAAACAACTTTCTATAATCTATATATTTGCACAATATATCTAAATTCAAAAATATAAATAAATATTTTATACAAAATATATGAATTTAAAAAAAAATACATTTACCACAATAAATGGCTCTTATAACAGTTGTACAAAATAAAATAATAATTGCAAAGCAAAACAGAAATTAATTTACTTACATATTTAGAAAAAAAAAAAAAACAAACTCAGTATCATAAAATCAAACATAATCCAATTGAAAATGAAAAAAATATATATATTTATACATATACCATTAAAAATTCATATCAAAATATATTCAAATATCATAAATATATTATTTTGCATATTATTATACACCATCTATCTATAATATATATTTATATTAATATTATTACATTATAAATACGACATATACACCACATGTACATATACTTTGAATATATATATATATATATAAATTTCGTATACATATGCATTTATACATAAATAAATAATTGTTATATAAAATTCAAATCAACCACAAGCCATAATATTAGTGTTTCCGCATATTCAAAAAAAAAAAAATAAAATATCCATATCAGAAAATACTAAAATCACATTAAAAAGAAAAATATCAATTCCAAATAATTACATATAAATATATTAAAAAAAGAAAAACAAAAAAAATTAATAAATAAAAAATAAGAAATAATATTAATAATAATCCGCTTAAAAATATACTCCGCAGCATTAATTCATTGTTAATATATTAAAATTATTTTATTTTATTTCATTTTTTGTTTAGTAAAACATTTCATTCTATTCCTTTTTCTATTGTATACATAAAGTATATTTACACAAAATTATTATTTTTTCTTTGATCATCTAAAATAATATAATTTTAATCGCAATTCTTTTTTTTTAAATTTTAAAGCATGATTATTTTTATAAATAATTTCATGAAAAGCAAATCATTTACTATATTAAATCTACTTTATCAATCATATTATTTAATATTAAAATCGATCGTACATCTCATTCGTCTATTATGCACAATGTAAACTATAAAGGCAACAAAATATAGAACAGTTTAAAAAGTTAAGCATTCGTAAAAAACTTACGATTATAGTACGAGTTAAATTGTATTCGTAAATACTTGTTAGGCTGTTAATTCTTGTAAATTTTAATAAATTTAATCAATATAAAAAAAATTTAAATAATTCTGATTAATTCGAATAAAAATATTTTCTTTTTTAATAAAATTAAATTTTCAATTAATTTTTCAATTAATTAAAAAGTAATATAAAAATTCTTTTATGTTTTTTCCTTTATTAAAAATCAAATAAATTAAATCATAATTAAATCATACTATATGTTCAAAACAAAATTTTTATAGTTTACAATTATGATCACAGTAAAAAAAAATAAAAACATGTAAGTGAGATATACGATGGATATTATACATATTACAATAATAATAATAATAATTCACTGAACTTATATTTATACATTATTATAATTAACCTGATGTATTTGTTAATGAAAATTTTTTATTATAAAATACATAATCAAATAAAATTTTATAATTATTATACATTCTATATTTTTTTTCTTATATTTTTTTCTTCTTCTTTTTTCCTTCTTTTATTTTGCATTATCATTGCGTTTTCATTTCTATTAAAATTAAAAAAAAAAACAAAAAATTATTTGCAACGTAAATCAACCAACAATATGCAAAATATAAAAAATTTAACATTAATTTATGTGACTTGAAAATAAAAAAAAAAAAAAACATACAAAAAAATAAAAATATTAACTTCAAATTTTTTATTCAAATTTTTCTAATATCAACAACAAATTAATAATCAATTTGAATGAATTAAAAAATATTTAAAAAAAAATCAAAATGAAACAATATTATGATTGTGTTATATGATTAAAATTCAAAATATATGAAAAATAAATTAATATTTAATTAAAATAATAAAAAATTTTTTAATATTTAATAATACAATTCAGCTTATTTGTGATTGTATATATTGATAATGTATATTATATAGAATAAAAAAAAAAAGAGTATTAAAAAAATATATATAAAAAAAAAGAGTATATTTTATTTATTGAGATTTTAATGAATTATATATACAATTCATTGAGAAAAGGAATTATTATTTTTGGATAAATACTTTGAAATAAATATATATATATATATATACCCAGATATATATACAAAATTTCGCAACACAACGCTATTACTGTATGTGCAGGTAAATTTGTTCCTTTTATTAAATATTTTTTTCAAATATTAATCTTTAAATTAAAAAAAAAAAAAACAAATTCTTCTTCATGAAAATTTTCTTGTATAATAAATTTTTCTTCACAAAAATATATAAGAAAATTTATTTTGAAATTCACGTTTTTACATTAAATTCTCTACAAATCATAATCATTTCTTCAAAAAAGTAAAAAATTATTCTCCAACGAGTTTTTCTTAAACTAAAAGAAATATTTGAAATTTTCATACAGCTTTTTTACATTATTATCGAATTGTGTGATGTTAATCTGAATATATTATAATACTGTTTTATAGTGAAATTTCATTATATTTAATTGTATACATAAAAAAATAATTTGAATTACATAGATGTTTTTTTCAGCAAAATAATATATAAAATCGTTATATATCTATTATACAAGTAAAATAATTTATAATTAATTCTGCAGAAATGATTTGGCATAATATTAATAATAATAATATTTTTTGTTTGAAAGAACAAAATTCCTTAATTTTAATTACAAATTAAATAATGCCGGACTACAAAAATTATTCATATTGTAATTTATTTATAATTATATGTGCCACGTTATTTTGAATAACGATTGTATGTAAATTTATACAAAACACATATACAAATATAAAAATAAAAAAAATTTAAATAAAATTTTTTTATCTCAAAAATTTTGTTTTTTACATTGGAATTTTTTCATAAATTCTAACTTTACATTTTATTTGAAACACGGAAGAAAAATACTTAAACTGAATAATGTGTTTAAGCATTATTTTAAACAAAATATTAAAATAATAAAAGTTAATATTATTTTAAACAAAATTTATGTTATCTATAACATATAAAATTTTACAAAATAGACAAATCTTTTATTGATCTTACAACTAATAAGCAAAAATTTTGTCATTTATATTTACATTATTCGACTTAACAAATTAAATTATAAAACAAATTTTTTAAAATTAGTATAAATAATTATATTAAATATTTAATTAATATACCAGGTTAATATTCACACAGCTAAAGCCATTCTTATTTTCCTTTTTAATTAACTATTTTACGTCCATTTTGTTTCATTCACAATAACATTAAAATTTTTCTTTCATAAATTTTTCAAAAAAAAAAATAAACATACATAATTAAATATTTCTAAGAAAATTAAAGAAATATATACATAAAAATATATACGTTATTTTTTGAGTACATATTGACGTAAATAAACGAAAATAAGAAGCAATATCGAAAAAACAATAAAACAATATTCTTCAATATCTACGATAACAAGGAGAATTTCAATTGTGATATAAAACTCGTATACAAAATTTGCGTATACTAATCAAAGTATAGATACATCTATATATTATATAAATATAAATCTATATACCTACCCACAAAAAATATTCTTCCAAAATAATTTTTGAAACAAAAAACACCAAAACATTATAAGAAAAAATTAGAGAATAAAGAAATACAGGATATTCTAATCAAATATCATGAAGAAATCAAGTATGGCTCGACGTAAAGAGAATGATGTCGATGAGCTAAGGGCTAGGCTTGAAGAAATGAAAACTGAAACAATATTACAACGTCATCATGTAAAACGTGAACTGAAAGAACTAAAAGATAATAGCGAAAAAAGTCGACGGATTAATATTATTAGCAAAAAGGTAAGCTAATCGATGAAATTCTTCCTTTTTGTTTAAAATTCTTTTCTTTTTAATTTAAAAATATTTTATAAAATTCTTAAGGCAATTCTTATCATTTATTTTTTTTCGTATCACTTTAATAACTCACAACATATTTTTGCAAAATCTGCTAAAAAAAAATTACAATGAAAAAATATTAAAAAAAAAGGTCAAAAGTGAGTGAGGCGTTAAAACTACTACATAATTTTTTTTTATATCTTCTCGAAACACAAAATATAAAAAAAAAGCATTCATTTTATTCGCAAAAAATAAAACAAAATATAAAAAAAAAAGCCAGAAAGTATTTTAAATAAACTTTAAATGCATTTAAAAAACCATTTATTATTATAAAATTTTTTCAAATACTTTTAATTATAAATAATTAAAAAGCCCTATCGAATTTTTATCGCAAACGGAACATACGTCATGCCATTTTCATCTATATGTGTACTCTAAGTGTATGGCTATTATTTTCATCACATCGAAACTAATGATACCAAAAAAAAAAAGTATATCAATAATTAAAATATGCTTAAAAATTAAATTGAAATCATTTTAATTAAGCGTATACATATACATAATATAAGCATATATATATATACATATAAAGGTAAATACATTTCAGTCAAAAAAGTAAAAATAATTATACATTTAAATAAAATCAACTTGTTTTTTTATATATAGCCCTTTTGCATGCTCATATAAAAGGAACTCAAAAAAATTATACTAAATGTAAAGTAAATTTAATAATGTAGATTCATTATTTAAAATAAATATAGCGTTTACAAATTAATTATATTATTTATGAAATTTAAATAAAAAATTAATAGTATATTCCAATATGAAATATAATTTAAATATTAATTGAATATAGAACAGTTGAATATCAAGAAACAAGGTATACAATATTGTTCTTAACTTTATAATTTTTCTTATAAATTTTCATTATTATTTTCATTTTTATTAGAAATACTCTTCTCAAAGCAAAAATTTAAAAGTATAGTTTTAAAAGACTTTTAATTGATACAAATCACACACAATTGAAAAATTCTTTAAAATTTACATTATTAGTTTCAATATCATACATATTTCGTATATCATATAGAAACAAACAACATAAAAATATTTTAAATATTTCTAGAAATATTTTTTAGAAACAAGAGTTTGACAATAATTATTATATTGATGTTCTTTTTAATTTAAATTTTAAAATAATTATATAGTATAAAAATATAGTTTGGAAAGAAATATTCTTAATTAATTAGAATTTTACCGATCTTTTTTTTATAGAATTTTAAATATAGAAATTCTAAGCTTTTCTTTTTAAAATATATGCATAGTTTGGTATATACATACGTATTTTTTTTGTTTTTATCTTAAATTGTAAATTATTTTTAATTTAAAAATGGCTAGGTATACCAAAACTTTCTCACATTGTTTAAGCATAAAATGATGAAACTTATTAGTTAAAAAATATTGTTTAAAATGTACTAAAAATTTCGGTAAGCAATAAGTGTTTTTCACACGAAACTAAATACGTTGAATGTTTTTTATATGTATTCCTTTTTATATTCTCAAAAACAGTTCATCTTTGTGATCTGAATATGCTTATAGCTTAAATGATTTATCAAGAAAATTGAAAAGCAATTTATTTTATTTTAACACAATCATTTAAAATATAAAACGTTGACATATTACTAAGATTTAGTAAACATTTTTTTTCAAATTTTTTAAAAATTAAACTTTAATGTTACGGATATTTGCCAAATATGTAATTCTATTCAATTTTTGCATTGAATTCAATATAAATTTTCTAATACATTCTAGTTCAAAATAAAATATTTTCTGTATTTTCATTATTAATAAGTGAATTATTAAAAGTACTAAAATTTATTCTTCATGCAAAGTTTTAACATGATCTAAACCGTTCTTGAAATGGTATTTAGATCTTTTGTTTTTTTTTTCTGTACATTTTTATTTACAAATATGTACGTGCACTTGTTCTAAATCGTGCTCTTAATCTACGTCAAATAATTTCACTTTATTCAGTCTTTTTTTGTGGATTTTAGGCTTTTTCTATTGAAATTTTACGACAATTAACTTAATTTTTGCTTTTTTTACTTTCTAAATCCAATTTAATTATAAAAAGTTTTCATTCTCTTCTATTCTTTTTTAATGATGTCAAGAGACCATTGGTTAGTTTAATAACAATGTACATATGTACATGTATACCTATATAATATAATAAATCTAATTGATTCAAGGATGAAGAAAAATCATTAACGCTTTTATTCCTTCACTTTCTCTCCCTTTATTTATTCCTTTTTCATTGAAATAGTTTATTAAAACATTTTTACAAAAAAAATTAAATCCGTTTTAAATAAAGTAAAAAATTTTATTCATTAACACAATCAAGTAAAACTTCCAAGTAAGCAAAAAATAAAATTCAAAGTTGAAAAAGGCTAAAATAAATTAAACGAATAGAAAATTTCATAAAATTGATATTATAGCGAATGAATAAGAAAAGAGAAAACTTTTTTCAATTAAAATTATTAAGTTTGTGGAAAGTATTTAACAAAATTTTTAATACACGAATTCCATTTCTTAAACTACGAAAAAAAATATTGCCTAATGCAATCAAATTTGATATTCTCTTCTCATAATATAGATAACTGAATAAAAAAATAGAATTACATAGAATAAAAAAATTCAAAATGTACTAAAATTTTTTTTCTTTTCTACGAAAATCCTAGCTAGTTTGTTAAAATTTGCATTATCTTCAATTTTAGACATAGTTCTATTTTACACTTTCATCAAAAGCATTACACATGCCTAAATTTTACCAGAGTTAATAAAAAACAATATAGACTATGCTTAGTACAAATACTATACTTAGTAAAAAGCAGTATTACTAAACTGAAATCTAATATAAATAGTAAATATAGTGAAAAATAGTATTACTCTTAAACATTCCAAAAATCTATAGAACAATTGGATAGAACTGAAAACAACTATCAAATATATTTGAGTGAACCTACCGATTATTATAAGTTCAGTATTAACTTAAACAAAAGAACAAACCAAAAATGGTTAAATAATTTTGTATTAAACAACATAAAACATCATCTTTTTAAATGTAAGCGAAATATGAAAATTCATCAACATTAAATCCATTATTTTTACTTAAAAGCTACATTATTATTTGATATATATGCAAAAAATTAATAAAAATATTACGAAATTTTTGCAAAAAGCTATATAACAATATGAAAATGAAATATAAAAATTATTTTAATGATAATAATAAAATCAGTCACATAAATTTTCTAAATGTTAAACGTTTTGCTCTTATAAATTTAATATAATATGTATTTAAATTTAATAAATTTATATTATTATTTTTAGATATATTTTTTTTATATTATATTATGATTATATAGAATGTATAAAGGTCATTAAAATTTAATTTTTAATTTTTCATTACTTTTTTTTAACATATTCACAAGCTTGCGATATATATTATATTATTAATCCTATATTATCAAACAATATTATAAATAATCGAAAATTGCATGCAGTCCAAAACAAAATCAAAATAACAATATTTCTTTTAATTCAATATAAAAAAAAAATATTTTAATTTTTAAAAAATTTTTATTTATACTTTATAATATATAGAAATTCATAGAAATTTTATAGGTTTTACAAAATTATACACTTATTATTTCCCTGTGTAATAAAATATTGGTATTTTTTTTTTATTATCTATCAATAAAAAATTTTATCTATAAATACAACCATTAAATGCCTAATTTTGGTTTTCAAATAATATATCTATAAGTCAAAATATTAAATATTTCACTAATTTTTTAAAAGAAAAATTAATAAGCTTTGATTCTTAATTCAAATAAATTAGTAATTTTTCATATTACTTATGACACAAAATGTGATTTTATCAATTATGGACTACACACAAATTACAAATGGTCAAAAAAATTTTATATATTTCTTTTTCCATAACACTTACGCTACAATAAGATATTTTAACTATAATTGTAGTCAATTTATCTTTCAATTAAATATATCTGCAACATGAGTTTAAGTGGCTGTATTTTGTATATTATAATTTATTTTCTTCTCGCCATAATTTTTTCATGATTTCTTTTATATCAACCTAAAATAAAAAAAAACAACGTTTTTTAAAAAAATTCAATGAAATAGCGTAAATGCAATTAATTAAAAAATAAAATAAAAACACAATTGTAAAAAATATTTTATTGAATATTGAGTATGTTATACCTCTACAATTTCATTATAAAAATTTAATACATTAAATATTACGATAATATATTGACTATTATTATATATAATTTTTTGAAAAACGGGCATTTAAAGGTTCAAACTAAACATTATTCTCATAACATATCAATTTTAAATCAAAACGGAAAAAAAAACGTAACACACACACACATATACCTTCTATAAAACCAAATCAAATAGTAAATTATCAATCAAAATTTATATAAATCAGGGTATATATTAATTGACCTGTATATTCAAAAGAATACACAATACAATAATAAACATAATAATACAAATTTTATAATAAATAAATTATATACAAACATAATATATAATATCATATTGGAAAATACATTATATACAATATACACCAATTGTATGATAAACCCTCTCTCAGTACCTTCAAATTATATACACACCAGTTTTACTAAATATACTAAAATTTAAAAAAAAAAAACAATAAAACAAAAAAAAAAAACGAAATAAAATGTGTATATGTACTTCAAAAATAAAAAGTAAATACAAAATTAAAACTACAACATTACATTTATATATATACTAACACTAAATTTATTATTACTTACATAATATTAATTGTTCAAAAAAGCTACGCATTTATTTACAATAATTTTTTATATAAATTTGAATAGAAGCATATTAATATATAAAATATTAAAATTAAATTAAAAATTTTATAATGCAATTTATATAAAAAAAAAATTATTAAATATTATAATTATTTATATGTTGTATATGTATTACGAATAATAATCTAACTACTTATACTTTTTTTATTTTTCGTTTAACATTATTTATGTATTTAATTATTAAAACTTGTTTTATCATTTTTATAGTACGCTTTTTATATTAAGAAGATTTATTATTTTTAATGAAAATAAAAAAAAATATTATTTAAGAAAAATAATATGAAATTCATAAATAAAGTATATTATATTGTATGAAAAAAAAATAACAAAAAAGCAAAACTAAATATATTTAATAATATACAAAAAAAAAATAAAATCAATCATTTTTGTTTTTTTTTTTTTTTTAATAAATAAATATGTATATGTATCTGCATTTACATACATTATATTTATTTTATTGAAATATATTTTTAAATGCAAGAAAAAAAAATTAATATATAATAATATAGTTATATTTGTTTATTAAATAATTTTATAATAAAATTTATTGTTAAATTAAATACTCATATTGTTACCATTTAGTGTTTAAAGCAATAAAAATCGTAGTTTTGTTTTTATAAATATTATTTGTTTTTTGTTTTTTTTTGTTTTTCTTTTAAATTTTTATTTTAAAGATAAGCTTTGTTGTAATAAATAACCAAAAAAAATATATATACATTATATATACAATTACAATTATATATAATTTTTATTTGTTTTCAAAATTATATCAAATATATTTTGAAATTTTAATATGCTCTCTTTTATTTTTATAATAATATTGATCATTATTATTAAATTAATATTTTTATGTTAATTGCAAATAATTGTTTTTTATTAAATATTATATACATATAGAAACATACAAATATTATAATTCATTTAACATAAAACATATTACAATTATTTATTTATATACTTGTTGTTTGTTTATATATATTTATAATATTAATTAAAAAAAAACATAATTATATTGATTGCTCCTATATTATTTTTTGATTTCTACTCTGTTTTATTTATTCTCCATTTTATTCCTCTATATAAAGTATTTACATTACAAAAATGTTACTACATTAAATGTTTCTTTTATCTTATAATATATAATTACATACCTTATTATATTATTTTCTGTTTTATTTGTTTTGTTATTAAATTTTTTTTGTATTTAAAAAAAAAAAAAATAAATAATAATTTATTAAAATGATTTATTTTTTATATTATATTTTGTTAATGTAAAATTTTATATTTATATTGTATACTTGAAAATAAAAATATATAATTTTTTTATCTGCATTAATATTTAAATTTTAATATAAAATACAATTATGTTATATTTACTTAATAAATAACATAAGTTAAAAAAAAAAGTGACATTAATTTAATTAAATAAAACAAAATTAGCAACATCAAAAACTTTTAGTTTTTTATTTAACAAAAATAATTCAAAACAAGCAAAAAAAATATTTTTACCAAATTATACCAAAATATACCAAAATTACCAAAAAAAAAAAAAAAAAAACAAAAAAATACCCAAAAAATCATGTTAATTTATGCAATAGAATATTACATAAAATTTATTGATTCAAGTTGGATGAATTCCGTCTGGAAATTCAAAGAAGAGATCAAGAGATCATGGCGATGGCGGCCAAGATGAAAACTCTAGAGGAGCAGCATCAGGTAAATGTCTGTACATTTCATTACTTATTCCATTATTATGTAGCTAAAAAAAAAAAAACAATTTTTTTCATTTTTTTTTATACTTTTAATGGTATTGCTTCAATTTCATTAATGAATTTTATTAAATTAATTTATTTTAAGTTGTATAAAAAAAAATATAATTACTTAAAATTTATTAACTCAAAATTTTAAAAATTGACGCTTTAATAAAGAATCCATATTAAATTAGTACATGAGAAGCTTTCAAACTTTCTACCGTTCTTATTTTAAGAATTGAGCTTTCGAAAAACTTCATAATTAAATATATTATTAAAATTTAATTTAAATTAAATTAATTATACGCTTATTGAACAAAAATTTCAGAAACTATTATATAGAAACTACTAATTTAAAAATTTGGTTATTAATAAAAATTTAAATACAGAATATTATACAAAATCTTATATTTTAAACGAATTCTATTGATATTCGTTGTATAAAAGCAAATTTACAAAAAAAAAGCATTTAGTTAAATAGCAAAAAAAAATCTTAAAATAACTTCCTGATAAAAAATACAAAAATACCATTTCAACTAAAAATTAAAAAAATGAAAAAATAATCACCACTGTAGAATATTTTACAATTATTTTAAAACATTCACATTATTAATATTATGATTTTTAAAGTGATTTTTTGTTTATACAATTATAATGTAAGAAGGTTATTTATTTTAAATTAATTGATTAAAAAAAAAATAAACACAAAATACTGTCTTACAAAAAAAAAAAAAACAAAAACAAACAAAAAAACCATAAAAAAAAACACTTAAAAATAATATCACAGGACTATCAAAGGCATATAGCTGTTTTAAAGGAATCATTATGTGCTAAAGAAGAACATTACAATATGCTTCAAACTGATGTAGAAGAATTAAGAGCTCGTTTAGAGGAAAAAAATCGCCTGATAGAAAAGAAAACCCAAAGTGCCCTACAAGCTGTACAAGAGAGGAATCGTTTAAATAATGAACTGACTGAATTAAAAGACCATATGGATATTAAGGAAAGAAAAATAAATGTTTTACAAAGAAAGGTAAGTTACACATACCTTGTATATACATATAATATATATATATACAACCATGTACACATATAATTTATTATATAATATAGCATTCAAAATAAAAATCATACATGCTTAAAAAAAAATATTTGATTACATTTATAATTTATAAAAACAAAAAAAAAAATTAACACATGACAATTGTAATTAAGAAAAAAAAAAAACGTAAATTTCTTTTTGTTAAATTATTCTTTTTTTTTTTTGTTCTTTTTTGTTGTCTTATACATACTTGAAAATATTTAAATTGCAGTTATTTTGTGCTTGTTTCAATTATTTAATAATTTGAAGTACATATTTATATTAGAGAATTTTTCAAAAAAAATATTTAAGTTACTTTTTTTATTTTATTATTATAATAATCTTAAAATATAATGTTATAGTATAGAAAATTTAATTATAAATGTAATAAACAAAAAAAAAAAACAAAGATATTACTTAATTTTTTTTTTCTAATTATTTGTTATTAGAAAAACAAAAAAATTATTGCATTAAAATATTTTTAGAAAATTTTCATCTCAAACATTATTTTTATAATATTACATATAATATAGCAATTAATGAAAATATAAAAATATAAATATATTACATGAATATAAAATGAAATTTTAAATTTTATAACAAAACCGAATCAAATAAGGAAAATATAAAGTTTATATTTATTTTTTTTATTTTACATTTTATCAATATTCTCAATTTAATTTCTAAAAAATAAATATGCTTTGATATTCTACCAATGTTAAATAATTCATTGTTTTTTAAATTTAAATTAAAATTCAAAAATTGCTTTTACATTGTATGTAATTTAAAATTTTATAAAATTTGCTTAACTAACAAGAAAAAAAAAAAACAATTGCTGCAGTAGTTAGAAAATTATTGATTAGAATTAATTTTTGAGCTAACTAACGGAATGAAGAAGTAAAACAATATTTTTTCTATTTGTTGTCATCAACAAACTGAACTATAGTTTGTTCATTGACATTATTATTATCGAAAATAATTATTTTTTTTTTTTCGAATTTCAGGGCTCGAAAAATCTTAAAAGAAATACAATTTATAAATTGAAATTAATTTTTCGACTCACTTTTGTTAATGAAATTCGTTTCGTTTTTCTAAAAATATACAAGTACAGTTTATTTAATTAAGAAACTGCTAATTATCTACAATATGTGTTTTATAGTATAATATACCATTTTGGTAAATTTACTATGCTACATCTCCGATTGCTATGTTAATTAGAATAAAAGAAAAAAAATGCCACAGCTTCGCTTACAATACGTTTCACGTTTTTTTTTTTTTTTTTTTTGAAAATAAATAAAAAATCAAATTTTGCTTAAGATCTGGCAACTCAAATATAAAAATATTTCAAATTTCAAAAAAACAAAAAAAACTCACTTTTTGACCTTGGAAGGAAAAAAACCCAAATTTCATCATTATTTTTTAAATTCATTTTTCATATGTTAATTTATAGTTTTTGTTTTTTACTTATTAAAATAAAATTTTTTTATGACTTCTACTAACCTGTTTTTTTTTTTTTGGTTCTTTATATTACAAACAATTTAAACAAAATTAATATTAGATTGAAAATCTAGAAGATCTTTTAAAAGAAAAAGATAATCAAGTTGATATGGCACGAGCTAGATTATCGGCTATGCAAGCTCATCATAGTAATTCCGAAGGTGCTTTAACTAGTTTAGAAGAAGCAATCGGTGATAAAGAAAAACAAATGAGTCAATTACGTGAACAACGTGATCGGGCTGAACATGAAAAACAAGAAGAACGTGAATTACATGAAAGAGAAATAGCCGATTATAAAATTAAATTACGATCCCTAGAGAGTGAAGTTGAAAAACTTAATTTGAGATTAGATCGTGCTATGACAGAGAAAGATCGATTAGAAATAAAATTGGAATCATCACAAAGTGAATTAGGTAAATCAAAAGCAGAATTAGAGAAGGCGACAAGTGAAGTTGGTCGAAGTAGTTCAGATTGGGAACAAACAAAGCAGCGTATTGCACGTTTAGAACTTGAAAATGAACGTTTACGGCAAGATTTAGAGAAATCTCAGGTGGGTTTTTTACTTTAAATTTTTTTATTTTAATTTTTTTTTTTTTTTTGCTCACGTAAAATCTTTACCGAAAACAAAGCATATAAGTATCTATACAAAGGAATTGAAAATTTTGGTAATACTGTTTGTTATAATATGGAATAGCTAAAATGAAAAACTTTTTTCAACGTTATCTAAGACAAAGTAATTAAAATACTCTTTATTATTAAATAACAAAGGGTATATTTAATTACTTAATATTAAACTTAAAACGACAATAATGTGTAAGTTTTTTAAAAGCTAAATACAACGAATATTTGATATTTGGTATCTAATAAATTAAAAAGATGCTGTCAATTTTTACAAAAGAAAAAAAATAAACATTGAAATTTATTTTTTTTTTTCGGATGCACACATAACCTTAATTAAAATATTTCTCAACCTTTCAAATACTTTACATTAAATACTTATATTTAATTAATTAATCTTAAATAAGAATTTTACTTTATATTATTTCAAAAATAAAAATCTGAAAAATTTACTTATGTGTTTTATAAATTGATAATCTCTTATAAAATAAAGATAACTTAAATAATAATTATGAACAATTTTATATCACAACCTTTTTAATTTTTTGTTATGTTTTTTGCCTTTTATTTAAACTAATTAGTTTAATTTAATTTTTATTTTAAGTTAAATAAAAATATATGAATAATAATATCACTAATTATATACAAATTGCAATATTAAATATTGCAAAAAGTGATTTGAGAAATTGAAAATAAATAAAATAATTGATTATTCAAAATTATCTGCAAAATGTAAAGTAAATTAAGTATAGGACTATTTAAAATTAGAAAAATAAATAAAAATTTATTTTTATTAACAACAAAAAATACAAAATTAAATTACCCAATTGAATATCAAAACAAATTTTATGTAAATTTAGTTTTCGATAAAAATTTGATTTTTAAATATATATATATGAAAATACATATATTTAAATATATTATATAACCAGAAGCATTTAAAGAATTTAAACATTTGAATAATTTTACTTACTCAACGGTTTTGCTGGGTTATTGAAGAATACCTTGTTTTCCAATTTACTTATTTGAACACTTTTTGCAATATTAATGATTCAATTTCAGGTATTTCATATAAGTGTATAATATATTTCTTATAAATAAACCAATAAGAATGATTTAGCCTAAAAAGAAAAAAAAATATTCTTACTTGAGTAAATTTTTTTAATCAACATCTTAATTCTTATAATATACTATACTACTTAAATAAAACAATCTAGAATTATATTTTTAAGCACATAAAAAATTCCAGAAAAACAAAAATCTAATTAAATTTCCACGGCATATTCTGCACGAAAATTTTATAAAGGAATATTATTTTCGTTTTTTTTTTTTTTTGTTGTTTGCATACTATCCTTCTATTATTTTCCTTACCCATAAAACTATTTTACCATATTTCGAAAATGAACATAAAAACACAGTAATTAAGTAGTGTAAAATAATAATTTTTTTTGAAAACTGTTTCATTGCAAATTAAAAATTTATTCTGTTTAATGGTATGAAATTTTACAAATTATTGAAAATTCTAAAAAATTTTCTTTATTAATGAATGACTTTTGTAAAAAAAAAAAAAGATTACCTATATAATTTTTTAATAATTTTACTTTAAGTATTTTAAAAACGTAGATTTATTGAAAAAAATTATGCAAGAAAAGTTCTTTTCCAAAAATGAAACACAAAATATCAAAAAACAAAATTTCTTTTGTTTATGTACATAAAATATATGTAGTAAAACTTCTATAAATAAAAAAAAAAATAACACAAATCTCTACTTCTGATGGCTTTCTACTATTTCATTGTTTTTTTTTTCGTATTACTATTATATACTTCTTCATTTTCAGAATTTGAAAACTGAGGAAAAACATCTTTATTATGGAAAACAGGTAAAACGTCTTATTTTTCCTCTCAAAAACACATTTAAATAATATTAAAATTATTATTAAAAAAAAATTATGTACAATATATAAATATTTATATGTATATTTACGAATGCATAAACAGAAAAATTAAACAAAAATTATTTAATGTAAATTTTCATTAATTTTTGTCTACATGTAAATTTTGCTACAATTATTATTATAATTATTCTTATTTTAATATACTATACTATGAATATACTATAAAATAAACATACTATAAAATTTTCATATCTAACAATAAGCATACATACTATAAATTTTTGTGATATTAAAAAATATTTAATAAAGAAATTTTGCTTTCTCTTCTTTCTTTTAATTAAATATTCTTATATATCTATTAAAAAATAAATTGTGTATTACTTAAATAAATTTTTCATATGACTTTTTAACATTTTGATTATTAATTATCCTTAAAGCATGAATAGGTACATTATTTATTATTTTGTGTTGTTATCTCATTTTTTTTAATAAAAAATCATAATTCAATTATTTTACAATTTTTTTTTGTTAATATCGGTAAAAACTTATAAAAGATCGATCTATTTTCTATATATTTTAAATTTTCGACTAAATGAGACAATGATTTATTTGCTGTATTTTTACAATTACTTTTTTTATTGCAATCATTTTTAAATAAATTGCATTGGCCCCAAAATTTTTCATAATTATACAATGAAAAATCATTGAATGAAATTGAATAATATTTTATTATTACAATTTACAATATTTATTTTATGGTGTCTAATCAAAAATCAAATCAATGCAGAAGTTCTTTGAAACGCAATGTGCATTAACACTGTGATACTACTTATTTAGTAATTAAAACTTACAAGCTTAATTCTATAATAATACAGTATTATTATACATTCATTATTTATTTTAGAATTGAATAGAAATCAATTGAATTGAAAAATATTAGCTTGTAAGACTATTCTTCAATTAACATTTATTATATTACAAATCATAATTGAATCATTGTCAATAGAAATAAAAAAAAAATCATTTACAATTATAAAACAATAATTTTTATCTACATTTTTAGATTTTCAATGTTGTGTTTTATCATTTGCCAAAATATACATACATAAATAATATACATTTAAGTGTATTAACTTTAGTTTTATACATAAGTACATATATCATTTCTTTAATATTTTCTGATTTCTCTATTTTATGTACATTTCATATTACTTTATATGCTTTATTAAGTGTTTTCAATTCATATTTCTGTCGACTTTTTATACATTATAAGATAAATACAATAAAATTTCGGTTATATAACAAATAATATGCCCTCAAACAAATAAACTTAACGATCCTTTTTATGCTATAATTAAATATTAAAACTATTTAAATTGTACATTTAAAAAATGTTATTACATAATAATCATCGAAATTAATTTCCATATCTTATTGCATTACTTAATTATAAATAACTACGTAATTAAATTATTATTGAAATATTAAAATCGAATATTTATAAACATAATTTCAAAGCTTTTTTGGTTTATTCTCAAATATTGCTATGTATACATAGAAAACAAAAAAAAACAATATAAAACATATATATTATATACAATCAAAATCAATTAAAATTTTCTTTGAAAAAATATAACATTCATATTTCAATAATATATTATAAATGTTTTCTCTAATATTTATATTTTTTATCTTTATTTTATACCTTAATTTATTTATTTATTAATCCAAACATTAAAATATTAATATATATGTATGTAAATATTTATAAAATATTTTTACTATAAAATTATTGAGACCAAGCAAAAACAATCAATAATATTATATTTCAGACAACATTTGGCCGTAATACTTTAACAACATCACAAGAATTAGATCGTGCTCAGGAAAGAGCTGAAAAAGCTGCTGCTGATTTGAGAAGAACTCAAGCTGAATTAAGAGTAACGCAGGTAAGATTTATAATATTTATCGTAATAAAAAACTTTAAGCAAAAAAAAAAAATTTCAAAATAAAAAACAAAATTAATTATTAAACGTTTAACCTGCAAAAACAGTTAATATTATTTTACCTGCTTTGTAATAATAGGAGTTCAAAAAAAAAATAAAAATAAAATTTTCTAAAAATAACTGATACAATAATTCTTATTCAATCATTTATACAAAACCCCCCAAAAAAAGTATTTGAAATTTAATATCAATTATCAAAGAGGATAATAAATTAAAAAATTTCTATATGAATTGACAAAAAAATAGAAATTAACAAAAAATAATTGTTTTAAGAACAAAGTAATAAAATAAATACAGTATATATGTTATATATATGAAATTGATTCTTAATTTGAAATTATATACATATAAATTAAATTTTAAAAACTTAAAATATTGTAGTTTAATTATTCATTATACAATAATACTTTCAATACATAACACACTTTTATGTATATAGAAAAAAAATTTACATTATATATATATTTAATTTTTTAAAATATTATCTTCTTATATAACTATATATTATTAATATGCAACATCAGAAATTCCAAAAAAAAAAAAAAAAAACAAATATACCAAATAAAAACCAAGCAAACCAGTATGTTTTATATTTAGATTAAAATTAACCCTGCAACATACAACCAAATTAAAAATATATATATTTTAATAACGAAAATGCTTCACATTATATTATAAATAATTTTTACTACTACTATCTATATATATAATATTATCATCATATATTATAATAACAGATATAAATATAAATAATATTTGTAAATATATATATATATATATATATATATACATATTTCATATATATGAATTGACTACTAATTTTTTATTTCATATAATAGGTGAGCCATTTACAGTTTTTAAAAGAACCACTATAAAAAAGATTATAATAAATATAATCTATAAGAAATATAATTTGAATAAAATAACGTAATAGAAAATGGTTCACACATTATATTTGAAACAATATTGTATAACTCCGAAGAATTTCCTTAAACCATCTTCCTTGCCCCACCCCCCTCTTTTTTATATTTAAAAGTCAAAATTATATCAAACAATTAATATATAATATAAAATTATATAATTTATATATATAAATATATATATATATATATATATATAACATATAACATCTATTAACAATGAAAACCCTACTATATAATTATTATTATTACTATTTTAATTTTTATTTTGTATTCAACATAAAAGACAAAACAAAAAAAGAAAATTAAAAACTTTTTTAATTTACAAAAATATAAATGTTTTTTAGGGCGATACAGACCAAAATTTTGTGAGTAATAATTCACTCCAAAGTTTTGTTTTTCTCTTTTTTTTTACAATAATTTTTTTTACCTATATTTTCTCTTTAATTTCTTTTATTATTTTTTTTTATCTTTTATCCACGATTTTTATTTACTTTTATAATCTATATAATTCAAATTATATTTTTTGATACATTTTACTTTTTATATGAATTATTTTTATATAATAACATAATAAATTTTACATACATACATTGATTTGTTTTACTATCATTTTAATACAATATTATCGTTTTTTTTAATACTATAAGAACATTTTTTTGAAAACATTATAAAATTAAAATAACATTTAAAATTTTTAACATTGATTAATAATTCAAATTAAAATGTTATACGCACACACAAATACATACAGATGCAAGTAACTTTTAAACAACATACATTTTACATTATAAAATAAAATACAATATTTTTAGAAAACAAATCATATAAACTATGCATAATTATGTACATTATAAAACAATATACAAAATGTAAAAAACAACAAAACAAAAACATCAAATGCATATAGGCAGCAAACTCATTGTAGCGCGCATTTTTACATAAAAATTTTTAAAAAACAAATTTGAGCGCAATTAAATAAGCTTTTTAATTTTCAATCCTTAAAAATATATTTTTTTTAATTGCTTATATATATAGTTAAACTCTTTTTCTTATTATACATAATAAGAATTAGAGTAAAGTTCTTCTATTGTTTTATTATTTTTTTTATTTCTTTCAATTAATTATTTTATTAGTTTGGCATAAAATATTGATAAACTATAAATAAGCTATGGAAAAAAATGTTTTGTTATACAATTTATTAAAAATTGCTATTCTTAATCAACTTTAAATGCATTACGCTTTAATATTGCAAAACAGCTAATATTTTTAGGACGTTATACATACATCTTATCCATAATTAAAACATTTTCTTTAAATAATTGAAAATTATTGAATCATTACTCTAATTTTTACATATTTTAAAATTTTTAAAATATAAATTTTTTATGGTTTTCTCTTAATATAAAACGAATAAAACACCAAGATAACGGTGATATATTTATGGTTACATTAACGGGTAATAGAACTCTCATTAATGTACGGTGAAACACACACCCACATTCCGATAGTAGCATCACTTGAGATGATGGAATACTATTTAAAAGTATGTATTAACCTTTTCAGTACAGAATATTGAATTTCGAAATTTACAAAAATTTCAAATTATATCACATATTCTGAAGTGGCACGCCAAAAAGAATGTAATTCAATAATTTCAGTCGAAAATTCGATTTATTTAATTACACCAACAAATATTTAAACTTTACCTTATGTTTTAACTTCAACAAATTCTTCATTTACATTTTTAAATGTTATTTCAGCAATATCGACAATCTATTCATAGAGTGATCAATTTATATCTGCCAGAATGATTTTTGTTGGCAGTAATTTGAGTTTGGTTTTTTATGTATTGTTAAATTTGAATCCGTTTTTGTATGTTTCATTTTATACTTTCACTTTATTCATAACCATTTCCGTGCTCTATAAAATTAGTTTACATTTTCAATGTGTTAGGTTAAATACATTTTCAATACAAATTTCGAGTTCTTCCATTGCTCATTCAGGTTTTACTAAAAATAAAAAAAAAATGTTGAATGTTATTTTACTGAAGGTTGATATTTTATCTATGCTTTTTATAAACACTTTTTTTTTATTTTATAAACAAAAAAAAATATATTAAAACAAAACCAATAAAAATCGAACAGCACATTTTTTTTATGTTTATTAAAATCTGTTCAAATAAAGTTAATTTTCCAATTCAAAATTATTATTTTAATATATTTATATTATTAAAATTATCACAAAACTCAAAACGTTATAATATTGTATATTTTGTAGTATTATATTATGCTTATCCATATCATAAAAGTATAATTTTGTAATATATAATTTTTTGAATTTTAACGAGCTTGTAATATTATTAGCGTTTATTAATACTATATTAACTATAATATATACAAAATAGAGAGATTATTGTAAAATATATATATATAGATACAATAATTAATATTTAATAATTTTTATTTGCAAAATACCTAAATTATTTTATAAAAATTAATATTAAAATAGTATAGAATTTACTTTAAATGAAAAGTATATATTTCATTAATATGATTTATGATTAAATTTTAATTAGTACGCATAATTTATATAAAGAAATTAATAAAGAATGTATTATAATAAGCACCAAAAAGAAATATTTCAGCTTAAATATATTTTACATTTCTTATAGCACAATATAACATTAAAATTAAAACTAATCATGATTTAAACAAACATACAACTATATATAATAATTTAGTATACTTTTTATTACAAAAAAAAATAATAACATATTTACTAATAATTGATAACAGAAACGATCCAACGAAAAAATTATAATGGAAATTTTAAAGCAAACAAAAATTTTATTGGAAATTTTTAATCAATCTTATTTACAATATTCTAATTCTATTAACACATTTATTTTAAATTCTTTATAAATTTTTAATAATGTAATTTTTGTAACTACATACATTTTTTAATTATTCAAACAATAATTGATTTAAATAGTGAAGAAATTAACATTACTAGTCGTTTACTTTGTTACATAAAACTCTAAAAATTTTCACAAAAATTTTAAGTTTTAAAGGAATAAAATTCTCAAAATTCCAAAACAAGATCTATATTTAATGATAATAATATTTATATTAATGTTTGCAACACCGTGATTTTTTTTAAATTTTATACATAAAAACAAAAGCTTGAACCATTTAAAGTACACGTAAAACTAAATTAATACACAAAAACTAATTACATGTAATTTAGAAATTTTACACTTATTTAATATTTTTTACAATTTTTTCAATCTTTTTTTTCTCTTTTATTTATTCTCTTATCTAATTTTCATTTTATTCCATCTTTTTTATTTTTTAGTTTATTTTCTTTTTTTTTTTTTTAATAAATTCTGAAGTGAATTCTTATTTTTCAAATATTCATAATTTCAGGGTTTAATTTTTTCTCTAATTATACTTAAAATATCAATATATATATTTCAAATTTTTCTTAAAAATCAATTAAATTAAAACCGCTCTTTCACTTAAACATTAAAATTACAAGAAAACTTTATTAAATATATATTTTTTCCCCTTAAGTTATTTATTTAATTTGGCCAAACTATTGAAAAACAACTACTATAAAAAAAAACAACAGCTAATATAAAAATTTTAAATTTAAAAAAGTGTTTATACATATATTTGATATTGAAAAGTCTTTTTTAATTGAAATTAAGTCTATCTTAATTTATAATTAAAATAAAGATCTAGTAGAAATGATTTCCATCTTAATTATTTCTATTTTTCGGTTTGTACTAGTTTGTACTATCATTTCAAATATTATTCTTCAAGATAAAATCATTCAGCAATATTACAGCTTTTTCTAAAAATAAAAAAAAATCATTATAAACAATTTATACATATTATGTGAATATAAAATATTCTTAGAAATTATATATATTTACATAAATTTTGAGCATATTTATAAAAACATATTTTATAAATATGAATTCATTCTGTTATACAAAATTCTATTATTCATTGCATTATACAAAATTAATTTATTTAGATTTAATATAAAAATATATCTAAATTTAAAATTTCTGAATTTAAGATTATAAATTAACATTAAACAACATAGGCCCATGACCTACGATTATTCAATATTCATATTACAAATAAATAAAAACTACTTTTTAAAACAAAAAATATTTTACACAAAAAATTTTACATTTTACTGTGTATAATTATTTACAATATTAACAGAGTTTCCAAATATTTATTTGTTATTATCAAATACAATACAATAAAAACAACAAATTTCATTATTAAATATTTTTAATTCATTATTTTCTCAACTTAAATCGAATTTCAATATTTTATTGTTAGTTATATGTATGCTTTCTAACAAATTTTAATATTTTATTATATTTTTATTATTATATAAGAATCGAATTAAAAATTATTTATTAATTCAGTTTAGTTACAAAAAAGAAAATAATTATGAAATAATAAATTTAAAAAGAAAAAAAAATAATTATTTTTTATTTAGATATTAAATAAAAAATAAATTATATTTTATGTTTTATAATCTTAAAAATTTAATTTATTTCCACATTCTATATTAAAAACTAAACTAAAAAAAAGAAAAGAATGAAAAATTAAAACAATTTGGCCATGACTTAAATAATTAATATCAAAAAGACGTTAAATAAAAAAAAATATATTCTGTTATATTTTTGCATTTTGATTCAATTTTTTTAATAACGTTTTAACGAACACAAGAAAAAAGGATATTGTTAAGGATTTCATATTACAGTATTGTAGGAAGCGCTTTTTTTCAACAAATTTTTGGTTATGATTATTATGATATGAAAGTGATTTAAAAATGAATATTTAAAGGTTCCATTTTAAATAATTATTAATATAGTTTTTTTTGATTAATTTTTTACTTGTTTTTATTTTAATTTTATAAAGGATTAAACCCCAAATATTTGAAAATATTTATAATATTTAAAAAAATTATGTTTCAAATTTAAAGAAAAACTTCAACAAAATTTTGGGCTAATTTGTGAGTTATACAAATACTTTTTTTCTTTATTAATATTCCGTAATATAAAGGACCATTTTTTTTGTTTTCGGTTTCTTTTTTAATTCTATTTATTTTTTCTGATTTTCATTTTTTACTTTGTATTGTATTATATGTACAATTTATATAAAAATATATGTAACAAAACTTTTATCTAAAAAATATAACTTCCATTTTTCTCCATTGTTTTTTTTTTAAAGAAAGTTGTAGAATTTTCCTCTCCTTCATTATATCATTTTTATTTATTGATTATATATAAGCAACATTATCTTATTTTATTTGTTCATATAAATATAAATATAAAAAAATAAATATTTTTAAGACCGCATCTTTTAATCTCAGTTAGACAAAAAAAAAATATTTTATAATAAAAATATAAAAATTCATCAAGATCATCAAGTTTCATCTTAAAATTTAAGCAAAAGCAAAAATCAAAAAACAAAAAAAATATATATATGTATATATATATATATTTATACGTATATTAAAAATAAAATCCACCATTTTAAAATTAAGTTATCCAAATAATATTAAATTAAAAACAAAAAAAAAATGTCGTAATAATAATGTAGCTTTTGGCAGTTAAGTTCAGTTGATTTTTTAATTTTTCCATATTATATACATTTATTTGAATTCATCTACATTAACTAAATTAATTAAAACAAAAAAAAAATTTATATAAAAGTAAATAATACAAAAATTCAAGTATAAAATGCAGTAAAAAATTAAAAAAAAAAAAAGTGTTGCCATGTTGTATTACCATTTTTTTAAATCACTACATAAATTAAATTAAAATTTATAGGCTTGTCTTGAAAAATTAGCACACAAATTTGAAGAGCTCGAATTAAGTAAAGATGTTGCTAAAGATTTAAAGGATTCTAGAGATTATGGTAATCCTCATCATGATCGTGATAAATATGGTAATCCTCATCTTGATCGTGGTGATAGATATGGTAATCCTCACCCTGTCAAAAAAGTTGAAACTAGAGAATCAACAGCACAAACTTTAATATTCAACATAGAGGCAAGTTACAAAAAAAAAAAATACAAAAAAAAAAAGAAACCAAAAAAATCCCTCCATATTTCGTTATAACGTTTTTAAGTTTTCTGAGTTAATAATTCATTAACATTAACAATGTTTTCATTTCTTTGGTTTTGTTTATTTCATTTTAATTTTTATTGTTAATATTTCTTTTGATATTTATAGATTTCGTTATAGAGAATTTTTACTTAAAAATTAAAAAAAAAAAAAATTTGTTTATCGTACTTCTTCATGATATTTAATTAAATGAGTTCAGAAAAATATTTTTAATGATTTTAATGATTATATAACATATACGTATATATACCGAAAGTACAAGTAAATTTATACATAAAATAATATAAAAATTAATTATATAGCATATTTAATTTTTAAAAGTATATTTATTATTTTATTATTTTAAATTTTGTTATATTAAATTTTATAGCAATGCATATAGTATTTTAAAAATTATTATTTTAATTTTGATTTTTTGGTTTTCTGTTACTTTTTCATTTAATTTAATTGGCATGCAAATAAAGCTCGTTAATTTTAACGTAAAAAATAACAAAAAAAAAAATATAACTAAAATCAAAATCTTTTAGTTTATTTTTAAAATCAATTTCATATCTTCGAATCGAACCAATAATATTTTTTAATAGCAAAAAAGCAATATGAAAATACGCATTTAATCCTATTTTAAATGTTAGTTATTTTTTTTCTCTCAATAATTTTAATTAACAAACTTTTATAGTACTGTCATTGTTGTGTACACAATGAAAACCAATAAAAAAAAATTTGTTAAAGCATATTAATTTCATTATGAGTGTCAGTAATACTTTTTATCTATCAATAAATTTACAAAAATACCAAAACATAAGCAACAATAATATATATTACATATATAGTAAATGTCAAAAACTAAATCTTATCTTTATATATATATATATACATTATATAGGATATATGAATAAATTTTAATCCGTACAAGTTGTTGAAATGCGCTTTTATATATTATATAATTTGTTGGTTTTATTTGTACATTTTTTAATTTCTATTAATAGATTATTACAAATCGATATATAACATAAGTATATATTTATATATTTATATATGTATATATAAAAAAATGTATACATGCATATATATATATATATATATATATTTACATAAATAGTATATCTGTATATAGTTACGTTAGGCAAAAAAAAAAATTACTGTCATTATTATTAATTTTATACAAAATAAAAATATTTCTTCTACCTATAATTGTTTAAATTTTAAGATGCAATTTTAAATATATATAAAATATATGTGTATATATAATATGCAAGAATATATATAAAAGTATAATATAAATAAAATATATTAACAAAAGAAAAAAAAACAAATAAATTAAAAAAAAAAATAATATTAAAAGTTAATTATTAGCAAATGCACAAATGTTTGGCTTTAAATTTATGCATTCTTAAAACCACCCCACCAATATAATTTTATATATATATATATATTTTTTTTTCGTATAAGAATTAATTTAATTTAAGCAACAAAACAAAAATATATATATATATTTATTTTTATCAATTTTATTCATAAAATACATGGCTTTTTTTTTTCTCCTCCCTTTTCAAATATGGATTTCGTTTAATTGAATTTATCAAAAAAAAAATTCCAAATCATTGAAACGTTAATGACACAAACTATTCTTTAAAATCAAATAGCATATTGAATTAAAATATTTCACATTCCAAAAAAAATTATTAGGTAATTATAATTTTCACAGTATTAAATCAAATATTTCATAAAGGAATACTAAAAATTTTGAAATTTAAAGGAGCAGCAGCTTAAAATTAACATTAAAAATATTCATACGTACTTTAAATTCCATCTTTTTAAAAAAATATGCTCATAACAATTGCAAGGTATATTATTATACAAAGTGTAGCTTTTCAAAATTCGAATTCTTAATATATATTCTTGAATCTATATTATCATTAAAATTTTTTTTAATTATAATTTAATGCATTATCATATAATATAAATTTTCCTTGAAAACCATTAACTCTATTAAATTTTAATTTTAATTTTTTTGTGCAAATAAATTTCACAAAAATTTATAAATTTGAAATTTTCGAAATCCATTTTTGTTACATTCTTTTATATACAAAATACAAAAATTAATAAACATAAATTTTTACATTTTTAATAATGAAAAAAGAAAAAATACATGTATATTATGGTGAAAAAAAAATACATCTTTATTAATAAATAGTAGATATTTAATAATTGATCACCTTTTTCTTACATAAATAATATTAATAACTATATATTATATAGAAATGTTTCTTTTTGAATGAATTAAAAAAAAAAAAAACAATTCAGAAAAAAAAATTAATATTCAAACTCATTTCAAATTTTCTCAGAATTTTTTTAATACAAAATTACCATTTCAATTTTCCAAAAAGAAATTCATAATTTTTAATTTATTTTATTTATTTAATTTATTTCTTCTCAAAAATCGTAAAAAAAACCTCAAATAACAAAATAATACGCCACAAAATCAAAAAAAAAAAAAATCCTAAAAAAATCTAAAACAAAAATAATAATATCAAAATCAACAACACAGAGTGATGCTGAACGTGCTCGCAATGAAGCTGCTGCCTTACAAGAAAAACTTGAAAAATCACAAGGTGAAGTTTATCGACTTAAAGCAAAATTGGAAAATGCTCAAGGTGAACAAGATAGTTTACGGCAAGAAATGGATCGTGTTCAAGCGAGTGTTAGCCGTATACATGCTGAAAGAGACAAAGTGAGTTTATCATACTAATCGAAACACTAATGCAAAAAAAAATGTTTGTTGTTTTCATACACGCTTTTAACCATGATTGCATTAACCAATCATTTCCGAAATAAAATTATTATGAATTCTTAAAATATATATGAAAAAAATCATTCACAATATAATTCCAATGATGAATTCCTTCAAGTATTTTTCTCAAACATTTCACCTCATTATTACATTCATCATCGTTCTCAGTATAACTAAAATAAAAAAAATATATATAAAACAATTAATATATGTAATTGTAATTGCTAAAGACTTAAATAAATATTAATCATCAAATCATAATTAATAAATCTATAAATATTTAAATTAATATTAAAGAAATATTGAAATATGTAAATAGACGTACATGTTATGTACAATGCATAGAAATGAAAGTTTTCACTTTTACAATTAATAAAATGTGAGAATCTCATTTAACCAAAATTGCCACATTGAAAAATATAAACACTTTTGAATTCAATTGTATTGTATAATGTTAACAACTTCAATAATTTTCTCCAATTTCAATTTTAAAATTAAAAGAAAGTTTTGATACATGTATATTTTAATATTTGAAGAATTCAAATGATTTTAATTTTTATAAAATCAAAATTTTATTTATTTTTCCAATTTTTCAAAGAAATTTTCAAACCAATTTCAATTGCATAAAAAAGAAAATAAATGCACTTAAATGATTTAATCGTGAACGCCACTAAACAATATCATTTAAGCGTTAATATATTTTAAGATATTTTGGAAAAGGGCAACATTCACCAAATTATCAAAAATTCCCGAAAATCCCTGAGTTTTAAATTTAAAATCATTTAATTTAACTTTTTTTTAATTATTTTAAAGCACATACATATAAATGTATATATAATTCCCTAAATCACATTCAAAAATTTCCTATATTGAATTTTAATCACTATTAATTGAATATAAAGTCAAATTTTATTAAAAATAATATAAAAAATAATATTTATTAACTTAAATTTTGAAAATGATACACCCTAATTACGCACATCTAAATTAAGCATAACATAAATGGTACTGGTATTCTAACATAATTAAATTTTTATTTCACTTCATATAGTAAGAAAATGTTCTAAATTTTTTTGACTCAAAAAAAAAAAAAAATAAAAAAACTATATAAATTCTATTCCCTTTTTCATCATTTGGAAATTCTCAATTATTCTACAAATTATAAATTATCAAAAAAAAAAAAATCTTAAAAACGAAATAAAAAAAAATTAAAAACAACTTCAAAACCAATGATGTTTCAAAAATTAAAAAAATGAAGGCTTATGCTGAGCTTGAAAAGAATAAAGAAGAACTCGAAAGGACCCAGGCTACTTTAGGCAAAGCACAATTACAGCAAGAGAAACTTCAAATGAATTATGATAAAGCTCAAAATGAAGTTGATCACTTGCAAGAACGCTTTGATAAAGCAACCGCTGAAGTCCGACGTTTACAACTTGAAAAAGAAAAACAACAATACGAATTCGAAAATATTCAATCACAGCTCGACAAAGCTTTGGGACAAGCAGCAAGAATGCAAAAAGAACGTGAAGCATTGGGTGCAGATGGTGATCGTTTACGTGAAAAAATGGAAAAAATACAAGTAATAAAAAATGGCTAATTTTTTTTTTTGTTTTTTTTTATATTTGAGATTTTAATTTTATTTTACTAATCTTTTTGTTTTTTTTTTTTTTTGATTGATTGTTTGTTAGTTCTCAAATTAATTTTTCTATTTATTTTTTATAGAAAAATTAATTTTTGTATTTTGATTTTTCTACATTTTTAATTTTAATAATTTAAAATAAATCATATGAATTTTTTTTTAATAATTTTATTAAATGTTGTTCAAACATAAAGTTTATTATTAAAAAATATTAAAAAAAAATAATAAAAAAAAAACATAAATAAAAAAAAAAAATCTTTTTTGGATGTTGTAAAACTACTTTTATCTCTCTTCTTTTCTCTTCTCTTTTCATTTTTTTTATATATTATATAAAACTAAAAAAAAAAAAAACAATTAAAATATAAAATAAAAATGTTTTTGGAATATGTTTGTTCTTTCTTTTTTTTTTTAAATTATATCTTGTGGAATATAAAAATATTTGTGAACAAAATGACATTAAAAAACATATTCATGTATGTGTTTTGTTAAACAATTTGTTTTCTATTATTAAATAAACGCTTGCTCTGTATGTATATGTGCTCTATCTATCTAAATTTTCTCTATATATATGTATGTGTACATACATGTATATATATATACATATATGTGTAATTTTATATGGGAATGTTTTCAATGTGGAACATATTCATTAAAAAAAAATAAAAAAAAAAAAAAAAAAAAAACTACCCAAAAAAAAAAAAAACAAAAATAAACTGTAAACATGTAGACTACACTTGCTCGTATACAAAAAGAAAGAGATACATTTTCGGATGAAATCGAAACAATGAAAGAACGTTTTGAATCCACACAGACTCTCTATCAGAAATCACAACGAGAAAAGGAAGTCTTACAAACTGAATATGAGGTACTTAAAGAACGATGGGATAAGACACATGGAATGCAGCAAAAATTACAGGTAAGTTTTTTTTTTTTTTTTGGTTGGTACCTTTTAACCCTGATTTTACTTGTTTTTTTTTTTAACCCCTTTAAAACTGACCTCTTAACTTTAACAGATATTAAAGAACGGCTTATTAAAAATATTCCTCAATTTGACTTTAACGATATTGTATTGTAAATTTTATAATGTAAAAATTTTGAAAATATTTTTGATAAAACGTGAAAAAACGAAAATACGAGAAAAAAAAAAACGATAAACAGAGAAAAGAATGTTATGTAGTGGATGTGAACTTAAATTATTAAATTTTAAAATATTAAAAAATTAAATTAGAATAGACATGAAAATTTTATAATTTCGAAAATATTAATTTATATTAATACGATATAACAGCATTGCAAAACGAAAATATAATCCAATTTTGGATAAAATCTTTGCAACACTGATATTATTTATAAAATTTTGAAAAAAAAAAAAATATAACACTACAAATCAGACACACATACATATACACATACATACATTACAATACTAAATTTAACTATAGGATGAAATAATTTTCATATATTGATTTTATTGTTTCAGCGAAAATTCTAAGTCAGAAAATTAAAACTTTAATTAAAATCTCTTATCTATATGCTATTATTTTGATTAATTATTTCTATTTATTTGTTCTCTATATGTTTTTCTATTTTAATTTAAATTAAAAACGTAAAGTTAAGTTAAAATTTAAAATCATTCTTCTTACTAATTAAATTAATTCAATTTCATTATTATTTCATTATTAATGCAATTCAATTATAATTATAGTATAAATATCCTGAATTCAAAATTGCAGTAATTAGTTTATACATTATAATGAGCTTAATTTCGATCTTTAAGTTATTTTTGCTTTAAGTAATGTAAGTTGAGCTAAGCTCATCTAATTTCCACAAAAGATTTATAATAGTAAATGCCGGAAACCTGTTTAAATTAAATGTGATTGAGGTAGTGGTTATAGTAGCTACTTTACAACTTTAAAAAGTTATTTTGCTATATATCTCAGAAATTATTATCATCTGTAATGTGATAATAAAAATTATTGAAATTCTTTGAATCCTTGTGATGGTTGCCATATGCGACTTCTATTCTTAAAATAGAATATCTTAGAATCTATTTAAGGTACAGTACAAAAAAATTTTGTATAAATAAATATGTATGGTGATATGGCAACTATTTTCGGTGAAAAATGTTGAGATATCATGAGCGCTTACGATAGCTGTCATACAACTTGAAAAGTTATTTCGTGGCATTCTCTCAAAAATGATTAGAGCTATAATATAGAAATTTCGTGCAAACAAGTATATTAAATGGGGGCTGTTATATGCGATAGCATTAGTTGAATACAACTCTTCAGTCGTACGGGTATCACAGAGTTGACAGAGTCAACTTTATCTATTCTCGTTTTTTTTTTTTTTCTAAATTTTAAAATTCATTTTATTTTGCCTAACTTTAGGCTTTATATTAAAACCGAAAGAATATTTAAATTTTTAATATTTATTTAAACAAAAACAAAAAAAAAAATAAACTATTAAAATGCAATATGACAAATAAACATTGTTAAACATAAAAACATGATATACAAATAAATACCCTAAACAAACAACAAACAAAAATTCGGTAAGTAAATAGACATATGCATATATATACATAAATATACATATATTTATATATATATAGTATAATATATGTATATGAATATAATATGTATATAGTTATATATGTTATATTATATGTATATATTATGTATAATATATTATATGTATATATAATAAAACTTTACACAAAAAGCTTAAAAAACAAGAGAAAAAAAAAACATTTTTTTTTTCCGTATGATGTCATTATTGTTGTGAATGCCTGCTTGTGCTTGTGACTGATGTTTGTTTTTTTTTTTATAAATAACTTTACCATTACTTATCAAAAACAAAAAAAAAAAAAAAACAAAAAGAACTTATGTTTATCGATATAATTATGAAGGATAATAACAAAAAAATTATGTTCATATATATTTTTGTACCGTTGTGATTGATGTGAGATAATAATTGGATATTTAATCTTTATATAATATACACACATTATTTATTTATATAATGCAAACTTATACTTAAATATTTAACTTTTATTTTCTAATAATTTTTATTTTGTTTCTTTTTGTTTTTTTTTTTTTTGGAAAAATTATCCTTAAACACAATATCCTTACGAAATAATTTTTTTGAATTAAAATTATAAAAAAAAAAATAATAATAAATTGGCCGAATTATTTTGAAAACACAAAATAAAACAAAAAAAACTAAAAATTATATTATGAAAAAAAAAAAATTATTTCCTATGAAAAAAAAAATTAAAAAAAAACTAAAAACAAAATATTATTTAAGTTATCATGTAGGATATGAAAATTTTACTGTGACTTTATAAGATTTTGTAGAAAATTAATTTTTTAATTTTAAGTTAAATTTGAAAACAAATAGGCAAATTAGAAAAATTCAATCTTTTAAATTATTATCTTAAATAATCATACTAAATTATAAGTACAATTTCTTTTTATATAGTATTAAGGTATAAAATATATTTTTTTTGTTATTTTAATCCTTAAAAAACCGATAACAAAGAAAAAATAAAAAAACAAGTTGATTTTGTATTGAATTGAAAAAAAAAATTAATTAAAAACAGCTTTTGTCAATTTATACTTAAAAAAATAAATAATTTAGGACTGAAAAACTGCTACGTAGCATTCTTTAATATTTTTGTAATATTGTAATTAAAAAAAATATTTTATAATTAAAATATATTTGAATTTTTTTTTTCTTTTTTTTTTTTTTTTTTGTTTTTACATTCCTCCTTTTTATAATATATATATATATATTTATCCTTGCTTATACAAAATCATATAATTAACTATACCTTACAAATAAAAACAAACTAAAAATTACAAAAAAAAAAAAAAAAATACAAAAATTCCAGATGGAAAGAGACGATGCTATTGCTGAAACAGAAATACTAAAGGATAAATTAGATAAATCATTGTATGCAACACAAAAACTTATTGATGAAAAGGATACATCAAATAAAGAATTTGAAAAAATGCTTGAAAAATATGATCGCTGCCAGAATGAAATATATCGCCTTCAATCACGCTGTGATACTGCCGAAGCAGATCGTTCACGTCTTGAAGTTGAAGCTGAACGATCATCTCATGCAGCTACAAAAGCAAGAGAAGATCTAAGAAAATTACAAGAAGAATCTGGACGTTTACAAGAGGCATGTGATAGAGCTGCCTTACAATTAACTAGATCAAAAGAATTAGAAGAGAAAGCACGTGAAGAATTAGATTTATTACGTGAACGTTATGATAAGATATCATCAGATTATCGTAAATTAAGTGGTGATAAGGAACATTTCTCAGAAGAATTGGAACGTGTTCAATATGAATTAGATCGGGCACATAATGCAAATACAAAATCAAATGCTGCATTAGATGCTGCACAAGAAGAAGCTGCCCATTATAAGGTTGAATTAGAGAAAATGCGTGAAAGATATGATAAAAGTCAAAGTGAAATTAGACGTTTACAAGATACTGAAACATATGGCAGAGAGATACGTCGCCTTAAAGATGAAAATGAAAAGGTACGTGAACGTTTGGATAGAACAGTTATGGAAATGGAAACAATACGTGGTAAAGCTGAACATGATGCTGAACAATTTGAAAAACAAAAAGATAAATTCCATCAACGCGAAATTGAAATACAAAATTATGAATCAAAATTACATGAGGCAACCTTACAACTTGAATTGGCCAAACAAGAAACCGCCAAAGTTATTGCTGGACAGGAAAAACAACGCAATGAACTTGAGCGAGCTCATATTGAATGCGAAAAAGTTCGTGATAAACATGAGAAATTGCTTAAGGAAGTGGATAGGCTTCGTGAGCAGGTCAAAGAACACTCTGCTATCGGTATTAAACCAGCGGCTAGTCCGGGTGCCGGTCTCGACAAACCTAGTGATAGCAAAGAGATCGACCGTTTACGCGATCGTTTAGAAAAGGCATTACAAATGCGAGATGCAACCGAATTAGAAGCTGGCCGATTAGCAAAGGAACTGGAGAAAGCCCAAATGCATTTGACAAAGCAACAGGAAGCAAACGAATCGACACGTGTCGAATTCGAAAAAATGGCTGCCGAATTGACCCGTTTACACGAACGCCTTGAAAGAGCAGAAAGCGAAAAGGAACAATTACGTCAAATTGCTGCCAGTAAGGGCAACGGCGGTGGAGCAACACCAGCTCAAGTGGCACAATTCGAAAAAATTGTAATTAAATTAGAGTCAGATTGCAAACAATTACAACACGAACGTGATCAACTTATCTCGCAACTAGAAAAAAGTCAAGATATGTTGATGAACTTCCAAAAAGAATTGAATGCAGCTGAACAAGAATTACAAAGATTACGTGAAGAAAACCGCCGATTGCGAAACGGACAACCAGCTCAACAACCTTCACAAGAAACACAGCGTTTACAACAAGAAATTCAAGTTCTCAAGCAGCGATTACAAGAAGCTGGAAATGGAGGCCCAAGACCCGAAGAGCTTGAACAATGGCGAAAGGTCATTGAATCTGAGAAAAATAGAGCCGATCAAGCTGAGAAAGCTGCAGCAGAACTACTTAAGAGAGTGCAGGTAAACAAAATTAATTTTTTATTTATTGCAATCTTTTTTTAATCACCATGCCTTTAGACCATGGAGAAACAAATTCAGCAACAAGTTACACAAATGCAAACAATGCAAAAACAAATTCAACAAGCCCAACAACAAACCACTGCTCAAGGTCAAGAAGTTAACAAAGATATTGAAAAACTTCGCGTTGAACTACAAAATGCAGTTACAGAGAGGGATCGATTCCAAAATCAACTTGAACTTTTGGTTCAAGAACTTGAAAAGAGTCAGGTAAACTAAATTGTTTGGAATTATTAACGCAATAAATTGTGAAAAAATACTTACATTTCTTCTATATACATATTTTTACATTATATTTTAGCTTGATCTTTCTGAAGCTACAAATAAACTTCAAGCCTCAACTCAACAACAACAGCAATTACAACAACAATTGCAACAACTGCAACAAGCCCAAGCTCAAGGTCAAGCTGCTGTTGATGATGTACAACGCCAACAATTAGAAGCCCAAATGAAACAGATTGAAGAAGCTCATAAACAAATTGAAGCTCAGGCTAAATCAATTGAAGGACAGGCCAAGACTATTGAAAGCGAGCGTAAGCTGCTTGAAGATCAAAGAAAGTCTATTGAAGCTAAACGCAAAGAATTGGATGAAAAGGAAGCCAAATTAACTGATTTCAATCAGCAACTAAATGTTAGAAAAGAACAAATGGATCAATTAGAACAACAAATGCAACAAGCTGGAGGAACAGCGGCTGCAGCTGGAGAGCTTAATAAACAATTAGTTGATTTACAAAATCAATATCAAGCGTTAGTTTCGCTAAATTTAAATAAAATTCGAAAATTTATGTGAAAATGTTTTTTTTCTATTTCAGAGTCGTAAAAGAATTAAATGAACACAAGGAAAATTTGCAAAAAGCTCAAACCGAAACAGAAAGACTTTTACAATTGGTTGCAATGTCTCAGGAAGAACAAAATGCGAAGGAAAAGGATATCAAAGATTTGCAACAGTACGTACATATAAAAATTGTTTTAATATTTTTAATTAATATTCTTGTAAAACCTTTTTCTTGTAATATTAAAAATTTCAGAGCCTTAAAGAATGCTCAAGCCAAATTGAAGCAAGCCCAACAACAGCAACAGCAAGATGTAAGAACATTTTTAATATATTTTCAAAACATAGGTATTCATTAATTTAATATGCTTGTTTTAACTATTTTAGGCTGGACCCGCTGGCTTCCTCAAGAGCTTCTTCTAAATTTATACCAATTCTAATTTAATAATGTTATTAAATTTTCTGTAGATATTCATTATAGTAGTTATTTAAAGAAATATAAAAAGAAAAATGAGAAATAAATTGTCAAAGAAGAAGAACACCTGCAATACAATAAAAAGGAAAACAGAAAATATTAATTGAATAACAACTAAAAATCAGAATGGTGCAAATTTCTTAAAAATTAGACTAAAAAAAAAATTTAAACCAGACATACTAGAATATTGCCAATAATATCGAATTGGAACCGTTTTAATTGCTGCATTAATTACGATATTTGAAAATTTAACAATTCCTATATTAATCAATTTGTTATTAAATTTTTGAAAGCTATAGAAAAACACTTCCCAAATAATTTGGTAAGTCTGTAATTGCTTTATTATACTCTAGATTGTTCTAAATATATTCAACATTATATGTGTAATCAAAATTTTAATTAAATATTAAAAACACTTACTTATCGGTTTCCTTCCAAAATTATTCCTCTTCAATGTTAAATGCTCTTTTTGAAAATTTTATAATAAATTCTTTTTATTAAGAAATTTTACAGAAATTTATATTGTTCACTTATGTGATTATGTGTTCATCTTTTTCCATTCCAAAATTCATTATTTTTGCTATTCAATTTATGATAAAATAATATTCACTTAAAATTCTAAAATAAAAAAAAGTAAATTGATTTTAAATTTGAATTCTTATACATTATTTTTAGGGTTGATTCAATATATTAAATTCAATTATAATAATAACACTATCAAAATTTATTCATGAATTTTATCTGAGTATTTTTTTTAACGCAAAATCCATGTACAATATTTGATTTTAAACCCATTAATAATATAATACATAAACCACATAAATAATTATTTATAATTTGATTATAAACCACATATACAATTATACTAAAAACTAAAAATAATTCATCGGTATTCTATTTTATTTTTAGCTTTCAAGATTATTTTCAAAGATAAAAATTAGCTTCAAAAAATAATAATATGAAATAATCGAAAAAATATAATTTAGTTTGTTAACTACAAAAACAAAACATAACAGATAGATCTATGTATACCAACAGAATGTTGATCATCATTATCATAATAAAAGGTGCAATCATGCATGGAAATAAACCCAAATTCTAAAAAGCAAAAAATAAATCAATATTAATTTTTTGTATATAGAAATAAATAATTAATATAAATAAAAAAATAATTAACAAGAAAATTGAAATGACGATAAAGAAGCACAAAAATTGTAAATGATTATTATATCAATATACTATTATAAAAATTAAAATATTTTTTTGAGAATTACTCTAAATTTTAAGGTAAATATAACAATAATAATTTGTTAATTTTCTATTTTAAATTTTAACTTTAAAAATTATCTCAAAACTAATTTGTCTTAAATTATATAAATTTTATTTGATTTTAAAAATTATTTCTATTCAAATTATATTAGTAAATTAAATCTTTTAAACATATGTTGTTTTTTTTTATATTTTTTAGCAATGTTCAAAAACATTTCTACCTTTTTGATTTTAATACACTTGGATAAGGAATCATAAAATTTTAGAATTATTTGGCTGGGAGTGAACAATCTATAAATAGAATATGAAGCTTTATTAAAAAAAAAAATAAACATTACCATTACACATTATAAATATATTTGCAATAAAAATTTGTTAAATTAAAATATGCTGGAAAATTAAAAAAAAAAATAAAATATAGAAAATGATGATTGAAGAAAAAACAAAGCACTGATTAACACAAAATAATTTTCGATCATTACATTATGTACATACGTTATACATATTATTATATACAACAAAAAATTTTATTAATTACCTAGTAAAAAAAGTAATTTCTTTTGTTTTTAGTTTTTTTATTGTATCAAAAATCTACAATTTCAATTTATTCTCCAATTTCAATTATTCTTATCCAACATTTCTATTTTTTTTTTTTATTTAATGTCTTATATTCCCTAAATATGGAATTGAATAGTTTCTTCAATATTTTATTTAAATAAATACATATATTATTTTTTTTTCGTATTATTTGTTCTTTTAATTTAGTAAATACTTGATTTTGTATTTGTGTAAAATTTAAGTAAAAAAAAAAATCAAATAAAAAAAATCAGATAAAATATATTTAGATAAAAATAAAAATTAATTAACATAAAAATTAAATATTATGTATAAAATTATAGAAAAACTTATAGATGAAATGTAATTAAATATTTAAATTTATTATTTTAATCGTAGCTTAATTTTAAAAAAGTAAATTGAAATTGAAAAGCAAGAAAAAGAGACAAAATATTTTGAAAAAAAATTAAAGAAAATTACAATAGTAATTAAACTATATTATAAATATAAATATATAAAAAAAAATTTAAATCACTGCCAGTAATCGCATGAACAACAAAAAAAAAAAAATTATAAATAAAAAACAAAAAAACAAGTAACAACACTGCTATTCATTTGAATTGCTATTTTGTGCAGTATAATCTAGCAGATTTCATAAAATTAAATCAGATTTAAAAATTAAAAACAAATCTAATTCTACTTTATTTTATAAAATTTTTTTAAATTTTTTTCTTACTGTTTTTGATTTTATTGTATCTTTTGTTATCAGTAACAAAAGAAATGATAGAAAATTGTTCAATACCAACGCAGTGTGTTTTATTTATTAATTTCTTAATTAATATTATTTTAATTACATTTCTTTTCAAAAATAATTTTATTCACAAAATAAATGTTTAAACAATCAATAAATATTTAAAAACAAAACAAACAAAAATGTTACAAATTTATATATAATATAAAAAAAAAAAAAACAAATCATATCATTTGCATATTAACTTTAAAAAACAGAAGTATAAAAAGAATGTTTTAGATGGAAAAGTGAAAAATTAGAGAAAAATTTTATATTAATAAAATAAATAATAAAACAAAATGTATAGTTAAATATTTTATTAAATTAAAAAAAAAAACAAAACAAAACAAATGCAATATCTTTAGATCAAATAACAAAATTTTTTTCATATACAATGTATGTATATAATTTAAATTTCTTAAAAAAGAATTTAAATATTTAAAATTATTTTAAAATATAATAATTTTTACCAATAAAATATTTAATATTAGTAAATAAAATATTATTTGTTCTTTTATCTGCTCGTTATAAAAAAAAAACTGAATAGTTTTTTAATAAAAATACTAAATTTGTATTTTTTATTCAAATTATTTTATCATGTTTTTATACATCTTCAAAAACAAAAATATCCTTATTTAATTTTAACAAATCAAAACAATAAATTATTTTAAATATTGGAGTAACTAATTGATTAATTTAGTAGTTTTTAATTATTTAAAAGAACATTCAATTTTCCCAATTTAATTTCGTTATTTAAACGAATATTATCAAAAATAACCTTCAGTATATATACGAGCAATTATTTAATTTATTTCATTGAGATATTTTACCTTATCAAAGCTATTACAAAAAATTTTAAAGTTACAATTTCTTATTTACACCATATTTATATAAAGTTTTTAAAAACAAATACCAAAAAAAAAAAACAAACTACAAAAATATATACATACATACTAAATATATTTGAAATTAAAATAAAAATACAAAAATTTGTATATATAAAATATAATAGAACAAATAAATATGAAAAAATATTAAAAGTATAAACAATTGGTAATGAAAGTGTTTAGATAGTAAGTGTGATACAAAAAAAAAATACATAGTATAAATATTATACAATTACAAGAAAAAAAAAAAAACATAATATATGATACCTAAATTCTAATGTTTTACTAAATTATAAAAAAAAGCATTATATTCTTATTAAAAAGCAAATGTTTTGGCAGCCATTTAAATATATGAAAAATCAATCTATAATAAAATAATACAATAATAGTTAGAATAAACACAAAACTGTCAAAAAAAATTATAAAATTTCTTTTGTTAATTTTGCCTATTCGTCTATATATATTTTCAAGCAAAAATTAGAAACATTAATCAAAATAACAAAATTAAAACACAATCTCCTCACAAAAACAAAACAAAAAAAAAAAAAAACACTATAAAATAAATCAACACGTAACAAAATAAAATTCAATTCTAAAAAACAAAAAAATATAAACTTATACATTAAGTAAAGAAAAAATTTTATTCACCGATACATACAAAAACTTAAAATACATATAAATAATAATTAAAAAAAAAATATAATTTTATTTTTATTTACAATATAAATGCTACAAATATGTTATTGAAATAATAAATAAATCATAATGTATTTATTATTAAAATACAAAAAAGATATAATATAAATAATCTGTATAATATGCATGGTACAATAACAAGATAATAAAATATGAAACTACAAAAAATTATATAAGAATTTCAAAATAAATAATAAAACTAAAATTAAAAAGGCAAAAACCTAACTTCAAATTCAAAACAAAATTTTTAAATAATGCTTAATCTTGAAAATAAAGATCCTTGAATATAAAATCACAAGAATACATTAATGCATAGATAGTTGAAAATGAGAAAACGAGTAAAGAGAATGAGTATAATTAAAGAAAAATTTTAATTATCGGGAAATTGGAAAACATTTATATAATTACATATAATACATATAACATGCTTTTAATTTATACAAAGAAAAACTATACATAATTATTTTATTTTATTCTAAATAAAATTAATTTCGAACTAATTTCAATTTACATACTGGAGGCATACACACTTCAAAATTTACTAATTATATAAAAAATCCCTTAAGCACTTATACTCTAACATATTTTTACAACAAAAATCACATTAAATTATAATTTTAAAAGTTAATGGCAATTGCAATATTACAAAATTGAATTTGACATCATGTCTCTGCAATAATACAAAACAGAATTAAATTTAAATTTATAGTAATCTATGTTGCATTTAGATTTTTGCAAAAATATTTACAATTATTCTTAATTCAAAACGTTAAAACTTAATAAATTTTCTGTAACATACAATTTATAAAACTATAATTTTTCCAAAAAATTATAAAAAAAAGTTATACATTATATGCTTACATTATAATTTTTTCTTGTTCAATAACTATAAATTTAATTTTAGACTTCTTCTATAACTACAAATTTGATTTTAAAAAAATTTCTAACCTTATCTAAGGCATAATTTATACGCAAAATTTTTAAATTAAAATTAAAAAATAAATTTATTATAAATTTTTTTTTTTTTAATTTATTTCATAAAACAATGTCGGCATGATTGTGGATATAGTTTGGTATAGATTTGTTTTTTTTGTCTTCAATTAATTATTTCTCTTTATACCAATTTGGTATAATTAGCCGTTATAAATTTTATTATTATATTTTAAATAAATTAAATTATATATTAATAAATACTATTTCTATATACTCAGCCTCCAAACTTAAATAATGAAAAATAGTAATAAATTAAAAAAAAGTAATAAATTTTCAAATTCATCGATATTAATGTGGCAATATTATAAAATATATTGACTTAAATTTATATATTATTACATAAAATTTACATAATTTCTTTGTAGACAATAAAATATATTAATGTATAAAAAAAAAAAAAAAACAAAATGATAGTATATACTAAATATATTACTTATATAAATAATGAAACCAATTTTATTAAATTAAAAAATATTCTGAAAAATTCTAATTAATATTTTTTTTTTCAATTCAATTTTTTTCTTCAATTTTCTTCAAATATTTTTTTTTCTGCAATTCAATTTCTTCTTTTTCAATTTAAATAAAATTTTTTTTATTAGTTCTTTTTATAATTGTAATATTGAAATTATAATATTACAACAATAGTTTCATTGTCATATATAACGTTCAGTTTTAAACATTTTATTTAAACGCAATAATAAAATAATTACGATTCGAATGTTATACCCTACCAACTGATATATAGCTTTTATATTATTAAAATTGCCACTTGTGATATTGAAACTATTTATTTATAATAAAATTTACAAAGTTCGTATATAGTTTCACTGTGATATCATATTTTATAAAAGCTATTCAAATATTAAAAAAAAACAATGTTTTATCAAAATTATAAAGAATCGTATCAATATATATATTAAAATTTGAACAAGCGTTTAAAGTAAAAAACTAGTTTTTTTTCTGCCGCGAATTCGCTGCCATATTTGCGTTATAAATATAATTGGTTTTTGAAACTAAAACTTTTATTAAAAAAATAACAAAGAAAAAAATGATATTTCTAAAAATTTCTTTTAAAATCTGCCGTATTTATTATTAATATTTTATTGTTTATTAAAAAAAAAAACAATTCAATTTATATTATATACAAAACTAATAAAAAGTAAAAACATATATTTATATTATATTTATCAAAATAAAAATTTAAAAGATGAAAAAAAAAACATGTTATTTAGATAGAAAAAGTTTTTAAATATACCTTAACTTATAAAATTCACAATATATAATATGATCCAGTCCCTTTTTACAATATATTTAAAATATAATAATAAAAAAAAAGTTTAATGAAAATGTATACATTTAAAAAAAATTATTATAAAAAAATACACTATATTTGAAAGATTAAAAACAAATTATACGTGAATGTTATATTGAATTAAAATATAACAAAAAAAAAATATACATATATAACAACATTATGCATATACATATAAGTATATAGTATAAACTTTAAAAATTTTTTTCAAAAAATAAATTAAAATGAATTTAAAAACAAACAGAAAAAAAATTTAAATAGAATAAAGTTTTGCGTTTGAATAAAAATACTATAATTAAATAAGCAATAATAATATTAAAAAAGTTCAATATATATATGCATATAACAAATATGTATATATGTGATTCTATTACTATAAATGTAAATTTTTTAAAATAACATACATAATATTATATTAAATAAATTTAATCCTAAATCATGCTGAAATTATTTATTAATTCTCTTTAAAGTTCTTATCACTTTTCACACTCTATATAAATATAAATTATAATACTCGTCTTTTTTTCTTAAAATATTTTTACCGAAATTACATAATTATTATAGAAATTTGAAGTAAATTTCACTGGAAATAAACAACTAATTCAATGCTTATATATTTAGTGAATATTATTCAAATTGAATCATAATCAAAATATATTTTGCCTATATATAATTTCCAATTTCTTGACAAACTAAGGCCCTTAGTTATAAATTTTTATTATTTATTGATAATACAATCAGAATCAACCTTATATAAAAAAAATATATTTTATTTGTGATTTTTTGATTCAATTTTAAATTTTGATTCAATTAAGATTTTAATTGAATGATTTTCAAAAATGATAAAATTGTCACAACTATATTACTTAAAGTTTCCAGTGAAAAATTTCAATTTCTCATATTGATTAAAAAACAAATAAGGAAAACTAAAATCCAAAAAAAAAAAAAATCAAACAAACAATCACATACCGACATATTAATTGTAAATAAAATATAAATTATATAAAACATGACAAAACAAACTAAAACTTTTACACTATACTCTCATCAATTATGTTTGAAAACAATCAAGTTATACGTGATTAAAATAATTAATTTTTTTAAATAAAAAATTATGTAAAAAAAAATGAAACTAAAAAAAAAAAGAATCCATTTCCCACCTTTAAATTCATTTCAAAATATACAAAAAGAAAAAAAAAAAGCTATAACGTCTACTATCCAAAGTAGAACAAAAAAAAAAAAGAAATAAAAACAAAACCACGAATATAAAAAAAACCGGGAGAAAATATTAAAAAAATAAAAAAATGTATAAAATTGTATATTTACTCGTTTACTATATTAATAATATATTTATATTAAAATAGAAAAAATTAATTATTATTAACTTTAATAAAAAATTAAAAAAAAAATAACATTCAAATAAAAATAATAATTGGTTAATTATAGTTAAATAATTGATTAAATAAATAACTTTAAATATATAAATAAAAATAAAACTTTGTACACAAAATAAAAGAAAAATTTAGAAAATCGTAACAAATTTAAATTAAATAACAATTGTATGACCAATATCATATAGGACACAAAAAAAAAATTTAAAAACAAATGAATTAAATAAAAAAAAAATATTATAATTGAATAATCGTATATGTACATATATGTTTAAATACATGATCTGTATAATTTCAAAATATTGTAATAAGTTATATAACAAATGCTATAAATTTAAATTAAAAATTAATTTTATTTATTATGTAAATTAATACAATATGTATGGGCGTGAAATGTTAACATAATGCATGCTTGTTATAGAATAAACCACAATAAATATCATATAATACTTTATATAAACTATATATATACATAAACTTATTTAAGTGTATATATATTTATGTTATATATATATACTTATTGAATAAATAAAACAAAATTAATTAATATTATAAAGAGTTTTGAGGTACAGCTCCTAGTTAAAAAAAAAATTCTTAAATAAATTATGTATTGTAAAAAGATTATATTAACATTAAATATATAATACAATTATAGTATATGTATAATGAAAAACTAAATTGAATATATAAGAAAAAAAAAAACGCTCTTCACTTTAACTTAAAATTAAAAGAAAACGTATTAAGGCTTTAATATTAACTACAAATATGAATATATATATATATATGTGTATATACATATATACTTAATATATTACATATTTAAATTCTTAAATTAACAAAATATTTTTAGAATTAAAAATAAAAACATTTCAGTTACTTTAGATCAATGTACATTCATTTCTATATTAAAAATTCATTATTTCTCGATGTTTCTATATTACATATAAAACTATTTAATTAAAATGTAAAATAACTTTCATATAAAATTTTATTTCATTCAAGAACTCTATATATTATTCATACTTCAAGTAATTTCTTCAAAAATAACAAACATACAAAAAAAAAACAAAAAAAAAAATACTTAAATTAGAAAAAAAAAGGAAATTATGTATTTCAATTATAGCCTTACCATAAAAATCTTTTTTATTTCACTTAAATCTTTTACGAAAAATAAAGATATGATCTTTCTCCCTCTTTTAGAGAAATAGTTAGGTAACCTACCTACCCCTAATTATCCATGAATCCCTTTTAATTGCAGAAACAGCTTTTCTGTCTACTACTCGAGCAGTTCTTTTAAAATGGAAATTTCTTATTGAAAACAGATAGCATACCACTCAAAATTATATATTCTAGTGCATCTATTATTTCTTTTCCTTGATAAAACTAAAAATATTAAAAATTACCGAGTTAGCTATTATTGTTATTTTTCATATTATACATAAAACAATAAATAATTAAAAATAAATATCCTTCATTTTAAGATATCAATAATAATAGTTTTGATTTATAATAAAAAGAGAAAAAAAAATACTTATAGTTAAATGTATATTTATTATTAAATAATATAAAAAAATTAAAATATATAATTATTTGTAATTTTATTTGTTATTGAATACAAAAAGGAAAAAATATAATTGTAAGAAAAAGAATAATTAAAAAAACAAAAAAAAAAAAAAAAATAAACATTGACAAAAATGTTAAACTTTGCAAATATAATAACAAAAAAAAATAATAATTATAATAAAAACAACAAAATTAAATACAAAAAAAAAGGTTTAGATTAAATTATTATTACATTAGAAAATAAATATTACATAATTATATCAAATATAATAAAGCATAAGAAAAACAACAATTAAATAAAAACAAAAATTACAAATGAATTGAAACTACATTATATGGTTATATTTATATACATACTGTCTAAAAATTTAAAATAATTTTTATTTATAAATACAATACTTATTACGTACATATATATTCTTTAAAATATTGAAACTTCTTGTTACTTTGCATATTTAATTAAATTATTCTGAATCCTTCGCATTAACTAATTGTAAGCAGAATTTTCGATCTATACCTCATATGTCTAACATTTATCAAGGTAGACATCTACAAGTATTATAAGTGTGCAACTTCCAAAAGTAACATTCATTAATTTGATTCCTAATCTAATAATTTAGAATGTTGATTAATCTTATTTTATAGTAACACTTAAATTTCGAAAAAGTTTTAACAAGTAAACATAACAAGTTTTTCGGGAGTTTTTTTGTACAGTATGTAAATACATATACATAATACTTATGCACGTATATCTATGATCCCATTAAAGTTTGCTGTTATATTCACTAATACAATTCCGAGAAGACACTAAAATACTTATTAAAAGAAATATTAAATACTACATACTTACATATTTTTTTCTGTATTTTTTTCTAAGTGCATAAATTGGTCGTACTTCAATAACTGGGTAGGTAGCCTACATACCTATCTAGTTCTACTGATTTCCTTCTTATTTTAAATATTTTGGAACCTCTATATAAATATTCTGCTTATAAATTTCATTTTGTTTAATTTCTGCAAAAAAATTGCTAATAAATTATCAAACACAAATGCAAAACATAATGTGGAGTAAACTAACAAAAGCACTGGGATATTGGTAAGCGTTTCCCGCTTAAAAACAATATCCATATACATAATATTATGTAAATATACATTTGTGTTATCCAAAACCCGTAAACAATTTTAAACAGTACATTAAACACAGTATGTTTATATAACCATAATGTTAAAAATTACATACATACTATAACACTAAAATTAAAAACGTTCTATTTTTTATTATATTTAGACTTAAATTAATTTTCATTTTATCTTTAAATTTAATTTTATTAAAAAAGTTATTGAAACTATTAATTGTTAATTTTTTATATTGTTATTCTGTTCGAAACAAAAAAAAAAGGCAAAAGAAAAAAAAACAAATGTTTTTTTTTTGGAATTATAAAAAAATTTAAGAGTTGACAGAACTAAAATCAAAAATAATCTTTTGACAAAAATGCATATATGGACAAAAAAATAATATTACTAAACATATTATTATAAAACAAAAAGTAAAATTAAAACTGAAAATAATTAAAATTTGATTAAATTTACATTAAAGTACTCAAAAGCAAGGAAAAAAAAACTTAACAAAACATAAAAATTTCTTATAAGTGTCAATATTATGTCAAGTTGAAAAAAACTGCCTATAAAAAATTTAAACTTGAAGAAAAAAAATAATTCAAATAAAAAAAAATAAAAAAATTGATTAATATTACTTACAGTCGTTTTATTTTCAAAAATTTATTAAAAACTTTTGCTGTTTCATTTTTTTTGGAACCTCAATTGAATCAATTCCAATGGCGATTTTACTTTACTGTTTTTTAATCGTTTTCAGTTTCTAGATGGTTTCTAGTTCAAAAATGTACGTTTAATATGACACGGGTGGTTTTACACAAACTAGCACTAAGAGTTTGGTAAGCGTTCGTATAATTTGTTTGATAGATAAAATATAACAGTGCCACCTTAAACTCTGATTACTAATTCTCTTTAAACTTTTTATTCTTCTTAGGCAACGTTTATATGTCAATCAAAGATTGACAATCATTATTAAGATTGATGAAGATTGATGAGAATTTACGCTTATATTGCAATCAATCTTTGTCAATTTTTCTATATGTCCTTTAAATTTAAAAATTTAAAAAAATGCCACTCACCTATCAAAATAATGACAAATCGCAAAAAAGAAAAAACATTAAGGCAGCTGATTATATGTTTACGCCATTATTTATTTTATTGCTGTCAAAAAATGATTGACGAAAATAGAAGCACTTTTTTTTTTTTTTCGTCGATCAAAATTTAGACAAAATTGATTGATTGATGGAGTTTACATGATCAATCATAAATAAAACATAACCCAACCTTCATTCTGATTGCTAAATTAATTCTCATTAATCTTTTTATTATTCTTATTTAGCTTGCACAGCTTATTCTGATCAAACAATGTTTTTTTAATGCACATAGTGTTGTTGGTAACATTTAATGAAGAATTGCTACAATTTACAAATATTAAAAGAAAGCTTTTTATTTTGCTGCGCCAAAAGTTTTTTCGCCATACTGTTTTAACTTTAAATTTATTAAATTTAATTTACATTCAGGAAGCTTCCTTTTTTGAGCTCAGAGGTTGAATCCGATCAAGTATCGAGTTGTTTTGAGTTGTTGGAGTGAGTGCTTATCAGATGGAAAAACAAATTTTAATTTTAATTTATATTTAAAAACGCAACAACATAATAGAGTTAATTCTGTTTTTTATTTAATTTTGAAATTAAAAATGTCAAAATAGTATGAACAGAGTAAGGATAGAGTCAAATAGTATGAACACAGAGTGCGGAACCTGAGCCATGCTCTGATAAAAAAAAAGAACGAAATGAAAACGAATCTACTTTTTGACAAATTAAAGTTTGCTGTTGGGTGAAAAAAGAAAAAAGTCCTAAATAAAAATGCGTCTAATAAACAAAACTACCAAACAAACCAAATTTTCTTACCTGATTAATTTCAACATTTTATTTAGGGTTTAATTCACAATATACCCTAAAATTAAATTACGTACTCTCTGTTTTTAAAATATTGACTGTAAATAGCATGATGAAACAGTGTACAAGAAAGGTATCGAAATGTATCGAATCCAAAGGAATATATCAAATTCTAAAAAAAGCATCCCTCAAGTTTGTATGTTTTGACAGACAGAAGAATCAAGATTAGCAAATAACAAATTTGGAGAGTTATTTTAAAATTGCACTTTTATTTTGTGCAACACCACATAGAAAAATTTTGAAAGTTCATTAAAAAAAAATTTTTTTCTCCATCGAATTCGAAAGTATTTAGCTTTATTTTTGTAAATATTTTTTATGGCATTCAATAAACATTTTTTGATCAAATAAATAATTTTTATTTCTAAGTTTGAAAAGCAAATTGACATAAATGGAAGTTGTTTTTTCTTAAGATAAATATACAAGTTTTTTTTTACGGAAAAAAATGATAATTCGATTAAAAAATGAATTTGTTCAACACGTTATTCGGAAAAATTTCTAACTTTTTAAAGAATCTAACAAATCGTTCGTAGTATTTCAAACTATTTCAGATGGCATATTATTTTTTGAAAAAAGAGAACAAATTTGACATTTTGACATTTTTATTAAATGGTTTTGAAAAAAAACCTTGTGTATTTCCAATTTTTTAAATCAAATTTTCGAAAAAAAATAAATTCTTCGAAGTTTGTTTTATCTTGAAGAATGAAAATGTAATTCACATATAGAAAAACACACATATTTTTTCCAAAAATTTTTAAAGAACTCAATCATAAAATTCCGTGCAAATTTTATATTTGTCAAAACAAAACAATCAATAAAGTTGCAAATGTCATTTCTTCCTATAAGTAGGACACTCGATTGGCCCATACTTATACTCGCATTGTATGTATTTGGTCTCAGCGGACAAAGGCTTCCTGACGGTTGCGCTACAGTGTGAACATATCAAAGTTTCAAAATAATTTAATTTTTTTGGCATTTTGAGTGAAAAAACTGACAACCTACTTAAAACCTTGTTACATAAGTTCAATTTCATTTTGATTTGCAAAATATACATTATTTAATTAAAGGCTTTTAATGGAAAAATAGGCTTAATGGTTTTTCTGACCGTTAACCTAGACGTCAACTTAAGTAAACGTCACTGCTGACTAATAAAAATAATTCTTTTTGACGTAAGTAATGTTTACGTAAGATGGCGCGTGGAACGTTAAGTTGAATTAATAAGTTGACAATATTCTAGGTTGCAGGGACGGCGTTATTTGACTTTGACGTTTAGTTATTTTTTATTGTATTCAAAAAAAAAAAAAGAGAAAATATTGTGGTGTTGATTTTTCCATAAATAAATAATATAAAGTTTTTTCAATAAATAATATAAATTAAAAAATATACCAATAATTAGGTAACGAACACATTATTGATAAAATGGATTATAAAAAATCGCCAACTCGCAGACAAAAACGACAGAAAATTGAAGAGGTGAAAATTGGTTGTAAATTTTATTGATGATTATCGACGTACTTGTATTTTTATATATATGCATACCAAAATTGAATACGATTTAAATATAAAACAATTTTTTTGGAATTTTTAAGTAAATTTTATTTTTATTTTAGTCATATTGGGATTGCAGCGTATGTACATATCGAAATACAGCAGAGGCTTTTAAGTGTTTGATGTGCGATGTTCGAAAAGGTAAGAGGGCACCGACCTTATAATAGATTTTATTTTTTTTTCTTTTTCGTTTTTTGAAATTATGTGATCTCTTATATAGTGTAAGAAAAGCCTAAGTGAAATTTCAATAATTGAAAATATTTTTGCATAAGATTTTTGGTTCTGTTTTCGTTAACTCATATGATCATATTTTATATATGTACCAACATACATAAATAAAGAAAATAAGATTTGTTAATTTACATCCACACTTATAAAAAAAAAAGATTTTTGAGTTTTTGAAAAGAACAAAAACGGACGTAAAAAATAATATTGGTAAAATAATTTCGATTTACTAAACAATTTTTGTTTCATATAAAAAAAGAATGAAGTTCACAATAAGGTTTATGATTTTTATTTATTAATTAATTTGGACGCTGTCATTAAGAATGAGGAATACAATCGAAAAGCAAGTAATTTAAAATCCTTTTTAAGAATTCAAGTGTACAACGGAAAATTCTTTAATGGAAATTTATATAAAATTTTTAATGAATATTTTACAACAAAATAAAAAATATTTTTGTTTTTTGTATATGATATTATTTTAATAAATTTAAAATATTTTAAGGTACATCTACAAGAAAACCTCGACTTAATTCAGCTCTTGTAGCACAACAATCAGCTACATTACCAGCAACATCTGGCAGTACACCAAATGGTACTTTACCATCTGGTCATAGTAAATCATCATCATCATCAAGTTCTTCAAAATTATCATCTTCATCGTCATCTTCGTCTAGGCATAATAATAAATCAAAACATAAAAAATATCCTGCCCGTTTAAAAAATGTTGATCGTTCAACAGCACAAACACGTGAAGTAACAGTCAATTCAGTTACGGTTGTCATCACAGAATATAAACCGAAAACTATGGTTAATAGAAGGGAATCAAGTGAACAAAGTTTCAGTGAAAGTAATGATTCTAGAAGTTAAGTATAATCATAAAAATATTATTAAAATGCAAAAAAGAGCAAAGTGATTTCCAAAAATTATTCTTTACAAAAAAAAAAAAAAACAAAGTAAAAATTAATTTTTATAATATTTTCTTTTGAGAAGAAAAACAAAACAAAAAAAAAAAGAAACAAAGTAGAAACAAACAAATTAAAAATATAATTAACTATTTATGAAGAAAGGGAAGAAAATTTAATTAAGAGTCATTTAATACAAAAAGGATATTTTGTGTTAACTAACTTGCATTGATACATATGTATATTATTGTTTCTTCATATAAATAACAATATGTATATAAAACACGTTATATACACTGAAAATATAATAATATGTACATTTAATACATATTAGTGTATTTTTTATATATGCATATATCATGTGTATAAATTTTTAAATAAAATTTGGAAAATTTTTTTTTTTATTCTGTTGATAATTTAGGTAATTTTATAATTTTTTTTTTGTAAATTTATTTTAGAAAATTTAGTGCATTGATGCTGATATTATTTATTAAATAAGTCTTTTTTTTTTCTAATTATAAGATCTTAAATATAGTTTTCAGAAAAAAAAATTGTTTAATTTAAAATAAACTTCACCTTTTTCATTATTCTTTTATATCCGATATTTTGTTAAATCGTGTTAAGCAAATCGAATATGGTTTAAGATTCTTAAATCGAATTGTTTGAACTGTTTATTGATGAAATTAAAATGTAAAAGTTATAAATAAATTTAAGAATAATTTTATTTAAATGAATGTAATAATATTGACAATGGTATAATTATGTATATAAAATAAATATATATATATATGAATTTAATATATTATATAATTTTTTGTGTTGTGTATATAATTTTTAAATATGAGCGAAAGGGATTTTACTTTTGTAAAATGATAAGATGTAAAAATGTAATTATTTAATTGTATTTTGTATAGTACATTGTTTAAGATTTTGGCAGCTAAATAATTTATATTCTTTTTATAAAAAGAAAAAAAAAAATTAAAAATTTGTCTATTAAAACTACTCAAATGTTGACACAAAATTATGTTGATTTAATTATTATTTGTGGTATAAAATAAAAAAAAAAACGAATATAGGTTATAAAAAATTTATTATTTTCAATTTTAAAAACATTTGGATAAATTAAAATTTTTTTTTTTTTGTAACTCAAAATTATATTTTCTCAGTATTAAACAAATTGTAGCATGAAATTTTGTTTTTCAGTAGTAATTTTTATTTGGTCATATTTAATTCGGTTCTAAACTATAAAAAATGTTATAAAGGTTATCAGTGCTACTATAATAAGAACTATAAATAATTTGTTATATATTACAAATTTTTTCTATTAAAATACATTCGGATTGTTTTAAATTATTCACATTCAAACAAAAAGACTTAAGAAATTTAAACCAAATATTATATAATGTACTTTTATATCAGAAATTATATTATTTAACCATAAAAATTTTTTTTTAAATTCATTTAAATGTTCATTTGCAGCTGAAATAAAAACTATCTGTATTGTCTTATATATATATATATATATTATTATACAATTATTATTGCTGTATTTTTTTTACTTTATTATTTTTAAGTATGATTATGGTGTGATACATACATATATATTTAGATAAGAAAGAAAAAAAATAAAAAACAAAAAAAAACGAAAATTAACTATAGATTGAATACATTTTCACAAAGTCTTCAATGTTAAATATATTTAAATGAAAAAAAAAAAAACTAAAAATTATTCTGTACATCATTTATTTGTGTAAAATAAGAAAGAAACAAAAACAGAAAAACAAACAACACATTTATTACTAAGAAATATAAAAATTATTTTAAAAGATTTGAAATTAAATTAATGAAAAGAGTATAAAAATATTTATAAAAGATGGAAAAAATTTTTAAATTGAAAAATAAAAAATTAAATTTATTTTATGAAAACAAATTTCAGTTTTGAAAATGAAAGTTTAGAATTTTAAAATATTTCGTTTAAAATGAATTAAAAAAAAAGAAAGAATTTAAAAAAAAACGGATTGATTAGAAAAAATTTAAGGAAATTATTATTTTGTTCTTTTTTTATATTAAATCACTTTTAATATTAATATTAAATTTTCGTAATAATATTGAAATTCTTAAAAATGTTTTGAAAACATAAATTTTCAATTTATATGATGTAATGGCAGATTAGTAATTATATTTTGAATTAAAATAAGAAAAATTTGATATGTTGTAAAATGTAAATTTTTAAATTTTCTTAGGCCTGAATGTTCAGTACTTATGTTCGTTAATGCGCTTTTAATTCCTTAGGAAGTTAACTTATAATAACGCATGTCATAATTTCAAAAACAATTTAATTTATAGTTAAATTATAGTAAATTATGCATTCATTTTATTTGCAAGTATTGTGTATTTATTAGACAAAATTAATTTTTACAGTATGATAAATATTCTCTTTCCTATTTCTTAAGTAAATTTCATCACATGACGTCTTTAAGACGGATAAGTTTCAATTTTAATCCCTAAATTTAATGAATTCAAATTAAAGCGGAAATTATCATAATTTCCATATAATACGTATTGATTTATGTTACTTTTATATTAAAATTAAAAACATTTTTAAAATTAATTTTACTCTTTACATGCACATAAAATGAATATATTCAGTATATTTTCTCAAAATGTAAATTATAGGGACCTTATGCATTTGCATTCTTTCACCGTCTTTGCTTTATTTTGAAAATAAAAGGAAGTGTTAAAGAATCTGAAAAGAAAAGATGCTACAAAAATACATCTGATTAGAATTTATTACAAATTCAAGTTTTTCATATTTTATTTCATTTATATTATACTTTACAAAATTTAATTTAGAAATGTTTTTGTAAGAGAACGAACATTTTTATCCGTTAAATTGATGACTTTTCTTTAAACTTAAAGCAAGAATTCTGGGTTTTAGCAAAAATGTAAAAAAGAAATGTTGTAAGTAATTACTTTTGAGACTTCAATGTTTTCTTTTTTTTTTTTTATACATATATAATAATACTAATAAATGGTCCGTGTTCAAAATACTATGTATATCAAAGAAAATATGAATTATTTAAAGTAATTTTTGTAATACTTAAAATTTTTACTAATGAAAAAAGCTGGAAAAAATAAAGCTTCTTTTGATTATTGATAATTAGGATATGTACTATATATGTAATTAAATTATCCGAAAGTATAATTTATTAATATTAAAATTATTAAGGGCATAAAATATTTAAATTTTAATAAAAATAGTTTTTTCTATTTATTACTGTTAATATTGTTGTTGTTTCTGATTAAAAAAAAAATACTTTCTTTTTTCGTTCAATACTTCTTAGCATTAAAAAAAAAAAAAACAAAATAAAAGTAAGAAAAAACAAAAATGTGAATTGTAAGAAATTTTTTTTTTTTTTTGATTTAGTATGCTTAGCAATTAATTTTTACATAATGTATTTGAAGTTTATAATAATTATAATTTAATTAATTTAGATAATCAAAATTTTTGCGATTTGATGTCATTAGAAAACCCATTTAAATACAAACAATTTATTAATATAAGTTGCATGTGAATTATAAAAAACAAAAATTTAAATTTTACATATTTATATAATTATACATAATGTGAAACATATAAAGATTTTTTCAAAAATTTTTAAATTTTTAAATTATTAATTTTATTCATCTTGAATTTTATAATTTTGAAAATATTGTAACAATTAATAATTGGAAAATTTTTTACTTTAATTAAATAACCAGTAGAGTGAGATAAAATCGTAAGGAACAAATTAATAAAAACCTCCAATTATTATTATTTGGTCAAGATGTAAATTAATAATATTAATTATTTTTTAATTTTTTTTATTAAATTCAATTTAGAGTATTTTTCAATTACTATTATAGAAAAAATGCATGTATGTAAAACAAAATTAATTTCTTAAATTGAAATAATATTAAGAATATAAATTCAATTAAATTTAGAATCAATTAGAAAAATAATTTTGAAATTAAATTGTTTTAAAATTATTCTCTTACTAAAAATATAATTCAATATTGCAACATTTTAAATTATGAATGGGATATGATTTACAATGACATTTAAAAATATTTTGCAAAAAAATTTTTAATTTGATTATTGAATTCGACCCTCTTTAAATGGACTTTCTATTATAATTTACGTCTTATTTTTTACAATTAATATATTAAAAAAAGTCAAAGAACAACGAATCACAATTTCTATTCATGCAAACATAATAAGCATTTTATTTAGTTTAAAATCAAAGTAAAATAATTTTCATTTAATAATTGCGTTTTTTCCATTTATTTTGTAAAAACATCACTTCAACACCGAACCATTTTTTTAGCTAATTTTATTTTTTTTATTTAATTTTTTTATTTATATTAATTATTCAAATATAAAATAAATAAAATAGATTTGCAAATCCTATATTAACATTGAAAAAAATATTTATATATACATTTTTTTTTATTTTTTTTTTTTATTAATTTAAATTATTAAATAGTAATAATTTTTATTTAAATAAACAGAAAAAAGCGAAAAAAATAAAATTGAAAAAAAAAAAATAATTATTTAAATCAAAATATACTTATGTATTATAATTTTAGTTAAAAATTAAAGAAAAAAAAAAAAAGAGAAACAATTAAAAAACAAGAATTAGATTTAATTTTTTTTTTTAGAGAAAAAATAATTATAAACTAAAATACAAACAATACAAAAAAAAAATAGTATGAGGGTTAGTAATATATTTGTATGATTATTTAAAATAATAATTTTATATGTATACAAAAATATAAATAGAAAAAAAAAACAAAAAAAAAAAAACAATAAATATGAAAGAAAAAATTTATAATTTATACACCTTAATAAACTTAAAAAAGAAAACAAAAATAAAAAAAAAAATTTAATTATAACTGCCAATAAACTGGATTATGTTCATACTATTATTTAATCCTTTAATTATATTTTAAATTTTTTTAAAATATCTCAAGGAAATTTTACAATAATTCCATATAGTGATATAAATATTTTAAGGAGTTTATAACCTTTCCAAAATTATGGGTTCGGTTGTAAAGGGTTTCGAATGGTAAATGAATTACCAATTAAAATTGGAAATTAATTCGATTTCTATAAAACTCAATTAATACAATATTCTGCACATATTCTATGTGAAAATTTTCGATATTTCGGATTCATATTGAAATAATATATAAAAATCGCTATGCTCAAAAATTGCTTATTTTTGAATATCATAGCATTAGGATTATTAGTGTGTTTTTGATAATTCGATTATAATTTAAGGGCTTGGATTGCAATTTACTTGATAATTAAGTAGTGTATAGTACTGCCAGAAAAGCATGTACAAAAATTACAAAAAAAAAATTAAAAAAAATTCAATACTGACGGAATCAAAATTACATTCGACACTAATGGTGAATTCGAGAAAAAGTTAAAATATATATCGATTCTAATTGGATTTATTAACTAAAATTTTTAACATTAGATTTTGGGGTAAATTTAATTTCAGTATTTAACTATGATTTTTAATAATCTCTTACTGGTTTGTATTAAATAAATATTTTAAAACTTATTTTTATTATTATAATTATTATTAAAAAGTTTTAAGGAAAATGTAAACAAATTTTTTTTTTTGAAATCTGTATTTAAGTATAACTAGAATTTCTAATTTTTTGTATATATTACCAAAAAAAAATATCTGTGATGAAGTGTTACGCAATCGTAAGTAGAGAAAATGGTAAGATAAGAAAAAATAATGAAAATTTTGCATGCAAATGTTAGGGTTTACTCTATAAATATTCTTAATATATACTTAATAGTATCCTTTCTGTTTCTCATATCACATTAATGAGATACATAATACTTATTAGGTTTTCTATATATTATTTTTTTTCGATATATTGCAAGTATTTCATATATGTTAACATATATGTACATATGCATATAGAATATTCCTAAAGTACTTGCCCTATAATATAAAATGTTATTCTTATTCTTTTTTTTCTTTTATTATTCTTTTTGATGACTATATAACCGCACTTGTCCATATTAAATATATGTACATATAAAATAATTGTAAGTTGTTGCCTAAAGGACCACTAAAAATATGGGTGTTATTTTCAGTTTTATATTTATAAACATTTTTTTTTTTTTGCTCTTATTTTTTGTTCTATATTATTTGGTTGTATACATACGTATGTAAATAATTTATGATAATATATTTGTGTATGCATACATATTATATGTACATATTTTTACAGTTTGTTTCGCATAAAGTTGGCAAATAATTTCAGATATGACAGTTGGCAATCAATTTTAGGTAAAAAATTTTATGGTCGGGTGGCAGATATAATCGTTTTCGATCTACAATCTGTTAAAGAAAAGGTACCAATTTTTCCTTGCATATAAATAAATGCTTATAACTTCAGAGTCATGCAACACAGAGTAATCATTCGAGACTCGTTTAGCAGATAATTAATTGCTCTTCATTTTGTTTGCAGATAATTAATTGCTCATCGTTTTGTAATCAATTAGATATGAGCCATAGTTTTCGAGATAAACCTTGTCAAAGACAGAATTTTTGTTTTATTTTTTTGAAATTTTTTTTTTTAAAAACTCGAAATATCTCGAAAATTTGTGTTATTTTTTGCTGGAAATTTAATCAAAAAAATATCTTTGAAATTATTTGCCATCTTATGCGAAACAACCTGTATATATTGAGTAATGTATGCAAATATGTATATGTATATGTATATTATACATACATAAAATAAATTCCATATATGCAGAAAATTTTTGGTTTTGCATTTAACGCTCAAATGAATTGAAGAGAGTTTTCTTCAGGATATTCCTTTTTTTTACGCTTATATTTCCTTTTATGATCCTTTTCCTATGATTTATGAAGAAAGTAATGTTAAGGATTAAATTTCGATATAAATTCATTTTTATTATAATATTTAAAATAATATATACAAAGAAAATAATATTGAATGCTTTGAACTTTTACAAAATTTCTTTGGTTTTTTTTTTTTTTTTAATTTTCTTTAATGTAATGTTGATTTTTTGTTTTTTAAATTTCTAAAACAATTGAGGATTAAAATAATAATTTTTATATAACAATTAAATCTTTAATAAAAATTTTGAAATGAAAAAAAAATTCAAATAAAAATTCTAGTAAATTTTTTGGCATAGTTTAGGAACGTTTCATATTTTTTAAATGTAGCTGATTCCTAGAACTATGCATTCTAATTTTGTTTTTTAGCTAAAAATTTTGGTATTGTAATCTAATTCCTTAAACTTATTCTGGGTATGTTTCAGAAGACTCAGTTAAATGGATTTTATATTTAAATTAATTGATGCAATTCTCTATTTTCGTTTCTCTGCGAGTATTGGGACAATATGTACATTATAGTAGATACAAATCATGTATTTTCTGATAAATAATATTATAGTTTATATGCCTATATAGATATTCTCCATTTAAAAATTGATTAAATTTTGTTGCGGCAATAGTAATTAAAGGAAAGAGTGTTGTATTTAACGTTGTTTTATGTTTGTATTAGTTTAAATTCTTGTAGTTTAATTTTAACCCAGTGATCCCTATTTTATGCTCATACTTCATAGTCTCATAATAACGAAAGTCTCATAATTAATACAGAAAATATAAGGTTTTGTAAAAACGTAAAAAAAAAAACTAAAAATTCTACTAAAAATAAACATTTCCTGTGAAAATTCACAAAATATTGTGCTTTATGTTAAAGTGAACCTCGGATTTCTTGTTTCTTTTATATTATATATTAAAATTTAAAGTCTATCAGTCAATGTTTATAACTTATATAAAATAATTTACTTATTGTACAAATAATTACCAAGGGCATTGCGTACAATTGAGTTTATGTGATGGCGCCAAATTTCTGATGACAAGTTTTTGGTTTGAATGCACTTCTTTATAGTGTACATAAACTATTTTTAGACAGATGTCGGTCTGTCGGCTTGTCGCTTTGTGTACGAACGCGTGTATCTCAAGTTCGACTGTAGCGATTTTGATAAAATTTTATATAAGTGTGTTTACTTTAGCTATGACACAAATTGATCAATTTTTGGGATATATTAGACCTCAGCAAATATATTAGACGAAAGCTATGTGCTCAACAGCACATAGCTTTCGGCTATGTGCTGTTGAGAGTCATTTAATTTTTAAAATTTAAGTTTTTTCCCAAAATAACAGATCAGTTCGTTCTAACACATATACTAGACACACTAGCTATAATTTTAATGATTTGACAAAAAAAAAATTGAATAAAAGATTCGTATTGACCTAGTACAATATGCTTTTTGGTATGCTGAGGATCAATCACATTCTCTTGTGAAAGATTTTCTAGTAAGAATCACCATAATATACATTATAGTATTCTAAAATTGAACAAAGCTATAGTCCAATATAGTTTCATGTTTTTAACATGTTAAACGTTTCGTATACGTACATTATATTTTTCACAATAATTTTTTTAACATACATTCTTTTCTATATATATATACGAGTATATTGATCAAAAAGTATGAGTATTTATCGTACACAAAAATTTCCGGTACAGAGAATAAAAAAAAAAAACACAAACTTATAAAGATTTCAACATCCTTCCTTTAGATCCTAAAGAACAAAATAAAAAAAAAACAAAAAAAAAAAAAAATCATAAGAAACTTTTATCAGCAACAGTCAGCATTAGAAGAAACAAAAATAAATGTTTTTACATCTTCTTTCCCCTTATCGCAGCGAAGGGAATTGAAATAAAGAACAAAAAAAAAAAAAAGCGAAACAAAACACAAAAAGAAAAAACAAAACTTAAATAAACAATACGAAAACAGAAAAAAAAAATAAGTATGTCCTTATAAAGATGCTTGACAAAATAAATATCCTTTCTCTCATACATACTTTGTTTATATATAAACATACTTATATACTTGTAGATCTTATATATACAAGACTCATTATAGATTTTGCAGTGACGAACATTTTAAAATAAAAATGATTTCGTTTAAGGCAGAGAATGCATCTGGGAGATGATCACAAATACAAATTAAATATTAATTTTTGATATTTAGAATTTTTAACTTATAAAACATGGAAATGGCAGCCCAAGACTATTTAGTGTCTTTGTATAAGAAACCTTTGGATATACACAATTTGTTTTCATTTAAAGTAACAATATAGTAAACCAAAAAAATTAATTGATATTCCTTTATAAGAGCAGTAAATCCTAATTTAAGGGGAATTAAGCGACACCGGCAGCATATTGTTATGACTCTTAAGATCGGAAGATATAACTGTTATACGTCTCATTTTTTATTGCGGATTATAAACTTAGCAAATTCAAAGACTAGAAATTTTAGCTGATGTCGTAAAAACTCAAGCAAACATTAAATTTTTAGTTTTACAATTACTGTTTGATTGTAAAATCGTTGCCCACACATCTAAGCAACTAAACTATTGCGTCAAGGCAAATTGATTGCATTAACTGAAAAAGCATGTTGCAAAACTAAGAACAGTTACAAAACTAAAAATTGCAATGTCTGTCTGAGCCTTATTGCATGAGTCTGAGAATTTGAACGAGTTTAGAAGAGAATGAGCTTTTGAAGAGTACAAAGCAAAGAAGAATTTTTAATTTTATTTACTCCTTAATCATAAATGACAGCTATGTTTCCCTTATTTCATTAAAAATGTGCTTCGATCCTGATATATACGTTTGTATATATATGCAAAATAATATATATGATATATATATATATATATATATATATATATATATATATAAATATATTAAAATGCTTCATTTGTTTGTAATGTTTTTCGTTTTTCGTTTTTTGTTTTCATTTTTAATGCCAAGAAATTGCCACTGAAAATAATTACCACACTTTAGTTAGGTAACTGCTGCGAATGGAAAAATATATTTTTAGTGATTTATTTTATTCTTTTTGCAATTTTCATTTTCTTTTTCGTTATTTTTTTCTTTTCCCTTGATTAACACTTTTAGGTATATAGGAGATATTTGGTTGTAGAGTTCTGAGACACTCATGCATTCATATTGTGCACGTACACATATAGCAATGAAAAATTAGAATAATTTTTTTTTTTTTCTGGGGATGATTTTTTTATTTTTTAAATATATTTTTTTCTTTTTGGAAAAAATGTCCTATTTTATGGCATTTATGATATTTTTTAAAAAGGTCTTAATATCTTAAGAATTTAAGAATTTTTCCTTTTTTTTTTCTTGTTTTTTTTTTTACTATATTTTTGTTATAGTTCATAAAGATATTTTTAACAATATTCTTGTTGCGTATATATGGTTATATTCAGAATTATTATCCTTTTTGGATATTTTGCATTTTATATAATATGAAAGATAAAAAGTAGGTTTAAATTTGACAAGTTTCATATCAGTTGTTCTTATTTTTGAAATTTAATAATAATAATAATGGGGTGTGATTTTATTTTTTTCTGAAATTTATATGCATATTGAATCTAACTGATATTGAATATTAAAAATTTTTTTTATAGTTATTATGTAAGAGAATTATGGAAATATTGTCTTATATTTTTGCATAATATTAAAGAATTTTAAATATTTGTTATATGAGCAGTGAAATACACAAATAATATTATATTACATAGGCAATCACAGAGTTTTTGCATGTGAATGTATTTCTACTACGAGTATAACACCATAAAAATATTTCAAGGCCTATACCTATGTCTTTAGTATTAACTTTTTTAATGAAAGCTTATACTATATGCGTACATTGTTTCATGGAATGACTTCCATATTATAGAACATTTCCAAAGTTTTTAAGTCATAAAATATTTTTAGTATATTTAATACTATTTACTTCTTTTGATTTAATAGCTACCGCATTACTTATTAGTATTCAAATACAACTCTAATACCAATATAAAATAATTATTCTAATATATTCTCATAAAAAAATGGATGGAACGTGTAAAGGCAGGAGAATAGAACAAAAGAATGTAAAAAGGCAGAAGAATTAAAACATTTTTCTTTACGAACTGGCCCAGAACCAGTGACTTTCTGTTTCCTAAGCTGGATTAATAATAAAGATAAACAACTACACGTTGTATTTGTAATTAGTAATATTATTAGTGTAATAGGCACAATATCCATCTATATATATGTTCTTGTGTTTATGTGTTTCGAATAGAATGTAAATCTATTCGAAGTCACAATCTAATGTAAGTAAACAAATAGTTGCTAATTATATAGATTTCTGTATAAAGTAATGTTAAAAATAATTTGTCTGTAATTTATTCATACTTCTCATGTAGCTCAGTCGGTACAGCGTCCGCCTAGATTGATTACCTCTGTAGATTTATATCTGTTTTGTAGTTGTACGAAAGTTATTGAGAAAATTTTTTGTTGATGTTTTCAATTTGGAAAAAAATTTTAAACTTTTTAGATTTAAAGACTTTTACTTTAAAATCTGGATGGGATTTTCTTAAGAATTATAATATTTTCAAATCATAAAAAAAAATATCCTTATTATTTTGCTCATTTAAATATAAATTTATGTATATATATTTATTGTACATGTGTATATGAAATATTGTATTGTATGTCCATTACTCCCTGTCATGTATTTAATTTAACAAACAATATAAGAATAAGAAAACAAAAAAAAAAAAACAATTATTATGTTTGACCCAATTATTATTATGAATTCGCAGTTTCTGTAGACAAATTGTCTTAAATATTAAAATTGACACATTACCTTAATTTACCCCACTCTTCTAGAAGGAGGGGTGTAAGGGAGAGGCGAGTGGTTCTCTAACTCAATATTTTCTTATAAATAAATTTTTCAATATTTATTTCGCTCAAATAGTAGTACAATAATAATGTATGTGTGCGTATATGATTTTTGAAAAGGATACACAAAAAAATTCTTAATTTTTATTTTAATTTTTTTATTTAATAATTAAAGAAATTTTTGTATGTTTTTTCTTTTATATTTTTTTTATTGCCGGTTTTTACTTTTTAGCACTTTTCCAAAAATTTTTTGAAAAAAAGTGCTATTCACTCTGTCCGTCCGTCCGTCCTTTTGTTTACAAAACTTCTACACCCTTGAAGATAGAAAGCTAAAAGACTTTTTTAACTATTTGTTGCAATTAAACCATAAGCATTTTTGAAATTTTGCAAAAGCAGAAAGGCAGTGGCTTGCTTCTCCTGGCGCGGTATACTATAGTTAAACTTTATAAAATCAAAATGGCCGTTCAAATTTACCGTTATCTAAAGTCCTTTTTTTTCCAAATTTTTGATGTGGTTTTTCTTCTAGACCCCAGCCTGTAGAAGTTTGAAATTTTAGGGGCTCTTAGACATTAATAATTAGTTCATTTCGTTAGAAGAAAATTTTTTTCCATCTCCACCGTAGAAAGCTAACGGTAAATTCCATGACATTAAAAAATATAATTATTTTTCTTAAATCACACAATTAACCCTGAAAAGCGAGCGTTATGTTAAAGCCACTTTATATTAATTTTGCTTTATTTCATAAATCGTTCATCCTAAATATATGCAATCCTAGAAATAGTTTCGTATATGAATGAAAATAATTTTAATAGTGTGGTAGGTATACATAGACTGTATTTAAAAGCAGTATTTTCACTTGTTGAAGGGAAAAGTGCTACAATACAAACCATTGGTTTGACCCAACTTTATTGTTTTTCGTTCTCTAACTCTTAATCTCAATGAGAATGAATTTGCTTATATGCTATTGACTGTATAATCTTAATAATGTTAAATAACATCCTTGACTTATTAATAACGTATATTGTATATTGAGTCTAATTAAAAAATATTTACCTTTTTCTTATTTCTTATATATTTTTAATTTAATTATTATATTGATACGATGGTCACAGTAGGTATTTACGTAATACTTACATATTTAATTATTACTATATCTTTTATATTAAATTTTGAAATATAAGGGTGGATAAATGTTTAATTTATTAACGTTATATAGTTACTATAGCGTACATATAAAGAGGGTGAAAATTTAATTTTAATGTGATTCTTTATATTATTGTTGTTGTTTTGTTATCCTTTGGATACAAGATGTTGTGACATTTAGGGCATATATAGGTATTAATTATATTTAAATATCAATTCCTTTAAACGATTTAATCTTTTATAATCTACAATTGATTTTTAAAAGAATTTAAATTTCAAAATGTGAAAAATTTGTAAAATTATGAAAAAATTTTTGTTTTTTCCAAAATTACCATAGCTAATGTAGTTTTTTAATATATTAAAGAATATTTAATATACTATAAATTCATAGATATTTCTCTATAATTACGTTAGCAAAAGCACGTACTATAAATGCAATATTTTTATTAATAGAGTTTAAGTGGAAGCAGCTGGAACAAATTATAAAATACTAATTGTAATATAGACAACAAAAAGACAATAAATTTATTTAAATTTAGGCTGAATTCGCGTTTGCAATTTTAACAAAGATCTGCAATATAGTTTTTATGTCGTATTGGTTTTAATGCGACTTTTAAGAAATCTAAATGTAATTCTAATATTTGCTAAACATTTCTGTAACATGAAAAGAAAATTTCAGTATATATAGTAAAATTTGTAGCCTAAATGTAGCCTAAAAACGACATATTTCTAAATTTTGTTCGATTTCCTAAATTCTGTCGGAATAGCCTCAATGTAATCAACTAGCTCGAATAGTTTTACAAAGAAATTATCTTTTATATTGAAAAATTATAATTTTATATTGCCATTTTTAAAATATTACATAACATCAGAATTACTATCATTAAGGAAATTAATTTTAGTTTTTGATAAAAAATATTACCCCTTATTAAATTTTAATCACTTCATTTAAAATAAAATTTAGAATGAAAAAAAAAAAAAATTCACCTACTATTTATACAAAAGTGAAAGTTACCTCTGAAAAAACAACTCTGAAAATATAGAATTTTTTAAATATAGAATAAAGAAAAAAGTTTAAAAAAATATTTTAAAAGGATTTTTGTTTGAATAGGTTTTCACTTTTGTAAGTGGCGGTTTTATGCCACAATAAATAAATTTCAAAAGGAAAGTACATACCAATGATTATATTAAAAATTGAAGATTACTTTTATAACTATTTTTTTCTTCTTTTTGATTTATTAATGCTTTACTAAATAGGGCTATAATGAGATGATGTTTAAGGTTCCTTTTTTTTTGTACTTGGTAAATTTTCCCCTAATAATATTTTTCAAAAAAGAATTTACCTTTTATTTTTTTCTTTGGTTTTTCGCCAAAATATTTTAATAGTAAACAAAAAAATATTTTTGAAGAGTTAAAATAGAAATTGCGGCCCTCACTTATTTTTTTAGATTTTCTTATTGAAATTTTCAATAATTAAATTATGGTATCAAATAATAATTTTTGTTATATAACGGTTTAAGGTCGATAAATTAAGGGTATTATGATTGTTTTACTGAATTTGTAATACTAAACTGTTATTAGAATGAAAATTTAGAACATCACTATTTGCTACTATCGTTCATTAAGAGTAAGCACATTTCTTATGATTATCAATCATTAAGAGTAAGCACATTTCTTATGATTCTTTGAATCTTTTGTGATTCTCATTCCCACCTACTTTAGTACTATATCTTAATTCCTGACAAATTGCAGTATTGCAAACACTTCATGCCGAGCGACTTTCATCGGAGTTACAAAGCCTCCTTTGAAGCATCTCAGTCGTAAATGAGTCACTGCCTCGCATTTACACAATAAGTGATTCACCGTTTCGTCCTCCTCAAGGTAGAGACGGCTAATTTGCATATTACTTTAGAAATGAATTATAAACCTCTGTTATTACTTGTTTTTAAACATATACATTCAATAATTAATATATTAACTGTTATATTGATGAAAAATTAAAAAAAAAAAAATATGCATATTTTTTAAATTTTCACCAAGCTTCTTTAAGACTATAGATTTTATATTGTTATTATAACATAGGCAATTAATATCTTTAGAATTTCTGATTAGAGCTTAAATATAATGGCTTAAAAAATATCAATGTCATATATTTATGAATAACTAGCTTTACAAGTATTTTAGAAAAAATTCTTACTTCCATTAACGAAAAAAAAATTTCTTAAATTTGTTATATAAAAAAATTTTTTTTTAAATTTTTAAATGCTTAAAAAATTTCTTATATTGTATACATATTGTAGATATATATATATATATATATATATATATTTAGTTTCGGATGAATGCAATATGCGTATATGTTTATATATATTTCAAACTGAAATTCTATATTCCATTCTATATCTATTCACATTTTATATATATATCATTAGAATATCCGTGCACATACATAAGTACATAATATGCATCATTCTATATATAATATGTACTTAAATATTAGATATTTTCAAAATATCATTCAGATACTTATCAGAACACAAGTAATCTACCATATATACAGAGTATATATATCATATATATCCTCTTACAAATATATATGAATATGTATATACATATATATATGAAGACCATGCATAAAATTTTATTTGAATAGTTTTGTGCCACGACATAATATACACTTGTATACATTTATATGGAAGTATATGATTGTACTTAACTATATATAGTTAGAATATTGTTGATTAACATGCAGAATTTCTATATAAAACAAGAATCAGTATTATATGTCTCATATTTACTTAAATATATACATAGATGTATTAATCTCTGTACATAATATTATTTTCATATATACATGTATGTACTTATATATATATATATATTCAAAATACTGTATTCATTTTAAAATAAATATAATATCATATATATTAGAAAATATATACAAATATATAAAAGCATAATTACATATTCACGTACATAATATTGTATATATGTATGTATACCATTAAAATATACATTTATGTACTACTTAATATGTGACATTAAAGCAGCAAATATTTACACATGTATACATATAAGTGTATATGAACAAAAATATAAAATTTTGTATTAAAAAGTATATTTAATTTGTGAGTTACCAATTGGTCTTGAAAAATTCATATCAGAAACAATTTTCAAATATTTACATGAATTGCACAAATGTTGACATACAATAGTGTAGATTGAGATTTTTTGCAATACAACCAAATTTTCACAAATCTTGTTCGCAATAGAATTTAAGGTGGCCCATTCGCAATAGAATTTAAGGTGGCAGTAAGTGAAGGTATAATATTTTGTTATATACTTAATTCGAATACTGGTCGATTTTTATGCATATCCTAAGCGTGGCCTTGTAAGTCGATGTGACTACTATTGTAACAAGTCCATTTTTATATCAAATAAATAAGTGTTATTGGTAAATTAAGTAAATAAATCGTTGTTTGCAAGTATATTATAAAAAATATATTAATTCCAATAATAATTTCATTAAAAATCTAATAATTCAAAAAAGAAATTAAATTTGTCTAGTTTACAAATACAATTGATGATTGTAAAGTAATCTGGTATGCTGGATGCAATATATTCACATATGAATATTTACTTTTCTATATGTATATAGATGTGTTTGTATATTTGTATATATCTTGTACATTTATATAAAATATGAATGTGAATAAAGAAAAATAATATCTTTTTAGATAGATTTAATGTTTAGTATATGTAACATTATTTGTTTGAAGATAATAATGAATGTACGAAAAGAATAGGAAATACCCTAGAGTCGACTGTGTTATTTTCTTGTTACGTTGTTGTTTTCCTTCAATTTTTCATTGTATATTTTTGCTTGTTTTCTCTTTGTTATAATTTTATGTTTTCTCTTTTTTTTTTCTGTTCTGTATTAGCTGTTGCTGATTCACTTCTTTTTTCTTTCTTTTTCTTTTTGCTCTTTTTAATATTTTTCTTTTTTGTCCTGTTTTTATAAGAACATAATGGAGGACTTATAGTGGAAACTTTTATCTTATAGTGGAGTTTTCCTGTTTTTCCTTAACAAGTGGAATTTAATATTGAATATTGTATTGTATGGATGTGTATATGTATGTATGTGTATCTATATAATTTGAATATGAATATAAAAGTTTTAATATTAAAAATATAGAACTTAAAGAATCAGTAAACAAAATTCTTGAATAAGTAAAAAATAAAAACGAGAAAAAATAGACTCTTTAAAATTTTGCCTATAAGTATGCAATTTTTTTTATTGAAAAAAATTTTTTTTAAAGATATTAAATCCAATATGTATTTTTGTAGGGATTAATAATTTTTGCTTATCAAGTATAAAAAAAAATTCGTAAATTATGGTATATTTTGACATGTAAAATATTAAAAGAAATATGTAAGGCAATCTTTGAGTTTAAATTGTAAATAAAAAGTTATGTAAATTTTTGGTAGGATTACAAATATTAACCATAATGATGTATCGTTATATAAGATGAATTAATATTTAATCTAATTATATCATTGCAGACAATTAAATTGTTATATATATAGCAGAAAAAAAAATTGAGAGCAGAAATTTTTTTTTTAATTTGCATTTGAATAATTAATTATCAACAATATTATTTTGGATTTGAGCTCAAATTCTTATCATATTTTCATATTATACAAAAAATTCTGGAAATTGAAAAACAGGAACGGCGTTTCAATTAGAATCAATATGAATAACAAATTTTAAAAATTTAAATATGCTAATATAAAATAGATTGAGGGTGTGTATGTACATATTTAGGTACATTAGTATATTGTTAAAAAAAAATACAATTATCTTTATTTTTTAAAATTTTTGCAAAATATATACTTCATATTAAATATAGCAAATAATTATATTCTGAATCGCGTTATTTAAAAAATAATTATATCTCGTAAGAAAATATTTATAATTAAAAATGAAATAAATATAATATAAATTAAATATAATATTACAAATTAATATTATTTGGAAATTATAAAATTACATGCAATTTGAATTAGCATTTCAATTAAGTGAGGATAACATTTTTAGATTTCGTGTTTTACACTTGAATAACAGTGTTCTCTTGTTCTGTAAAGGGTGTCCTTTACGTATAACTGATATATACCTTTTCATATATATAAATATTATATTCATTAATTGTCATTATACACGAAATTTGGTAAATATAATTTATATGTATAACGAAAATTTTGAAAATTTTTAAAATCTTTATTTATTTAAAATGCAATTTAATGCATTCCAAATCATAAAATTCAATATTCTAATCGATATGCTTATGTATTTGTAATTATCGTATATGTTCACCCAATCTTTTTATAGATTGAGATTGCCATTATCACCACTATCATAATAATATTATATTAAATGCGGTTCGATATAGCGAAATATGGAAAACCGAAAAAAAAAATTTACAAATTAAGAAAACCAAATATTCTTTTTTTAATAATTTCTGGACACGAATCAAAAAGGATGTATAAATTATATTGAATGTAATGTAGAAGAAATGAATATTATTAAAAATTTAAAATTCATAAATTTCATATATACATAATGTATGAGACATAGGTACGTGTGAATGCTGATTTATAATATTTAACCTTTGAAACAAGAAAAACCAAAAAATTAACGTTAAAGAAAATATTTATTCGATTTTTTTCTTATATTTTTGCGAATTTTTTTTTTTTGTTCTTGTTTTGTTGTAAAATTTTTCATTTGAAACTCTTTAATAATGACTTAAAGTTTTTATTTTGTTTGTGTTTATTTTTTGTTAAAGAAATGTGTACACATTTTACATTTAACATTTTCTCTTTTGGTACCAACGATGAACAGGTTCTTTAAATCCTAATTCAGATGTCGTTCTTTTATATATTTTGATAATAAATATAAAAAACCAAAAAAGAAAAAAATTAAAAAAATAAAAAAAAATTGTATAACGAACAAAGATACCAGTTTGAATTTAATTTTTTCTTTTCCATTCTTCATTTCTTCTTTTTATTATTCTTAAATTTTTTATTTTTAATTTTTGTTTTTTACTTTCTTGTTTTCATTTTATTTTTACGCTTTATTTTCTTTTTCTCAACCCGTTAACCGTTAAGAAATTTCGCACTCTCTCTCTCTATATATATAGTCCAAAATGGAAAATACAAAAAAATAATAATAACAATAATAATAAGAAGCAGAAGCAAAAGAAAAATAAAATTCTAAAATGTTACACGTATAAAAACAATTCTATATAATTGTATTACAAATTTATATATATATATATATATATGTACTTATATATACATATATTCATATGTATACATTGCATATTTATTATAATTACAAATACATAAAAATATATACAGGTTGTTTCACAAAATATGAAGCAAATAATTTTTTTCAACAAAGAATTTTAATATGGTTGGAATCCTGGAAGAGCGCAAATATGGAAATTATTAAGTTGCAATCGATTAAAAAAAAATAGATCCAAGTATTCTTCCTTCTAAGTAAGTTTTATAAATTCAGTTTTCTAGGAAATGTTGGTCAAATTAAAAATTTTTCTTTTCTAATCATTCCACAAAAATTATTTGAAACTACTCTCATATGAGAGAAATATACCCTGTGTATATAAATATTTTTGCATTTATAATATATTTATTTGTATATATATATTATATAGAATTTATATAAATATATTTATATTCGTATTATATAATATTTATAATGATATAACGGTAAAACATGTAAAATCTTACTATTCAATACACCTTCCTTTTTTTTTGTGTTTCTTTTCTCTCTTCTCTCCTAAAATATAAAGAATAATTATATATTCTGTTATAATATATTTAAATAGTATGTATTTATGTATGTACATATGTGTATAATATTTTTTGAATGTAACAGGATATGTAAGTATATATATGATATATATATATAAGTATATTTTAAGATATATTTTAGATATTTTCGTATAGGATATGAAAAGTCCTTTTGTATAAATATATATATACATACATGTATATGTATATATAGCAAACATATATCCCAATTTTATGAAGGAAAAATTTTTAACATTCCTGTCGTTCTTTTCTTTCCATTTTTTTTTTCTTTTTTCGGAATTTTTCCTCATATTATTTTTTTTTTTTTGTTCTTTATTTCCCTTTAAATTTTTCTTTCTATTTAATTTTATACTCATACAAAATATTTTATATAATTTTTATTTTTTCATATTAAAGTTTTTCTTAAATGTTGTATATCCCCTTTAATATTTGTATGATAATTATTTGTACGAAAAAAAATTTCATTTTTCTGTGCGAAAAAAAAATATTACACTTTATTTTGTTTGTGTTATAAAAACTATTATAAAAATATTACAGTTTTATTAATTTTACGCAGAAATATTTTTAAAATTTCTGATTTAATTAACGATATTCTAATTAAGAAGGCTCAAAAAAAAGGTAATTATTAAATTGTAAATTTTTCAAATCTTCTTCAAAAGGATAAAGGAAGAGGCTGATGTAAAAAATTAAGTAACTATTTCGTTTTATTATGATAAGCGTTCCATTTTAATTTAGAGAGAAAATAGTGGATTTGTTTTTGATTAAATTTATTTCGGGAATTATTTGAACTACTTGAAATAAAATTTTTTTTGCAATAATAGCAATTTCTTATTATTTTAATTTTAAATATTTAATAAGCGGCAAAATGATCTTAATTTTGCCGCTTATTAAATATTAAAAATGAAATTTGTTATAGCCATTTAATTTTCTTTAAATAAAAATTAGAGCTGTGCTTTGTTGGTTTTAAAACTGTATATATTTTGTTTAATTAAATAAATTCTAACTATTAATTTTAAGAGTTTCTATAAAAAATTTAAGGCGTTTTCAACTCCATGATTCTTACAAATAGCTGTATAAGGTAAAATCAAGAAATAAATATATCAGAAATTATAGTAATGAGTCATTAATTCTGCATTTTAGTAAAACTTCTTACCAAACTTCAATTAAAATTAAATTGTTTCAAATTTCTAGTTAATTAAATAATTATTAGTTAATTTAATCTTAAAGCAATAGGTAAATACTTACACTATCCTAATATAAATTTATTTTTTATTCTAAATTTATTTATAAATATTAATATGAAAGTCATTTGAAATTAATTATTATAAAATTTCCTTAAGATTTCCTTATTATAATTATTAATTTTTTATAGAAACAATTAAAATGTATAATTAATTTCTTATTTATAAATTAAAACACCATAAATTCTATCTGTTATATATATATATAAGAAGCGTTATATTATTATTTCTCAAGGAGGTTATTCTTATTATTACACAAAATCCTTATTATATTATGTGCACTTATTGTAAATAATGTGATCTAGACAAGTAACTAATAATTTCTTTAAATATTATTTTTTTAAATTATAACTTGACAATAAACAATTATAAATTAATTACTCATATACATTTACATTATTATTATAGATATACTTAAATAATAATAATAATATTTTGTTCGTTTGAATAAAATTACAACAGGAAATAATCATTACACTTTCAGAATAAAAAAAAAAACAAGAAATAAAAAAATAACAAATATTTTTTTGTTTTTACGCGCACTCAAATGAAATTTCCTTTCGTTCAAATTATATCCTTACGCTTATTTCTAACAATAATTTCTATATATATATATATATATATACGTATATAATATGAACTATAAATCTATACAATATTTTAGAATAAAAAACATTAAATTTTAATCTATGCACATATAAACATATACAAATATTGATAATATAAAATCTGTATATGTATATTTGTTTGTTTGTGTGTATATAAAATTTTGTATAATTTTTCCCTTTAAAAATAGCCGCCCCAAACCGTTCATTTTGGAATTTCAATCGTTGTTCCTTTTTTATTTTTATTTTTTTATGTTTTTATTTATTTTTCTTGTTCTTGTCTTTTTATATTATAAGTATATATGGTGTCGTTTTAGCTGTTATATTATATAGCTAAATATATAATTTTTCCTTTTTTTTGTTTTGTTTTTTTTTTTTTTGCTTTATTTTCTTTATGTTCATTTTTGTTTTTGATTTTAATCCCGTCATAGAAATATTTCTTATGCTTATAATGTGCTATGGTACATTCTCCTGCTGCTCTTTACTGCTGTTGTTGCTGCTGCTGCTATTGATGATGATGCTGATACTATAGTATTCTTATAATATTATATTTTTCTTGTTGCTGTTGATTATTTTTGTTATTATTATTGTTTTGATATTCTCTTCTGTATATATGCATACATATATAAAATGTTAAAATGTTATACTTTATATTATATATGTATACAATAAAATTATTGTTATGTTTATATACATTGTTATTATTATATTGTGACAGAGTTTTTTAATAATTAGAATGGCGAGCCTTGAAAATTTTATATATATATATGTAAAGGTGCAATTTAGTAATTCAGACTTGAATATTGCAGTACTGAATGGTTTTTGCATAAATAGTTCAGCTTAATTTTTGTAATGACCAAACCGTGTAAAAATGTAAGTAATTTATTCTACAAAATCTTGTTTGCAGTAAAAAATCAACAACTTGGTGTATATGAATATGAAAAACATGTTATAATGTATAACAGTTATAATGTATAACAGTTATAATGTATAACAGTTATAATGTATAACAGTTATAATGTATAACAGTTATAATGTATAACAGTTATAACGTAACAGTTAGAAATTTACAATAATTTTACAGGTATATTATAAAGGCCTGAAAGCCAGGATAAATTTTCCTTAAATATTGGCTATATAGCTATAATTGTAGCATTGAAGAAAAAATGTTATTCAAGTCTGATATTTGAATATTGATATTGTGAGTACGTATGTATGTATGTAAATATAATAATATATTATATTTCAAAATATGTAGGTTTTAATGTAGAATAATAACGGTTATATTATCAAATATAATATGTATGTATATGCATGTATTTAAATAGATGTAGAATTTATTTTAAAGGACGAATGAACGAACGAACAAACGAGAAATTCTTTAAAGTGAAATAAAATTTTTTCTTTTATTTTTTGTTAATTTTCTTTTTTCTGTTAATTTTTTGTTATTTTATTCTTTCCTTTTGTTCTTGTGTCTTTTTTTTTTCTGTTCGTTTTTTTGTGTGCATTTTTCTCTTGCCCTTTTTTGTACGTTTAATTTTCATTTTACTTTTCTTTCTTCTTGTTTTTTTTTTTTTTATCCTGAAAGAGCAGTCAGTCTTTTTTGTATATGTATATACATATACGAGATAACATATACTTTGTACAACAATGTTTTATAAAGAAAACTTTATATATTGGGGATATTTTTGCTCTTTAAGAGCCTTTAAAATACGACAATGTTCACCATGAGTTGGAATATTGGCGATGCCATATACTGTGTTTTCTGTTATTGTATTATGATGCTCAGTGTGTTAAACAGCAGTAGAGTATATACACCAGATCAAATTCTCTGATTCTCTGATTTTATTCTTCATATAATTTTTTTTTTTTGCTGTTTTTTTCTTCTTATTCTTATTCTTCTTCTTGTTGTCCTTTATTGTTTTTTTTCGTGTTTTTTTGTTTTTTTTTTATGATTTTGATTTTTTGTATTTTAGAAAACTTTAAGTCTTTAAAAATTTCAATTTTTTTAGGGTAAAAAATGATAAAAAGAAAAAAAAGGAAAACGTATAATATAAAGCAAAAATGTTAAATTTTTCACAATGTATGCACATTCATACATACATTTTGTCATATATAAAAATAAGTATGTATATATGTATATGAATATGTGTATATGTTTGTTCATGTGTTTAAAAGAAGAAAAGGGAAAATGATAAAAACAAAAGTCGAATATAAAATACAAAAAAAAATAACAAAAACAAAAGAGTAACAAAGAAAATTTACAGCAACAGAAAAAGAAAAACACAAAAAATAACAAAAATGTTAAAGAAATAATACAAAGGTATACAACAACAAAAATTATAATAACATAGAACGTATACACAAAAAAACAGCAAAAGAAGAACTATGGAGCAGAAAAGAGAAAAAAAAAATGAAAATAATGTAAAAATTAAAAAATAACAAAAGAGAAGAAGAACTATAAGGAGAGCATAACACAAAAAATATTTAGGATATGCGAATAAATATATTTATGTATGAATGTATGCTTATCTATAAAGTATACATACTCGTAAATATATATTTTATATTATTATTATATAGGGTATAGAATATTATAGATTTGTTTCTGATAAAATGTTAGTACATATTATATGCAAAATGAGTTTGGCAAAACGAGGCAAGGCAATGCAAAGTAAAGCAAAGGAATATAATGTTCCCTTGTAACTGGGGCTATACATATTATGAATGGCCATATTATATATGATATACAAATATGCGAATATATCATCGTTATACATATATTTGTATGTAATATTAATTTTTTTATTTTTTAGGAATACTATAACCATTCATATCAGTAAAAGTTGGAGAATAAAAAAAAAACATAAGAACAATAAAAATTTATAGAAAAAAATAATAACAATAATAAGAAAAAGAAGAAGTGTATAACGAGTTTTAAGGAACAAAAAAAGGGTCGAAAAATTTCCAAAATAATATAAAAAAAAATAAGAAAAAGAAGAGTAAAATAACACAAAAAATTAAAATCATTTTTGTTATAATGTGTACACATAACGAATTCGTCAACATAGAGATTGTTATGTTAGAAAGTAAGAAAAATCAAAACAACAAAACAAAAAAAAATGGCAAGTAAAGTAAGAACACTGTTATAACAAGAGAAAATAAAAGAAAAAAACAAAATGAGGATGAAAAATATTTTGAAGTTATAAGATAAAATAAAATGGATGTTGATATAGGTAAAAAAAAAATCTGATATATTTACAAATATCTATGTAATGCAAATTTTCATATATATATCACAAATAGATTATATATATAACACAATTAATATGATATATACAATATAATCATTATATATGAAACTGTACTATTGTATAACATGAATAAATGCAATGGTAATTCAAAATCCTTTACAAATCTAAAAGAGGAAAAAAATTATACAAAGTGTACGCATACATTTTTTTTATTCTGCATACTAGCCTAAATTGTAAGCATAATATGAAAAGCAATTAAATTGAAATTATCCTGAATGCCATGGATGAATTTGTAATTTTTTTTTTGTAAAATTTTAAAATTTTTTAAAATATTTTTTGATATTCTTATAGCTATGCATTATAAATTTTTTGAATATTTTAGTTATATCTATAGGGTTTTCTATCAAAACATGATAATCTATACATCTTTGGGAAAAAAAGTTATGAAAGCAGTATTAGTTAAAATTTTTAGCACTATCTAATGCAAGAAAAAAAAAACATTTAATTTTTTCAGTAGTTTTAAAAAAAAAAAAAATCCTTGAAGATTGTTCCAAAAATTTTTCTGACAAAATTTTATATCAACTCGAGATGATATTTCTGACTCAAATTATATACACTATAAGAAGTCATTGAAATTACAGATATGTCATATTATACATTTTTTTTTACCATTTCGTTTCAAGTTGAAATTGAACATATCTGAACATATTCATTTGTAAGTTTCATATTGAAATGCTCATGTTGGTTATTTTCATATAGGTAAAACACACATTTGTAAACCATCTTCACTAAATTTTCACCAGTTAATGTTTTAGTAAAATAAAAATAACTTTAAAAAAAAAATTTCAATGTTGTTTTACTCGAAATGGCGAAAATATAGATATCATGCTCTGACAGAAAACCCTAGATATATATAAATTAATTTTAAAGGGAAATATATTGAATTTTGGGTTGATTTTTTCTATATATGGAAAAAGATATTAAAAAAAAATAATATTAAGATTCTCTTTAATATATTATATAAAAATTAAAAATATTTCTTAATTTTAAAAAAATAATTGTATAAAATTTATTAATAAGATTTCATGTAAAGCCAAAGGTTTAAATTTCTATGCATAAAATACTATGTATACGTATATAGGAAAAATATTGCAATTATTGTAAAATTGTAAAAAAAATTTCAATTTCTAAAAGCAAAATTAAAATATTATTTTGAATTTATTGAAAAGTTATAGCTAGATTAGTAATTTTTATAAAAATTAATAACAACTTCTTTTCGAAAATCAAAATTTCAACAAATAATATCTTGTGAAAGAATTTTAAGTGTGCACATTTCTTATCTAAATAAATCTTAGTTCAGAGTACTTATTGAAATTCTTATGTTTGTTTTTTTTTTTTTTTGGAAAATACTTAATAATTATTTGTAAAGGTTTTATAAACTAATTCTACTACAAAATATACATGTAATGTATATATATTATGTTTTACATGAATTTATTATATTATGTTATGTTAAAATAACAGATATGCAATATTATTATTAAAGGTATACAATTTTTATATTGCATATACTCATATATTTTGTATAAATGCAATATATATATACAGTAAATATGAAATATATAAACAACTACTTTTGTAAAGAAGCTCCTACACAAAAATGTTTACGGTCCGATTTACGATCAAATTGATTTTCCAGAATTTTTATGAGTTTTTAATTTAGAAGCGTTAGTATTAAAAATTTATAAAAAATATAAATGTAAATTACTGTAAAGAAATGTGAATTTGTAAATAATTTATTTATACCTCTGTAGGTCAGTTGGTAGCGTATCTGCCTAGAAACTGGTAGGTCATTGGTTTGAGTCCAGTTCTAGAAGAAAATTTTTTTTAATTTTTCTGCTTTAACTCGTCCCTTCCATTACGTCATCTATCTGTTCTGCAGTTGTATGACGATATTTCCATTAGTTATTTTTATAAGAATTTTAAATAAATGATAAACAACTTTACGTTGTATTGGCCATTATTAATATAAATAGACATTTTTTTTAAATGCCTCAAAGTAAAATAAGTAAAATTTTAATTTTCGAACCTTATTATATATAGAAGCTTTACACATTACATTCTTTTTATTATTTCTTTAAAAATAATTTTTTAAAATACAATTTCGTATAGAAATTTACATCTCCTTGTTTATATATTGTCTATGATTGGAGGTTATAAAATATGCATATAAAATATTATTTTAATATACATAGATATACCTAAATATACATACATATATTATGGAAATTTTTATATTATACATGTGTAAATTTTATTTATATAATAGTGTGTGTGTAAGATTTTGTTTTAATGTTTTTCAAATGTATAATTATAATCTATATAATATGAAATTGTAATTTACGATAAGAATGTCAAATTAATAATTAAATACTAATTTGCTGTACCTATACAGGTATTATTTAAAATTTGATTTACATTACATATAGAATTGCATTTATAGATTAGAAAACTAAATTTAGTCAATTTTTCGAAGAGTTTTGTAAAATTTCTTTGAATATTGTCGAAAATTTTTAAATGAGTGCAGAAAGTAAGATATAACGTGTATTCATCATTATTACTAAATAATAGTAGTAATAGTATATTTGAATATATGTTTGTTATACATATCTTCAAAAAAATAATAATAATCAACATTGAAATGGTTTTTTTTTATGTTACGATATTTTATACTCTTATACTATTTACACATAAAATTATAATTTAATTGTAGCAAAAGGTAAAATGGTAAATTGAAAGAGAAAACAAGCGTACAGGTGTATCCCATTAATTGACGTTCTTTTCGTGGTTTTCATCACCACACATATGAATATTTTCGTATACATACATATATATGTATATTGTAATATATTTATGTACGTATACATATTATATGTATATAAAATATATTGGTAACTGATATTTAAATATACAATGTATTTGTATAATATGTAGACGATTGTGTATTTCTAAAGCGTATTTATATATAGGTATATTTGATATAAAAGAAAATAAACATTGGTCTACCAAGTGATTTGTGGTTTTGTGACTGGTGTTTTAATTATTAAATGTAAGTATATGCATATACATTGAATAGAAGGGAAGTCAAAATCAAAAGAAACAACAAAAAAAAAACCCAAAAAATTATATTAAAAGGTGAAGAATTTTGGATATTCATAACTATAAATATAAAGCCCTCAAAGAAAAAGTAAAACACAAAAAAATATATAAAAATACGTACCCAAAGAAAAAAAGAGTTAAAAAAAAATTTTGTTTTAGTACAGAAAGTTTTTTTTGTTTTAAAAAATATTTTGAAAAATTTTACAATATTTTTTCTTTTTCTATACACTTGAGGTACCTTCCAACTCCATTCTCAATTAATTTAAATGGAATTTTTGATTCTTATCAGATATGAAGAAATGCATGTATTCATATGCATATTCAAAGGTACTAAATTATGTGTAGGAATGTACTAAATTATGTATAATGTTTCTTTTAAAATAAATTATTAATTTAACAGTATTTTATTGTTATACGAAACCAATGTTGAAATTTATTAAAATTCCAATTATGAGCTTTTATTTAATATCAAAATTTTACTGAAATATGAAGTGAATTTTTCATGATCGTCATTGTTACATACATCTACATTCGTATATAACATATTGTATTCATATAACATTTCTTTTAAATAATATTCTACTGTATATTTAAATAGTTAAAATTTAAAAGTGCTCATCTGCAATGTTGTCATAATTAAACTATGATTTAGCTCGAAATTATGTATAACAATAAATGAGGTATATTTCTGTTAAATACTTCATCCTAATATTTTATATTTCTGGAGAGTAGAACGAAGACTAAGAAGTGTATGGAGCTAAAGAGTTAAATACGAAATATAGTGGATTTTATACGATAATCTCTTACAAAGCAACTTTTAAAGCTAATTTTCTATTTTTGTTTTAGAAATTTGAACAAGCTTACAACTGAACAACAAAACAACTAGGTGCCGAAAGTTAAAATTTTGCATTTATGGAGAAATGAATATAAGAAAATATTGGTATAAATAAAGATTTATTAAAGTGTTTAGAAACTGAATTTTAAATTTTAGCAGCATACGCTCTAATAATCTAAAGGTTTGCAAAAAAATATTTCAAGAGAAATGCGAAATTCTCTTAAAAATAAATTTTGTTTTGTCGCCTATAAGTAGGCTATTTTTACTGATAATTGGATTTTTAAGTTTTTCTTTGTAAATTTGATATCAAATTAATGAAATTTTAAGAAGTTACAAATTATCGGGGTTTTACTATGTTTTTTATAAATATGTTAATATTGTTATACGAATAATACCTACCTATACACATACAACATAATATAATTATTCAAATTAATTATAATACGTATATAATATAAATATTATATTGATTATAATTTATTTTCAAAAACTGATTTATTTTAAAATTTCGAAAAAAAAATATTAGCTATATTTATCTTTCTTATTAAAATGTTAAATAATACTTACATACATATATATATATATATATTATTTTATAATAATTTATGTCCACTGCCGCATATAGTTATGAATCTAATGTGTTACCATATAAAGTTATGTCGATTTTTGATAAAACAACAAAATTTATAATTATTTATATTGATTCTGAATAATAAATTTTAATAGTTGAAATTCAATAAAAGACTAATAGAATTGATTTTAGGGTTAAAAAAGAAATTATATTTTACTTAAAGATTTTTTTGTTTCACTTTTACATAAATTATTTGAAATATTTGAAAATTAAAAGCAATTTAAATGCATATATACTTTACATATATATTTCTGCGTAGATAATAGACCTTTTCATAAACACAACATATCGCGATACATAGTAGAAAACCAGTTACATTCATGTTCATAAAGAAAATGTTGCAAATTAAATTTAATATTAAAAAATTGCTAAATTATCAGGAATGAAGTTTAATTGTTATGAATATGGGCGGAGTCAAATATTTTGCTTTATATACAATATTTAAAAATATATTGCATATTCATTACGTATTTAATTTTTCAGTATTGCGTTTAAGAAAATTTCCATTATTTTCACATTTGAGCTGGTTTTTTTGAAAGTGGTATAAGTCAACTTTTTAAAAAGACTAAGTTAATGGTGATTTTGATGAGCTATAGACACCTTATCTCCACAGTTACAATCACAATTTCAATAGAGTTCTACTTAAACATAAAACAAAGAAAATATGTTATTATTATGTGAATATTTTTGAATTGATTCAAATGCAAACCTTAAATATCTTAATATATAAAAAAAATGGACTTATACCACTTTCAAAAAAAACAGTTCTTCATTTAAAATTTTGCAAAAAAAGGGTTTTAGATTAAGAAATTAAATCCTTACTTGTATTTTATGTGTTTTATTTCATAATGAGAAGTAGGAAATATTAGAGGTCAAATAAAATTTTGTTATCTTTCCTTTAACCAGGTGCATACTATTCTAATTGTGTTAAAATAATGTAAAATTAATAATAATATATTTGAAATATTTTAATAGTTTTATTCAATTTTTAGCCTACTTCATTTCTGGGAGGAATAAAGAACAATCGTAGATAACTATGCCCCAGTTTCTTGTGTCATTCAGTTTTCAAATAGATAGATGACAAGCCGGTATTTTTCTGTTATTTCATATTGGATATTATTGGAAATATAGTAATTGATTAGTGACCTGATAGTCTTAATAATATATTATGTAATGTATTTAATTAAAACATAATGAATGCTTATAAAAAATTATGATCTTTTCTTCTCTTAAGAATTATTAAGCACTTTCTACAAACAAAAATTTTCAAATACACAAAAAAATTCCGAATATTTAATTTTCATATTTAAATTCAAGTACTTAACTTAATACCAAAGTTATAAACAGTAAAATATTCAATTTTAATAAACTATTATAAAGCAATTGAAACTTTCTATATAATATTTCTCTTGGTTTTTCTTTAAACTTTTTCAATATTACAAAAAAAAAAAAATATTTAAATTTATTTGAAATTAATTTCATTTTTTTTTTTTTTATTTGATATATTATCAAAAATGATTCGTGTTTTTCACCAAAAACAAAAAAAAAAACGAAAAATTAAGTCAACAAAAGAAACACACCATATTAAATATTAAGGCAAAACCAAGAAAAAAAATAGATAAGTGAGATAGGGGAGATAGGGAAAATTGAAAATTCTTTATATTTTTATTTTCCAAAAAAAAAAAAAGCCAGAGAGGGCGATATTGAAATATTCATCAGTAAAGTCACGTAATTTCATTTTTATATATAGAGACAATTTTTTTAAGGAGACAAGAGACCGGAGTTTATCATATAGAATATAATAATAATAACAATAATAATCATAATAATAATGGTATTGAATAATATAGTAAAAATATAGAAAGAAAATAGAATATAAACCATAAATAGTATATTGTATACAGAGTTAGTATATATAGTACAACACAGTAGTAATATAAGTAGATCCAAATACTTATAGAATATAGTGTTCATATATACCTATGCTATATTGTAGAGTGGTTAAAAGAGGGAGTGGAATTGCGTGTTCTTTGAATATTTAAGGAATTTATTTATTCTCTTTTTTTTTTTTTATGTTTTTGTGTTTTGTTTTTACAGCTCTTTAGAATTTTTTTAAGAGTGAAAATTAAAAGTTTTCTCTTTTTTATTATTTTCCTATTTATATTTTTTTATTTTTTTCACAATTTTCTTTTCATTGTGTCAATATAAAATAAAAATGAAGAAAAAAATAAAAAAAATAAATAAGTGAAAAAAATATTAAATGAAGTTGAAAACGCGAAGAAAATATTGAAAGAATGTAGGGTAAGGCATAACGCTTATATGCCATAAATATTTTATTCTTATATTGTACATCTAGTATATGGAAAAAGGGGAAAAAAATATGAAATATATAGGCAATTTAAGAAAATAGAAAAATTTTCATTTTTTGACAGAAGACAATTAAAAAAAAAATTTTTTTTTATATTTTCTTTTTCTTATTCTATATTTTTTTTTTGCACGTGTTTGTGTGTATTGTAAATATTTAATCAACAGATTAAAAATATGATTAAAAATGACATATCATTGACATATTTGGAAAATATCACAAAATTTAGAAACTTTTGGAAATAAATTTGAATATTTTTTTTTTTTATATTTTCTTTGAATAAACTCAAATATCTCATGTATAGATGATTATTGCATTATTTTAAATTATATATGGATTTGCTTACATGCGATTGTTATCAAAGACGTATAAGGTATAAATATAATATGGGCAAAATGTTGACTATATTGATGGTATGCATAAATAATAAAATATGATATTAAGAGAAGATATGATTAGGAGTGGTCAAAGTTATATTATAGGGATATAAATTTAATGAGTAATTTGCAGTTTTAGATATTCCGGTTATCAGAAATTGTCAACACGGTGTTTTGAAGAAAAAATCTAAGGTGACTAATCTGGTAGAAATTACAGTTATATCTAAATAATATATAGAGGAAGGTTTTCAGATAGATGTTATCTATGCCGACTTTAGAAAGGCTTTCGATTTTTTACGCATTTGATGTAATCATTTTGAAGTTGAAATTTTGGCTATCAATGTAGTCATTTGGGATCAATGCTATTTATCATTGCTGTAAATAATGTTACTTTTATTTTGCAGTGATGTTTTAATTAATGCTGATGATATGAAAATTTTTAAAAAGATCAGTTATGTAGGTGATATAGTTTTTCTTCAAAGTGATTGAGATAATTTTAACGGGTGGTGAACTTAGCGGTAACAACTTGAAATTTGATGTAAACAAGTGTGCACTTCTAGATTTGTAAATTTGCTAAATTGTTGTAAACATGTGTTATTTTAGTCTGAGCCAACCGGTAGTGTCAGATTATACACTAAATAACTAAAGTTTTGATTGACTCAGGGATCTGGTTGTTCGCTTCGATGGTAAATTGATGTTTGCTAAGCAATATGGCTACTTCTTATATGAATCTGATCCTTATATTTTGAAGTCCCTGTACTCATCTCTCAATTTTTCTTATTTGGAATACACTTCACAGGTTTGATCACCTCATTACAACGTTCATACTAATAGGATTGGGTCAATTGAAAAAAAATTCATTTGCTTTACGCTTCCCCCGCCTTCTTTGGGATGACTCGTGAGAATACGCTCAAATTGATTAACTTATCGATATTAAGTAAGAGATGTGATCTCTCGGATGTGATGTTCATCTTGCGACTTATGAAAACTGACATAGTCTGGTCGGACACAATAGAATCATCGTTTCAACACAAATATTAGACTTTGTTCTCCTGATCTTTTTGTTGTCCCTTTTCATAGAAAAAATTATTGAAAATTTGAGCTAGTCAATAGAATGCTGAATCTGTGAACCAATTCAAGAACATAAAATAAAATAATTGTTAGGATTGAATAATTCGGGATAAAGTTGCAAAGAATTTATTTTGATTTTTTTTTTGAGTTGTACTTAGAGCATTTGCATGTTTTCTTAAACATTTATTTTAAATGCTTTATGATAAATTAAAGAAGCTTATAATTTAATTGTAGGATTCATAGTAAATCATTTTTATAATTCGAAATACGTGTAAATTTATTTGGATATATCTCAAAAATGATAGAAGCTATGGTATTTGCAATTTCGCACAAGCAAATGTACTGTTAGGGCGGTTATATTTAATAAAAGTCGTTGAAATTTCTCGACTGCTTATAGCTGCTGCCATACAAATTAATAAGTAATTTGTCCATAGCCCAGAAACCATTAAGGTTACAAAGCTGAATTGGTGGAATAAGGATTTGGTGTTATGGCCATCATTTTTAGTAAAACGCTTTTAGATTGGACGGGTTTATATGATAACTACCATATATGTATAAAATAGCACTAGAGACATAAAAAGGTTGTATGAAAGCAAGAGGTTGTATGAAACTGTATGTTAATTGTATGCAACATTTAAAATCATTTATTCGTACGGGTATCATAGAGTTGACAGGGCCGGGCTGACTATTTCTACTCTCGTTTAATTCATTTTTTGTAAACAGAAGCCTTTTTATGGTACTTCTATTTCTTAGAAATTTTAAAATTTTTTTTTTTTAATATTTGTAGTCAGTCCGATAATAAATCAAATTCGAAGTGAAAATTCTTCTTCCTTCCTTTTTTTCATATTCACAAGTATCATATTTCTTATTATAATAAAACCAAAAAGCAAAAATTGCAATCAAAGGCGCTAAAATACTACAAATATTTTAAATTTCTAAATGTTACCATTGAGTTTAAAAATGAATATATAAATAAATATATAAATAAAGATTTTAATTTTAAATTTATGTCACATTAAAATATTTTTTTTTTTTTATTAACGCCGGTACACCTTTATATAATTCCAATGCACTATTCTATAAAAATATTCCTATAAATTTTACTATGTGAAAATATAAAGGCCACTACATGTTATAATAGGGCCACCGCTGAGAGTTGATTTAATAAAAACAGAAAAAAAAAACAAAAACAAAATATAAATAACATAGAATGACTTATATACCATATACGTGTGTATGTTGGTATGTACGAATGCGTCGCTGAGCATACATTTATGGTTTACTTTTAATTTCATTTTTATTTTACTTAAATTTTTCGTTTTTTTTTTTTTTTTTATTTTTTAATATTGCAATTATGACAAGTGTTTACCAATAGGCTGTGCACCTCCTGTGGATTGTGTTAAAAAAACTGAAATTTATTTTATTTATTTTTCGTTTTTTTTTTTGTTCGAACATATTTTCAGTAGTTTTGAACAAGTCGATTAATAACTGTGTAACATACAAGTGTAAATTTTTTTGTTTTTTGAACGAAATATGATGCATGATAATATTGACATATCGTATGTGTATATAGAATATGTTATATGTATATATTGAATATGTATAAGTCATAAGGTCATAGATGAAATAGTGAAAAACTTGAATGGGAAGGTTTACTTTTTTTTCGCATATAACTTTTAATTTGATAAGTAATTTTAAATTGTTCAAATTGAAGAAGTATTGCGTGAATATTTTTTGTTTTATTTCATAGTAAATTTTAGGAAATAAATTAGAAATTTATTAGAATAAATAATGAAAATTCAATCATACAACTGCAAAACAGATCGATGACGTAACCAAAGGAACGAATCAAAGCAGAAAAAATTAAAAAAATTTTTCTCGCCGAATTGGGCTTGAACTTTCTATGTGGACGCTCTACCAACTGAGCTACAAAGGTATGAAGAAATTGCCCAAAAAAAAATTGTTCCTCACATTGTTTTATGGAGCAATCAATAGAGTCCAGTTCGAAGAGAAAAAATTCATTGTTGACATTCCGAAAAAATTATTGAAAAATTAAAAATAAATTTGTGTATTGCTATGGATATTGAAGTATACAAAAAATTCAAATTTCTAAAAATTTGGATGACATTTTGGGAATGTTATAAATGTTATATATTAGAAAATAGATAGGAAATATTAGGTCAACAAGGTATGTAAAGGATATGATATTAGGTTTCAGATTACCTAATCAAATTATAGAAATATATGATTATTCGAAATCTAATCATAATTGATTGTAGATGTGCTAAGTTTCATATTCCACTTAAACATCATTTTCAATTAACAAATTCATTGTCACGAGATTTTTAAGTCTCTCTGGAATAGGTCAAAAATACTTGACAATAATAAGCTAAACAATTGTTTTGGCAGGCATTTCGACTAGACAAAGAACTATTCAAAAATTTCTCCGTCAGTCACTCTTGGAATATATTTTTATTATTTTGAGAGACTAAAGATGATTATAGATAATTCAAGAAACATTTTGACGCTACAATGAAATTGTTCAGATTTTCAAATGTCTGTTAAAATAATATTCATTTTGTATGCTAAAAATCATCGCGATACAGGCGGGAACCATTTTAATAAATTTAATTGTGGCCATTATTGACAGTAACGTGGCAGACCTTTTTGACAGACGTAGCAATTAAGAGTGTATAGTATAATTTACAAGTAAGTATCCAATAAAAAAAAATTATGAACGTATCCTTGTTCCTTATGGTTAATTACACAAATTAAAAATTAATGGCAATAAAATCAATGAATTATAAAATTTTATGGTTTTAAGAATCTTTTTTCTTGAATTTTATTTTTGTTTACAAACAAAAATTCTTAAATTATTTTTCATATTTTCAAAATTTGAATATTAATTTTTGTTTATACAATAAATATTATTTAAATTTTTTTTTTTTTAAATGGAAACACATACACGTTGCAATTAGCCTCATTATTTAATCTTGCAAAAATTCGAATACGAAAAATTGCATAATTTATGCTTACAAATTACATACAAATGTATGTACGAGTAAGTAAGATGTAATTCAAATTTACATTAGCCATGCTTACAAATTCAGGATCTTTTTTAAAAAAAAAAATTGAAATAATATTTTCATAGCATTTTTTAATGAACATACACACAAATTCCCAAAAATATATTCAAATTTCATATGCAGATTTTCAAGATTTCGTAAAATATTCTTTATGCTTTTTTAAAATTATGCTAAATTATTCATTTATTTTTTGAGAAAACTTAATTATGAATTCTAAATTATTATTTTTATTTTTTTTTTCTTGTCAGAAATGACAAAAATTTTTCTAAAAACGCATTTTAAAATTTAAAAACAAATTTAAGAAAATGTGATATTTTTGGGAAATTTTTTTTTTTTGTGGGGAAAAGAAATTTCAACCAAAAACCAAAACATAAACTTAAAAGTCTACAAAATTTTGGAATCATACATATGTGTGAGTATACATATGTATGTATGTATGCGCAATATAAAATGCAGCGAAATCACAATTTCTTATATGAATCTCATATTCTCAATCATTCATCATATGTACGTACGTTATTCTATTCTAAAAAAAAAAGAAAAGAAGAAAGAAGAAGAATAAAAAATTAAAGGGAAAAAATCAGGATAAAAACATAAAATATATGGAATGGGGGTATAAAATGAATTGCATTGCATCCAAAAATAAAATAAGAAGAAAAAAAATAAAATTTTTTTATCCTATTCTTTAGTCTTGAATTTTTGAGAAAATTTAACTAAAATTTCTAATTTTAATTTACATACATACAAACACATGTCCTTATACATACATGTATAATAAATATAAACATTGTGTAGAACTTGTTCTATATATACAAGAATTATAATTATATGAAAAGAAAACATGAAGAACAACAGAAATAAACATAAAATTTATCTTCAAAATCATGAATCTTTACTCATTTTCATGTTTTGCAATTAGTTCATTCGATTTGATTTACAAATATGTAATTCGTATACATTTCAAAAAAAAATCCCTACATTTTCTAAAACATGAAATTTTAATCCCATACCCATATACATACATATATATATATCGTACTATATGAACATAATTTGCCCGTTAAATACGTTTATTTATGTAATGTATACGTTTATATATTATGTTTGTAACAAAAAGGACATTATAATTAGGGATGCGTATATTTATTATATTATTTATGGCGATTTCCATATAAAGAAATTTTTTTTTTGATGTAGGTCTTAAATATTGTTAAAGGAAAGACAGAAAAATTAAAAATTTAGAAAAAGTATAAATTTTGCATAATTACAGGCTAATATTCATTTGGAATCGTTTTAATTATTATAGAGATTTACAAAATGTTCTACATAAAATGAATTTATTTTGGGAATCGTAATTTTTTGTTCTTATTCAATTATTGAAAGACAGAGACAGGGATGTGAACTTTAGTAAATTTTTGAAGGAACGAATATGTGCTTAAATTATCTTTTCTATATGCTTTTTATTAATAACTTTTAATTTTTTAAGTTTCATATAACTGAATATTGCTCTAAATTTAGAATACCTGTATAATATTTAGAATCTTAGTGTAAGCTGGGTTTTTATATCAGTCGCTTAATTACTATGTTAGAACGATTTGGTTACGGAACATATTCAAAGAAATTTACAGAAGGAAAACACCTCTTTTTGAAAAGAGGCCCTCTATGCTGTAGCAAGTAATGCGTAAGTCAATTATTAAAAGTAATTTTGTTTTAAACAAGTTTAATACAAGTTAGAATTTTTGTTCCTTAATTATAGCGTGACCCAATTAATTTAAGTTTAAAAAATTAAGTTAAATTCAATCTGAACGTTTAGAAGCCCGTCTTATTTCAATAAAATCACAGGATGTAATTGAAAATAATTAAATGTCAAATTCACTTTTCCAAATTTTCATTTAAGAAAAAATTTTGGTTTAAAAAATTTTTAAATTTTGTAATTGAACACTATAAAGGCTTTTTTTCAATCTTTTGTAGCACAAAAATTGATGAATCGGAAAAAATTTTTTTTTTTCTCATATTTTAAATCAAGTAAAATTATAGTGTGGTAGGTACAATTAAAAAACAAAAAAAGAAAAATTAAAAGAAAAAAAAAATTTTTCCTTTTTGTTTTATTTTGTACATCCCTTATATATTAAAAATTTAAATATACGTGCATATTTAATTATGTATACGTGTAAATACTAATATATACATACATATATGCGCATATTATATTATTTTAATATTAGAAACTCTGTAGAAATCAAAACTAAAGAAAAATTTAAGACCATATACACCATAAGAACAAAAAATTAACAAAAAAAAACAAAGAAGAAGAATAAAAGAAAAAGTAAAACAAAATATAAAAATAATAATAATAAATTCTAACTTTAAATATCCTATTCCACACTCATATATATCAGAACGTATATTATAACACTGTATAAGATTCATTCTGATATACGAAATTTTATTGTATATAGATATATATGTTATATATACGATACGATTTTATAAATATGTTCTCGGCTATAAATTTTTTGGGCTCTATAGAATTTGAAATTCTTTTCAAAAATGATAAGAAACTATATATATGTACTATAAACGTTTTCTAAATATTAACATTAAAAAATATATATATATATACAAACAAACACACGTCTACATTTTGCGTATTTATATATCCATAATTATACGGAATTTGTATGTATAACTATACTATGTGTGTTTATGTAATACAAGTGTTTTATCAAATCCTATATATATATATATATATATATTATGCTAAAAATATAAGGTGTGTATGTGTATTTGTAATTACTTACTATACTTACAATAATTTATAATATAATGTACATACATACGAGTATATGTAAGGATGTATGAAAAAAACGTACAAGAAAATTTTTGAAATTCAAATCTATATCCTTGGAATTTTCTAATAAGAAAATGTGTATGAGAGCATACAATATATTTTTCATACAAATTTTTATAGGGATATGTGTATGTACATATTATATCTTTTAAAAATATGTATGTTTACACGTATATAATATTGTGAATTGAATTTATATGTGCACATATTAATAAGAATGAAATAGTCGGTCGGTCGGTCCGTCTCCTTATTATTATTTTTATTTTATTTCTTGTTTTTTATTTTTTTTTTTTTGCTGCTTTCTCATATATCATACCACATATACTTCATTTTGGTATATCATCCCTCTCTCTAATTTTTTTTCTTTTAGAATTTATTTCTTTTTATTTTCTTTTTTCTTCTTTTACTTTTTTAGATTTTAAGTTTTGGGATCTTTTTAACAGGAACAAAATATTTCGATTCAACGAATAAATTTCCCATTAACTATATATACTAGTATTTGGAAAGTAATATATCTGCTCGCTTCAAAATACGATATACGTATATACTTACTATGGTATATATATGTACGTAGATAAGTGATTACTGCTTATATATATTCATTTCTTATATATTTTATATACATAGGTATAAATATAGGCCGAGATAGATTGGTATGAATGCTCAAATTTATTAAGATAGAATTTACATTCATAATATAATATGTATAAGAGTTTGAATGAAATTTTAAAGTATAATTTAAAACAAAAATTCCATACTAGGAATAGGAAGAGTTACTAAACTGTATATATCAATATATATATATATATATATATATATAATTAATATATATATATATATAATTAATGAATATATACTATAGTACAATATATTTTACAATAATATAATTGCGCGAAATAGTATAACAGTTACATGTTTTAAATACATTATATTAATATTATAATTATGTACCAAATTAACAGAAATTTTCGCTTAAATTTAATATCATGCCCCTAAAAGTATGCTACAAAATAAATTTCAAATTTATGATTTTTAACAACAAATATTATTGAATATTATATTTATGAAGCTCATATTTAATAAATACAAAGCTTATATGGAGTTGACTTACCTGTTTCTTTGAGGTTTTTCAAAGAAAATTTATTTAAGAAATTAACTGTACTGCATATAGAATCATAGAGTAATGTTATGTTGCTGGTTGAATCACACATCGACTTTTCGGCAAAAAATGTATTTCTCAAACAAATAATTTTTAGAGAGATGTCTGTCTATCTATCAATCTGCTCGCCTATCCATTTTGCTGTGGATTTTTGTTTCATTTTGGGCTTAACAATCTTTTCAATACAATTTGCTTTGCCCATATATGGATTGATAAACTTTTGGACTATGATGTTTTAGCGACCTAAAATTTTTTACAAGCTGATTTTAAGTTTTCAACTAAGTTTTTAGAAAGTGATTAACGGATTTTGTAGAAATTTTATGCATAACTTTCCTAAAAAAATACGACGATTCAACTAATTTTCCAATGAAATTAAGTATAAGCAAATAGAGAGAAAATCAATTGATATCCTTGAAATTTAATATTTTAATTGGGGTTCGAATAAGCCAATTTTTTGAGAATATTAAGTTCGGAAACTGGACTTTCACTATGAAGTTGATTTTATACTTTTTGCCATATTTATTCATTAACATTTTTCTATCTATATTAACAAGAAGATTACTAGCTGTGATAGAATTACTTAAAATAAGTGTTTAAACAATATTTTCAAAATTTTATTCAACCTTATATCAAAATTCGGAGATTAAAAATTCAGAAAAAAAATGTGAGATGACTAGTACATGAACGACAACAATGAGTGGTCATATGTAGTGTGAATACTGAGTGAATCAGAAAAGGATAATTGATTTCCAAGGAAAAGGATTTTGTTGAGAAACAATATACTATATTAAAAGAGGTTCACAAAATTTAAATGTTGTTAAAGGGAAAAATAAAAACCAATAATTTTTTCAAAATCCGACGAACGATCACTTTAAGATCTACTGAATGTTTTAAAATCTACATAATATTTTCAACTTTTAACTTTGCGTGCTTAATTTCTATTTTTCATTTTCATCATATTTCAGTAGCATTATGAATCTAAAATTGCATTTTATAAGATATTTTTTTAATTATTTTATTTTTGCTATTTTTTTTAACTTTTTTCATTGAACGAATGTGCGGTGACGGGTATAAAAGCATGTAGAGAATTTAAGTAAAGAATGAGAGGAGAAAGAGTTCATCATCGCATAATATTAAAAGAGTGAAACTAGAAATGCTTACGTCTGGTACTTTTTTTTTATCCTTTTTTGACATCATTACGTGTACGTTTTTTTTCTCCTCATCTTATATTTTTTTTTTTTGTTATAAAATTCTTTTTCTTTTTTGCCTCTTATTCTTATTGTATTTTTTGAAGTTTTAAAATGCTCTACCAATATTTTTTGAATACTGGAATTTTCTTTACTTTATTCTTGAAAATTTTTTTTTTTTTTTCATATTTTAAAGAGGAATTTTTTTTTAAAGACATAATATGGGGAAGAGAGAAGAGAGAAGTAAAGTTAAAAATGACGAGAAAAAATATAAAACGATAAAGAGGACGAAATCAACGGAACAATATTAGCAAAAAAAAAAAAATAAGAAAAGTCAAAACAAAAAAGGAAAGAGAAAAAATTGGAATAAAAAAAAAGAAACAACAACAAATGTGTAAACAGCAGAAGATGAAGAAGTGAAAGGAAAAAATTATATGAGAGCAGAGTATAGAAGAACGCAACAAACAAACGGCAGCGATATTAAGATGATTCTGGATATTGCCGTTATTGATAATAATGATATTGATTATGATGATGACGATGATGATGATGATGATAATAATAATAATGATGATGTGTTTTAATTTTTTCCTACTCTTCTTCTTATATTTCATTTTTTCTCTCTTTTCTTCTTTTTATTTTGCTAGTTTTTAATACTTAAGTTAAAATGCAAAAACTATATAACTAAAAATATATATAGGCATAATATATAGTAAGTTTATGTGCAATATATATCTAATATGTTCTGTTTCTGATGATAATGTTGCTACTGGTGCTGCTGTTGCTGCTTTTGCTAGTACTGTTTGCTATTTCAGTTATTACTATTTAGCTCCTCTTTTTTTTTTTTTTTTTTTTAATTTTTTGGTTTTCTATATACTTTTTCTACTATAATCTAGTATCTAGTATAAACTATATAGATATATGAACTATTCATATATTATACTATACTATTAATGTTATGCTACTATTCTACATATACTGATAAAATTTTTCTCTTGCTATTCTGTTGCTGATATTTAGAATATCAGAATTTTCTTATTACTTTTGTTGCTACTATATAATGCCATCATACGATTGCTACTGGTATGCTGTTGCTTATGATATTGATATTAAATATTTGTAGACAATGTATACAATATATAGATTTTTATGCAGTTATTTATACAAAAGCATATACACAAATGTATATATGTTTATATTATACAGGGCTGTATTAAGGAATTTTAAACTTATAATTATAAGTAAAGATGCCAAAATATTGAAATTATTATCTAAAATTACCATGTTTTATACCCGAATTGCCATATTTTATGTCGCAAAGAAAAGCTGATTCAAAAAGCTATGCAACAATAATGCGTATAATTTATTGGTCAGAGGAACAGAAAGAGGTAAGAGTTTTATTTCGGAATCATTGAATATAGTTTCATGTAGTTTTCCAAACATGGCAATTTTAGGAAAATTTGATAGAGTTACTTCCTGTCAATATTTCACTCATAACTCCTGGTTTAAGAAAGATAATTGTTTTGAACAGAATATTTTTTTAACCTTTAAAATAAGGGTGACTCAATTTCGTGCTTCTTTTAGTTTCAAAATAACAAGCATTAAAATTTTCGAAAAATCCAATTTTATAAAAATGTTTTTATAAAATTCAAATTCATAGCTATTTAAAAATACCTTTATATTGCAAATAATTGAGTTTTAGAACCCGATTCGGAATGAAAATTTTATCTATTTTAGATCTTTAAATGCTAAGCATAATATCGTTTCATACCATTCTTAATCGTCCTGTAAAATGAGTAATACCTAATATATCTGTTCATATATTTATATTAGGTAAATGCTACAAATAATCTAACATGTATTTCACACTTTCGGAAGAAATTGGAAGGGTTATGCAGATCTAAAACGAAATCTAACTATAAAAATTGTCTATTCGGGGAATATTTGTAAATACGTTAACAATCTCAATTTTGTGATCCGACTAGCCTAATAAGAATTCAAAATTATGAAAGAAACTGAACCATAGATTTTACCTTCATGATATCGTGCATCGGGGCTCGATATCGAAATTAAGATTTTTAGTTTCTGGTAATTTTCAAAAACAGCCGTGTTGTCATTATTTATGAATATTATTTTCTTTTCATTTTTGCATTTTAGTGTAAACATATAATATATACATATATGTGTATGTGCATATGTATGCATGTTTGCATAAGTATGTATCGGCGTATTCTGATAATATTGCCTGCTTAAAAAATTTTTTTTTTTTTAATGTGTTCACTTGTCTTTTTCATTTAAGTAGGTATTTCTGCTTTTTATTCCTGCTGAACTAAAAAAACTTAACTGAAATGAAATAGCAAAGAAAAAAAAAACAAGGAACAAAATATAAGGAGCCAACAAAAATTAAGAAAAAAAAAAGGAACAGAAACGAAATAGAGAAAAAAAGTCAGAAAACACGGGAAAGAAAATATTTTCTGTTTTTTTTTCTTTTGCTATTCGGTACTGTTGGTTGCTTCGTTGCTGATAACAGACTCCTATAAAACTAAAGTACGTATACATTTTCTATACATAACTGATCATAATGTATGTATGTAGATATGCTTATATAATGTAGTATATGAATATGTAAAAAAAATTTATTTATATGGAAAATTTAGTAAATAAGAAAAAGCATCCCTAGAAATTTAGGATACAAATGTATGTATAATGAGATTTTATAAAAAAGATTATTTAAAAATGAGAAGGAAAATGAAAATATAGCAAAAACCAAAATTTTTTTTTTTTTTTAAATATCTAAAGCATTTATCCTTCGAACCAAATTCTTGGCATTAAAAATTAAAAAAAAAAAACTACGACCTATGGGATCATAAGTTTTTTTTTTCATTAAAAATGATGAGCGGTTAGGAAGAAAAATAATCAAGAAACAAAAATATTTTCATACCGAAAGTATAATAAAATCATATTTGGTAATCTGTGATTTTTAACAAAATGGAGATATCTGATAATGTAATACGATTCTAAAAATTATTAATTGTAATATTAAATTAAGGAAAAATATTGTGTCTTCTATTTGCTAGGACACGTACAGGCCAAGAACAAATATTTTTATTTTAAGTGCATTTTTTAATGCATTCATTTATAATATTTTATTCATTAAACCTTGTTTCAGTTTTAGAAATTTACTTTGTTGCAAGTGTCTATGTAAAATAATTTTATAGAAAAGTTTACTATAATAACGCAAGCTTTAAAATTTTAAAAATTCTTGTAATACAGTATGTATTCTAAAATTTTACAGGAAAGTAATATTAAGAATAATTTGGAAATTAATCATAATTATTCACTATACAGCTTTATTTACGATATTTAATTATAATCTCATTAATCCCACAGTAAATAAGTGAAATCCTTTTCCGAGTATAATTAAAATAAAATATTTAGATATTTAGAATCTCTTATTGAGATTTTTAATCGTTCAACTATAGAATTCATAAAATTTATTAAACTTACGGAAATTGAAGTAAAATTTTAAATATTGATGACACTTGTTTGAAACTTCCATAGGACCAGGTTCAGTTTTTGTTCCATATATCAAATATATTATTAATGAAATTCTAAATATTTGATATACATATACTTATTATCATACTCGTATATTAATTTAATTCTTACATTTACTTTAAATTTATGATAATGAAAATTAGAAAAAATTGTCTATAAATTTTAATGTATAAATATATATTTAATATATGTATAAATATATATATATAGGTACATTTATATGTAAATATGAATATTTGTATATACATATATATATATATATCATGTGTAACTAAAAATTTTTTATATCGTAAATTCTATAATGTTGAAGAGGAATATGGTTTAAAGCTAGAATTTTCATGTATATGTTTTATGTATTAGAATGACTATTTTAAGATTAATATACCAAAAAAATAATGCAAAAAAGAAAAAAATAAAGATAAGGAGATGAGAAAATCCAAGTAAAACGAAATGAAATGAAAATTTTCCTTTGATAATTTTTCATTTTTTTTTTTGTGCTCCTTTTTATATTTTATTTTCATTTTTTTAAGGAAAAAAAAAATATTATTTTATTTTTATTCACAAAACTTCGTTTTGAAGTTTTCACACACAATCACACACATGCATGTGCATGTATATATATTTATTTTTATTTACAACTCATATATCATATATAATATAAAACTTCATTCTAATTACATATATGAAATATTTCAATACATTATTATAGAATATTATGTCTGTCTTCAACCTGTGATACCAAAAAAAAAAAATAACACAAAAAACCAGAATGTGAACTTGTATTTCTGGTAATGACTTATGGTTTGATTTAAGAGCCTCAACACTCAAAGCGGATTCCATATAGAAATTCATTTTTAAAGTTATTTTATTTTCTCCTATAGGTTTTCTTTTGCACAAAATAAAAAATATAAGAAGATGAAAAATGAAAATTTTATATAACAGCACATATAAGTAGAGTATATATATATATACTGAATGTATATCAAATATATCAAACATGTTTGAATGCATGTTCATGTGTGATATAATATACACTAATGCCATATCACAGAATAATATACATTCTTACATACACAATATAAAATATAAGTTTATTTAAAAAAAAAAAAAAAGAATCCTTGAATGACATCTGAACAATAACCTTTATTTTTGTTTTTTTTTTCATTTTGCTTTCCCTTAAGAATAAGAAGATGCAGAAGAAGTGCATTACATGTATTATGTATAAATATATACATATATATATATACATATAGAATAATAATAATGACTCAAGTTCAATCAATGATCATTATATGGATAATGTTGATGATGATGATGATGATGATGATAGTGATGATGTGGTGAATATGGATATAATTTTTTGTATAATATTATTAAAAAATATAAAAATATATTGTGTATAATATAATAATGTTAGTAATATTGATAATGATGATGATGAGAGCAAAAAAAAGCGAAAAAAAAATAAAGAAATTAATTTTTAAGCTTCAAAATGTCTAAGAATTTCATCACCAGAGGATTTTTCATTATTCTGGGGTGAGAAGTTCAAAGTGAATGAAATAATCTAAATGGACGCATAAATATTGTGAATTTATATACAGTATGTATGGGTAAGTATAAACAAGTTTGTTTGCTCCTTTTTTTTTTCCCTGTTTCTTATTGATCGAAAACCGCAAATTTAATTCCATTCTTTAATTTGATAAAAGAAAAAAAAAGAATACTGTTTATAGGCAACAAAAAGAGAGAAAAAAAAAAAAACAATTTTTTTTTTTTTGAAATATTTTATAAAAAAAATTCACAATAGGGTTACCAATTATAAAAATTTTGAAATGCAAAAGAAGACCAAACATATTGGAACTTTTTCTTAATGGTTATAGAAAAATTTCTAATCAAAACTTTAATTTTATTTAATTTGAAGGGTTTACCTTTATTCATTTCCTAAAATTGTAAATTTACAATTTTTTAAATAGTTCTCCTGAATATATGCAATAAATTTGGAGATAAAAAAGTTCTTAAAATGCACATTGTTCTCCCAAATTATCGAAATTAAATGAATTGATTTATGTACAAATCATTGTTTTGATTGACATCAGAATTCAAACCATTGAATTTAATTTTTTTTTCTTGGGAACTGAAACGTTTTTGGAAGTGCCAACTTAAAATTATATGAAAGAAGTTGTCAATTAAATTGCAGCCGAACATGGTTAATATTACATAGAAAAATATCCAAGAATTTGTAGTTTTAAGCGAGAAATATTTGATTGAAATTAGATATTTTGATGTCGAGAACTACGTGATATTACGAGAGTTTCTATTAAGCGAGTTTTCTATTAAGCAAGTCCGAATATGTGTAAAAATACAGGGAGATGTTACTTATAAAAAATTTTGTGAATCTAACTCAGTTGTTATATTAAGCGAGGTTGATATTAAGCAAATATTTTGAATTATTTATGAAAATTTTTATGCGTATTTTAAATAACATAGGAGTCTCAATAAAATGTCCTTCTTCATTTCGGAATAGATTCGGTATAGATTCGGAATAAACACTTTCCCACTTTTTTCCCCATATGTGCAATCAGGAAACCTGTTGCATAATTAATTGTAAGGATGGTGTCTTAAGAGTTTTTATCAAAATATTTAAATTAAATACTAAATATGCTACGTTAGATTGTCCGATTGGTAAGCCCTCTGCATATTTTTCAGTAAAAAACAAAGATAGGAATGCTATACTGTATTCTAATTCAAAAATACAAAACAAAAAAATTTGAATAAAAAAAAAAATCTTAAAAAAAACGCGAAAATAAGAAAAAGCCGCTGGTTTTCAACACGACTATCCAATGTGAAACAAATTATGGTTGGCATGGATTTAAAAATAAAAAAACCAAAAAAAAAAACGAAGAAAATAAAAAAAAATGAAATAATTTTTTTTTTATTACCTACTTATTTTTTTTTCTTCTGTATTACACACCAAGGGGGAAGAAAAACATTCATTTTTTTTAATGTTTCTGTTTTTGTAATTTCTATTTTTTTTTCCACCTTAACACAACTTGTCTGCCTTTGTAGTCAATTTTCAAAAGAAATTATTTTTTTTTTCTTCTATTTGATTTTTGCTTTTTTACCACACAAGTGTAGTACATAAAATTCAATGAAATTGAATATATAAATTGGCCAGACTTGACTTTCTAGACACTGTGAAATTGTAGAATGCATTCTAAAAATAAATAAAAAAAATAAAAAAAAAGAGATTTTTTTATTCCAACACAAACAAATTAGCATACCGCAACGTATATTTTGATATTCAATTTCTTTCAAATCAATTGCAAAAGAGAAGTCCTACGAAATTTATTGCTTTTCGCATAACAGCACAATTAATTCACCGCACATACATTCTTTTTCTTACATTTTTTCTTCCTTGTTCATATATTTTTTGTTTTGTTTGTATTGTGTATGTGTGTATATCCTTTTTAAATGACTTGGTGTATTTTATCAGAGGTTATAGTGTTAAAATGTGGACATAAAACTTTCTAAAATGCCACATTTACACAAGGTATTTTTCTTTTACTTAATTTGTTTAAATTATCGTTTTATTTTGTTTTTTTATTGTATACTTTCAATTGAAAAGGTCAAGATTTGATAAGTGTTTTAAAGTCATGACAATAATAAATTTTAAATGTTAAGAAAAACAATAATTTTTTTTAAGATTATTTTACAATTATTATTGATTTTCATTAAGGTCTTTTTAAAGATAATTTAAAAATATAAGAGAGTACAATATGATACGTTAAAGGTATGTAAGGGTTGTGATAATTTTTCGCAATAAATTATGGATTACCAAAACAATGAGATTTTTGGTAAATTTGTCATGTAAATTATTGATAATTAAAGTGAATTTTGATAATCAAGTAAGCAGCTTTCGCATCCACCACTACGAATCTGAATCACGATAGTGAAATTATTTTAAAAATTTTATGGGAAGACCGTTACATAAGACAATTGCAAAGGTTTTTTAAAACAAAATTTTTCGAGCTGATTTCTTTGAACTTATTAAAATTTTGGAATTTAGTAAGTTGTGTATTTATATATTTTATAATGCTGGTTTATTATAGTGCTATTTATAGTTTTACCGTTCTGTTAATATTTCTAGGATCGAGTCTGTTCAGAAAATATTTCTTCGTTTCGCATTGGTGGATTAACTTGGTCCGTTCCTCTCAGGTTACAGCCATATGAAGAGATGTTATTGTTGTTAGATTTGCAGATGTTGCGCTCTCTTAGGGTAATCGCTGACGTGCTTTTTATTCACCAACTTTTTTCGGGTAACGTTGTGGTAGCAGGAGTATTTTAGGGAAAATTCGAACAATTTCAGGTTGGAGGTCTGTATAATTACAAAATTAATTACGAAAACTGTCTTCTGCATTTCACTTAAAAACTATTTGCAAAATGATAATTTACAGCATACATGTAATACTGTTAATACTTGAGTTTGCTTTTTTTCCGAAAAATGTTGAAAGTTTTTAAAAATTTTTATTAATTATAATTTTTTTAGAAAAAATATAATAAATTTTAATTTTAAAAACCCATAATTTGTCGGATATTAAAATATAATTATATTTTTCATCTGTACAAAACTTTATTAATAAAAAATTTTAAAATATTTATATAAACTGTTATACAGGTGTTTATGACAGCTACGCATAATATTGACATTCTTAAAACGTTCACATTCAAGTCAATTATACAACTTGCATCCTTATTTATATATATAAACTATAAGCCGTTATATATGTGTTCGTATATAGAGTTACTATATTGTAGATTATCTACAGACACACATTTTTCCTATTTAATTCAAATATAAAATTAAAATTTGCTAAAATATACAGAATTTGTTTTCTTTACCGTTAACATTTCACATTAACCATGTGTCTTGTTATTTTTTTTTTTTTTTTTGGAAAATTTTCTATGACTTTTATATTGTGATCATTTTAATAATTTTCTCGCTTCATTTATTCCTAAATATATATGTATATATATATATATATATATTTTATAATATGGATTATAATCATTATCGTTATCATCACAATTTAACTAAATTTTTATTCCATTTTTATTATTCAATCAAAAAGCATTATTATTATTGTTATTATTATTTTTTTTTTTCTTGTTATTTTATTTTCTTCTTAACTTTAATAGGATGATGAACGCTTAGAGTTCATAGAATCAAAATTTCTTATAAAACTATTTTAAATTGTTTTTTTTTTTATATTTTTTTTACTTTCTTTTTTTTTATTCTAATAAAAGTTATTACTTTTATTATTTTCTTGTTTTTTTTTTCACTTTTTTTTTATACTTTAAAATTTCTTGTTCTTGTTGGGTTTTCTTTTGTTTTTCTCAGTGTACAACCAAAAATACCAAGCAAGAAATAATAACAAAGCTGAAGAAAAAGTAGAAATTATTTTTTTTTGAAAAGATAAACAACAAGTTGAATTCCCATTGTACAATATAGAAGAAGTAGGAAAAGAATAAGAAACAGAGGTAAATTTTACCGCCCCTGAAAATAACAACAAAAACGCATACAAGGAAAATATTGTAACATGTAACTTTTCAGGATAAAAACTTTTTTTTTTTTTTGCAAATTAAATTAACTTTTTTTTTCCTTTATTGTATATATAACTAAATGTTCATGTTTGTATATATACAATAATATTTATATTTTAAACCTACATACAAATTGGATATGTTTTACATATTTTGATTCGTAGAACCCATGAATAAAATCACAATATACATACCTTCATATATATACAATGTATGTATGTATATGCTTATATTATTAAGGATAAAAATGTTTGTGTATTAAAGATATTGTTAATATTATAACCTAAAAGTATAAAAAAATCAACTTCGGTTGATTTCCATATATAGAATCAATGATGTTTTCATAACATTTAACATTTCTCAAAAAAAGAAAAAAAAAATGCAAGAAAAAACAAAAATTATATTCCAACTGAATCCTGTGTTAAGGATAAATATAAAAGTAAAAAAAGAACACAATCAAAATAAAACGAGAAAAAAAAAATTTAAATAGGTAAAATAAAACCATAAGAAAAATATTTTAGAAAACTTAAAACATTTATTTTAAATTGAAAACATTCAAAAAAACAAAAAAACAAACAAACAAAAACAAATAAATAAAGGCAACAAAAAACGAAAAAAAAAACTCCCGTCTACTTTTACTGTTATAATACCCTATAAAAGAGATAAAAGAAACTTCATTTTTTACTGTTATTATAGAAAAACAACAAAAACAAGAAAAAAAAAATACTAGCAGAAAAGAAACAAATAAAAAAAGAACAAAAATAATAACAAAATATACAAAAAAAAAAAAACTCAAAAACACCTAAAAAGAGAAAAACAAAACGAACAAAAACGAAATATTACGAAATGTCTGTAAACACAGAGTGTGCTATTTGACTGATAACGAAAGTAAAAACAAAAAAAAAATGACAATTTCTTCTTCGCACTCTCCTCCATTCTTCTCCGTCTCTTTCCAAATTTTTCTCTTTATTTTCTTTATACTCCTCATATTATATACAATCTTGAAAAAGCTACAAAATATGTATATGTATGTATGCACATGTAAAAAAGAAAGGGTTGACTGAGATGACTTTTTACTTATATATTTCAATTTTGGGTAAATATTTGAATAAAAATGAAGCAAAAGAAAAAAAAAAACAGAAAAAAAAGAAAAGCAAATATAGAAAAAAAAAAACAAGTAAAATGTAATATTTGTTTGCTAGATTAGATAACAGTAAAATATATAGTATAAGAGTTCTATTTTTGGGGTAAAAGTTTAAAAAAGTAGTGTTGACGTTTTTCAATATAAAATACATGAAAAACAAATAAAATTAAAAAAAAAACTCAATTGAATATATAAAATTTTTTTTTATTAATTAAAATGGACGAAGTATTGAATAACAGGATATTGAAATTGCATATAATTAGGGATCTGCTAGGAGTAAGCAATAAATATTAAAGAATTTTTGAAAAACACGTATTAGACTTTTCTCTTTAGCTCGTTCTAATCTAAATTCTAATTTTTTTTTTTTTTTTCCTTTGTTCACTCCTAGAAGGAGCATAGGGCTAGTGCATGATTTCTCATGCACTAGTTTCATAGCGTCATAGGGTTTAACTAGGTAGGTGACTAGCCTGCCGTAGTTTTTATTTATATATTAATTATTTGAGGTTATTAATATTTTACTATTTATATTTCTTAGTTTTTTTTTTTTTTTTTTTTTTTTTTTTTTAATATCGAATATTAGGAATATTTGAAAGTTACTTGTATAATATTTTTTTTATTAGTATTGTATATTAAGTTATAATAATATTGAATATAATTTTTATAGTGACCTGACCGGGGTTTGAACCCGAGACCCTTCGGTTAAAGGACCGGTGCCATAACCACTGCACCAATGGTCAGATAATCTAAATTCTAATAATGCTATCAAAATAACTTTATCGAATGTTTTACAGAGAAACAAAAATTAATACATTTGGAGTCAATGAAATGAAGTAGGATCGATAGGAGCCAATGAAATCAACTAAGACAATATATTTATGAGGTGTTCGAGGATTAATGATACTACAGACTTATAGAATGTGCTCAGAGAAACAAAAATTAATCAATTTGAGGCCAACGAAATGAAGTAGGATCGATAGGAGCTAATGAAATCAAATAGAATCTCGTTTTTGTTCCTCTGGATATATTTTGTAAAATTTCTTTAGTACTATCATCGATGGTCGAACAAAAAATCATTTTATTGCAAATGAAATCCGGAAATCATTTTATAGCAAATAAAATCCATTTTACGAAATTTAAGCCCTGAAGAAAATTATTAACAAATCCATATTATAAAATTTATGAACAGTTTTCTTGAATATATCATTGCATAGTTTAAATTGGTACTTGAAATAAAATAATTTTAATAATACAAATATATTAAGAACGGCAACACGGCAAGAAAATATTTATATATGAAAAAAAATATTTTCTTTATAAATGAGCGGTTTTATTTTATAAAGCGAATGCTTTCAGAAAAAGGCTGTCAAATTTTCCTGTATACTATAAAGTATATGTTGTATGTATGCAAAATGGATCCCCTTTTTTTTTTTTAATTGTGGAGATCGTTTTGCTATCAGAGAAAGATACGAAAAGCTAATCAAAGTAAATATTGGATTTATACTTTTTTTTTTTGAAAGAATTCATTTTATTTTTATTTAAGTGCTATTTAAGAATTATTTTAAACAAATTTAAGAATTATTTTCAAAGTCTATTATAGAAATAATAATTTTAACTTTTAAATTATTCTTATTTTGTTTTAATAACATTTTATATATTTTGTAAGACAATATGAATAATAAAATATGTACAATGAATTTTAGTAAAATTTTTACAGATAGTGTCTATAGTACAAGAAGTAAAGGGAAGTTATTGAAAATAATATACGCGGGCGAAAATAATAAAGTGTTGAGCTGAGTAAAATTAAAACCTTACATATTACCTTATTAGTTCAAAATTTTTTGGACGTTCTACTGGGTGCAGTAGCATCAGACCAATTTTGATTATAGATCAGTTGTTACAACGTCCATAACTTTAAATATATAACATAAGACAAAATCTATACAGCATGCCAGTATCCCATCTAGTTGACTCACAATAACTTATTAAAATGAAGCAGGAATCTAAAAAGAAAAATGGAAGTCCTAATTCTCCCAAGTAGAGTAAGGCGAAAAAAAACTGGACGTAGAGATCGTAAATAATACTGTATCAAGATAAAGGGATAAATGTCATTAACACTTACTTCTTAATAGATGGTTTCTTTCCTACAGACTTAAAAGAACCAAATTGGATTTTTGCTACTTTACAAATTTTGAAAGTTATTTGATTTCGAATATGATATTTGGATTTTGAGAACTGGAAAAGTGGTTCCATAATTGGCTTAGGATATACCACCCCATCCGGTAGTCGTCGAGTGTGGCAGGGGTTGACATTTGCTAAATAAAAAGATTTTCTAAAATTGCAATCATACTCTTAGAGATTGTTCCCTCATATGTAAGAAAGTTAAGAAATTGCTTTTCGTTTTCAGAATTCAAAATGAATATTGAATGTTTTTAATGGAATCTTGCAGATTTGAGAAACTTTGGCGATAAGTTGATATTTGCTCTGGTGGTGAGAGACTACGTGAGGTTCAAATAACTTTTTCTAAAAGTATCCTTTTGCAACAATTTATTTTTGTTCAATTTTAATAAAACATTTCATAAATTAAATGAAACATTCTTGAATTATACAGAAAAATTTGTAAACCAATTTAGTTTAGATTTTTTTATTCATTATTTTCACCTTGAAGTCTATCTACCTTCTTGGTTCATTCATTTATCGAGCATAAATATACAGACGCCTTATACATTCATATTTAGACACTACTTGTGTAGCATATCCCAAGTTACTAAATGTGAATATATGTATGTATCTAGATTATATTAATAAAACGTAACCCTTCATTAACTTAATTTAAAAAAAAAAAAAATGTTAAATTATTTCACTTTTATAAAAATTTTTTCTTTTCTTTATTTTCTCTTGTAATATACAAAAATTTAAACTATTTTTCAATTATTTGATTAAAAGAAATCCACAAAGTAAACGTTCTTTATTAACCATACTATCATTTAAATCTATTTAATTTTTCATTTAACCTTTTTAATTCATATACAACTGTCTATAATAAAAAATAATGAACCATACACATATATAAGAAAAATAATTAAAATAAAAATGAAGAAAATAATAAAAACAAAAAAATAAAGAGAAAAAAAAAGTATTAAGCCCAGCATCATGAAGCATTATTACTATCACACTAAATGTGTTTATACACGTGGAGCAATTAACGTATACGGTATTCAAGAAATTTTGTATATCCACATGAAAATTTTTATGTATAAATTATGTATAAATATATTTATACATAAAATGTATTAAGTTGGTCTGGTATATAATTAAAATGCTGTTCTTTTATTGAACAGGTTTCTTTCTTTTTTTTTGAGGTTAAAAGTTGTATGAATTCGGATGTTGTGCATAAATAAATGAATATAGGAAAAATATTCTTCAAAAATTAAATTTAAAAAGGCGTCTTGTGAGCTTTGTAGCATTCAGTCTTATCGGTTTGATTATGACATTTATGTCAGATTTTGGGTTCAAATTAGTAGTGAATATATATAGGTATTATTATTCACCGTAAGTATTTACGGTCTGAAAAATGCACGTTAAATGTACTGGTTTGAGTTCTAACTAGTGGTAAATTACATTATTTTATTATAAGACTACAGGAACGATTGAATACTATGCAAAATAAATACAATAGTCACTTTAAATTTGTTTCAGTAGAATGCTACCTTAATCGTTCTTAGGTATTATAATAAAAAAGCGCATCACTGTGAAGATTATTAAAATCTATGCGTGGCAAAATCTATCACACACGTAACATACCAAACCACGCAACCAAAACTTAGCCATACAAAATGAAGACTCAAAAATATCTGTGTATCAAAAGAAGGAATTAAAACAAAGATTTTGTTCTAAATGAATATTTATCTTGACTTTTTTTTTGAAACCTTCTTCTTTTCTTTATATCTCCTATAAAACAACAAATATATGTATAATAATATGTACAAAAAGTTATATGTATAACAGTTTACAAATAACTCTCATACATGTTTATATTTTATAAATGAAAATAATTATTCTTTCTTTCTATACTTTAATACTTATTTCATGAGTATTTGCTCTTACTAACAGACAAAATAAACAAATAGGAAAAAAAATACATACATGTATAAAAAAAATAGGAGAAAAAAAGGAAATATGTATTTCAATTTTTTTTTTAAAAAATAAAACGCGACATTACGTCATTTATGCCAGAATGTTTTATGCTTGTAAAATAATATTATGGTTTTTTGTTTTTTAAATAAACACAAATATTTATAATGTATAGGGTTGCACTGAATAAAAAAAAAGAGTAATTTCTAAATACGAGTATAAGAATAATATAAAAATATTTTTAAAATTATAATGTAGATGTATAATGTATGTATACACGATAAGTATATAATGGGAGCTGAACAGTACAATTTTATCCGCTTGTGCTTGAAAGTTTAAAAAAAGAATTTTATTAAAATTATTTGAGCTCAATAAACCATACATCAAGGCTATGGAATAAGACAAGAATATTTGTCTCTTATTCATTTTCTATATAATACTGTTTTAGTTTCTGAAATAGTTATTCAAGTGGCAATAAATAATAATTCAAAAATTTGTTGTTTATCTTGTGTATTTCTTCTATACATAGTTTACTTTGAGCTTGAAAAATTTTTTTGTTAAAATTATTTTGGGCTCTTGTTGTGCAAGACAGCTAATACGATAAAAGTATTCGTATTTCGTTAAAATCTTTATCGTATATTAGATAAAGAAAAATATTTTTGTATTATTAAATATTCATTTGCCCTTACTAAATAAAATGTAAATATGATAAAGATTCATTTTAGAAAAACGATTACTTTTTTTAAAGGTGATTGAATAAAATAAGTACAATATTTAGAGGCTAATATTAGAATTTTATTATATTGCAACTATAAATGGATATCATTGATTGTGATTATTGATTTCAAATTAATAATATGACAAAATAGAATAAAAATAATTGTCATCGGATTCGGAATTTAAACATTAAACAAATTACCAGAAATATATTCAGCCTTATCATAAATTTCGTTCTTAGCTCTGAAATTCAAAAAATTATGAATTTCATATTATTAATTCCGAATTACTAAAATTCTATTCTAAATATTCGTAGTAGGGAAATCGTAAATTACGAGTATAAGCTTGTAGTAAAAATAACCCTTAAAAGTCTACGAAAGAAATAATCACACGTAAAAACAAAATTTAAAGAGAGTAATTGTTTTAAATATTCAAGTTTTGAATTTTTATTTTAAGTTCGAGTTTCTCCCATACCTAACATGCGGGGAAATAAATTGGAAATAAAATTCTGCTTTAAAAAAAAAATTCTTTTATATGAAAGTTGTTTGCTCAAATGGTAACAAAAAATACAGGTAAGCATTTGAAAGCTGAAATAGATACTCATTTTAATACCCCTATTTTTAATAAAACTAGTGCTGCCATTGCTGATTCATACTCTGTACGAAAGGAATTTGTTATCATTTTTGAAAGTCTACGTCAAAGCTCAGTTTTGTAATTCGCAGGAATTCCTACGAGTGGAAAAGCAGATTATTAAATTTTCGGTAACGGGATATCCCTTCAAAAACATAATTACGGTAAAAATTAATAATTCTTTTATAGTATACATTATGTATAACATTTAAAATTAAAAGTATAATAATTTAATAGGATAATTTTACGCTACACTACTATGTACATAAAAAAAAAACAAAAAATTGAATGAATGAAAATAAAAATCTGTAGTAAAAATTTTAATCTCTTAAGTAACTCTCTTAATATATACCATAAGGATTTATTACCAAAACAACAACAACAACAATCACAACACAAACAACATTTTTACAAAAACAATTTAAAAAATAGCAACAACAAATGTACATACCTTCATAATAGTGTTATTTATTTTACATTTTATTCTTCTTTTATTTATTTTCACTTTCTTCTTTTTTCTTATTCATTTTGTTAATTTTTTTTATGACTTTTATTTTCCGCCGACTGAGTATATTAAATCATATAGTTTTATATTCTACTAAATACTTACTAAATAGCGAAAATAATAAAAATAGAAAATTAAAACATTTGAAAAAAAAAATGAATACTTAATATTTCTTTAATATCAAATAATTGTATCGCAGCGCTCGAAAACAAAAAAATGAGAACAAGAAAAATATCTTAAAGAATACTCGTACAAAAATATTGATGGCCATAAAAAAATTCTTACAACTTATTTTATTGCCTTCAGATTAATTATGAACCTATAAAAATTAATGTCTATTTTTTTTTGTCTTCTTCTTTTCCAAAAAAAAAAAAACTACTATATTAAGTGTAGAAAATGTAAAAGAATAATTTCAATCTATCAGCCAGCTATATTATTAAAAATCGTAATTTCATACATAATAATTACAATAAAAATTGTATAGCACCATAAAAAAAAAACAAGGAATATCAAATGAATTTTCAATAGTAAAAACACTATTTAAAGTGTTCAATACAACTCTGAGGTATTAATATTAATATTTGCATGTAGTTTTGTTTTTGATATCATAAAAAATTTAAGTAAAATAAGATTACTCAAGTGTTTGACTTATTGTATGTGAGTGATTGATTTCTTAAGAGTGATGCGGTCATTTATTGTTCTCTACGGTGGCAATTCTTAGAGAGAATAACTAGGATATCCACCTTAAAATATAAAAAAAACTGAGAAATGAATTTTATTCTAAAATTTTATTATTAATTATTTTTCAAAAATCAATTTTAATTTGTTTCGAAAACTATATCTTAACTATTGCAAAAAAAAGTCATTTTCAAAACTGATGTCTCTTGCCCTCTCTGAATTTTGAAAAATTTTGGATAACACTTTGTTTTATTAAATTACGCAGAAAATGCTGTTATTGAAAAAAAAAATCGAAAAAATTTTCAAAAATTCGATACCAAACAATTTGTTGTGGTGTGTGAACTAAGAATACTGTGCAAGCCATTGTATATACTTGTTAAATAACCTATTGTACCATCTTTCTAGCGCATGTCCAACACAGTTAATTGTTGTTATAATGTTACCAGAATTTCAAAATTAGGGAAGAATGACTTATTTCATAAACGTATTTATTTATTTTATTTAAATATATTTTAGAATTTGTATTTATAAAATCTAAAGGATTTTATCCTTTATTCGAAGATTGAGTTGCTTTATATACACACTATGTAAGTACATATATTTTAATATTTTTTAGGTTATGTACTTAAAATTACAATTTTGCTATCTTAAATACAAAAATAAAAATTTACACCCAACAATAAAATTATATAAAAGATTTTCTTCAGTAAAATGCACCCTTGAACAATACAAAAATATTAATTTGTAAGACTGTACAATAAATATATAAGATACTGAGCTTATATTTTAGTTTCCCTCTGTACGTCTGTCCGTCTGTCTGTTCATGTGTTTATTTACAGAACTTCTACACCCTAAAAGACAGAAAGCTCGAAACTTTATGCATGAGTTGGTCTTTACTAGAAACTTATTTCCGTAAAAGAAAATTTTTACCTATTTCTCAACATCTAGAAGCTGTAGCTGCCTCCCGCCCCCGCAAATGCTTGAAAATTCCATTTTTAAAATCTAGAAAAGCGGCACAAAATATCATCTTCTGCCGCGGCATAACATGTCTAAAATTAAAAAAAAACAAAATGGCCGTTAAAATTTACCGGTATCTAAGATCCGGTTTTTCCAGATTTTTGAAGTCGTTTTTCTTCTAGACCTCAGGCTGTGGGAGCCTGAAATTTTAGCAGCTTTTAAACAATAAAAAATAGTTTATTTCGTTAGAAGAAAATTTTTTTCAACCTCCACAACGGCTCAAGTTATCGCCTCTTGGAATTTGTAAATTTTGACTTTTTGTGACCATATATTTCCGAAAATGCAAACTTTTCTAAATTTCTATAAATGCCGAAAACTAATGGCATATGCCGTGCTAACAAAAAATATAATAATTTTTATTATCTGACGCAATTGACCCTTAAATTCGAGTAGTATGTTAATGCCTTGTTAAATTTTTTTTTGTTTTACTTCAAGGAGTGTATACATTGCTCATCCTAAATGTATGCAATTTTTTAAATATTTTGTTATATGAATGAAAGTAATTTAAATAATGTAATTTATTTATTTTTAAAAGGAATATGTTCACATGGTGAAGGAAAAGTGTTACTTTACAAACCATTGCTTTTACTCAATTTAATTTTTTATAAAATAAAGCGTGACTTGAAACAAAAAATTTTATAAAATCTTAATAAAATTGTTATCCTAAGACCTATAAAAGAAAATGCTTCTCAGACATCTTCCAAGTTACAACAAAATAATTGTCTGAAAAAATTTTATTTTATGTTTGTCTAAAAACTCTTTGTACAAAACTATGTCATATAAAATCAAGAAATTTATCAAGATTTTAAAATGAAACCAGTAAAATAAATATATAGTATTAATTTCCTTGATTTTAAAATCAGAAATTATATAATTTTACTTTATCATTTTAAAAATCCAAGTCTAGCTTAAACAAATTTCCATGGTCTAGTTAAATTTGTATTAAAACGTGGATAATATATAATGAGCATAAATTTCTACAAAATAGATTGAAAAGCGAAGATTTGTTTATTTAAATCATTTTACGCGAATCTTCATCTTATGTATAATTATAAGCTTTTAAAAACCGTTAAATATACGCCTCAATAGTACCTAAATAATAATAATAAATACCAGACTAAAGGTAGTAGATGAAGTCAAAAGGTAAATTCAAAAAACAAAAAAATATGAAGCGACACAAAATCAAAAAAACAAAAGCAAAAAGATCTCATTAAAAACAAATATAAAAAATCAAAACCACCGCGGCTGTAAGAATCTTAGTTATGTTTCAAGTAATCTATGTAACTAAATAATCACCTAAAAGAAGAGAAGAGAAAAAAAATCAACAAATGAATCAACGTTATTATTATGTCGGAAATCTACTGAAGAAATAAAACAAAAAGGAAAAAATTATTAAAAAATAAAATGTAAAAAATAAAAAAGAAATAAATATAAAAATCGCTGAAACCTAAAAAAAAAAAATAGTACAATTGACGTGAATATTATGATTTGAAGGTCGGCTAGCAAGGTCTCATATACACAATCTTCACTTATTTTTTTAAATCTTTACTACAGTAAATTTTTTCTATATAATAATTATACAAACCTACATAATCATGTAGGTACCATTAAAAATAAAGAAAAGTATTGAAAAAGAAGAAAATTAAAATATAAGTGAAAAAACCAACAATTTTTATAAAACAATCCCGCTTACAATAATTCTAGTATGGTAAATATAAAAGTAAGTAACAATAATAATATATGGAAACGAGAAATCATATTACATAATAGTGTCTAAGATATTGTTTATACATAAATACCAACTGTATACATATTAAATTGTATGTACAATGTAAATAAATAAACAAATCAGTGGTGTATTCAGGATCATTCGGTATATGAGTGGAGCTAGTTTATTGCTTTTGAAATTTGAAATACTAAAATGCACGAAGTTATTGGTTTGTTTATTAGTAAATTAAGTGATTCAATGAATTATATTATGATCGAAAACTATTTTTTATTATAACAATGCTGACCAGCAATTCTATATTGTTGTTGAAGTAAAACGTTCTTATTGCTAGAAGGGCTAAAATAAAATATTTGTTAATGCATACGTATTTAAAATTTTAAAATTTAAGATTCACTCGATTTGCTATTTTGGAACATAAACTCGAAAATTTAAAATACCTGTACGAATTTGTTGTCCTATTGGCGAATTTGTGACACCTTTCAAAAATACACTCGCGCAGAAATATTAGTTGCCGTATTACCATATTATTTTGTGCAAAATTTCTGTACTGTAATTTTAATAGTTTCTAAAATATGACTTGATGGCGTATATTTTTTTAATTTGCATAAGCTGTAAGTATATTTTTCGTGGGAGGCGGGATTCTTTAAATTTTTTTCAATAGAGAAATAATCAATTCATTAAAAACTATTTCTATAAAAAAATTTCCTTTTTATTACTTGAACGGTCAAAATTTTACAAACAGACGGCGTCTGTTCCGAGTGAAAAAATAGGAACATTTTTACTAAGCATTTTTTGAAACTATGCTAAATAAAATCTATTTTTGGTTGAGTTCCGAAAACTTTTATTTGTATTTAAGTTGTTAAAGATTAAACGCCTTAGCGAATTTCTTGAAGACTTGAAAGATCGAAAATTTGTATAACTTTATGTACCCAACTAACTACGTTACTGTTTTTGATCCAAAGATTTAAATAAAGAAAAAAAAAAACTAAATAAAACAATAAAAAATAATTTTTTTTTTCTATGTTATATTCTTTAATAACTTTTTCTGCTTTAAGTTTCTCTATCTTATAATGAAAATGTAAAAAGCGTCTGGGTTCTTTACTTTAAGCAATACTATTTTTTTATTATTATTACTACAAAAAAAAATTGTTTTTACTTTTGATTCATAATATAATATTATGCTTTGTTCTATATAGATATATGTACATATAGTCTGTGACAGAAATGGTAAACCATTTTTATTTGTTACGAATGTCAGCAATTATTATACTTAATATTCCGCATATTTCAGACTTGTTGAACATGTTATTTGAAATATTGCAGTTTTAAATAAATTTTAAATAAGCGGTAAACGGCAACGGCGAAGTTTTTTGGTGTTAACCCAGAACAAGAGCAAAATGGCAAAACTAACTGTTCAGTATTTCGGAATATAATGTCACATATGTACGTAAGAAAAACTGCAGCGGTAAAATAGCAATTTAGGGTATTTCAACGTCGCTACTGAAATTGGCGGCGGTAATTTCGATTATGAGCATTCCCAGTCAAATGTACGTATTTTATATGAATTCTTATATTTTGCGGCGGAAAATCGCTCTTGCTCTGTTTTCAACATAAGAGTTAATTTTCAAATTTTCAATCACCCAATTAATTTGTAGGCGCATTTAATAAGAATCGCGCCCTCAATGTAATTCTAATGATTTAAATTATAAAATCATATACATAGTTGCCTAAATAAAATACGATTTATAGGAATATTTGAAAGTTCGAGATTCTACCACCCATAATTCATAGATATTTAATGGCGTACAAAATTAAAAATCGTACCACTACAAATTTACAAGACCTGATCAATAATTGTATAACTATAGGTACTAAAAATTTGTTTATTTTTTAATTATTATTATTATTGCTATTCAAAATTGAAATGAAGATAACAAAAAAAAAGCAAATCTTATAGTCATCAACAAATTATTTATAAAAAATAAAAATTGTTTTTTAGATAATAAGTAATTTATTGCTAATTTAATTTTATTTGTTCTTTTTACTTTATAAAATTTTTTTATTTTATTTATACATACGTATTTGAATATACGTATATATGTGTAAATGTATAGATTATGTTCTTATACATAGTATTGATTCGCCCTGCAGTCAGATTATTTAAAGTTTATGGCATTTACAACTTCAATTTTTTTAATTATTTTTATTATTTTTCTTTATTTTTTTATTCTATACTGAAAGTTCTCCAAGTATATTTCATTTATACATACATAAATGCATGATATTTGGTTCTGATGACGTAACATGAATAATATAGTTTTTTTTTTCGTATATATTATAGCTTCATCTATTACAGTATGATGTGATGGTATATTGTTCTTTTATTGGGTACCAATGTTACCCAATTTTAATGTTTAAAGCCGTAAGGTTTTATTAAACTTGAAATAACTTTTGCTGAGAATTTTGTTCTCTTTTTTACAGGAGTCTGTAGTAATAACTTACTTATATACATACTGTTTATTAAATTATATTTTAAAACTCATAAATAATATTTATATTTTAAATAATATTTAAAATAGACAATTAAGGTTACAAAATATAAGTATATTATTTGATTTTTAATAAATAATAATGTGAAAACAATAGTGCACGACAGTAGAATTTCAAATTCTTGTATATTTAATTTTAAATTCAATAATACTCGTATGGTGTTGTTTATATTATTTATTTATTGTTCATCTTTGTAATTTGAATTGAACAAAATATACCTTTGTTCTGTAAATTAGAACATTTTTTATTCAAATCTACATTAGACATTAAATGATTTAAGAAAAATGGTTTTGGAAATAAGGTCGTTATAAGTATATGCCGATTTTGTGGAAAATATTCATGTATGCATTTTACTATGAATAATAATTGAAAGTCAACGTGAGGAATGTAAATACAGTGCACATCCCTTCACGTTTCTATGTGAGGAAGCCTGAATCTCTATATTATTACAACCAACATTTAATATTCCTAAGAATTCTATTTTGCTATTCAATATTTTCAAAATTACCTAATCATATAATTGCAGATATATAAAAATTTTGTTTTTAGCAAATATACAGCTCAGAAATTGTACGGATGGGGTAGGTTTGAGAGGTTAAACCCAGCAATCGAAATTTTATTTTATTATATTTATGAAAAAAAATAAAACTATCATTAAATGCTTTCCATAATGAGCAATCTCTCAGCTCACTATAGATTATCTGACAGATGTGTTATTAGAGTTTAAAAATTTTGACAACAAGATAAAAAACAAAATAATATGGATAATATTCAAATTATGAGAAATTTATTACAAGAAGGGTGTTGTAAGGGTGTGCATGTCCCATATCTTCCCGGGCGGAGGAGGGGGGGGGGGGGGGGGGAAATATATCTATACAATCTGTACAATCTACAATTAACATCAAAGATTTTTAAAAAATAATTTTTTTTCCCAAAAGAGCAGTTTTGTTGTAAACTATTCTACATCATCTTCTTATTATATTTTCGATGTTATTTGAGAAAATTTACATAATTCAATTTTTTTGGTAATGGTAAAATCATAAATATTCTTAAATTGTACCCTTTAAATTCAAATATAATTTAAATTAGTATATACGTTTACATGGTGAAATATCTCCGGCAAATTTTATTATCTTTATAAATTTAACTGTTATACTTTTAATTCAAAAAATAAATATTTTTATTATTAAATTTTAATAGTCTTTTTCTTATAATATAAACGAATAAATTTAATTTCTTTGAACATAACAAAATATTTTCTATTGATTCCAATTCTTTCAAAATTTTCAATAAGAAACCCTTCATATTATTTTTCCATTGTATATTATTGTACTATATATAGAAGACATACAAATTTCTTAATAAGAAAAAAATAATAACAATAATATTATACAAAAATTCTATTAAAAAAATAAAAGTTCATTATATTCAAAAATATTACTCAAAAAATACGCAGAATATTTTTTTTTATACTTTAATACGATATACGAAAAATCTTTTATATAACATAAAAATAATAATTTAAATTAATTTTAAAAAGGACATTTGCATATAAATGTGATAATAAAAACTATACGCAATAACTGTTATACTGTTATATTAACATAGATATTTTGTATATATACTATAAGTTATTTGTTTTTCAGCACATTCCTAATAAAATTGGAAAGACATATTCTTATTAATATTATTCTGTCCGTCCATCAATTCGTGCGTCCGTTTACAAAATTTTTATATCCTTTAAGATGCAAATATTAAATTTTATATTCAAATGATTCTTTGTGAGACCACAAATTCTTTAAAATAGAAAATTTACTGAACTGCGGCCTACAATAATGACGTAATAATGAAGTAATGAAAACCTGTAACAAAGTTAAAGCCCTTGAATATTCTTAAAATGTAATTTTTTTGACAGATTATTGTGTTGAAATTAAAGTCATTTTTTAAATCTTGTAAACATAGAAAAACTGCGACTTGCTACTTATACTGTGACAAAATTTTATGTTAAATCCCCCCGCCTCCTTGACAGGTTTCGTAAATTCAGGAGAATTTTTTAGCATTTTATAACGCAAAATATATTTTTGAAATCAAATATCTTTAAAGGCCAATAATTAACGATAAAGGGCTTCTAATTTTGTTCTTGTCCTAAATTTATTCAATTATTATGGATTGTTAAGGAACTAATATGATTATATGAAAAATATATTATTTGGAAAAAAATAGTTTTCGTTTGGAAATGTGCTACATTACAAAACATTAGTTTGACCCGAATTAATTGTATATAAATTTACTTTTCATAATATACACACACATACATATATACATGTCAAAACAAAGACATTGTGTACATATTTATATATTATCCTTATATATCCTTATAAAATTCATGAAGCTTAATGATTTTTATAGTTTTCTTGTATATAATAAAGGGGGAGAAATTCGCGGCTTTATTATATTTCACTTTATACCTATACAAATTATATTACAAAAATATTATCTTTATAATAATATATATATATAATATTTATGTATGTGCATTATATATCAATATTCGTTAAGTAGATATACGCTGTTATACACATAAATGTATAGTGAAAAATATGTATGTACAATAGATAATATTATAAAACACACCTGGTTATAATTACAACAGGATATTCGGGTATATTTATATTTAAAAAAAAAAAAAAATTCAGCTTTAATGGATGAAAAAGGAAATAGGAGTGCAAGAAAGGAAAGCATTTGGTAAATTTTCTTTTATATTTTCTTGTTTTTTTAATGTTACCTTAAAATTTTTTTTTTCACTGGAAAATTAAAAATATTTAATAAGAAATACTTTATTTTTACTGAATTTTTTAAATCATTTTTTAATAATGATGTTTAAAATTATTTTGTTTCTTTTTTCTCTTTAAGAAAATTTTATCTATTATAATTAAGATGGACGCGGTAAATTGGGATTGTATTTTGAATTTTGATCAAATATATAGAATATCCAGTTGTTTTGTTATATTAATTTTGAAATCGCAATTAAATAGTTCCTTAGTGTTGCTAAAACTTTAATTATTACAAGCATTTAATAAAGCTTCGAAATTGGAGTCTGCTCGTCATTATGTCTTTAGTGTGTTAAGACAATTCTAATAGAACCAAGCAACGAACAAAATTCAGTATTATTTCAGTATTATATTTTAGAAAATAGGACAGGCTGCTTGTTAGGGAAGTTCTAATAATAATATATACATTTTCCAAATCGGCGCAAAAGTATGCTCTTAGCTGATAATACCCACATCAGATAATATTGCATAGTGTATAGAAAAATTAACTTTGACTAATCTGTTCTGTACAGAGGGATGAAATCATGCGAAACTATGCCTTCCATCTTGTATTCTCGTCAGAGCTGCAATTACTGGTTTCCTCACTGGTCATTGTGCGTTAAAATATCACTTTCACAAACTGGGCAAATCGAACTCACCTTTATGTAGGTTCTGCCAGAGTGTCGAGGAGACAGCCACACACATTATATGTAACGATCCTACTCTGACTATCAGGAGGTACAGATTGCTTTCTCAATGTTGAGGACCTCACATTCAACTCCCTGAGGTTTTATCTCTGGGTATTTGCTCGAACGGATCCGGTTTAGCTCAAGTGGGATATGGCAGAGCAACAATAAACCATGACTGACTGCAGTGTCTGAGGGGGAAGAATTGCTTTGCCTTAATTTTTACATTTACTAACTTTATAACTTTATGTATCTTTTATTAAAATTTAACAATAAAATTATGTCTAGTTAACCGAGAACTACTTTTGCATGTTATATTTTCTTTTATATTAGGCTTTACTAATTTTTGATTCTTTTTCTTGTTCTTATTTAATTAATTATGGAAAAAAATTTATTTACTCGCGTATTACTAAGAATCGCTTGATACAATATTGCAGTGCCACGTTGTATTTTCTTTTCAAAATTTGTAAAATATTTTTAAATTTTTAACCACCTAAGTTTTACTTCAATTTTTTTTAAAAATTTTTTGTAAGCTATATGGTATTTAAATTTTAAATAGACTCACAAGCGAAAGGTTATAATTAAATTATAAAAAATGTAATAAATTTAAGTTGATCTCTTGAAACAAGCATGAAGTAAATACAGTCAATGTATATATGTATAGTTAAAATTTTACAATGTGTAAAATTTATAATAATTCATATACTATACCCGCCTACATATATAGATATATGTATAATAAAATAATAATTAATGTTAATTTAATAGTTTTAATCTTATATGTTTACGTCTGTTATTAAATAATTGTAATTTATTGGCCACTATTAATTATCATTTAGATATTTTTGAAAATTAATTGATTTTAATATATTGTAGATGGTTTTATTAATTCTAGTAATATTTATATGTGTATATATTTATGTAACTATAAAAATTTCTTATTACTAAAAGATTAACGCAGAAAAAAATTTTTGAATATAAAATTGCAAAGTCAAAAAATTATTAAATCTCTTATTACTTTGGAATTCCTCTTCAAATAGTGCGTTCAGTTTAAATTTAAAATTCTTTTTTAATCGATAACCATTATAATGTTATACTCGTATACCAATTGCAAAGTGAGATTTTTTTGGAAAAAGATTTCAAAATTCTACTCTATATATGTATGTAAACTTAAGGCATCGAGTACAACATGTACGGAATTGTGAATTCTATTGAACGTAAACGGTGTTTTATTATATTCATCTGGAATTGTAGGCAATAATGTGTGCGAACTATATTGTCATAAAAAGAGTATATAAGCATTGTTAAGCGCAGTTACTCAATTGAATGCTACTGAGTAGCATAAACTACAAAACACAAATAAAAATAATTAAATTTATCGTAAAACATTTTTCATCTCTTGACAAATAAAGTATGTATATTTGACTCTTAATAAAATATTTCCATTATAGGGCCGCCTCGAGGAAAAAATGTGTGTAACTGTTCCTACTATATAACTCTTTTATATGGGCTGGTGTACTTATGCGTAGATAGGCATATTTGAGAGTAAGAATAGTTCCAGTGAGAGATAATCGATATTAGTACAAAAGTTTGAAATTTTACAATTTTTTTTTACAAAAACAAGATTTCTTTTGAATTTGGGAAAATCTATTGAAATTTGTGAATCGAAAATGAATTATGAAAACCCAAATCTTGATAGTCTTTCTGGTATACGAACATAGTTCACTAAAAACAATCGATTTATTGAGACCAATAACACTCAAATTCTCTTCTGCTTTCAGAAGAGAGCTTTCCAAAGATGATTAAATTACGACAAATGGCGTCTCAGTATTTTGCGTCTGTTTAAAAATCTTTTGAATGTAAGTCAAATTCTTTTGAAATTTTTATAATTTTTCAATAGTGTTATAGTAAAAGTTGTTATGCCTAAATTTTTTTTTGTGGGATTTATTAATGAAATTTTAATATTCTTTTATCTCTTTGGGTACAGTAAACTTAGCTATTGTTCAAATATTCGTTATTCGTAAAAATTATACTTTTAAATGCTATTATTAAAAAACAAAATGTGAAAAAAATGACGAATGTAAATAAAAATTAAAAAAAAATAATAAAAAAAAAAAGAAATCAAAAGTTTCTTACATTCAAATTGCTTCGACATTTCTGCCGTTTTTTTCTTGTTACTTTATTTAAAAATTTCTATGTAAAAACAATAATAACAAAAGAAAAAATTTTATGAAATGATGAAAGTTGTTGGCTGGTTGGTTGGTTGGTTGGTTCAGTTGCTCAGAATACCATGACAAGACAAGCAAAAGCAATGTCAAAGAACAAGTTTTGACATTGAATCACCATACCATAACATATCCATAATAAACCATAAAATTTTCATGCCATAATGAAAATAAAAAATTTTTTCTTTTAAAACAACAAAAAAAAAAACAAGAAAAAAAAGAACAAAAATATTTTTTTATATTTTTGCATTACGCTTTGTATAATAATTAAATTTAAATGAAAATATTCTTAGTAATCAACTTTTGCTCAGACTACCATAGCTACGCTATTGAGTCTTTCGAGAACGTAAACATGAAATTTATTTCAAATAAACAAACTTAACTTAGATTTGTACAGCGGGGGCAACAGTGTATTGCGACCACGCATAACGATCTATTGTGCGCCCATCCTCCCTAAGTGCGGATCATGCCCTACAGCACACGTTTAATGAACTCAAGGAATTTGTGAGGTATCATTAAAAAAGACCTTATTGAACTCAACAGATTCATATGACATAGAGCAGTTGCTTTATATTTGAGGCTACCTATTAAATTTGAATAATTTGAAAATTCATAATAATGGGATTTTTAATAATGAGATTTTGTTCTCTAGAAAGTAACAAAAAATTGAAATAAATTTGCTAAACATTTTTGATTGGTTATACTTAGAGAAATATAAATTAGCTGGCATATAGGTATTATTATAATAATAATTCACTGAAGAAATCGGAAGTTGCAGTTTAACAACTTAATCGTGTATCTCGCTACTTTCATCTCTCTTTTTATTCAATCAGAATCTCCGTTGTTCTAATGGATATTACATTATCCAATAAGATCACTCATTTTTCAATTGGATTTTTAAATTTTTTCTCAAATTATCGATCGAACCTCTCACCCGTCAAATACAAAAGTGAAAAAATAAATTTCTTAATACATTTTAGAAAAAAACGAGATACGCACTATGGAATTCTTCGCAGTCGAATATTGTATTATACAAGTATATGTTAGTTACTCGCTTTCCTCTGACTTGTGACTTGACGAGTAAAATTAATACACGATCAGGATGTGAAAGTTCACAATGAACACTTTATCATAACTGTTTAAAAAGGAAGTGTTTGTTTTTGAAATTATATTAACTAGAATTAAAATCAAAATAAAACTATTAAAGCTATGGTATTGAAATTTCACACAAACGAATATATTAGTAGGGCCAATGTGTCACATAAAAGTCATTGAAATTACTTGGCTCCTTCTGGTACCTGCCATACAACTTCAAAAGTTATTTGGCTATATCTCAGAAACTATAAAAGCTGTGATATTGAGATTTCACACAAGTGAATATATTAGTAGGGCCGATGTGTCTCGTAAAAGTCGTTGAAATTACTTGGCTCCTTCTTGTACCTGCCATACAACTTCAAAAGTTATTTGACTATATCTCAGAAACTATAAAAGCTGTGATATTGAGATTTCACACAAGTGAATATATTAGTAGGGCCGATGTGCTTGATAAAATTCGCTAAAATTTCTTGGCTCTTTCTGGTAGGTGCCATACAACATCAATAGTAGTTTGGCACAACCAGTATTTTGAATAACACATAGTACTGAAATTTTGCATAAATTAATATGGTAATACGGCAACTTAAAGTCATAGTCTGCCCCATAGTTAGTTATGGCACATTAGTTATTCGCGCATAGGATAACAAATTCGTACGGGTATCACAGAGTTGACAAGGTCAACTCTATTTTTTTTCTCGTTTTTAATAAAATAATTTCAAGAAGTCTAAAAAAGTAATTAATTTGCTAGTAATGAAATTAAAAGACTAGTTCCACAGAATAATAAATAATTGGCAATTCCACTTACGGATTTTTTTTTGTATCAATCTGAAATTGTCTTTGTTTTAGGAATGAACATAAATCAAAATTTTATTCCTAAAAGAATTTTTTTTTTTAATAAAAACACATATTATTTTTTTTATGTTTTAATTTTTTTTTTTTTTTAGAAATAAATTGTTATTTTAAGGAAATAACTATTTTTATTAAAAATTATACAGTAATTTGTCTTTTTTTTGTAAATTACGTAATTTTTTGTTAACTACGTTTCAAGAACAAAAAAATAGAAGAAAAAAACTAAATGAAATAAAAGTTTAAATAAGAATAAAAATGACGTTTTCGATTAATTTAAATTCCCCCTAGCGATAAAAATTATCAGTAATAATTTTTTTGCAAAATATTTTTATAGGTAATAATTTACATTTCAATGGACGAACAATAAGGTGTTTATTAACGAAGTTTGTTTCTTCTTTTGTACTTAGTCCGTAGAGGAGAACGAAAAAAGATAGAATTGACCGTCTCAACTCTGTAAAAACCGTACAAATGTAACACATTGTAATTTACCTTCATAAGGTAGGTAAATTACAATGTGTTAAGTTTGTGCAAGTAGTTTGTATACAGGTTTAAGGATACCATAATATTATCTTTAATTTTAATGGCATTTCTTGTACAATACAATAAAATTTCGCGGTAATCAAATTTTATATTAATAGTTTTCCTATTGCCACATTTGTTTATATGGAATTTTAGTAGTATCACCTTTGTAATCTAAAAACCTATAGACCAAATTATTTTTGAAATTGTATAGCAACTATTGTAATAATGTTATACAAAAACCACTAGATTTTTTTAAAACAGTGGCGCCGCCGATTATCGCTCTTATTTACGCAAAAAATGAATACTATATTGGCTTTATAGTTTTCAATATAATATACCGACATTATCTTTATCAATCGAGCCGAAATTAACTAAAGTTGTTGAGGTAACCACTCTTGGTAATAGATGAAAATTATATGTTTGCCGAACATAAAGCGTTTTTGAGTTATCACTACCAAGATTCGTTCGTTTGTTTCCGGTACCCGTTCATTCCCACAGGTATAGAGTATAATGTTAGATAACATATGAACTTGTACGTCTGGCAACACATTATATACTTGGGCATTCCTAACCTTCGTATAACACAGAAATTATGTTCCTAAATTTTCGCTAACTTAAATCCTATTTATAAATTATTTATTTAAAAATTCCTTCTACAAATATAAAGAATTATCCAAAAAAAGAAAATTTAAAATAAAAATAAGCAAGTAACACAAGAGTTTGTGCGCGATTTGGAATTTAGGGAGTTTAGGCTATTAGTTATTGTGGCCCAATATTAGCAAATTATAGCTACAAGTTCGGTATAATCAAAATCACTTCAATAATTTAAATATGATTTTATTTTATAATATTTTTAATTTAAAAAATAATAAAGTTTCTAAAGTTTATAAGCTTCACAGCTTATGCGTCACTGATTGAAAATTTTACATTATATACCAAATATATAGGTATTATATATTAATATGTATGTATATTCATTCTGTATATTAATAGAACAGAAAATTATAATTTACGGTCAATATCAGAGTTGACAAATTAAAAAATCTAATAATTTATAAAAAATATTTCAGTTTCTAATCATTCTACTCCTCCTAGTCCGGTCTATTATTAAAAAAATATTTGGTGTCATAAATTAATTTTCATTTCTACATACATACATATACATACACAATATGCTATCAAACAATCAAAAATCTAAAAAAAAATTCTGAAAAATTATGAATGTTAAAAAGGAAAATAAAAAAAAAAAAAATTTTTTTTAATTTATTAAAATAAAAAATTTAAAAGCTTTTAACTTAAAAAACATTTATAACACGCATACGTTTTAGAAAAATCCTTCACATTTTTTATTCATCCTTTATTTACTCTCCCTCTCCCTTCCCCCTCGAATTCATTACCAAATTTTTGTGCTATAACAATTCGATAAAATACAGAATTCAATAGGAAAAAGAAAAAAACACAAAATATTTGAAAATCTAGAAAATTTACAAAATGCATACATGTTGGATAAAAATCACTAAAATCTAACAAAAAGCAAAAAAAAGGACCTAAAACCAAAAAACCAGTACAAAAAGAAAGAAAATTAAAAAAGAAGAGAAAAAAAAAATAAATATCAGGTTGACGTCAATTTGATTTTTGTTTCTGGTGATGACACTCCTCTTCGACAACATGAGGACTCTCCAGCAATCGATGTTAAATGTTTCATTAAAAAAGGAAGAGAAACAAAAAACACAATGACTAAAAAGTGAGAGGCAAAAGTAGAGAGAGAGAAAAAAAAAGCAGCGTAACCAGAAATATAAAAACTGATTGTTTTGTTGTTGTTGTTGTTGTTGCTTTACAGTTAAATGTTTTTTTTTTATTTTTGTTTTGTTTTTTTTTTTGTACAATCCTAGTTTCTGTTCCATATAGTTTTGCATTGGTATAAAATTACAAAATGATCCTTTTTTTTCCCTTTTTCTGTTTTTGTTTTTTTTTTCCTTTTTTTTTACTATTGCTTACTATAACCATATACCGTGTAATACTCAAGCTAAACACAGTTTGAAATTGACAGATAAAATAAGGATTAAAAATAACATCAGCAATAATTCTTTGCATAACAAAACATAAAATACAAAAAAAAAATAGAAAAAAAATAATAAAACATTCACAAAATAATTTACAAAAAAAAAATTGTAAAAATATTAAGAACAAAAAGTATAGGAAAGGACGACAGGATAACGATAAATCGTCTGTGACTTTAATCGTGATGGTAATAGGATCGTTACACCTTCTCATTTATATTTATTTTTTATTTGATTCTTATGATATTTTTGGTTTTTGTTTTTTTTTTGGTAATTTTAACAATTGAATAGCGTAATCATCACCGTTACATACTTTTGGTTTAATATTCATATACATACGTTTATACTGCAGTATGTACTAAGTGTTCATTTTAATCATCAGTTTTATTGATTTTCAATGTATAAATTTGCTTTGTGATCCAGAGTTTGATTAAATAAAATGCTTATAGTTAAGACTGTTTGATAAGGTTTGGAAGATATACGGAAATTACACTAGTAAAATTGTTGTTTGATTGCTTATTTATGTTCGATTTAGTTTATAAAACAAATTATTTTTTATAAGTGATTTTAAGTTGATTTGATCGATTTGAATTTGATCAATGTTTTAACGCTGAGGCAGGCAGGTAATTTTTAGTTTTACAACTATTTGACCACTTATTTATATTCCATAGGTTTCTAGATTTACAACAAGCGTGCACACATAGAACTGTATGATTATATGCAATTCAAGAATCGAAAATTTTGTAAGTTTTTACAAACTGATTGCAATTTAGTCCTATATTTGCTTATATATGTGTTTGTGTAATTTTTTAAATTCCAATCAAACAGTAATTGCACAACATAAAATTGCATGTTTTCCATACACAGTTTTATAAATATTTGATTGATGCTGGATTGATTTATATTATTGATCAAATGCGAAAGGTTAAGTATAATTGATGAAAAATGAAGTATGACGGAGCAAGTATAATTGGAAATATATTCAAAGAAACATGTATTTTCTATTAATGCACAATTAGTGTTAAAATTTGCTGACTGTATTATTGGATTTAATATTCTTATAATTAACAAATTATATACTATATGTCTTTTATTTATATATTCTTTATGTTATTTGGAATATTATTCTATTAATTTCAAAAGTAAATATTCAAAACATGTCTTAAAAGCTCTTATACAGTGGGATTTATTTAAAAAAGTGAATTTTTAACATAAAATCGTATATTTATTATTAAAATTTTAAAAATTTTCTAATAGACCGAAACCAATGCTATGATCTAGTTTGTATCTATAAGAACAAACGAATAATGCACGTAATTCTGACGTTGAGCAACATTATAACCAGCTAAAGAGTTGGTTTTCTGAACAAAACCCAGTAGTTACGCATTTTTTACAGTCGGTTGTAAATTTGAGATTAATATAATTTTTCTTTTTTTTACCCTAAATATTCAAATAAATGAAACACCCTGTGCGTTTGTCTAATGAACAATATGAACAGATTTTGTTCTTCTTAAAGAACCTTAAACATTTTACTAATTTTCATTTTTCTTTTATTATTATTATTTTTAAAAAAATATAAGTTTTTAAAGAGAATTCATCACAAAAGTAAAAATAAGAACAAAAGTAAAAAAAAAAAAATGAATTCATCAACATTTTAAGAACATTGTTAGATTCTTAAGAGTGAGGAAGACATAGAAATCAGAAATGTTAAAAAATCTCATTATACCTTTTTTTTCAAGGGTCTTTTTATAATTTTTTTTTTAGTTCCTTATTTCTTTTTGTTAAAATCTATTTAAAGAACTAGGATTCAAATAACTTTCCTGTTCATATTATGCATAACTTTTTACTCTAATGATCGTATGTCAATTTATTCAAAAAAAAAAAAAAATGAAAAATTTGAAAATATTGTTGAACAGTTGAACTCTAAACTATTTTAAGAATAATGTTGCGGTATGTCTTTTAATAAAAATTTATGCTTTGTCATTACAGTAACAATAAATAAAATTTTTATAATTACAAAAAGCAAAATCCTATAAGTGTAGGCGTTATAAATCGCATTAAATTAAATATTGCGATTTCTTAAATTCCAACTTGGAATTCTTGACATCATATGAATTAATTTAACTCTGAATAATATTGCCCATTAAATTATTATTTATTTCATCTGAAAGAATACTACTTGATAGTTAGTTATAACTACTAACTAGAATTCTTCTAAACTTTAAAAGAGTCTATACATAATAAAACCAATAATCAAAATATAGTAGCAATAACAATCGGGATTTAGTTAATTAAACAAGACCCATACTAAATATTTTCATTTTTCGCATACACGAAACACGTTTAACACTTTTTACTGACAAAAACTATGAAAAATAGAGGAATAATGTTTTATAGGTTAATTTTCAGCTTTCATTGTAGCGCATCGAAAAAAAAAAACAAATTTTGCAAAAGAAAATTCTGACATTGACTAGTTTTATTTCTAACACTATGGTTCAAATTTAATTGATTGTAAGACAGAAAATAAGAAGAAATCAATTACCTTTAAAAAAAAGCTTCCGTTAGTTAATGCATGGCGCATGGTTCCGAAATTATAAGCATTTTTTTTATATGCAGGAAAAATCTGGTACAATTTCCTCCCAAATTGATCAAAGAATTATTCCTGAAATTATTTGCCACTTTATGAGATAAATCTTGTATAAGCAACAATAAAATGTCTTTTTAAAATTGAAGAGAATATTTGAAATATTTAAAAAAAAAAATTAAATATCGTAAATTAAAACAAAATTTTCGTAACTTAGTATAGTTCGCTTTTGAAATTCACAAAATTGTATTATAACAGTGTAAACAATTAATTTTATAAAAGAAATTCAAAATTATATTCAAATATTTTACATAATTTACAATCAAGGGTGTAAATTTCAAATAAAGTAAAATATTCAACACAAATTGAATTCAATGCCATTTTAAATTGACTTTATTGGAAGCCTGTTCAAAATACGAACGCAACTAACGAACATAAGAATTCATTCATGAAAATACACATTTGTACCCACTATATACATGTTTTTAATATAAAAGTATAACGTATCTGTATAACAAATATGATTGATTTGTAATTTATTTATAATAAAGGGTAAATTTGTTTTTTCATTTAAAATAACACTATACATACATACATATATGCATATATGCAAATAAACAAATATAATATTTTTTTATTATAAATATTATTAATGATTTCCAAGGTAATATACTAATGATTATTTTTTTTTTTATTTAATTCAATGAAATCAAATAATAAAGTTGAAAAGGTGTTATACTGATACAAATGCAAATGAATAGAAAATTTTTATTCCTTGGTATACATTTTTTTTTTTAAATTTATAAGTGCGTTTATGGAAAAACAGATGTAAGAGAGAAGTTTTTTTTTTATAAAATAACATGAAATATTTCTATATGAAATCAACATATGTATATACACATGTACTGGCATACAACGTACATAACGTGTCAATGTTATTTTACTTAAATTCTATGTTGAACTAAGAACACGATAGATAGAAGTGCTTGAATTTTTTCTATAATTTTCAAACGAAAAAATAAAACATTGATTGAACCCACACGAACAGAAAAAAAAAAATTTTTTTTTTTTTGTGTACAGGCTTAAAATACGAGTATAACAATTTTTTTTTTCAATTCTAAGATAAAAATTTTCAATAATATTATATTTTTTTTTATAATTTATAAATATTTTTGAAAAAATTTTCAAAGAACACCTATTTATAGTGATAAGCATTAAATTTCACTAATGAATTTCGAATTTAATTGAAAATAATTCTATATAAGTACATACTAGGTATATTTCGAGTCAAATGTTAATATGTTCTTATAAAGGCCACAGTGCATAATGGAATGCATTAAGTACGATACATAGTTAGGCATATCTCAATATCAAGTACGTAAAATGTGCGTATGTTCCAACAAAGTTGTGAAGGCCAATTTACCCGATATGCTATTCCATACATTTATTACTGTATACTATATAAATCAATAAAAACTTTACAATTTTCAAATATAAACCTGTGTTTTTTATCAAAATTACTTCTTGAGTGAATTTTGGGACACCCTTTATATACATATAGAGTCAGAGTCTAAATATTCAAATTTTGTTTAATAATATAATATGTAATTCCATTTTTTGATCGTAATACTGGACGGTTGAGTATCTACTACATTATTGTCCAAGTAAATAAATTTTTAAGAAAGGCTCAAAGCTTATTTAATTTTTTATTTCCTACATTTATTATACAAAGACCTTAAAAGACTAGTTAAGCTTTTACTTTCTACATTTTTAAAGTGCCGTTCTTTAATAGACAAAGTTCAATATTATTAGCCTACAAAAAATAAAATATAAATAAATTTTTAGATTAGTATCACTAATGTGACAAAATAATGTTGCATACTGGTAGAGTTTCAAGATGGGAAAAATTAAGAGGCCTGAATTCTTTTCACTTAATCATATGGAAGAATGTTGTAAGGAGAAATATAGCAGGGAATTGTACAGAATGAGGGTGAGTCGAATGTGTTGGTGAAGTAAATGGAAACAGAATTTGCGAATGCAAATTTCATAAGGGAACCGAGAGGCCCGACCTGAGCTAATCTCTTCACTTTATTTGAAATTGGTTTTTGTTTTCTTAAATTCGTAGAGGGGCGGGGGGAGAAAATTTATACTAAATATTGAAGTTGGAAGTATTTTGCAAAAGTGGCTCTATTTTTTTATTTAAATCATATCCACTTTTAATATATGATGTTGATGGTTCAACTATTTTTTTTTAAATATTTTTATTAAATTATAACTAAAATTCTTAAAGTTTTTTCTTTAAATACGTTTCAAATTTAAAGTACATAATTATCTTTAAATGACAGTTTTTAACATTTGAATAAAAAAATATTTTATTATATTTTGTATATAACTATTATATATATTTGTATACATACAAAGATAATAGAAATGCGAATAGTGTATCGGTCTTTAAAATAATAATTATATAAATTTTATTATTATACAAAAATTTTTGTTGTTCAATTTTACATAAATTATAAAAGTTTTCTAACAAATTAATGGTTTATTTGACCCACCTGTGTCAGAAACCGTAATAATAAATGGAAAACTGTTATAATAAATAACACTATATACACGTATTTTAATTTTCATATATAATAATATGCACACACTTTACACGTACGTGAAACACAGAAATATGTACGTTATATATGTAAAATGTATTATATACATCTTTATTGTGTTGTATCTATATAGTTAAGTTTTATAATTATGTTAATTGTTGTATGTAGATGTAAATAAGTTGTAGAATTTATATTAGATTTTATTCTGTTTTTTTCTTCTTTTCTTCAATCATTGGAAGTTAAAATTTAAAGGAAGTAATTTCTTTTTATGGAAAATTTAAGATGCATAATAAAATTTAAATTTTGAAAGTTTCAGAAGTGTTTCGGAATTTTGTTTGTGTAAGTTAACGTTTGTATATCAGACATTATTCGTAGGATTTTATTTGATCTATTTAAAATTTGATGAAAGTTAACCCCGTGGCCCTTCTCGATTCGACCCACAGGCTCTTTTGTAACTCGCGATCCGCAGTTACATGAACGTGAACTTCTACCTAGAGCCGTGAGCTCGCCGAAACTCTACCTGAAGCACTTGAGCCTTAAGCGGCTTCACACTCACTGTATAGGCCGCACTGCATTCCTAGTTTTTGGGTCAAAGTCTATAGAAAGAAGAAAGTCCTGCAGTCTGTCTGAAACTGCTAAAATCCGAAGATGACTCGTGAGGCTATCCGGTTTTGGCTTCGAATATTGTATAACTCTAAAAGCTCCTTTCATGACCTCTCTTTTGAAATGCTCGTGAAGCGGAGTCAAGTCCAGAAGAACTTCCATCGAGGCCACTGGACACGTTCTTAGAGCCACTCTAATACCAAGATAAGCCAGGCACTGTATCCGTATTAGGATTTCGCGCGTCGTCATTTAATCAGCCTTCTACTACCAAATGCCTAGAGGGTATGTGTTCCTTGGCCTAACTATATTAGTACAGGACCTGAGGGTGATGCTTGGAGATTTGAAAATTTAAAAATTTTTAACTTTTTTGAAATTATGTTTTGAATTTAGTTGTGTGTCCGCATTGTTTTAGCATGTTTCATATATATATCGTACATCACTAAACTGTATAGCCGCTACGTCAAGCTAATGCATCTTTTCCTATTCAAATCCACTTTAAACTGCAACTCATTTTTTGTAAAATTTAGACTAAATTATTTTTATTGTAAAAGCAAATTGTTGGTCTGCTTTTTCATAATTGTTTTACGTATTCATTCGCTTAAAGTTCACATTGGACAAATTGCCAAACAAACCGTAATAAAAGTTTCAGTTCTATCTATGTATGTATTGTACATATACTTAGTTATAAATGTAAACTTTATAACAATTTCCTTATTCAAATATAAACATTCAGTCACGCAATTGAACAAAATCCAATCGAATATTGATATTTTATAACAGATCTGTTGTTCTATAATCTACTCGTATATGCATGCATAAGTTAGTCAGTACTTTAGATATACCACCAACATTATTTAAACTTAAAAAAGAAACCACCCACTTATTAAAAATTTGAAATAGTAAGATATTACAATTTTGACATAAAATTGAAACTTCTTAAAGCAAAAAAAAAAATATTTTTTTTTTCTCATTTTCTTCGATTTTAAATTTTTAAATTGTGGTATGAGCGTTTTGCTTTGACTCTACTTTGATTTTCATTTCTTTTCCTTGATTTCCGCATGGGATTTTGCTTTTAAGTTGTTGTTTTTCGTTTCGTCTTTCTTTTTTTTTTGTGTCTTGTTGACAAATTTATGGGATTGTTATTCGTTTTCAAAGACTTGAATAACATTTTTGTTTTAAAAACGAATTATGTAAAGTGAGTAGGTCTATTTATTAGGTGATATTCGTCCGTCCGTTTTTCTTTAAAACTTGAGTTTTGAATTGAAAATGACGATGAAATTATATGAGAACCAAATGTTGCGCCTGTGTAAGTTTAAAGCAAAAATCTGTTGTTGTATGAGTTATTAAAGTTTTTCGATCATTTTGAAAATTAATGAAATGATTGCCATCTCTGTCATTCTTGCACCTATTAAGTTTGCTGTTTTATTCTTAAAGCTGATTTATTTTATGACTAAATTAGTTTTCACTAGAGATCTTACACTGAGGTCCATATAGTTCAATAAGCATAACAGAGTAGGTAGCATATAAAATGTAGCAGTTGTACAATTGCAAGATAGCAAAAACTGCAATAAATCACATGAAAAGTAATTGCTTTAAAATACTTTGATTTTATGCTCACTCTCTTATTACTGCTTTCGTACACTCCAAACAGCAAAATATACATGTTTATTGTATGTATACTTATTTCTTGCTATAGGTATATACTTTTTAGATGAAACTTAACCTGAAACGTTTTCATCTCAAATTCAGCACTTTAAATTGAACATTTATAGAAGAGTTTCTGATATGATTTTTTTATTTTTTTTTTTTTGCATTTATGGCGAAATAAAATTTTGAGTAGCGATTTTTTTTTTTGTATTATTACAATTCTAAGTGCTTCTTCTTTCAATTCAAAGAAACAGAAAGAAAAAAATTATTAAATATGATACATAGTAAGTGTGTGTGTGTATGTATGTAACAAAAATCTATGAGTAGGCTTCGTGCTATTGAAAATATAATATTGAAAAGTTGAATCTGTAGGAAACACTTTAAATGAATAAAAAAAAAATTAATCTTATGTTTCTGCACATTTACGCGTCACAATAATAACTTCTGCAACTTTAGTTTTAAAGATTTTAAAAACTAAGAAACCTATCAGCTTTAGATATTAAAATATTTGGAAAGTTTTGATACTCTAGATTTCTTATATTTACCATAATCTGATTTAATATCAGAAAAATTCATTGAGTAAGTTTTAAAACTTGATATCAATCAAATTCAAAAGAATACTATGAATTATTACGAATTGTTCATATTATTGCGACAATGCGACACTGCATGGCCATTATTATAATAATTTCAAAAGAAAAAGTAAAAAAATGCAAAAAAAAAACAATGCAAAAATTAAAATGATAAGAAAATGAAAAATCTTATCAACTTAATTTTTTGTTTTATTATGAAATTACTCCCACTCTCGCTACCAATGTAAACCGAATCGCAACAATGACATCTCATACGACTCTCGCTATCGTATAGTGTTGCAACAATGTGAACAGCACAATATTCCATAAAATAAATCGAGTACCTCCGTAATTTACATAAAGATGACTAATCCGATGTCATAGATCCGATGTCATAGATATAAAAGCAGACAAGAGACGGTAATCATAGTGGCAGTAGCAGTCAAATAAGAATATACGGGTAAGAAATTGAGCTGGGAAAAATAATATGAGCACTCTATATAAACAGTAATTGTCCTCGATGCACAACGAATACTATGTTATTTTGCTACTTGTTCTTTTTTTCGGAAATGAAGAAATTTTTCATTTGACATAAATTATGTATGTATCTATTTGACAAAAATCGCTGTTTTTGGAATATAGTATTCTCATCACATTTATATTACTGGAATGTTAATCGTTAATATTTTTTGCTATATGAGTGAGTTATTAATAATTTTAATTAATATAATTTGGATCTATTGTTTAGATATGTAGCAGATTTTTCTGTACATATACTTTTAGTTTTAGATTTTAGTTTTGTTAACGATTAATGATACTTACGACTATCAAGAGTGAGTTATTAATAATTTTAATTAATATAATTTGGATCTATTGTTTAGATATGTAGCAGATTTTTCTGTACATATACTTTTAGTTTTAGATTTTAGTTTTGTTAACGATTAATGATACTTACGACTATCAAATTCTATGTTCATGATGAATAGGAAATTTGAAAATTTTTCTATATCTTATTTCATTTTCGTTTTTATTTTCATTTTTAATCAGCATACGAGTAAGAAACATGTATTTCAATCAAGAAAACTAATGGTGCAACATGTTCGATAGTCAACTATCACATACAACATGTTTGATAGTCTATTTTCGTAGATAGTATAATTTTTTGTTTCCGCTATGGTCACAATTCCATTGTATTGTTCTTGGTTTATTGTATCATGCACAAAATGTATCATATTACTGTTCATTCCAAATGCCGTGCGAATGACTTGATTTTTAAATTTTACTCTCATCTTAGATAGTATAAAGCCGTTACGAAATCTTATTATTTTTATTTATGTGACTTGTTTTTGTACAAATTACTGAAAACAACCAAACAGAGAATTATTCGTCGGATGATGACATTTTTTTTTGTTTCTCTGAAATTAGAATATACTTGAGTTTGCATTTATGTGTGAGTGTATGTGTGTATGTGAATATGTAGGCATAATACTCATGTAAAAAATGTTTTTTTTTTGTTTTTAATTTCTTGCTTTCCAATTTTATATCGATGACATCATTTTGTTTCAACGATAGTAGAGATTGCGATTGTATGATTCAATCGCAAAAAAAAAAAAAAATATTTTTACGTTTTTTTTTTGGTGTTTTCTTTTCATTTTTGTTTTGTACTTTTTAAATGAAAACCGCAATAATATTTTTTTTTTTTAAGAAATCATCATCATTTCTTCTCTCTTCAATTTTAAATATGGGAAAAAAACTGATAATAAAAATCACAAAAGAAAAAAAAGAAAAACAAAAAAAGCACTCAAAGTTTTGTGGCTCGTTGCATTTTTTTTTTTTTCATTTGTTTTTTTTATTTTTTTTTTATTTTTCGTTGTCGGTTAGTTTTTGTTATTATTCAACTGTTATTACATAGCTACCCCACAAAATATACTTTTTTTAATGATTTTTTTTTTATTTTTTTGAATTTTTCTTTTTTTTTTCATTTTTCTTCGTATTGAAAATAACTCAAAGCCTATATTATAAAGTTAGACTTTTGCTTATATTTCACTTACTCACTACTCAATTTCAGGCTTTTTTTTTTTTGTTATTTACTGTCAGGTTTGCATCATCTACAAAAATAAGTAGTAATAAGCTTTTCTTTCATTCAAAAATATGTTATACACTAATAGCAAGAATGATATACAAAAACAAAAAAAAATGAATATACGAAGAACAGTGAAAAAGTATTGAGAATAATATTAGAGTAGAGAAAAATTTATATGAATTGGAGAAAATTTAGTACGTCGAACAGATGTGGATAATCGTGAAATCTTCTATTATATTAATTAGTGATCCACTCCATCTTTTTGATTATGGGTATTAGATTAGAGAATTTAGTTACTTGACATTATAAGTCTAATGGCGAATTAATCTTGCCAATCATCCATGGGGTACCTTCATTTTTGCTTTTCGTTTTTTTATATTTCTTCGCATTACCTTATGTACTGTACCTTCATTTAGATATTGATGGTGGTTATATTAATAAAATATAAATTTTCAGAACCTCTGTTCTTTCCGTAACTGTTATACATGAAATATTGTTTTATTTTGAAACAACTTTCTAGCTTTCTCTAATTTTAATTCTTTTCGTGGATAAGCTGAGCTAATGAGCTGTTTTAAAAATGAATTTAGGAAAAGAATAAAGGGAATAATTTGTGAAATCGTCAAAACAGAAGTTATTGGTATATCGCGAAATTTTAGTATGTTATGGGTGAAATTAAATTAATTGCAGCCGTACAATTGGTCAAATGATAATAATCTGACTATAATAAAACAAGATTGGGCTGTATAGTTTTTACATATTAAACCCCTTTTCTTTAAATATAATATTTTAATAGAAATCCCCTGCACAAAACCTTCTTAAATGCGATTCCAATATGCGATATTATATCTTGCCTTATGTTGGCCATTGATTGGATTACCTCCCTTCAGTTCGGACATTTTAATAAAACCTTGACTTGATCCGGTCAGTGAAATGATCCCCACATTTATTAATCTTTCATCTACAAACGTATTTAATTACAGAAATCAACATCTTTTGTTTTAAATTTTCAAAAACGGTAAGTAGCAGTTATTGAAAATTTCTAAGCTTATGAAGAAGACTTCGTAAATTTCCTACACCTAGAAAAATTTTTTACTTTTATGCACATATTTCTATAAATTATACACCATTCTATATTTATACAATATTTACTATATTTATTTACATATATTGAAAAACGATTGTATTCGAAAAAGAAGCAACATGAGAAATGAAATCACAGAGAACCATAGCATAACAAAAACTTTGGAAAATGAACGTAACGAAGAAAGAAAAATAAAACAAAACAAATGAAAATAAAAATGAAAAGAATACAAAAAAAAAATAGAAAAAGAATTGAGAATAACTATTATAGACTTGTAACCGTATCAAGTAGGATATAAGATAGATTTTCTTTCATAAGTTGAAAGATCTTTCCTCTTTCTTTCTTTATTTCAATACATTTTACATGTAATCGTATATTTTACATTTATGTACCTATATACTTTTATATTTTGTTCAATATTTCATATATACTATCTTCTAGAATTTGCAATTGGATATGCCATTCTTATATCAAGGAACCGATTACTATACTATTCCTAAAAATAAGTGAAACAAAAAAGTATAGAAATTGACTTTCTATATATATATTGTATTTCATATCCTACTTGTACACATATAGGATAAATATATCTTGAACTTATCATGTATAACAAAATAAAAAACTATTCACACATTTTATTTTAAAGGTAGGGTAATGAAAGAATTTTCATTCTATAGAGTTCACTTACATATGTACGGTTGGTTGGGTGGTTGATGTGGCACAAATGTATTATTTTCAGGAAAAAGTCGGCTGGTCCTTTTGAGGAAGCTATATCTAAATTCCCAATTTTAATCTTCAATACCTTGTCCAGCCTTGACTTGCTTGCTACCAGGATGGTTTTTACCTAGGATAACACACTCACAGAAATTATGAAAAAGGATTTCATTCTTGTCTTATATGTATACTAAAAGAAAATGATATTTAGAGCAAAGTCATTAAAGTGGAAAAATTGTGGTATATTTTGTATTACAGATAGATTAGTTTATAATCCCCTAAGCACAATCTATAATAATAAAGTCTCAAATTCCTTTAGTTCGGGAAAAATTTAATACCACAAAAATAAGCTAAGATTTAAATTAGATTTTGTGTCAAATTAAATTTTATGATATTTTGTGTTAGTTTGCTATTTTGCTTAATAAATAAATTGGTTTTTAGGGAAATATTAAATTCAAACACAGGTCCAAAGCTACTAAGCTTATGTCGTATTCGATGCAATTTTTAAACATAATCTTTCCTATTTGATTGTGATACTTCTAAGAAATTTTTTCTATATTAAGCTTTGATTGACCCTGTATATGTTGTATGAATAGTAAATCTGCTGATTTATTGTTATACGTATATAGCTACATACTTGTTATATGTTGGTATATAATATTTTTTGATAGGTAAGAACTTGTTTTGTTTCACCTAAGTTCTAAATGTATGATGAATTTGATTTTTTTATGATATTATATATGTACTTATATATTTGTAGATATACCCAATATTATACTTGTATGCATTTGTATATGAGTAAGTAATCATAATATCCTACCTATATTCGGAATTAAACATGACAATGAGGTTCTCTTGTTATATTATTTTCTCTGAATCCAAAATTATTTTCCTTTCATTTCTTTATTTTTACCATTTTTCTCTTTTTTCTTTTATCTTCCTGATAATTTTTCCTTCTCCTTTTGATTTCAAAAACGTTTTCTAGATTTTTGTTTTCATTTCGTTGCAATTTTTTTTTTTGTTATCATTTTCTAATTCTTGTAAATTTCACATACGGGATATCCTATATAATAATAATATATAGATTGTGTATGTGTATGTATAATATTTGACTTACCATTTCTTTAAAGATTTTCAAATTTACAGTCCAAATTTAAGGACGTTTTTAAACTCTTCTTTTTATAATTCGAACTTCTTTATTTGTTATAAAAGCATAGGCCTTATATGTCATGCTACATCTCGAAACCTTTATTATAGGTATTTTATATAAATGATAATTTGCTACATCAAATATTGTTCAAAAATTAAAGCTTATAATAATAGATGTGGGGTTTTAGATTCTATATATACGAACCCAGATATAAAATTTACAATCTGCAAAGTGTACGAACATTTGTATCAGTAAAGACGTTAATTAATAAATTGTTCTTTTAAATACGAAAATCTAGATTGCAAAAGCTTTAGCTTTGTTATTATTGCAACCCCAAAAATACAAATTATTTTGTGTTATTCAGCAATTACAAAAGCAATTGTTCTTCTAAATTATCTGAACTTATATTCGGCGCAAATCATGTGTGATATGGCAACCCTATTGTGTGAAATGAATATTTTTTTAAAGATGAAATAAAATTTTCTTCAAATTAAAGTTGTTGTCTTTAATATATAAGGCGTCCAAAACTCGATGATACTTAAAAATTAATAGGATAAGAATGTATATAGATAAGTGGAAAATAGTAGATGAGGCCAATTCCCTGTTAATACCCTATTTTCAAGTTATTTTAAAATGACTACTTCCAACTTGAATAGTTCAACATATAGTCCAGGAAGTTGTATTTTTTTACCCGTAATACCAAATTTAAAGACTTTTCTACTTTATAAAGTAGTATTTAGGTGAAAAATCAAAATTTTTATGAATTTTATTCAATAATTTCTCCTTTAACTGTTGTCTAATCAGAAGAGTAATATAAGGCTTTATACTATTATACCAATGCATATAACACTTTATGGTATATGAGAAGTAAAAATATTTTTAAGTTGATTATTTTGAACCGCTATTTTAATATAAAATTTATGGTCAACATGTTAGAAATATCAGACTTACGAAGAGAAATTCTTAAATTAAATTACTAAAATAAAAATTAATTGTCTGGAACACTCTGTGTACAAAATGTTTAAACATACATCTGTTACACATCTATTGTATATGATGTCATTTGTATATTTTTGGTTCATATGTATGTATATCTATTAAATAATATATGTATATCTACAAAAATATAAGTATAAATACACATATATTAACGCACGTTCATATAGAGAGCATGTTCATGCAATTATGTTTGCAAATATATTTATGACGGTGTAAGCAATTTTATAAAAGCTTATTGCACAATTCTTTTAATTCATAAGGAATATTTACATATTATATATATTTTATATAAATATATGTACTACATATACAGGGTGATTCAGAAAGGTATACAACAACATATGCCATTGTTTAGAGGATTGAAAATGGATAAAACTTTTGTTCTGAACTGGGTGCCAAATTTCAAAGGTTTCTGACTTCCAGGGATTTTAACAAAATTTTCACGAAAGTTTTACTCATCCCAGTTTTTTTAATTATAACTTCCATTCTGAAAAAGATAGGAACTTCGAACTTAAGAGTTTCTGAAAGGCAAAAATTTCATTCTCCCTTAAGTTCGAATGCTAGGTTTTCATCAAGTAGCATGCCTATTTTAAACCCATTACTAGGCCTTTCAGAAACTGTTTGTTTGAAGTTCGTATTTTTTTCAGAATGGAAGTTATAGTCAAAAAAAATTTGAATAAGTAAAAATTTTGCGAAATTTCGTTAAAATCTCTGGAACTCGTAAACCCTTGAGATTTGGCACCTAGTCGGGAACTAAAGTTTTACCCATCTTCGAACCTATAATTAATGGTATATGTCATTGTATACCTTTAAGAATCACCCTGTATATGTGTATCTATATAATATATATAAATCGAAGAATGTGCACGTATTGTACATTCTATATATGTATGTACATATGTACAATATTCTTGTTTATATGCAATATGTATGTATATGCAACACGAAGACTAATCATTCAGAATTTAGGATATTCGCATACCTAAACACAAAATATTATACATAAAATTTATTACAGGTTATTACAAATGGATATATGTTCTCTGTGCAAGCATTCTGATCGCATATATATGTGTGTATATATATATCTAGAATCTTAATAGAAAATTTTTAAATTAATATTTACTATATATAGATATGTAACGTTCTTCTTAAGTATATAGCCTTAATATGTGTAAATGTATGTATATAAAATATTTTTAAAAGAAATATGCACTTACATTCACATATATACAACGTAGATATTTCATTATAAATACTATATAAGAATAGGCTATAATAGACGGTCTGCAAATTGAATAGAAGTCAAACAATGCTCTTTTATATTACTTTTGCAGCACGAGTTATTTTGAAAACAATTTAATTTTGTGCCTCTATACGTACATTATGTACATGTATGTTATAGATAAAAATTTAATGCTATAAGTGATTCTGGCAAAGTCCGATTGAAATTTAGTATGTGATGTTTGATAGTCCGGTAGGAAATTCACAATATTTATTTATTATTTTGTATTAAAAGTAATTATTCCTGTATTTAATATTAGGATTTCTTAGTCATAGACTTTAATTGTTACAATCTAATATTTTGAATAATTAAAGATCTTTGAAATATCCTGATTTTACAATATTCAAATTCTCCGCATACATTTTACACTAATCTAAGCTTAAAATCACTGTGACGAAAGCCTACTCTCTTAAATTATAAATTTAAAACTCTCTTTTAAATTCGACAACTCTAAAAATGTACCAAAAAAAAAAATTTCAGTACAAGTGCACATTTGTTTTTATTTTCCATTTTTTTTTGTTTTATTTTCTGTTCTTCTTTTCTTTTTTAATTTTTGTCTCCTATCGCATGCAGATTTTCTTATTTTTTCTCATTCTTCATTTCATGTCCTTTTTAATGCAAAAATTTTTGGCCTTTTATTCACATTACTTGTCTGGATTTGAAACAAAAACAAAAAAAAAAACAAATAAACAAATAAATAAGAAAACAAGAAAAAAATATTAGAATTAAGAAAAAAATCCGACCATAAGAAGAAGAAGAAGCGAATAACAATAGCAAAAAAAAACGGAAAAAGAAAAAGAGTATTAATTTTTCTTCAGAAAAAAAATAAACAAAAACAACAGAGAGAAGAAAAAAAAATATCATGCAACAAAAATATTCTCTTCCAAGTTCCAAGTATTTTGTTTCTCTATACAGAAAAATGGTCAAATATGAGAATAAGAACAAAAATATTAAACAAAAAAACAAAAATAGAAACCAAAAAGCTACAGAAAACAAAAGCGCCAACAAAACATTCTACAGCAACATAAATAGCCTTGAGCTATCAGCACCAAATATTTCTTAAAGGACGGAAGATAAAAACAAACTGAAAAAATAAAAAATGAAATAGGAAAAATGAATCTGAGAAACTTTTTTCTTTCTCTTTTTTTTTTTTTGTTTTTTTTTTGTATAATATATTCTCAGTAAAATGAGAACTGATAAGACGTAATATTAATGCGAAATGAGGTTGTATATGTCTTTTATAGGATCATAACATTAAAAAGTTATGGATATATAAGAAGAAAAAAAAAAAAATAAATTTCGGACAATTTATTTTAAATTCTAAAAAGAAAAAAATTTTTGTAAAAATGAAATTAACAAATTTTTTTTTTTTATTATATGAATTGTTGGGCCATTAAATGAATTGGTCTGTCATTTTTTATGATTGTAGACCATAATTTTTATTGTTAAAATTCATTTTATAATATACATATAATCTCTTAATGTAATATTATGTATAAAAGAAAACATTGTATAACAAAATATAAAATTGAAATATTTTTATTTATATATGCGATAAATGACATTATAAATTTTATATATTTGTAGTGTTCTATCTTAATATTTTTGAAAATTCTGAAAATATTTTTATATTTTCAGAATATTTAAAAAAAAATTTTTGAAAACATTTTAATTTAAATGTTATTTGCACTGAAAATAGTAAAAAAAAATTAAGAAATATGGTCTATGGTAAAAATAAGGAAATGCCAAAAGAATACGATAATAATGCAAATAACGGGTAATTGTTTATTTTATAGCTCAAAACTATGCGCCTCTCTATACCGATATAGACAAAAATACACCAACTGATTCAAAAACTATAGATGACTCTTAGTTACGAAATTTTTAGATTGGGACTAGCTGCTATTCCATTTACCAAGTACGCCAAAGTACGTTTTTCCGTTTAAATGAACGTACGAATTATATGCTCCAGATAATTGATCCAATATGCTTTTGTAATTATTTCACGTACGATAGTTCTATATAATACATAATAATTTGAATAGTTTTTTTATACATTAAATTTAATTTCAAATTTGCAATTGAAATTTTTGCAAAATATGAAAATTTTAGCTTACATAATATAGCAAACTTTTTAGAATTTATTAAATATAAATCCAGTTTTAAATAAAAGAAATTTTTACTAGAATAGAGTTTAGTCGAAAACTGGTTTGTCAAATTTTTAAAAGTTCCAAGTTCCAAGTTAAAGGGTAGCGAAAGCAACTGATCATTTCAAAGTCATTTATGTATTGCCAATTTATTTCCCTATTAATGGAATTTATGGATTAATTTTTTATTTTAATAAGAAATATAAGAGAAGGTAAACAAGAGAAATATGAGTATGCATTTTGCCAAAATATTTAGCAGAAACATTTTGGGGGCTTTTTTTTTACAATTGTGTATTAGTTTTATTTTTACATTTTTACAGGATTTACTTTTTACTGCATTGATTATTGAGTAAAATAAGCAAATTTAATATGTTTTTGGTTAAAAACAGAATAAAAGCAAGTTTTTCGCTGTGCAATGCCAAAATGTAGAATGCACATATTTAAGTTCACTACAGAATTAAGAAAAATTACGGCCGAGAATTCAATCACCGACGGGAAAATCATCTTGGGTTGTTTTTTGACATCATCTGTTTCCATGTGTGGTTTATATTATATGCGAAATACTGAACAATTGATTTTATCAACTGAGGGGGTTGTTATGTGAGGAATAGACATTGCAATATCCCGAAAATTTGAAAATTTTAACATTTTCTCAAAAGTTGTTGAATGCAGTCTTTAATTTTTAAGAAAAAAAAATCTTAAATTTCATTCATATTTAAATATAAAATTTTATTTTCCCAAAATAGGCGTTCTAAATATTTAAACTTTTTTAAAATTAAAAATTTTATTAAAAACCTAATTGGAAATTTGGAATCCCATTTTCCTTTTAAGCACAATTTATTCTAATGTAACAAAAAAAAATTTCTTTTGCCGTATATTTTATTTTGTATTTTTTATTTATTCATTTTTTTGTTGTGCCAAGTATAAAACAACGAAAAAAGCAATTAAGACATTTTGACTGACCCATCCATCCATCCATTCATCGCTTTACCCCCGCTAGAGCCCTTACGAAATAAAAATACATAAATAGCTGAAATGAATTGTTTCATTTCAGGAATTTCATCGTTTCATTTTTCGTTTTGTTCACAATTTTTTGTATTTTTTTTTTTAATTTTGAATTTTGTTTTTATTTTTTTGGGTTTTCATCTTTTGTTTATTCTCTCCGAAAATGCACCAAATGCACAAATTAAATTTTTTCTTTATAATTTTTTGTTTTATATTCAACATCATAAAACAACATAAGTAAGAAGAAGAAGAAAAATAAGAAGGACATAAAAACAAAAGAAAATGAGCAAAAAAATAAAAACATAAAAAAAACTCTAAACAAAAGAATCTTTTTGACATTTTTTATATTCAAACTTTAAAATTTGAATTCTCGGTAAATTGGAGATCTTACAATTATGGGGTTCAACTTAATGAGTTCATTATTTTTAAAGAGAGAATTTTTGTATATTTTTTCATACATTTTTTTTCTGTTATTTGTTTTTTTATAATAAAGGGAAGAAAAAATTATAACATAAAAAAATAAAAGTAAATGACTGCAGGTGAAAATATTGTAAATATTATTAAAGTAAAACCTTTAAAAAAATTTTTTCTTAAATAAGAAATAAAAATGGACAAGAAAAAATAAAAAGAGGAAAAAGGCAAAAGGACATTTTACAGAGAAAAAAAATTTTCTTTTGAATTTTTTTTTTTATTATTATGTACTTAAATATAATTTTAAATATAATGGAATCTTGTCAGGCTATTTCAATATTATAAAACATTAGATAATATGTTATACCGTATACTTGTATAATAAAGCCTTAAAGAAGTTATTTAAAAAAAAAATATTCTTAACAAAAAAAAATCAAAGAAAAACCCAAAAGAAAAAAGAAATCAAGAGTAAAAAAACCATAGAACGACGCGTGTATAATTTAAAAAAAAAAAAAATTTATACAATCTCAGTTTTTAAGATCAGTTTTTTGTCCAAGCCTATATTATAATATTGTTATATTTAAAGCGGCCACTTAAAATGGAATTTCTTTTTGGTTTTATACGAAAAACATTAAAATTATAATGATTTTTCTACCAGTTCTATATACTACAAAGAATACAAGTATATACAATGTTATACTATATAACAAATACAAATTTTTAAGTATTAATAAAGATATTTTTGCTCCTTTACTTATTCTTTTTGAAATCAAAAGGCGTCTGATTTTGTATATATTTTTTTTTTCACCTGCTTTACGTGCAAAATATAAAAATGTCGTGTACGAAAAAAATTTTAAACTTAATTTTACTTTGTTATTCGTATTTAATTTATTTTGCATATAAAAATTATTTGTGTTTCTTTTCTGTTTAATATTCACATTATAATATATTGTATATACATATTTTTTTTTATACATAACAAACAAAATGAGTGAGTAAATTGACTAATGTACACATTACAAATTGGCTGCATGGAATTTACTATTTTGTTGAAATTTTTTCTTTAACCATTAAAAAAAAACTCTAATGTAATCAGCACATAACCGACCGGAATATTTATTGTCTAGTTTAGTTATTGTGTAAATTATTACAGAAGATTATGAAAATACTTTTTGAACACTTCCTTTCAATTTTAAGAAAGTTATCAAGATTTTAGCTAACATACCTAGAAAAGTATAAATTTGGTTCTTAGTAAAGTTTAACTTTGTACCATCCGAATTCCCTGAAAAGTTCACCAGTTGTTTTCGGTAAGAATCAGAACTCAAATATTAAATTTCAAGAAATACTATCAATATACGTTCCGTAGATATATGGTATAAAATGTAAAATCGGGCCTCTTATTCGGTTTCCGAGCTATGATCTTGCCATAAAATTTATAGGTTTATTGTTTTAGCATCCCGAATTTAATCAAAAACCCCACTATGTTCTCGAGGCCTGATATATTTGGAAAGTTCAATCCCTGCCCTAGCCGAATGAAACTCACATTATAGAACAAACTCGAAATTTGGTGCCATCACATGACCTCCCTTATTGTATACGGTCGATAAAGAAGTTCGTAAAAAAAATTAATTTTTTGTTTGTACGATTTAATCACGATTTTGTTTTTGAAACTGATAATACTAAAATAAAAAATTATACTTAATTTAATTATAAATTTAAGAATTTAGAGAAAAAAAAAAAAAAATAGTTACTTCGTGTCACAAAATCATAATATGAACACTCAAATCAAATAAAGTGAAAAGAATTTTTAAATATTTTTCTTTAAATTAATTCTAAATTCTTATTATAAAATGGGCTTAATATTCTGAATCTGATCGTACAATGAGTTCTACAATTGTTCTATAATAGTTATCATATTAAAAAAATTATTATGGGCGGATCAAAAAATTATGTGAATTAAATTAAAGCTTCCACCACTTGCTAAAATAGTTGGTATTTCCTAGGTCTTCTTTTAACCACATACCTGTTGTAGAGGAAATTTTTGTATTTAAAAAATAATATAAAATTGCTGACAATAAATTTATGAGAATAGTTGAAAGTCGTTTTCTCGTTATAGTGCGAGAATTTTTTTTTTTAATTTTGTCAAATATGTTTTGTTCTTCTTTCTATCATATTCGCATGGATTTTGTGGTTTAAAAGTAATTTTATACAATATGTTTCTGCATATCTTAGTTCTTCACTTTATTCCAAAAAATATTTAGTTTTAGAACTTGTACTTATAAGTTGATTCGCCCGTGACACTAACATAATGATTTTCAGTAAATAATTACCATTATTTTTTGTTATACTTATTTTTTATTCTTATATAACATTTAAATAAACTAATCGAATTCTTTAAATAATAACAGTAGTTGATATAATTGCGATTATTGTTACTGCCATCAATGTTTATTATCAATATTATTTATTATGCAACAGGAACTGATTTTATTTAAAAGGTAAATTGTAGTATATTAAAAATTTCAAGTATTTCTTCTTATATTTATTGCAAATATGTATAAGAAGCAGATATTCAAATTTAATATTACATTTAATTCCTTTGAATATATTGGTAATTGGCTTAATAGGTACCTATATTAAATCATAGGTATTTGAATTTACTTTTATTCTCAAATCAATGATTTAAAACTATATAACACGACGGGTTAAACATCGCTGCTAAAAATCATAATACAAATGGAATTATTAAGCAACAAATCCTCTAATTATTTATTTTTATAAAGATCCTTTTGTATGTCCTTACATTGAAAAAACAATAAAAATATAAATTCAAAAAAAAAAAGTTCTTTTCATAATTATTGATAATTCATTTTCAATTATATCAGGGACGGATCTACAATATATGCATAGTAAGTACTTGGAAAGGACGCCGGAAAACAGGGGCGTCATTGAATAATTTTAAAAAATAAAAATTTTTTCCATCTTCCTTCAGTACGTGTTTTTTAAATATTTTTTTCTTTACTTGATAATAATATGTTCCAATATGGCGTTGGGGCGCACATTTTGAAAACCGTGTAGGGGGCGTCGATTAATTTAACTTAATGGAAATTTCTTCATGCAACTGCAGAACAGATGGATGACGTAATCAAAGGAACGAGTTAAAGGCAGAAACATTAATTAAAAAATTTTTCTCCTCGGACTGGACTCGAACCAGTGACCTACCGCTCTGTAGGCGGACGCTCTACCGTCGATTAAGTTATATTAAAGATTTTTCAAGTCAGATTTCTACTTTTAAATTTAGGGTTAAAAAATTGAAATTGAGAGAATTGGAATGTAGTAGTGTTACCTTTAAAATTAAATTAACAAAAATTGTAACTGTGATATTTTTATGCAGTGTTTAAAGTAAATTAAAGTAAAACAAACAAGATTTTTTTCTTCATTGATTTTTTTTTTATTTTCATTTTAAAGGGAAAATTTTTTTCATATATAGATTTTCATGTTGAATTTTTCCATTTCTACTTTATTTAATTTGTTTTTTTTTTTTTTTTCGTTTTGTTGTTATTATTTTGTACATTAATTTCCCCATATCATTTTACATATTGCGTATGTCTATGTCAATATTTGATTAATTTTCCATATCTTATCTTATGTACTTACATGTATGTACATAATATAAGTAAATATATACAATGAAACGCACATTTATCTATATTGAGTATATGTTTATATTAAATAAAGTAAATATGTATATATGTATTTATACTAGTGTACATATTGTGTATATTTCATACATGAAATTTTTGCAAATAAAAATAACAAAAAAAAAAACAAAAAACAAAAGATGTGAAATGAAAACTTTAACTTCAATCTATTTAGTGTATAGCGAAATTTTATATTCACATATGTATCGTAGCTATATACATACATATATCAGTATGAAGGGTTTTCACAATCAAATAAAATTGTATGCGAACATTATGGAGAAAATATTGTTTGACTATAAAATTTATATACTATACCTGTATATACATATATATATGTATATATACTTATGTACAATTAATTTATGTAATATTATAATGATTGCCGTACTATTTGATAAATGTCGCCGATTTAGTAAAATTTCATATAATAACGTTTATATATTTTATTATATTTCATATAATAAAATTTGATGTGAATAACCGAATGTGAAGGTGCATTGGCTCTTTTAAGAGATACACCTTTTGCCCTCCGAATTCCGCGAGTCATGACACATCCAAAATATAAACTCATGTATAAAATTTCACCAAAATCGGATCGGCCGAACTTAACATACGTGCGTGCACTCACAGACTAACAGGCCGAAATTTTGCTACAAATAGGATATTTACACTTGCAGAAGCGTTTCAGAAGAGCTTTCTCAAAATGTACGATATTGTCTACATGTCGAAAACCAAAAATTAAAAAAAAATTAAAAAAAAACAATAACTTTGACAGACTGCTCTTAAAAAAAAAATTATGTCAAATTAGCCCCATTTTAATGCGGAGTAGAAGACGTTTTTTAGGATATCGATTCGAAGATTGGAAAGGCTCTCGGGGGACTCAAAAAAGGCGCACTGCACAAATTCTTATTTAATTATGTTAAATTGGTAATCCATTTTATTACTTTTGTAATTTCCAGATCATCTTTTATTGCGTATATATGCAACCAGGTTAAAGTCTATAAAACGTATACATATACATATACATATACGAGTAGTCATTACAAACATAGTTATTTCTATATCAAATTTTTAATTGCTTAAATATTATGAGAAAGAATAAAATCAAAAGAAAAACCGGCACAGAATAGAACAAAAAAATAACAACTAAAAAGTAGGAAAATTTTTTTAGTTAACAAAACAAGTAAAGAATAAAGAATAGAAATTGTTTATAGAACTCTTCATGATTATAATGTAGGCTTTAATTTTCCGTTATTTCTCAAATTTTCTTTCATTTTATTCTTTTTTCTTTCTATTCTTTTTTTCTTTGTTTTCCTCAACGTGGCAGCATAATGTATAGGAATATCTTATAGTATATCCTTTAACAATTTTACCTTTATTACTAGTTAAGTATTATTATAATACGTTTACTTAAATACATTATTTGATTTAAGAAATATAAATATCATGCAATATATCCCCCTTAATTCACTCATAATTATATATATAATATGTATATGATGATATATAAAATATATTGCTAGCCTTCCTTTTCATATAAATATTTTACATTTTCATAATATGAAGTATATGTGATTTGAAGTAGCATTTTATTGACGTATAACTATAACCTGTATTATTATTATTACAATTCGCCGTGTTCCTTTTGGGTATATGTTGTTTTTTTTTGCACATATATGTAATTATAATTAATATGTTCCTATCTACACCGTGTATAGTCCTTAACTATAGTACTAAAATTTTTGCGGGTGATTCATTGCAGTCTTTAAGTATGTTTAAGTATAGCTACGAGATAACTTGAAAATGGTATATGTTTGACATAAAACATTCAGATTAACATTATGTCAGTCTAATCGTTGAGAATAAGAATTACGAAAAAAACACTGTTTTCAACTAGACTCAATTGCTTCGAAGTAAATATGAATTATTTTCAGAATTTTAAATTTAATTTTTTTTAAATATTTACCACCTGCATCAACACGCCCCCCCCACCCGCTCGTTCACACCTTCTCACGCAACAGAATAAATTTTTTCCTTAAAAAACTCAAAATAATCACCCTCGGATTCAGCTTTAACCTGATGTTCCGGACCACCCTGTATATTATATAGGCATATTATACTTAGGTATTTAGGTACCTAATAACATTTCCGATTAGTTTAAGGAAATTTTCATATAACATATAAAACAAAAAAACTAGAAAAATAAATAAAAAATATAAAAAAAAAGTAAAAATTCTTTTTATTATATTACGTCATAATCATAAACACGATTACAATTTTTACCTATATTATAAATGCAACAATAAAATGTTACAAAGAGAAAAAAAAAACATAATCAAGAGAAAACAAAATAAACAAAACAAACAAAAATATGTGAAAATTGGAAGAGAATGAGGGGAGAGTATTAGCACAAAGCGATGAGCGGGAATGGTAAGGAAAGCAGGCAGCAAAGAGAAAGAGACTGAAGTTAAGACCAGGTAAAACTTTTATAGCATAATTGCATGGAATGGAACTTTAACTTTGTATTTTGTTTATGATTTTTTTTTGTTTTGTTTTTCCATTTTTTTAACTTGCTTTTTATGTTTATTGTTATCCTTCTTGTTTCTTACATTTTTATGTTATTTCTTCCTTTTTTTTTTGTTGTTCTTTTTTTTAAGGATATTGTTATTATAAAGAAATGTATTGGCAGTATATTTTGTATAGAGTGCATTATGGTTAATCAATAAGTACAAATTAATGCTTTTAATACCTTATATACAATAATACAGTTATAAAATGTTAATAACGTTAAAGCTGTCTAATATATTATATGAGTACCTGTAAAATTAAGGTTTTACTTTCTCTCTATTATTCGTCACTTTATTATTATTTTTCACTTGTTTTGTTTATTGCAAAAAAAAAAGTATTTTAACTTTTTCATATTATTATCCTGTAATATTGTATAATATACTATTTACGAGTATAATTATAATATAATATATTTAAGTAGGTATATATAAGTATATATAATCAAAAGTACGTTTTAATAATATTCATTATAATAACGTATACGTATTTTAATATATTAGAATGAAGAAAAAAGGACAATTCAGAGATGGAATTAAAGTATCATTAAATAATATATGCAATTGTATACCAGTTTATATAGGATTAATTTATTTTGATATCGGTGTTTATTTATAACTTATAAAAATATACAAGTACATACACAATTATAGAATTGTGTTCTATATAAGTGTACTATATTTGTATTTAAGTGTACACGTATTGTTATACATATATATTGTACTATGATTGAGTAAAATATAAGAAAATAAAATAAAATAAAAATGAAAATTATTCGAATTTCAGTGATTTAAAGATTATTTTTCTTTTTTCGATTTTATTTTGTATTAAAGTTAAATTTATAATATCTAAGAGTTTATTTTTATTAGCTCTCATACTTGAGTAGTTATATGTACATATATATTGCATATACATATTATAATTATTTATGAATAAAGAAATTACCTATATATAAACTAGCTATATATACAGAGTGTTACCAGAAAACTACCAGATTTTTTTTTGTATATAAATAAACGGATATAACCTCAGAACCACACGCCATAGAGTTATCATCTGCGGCTTGTTTTACGGGCAATTGATTGCTCTTTATATTAAGTCTGGAAATTAATTTGATTTGAGTCATGGTTTTCAACATAAAGCTCGTCAAATTCAGAATTTTTTTGTTGAATTTTTTTTTAAAAAATTCAAAATTTCTCAAAGATATTTTTGCTGGAAATTGATTAAAGAAAAATCATTCCCGTAATTATTTGTCAGCTTATGCGAAACCACCTGTACATAGTTATTCATAAATATTAAAAATTTAATAAGAATATATTAAATGATGTCACACCGTGCGTATACATATTGTATGCAATAAAATATCAATTATATACAGTAGTTAAGACAAAATAAGTATACTAATTTAAATTCATATATATTTTGGTATATTAAATATAAATTTAATATAATTTATTCATATATAAATATATGCATAAAATAATAATTATGTATTATATAATATTGATGATATTGAATATATGAGAAATTTAATATTTTTATTATATTTTCGATGAATTTAACAATTTAAAATTACTGATATTTCAAATTATATTGAAATTTTAAATATTCATATAATCGTCCAATTTTTTTTGATGCGCATTGTAATAACATATGAAATTTTAAGAATTTCACTTTCTTATGGTTGATGATGATTACTGAACGTCCATTACGAGATCAATGTATTTCTAACAGATTATTGATCTACATTATATAGTTTACTATTGCAGACCTTTCACGAAAATGAAATAGTAGAAAGCATATTAAATTTTTTGATTTTACATTTTAAGGATATTATTTAATATAATACTTTACAATTTTACTTTGAATATAATACTTTATATTTTAACTTTAATTTATTATTCTCTTTTTGCTGTATATTAGTTGAGAAAGGAATAGGAAAAAAATGATGATAACAACAATTTCTCTTTATAATTTCTATATGAAATTTTCATAGATATTTTAATTTTTTTCTTATGAAATTAAAAATTTTTTATTAAAATTGAAGTCTTTTCCTTCAAAAATAAGATATGGTTTTTCTCTTTAATTAATAAATTAATTTTTCTCTTAAGTTAATTGAAATTAATAAAACTACAAATTGAAGTACAAAGAAAATTTCTTAAAATTGCTAATGAATTTCAAAGAAAATGCTATAAAAATACTACAAGCCCTATATAAAATGCCAGAACCCTGCTTATATTGAAAATGATCAATGTACTGGCTCGATTGGCTGCCATACAACTTCAAAATTTATTTGACTATAACTCAGAAAATATAGAAGCTATGATATTGAAATTTCTGATAGCTTTAAAAATTTGTACAAACAAATATATAGTATGAAGAGGGTGAAATTGCTTGAAATTTCTCGACTGCTTATGATAGTTGCCATACAACTACTTGAAGGAGTTATCTGCATAAAGTATTTGTTCATAGCTTAGTAATTACTAAAATTACAAAGCTGAAATTTTGAACAAACGAATTTCGTGATGTAGTCATCATTTTCAGTAAAACTTTTTTATATGGTATGAGTTTTTATGGTAACTACCATGAATTTAAGAAATAACACCAGAAATATTAAAATCAAGAGGTTGTATGAAACTGTATGTCAATTATTTCCGACATTTCAAATCATTTATTGGTACCGGTATCACATATTTATTTATTTTAGTTTATTTTTTAGCTTTTGAATTTAATGAAATTCAATTTTATCTTTGGAAATTAAAAATTTAATGAATTTAAAATCGAATTGAAAATTGAATATGTGCGGCTTTCCCAGTTTTAAATTACGAAATAGTTTAAAATCATAGTGTCATATGGTCGGTATTATGGAAGGGTCACGAAACTACTTTTTTGAGTGTTTTGAGTTATTTAAACAGAAAAATTCAGCATTTTGTAAACTATCTTTACAAAACACTCACGAATCTCTTATATTAATATTTTCGTCAAAATAAAATTGTAAATTTTACACGTATCTGAAAATTGACATTAGTGTGTATATTTCGAATAAGTTTTTCTCGAAACACAAAAAAAAAATCAGTTTCGTTACTTTTTCATAATATAGACGATATCTACTATGATGATTGAATACTATAATAGTTGACTATCCTAAACTAATCTCTATTTATTTTTTTAAAATTTTACATTTAAATGAATTTTCAGTTTTCTATGATCACAATGGAATAACTTCGGCAGTTAATATTGTTTATTCAAAGAAATTTTAATTATTAATTAGAGACCTTCTTGTATTCACTATTGTTCTTTCACAAAATTTTATTTAGCATTTTCAGCATAATGAAAACAGAATGAAGTTATACAGTACATTATGCGTTTTTCTCTGGTATTTTCAGAGCAGTATTCTATTTAAAGCGAGTAAAAATAAAATGTAGGCTTAGATTTTAATGGTGTTTTTCAAATTTTTGATATTTTCATTGTAATTATATTTAAATGAATTAAAAATTAAAATATTTAATATTTTTTATTTATATATGAGATTTTTATTTTTAAATTTTCATTCTCTATGTAGTATCTATATTTTAATATACACATATTTTGTATGTGAAAAATAAAAGAAATAACAGTAACCGATTAATTGGCATAAAATAGTTCATTTTATTATACATTTGTGTATATATATATATATATGAAAATAATATAACGGTATAAAAGGAAAAAAAAAATCAATAATGGTAGTTTTCCTATATATAAAATTTTTTCAATACAAAGAAATAAAAACATAAAACGAAAGAATATTATCGATCAATCGTCATCTTCCTTATCATCATCATCATTATTTTCATAGTCATCATCATCATCACTATTATATCAATCATCAATATATATAATATTATCATCATCATTATAATACTAGTAATTTTTTATTTTAAGCGTGTATAAGTGTATAAACTCAATTTGTTTTTTTCTCTGTTTTTCTTTTATTTTGTATTTTGAAGGATTTAATAGGTAAAAACGGATATTACATATTAAACTTGATAGAAAGTTCATCCTGATAAACTTTAGTTTCAATTTTTTTTTTAGTATGTTTAATATATTATGAGTATTTTTAGTATATTTACGTAATATAGACATATATAGGATCATATTATACTTGTATCGTTATACAGAAGTAAAAACAAAGTGTCCTTAAAACATAAGGACATATAAAAACAAAAAAACTATAGTGAAAAATAAATTTCAAAGTGTATAAATGAATTGAATTTGATAAATAAATCACGGTTATTGTACGTATAACAAAAATTTTCAAATATAACATATTATATGTGTATATGTAGATAATGACATTTTTGAGAAATTGAATAAAGATTTATTTTTAGATTATTATATTGAATTTCGAGCCTATATACGTAGTATATTTTTTGAAAATTTTAGAATTTTTTGAATTCAATCATGCTAAATAATTAAAAAGAAAATTTTTAAAACTGAAACAATGTTGGAAGAGTAAATTTTTTTCAAAAGAAAAAATTATAAATTCAATTGGTCTTTTTCTATAATTTCAACATATCATTTGTCGCCTTTTCAATTAACTGAATTTGTCATTTAAAGTGAGAATGTGTTGAATACACTCAAACAAATATTCAAATAAATACACTCATATTTGATAGGAATTCATGAATTTTTTTTATTTTGAATTTTAACTGTATTTGAATAAAACAAGAAAAAATGTTGTTTCAAATATTTAAAATTAACTTTTAGAATTGTATGGCAGCTACCGGAACCATTTCATTTAAATCTATCAAATAAAGTGCAACCATTTCATTTAAATCTATGTAGAATGTAATATGCCGAATACAATTTGACACACTCTTACAATATTTGATATTAATATCTTCAATAGTTTTTCAAATATTAAAAAAAAACCGCCTTGAAGTGTATGGCAGCTAACCGAAACTGTTTAACGAGTTGTTCCAATTACAATATAGCAGCCATCCATATAGATCGGATCGAATATATCTATATTAACGTAGATTTTTACACTAAACAAGAATATTTGTCCGTGTAGTTTTGGAGACGACTCCTTTAAGTGTTTACAAAATTCATACCAAAGTAAGTATACCAGGGCAGTGTATAAAAAATATAAACCATTTAATTATAGAAATTTGTCATTATTAAATATTAAGAATTTCATTTAGAATTAAAACTACTACATTTCTTGAAAGAATTAAAAGGAGTTATAGATCAAAATAGAATAATTACGATTTTTATTACGATTAGTATTTAGATTTGCTTAATATTCTCATTTTATTGTTTCATATATCATTATTCTACCTCTATCAATGTACATAATATACTGTTATAAAAATTTTCTGTGGTTATTCGATAAATCTAAATTAAATTTTAGAATTCTTTTAATACTAAACCATTAACAGATTTTCTAGGTTTACGGAAAATATTTGAGGGTGTTGAAAAATGCTACTTTTAAAATAATTGAATTAAAATATTTAATAATGAGATAAATAACAAATATTTTCTATATTTTAGGTATTTGATGTAGAAATTTTGCTTTAAACATTAATTCTTTTTCGCTTTGAATTAAATAATACTGCGATAACCGCTTGCATAATTTTAGGCTTAAAAAAATCTTATGCAAAATCTTATTAAAGAAATTCATGTTTTTGTATTTAATTTAAATTATCATTTATATTTTGTTATATAAGATCATTACTTGGAGAGAAATACAATAAATAGTGTGCAATAATTCGATTTTAAAGATTTACTTTGACCGAAGAAGCAAAGTAACTTTTATAAAATTAGAGAAGAAAATATTGTTGGTTTTTCAATTTTAAAGATAAGAAATATGTGATTTTTTCACCTGATAATTATTTTTTTTTTTTATCATATAAATTGTTTGTTCTTTATTTCGGTTTTATTTTTATGGAAAGTGATAATAATTTCATATTTTTATTATTTAAATTTTATGTGTACAAAATGTAATAATTTTAATGTTAATGATTAAATTATATTACAAAATTTTCATATTTTTTTTTTTTATTATCAAAACATTACTAGAAATTGTTTTTATAAATATAAAAATGTGCACATCATGAGTGCATATTAAAATTATTAAAAAGCTGAATACCCACCTCAACCAACTTGCTAAAAATAATATTAAAAAATTTTAAAAAAATATAGGAAACAATATTGCTATTTTTTTTTTTTATATTTTATTTATTTTTTTTTTTTACCTACTTATGTAATAAAAAAATTTAATAGATGTGTGAAAATTTTACGAATTATTTAGGTTTGGTTAACAGAAACAGGAAAAAAAAATCAACCAAAAATGGAAAAAAATACAAACAGAAGAGAAAAACATGGGGCAAAATGACAATGTGAACATTATGTGTGTACATAAATGCGTAACTGTATTTTTTAGTACTTAAAAAAAAAAACTGTTATAATTTAAAATAAAAATGTACATATGTACAAATATTTTTTTTTAATAAATTTTTGTAAATTATATAAAAAAATAAAGTGTTGCCATATAAAACAAAAGTTCTTATGCAATTTAGGTCTCTAAAACATAGGTCTCTAAAACACCTTAATTTGAGTTAAGTGAAATGCTTCCAAATGTTCGTAGATGTAATTGTTGCTAAAATTAACCGTTATCTAAAATCAGGTTTTTGCAAATTTTTGATATTGTTTTTCTATACTATACGATAAGTTGTATATGAGTCTGAAATTTTACCAGCATTTCGATATTGTAAAGTGAAATAAGAGAAAAAAATGAGTAATTTAAATTTACCATATAAATTGTATTCTATAGTTTCTTGGTGTCAAAATATATTGTAAATTACAGCTATAACTCAATATTGTGGAAATTATTCTAAGGAACAAATATTTACGCCTTTTGCACAATTGAGACTAAAATTCAATTTCAAATTTCACAATATCAATTTTTCATTGTAAGAAAAATTAGATTTTATAAGATAATATTGAAAGGGCGGCAAAGTCTTATAAATAAAATACTCCTTAAAGTATGCTATTAAAAGAATTATATATTTGGTTGCCATATTTGATATGAACTTTCATGAGACCGTGTTAAATTTAAATTTATTTCATCTCTGTAAAAAATTATAAACTTTGTTTCGTAAGCATGAAACTTGTTTCAACATATTCAACATATGCTTAGACGTTGTCAAAAAGTGATTCAGTTATTTTTTAATTGGTCATTTTATAGAACTTAATTTTTTACTAAAATTTTGTATCGTTAAACGACCAATTATATGGCCAATTATGCAAAGGTATTTTTTTTCTACTAGGTGAAAAAATCCCGAAAGACGAAGAAGGACTGCGCTATCTGTCTATTTCATTAAAAAATTACCTAAACTCTGAACGGATAAAATTTGTTTGACAGACCAACTATCACCTCTGCGCTCTATATCTATATTACCTCTAAAATGTATTTGAAAATAATTTTATATTGGCAATATTGATTTTATTTGTATTTCAAAATAAGAGTGAGAAATAATATGACAAAAATAATTCTTTTTTTGTTTCTCTCTGATATCTCTAATATTCTCTATCTCTTTCTCTCTTCAATACATTGTCATATCCCTTATTTAAAACATTAATTTTTAAAATATATTATATGGCTTATTATGTATATAATAATAATAAAAAAAAATAATTTATATATAAAACATACATTTAAATAAAAAAAAAAAAACAGTCTACTATACTATATGTGTTCTATTAAAATGTAAAGTCAAAATACCAACGACAGCGAAATATTTAAAAAATTGTACAAACGGTATTAAAAAATAATAATAATAATATGAATATCAGCAAAAAAAATAAAAAAAAGAGAGAGAAAAAATAAAAGTTTTATTTTACATAAGAGGAAAATTTATGAGCCTATTTTATCTGGTAAATAATAAAATATTACATAATGTGTGTTATATGCACATAATAATAATAATAATAATAATATATTATGTGCATTAAAAATAAAAATGGTAGGGTGATTACAAAAATTTTAAAATTTAAAATGTTAAAGCTTGGGAATTATTTATAAATTACCAACCCTTACAAAACAGAAAAAAAAATAACATGTAACATGAAATTCTGTAAATATTTTTGTAAAATTTTTTCGCAATGCTTGTGATACTAAAAATCTGATTTAAAATTTGTTGCCAAATTTGATACTGAGCACAAATCTGATTTTTATACTATTAATCGCAGGCGAATGGATATTGGAAATTAGAAATAAGGTCATTTTGAAATTTCCATTCAAAATATATTTAAAAGAATGAAATATTTTTAAAAAAAATTCAGAAAATATTTTTTAAATTCGGTTCGATATTGCTAAGGCTTTCGAGTTAATTCCTCGCATAAGATAATTATGTTTAAGTTTCAAATTGGATGTGGTCGTTTTTGTTGTGAGTAAGGTTTCTTTCCGCCCAGTTCAGGTTTCTTTATGTTCTATTCATTACCAGTCTGATATTTCAAATGCTGCTTCCATATTATTGGCCCTTATACTCGTATAACAAAATTTGTCTTATATAACAAAATATAAATGTTGATTTAAATAAAATACAAAAACAGGCTTGTTTTCGTTGTGAGTAAAGTTTCTTTCCGCTCAGTGCAGGTTTTTTTATGTTCTATTTATCACCAGTCTGATGTTTCAAATGCTGCTTCCGTATTATTGGCCCATTTTTTTCATATAGATTTCATTTTAGTAGGAACCCTCCAATTGAAGATAGCTGATTATTAATAGGTATGATGACACTGCGTTCATATATAATTTTATGATAATTTTCGATATTGCATTCATTCAATTACAAAATTCTAGAAATATTGTTATACATTTAAAAAAAAAATCATAATACTTATTGTATAGCAATTTATTATTCCCGTTTTACTTCTTAAATTTTACCGAGTGAATTTATTTCTATAGTATATATGAATTCTAACTTATTATTAGGCCTAATTAATCTCTTGTTAATTATATCATATCAACTTATAATATTCTCCCGTTTCTTTTTGAATGATGACATGTTTACTATAACAGATTCCCCCCCATTATTGTGATTGAATTTTGTTGAATGCATACGTCATATGGCATTACTGTTAAGTATGTACCTTGCTCTAAGTTATTGTCGCAATAATATTATGACAATAAATCATTTATATACTAATGATTTAATGATATACAGATTTTGTTAATGTAATTCATATAAAATTTTGTACGCATATTGTTTGAACAATTTTTAATGTTATACTATTCAAGTATAATTTTAAATAAAATAATATTGTAAAGAATTTTATGTTATATAATATGTAGATGGCATTAAAAGGAAAGTTGTATAATAAAATAATAAATACAATATAGAATTTTAATAAATTAAAAAAAGAGTTGAATAAAAAAAATTCACTCCGAATTTTTTTCAGTTTCCTTTTATACCTTTTTAGATTACCATTTCAATTTTTTAACGTAATTTATTTCCTTATTATTATATTATTATGTAAGTATATTTGTATATTATACATAATATTAATATATTCATTATTTACATATATACATAAAAAATATTCCATGTTCATTACTATTCTGATCAAGTAAAATTAATTTTAAGTATTCATTAAAATATATAAGAACACCTTATAAAATTAATACCATATATACGCATAATATTATACACATATAATATGTATTATTGCGTATTTTATGTGTTATACAAGTATATAATAAGTATATATATATCAATTGTATGCGCTAAAATGAAAAATAATGATAAAAAAAATATACAAAATTTTAATTTTTTTTTTTCATAAGGAATGCATGTAAATATGCACATTATATACGTTATGTGTGTATGTTATGTACATTTATAATTTTGTATTTAAAATATAAAATTATTATTATTATAATTTCCTTTTTTTTTACTATATGCATTATCCTTTGAATATTAAAAAAAAAAAAACAAAAAATAAATCAAACAACAAAAAAAAATTTTTTTTAATTTATTTTTTTTTTTTGCGTATTTTTGCGTACATTATGTGTATGTATGTAAATGTATATATATATATATATACATGTTATCTGCATGTATGTAAATTTATGTACAAATTTCAATAATATTGTTATATAATTATGCTTTTTTTATAATAATAAATCTTTATATATGCCTTTAATATGAAGAAGAAGAAGAAAAAAAAATATTTTTATTTTTTTTATATTTTCAAAATGCATTAAAATTTTATGTAAAATATAAAAAATATTATACCTACACACATATACACACATACAAATAATTTATAACCGCCAATTTTTTTACATTCCTTTAATTCTTTTTTTTTTTTAATTTTTTCAACTCTTTTTTTTTATCTATGCAATATTTTGTATATTTTTCCCCTATATTTGTATGTACGTACTAAAATAGGAAACAAAATTATAATATGTCCGATAATTTTAAATGCATATGTATGTTTGTATGTATGTAATAATGTATAATACTGTTAATTAAAGGCCTATGTCGGTCGATGAATTTTATTTTTTTTGTTTTTGTTAATTTATATTTGTAATCATTTTATATTTATTATTATATCGATAGTTTTATATACATATGCGATATGCATATAGTTAAATTACACTTATGAAATATTACGGATCACCTCACTATCACCTACATATACGTACATCATTTGGACTCATTATGTTCCAAAGTCAATATTTTTTTATATGAATATAACAGTTATAACCGTTATAATGATAATAATATTAACAATAGTAATGAAAATACAAAAAAAAAAAGAGAAAACATTTTAAAAATACCGATTTTATTTATGTAGCTGGGTCATTGTTCTAGGATACTTCATGGTTTAATATCATAATTTTCATATTTCTTCAAAATTTATTTGTCACATTTTATATACACTCTGTGTCTGACATTGCTGTTACTTCACTCTGACTTGTTTTCAAATATAAAGGCAATTATAAGATAATTAGAATAGGCAATTAATTTGCCTATTCTAATTATCTTATAATTGAATTGCAGGCTCAATCGCGCAAGTTGTTTTCTGATAACTTTCGTAGATAGCCAATTAAGATCGAAATTCGCTACCGCAAGTGTAGTTTAACCGGTTTTAGGTGGGTAGTTAACGACTACTGAGATGTCAACGTTAGAATAGAGATTTCGAAAAAAATTAACTGAAATTGTTTGAAATGTTTATATAAAATGCGAAAATAATTTAATTAAAACTTATTTTTATATTTAGAATAGTTCAGCAGTATGGTACAGCTGGAGAAAATGGAAACCAATGGTTTAATTTTTAATGGTAATAAATTGATGACTTCAGGCAGTTCTTGAAATGCAGTTTTCAAAATTAATCAAAAAAAGTTAAGTTTTAAGTTAATTAAAACAGTTTTCTTCTTTTGTCAATCTCTTAATTTAAAACTAAAAATTTTTTACTTTGTCAAATTTATTTCAATTTCTAAAGAATTCGAAGCAATTTTTTAATTGTCTTCTGCACGCCAAATGACTAATTATTTCGCGATGCTCTAACTTTTCATTTTCGTTCTTATAATAATTTTTTTTTCAAAACATTTTATTTCACCTTAAATGGCATAAATGAAAAATGTTAATATAACAGTTAACTGATATTTTGACAATGCAAATTTTCTTCTTTTACATATTAGTCAAATTTACCATTCCCGCGGTAGTGAAAATTTATTTAAGTTGAGTCTTGCATTTAACCGGAAAATTCATACTTTTGACAAAAAATTTAGTTAAAAATTGCTGAATTATATTCGTGTTGGTTTTTCAGAAGGAACCTGAAGAGACACCGGATTTATATTCTGTCAGAGAGCAGGTAACATCAAATCTAATTAAGAGCTGCGTTAATGTCCACGAGACAATTGAATATGAGATAAAATTTTTATATAAAAAAAATTTTTAGCAAAAATAATAATAAAGTAAATTTCAATATTATAATAAATATTAATTTGATTCGGAAAGCGCTGAATTCAAAATCGAATGACAACTTATTTTACTTTTTTTTTTTTTAAATAAAAAAAGAAAATGAAAACGAAAAGCCGGACATATTTTCATTACTTGCAATAAATAAAATGTACGTAAGTACTTATGTGTAAAATAATCGTATAACAATATGTACGTGTATGCGTACATTTTATGGTAGAATATTCTCTTGCATTTCTTCTCGTATATTTGTACATAAGTGTTTATACCTATATTATGTCCAAAAGTATGTACTACATATATACATACCTTCATATAAATTTTATATTGTTAACAATAGTTAAAATTATTTTTACGCATTTTTTTCCCGTCATACATCGTAATTTTATTTTTATAAATTTTTCTTTTATAATTTTTATTTTGAAAAATTTTATATTTTAAATCAGTATTATTGTTGTGAAAATTTAAAAAAAAAACCCGACATCTCCAAAATAGCAATTTTAAAATATAGAGTTTAAAGAGTGTGTATTGCAGTGTTTTAAAATTTTATTTTGAATAATATGAAACATGCCTTAACTTAATGGAAATTTCTTCATACAATATTGCAGAATAGATGAATGACATAATCAAAGGAATGAGTTAAAGGCAATGTAAACAATACTTAGTAATCATGTGGACTACCATATAAAACAATGTACAAAACATTTCGACGGAAATTTCTTGATTCGTCTGTAGCTCAGTTGTTAGAGCGTACGCATAGAAAACGTTAGGCCACTGGGTCGATTTCAGTTCGAGTACAAAATTTTTTTTTTAATTTTTCTGCCTTCAACTCGTTTTTTTGATTACGTTATCCAACTGTCCTATAAATAATTGTATGAAAAAATTTCCATAAAGTTAATATTATTATAGTGTAATAGGCACATTACTTATTAATTAAAACAACTAAAACGTTGTATTAGTAATTCAAAACCATGCATTTTAATTGATTTTCCCTGATCTTCTGACACAATAAAAATTTGACAGTTCTCGATTATTAACAAAAACTAATCAAATTTGAGAATATCCGTGCGTTCTGTTGAATATTCTCTAGATTAAGAGTATTGTTGAAAAAATATTCCTTATATTGCATGAATATTTTTTTTTTGTTTTGTTATAATATTACATACCACATTATACATAATTATTTAATAAGAGTGTGTACAAACTATTATTTTAGTTAAAGTAAATGGCAGTTAAAAATGTTCTTTTGATTGAGTCTAAGTATTTACTTTCGCACGCACGTTATATGGAAAATTGGAAAATACTAAAATTTATATTATTTATATACAAGACATATAAACATAGTATATAAATTATGTATAACGTAATATATAACATATTTTTAATCAAAAAAAAATTTATTATATATTTTTTTTACTCTTTTACTTTATTTATATTGCTATCCTTTTCCTTTTAATATTATTCATATAGAATATTCAGAATATTTCCATCAAATTTAAAGCAAACAAAAAAAAAAACAAAAAAAAGAGAAATATTTATTTTTTTTTCTACATATAAAGGATTTTTTTTTTCCATTTTTTTTTTTTTTTTGGAATACATAAACATAAACATACTTTTTGTGTATTAGTATTATTATTCTACTCTTTTATATTATTATTATATCTACACCATTTATATAATATATTGTGTATATGCCGGTACATATAACATGTTCCACATAAATACCATATATATACATATTTTTATATGCATACATACATATGTACATATATAAATTTTATTTATATTATTTTCTATATAATGTACACGTTTTATGTATGCATCATTTATGAAATATGTATATCCTGAATTTGAATCATTTAAATATCAATTTATATTATTATAATATCATAAAGTCCTGTCGTAAAATTAGAAAAACAGAGAAGGCAAACACAAAAATGAAATAAAATATATAATAACAAAAATATGCATAAAAAAAAAATTTACATTTAAATTTGTTAGAAAGGAAAAAAAAAAAATAATAATAAAAATTTAAAAATGAATTTTCTAGAAATTATTTTAAATTCTAAAAAATTATATAAGCTATTTTTTTTTTTTCAATTTTTTTTTTCTCCATTTCTATTTTATACGAATTTAAATATATTATAGTCATCAGGAGAATAAAAGAAACAAATTAAATGAAAAAAACTAAAAGAAATAAAAAATGACGAATACAACAAATAACAAAAAAGAAACAAAAATTCAAAGGATAATAGGAAACTAAAGAGTTTAAACAAATGTATATTAAAATTGTCTATATGTATATGCTTAATTCATATATATATATATTAATATTACCTTAATAATGTATTAAATCAAAATTTTCAAAAGGTGAATTTAAAGAATTTAAGAAAACCAAAATTTATATAAAATTTGTATAAATACTATAAAACTTGTGTGTTCAGATCTATTCGTACCAAATAATATTGCAATATTGCAAGTTTTACTGATACGACACAGCAATTTTTACTTCTATTTTAATGTCACATGATGGATTCTCAAAACGGTAATAGTTATTTGAAAAAAAATTAAAAATCTAAATTAATGAATCCAAGATTCAAACCATCCATACTCGCACAATATAGATATTCGAATTTCTGTGAAATTTTTATTTAGAAAACTGAGCTATTTTCCATGCCAAAGCGATATCAAATACCTTAACGTAATATTAGAACAAATGTAAGACATTGACATCAATATACAAATAAAAATTTAATTAAAATTAAAAATTTTATTAAATTTTTGTATCCACTATTTTGAAAAAGTTCAGTAACTAATGTTGTAAAAAAAAAAAAACTTTTACTTTAAAAAGCAATTATTTTATATCAATGCTATGCTATACGGTTTTTTAGTATTGGGAAAATTGTGTTGCTACTTATCTAAACAAGTTATAAATATAGCAGAAAAAAATGTCTGAAATTAATATATGACAAACTATTCAATTACAATTGTATAGAAGGCAATTTCTTAAAATCAAGAAGGATTTACATACTAATTAAAATTTATTAAATTTCCGGACCCATACACGCCGGACCAAAATTGGTATCGCAATAAATTTGGTTTACTAAAATATAAAATTAAAACTTCTAATTCTAAAACCGTATGGGATCTTACTGATGTCGTATAATTTCTCACAGATAAAATAAAGAATATTATTTAAAAAGCCGGTCTTTTACTAATTTAGATCAAATCAACGATTTGTAATGAAGTGAATTTCTTAAATAATTAAAAGTATTTTTTTTTATGATTTTTATTATAGCTAATTTATTATTTTCTTCGTATTATAAAAAATTGTTGAATTGCATACTTTTAGGGGGAGAACAAAAATCTTATAAAAATCTTACACATAGTGATGGAGTACTGTTTTTTACTGTTCTCTTTTTAAAATTAAAGTATATTATAGTTAATGAAATTTTAAATTTCCCAAATAACAAATGTTATCATAATATTCAAGTTGACTATACATACATTAACTAAAAATACAGATCAATGTGCGTAGGCGTTTAATGAGATCAAAACAATTATTTAGGTTGTTTTAGGATCAAGTCAAAATAATTATTCAATAATTTTATCCGGCTATATCATGAACTATATCATGTAATTGGAAAGTACATTATTTGATCGCCAACATCTCCACCCATTCTGCAGAGCTTTCAGATTTCTACTGAATTAGTATTTTTTGATTTTTAAGTTATAGGAAATGCTTTCAATATTAAATAATTTTTTAGTATTTCTTTTGAATTTTTTTTTAATTTATTACAATTTTCTTTAGTAGAATTTTTAAAAGCTTTTCATTTTAAATTTTAACTCAGTCTAAAAAAAAACAATTTCTCTTTTGCTTATTAAACTTTGAGTTCTTTGTTGCTTTTGAGAAATTTTGTGGTGCATAACTTTGGAGCACAATAATGTAACTATAATTCCAGAGTAAAGGTCGGCAATACTCAGAAAGTAACCAAAAACTGAACTCCAGAATTCACTGCGTCAACAAATCGAAGCGAATTCCCATTTCTTCTGAATTTGGTATAGATTTTGAGTGGATACTATGGAGAAACTTAAAATTAACTTTAAAATATTTTAATGGCATTGTTTGATTATTTCAGAAAAAAATTTGCAAAATTTTACGCCCACTTTTGATGCCTACTTAAATCTAAAAAGTTAAAAGTTGATTTGTCCTTATAAATTTTAAAAAGGATGCCTTCTTATCGACATATTTTGATGCAGTTTTTGATTTTTGTCGTCTTATGCAAAAGGTGAGGTAATTTTTTTATGATTTCTGTACTACTTTGATTTTTTTTTAATGTCAAAACAAAAACTCTTTAAAAATTTGGAAAATACACACTTTTTATTTTTGTTTTTTTTTTCTCAAATAATTTTCAAATGTTTTGCAATTTCTGTTTATTTTTTCCTTTATTTTTTCCTTTTTGTAGACAAATAAAAACACTTTTTAATAAATCCACATATTTATATTTACATATTTGTACATACATAATGTTAAATGTATGTAAATATGTACTTATCTAAACAGGATGATTCATGTAAGTTATGTTGTTTACTTTTCTTTTAATATTAATGTATGTATGTATGTATCTTTATTTATATATACGTACTTGTTTATACATAAAAGTTCACAATCTTCTGATATATTATTTATATATATATATATATCTATATATTTACATATTATATTATATACGTTTATTTATTGTGGTACTCATGAAATTTTTTGCAAGCAGTGGCCATAATATTTGGCAAAAATCTTTCAGAAAAATTTCAGAGAACTTTTTTATATAGTACATACAAATCTGTTAGGATAATGGTTTAACACCAAGATATTATACGAAGCCTACACATAACTTAACATAAGCTTTAAACGTAAGTTGCAAACATTTTTCAACTTTCCGTCGTTTTAGTGTTTCGTAGAAACGCAATATTTTTTCCTTTTTACAATGAACAAGTCTTTTAGTGCAACTCTCATGATTCTGTAACAGAGTATTCATATTTTTCATAAATTTTGGAATATTTTAATAATCAAAGTATAACAGGCTTAGCTTGGAAAATGAAGACACTTGCAGATTCTGTGGGAGAGGAGGGGAGAAACTGCGAAATACTGGGGGGACTTTCTCATTACATCGATCGAATTGCGGTTCTCTTCACGTTACAAATTGCTCGATTACATCAGGGTGGTGGATTTTGAGTGACCGTTATAGGGCCATGCTCCTGCAATGGGGTGGGGCACAATAGATCCCAATGAGCGGTGACAGTGTACTGTTACCCCGGATTTAAAAATCTGCAAATCTACAATGACTTAATATAATTATCTTTAATGCAGGAATGGGTAGAAATAAAATGTTTTCTCGCTATTCAATTTCGGACATCTTAAAATAAATTCTTATTTTTTAATTGTTATTAATCGCTAAATTAAAAAATTTCAGAGGCATGTGATTTAGTTAATAATAAAAAAACGATGCCTTTCAAAGTCTTTTGAAATTTATATAAACTCTAATTCCAAAAATTTTGAGATGTAATAAAAAAACACAATGTCTTCATTCAAACTTTAAGTTTTTCCCGTATAAATCTGGTTTGTGTCAATCTTCTTAAGCAGATGGTAGAGATAGGAGAACGTCAATCTTCTTCCACATGGTTGACGTTCTCCTATCGGTAAGTTGATCAAACACACTTTACTAAAAAAATTCCATTATATTTGTTTTAAATTCCATTTATTAAATGGAAAAATGTTGAAATATTTTTAAAAAATTTCTCAATATTTTATTCTGTGTTATATAGAAGAATCTTTTGAAAGATTTTGAGTCGGGACTCATCATCTAGTGCAAATCAATCGTCGCCTCCATATTTTGATCTTAAAATTTTAACTTAAATTGCAGGTGATTTTCATAAAAGCGGAGCGAATTAACTTCTGCAGGCGGCCTGTGATATTAACATTACCCGTTCCATATATGCATATCGTACCATAAAAACAGAAATATTTTAGAATATTGTCCCTTTTAAGGAACGTTATGCAATGGTCAATGTAAAGTAATTTTTCTATACTGGAACAGTTTAATGTGACAAAATATTGTGTAATAATAATAAACATTTTCTAAATAACAAACAAAAAAAAAATACAGAAAAAACTAAACAATAATAAAGAAGAAAAAATAAAATAAAAATTTCTACCCTATTTCAGACTAGGTTTTATACCCTAAAGTTTCAATTATGTCATGTTCACTTTCAGTGTATAAAATTATATCCTGTTTTCGAAATTGCTTTTACACTTACATCATTATACTTATATATATATATAATTATATACATATATATATATATATTATAAAATATTCGTACAAGCCCGATATAAAATAGGTAACGAAAAACAGCAATACTATAATGAGAGAGGTGAAGTGAAAGAAAGGATACAAAAACAAAAAATTCATGTTCTAAGGATGGTAATATGATATTTTACAATGGTGATGATGATAATGATGATGATGATAATGATGATTTTCAGGTGAGTACAATTTCAAATGGGCTATATATAGATATTGGTATATATACATTGAAATAAAAATATAACAATTTTTTTTAAGCAATAAAACGACACAAAGATTGCGGAAACTAAAAGTTCAAATTTGCTTTGCTAACACTTACAAGTACACATGTATTTTTATAATTATATGTATAATATCGATATGCATACATACATATATATGTAGTTCAAACAAGTTTAAGTATATCATATAGAAAATATTTAAAAAGAACAAAATTTTCCTATTTAAAATTTATTTTTATATTTTCTATTTTTTAAATTATATGAACGAATACAGAAACAATATCAATATACACACACAAATACATACAATTTTTATATTTTAATAATTAGAAATTTGATGGAAAAGATAATGAACGCCTAAAAGTATAGTTTATTGTAATAGATTTTATTTAATGATAAAATTTTAAGTGACGTAAAAAGAAAAATGAATGAAAATGAAAAAATTCGGAAGATGAAAGCATTTACGAAGGTTTTTCGTTTAAGTATATAAAAACTTTTAAGAAATAAAGAGAGCAGGAACGATTTTTTACTTACTAACGGTAATTGTCATTGTAACAGAAATATTTAAAAGGTGGATTTTGTCTGCATATTTAGTCTCCAATATAAATGATTGATTTATCAGTATTTTTTTAAAATTCTGAAGCCTAAGGGAAAAACCCAGTAGGTTTTCAAAAAAATTCTACTCCATCATGGAATAATTAATATACACATATATATAATACTTATACATAAATACTTAAGATAATTATAATGAGTTTTAACGATTTCTAAGTACCTAGGATTTGAGTCTGGCGCAAAATATGTTGTAGTCGCCCTAAGAACTGGATTCTCTTTTGTAAAATAAATTTCTCAAGAAAAAATAAAAATTATTTATATTTTGGTTGGTTGGTTGGATGATGTAGCAGGTGCAACAGGACCATTTAGCACAATTGTGCCGCTCTGTTACTGCCACACCGTGATCACCAGGCCATTATTGAGTGCACAATTACAGGTGACCTATATCTAAGCCATTCCTCGGCTCTCGTGAGGAGTTTATCTAAATTCTCGATGTTAATTTTCGATATCTTGTCCAACCACGCTTGATCAATCTGGCCCCGTCCAGAGCCGGATAAAAATAGTGAAAAATTGTCTACTACTTCGTTCTTTCGATTTTAGAAAATTAAATTGTTTTTGATATGAGGAAAGCTGTACACTTTAGATTGCACCTATATCTTATGTTTAAAGTCTTTATTTTTCTATCTGTTTGGAATTTATCAATGGTGATAAATAAGAAAAGAGCTCCCAATTCGTTAACCAGTTGATAATATGAGTAAAAATATTTCAAAAACTTTCAGTTAGTTCAGTTAGCATTTTATTTTTCATATACCTAATAAAATTTTAAAATAAATATTTGTCTTTTGTCTACTGCCGAAAAGTCTAACTATGTTACGAATTTTGAAGAAAAGTATTATAATTTTGTATTTAATGGGTTCGAAACAAATAACTCACGATTGAGCAATCAATTAAGTAAATATTAATCAATCAACGTTCTTTACAACTGCAACCAAGCATTTGTATAACAGTTTCAGTTAATTTTTTTTCGCATACTTATTGAGCATTTTAACATTTTCTTTTCTCTTAATTTAATTTTTTTCTTTGAAAATTGCAATTTTTTCATTATTATTTCTAAAATTCATTTGGTATTAGGAAAGGATTTGTTTTTTACAAATTTTCTTCTTATATGCTTGCCATAATTTGAATGGTATATCAATGTATATGCAAGTATACGAATAATTTGTATTATTAGTTATCATTAACACTACATAAATTGAGGATGTCCTTTTGAAAATTATTTTAAGCCCGAAAATTTTAAAAATAAAAACGAAACAAAATATTTCAATCATATGATCAATATAATAGATTTTACAAAAAAATTCATACAATTCTGACAAATCTTTTTGAAATTCAATGATTATGCACTTTATACACAGGAAAAAAAAAAACTTAAAATCTTATTCATTATTCCTCAAATATATTTATTCAACTCGAATTTTACGATCCAGTAAACTATGTAAAATAAATTCTAAAGAAATAAAAAAAAAATATTCATATTAGCATACATGTGTGAATATGTAAAAATAACATTTGAATAGTGTCCTTTGTGTATATCTCAATTACAAAAAAAAAGAAAAAACGAGAAAAAATAAAAGATAGACAGGCTGTAAAAAACCGTATACAATATTTTTATAAACAAAAATATTCTTTAAAAGCAAACAGTTAAGATTTCTATTGATGTTCCAATAAAACACAAAAATGATAAAGAGTTGTATTTGATTTAAGGGTTAGAAAATAGCACATTTATTTAATTTACAAATTCAAAATGTAAAATTGTGATTGACTCTCGGTACAATAGATTATCTCGTATATACACAATAAATAATACTTATAAAATAAATAATAACTTTTCGCAGGAATATAGAGACCGACCCAAAGAAAGGCTCCTTAATTGAAAGGTGAAAGTTAAATTTGGTGAAAGTGATCCTCCATCAGTTAATAGAAACAAAGAAATATTTGAAAAAGAATTAGAATCAGTTAGTATAAGAGTACAATTAAAACTAGGTGCGATACTGATAAGTGAAATACTATATGTATAGTTGGTTTTAAGGTGAGTTCAACTTATAAGGCAAGAAGTTCATAACTAATCCTTATTATTGTACATCAAAATTTAAATAATAAAGTGTTACCAATGCGTAGAATTACATTTCTTAAATTAAAGCTAATATTGAGTGCAATATCAGTTCAATATTGTTCCGAAAGCGAATATCAATGGACAAACTTAAATGACATGAAATTAATATTTTTTTTTAATCTCTAAATTATATTACAATTTTAATATCCGTATATTAAGTATATTATAAATTTAGTTGCATTACAAATTGATCTTTCCGTTTCTGATGTTCGATGAAAATTAAACATAATATTTTTTAAGAAAAATATATGAGAATGCTCAGTGGAAATTAAGTTATGAAATTAAACAAATTAATTAAGAACAAAATATAGACCTGGAATAGATTGCAAGCAATTTTAGTAAGAAACAAAGCGTGGGCTTGGATTTGGCTGCAGACAAATTTAGTAAACAACTAAACATAAAACTGGAATCAATAAATATCAAGTTCGTGGAAAAAAAACTCCCCTTTCTTAAGTATAAATTAAGGAATTAAATGCCCTGGTAGAGAATTTGTTGCTATCTGAATTAAAGACAACCTGGAAGGAATTGAGGTAATTCTAATTAGAATTTTTAGAATTAGAATTTAAGTTAAAATTTTCAAAAATATTATCAAGAAATAAGGCGTTTTTATGAAAATTAAAAACTAAGAAGGGAAAATAATACATTTCCAATTGGCTTTTCATCTGTTCAATGGATGCAGTGATTATGATACCTTGGTTTCAAACCCTGGTCAGGTAAATTTCTAATAATATTCGATATTGTACACCAACAAAAATAAACAACAAATGTCATTAACCATCAATATTTAGTAAGAAGAAAAACTATAGTAGGCTGCGGTCAACACCTAATTTAACTCCAATGACCTGTAAAACTGATTCTTGACTAAGTGTGGAGTAAGGAAAAGAGAAATCAAAAATTAACATTTTAACAGCTGAAATTTTTTTTCTGTATACAACATTTTGGATTCTAGGTTATTTATTAGATTCCCGTGCTAGTGTGCCCTTTTTTGAATACATTAACAAAATTGAACGATATTCGTTGAATTATCCATAAAGTTTACAAGATCAACTCATCTACAAAATTCTCATTTTATAACAATTTTTCATTTTTTTCCTTATTTTTTGTTCTTCTTTTGTAAGAGTGCACTATAAATATTAAAAGGACATAAATAGAACAGCTTAATACTGCAATCTATCATCAATAACTCATTATGCTCGTATCCATACATACATGTTGATGTTAATTTATATATTGTGTATATGAAAGGTATAGATAAATTGGTATAAGAATGTATGTATGTGTACATATGTGTGTATAATCATTAAAAGATTTTATTATATTTAGGTATAAGATGTGCAATACGATTTTATGTTGTACACACATGTAATTTATTTTTTGAAAAAAATATTTTGAATTCACAAAAGTACACATGAAATTTAGGTACATACATATTATATTATATATTTATGTACATAGTATGTATATTTATATTTATTATTGTTGTATTTGATAAGGGAATTCAAAAATGTTTTTCTTTTTGTATTATTAAGTGTATGAAATTTTCTTTAATTTTTTACATAACAAATTACAAGTAAACTATGGAATGTATTATTTTTAAAATATATGTTTGATATTATGTTCAAAATGTGCATACATATAATATGTATATTTTTCATATATTTAAGTGTGTAATAACACTTATTCGTATAGAAATGAGAATATTATTATTTTAGTATTTTTTTTTGTTTTTTTAGTTATTCACCCTTGAAACTATTTTAAAATTTTTATTTTTACTCAATATTTTTTTTATACTTACTTTTATACACATATACATAAATACATACGTACATATATTATATATGTATACTGTTATATTCTATTTAAATTTATAATACTTAGTTTTCATTCAATCTTACTTGAAATTTAAATTCTATGATTTCAAAGGATATATGAAAGGATAATATATAAACAATGAACTCTATTCTCTATAACTGCATTGTTATAATAAAAAAAAAAAAAAGAAGAAAAGAAAGGAAAGAAGAACGATTGTGCGTCATGAATTGGTTTGAATTTTATTTTGTTTTTTTGTTTTGTTTTTCATTTTTGCTGCATGTAATTTTGATTTACTTTTTCTACAAAATTTTTCTATTCTTTTTCTTTATCATCATTTTTTTTTTTGCTTTTTTTAGCACTTTTCCAAAAAATTTTTGAAAAAAAGTGCTTATTAGTTTCACTCTGTCCGTCCGTCCGTCCGTGTGTCTGTTTACAAAACTTGTACCTTGAAGATAGAAAGCTGAAATTTTATATGTACATAGATCTTTAATAGAAACTCATTTCCTTAGAAGAAAATTTTTACGTATCTCCCCCTCTCTAGAAGTTATACCCCCAAAAAGCCCTACAAATGCCATTTTTAACTATTTATTGCTGTGAAACCTTAAGCATTTTTCAAATTTTTCAATACTTTATTTCGTTAGAAGAAAATTTTTTTCCATCTCCACCCCCTCTCAAGTTATCGCCTCTTGAAATTTGTAAAATTTGAATTTTTGACACCTTACATTTCCGAAACCGTAAGTTATTTCAAATTTCCATAAGCGCAAAAAGCTAACGGTAAATTCCATGACATTAACAAATATAATTATTTTTCTTAACTCACGCAATTAACCATTAAAACCCTCTTTATATTAATTTTTGCTTTATTTCAAAGACTGCATATATGCGTCATCCTAAATATATGCAATCCTAGAAATAGTTTTGTATATGAATGAAAATAATTTTAATAGTGTGATAGGTATACATAGACTGTATTTAAAAGCAGTATTTTCACTCGTTTAAGGGAAAATTGCTACAATACAAACCAGTGGTATGACCCAACTTTATTTTGTATTTAAATCCTTTGGCTCAATGAAATCAATTCAGGACAGTTTTAAATCCTTTATGAAAGAAACGGAAATTTAATCTTTAATAAATCCTACAGTAAATTTTTTCTTTTTCTTCTTTTTTTTTTTTTTATAGTACATTGAGGGTAAACATAATTTTTGTTTACTACTAAAATTTATTATTCATTTTGTTTTTGCTCATTTTTTATATTTTTTTAATATTTTGTAATCAAACTTAAGGAAAAATATAGGAGAAAAAAATTAACTAAAATGTTATAGTATATAAAGGATAAGAACAGAAGAAAAAAAAATCAAAAAGGATATTTACTACAATTACTATAAAAATTTTTAAATTTATTTTTTTTTTTCGCTTGTGGTTCGAACAATTTTAATATGAGCATTTCGTACAAAATTACAATAACAATATATGTAATTGTAAATGGAATCCTTTTACGGCTCAAATAATAATAAAATATTATACTCAAAGTATTGTGCGTCTACTGATATTGTATATATAGTCAAGATGTATTGAAAATCGGAGGTTTATGTTAACCTAAAGGATAAAATATGTTATAGTTGCAATATTACACCTACTGTAACCAGCTATTCCAATAAATTTTAGATAATGAGTTGTAATTTGTTTAGTAAAAATTTTTCTATATTGAAATCCAGAAAGTATGGCTTAGTTCTTTTCCTAGTTACAATAGCCTATACAGGGATCATTTCTGTGGTGCAAAATATTATGAATAAATACTGGAGTGCAAAAATACAGTGGTTTAGTAGATGAAATTAGAACCCAACATTTAGTTACTTAGAGCAGCCTCCTTTTGCTTACTCTGTCATTAAAGTTTAGATCCATGATTGTAATAATGGAGGTGCCCACCCTCGAAAAATGTTAAGAATGTTGAATTTTGAATTCAATTTATACTTCTGCTAAAAGTTTTAACATTTTGAAATTCTAAAAAAGCCATGTATCTTTTACTAAAACATATAGTATAACTACAATCGTCACTATTAGAAAATGACTGCTGAAATTACTAACATTATAATCTATGTCTGATGATAAGTTGTAAATGTCTGAAACTTTAATAGTAAATGATCAATTTTGTGGTTGAAAATTTTTTTCTTCCATTCCTAAATTATCCAAGTAATTTTAGTTTTTTGTCAACTCAATTCCTTAGAGCTTCAGATTTTATAAATTACAATAAAATTAAACAAATAACCGTAAGAAAGTGTAACTATATGTTGTTCTTCTCCTAGCAGTGTGTCATAATAATATTACATATACTAATATTAATGGAAAGAATTGCATTTTATTGCATTTTTTTTAACGTGGTTTACACAACTCTCTATACATGCTTATTATGTGTAAGAAAAATATGCTATTTCAGAAACCGTTCGTTTGATCACACATTTTAATATGGATTAATGCGAATTTCGAACAAGTTCGATTTTTAAACTCACACAAACTTTTATTTTGAATTCATTATTAAGTGTAATTTAAAAGAAACCAATATTGAGGCGTTTTGTTTTAAAATTTTTCCAATTCATTTTTTAAATTTTAATCATTTTGTACAAATTTTTTATAATTTGATAGCATTTACTGATTTTTATATTAAATTTTTTCTATTGATATTATTTTTTCATTCTATTTTGCCAAACACAAAATCTATACATTTTAATCCTTCTTCTATTTTTCAAATTTTTCCACCTATACGCACTTTTTAGATATAAAACACATTATGAACAACATACAAAAAATGTATAGATTTTCATCAATTGAAATAATATAAAAAAAATAAAAAGAGGTGAAATTATATTTAAAAAAAAAAAAGAGAAATTAAAATGAGAATCAAGAGGATGAGAAATAAGCATGAATGCATAATACAGAAATTGTTTGAAAAATATAGCTAGTATGAAAATATCAAATATTTGTCACCTTTGCACTTTGATAGTTCAGATATTTTTTAAATTACGTAAATTGTATATAACACAGATCCGGTTCTGGCTTGTTTGGTGCCCTACCCAGTTTTCAAAATATGAGCCCTATCTTCATCATTCGATTTCAAAGCTATAAACAATAGGCAATAAATATTGCATATTGCGCATAATAAATCACTTTCTTGTAGGATTAACATACTGAGTGTAAAATTATTCATGTAGAATAAATAACTGAGATTTAACTTTCAGTTTGCTGTCAATAGAAAGAAAAAAATATTTGGAGAACACGTAATGGAAAAAGTTGAAAAAAATTTTTATTATTTAAAATTTAGTTTTTTTCTTATTATGTTTTCAATGGCGCCCCAGTTTTCCTACGCCCTTTACAAATGCTTATATTTTGCTTATGTAGCAGATCCCTATACTGTATACATACAATATACTGTGTGCATATGTATTTGTATATTAATAGGTTTAATATAGTTGTGCAATAAATTAGAAAATCTACAAATGAGATATAGAAGGAAGAATAAAACAACAAGATAAAACATAAATTAAAAGTATCATTCCTTTGCCTATTATCCTGGCATGATGCGCTTTTTATTTATTTTTATTTTTGCATATATTTCTACTTATTACCTATTTATGTGTGAAATGATATGACATTTATACATAAATATAAAAAAGGATTAAAAGCTAATAATAATAAAAAAAAAATTTAGCCCGAAAAAACTAAATCAAAAAACAAAAGAGAAAACAAAATATAAAGACTTTGTATAGGTGTTTAAAAAGCTTAAATATTCACAATATGTATGTATATCAATAAATAATATGTAGATATATACATATACATATACATGGAATATATTGGTTTATTATGTACATTATAATTATTATATGCAACCACACCAATAAAATATTACAGCTCAAATATAGAAAAGTGAGAATTAAAAGAAAAACTAATAAAAAGCAACTATGATTTACAAAAAAAAAAAAAAGAAACAAAAATGAAGACTTGAATCCTTACACTTACAATATTTATATGAATAAATTCTGTACCCATAGATAACTTTAATTGCATTTATAGAAAAAAAAATACAATCAGAAACGGAAAATAAAAAAGAAAACTGTATTAAAAATAAAATTCATATAAGAAGAATGGAACAACTAAAGAGGTACGTATAGGTTTTGTTTTTGTTTACGCCTTTATATATATCCAAATACATACCCACATACACCTGAGAAAAGTTCATTTTTTTTTCACGTTATTTTTTATTATTCTTCTTATTTATTTTTTATTTATTTCAGTTTTTTTTTTTTTTAATTACCTATACACATATTGATGTTAAGGATGTTTTAAGGATGTATAGAAAATTGTATAATATTTTTGATATATAGCGATATATATACATATATATATATATCATATTGGTATATATGGTTTAAAGCTTTTGTCATACAAGATGTTATAATATTTAAAAATCAGAACAACAGAAAAAAAAAAATAAAAACGGGTTACAAACAAATTAAATTTTATTTTTATATTTTTCATTTTTAAATTTTTATATTTTTTTTTTTTTATGTGTATAAAAGTGTACTTATCAAGGATATCTCCAATTGAATTTTTATTCAGTTCAATACATTGATATAAAGAATTTGGAAATTTGATATAAATTTATTGAAGTATTTATATTCATATGCGTATATATATATATATAAATTAAATATATATATATATAATAAGTGCAAGCCACATAATATAGGTATAAAATTATTTTTGATATATGAGGTTCGAATTATTTCACGATTATAGGATAAATTCATTCAATTTTTATGTTTTTACTTTTTTTTTTTGTTAAAGACTTAAAATGTTTTAAATTGAAGAAAAGAAAAAAAAACATATTGCATTTTTTAAGTGAATTTTTTTATAGTATGCACAATGTATGCATCATAAAAATATACGTGTGTTTATGTATGTGGACGTCGGATTTTTAAGAACAAAAGATGAAAAAAAAATGAAATTGTGACACGAAAAACACTTAAATAACGCCTAAAAATAGTCTCAACTGATGTGGGCTCATACAGTCTTTTGGTTTGTAACGAAGAGTTTAATCCTAAAACATATAGAACAAAGGTCTAGTAAAAGAATATTTTCAATTTCGATTTCAAAAGCACATTTCAAATAGTATACCTCTTATGCTGTATGTGATCTGCAAAGTTTTTTCTGAGACATTTTATAAATTGATTCCATAGGAAATGTTTTGTAAGGCTTTCCTACTTTTATTCGAGCTAGTGCCTATTTATACTTGCTCTCGAGATACAATCTATTGAAAAAAAAGTTACCTGATTTTTTTTGCATGTAAATAAATCTTTACAAATTCGGAACCATTGTAGGCTTGTTTTACCGATAATCAAAAAATAATTTGCCACTTTATGCGTAAAACCCTATATTTACAAATAGTAAAGTGCGAGACACACACAAATAGTAAAGAAAGACTGATATAAACTCATGTTCTCTCTCTCTCTCGCTTTCTCTCTATAAAAAACTAATAATTGGCTTAATTATCTTCAGGAATTGCAGGATAAAGCTTTCTTTCATCAGTTTCTTGAAATCATTTTCACGTTTCATTTTAAATGATCAATTGTAATTGGCTGTTAATTCATTTCGATTAAATGGCTACCCCTACAATAATTCACACACATAATCTGAAAAAAAAAACATAAACAAAAGCCTTCATATTTTCACCTTCATCATTTTTTTATTTTTTGTATCAACAAAAATACTTGTTGTTTTTGTTTTTTAGGATATATACCAATTAAATAATTATTGAAATAAAAGGACAAAAAGTCAAGAAGAACAGATGAACAAAAAAAAAAAAACAGCAAAACAAAAAATTAAACAAACAAATAGACGAATTATATAATAAACAGAAAAGAAAATTGTTCACATCAGAAGCTGTTGACTTTTGTTGATGACGATTGAAACCGACAAATGATTGAATTACCAGCTTAATTTGTTATAATTCTGTTCTTATCCTGCGTTATAAAAGGATCTTCTTTTTATATTCTTTTTAAAGTTCTCTCCCATTCAATCTTTATAATATAGTCTCTGTTTTTACTCTCTCTTTCTGCCTCTATATGAATATAAACTTTATATATATGCTCTGTTTCTCATTCAATCCCTTTATAATAATTTTTTTTAATATTTCTTTCGCTCTTCGCCTCGTTTATACCTTTGCCAACGGATGAGAAAAAGGAAATTTTTTGTTTTTCTTTCTTTCAAAAAAAAAAAAAAACAAAAAATGAAAAATAAAAACAAGAGAAGAAAATTCTATTCAGAAAAACAAAAAATATGCAATTTTTTTTTCTCCCTCGCTCTTTCTCTCTCTTTCATTATTCATGCATTATATATGTATATGAAAAGGAAAGCTATGGTTTAGTTTCATTATTTCACAAAAACAAAATAATAATATGAAAATAAAATAATAATGTTAATTAGGTAACATTAATATAATATAACGGTTATAAAAGATACATTCGACTTAATTTAATATGTGTATATTATGCATATATGTACATATACATATATATGCATGTTTGTATTAATATGAATTTGTGTTTTAAGTAAAGTATTAAATTTACATTTTGCATTTATGTCATCTTCTTTCAATTATAATTCATCTTCATACAGTCGAATTTCGTTTTGAGAGAATTTTATGGTTCTAAATGGTATGGGCTTATTGGTTTCTTGAACACAATTTATTAATAAAACATTAAAATTAATCATGTATTTAAAGTAAGAGCGGGTATAAGCTGCAGTTGCAGTTGGAAAGTTAATAAAATTTTTTTCGTTCTTAGGTATGCCAAGTACGAGTATTTCTCTTATTTTCTTAAATTTGGTAATTTTACCAAGGAGTCAAAATTTAACAAGAGTTTTTTTTTCATTAATGTAAATAAAATATTTTCCATAATGTAAAATAAAATAAATAAAATAATTATATAAAATAATAAAAATAATTATTGCATACTTTCGGGATATGAGTCAAGAAGTGTTCGAATTAGACCTATAATTTAGGGAAATTACGGTATATAATTTTATTGTTTTTTAGAAAACATATTGCCATTAGTTTTTTTTTACGTAAATTTGGAAAACTGCACTTGGAATTTTTTTTTAATTTTGAGCTGTAAATGCTAACTTGTATGGATAAGGGAAAGAAAGTACAAAAATATTTTATTCTAATAAAATTTATTTACTAATTTTTAAAAATTGTGAACTTTTACAATTTGCCGTTAGAAGGATATACACCATATATTTTTAAATAAACGCTTCGTGGAATGTTTTTTTCGGCTCACTTTGAGTATTACCGTTGCTTTTAATTTATATCAAAATATTTTTCTCTTAGCAAAGTGTATACAGCATTACATTATTACTATATACTTATAGAGATTCGACTGTACATACAATAAATAATATGCATTTCTATTATATGAATATTAAAAAAAATTACGCCTATGAATATGCATAATATTATTATATGATTTTATATTAGTATTATAAGCTGTATATATGCATAATTTGTATGTATATGAAAAAAAAACATAAATCTAGTTACAGTTATGTACTTATGTATATTAAAATATGAATTTAATATTTATTTTTCTTTTTTTGTGTTGTTTTTGCATCCCTTTCTCTATTCATATAATTTTCTGAGGCTTATTCATTTTAACGCTTATAATGGAAATGAAATAATTGCGACACTTGAGCATGCTTCAGTAATTCTGAAAGACGGAGTGTTGGATAAGTTCTTTTCTGTATTATGTTTTTTATTCTGTTTTTTTTTTTTTTTGAATGTGTTTTATTGTGCTGTTGCTTTTTATTTTATAATATTAAAAAAAAAAAAAAATTTTTTTTTCTTTTATAGCTTGTAATAAGGCGACTTTCAATTGAAATGGAGTATCCTTTTATATAATATGATAATCTATATTATATAAATATGAAAGGGGGAAAAATTATAAAGCTATGCACAGAATATACTCATAAATATTATATAGGTACACACATACTTATTTAAATATAAAATAAATTTTAATAATTTAAATAGAAAGGACCCGGTTTTTTTTTTTAATTTATTTTTTGTTTTTTTATTTGTGTGCTTGCCTTAAACCTTAATTGATCCTGATGTGAATCTTTAAGGAAATGTTCTGAAGTGCAATCTTAATAATATTGAAATATTGAAACAAAGAATGAGAAAGTGAGACGAAAAAAATTTTTTTATCTTCATTTTTATTTTTCTTCTCTTAGTAAATTTTTTCTTTAAAAGCATCCTTTTCAATATTTTTAGTTATAAGTATAATTATTGTCAGATAATTTAAAATTATTTTTAACACAGAATATATATATATATTATAAAATGTGTCAGAAATTAACAAAAAGATTAAAACTGAAAAAAAAATTCTTATTTGGACTAGGACATTTTCTATTTTTCTAACAGTTTTTTTTAGTAATACAAGAACAGTTTTCTATTGCAAAGCAACTATATTAATTTTAAGTATCATATATTATTAATGGACGATTTAAGAAATAGGTAACGGTATATAATTTTATTTTCTTAAACAAGAAGAGAAAAAATTATTATCCTTGTAATATGATATGAGTTTATTTGAGTAGTTAAGGTGTTATAGGTTTTCATTAAGTTTTTTAGGATTGTATGGAATTAGTATATAAAATTATGTGAAATTTATAAATGAATAAATTTTATCAGGTAATTTTGTTAAGATTTAGAATGTAAGGTCTTTAAAATTGTACATGAATGTTGAATTTAAATAAATTTGGAAATGTTGAATATTACGCCTGTATTGACAATAATCTTTTGTATTTAAACGTAGGATACTAAACACAGAAAGTAAAATTCCAAATTTTTTAAACTTTATTCAATAAGAATTTGATTAAATTCCGAATGATTAGATCACTATATTATGTAGTCATAACGGTCAAAGCGGAAGGTTATACTATATTGGGGCTTTAACTTATTATATTCACATGTGTGTGTTCCCGGCACATTATGCTACTACATAACAATCCGGTTAAAAATCCTCAACTCACAAAGGATCTTGAGGCAGTCTCGCAGCATAGCAAAGAATAATGAATTCAGTGTCGCGATAACCTCTTGAATACTCGACAAATTCCTGTCCATTTAGAGGTTGATCAGACTTGAATGTGAAATATGTATTACTCATTTAATTATGTATAATTAAAAGTTATTTTTTATAAAAAGCTGCTATAGTAAAAGTAATTTAATAAACAGTACATTTAAACAGTAAATATTGCATATTTCACGGGGCATATAGGAGTTTTTCATAAGATTTTCTTACAAAATATTTTATTTTTTCCATTATTATTAATTGAAGTTTTTAATTTTTAAATATTTCCCCAATAATATTTTAATTGTGTTATTATTTAATTTTTTTTAAATGTTATAAGTTTTATAAATAGAATTATTTAATTTTAACAGCATCTCACACTTTATTCACTGTATATTTAATTTTTCCAATTAGATTACCGATTTTTTTTTCATTTTTTCTCGAATTATCAACTGAACATCTCATTTTCAAAAACAAAGTGAATAAATTTTGTATACATTTTGGTAAAAACGAGATATGCAAAACGGAATAAGTCTTTTGGCTCGAAAATTACATTATACAAGTATATGATAGTTACTCACTTTCTTCTCGCGAGATAGACGATCAGGCCCTAAATATTACAGTAATGATTATTATCTATTATATTTTACTGAATGATTTTTATTAATTTTAATATAATAAATTCTTGGAAATTGAATTTGTGTTTAGTACTAAATTGTTATTAATTAATTTATTAACCAATTTATATAAATTGAAATTATTAATATGATTATAAATTACTCTGTAGGCCATTCTATATGAATCAGAAATTTCTCTAAGTATAAACAATTAATATTTTGAAAGTGTTTGTAAAAACCGAACCTATACTCTTGTACACTATAAAAATCTTCAAACTTCTTTAATAATTTAAATACAAAACAAAAGAAAAAGCAAGAGAGCCTTTAATTCTTATGAGAGCTATTTAACTTTTGAAAACCAAACCGATTTACGATATTTCGAACCACTCAATTAAAATTTAATTTATTTTTAATTAATATTGTTTTTTCCAGTGAGAGAAAATTCTATTAAAACCTGCACTAGAAATCTTAAATTTTAAAAATGACAAAATTCTTGGAGAGATTTTTAGTCTTGCTTTCAATAGATCAAAGTAATTCAATCGTGCTTCGACTATTATTATACTAAGACTGCATTCTTAGTATAATTATACTAAGACTTACTTTCAAAAAAAAAATAAACTTTGTTATGGTTCCAAAAATTTTTAAATTTTCAAAATATACTATTGAAATGAGCTAGATACATTTATCAGATCTCTTATGTATACAGAAACTTCAATTATAAATTTTCACCATAAATTTCATAAATTTTTTCATTTTTATTATTTCATGCATCTGAAAAACAGTTACTTTTCATATTTATGCAAAAAATTATTGCAAAACCACTCGAAAATTATCCTAATAAATTATGACAACTTGTACATTCTTTTTTTTTTTTTTTGTTAATTTAAAATTCAACATACTGACATATTACAGTGTATATAATGTTGTATAATTTAAAAAATAAAAATATGATGGCATCATTTTCCAAAAAAAAAAAAAAAAACGAAAATAAAAAATAATGCAGAAAAATTAAACAGAAAATTAAATTTTATGTAAAAATTAAAAGAAAACAAGCAGAAAAACAGGGAAACAAAAATATGAAAATAAACGTGAAATTCCCGACTGCATTAAAGTTATCATTTAAATTTTTTAAAGTATAAAACAGTTATGTAAAATGATAATAATTAAATACAATTTCGTAATTTAAAGAGAAAATTAAAAAAAAAAATTATAATATGAATGTAGATGCATTGGTATGTACGTGTGTGTATGAATGTTCGCAAAAAAAAATTTAATAGGAAAAATAAAAAATAAAAATAAAAAATTTTATTTTTTTTTTTTAATCAGAAAACCACAATGTTTGCAATTTTCCGCTCGTTTTTGTTTTTGGTTATTTTTTTTTTTATTTTTTTTCTCATTTTTTATCAAAAAACTTGAAAAATTTTTGTAATAGGGAAAATTCCCTAAATAAAATTCATTTATTACGTACTTATAAATTGGACGAACGATCGATTCATTTGTTTTTTTTTTTTTTGGAATAAATTGATTAACAAATTGTCCAGGGAATACCATCCATACAGACAAAAAACTAAAAATATTTTAACCAAAAAATTTTCACGAATCCATTTTATAACAGCTATTACTCATATACATACGTGGTTGTATAAAATATTTAATTCAATTCATTTCAATTTTATTATATATATATGTAGTTAATTTGAAATTTAACTAAATTTAGTTTGTATATAATAAAATACATAAAATATAAAATGGTGTGGTTTAAAAAACAAGACAAGGTATTAGGTATTTGGGAATAGATTTTCATAAATTATAAGCTCATATATAGCGTCTATAATACAAACTCACTACAGTAAACTCGCAATTATATTAACAAGCATACATATATGAACAGTGAGCCACGGGAAAACAAAATTATTTATATGGATTATATACTCTGTTATATGATTAAGACTTCTTCCTTTAAAAACATTGCATAAATTTTTACAGAAAACTTAAAAATATTTAATGTACATAATGGCTAATCCTTTTTAATATGTAATATAAAAATCAAAACGCGTTAACATCCAAAATAAAGAGTAGTCTATTTAATTACCTTTCATACTTACATTTATTAACAATTCGGTTATTTGAACTTCTTTTGACTATAATTAGTTTATATAAGCTTGAGTTCACTGTACTTTGATTCAATTAAACTTGTATAATATGGCGAAAGTGTTCATATTTACAATTATATAAGCTTCCAACAATATTACTTCACAATTATATAAGCTTCAATTGAGTTATCTTATTATTACCACAGTAAAAGGCGAAAATTATGTTATTTAGCTTTTACCAGATTCGAAATTCAAGGTTATTGATTTTAATTTTAATATGCCATAATGTGCAGCTTATCATTACGGTATCAGACCAGTTTTTAAACTAACTTGGTGCCATAATTTTGGTGATATTAAAAATATTATAATTAAATTTAAACAAAAAAAAATAAATTTTATTATAAAGAGTATTAAATGATTCAAATTAATAATTTAATGTTCCCCTTGCCATATTTTTCAAATTTTAATAATTTCTCGAAAGCAAGCATCGTACTCGTACAAATATCACTTTGTATACAAATATCATTTTACCATTTTCTAAAATTAAATATAGGTCCTATATAAGTAAAGTATTCCTCTGCTACTTGTTCCAATGTCCGGTAGTAATATTGGTACAAAATCGCAATCATTTTTTCCGATTTTAATTCTTTGCTTATTCTTTGAGTTGAAGAAGGTATAAGCTATAAAAAATTTTATTCTTACTTGAATTGTTCTATAAAAGAGTAGTAGTAATAAGGTTCTACTTATAGACTATATTGATACTGTCTGGAAATATTCTATTTTATAAGCATACGTACTTATATTAAATAGCAATATCTCACAATATATTAAGAATGTCGCCTTTGTATGGAAAAGTTCAATGTTACTGAAAATTTTAATGGTACAATAAGCAAAGCTACTTGTATAATACCCAGATATTTGATAAAATACTCGTATCATATAAAAATCGCTGAAAGAATCAATGAGTTGTTTTTAGTAAATTTTCCATACAGCTATTTTTCGTTTTTTTTTTTTTTTTTAGATTTCATTGTAAACTGCGATGTCGATGGATGAGAGATGAGAGATGGGAGACCCTAATATTTACTTATGTGTGAATTTATTACTATATATACAATATTTATATATACATATTATGTGTACATACATACTAACGTTTGTATATTGTATAACACAATTGTATATACGAATAAGCTGTAAAAAAAACAGATGCGTGTTTTTTTTTTTTGAATTTTATTTAAAACTAATGCATAATTTTCTTTTTTTTTGCTCTTGTTTTTCTTTTGGTTATTTTTTTTTATTTATTTTTTTCAATTCCTCTTAAAAAATGCTATGCGTTTTTGTATAAAATGCACGTCAAAAAACGTGGAATGATAATAATTTAAAAATTAATTCTTATTTTTTTTTTTATTATTATTTTTATTTTTATTCTTATGCATTTTATAAAAATATACCTACGCATAAAGCATGTTATATGCACATACAGTCATATACACAATCATATATATATTCATACACACGTACAATATTGTATATGCATTTATATTATCTATATATATCGTATAGTCTGCTATAGTATATATATTTACGTTTTATATGTAAGTATGTCTATAAAATATTTGTTGTATGAGCGTGTGTGCACAAAAAATTATTTCGCATTTTAAATAATACGATATTATGGTGATATTGAAGGCCCCAAATTGCGTAAATTTTGCATATGCGTAGCATACACGCACGCACACTTATATACGTATGTATTTATGCAAAATTTATTAAAAAACTACAAATTTTTTTTTTTTTTGTAATTTAAAAAAAAAATACAGTTTTTTATTTATTTTATTTTTTTTTAGCATTGCTGCAGTTATTATTGCCATTTGCATTGCAAGTTGAATTGACATGGTACTGGCATGGCATAATATATAAATGGTATGGCATAATTTTTGCTTTTTTGTCTGTTTTTTTTTTTGTTCTTATTTTTGTTGTGTGTTGTTCACGTTATTTATTCCCTATTTTTATATTTTTTTCTCTTGTTTTTGGTTTTTATTTTAATTTTTTTTTTTGTATATTTAATTTTTTCATTTTTTTTGTTTTTTAATTTTTACTATACCTATAAAACCATCACACCCATCAATGTTAACCCAAAACAATAATAAAAGAAAAACAAGAAAAATTTTGAAATGAAAAATCCCCTAGTGTGATAGTTAGTTGCCGCCATAGCGGTAGCGTGTGCCTTTACAAAACAAAAAGAAAAAATGAACGAATATAAAAAAGGAAAATTATATGAAAAAAAAAACTAAACTAAACTGTTATACTAATATTATGAATCCATACTGATTATTGACTAGCAAAATATTACAGAGAAAAAAAAGAAAAAAATTTTTTTTGCTTTGTACGAGTATTGATGCAAAAAAAAAAAAACTTTTTCCGTTCACGAAAACGATAAAACACAGGAGAGAAATGGCTTGAGTGAAGAACCACGTGAAAAAGAAAAATTTTCCAAGTTTTAAATGGCAATGTCTTTTATTTGAATTAATCAACACAAAAAAAAAAAAAATATTTTTTATACGTACAATTCATACTTGTATGTGCTCAAAAAAAAAATATTTAATTCCCCCCCTCCTGCTGGCAAATGACTTTAATTAATTAAATATGTAAATCAACAATAATTTTCTTTATCATTATAATTTTTTAAATGAAATATTTTCACAGTCGGTTCCGAGATATACAAGATATCGTTTGTATTTACTCTAGAACTTATGTTTTGTACTATAAAAATGCGCCTTCCAAAACAAAGTATTGTAGTATTTAAGTTATAAAATTCATTTTAAGTGACCGCATTGCGTACCTGTATAATATGGGAGGTATTGTTATATAACAGTATTTACATGTCAAAATTAACATTTTACATGTCAAAATTTTTGAAATAAACTGCATTTGCATAAAATTCTTTTTTACTAAAACGCATTGGGTACAATTAAAGGGAGGTATTGTTATAACAATAAATTTTACATATTGAACTTTAAATGGTTCATTTGATTGAAATCTAGAATCAGACAGTAAAAAAAAAAAATTTTGTATAGTCGATGTGGTGGATCTAAAGGTTTGAGGGTCTGTCTATTTTGTTCAACAATTTTGTTTTGTTATTCAACTCGATACAATAAAAATTTATTGGAAGGTCACGCTATATAATTCTATTTTTACATATTATTATGCCCTCCTTTGCTCATGTCCAGCTTCTCTGCTGGGAGGAAATCGAGATTTGTTGGGTTATTTTTCTTTTTGCGGAATACGGATTTGGCAAATGTAAATGTTAGGGGCTTTAGCCGGTTTCTGAAAAGCTCAAGCTGGTTCTCGTGAGCGCGAGGGATTTTGTAGATCCGGCCCATGTATACCTTGTGATAGCCGCGTCGACCTAACCTAACCTACATATTATGTATATGAACTTTTATTCAATTTCATTGAACTTAATTTGCACGGGGGTTAAAAATAATTTTTTTTTTTATTTCTTCAAAAAATCATAGGGTGAGATACCTTTAGTTTGCAGTTACGCATTAAATTTTTATTTTTGGTTTGTATTTTTATTTTATTGTTCGGCCGCATAATCAAACGAAATGAAAAACTGATGTGAGGCGTAAATTTTCTTTTTCCATATATTCACTATTTTTTCTGTGTTATTTCAGAAAAAAATAAAATATTTTTGGTTGATAAAAAAAAAAATAAAATGAAAATTTAAGTAGAAAAAAAATTGCTATAAATGGAAAAAAAATAAAATGCGTATAATAGAAAATAAAGAAAAAAAAATTAATAGAAAATAAAATAAAATGGCTTTAGCACGAAACATTGTTATACATAGCTATATTTGCATAGAGTAAGTTTGTATGTCCTTATGTGTTATATATATATGTATATATGTATGGATATAGATTGTTAATGTATTTTTATTTTTCCAAATATTTGCGTAACAGTTATTCCTTAAAAATGTACGAAAATATTTTAACAAATTGGAATTTTACAATATTTTTTTAAGATATTTCAAAAAAGAAATTGAAACAAAAATACGCTGACCACCAGCCCGCCTGTCCGTTTGCGCGTCCGCTTACAAGATTTCTGTTATTTTACTTAAAATTTTATGATCAAATGAATATTTCTTTACAAGAAAACATTAACCTACTTTCTATCTCGTAAAAATTATTTTACCTGAAAGTCTGAAAAACTCCATTTTTTCGCAAAATTACGACGTGACTCTTCTACTGCACGAAATAGCGTATAGGCATAATTAAAATGATTAAATGACTTCGAAATCTTAACATACTCGTAACATTTCTTTCTCAGACCGTAAGATGTCCGTAAGAAGATAATTAAAGTTTAACAGTTTCGCGATATTAATGAAAAAATTATACTGTTGTAAGAAACTTCATAATTACCCATGCAAATTTAATTTAACATATTGTTTTTTAAATACCTTTATTGGAAGCAGCGACATCAAAAGACCGGCTTCCAAAAAATCTCCCGGAAGAAAAGTTGTAGAACAGATTGGACAGCATTCGATTTCCAATTAGTACAAAAGGGCTTAGAAGTATTTTAAAAATTTGCTATAAGTTTCGATCTAACAGATTTTACAAATTTTTTGTTTTTCGAAAACTTACGGGGTTATTTTTTAGAATACTTTTTAAAACGATCTGATTGCGGTTAGTGAAAATTTGAAAATTACATTCGTACCTCTATACAGATCTGTTAAAATTTTCAAATGAAAATTGATTTTAATATAAAATGTAGGAACGCGCAATAACTGGTCCTAGGCAATAAATATATTAAAACTAAATATGTATTTTTAAAAAAAATGCGCTATATTACGAAACCGTTTCGATGGTATTTCCCGACCATTGTTTTCGTGCGTAAAATTCTTAAAGTATTTGCATAAAAATTTAAAGATAATCAGAATATTTTTATATTTTAGCAGAATTTTGGAGAATTATTTAATTACACATGATTGTACTTGAATATATATAATATTGAAATCTAATCAGAAAATACTAAGATTTCAAGTTCACTACATGGAAGCCGTTTTATATATAAGATCCTGTCATTACTAATATTGTATTCAAATAAAAGTTACTAATATTTTTTGAAGCTTATTATTTCTATTCCAGTTCTTTATATTCATAATTATACTCGTACACAATTTTTATTTAAAATTATTTAGCAATATATTTTCATAAATTTACTTATATAATATGTATATTATGTGCTTAATTATGTAAATTTCATATATCAGGATGTGGGTAGCATACGCATAGCATAAATAATAATACTAAACGCCTAAAAGTTGAAAAAAAAAATTATCAGCGAAAAAAAAAAGGAACTGCTGCTCAACATATTATTGTAATCGGTTCGCAATATCATCATTATTCATACACCTAGAGTACAAAACGCAAACAAAAAAAAAACAATAATAGAAACAAAAAATTTCATAAAAAAAAAATTAATGAAAAAAAAATGCATAAAAAATTAACAAAAAAAAAAAAAAATGAGAGAAAAAAATAACAACAATAATAATTTTGTGTCGCATAAATTCGAATTTTTTATTTTTTTATTTTTCAATTCTCTCCAGCATTAAAATATGTAATGCAACATCTTTCTACTCATATATAAATAATTATAATAATATTTATGTTTGTACGCGTGCATGTACTCTTATACAATATACTTACCATATTATATATATTATATATTATGTAGATAAGTATAAAACTTATTTAATAGTATACGAATGTACGTGTGATGTTCACAATAATAAGTACTTATTGAAATATTGTTTAATGATATATGTGTAAAAAAAAGCAATAGAGTGTACCACTTGTGCTCATGTTAAACATTCAAATTTTTAAAAAATATAATCGTCGAATTCATAAAAAATTGCTGAATTCGAACAATGTTAATATTTTAGGTGGACAAATTTTAAAATAGTCCAACATTGTCTTCAAGTTCAAGTTGAATTTGTTTCGCTCTCTTTTTGTAATTTTTCGAAATAATTTCCATTGCTTCAAAATGTTAGTGAATTTACGATATAAAATGCAGCTTAATTAAAGTTTATGAATTTTAATTGCTGAATTGTGTTTATCAGTATACATTATTTTCCATTTTTTCATCTGTCTCGGGTTATGGCCCGAATTATTAATAATTTCGAAATAATTAATAATTAATATCTATGATAAATTTCAATAATATTAATAATGGTAACAATATTTTGCATGACAAGAATATTCGCCAAGGAGTAGGTGGTGTTTGCGTTGCCAATTAAAAATTTAAAATTTTTTTGAAACCCATCAAATAAAACCTAAAAAATCGTAAATAAACAGTTCGGAAGTAATCGTAAATTAAAATTTACATAATTTTTAAACATTTTCTTATAAACTACTGTCCTTCTTCCTCATGTTTTTCAAAAATAAAAACTCCAAGAAAAGTTTTCTTGTCTATTTTCTTGCGTTTTTAAATAGTAGCTTCTTAAACATTTTGCCAAAATTTTTAGGCGTCTAACAATTTAAATTTTATTGACCATTAAATCTAGATCAATTTAAAGGGGAATTGATGTTAAATCTAGCATATATTGATTAGTTTATCGGTCAACACCTGAATAAAAAATGTTCTTTTATGCCAACAAGTTAATTTTGTAGATCCTGTATTGTTTCAAGCATTAGAATTACTTAGTATTTTAAGAATATTATTTGAGGTAAAAATGAAAAAAGTTTTCAAGCAACATAAAAAATTTTCATAAATTACCATATATGTACATATGTACATACTTATTATCTATATACAGAATAAATTTTTTTTTTTTTTTTGAAAAATCACGCATTGAATTACAAAACCATATGTATATAGGTAATTACATAAAATATTTTAAGAATTTCTCTTATATTGTAATTAAATTTAGAGCATGCCACTAAGTACACATTAGTATATAGTGTATATTTGAAAATAGCCTTACAGCTAACATATTTTCTTTAAATAATTACAAATTTATATATATGTTATTTATTTATTTCCTGATTGAGTTTAATGGCGCCCTATACTATATTGGGCGCCATGTACCTTACATTTTAATATACGCATTTATAATAATAATAATACATATAAAAATTTCATATAAATTTATAAAATATATTGGTAATTTTACACATTCATCTACATACATACATTATGTTGTTAATAATAATATACGTGTATGTATATATGTAAAAATATGTAATTTTATACATTTATATTCATGATATGTTCTATGTTGAACATCATTGATATAATGTGAATGTTTCCTGTATAATATGTACAATAATACGCAGTGCAAAAAAAAAAAAAAACAGGAAAAAAAAATGAAATTGAAATTCATTTTTATATATTATTATTATTGTTATTTTTGAAACGCATTTTTGCAAAATATACAAAATAATATTAAAAAAGAAAAAAAAATAAAAAAAAACAGGACAGGACGTCAATTATAGTTTGTATTTCCTAGCGTAGGTTTTGTTTAATTTTTTTTTTTTAATATTTTTATTCTTGTTTTTTCTGGTTATGTTTATTTTTTAGTTTTTATTATTTTCCTAAAAAAAAAAAAACAAAATTCAAATAAAAACATTTATACTCTTAATATTAAAGCTTTAACAATATAAAAGAAACTTTAAAAATTTAAATTAGGGAAAAAATCATAGTAAAAATTTTTAAAAATCAATTAAAATGGGGAGATTTAAACAAATGAAACTGAAGTTCACCCTGAAATTTTATAAAATATGCAAGACATTTCACGGGTCGAACATATATTAAAACAAGGAATTGAGCATTTATTAAAACAAGAGTACAATACTTGTATTCAGAGCAACTCTTTAAATTTTGTTCCGAATTTTACGAAAGCACAATTATTGTAAATGCCACCCTATTTGTATATAGAAGCGAGCAATATTAGTGTACGAAAGGATTGAAATTCTTACTATCAGCTATGTGAATTAATTTGTAATAGTTATAGAAAATGAGGATAAATACAAGTAGAATATGAAAAATCTATGAAAAATTAAAAATTTTAATAAAAAATTTTTGAAACATTTAATTTCCTGAATTTTTCCTAAACTCTTAAATATTTTGATTATTAATTACAGTTGGAAAGATGTTCAATTTTTTATTTTTCAAAAATTAATTGAAATTCTCAAAATTTTTATGATTTTAAGGCGAACAAATAGTTACAATAAACGTGACATAAGGTTTATGTACAATAATCAAACAAAAAAATGGTGCCCATTTAGTTTTTTAACCTAAATTGTTTAATAGATAAAAAAAAGTTTTCTTATACCAATTACATGTGAACAAAATTTTCTTATTTTAAGTTTTTTGAATACAAATTACAATCTAAAAAAAAATTGCATAATTATAGGCGTTTTACATTAAAATATAAAAAGACATTCGATGTGAACTTCTGCTAAAATAAAATATAATATTTTATACACGGAATATTGGACATCATAATTTTTAAAAATAATTTGCATAATTCAATGAAAAGGTATAATATAGTTAAAGTCCTTTTAAAGTAGTATTTAAAATATTTCTTTAAAAGCTAAAATTAAATAGAATTTCAGTTTTATTAAAATCATAACCAATTTCTCTATGAGAAGCAATTATAGATGGATGTTATTCCAAAATTTCTAAAATTTAAATCTTTAAAAATATTTTTATTAATACATATTCTTACATAATATATATGTACATAACATTATATACTATATTATTATATAATTTAATCAGAAAATATTTATTTTTATTGTAATTAAAAAAAAAAAATATGTTTTTTTCTCAGAAATTTCTACTTTAATTTTAAAATTTTAAGAGTTAAATAGAAAGTAATTTAATGGATTCAAATGAATTTTAAATATTTTATTTATTATTAAAAATATTTATTCACTATGTATAGGTTTCCAATGTTAAATAAATAAAAACAAACTCGTAAAATGAAGCAAGTTGAAACAAAAACTTGTTGCTAAAACAAGAATTTCTATTTGGACTAATAAGGATATTTGTTAATTGAATTGCAAGTACTTCATATGTAACCCTTTGTAATAAAAGTGTCTTTGTCAAAGATTATCTACTACTGATTTATACTACTGATATACTTAACACCCTTAACATCTATCTAGAGCCATGTTGTATTTTAGAACAAAATTGTTCCAGCGCTGCAATATTAAAGTACGCATTATTAAAATTTTTACAAAATTATTTCAATTTTTGAACTTTTTCATAATGAAAATTAAAAAATAAATAAATAACATAAAAAAAAAAATTATAAATAATTTTATATTATTACAATTTTTTATTTTTTGTTCTTTTTTTAATTTTTTGAATAATTTTTTTTTTATACAGATTTTTAATTTTTTTACCACTCTTGTTTTTGTATTCAATTCTGAAGCCTGACGCAATTATATAACGCATATAACGCATTCAACAACAAAACAGAAAATGACTATAACAGTAAAAAAAAAAAGGAAAAAAAATGGATATCATTATAATTTGAATTTTTTTTTTCTTGCTTTTTACTGTATGTGTACCTATAAAGTGAATTGTGTATAAATTATAACAGTACTTTAATGGAAAAACGGACTATATGCCCTTAAATTTAAAACCGGAATTTTTCCATATGGGTGTGTTTTGACAATTTTTTTTTGAATATTTTGAGTGTTTTTTAACCTATTTTTGTATGACGTATCGTATAAGGTATCTATCCTCTTGGAAATTTTTCTCTATTTAATTCTTCTTTACATATTTACAATTTTGAAACACAAATATGCGTAAGAACTAGTTATACAAAGTTTGATGCTATTGGAAGATTTTGCATTCCAGGAAAATGGAATGAAAGATCTCATTTTTTCCCAAAACAAAAGGCTATCCGGTTTAATGTAAAACAATCATTTGGAACAACAATAAAATATCATCGAACAATGACTCATTTACATGTCATCTTTATCAATGCCATAAAGCGTATCGGGAAAATTAATTTCTCGGAATTTTAATGTCCATATATTCTGTTCTAACTTGTAAGTTGTACGAAAATATTTTCGAAAAGTAATATAAATTTTTTACTTAATTTATAATGCTAAGAAATACCGGTCCTGCGATGTAGATGCAAATATAAGTTATTGATATAAATCTCAAAATCTAGGTCGATTTAACCATATATATTTGCCCGTCTGTCTAGCGATAGTACAAAAACCAAGTGAATTAAATTAACTGAATTTTTACAAGTAATTTATTAATTTTTAATTGAAACGTTTCAGAACCATAACTTAATTGGATATAATTGAAACTGTAATACGAATAGCTGTCATACAATATCAAAAATTACTTGGCTCTTAGAAAATATTAAAACTATAAGTTTAACCATATTATTAGGGCGGTTATGTTTCATAAAAATTGCCGAAATTTTTTAAATCTGCGTGGTAGGTTCTATATGAGAATTATTTTATTCCCGTACAACCGGAGATATCAGGTCATTATATCGTATGAGGAAAAAATTTTAAAATAAATAGAATTTAAACTCTAGTCATTTTATATTTTACTAGTACTGTTTTTTTTTTCACATTATTATAATCTATATGGAATTAAATATGTGCAAGCATATATAAAATTCTATACACCAACATAAAATCTATATAACATGCATGTATATATGTACATATACATGTAAATTATTTTCATATAAATGCAAATATTCATATGTATGTATGTTATTATGTAAAATGTGTGCGTAAATGTAGATATAAAATTTAATGATGATTTATAACACTATTAGGTTTTAGTGAAATTTCTGTTTTTTTTTTTTTTGTTTTTTAATTCCATAAAAAAAACTATTTACACTCACACACATAAATAAACAAAACTTATTTTAAAACACAAAAAGCAAAACAAAAACAAAATTATAAAAATAATAAATACATCTACCATATTTAAAAGGACAATAATAATAATGAACAAAAAAAAAAAAAAAAACGGAAAAAAAAAATTAAACGAAAAAAAAGAAATAAAAGTCCTTCGTTCACCATTCAAGCAAATTGTAGTGGGGTTATTTTTGCCCAACATAAAAAAAAAAGTAAACCGGTATTAAAGCTAAAAAATATTTATGTATCTACTGGTTTTGTTTTTTAATTTTAAAGTTTTATAAATAAAAGTTGAATTTAAAACAAACAAAAAATAAAGTTGGGTCAAACAAATGGTTTGTATTGTAGCACTTTTCTCTTCAACAAGTGAAAATACTGCTTTTAAATACAGTCTATGTATAGCTATCACACTATTAAAATTATTTTCATTCATATACAAAACTATTTCTAGGATTGCATATATTCAGGATGAACGATTTATGAAGTCTTTGAAATAAAGCAAAAATTAATTTAAGGAGGGATTATCATAATGCTCGATTTTAAGGGTTAATTAGATGGGCTAAGAAAAATAATTATATTTTTTAACGGAATGGAATTCTCCGTTAACTTTCTGCGTTTATAGAAATTTGAAAAAGCTTGCAAGTTCTCAAATATAAGGTGCCAAAAATTCAAATTTTACTAATTTCGTAAGGCGATAACTTGAGAGAGGGTGAGGATGGGAAAAAGTTTTCTTCTAATGCAATGAATTATTTATTGATGTCTGAACGTTGTTAAAATTTTAGAGTTTTGCAACATGTGATCTAGAAGAAAAATGATATCCAAAATTTGGAAAAAACGGATTTTAAATAACGGAAAATTTTAACGGGCATTTTGTTTTTTTAAAGCTCAAATTTAGTACGCCGCGGTAGAATAAGCCAGCCACTACATTATTTCTGCGTTTGCAAAATTTTTAAAATGCTTATGATTTCATTGTAATAAATAGTTAAAAATTTCATTTTCGTGTTTGTAGGGGAGTATAACTTTTAGAGGGGGGCGAAGATTGGTAAAAATTTTCTTTTACGGAAATAAGTTTCTAGTAAAAATCTATGTACATATAAAATTCAGGATTTTTCTATGTACATATAAAATTTTTTTATCTTTAAGGGTGTAGAAGTTTTGTAAACATTTCCTCGAGCGGACGGACCGGGTACACATAATAAGCACTTTTTTTCAAAAATTTTTTTGGAAAAGTACTAAAAAATAGAAAAATTTTTTTAATGAAAATTTAAAAATAAAATGTAAACTAAACCCAAGGCAAAAGGCACATTATGCATACGCAGTGAAAATTCTATTGTTCTTTTTTTTCTCTTTTCTGTTTTCTGTTTCTGAAGGATATTAATTTCTATAATTAATGATTTTGAATTGTAAAAACAGAAAAAAAATAAATTTTTATAAAATTAAAAACAAAAATGTTATTTTTTTTTTCGCCATTTTTTGAAATTATTAATAAAATTTCTTTTTGTAAATTATACAAAATTTTTAACGCATTAACGAAATTTTTCATATATGTAAGGCTTGCATATTGCACACTCACATACATTCTTGCATGTTATGTAACGAAAATTAAATATTGTTTTTGACAGCTAGAACAAGTTATTATTGAGTTGAATAAACAAAATTTTATATCAAAAAACTATAAATTTTTAATAAAATTTTATGATGAGTTAAAACCTTAAAACTCCAGAAAATGTTGCTAAAAATTATTGAAACATAGTTTTAAAATTATTAATCCGATGATTGAACAACCCAACACTGGCCTGACTTGTATAAGACTATCGCATATAGAGAGCAACTTTCATTTTCCTTTTACGGTTTTTAAAAAAATTTACAGAACTTATAACCTGAAGAAAAAAAATTATTATCGCCCTTTTATGTTTTAAATCATTTGTATCTAAAAATGCCTAAAAATATTTGTATTTAAATAAATTCAAGAGTTCTATTTTGTTTTTGAACTCGTCTAAAAATTTTATTAAGAATATGTTTCTAAAAATTTATATAAATTGATAATCGATGCAGATCTTCTTTATTGTTATTCAAAAGGGTACTGAATTAAATTACGAAAGAAATTTTAAAATAAAATTAAACTTGAACAAATTTTGTAGGGTAAATTCACTAAATCCTAAGCATATTTTTCTTTTATTACAAAGCCTTACTGAAAATATCTTTATATTAAAGAAAATATGGGCTATATTTAATAATTCAGTACTAGTATAGAACTAATGATCTGATCATTGGTGCAGTGGTTATGGCACCGGCCCTTTAACCGAAGGGTCTCGGGTTCAAACCCCGGTCAGGTCACTATAAAAATTAAATTCAATATTATATAACTTAATATGCAATACTAATAAATATTAAAAAAAAAAAACAAGTAATTTTCAAATATTCATAATATTCGATACTAAAAACTAAGAAAAATAAACAGTAAATATTAATAACCTCAAATAATTAATATAAATAAAACTACGGCAGGCTAGTCACCTACCTAGCTAACTCTGAGACTATAGAAACTAGGGCATGATAGATATCATGCACTAGCCCTATACTCCTCCTAGGAGTGAAGAAGGAAAAAAAAAAAAAAAAGTATAGAACTAATACAAAAAATATTCAGCAAATCAAAACTGTGAAGTCTGTAAAATTACGAGCTTTTATAAAAAAAACAACGTTCAAAAATCGGGGCATAATTATCGCCCTTAAGCACTATTAAAACAATTTTTTTAATATTAAGAAAATATTTCAAATTTAAAAAAAAATCATAGGGTAGAAGGATGTAATAATTTGTTGTTATTGGCAACATTTAGATATATAGCCAATGAAAACAGTTGTTTTTAAGACATTTTTAAATGCCTATAATCAATCATTTCCCTTATAATAATAAAAAAAATCAAGAAAAGGATCAACACCTTCAATAGCTTTTTTTAAAACAAAAATATAATTTCAATGGAAAATAAATTGAAAAAAACCTTATACGAATTTTACAGAAGTTGGCCCGTTTGAAGTATTTTTTTTAATGCGGCGGCCTTATTATTAATTAACCAGGGCAGTGTTCTGAACAGTTTTTTTAAAAAGACTAAAATGGAAGCTGACAGAAATTTTGATGTGCGGAAAGGTGTTAAATTTAATTTGAAATTCAAATATCATGGAATTTTCAATTAAGAAATTAATTAATTTAATATTCGATCTTGTTTTTAGTTCCAGGCAGAAGCGGACTCTAATGAACTTTATATACTATAATGTAAAAGTTGATGTATACGTTATAATTGAATTTGAGGTTTAAATTTGTTATTAATATTTTCTTATAACGCTTGGCATAGTGTTGTTAAAATTTTTACAATATGTAATTTTAGTTGTTATACCGAACGAATATTCAATGGATAAAAATAATTATAAATTTGCCATTCCGTGTGTAATGCTTATAAATGACCATCTTCTACATTCGACATTTAGAGTATATTTAGTAATGAGTTTTGAGTCGTTTGTATGTCTCACCGATAACACAAAACATCATTAAATTAGACTAGTAAAAGTTAATACTATGAATTGTTTTAGATTTGTGTAACGATTGAAATGTTTGTTCGAGTAGATACCATAGAATTTTAAAAACAATTTGGTCATACATAAGAAAATAATTCAAAAATTTTGAAACCAAAAATTAACCTAATTTTTTATTCCGTTTTTATTATTCATTCCACTTATTATTTTGTGTATAATATTCTTTTTAATCATAATTTTTTGGTATTTTAATAATTTTATTGGAAAATTATTAAGGATATCATTCTTATCTTAATTATTTAAAATGTATACGTATGTTTTGCTCTAAATAGTCTAAATTAATAAGTTAGACTATTTATTTATAAACTGTTATTGTCGAAATCAAATTGAAACTTTTTATTAATTCGGAATTCAGAAAACTCTAGCCTAAAAATCTTAATATATATAAATTACTTTGCTGTTAAAATAAATTTGCAATTAAATTCAAATTAAATTTTAGAGTCATAATAATAAATAACAAAATTATATATAAAATATAGTTATATACGTTCTGTATTTAATTTTAAATAATTTTTAGTATGTAATACTGTTAAATAAATTTATTATAGTAAATAACGAAATATATAGATACACGCCTTTACATAATATATTATTGTTTACGTCAAATATAAAATATAAGCTTATATAAGCTTATAAAATGCACTACATAATACGAGTATATTATATGAGTGTGAGTCATTTATGTAATAAAATTAAAAGGATAATGTAACCTTTTAATCCTAATATTATTTCGACTTAAATATAAATTTTCAAATAATTGTGTATTTTAAATTCTAATAAATTGTAATAATTTAAAAAATTTATTAAAAAAAAAGCAAAATTATTTAATTTTGAAAAATTTAAGTTGAACAGAATATTGTTGAGTTTTTTTAAAGAAAGGCACATATACCCTTACAAATCCTATTCCTTAATTTCTCATTCATATTTCAATGCTAATATTCAAAATTATGTTATTTGTGCAGTAGTTGAACCAATTGAAGACAATTGATTCGCATAGTAGAGCCTTAGATTTTAAACTCTGACAATTCTTAAAAACTAAACTTATATACTAGAGTATTTGAAAATGTAAATTTAATTTCATATCATTATTTTTGTTAAATTATTGTATTTATACTATTATAAATTTTCTCGATACTTAGAATTTTAAGATTATTATTTTAAAAAATAATCCATATAATATCAAATTTATCAAAATATTTACCACAAAAACCGCAACTACAATTGGTTGATTTAAAAATCAGTTGTATAATAAATACACATAGAATATTGTTGATTGCATTAAAAATAATGCCATAATTCTTAAATTTTGATTGAAATTTTCAATTCACTACAAGTTTTAAAAATGCATCTAAAGAGCTTGTTTGAAACTCTTTTAACTTTCAAAGTTTTAAAATTCACTATGAATTTTCGAACAGTTTATGTTCTTGAAAGAGGACAACTTGTCTTGAATAAAAATATGCGAAAATTATTATATTACGTTGCCTAGACTTAAGGTTCCGAAGGAGTTTAACGAAATTAGAACAACATCAAGCGATTTTGTCTGTGTAAAACCTTTGTGTGATTATATTGCAAAGCAAGGAAGTGGTTGTGTTTGGAATTTTGTAAAATGAGATGCTGGATTCAATCTAGATGCGCAATCGTAATACTTTTGTGATACAATTTTTAAAAATTTATAAAATGTGTATAGTTTTTATGTAGGTAGAGAATAAATTTCTAAAAAAATTTATAAATTTTAAATAATAACTAATGGCACCTCCTTGGCGATTGTTATGAAATGGGACGAATAGCACACAACACAGTTTTTTAATTACTATAAAATTCACTTTATATGGCAATACTAATTAAAAATTTTTGCAAAAAAAAAAAATTTTTTTTTTTGTCATTTTTAATTTTGAAAATTAATGGGATTTATATGGATAATGCACTACACATAATTTTATATATATGTATATATATATGAGTATATAATTCCATTACGTGTGTACACATATAAATCTTGTGGATGAAAAAAAAAACATGGATATTAAATTTTTAATTCGTTACATAACTTTCGTATAATCCTTTCTTTAATCCTTAAAAATATTACAAAAACAAAATCGAGTATATTATATACTGTTATGAATATATGTACACTGTTATGAACCGTTATGAACTTTGTTTATAAATAATAACACAGATATTTTGGTATGTAAATTGTAAAATAATTGGTGCATCAAACTTTCGAGTTCACTTTTTGTAATAATTAAATCGATTTTAAAGTTGCTCATAATATTAAACTTACTAGGTTTCTCATTCTCATGTGTATACAGATTTTTTTTTTGAAAAGTAGAGTTTAATACCGTAGGTAATTGTAAAATCATTAAACATCTAAAAGAATGGAAATATACTACTAACAACAAAAGCCTAATGAACAGCTACTATGTCAATGTGCGTATTGGAAAATCTTATTAAAATATTAAAGTTCTAAAAACCTGCAAGAGGTATTCGTATATCTGGCATTTTTCTTCTATTATTAACTATGACACTTAAATAAATTACAAATTATAATAAAAAATTGAAAAATTCAATTTAAATTTCTTGGCCCTATACTCGTATAAGAGCTTGAATTAAATTGACAGACCATGTACGTTTAAATGTCCTTTATCATTTAAAAATAATAAACTATATTTCAAACATACATACTTATAACGTGTTGTAATAATGTGATTTTAATATTGTATAAAAAGTAAGAAAAAAAAAATTTCAAATTTAAAAAAATCTGAAGTGAGTGGCAGATAATCGGCCGGTAAGCGTATTGCCATATTATAAAACTGTCCTTTAAACATTTCCCTAATACATTGAGAACGTTTTTAGGTAACATAAAGTAGAAAATTGATTTTTATAAGTGGATCACTTTATACTATTCAAATTCTCTGAAAAGTTAGTTAGTTTCAGTGGCAAACAGAAATCAAATATTAAATTGCATGAAATTCGCTCAACTAAGTCACTAGGAATGTTAATGTAAATTCGGCTCATGGTAAAAGTTCAGTTCCTGGAACCTGGTTTTATTTTATTGCTACAAATGACTTATAGCATTGTCAGACAAAGTTTATATATAAGATTTTAAGTTAATCTAGTGAATATTTTCTTAAAAATTATGAAAAATGCAAAATTTGCTCGAATTATAAAATTAATTTAGTTAGATAATATTGAGACCCAACGTATTTGAAGAGTTTGTCAATTTGTGACATAACTAAAATAAACTCAATTATAAATTCTTATCAAAAATCAGCTCAGCCGAATTTCCGACAGATCTAATAACAAAACCGACAGATCTCACTTAAAATAATTTATTTACTTTCCTCTATCATGGTGAAAAACATTACTTTTGAAGACTTGATATGTAAAATTATGATACCATACCTCCTTTATTATATAAAATGCGGTCAGTAAGTGGATAATGGATCGGATAAAAGCAATAAATACTAAAATTGTGGTATCATTTTTTGATATTTAAAAATAAAATTATTTAAAGCTGATTCAGGAATATTTCTTTTTTAAATCAGAATATTAAAATAATGTTAATGTTCTAATGCAAATTACAAGTGTTCACAATTTGTACTTATGGCCATGTTATTTTTTTAAAAAAAAAAATTTATTTTAAATCTTCTTTGTACTTATATAATTTTTTCAAAAAATTCAAAATTCGAAGTGTAAAAACAAATATTATTGGCAAGGACTGACTATGTAAGAATCCCTGTGTATGTATATGTAATCCCTGTGCACAATGATAAATTAAAAATGAAAAATAAAAATAAATATTATTAATAATGTTATTAAATTATAATTATCACGAGATATTTATCTTAATTATATTTTTTGATGAGTTTGTAATTAAATTTAATATATTTTTAAATAGATAAAATATTGAAAAAAAAAAATAATTACATTTTAATATAAACAAATTCTAATATTTACATTCTGTATTAAATATTTGCTTAATAATTTGGAATTTAAGGCATAAATTAAATTAATTGAAAAATTATAATTTATTTAAATTAGCTAAAAGTATCCTAAAAAATTGCATATTTTTAGGATACTTTTTAACATAAACGATTCTTAAGGTTTTGCTTAAAATAAAAGAAGTATGGCATACCTGATAGGGGTAGGACGAAGGTAAAAGTTTTACTCTAATAACATAAATTATTAAATAATTTCTAGCTAATTATGTCCTTATATTAATCAATTAAGAGTACGGGAACAGTTGGGCATGCAATTTTTAATTTTGCAACTGTTTCAATTCTTATTTGTATTCCATAGGTTTATATTCAAAACCGTACACATGCAACTGTATGATCGCATGCAATTAAGAAATCAAATAGTCTGTAATTTTTTAAAAAAACTGATTGCAATTTTTATTCAACACATTCGATTTGAATTGACGCAATCGTTTAGTTGGTTAGATGTGTGTGAAACCATTCTATAATCAAGCAGCAATTAGAAAACTAAAAACTGTATGTGTATCTGAGGTCTAAAATGATAGAAGAAATAAATCGCTAATTTTGTGTTTATAAGAAAATTTAAAAATTTTTTTTCCAAATTTTATTGAGAATATCCTAAAAATTCATTACAATTCAAAAAGCAAAAACAAATTTATTAAACTAAAAACTTATTAAACGACAAGAGAATAACAAGCAAAAAAAAAATGTAGTTAAAAAAGTTATAAATTTTTTTTTATAGACAGAAAATGAAAAAAAAAAAAATATTCATAATTCACTTAGCAATAAAAGAATTAAGAAAAACATAACTTTACAATTTTTCTCCGATTATGAATTTTCTTGCTCATTTTTTTTATGAAAAATTTTAAAAAAGAAAAATATTCTACCAATTAAAAAATATAATAAGAAAACTTTTATCTTTATTCCTTTACTTTGCATATATAATGTATCTGTGTATGTATAAAGAATTTGTAAGGGGTTCTTCAATAGGTTAGAATAAAATATATAAGGAGATTCCTAGAGAAATGCTGTAACGGGTGTAAATTTCGGAATTGTGTTGCTATAGAGGTTTAGCATATTTTCGATCTCTGTGATAATATCACAACAAATAATTTAAAAACTTTTTTCTTAATAACCTGCATCCCTTAAAATACACAGTAATTTTTATTTGCTATTTTAATAGAATCTCAATGAAGTTTTGTTCCATATATTTTTAGTCAGCTTACTTAATTTTATTATTTCCTCCATTGCAATAAAAACTTATAACAGGTTTGCTTCATTTGCACATTTAAAATATTTTTGTAATCGATTTGCAATGAATGGAGCAAACTGTCCACTGTGACTTGTCTAATAGAATATAAGATATTTTGACAAATAATTGTCTGATAGCCTTGAAATTTGGCGTAGGATTAGTAAATTATTCAACAATTCTTTAGTGTGAATTTCAATGAGCCTTTATCGAACCATTTTTGCTTTTTTTTACGTTCAAACTTTCTTTTTCGATTTTTTCAAAATGTAGCTTGAGACTTATGGAGCAGAATGTACAATTTGGGCGACGATATATAGGGTGAGTTCTCCTATCTATGGGTAAAAATGAATTTCATCTTCATCTCTTAATAACTCTTATCAGAACAAAAATTTGACATTTTTTTCAATATGCTCTGTTAGACAGCACTGTTTCAAATTATCAATTAATGAAAAATTACTGAAAAATTATTAAGTAAGCAAAAAATAATCTTAAAGTCTAATATTTGCCTTTATGTGGATGCATCTTGTGGACTTATTATTTGCCTCATCACATGATTTATTAATCTACATACATATTTATTTTTATACTTTTAATAAAATAAATATGTATAATATAACGTCCACAAGTAAAAGACACTTTAAATTTATAGTTACGTTTTTGGAGTAAAATATATATTTATAATTTTAAAAATCTTGCCCAGACAAAACATTCTATTAAGGATTAAAATCTGAAAAGGTTCTTGTTCTAGGAATCTATTTAATATAATATAAAATTAAAAATGATGTTAGTGTAGTCACAAAAAAACTCCAAAATCTATACCAAAAAAATTTAGTTTCTTCATGCGAATTACTTGAAAATATAATGTTTTGAAAATATACTCACAGGAAAGCAGAATATTCTTTTCAGAAATAAAAAATAATTTCTGGAACTATGTATAACATTTAAAGATTATTTATGAATTTTCTGAAATATTACTACTGCCAATAGGTAAAACCATCCGTAGATACGAGAACTCACCATAAATTAAATTGTTTTCTCTAACTAGTACGGCTTTTTCAACAACAGCTTTATATTTATTTTCAATTAAAACAATTTCAATTTTTGAATCCGGGTTAAAACAATTCAGCCAACGAATTACGTGAAATAAATATCACGAAAACAATATCGAATTGAAATTATTTATTATATTACGAATTCCTTATTCCCCCTTCGGAAGAAACAACTAAAATGTCAATTCACGTTTCGCTAATTAAAATACGTACATAGACCCTTAAGCGACTTCTTAAAACCTTTTTCAGTATGAAAAAATAAGTAAAAGCAGATGTCTTACATATTCAACAATTTTCATATGTTTTTCATATTTATTGCAAATGTTTTACTTTAGAAAACTATTTACAATACATACATGCAAATTATATATCTATAATATTATATTTTTATGTATATAATAGATGTTTTTCCCTTCATTTCATCTTTGAGATTATTGAGTTTAAAAATATTTACGTATATATGCATATTATAATATATTATGTATGTTTGTAATATGGTGTATTTATAAGTAGTCATCTCCCTTTTTTCTACCATATATTCTAAAATATGAAACAAAAAAAACAAAAAATATAAAAAATATAAATAAAAACAAGAGAGAGAAAAATACTATTGAGAAAGTAGAAAAAATAAAAACAAAAAACCCATTATGTGATCCCAGTGTCATCATCAGGTATCAATACATCACAATTGACTTTAAGAGGCATTTTATTCACCTTAGAAGTGCTTAATATGAAAATTATCCTCTTAGAATTTCCTTCATACTTTTTTTTTTATATTTTTATTCTAATTTTTTTTTATTTTCTTTCGTTGTTGTTGTTGGCATTTTCTTCCTCTCAGTATTTATTCTTAAATTTTTATTTTGCTGTTATTGTCGCTGTTTTTGCAGCTACTTATTTGCTTATATTCTTGTGATTATTACTGTTACGGTGTTGTTATCGTATATTTTCCGTGTTTTTGCTGCTGCTGTTTTTATTATTTTAGAGGCTATCACTATGATTAGATTTTTAAAATTTTTTTCGTGTAAAAAATTTATATTTTTGCTTATTACCTACATATTTTATTATTGATGAAAAATTTGAACTCTAGTGTTAGGGTAGAAAAATAGGCATCTAGTATTTATTGTTTCTGAATAAATATTTGCACTCCATTCTAAATTAGTGTTCGCTAGAACTAATAATGAATGCGTTTTTTATGAATTAAGAAATATTATAAAAAAATTTGTAACCTTCCATACTCTTAACGCAAAAAAATTTCTTTTTTTAAATGAAAGGTAATAATTTTTCCAAATTTATAAAATTTTTTTAATTTCCTAAGCAAATTATTGCCAATATCGTATTGAATAGTGTGTCCGCGAATATACATAGTTCCTGTATTTCCATATTTTTAAATACGAACTCTTTTAAACTCCAAAAACGAATTCAAAATTTTAAAATATAAATTATATCTCTTCCTATACACATATATGAAATTTACCTACATTACTCTTAAATTCCCTTATCCTGGATAATAAAAAAAAAGAAAATAATAATAATTATATTGAACAGACAAAATAATAACCAACAAAAAGCATATAGGGGAACAAAAATGCCTGCAGTGACATAAATTAACTTTGAAACCGTAAAGCAATACACCCAAAAATAAAATGTTACGCGACATGATAAGTTAAAATAGCAAAAAAAAAAAAACAGAAACAAAACAAAAAAGGAAAATGAAAATAAAATGAGAAAAAGGGTAATTGTTACTCTCTTTTTTGGAAATTTTATTATGTGGAGTATAGTAGTATATATGTATGTAGGCAAAATATACTCGTAAATAAAATAAAAGTAAAAAAATCATAATAAAAAATAATATGAAGGCAATGTTGCTGTTATTATTGTTATACTGTTATACAATATAAGTAAAATAGTATACTGAAGGGGTTTTTTTGTTTCTTAATTTAATAAATATTATTTATAATTTTATTAAACTCTAATAATTGGGGTAAACTTTAATTTTTCTTTTGTTTTTATTTTTTTATACTTAATTAAAGGAGTACAATAAGTGTTTAATAACTTTTTCTATACATATATACATATATTTTAATATGATGTGTAGTAATAAGGATTTTATATAAATAATGTGAGGCTAAGGAATATTGTATAAAGGAAGATGAACTTAGCATTTACAATATTTGGAAATAAAATCAATACTTTTAGGAATTTTCAAATAAAACAAAAGGTGTTAATGTATTAAAAATATTGTGAATGTAAATTTTAACCTTTAGCTACTGACGTTCAAAATTTTGTCGAATTTCTATTGATTTTCGGTCACACAAAGCGCTCAAATATGTGCAATAAAATTTTTGTAGAATTTTTATTTGTAATTACAGAAAACGCGTTTCCTTAACATACAAAAATAATATAAACTATCTTGATGTTATATCGCTATTTTTTAAAATTTTATGCGGTCCCGCAGACTCCTCGTCAGCAGATAACATAGTGGTTAAGGGAAAATTTTGTTGTTCAATTGAAATGACTTTAATCTTACAATATGCTTGAATAGTATATAAATGAATTCCTTTATGTTTAATGAAAATGGTAGGCCTTTTCTCTTCTATTTTAATATATTTGTCATTATTTTAAAGACTGGAAAAACAAGAGCTTTATTTACTTACTTGAACAAAAGTTTTATTTGACGTTAGAGGCTATATTTTAGCAAAAAAATAGATTTGTTCGTATAGCAGATTTTCTGAAGATTTTCAATAAATTTTTTTTTTTTTTTTTTCTATAAATAAAAAATATTTTTAAATTTTTCAAGAATATTAAAAATTATTAATGTGAGTACTTACTACAAGTTCAGGAACCTTACTATGTAATTTGAGTTTCGTATTTTCAGAAATAGAAAAGTGATACTATACAAAATTGATTGGTATAATTCCTTACAATTTATTCGGAATACGAAAATCGTTTGACGAAAATCGAATTATAGAATAAAGCCCAAGCCTTTTAAAATCCAATTGAGCCTAATCTTAATAAAAAATAAATTCTAATAGAAAATTTGATCCGGTTCCTTTCTTATTCAAATGATGAATATTGTATGATCTGAAGATTATAGATGTATTTCAAATGATGGTATTTCAACTGACTTATCTCATTAGTAAATGAACCAGTGTCTTAATTGTTTCATTTTCCAAAAAGAGTTTTCCAATTTATATGTAAATTTTTTAAAAATATTTTCAATTAAAGATTTTCTGTAAATTTATTTTAAATTTCTTATACCCGTATATGTTTCCTGAAGTTATAATTGTTTTTTTTGTAAAATTAATATAATTTTAAAATCCTTTAAGCTTAATCTTTACGCTTTATATTAAAAAATATTATTAATTTTAAAACATTAAGATTAAATTTCTTAGAAAAAAATTTTCAACATTCCATTGAATTTATCCTTTTGATTTTAATATACATACATATTATAAGAAAATGGTCAAATTTTTCTAATTACACAAAAAAAAAAAAAAAAATAAAGAGAAATGGAAAAAAAAAAGATGTGGAAACTTTTATAATAGCTAGATAACAAAAATTACAATAACAATTTAAAGATGAAAAAAAAAAATCCTTCTATACTTTTTTCTTGCTTTAAGAACTTTGTTATTTTTTTTTTCTTGTTCTTGTTGTGGTGAACGTAATTTCATCAAAGGACGTTATAATCTTTCTTGAAACATATTGTATTTATTCGTTCAAAATACTTCTTTCTTCAATTAACTTGTATAATATTATATCTGTATATAAATTCCTTATATATATATATATAGCATATATATATATATATATATATATATAGCTTATATATATATATATATATAGTACATATATATTTATATATACTTACATAATTATATTAAAATGGAAATATATAATAAGTCTTTATAAATAAATATATATATATATATATATATATACATAAATAGATAGTTGGAATATCCTTATCAAGGATTCTTTTGCCATTATTATTAAGAAAAGAAAAGAAATAAGACAAAACAGAAGAGAGAGAGAACAAAAAAATGAATATTATTTCAATATGTATCTTCTGGGTACTTAAAAGAGAAAAGAAAAATGCAATTTATAGTTTTAATATATATTAGGACATAAAAGTGGGCATTCCAAGTTGTTTAAGAAAGAATGTTATTAATATTTTTGATCCAACATATGAGCTTTAAAATGTTAAAGAATCAACTCAGATTATATTGGATTAATAATTTGTATGAAAGTATCTACAATTTTTAATGAAAATTTTATTAAAATTTAATGAAAATTTTATTAAAAAATTCCATTAATTTTTCAAGTAATTCTTAATATTAATTGAGAGTTTGTAAAATAAATTTTATACCAAGAAATTAACGAAATATTTAATACAAAATATTGGACAATAAAATTTTTCTTGACTAAATTGTTTAATTCGTCATTATTCTATTTAGAACTCAAACTATGACTCAACTACCGTCTACTACTACTATTTCAATCTCATATGTTCTACCACTGTGGTTAATTTCGTAGGCTTTTTCTCAATTTATTTTCTATTAAAATTATTTTTTAATTTGAGAAAAATTATTACGTAGGTTCTTTTTTTGTTTAAGTAAGTTTTTTTTTTTTCATTCTTCTCAGTAGGCTACATATAAAAAAAATATGATTTATCCTATTACAAAAACTACGTGTGTTGGAAGCGCATATTTTATTGTTAATGGAAATTGGTACCTTGTATAAGATTTAACGATTATGTGCTAATATTTTTAAAGTACTATGTATCTATAATTGAGCTCAAAAAGAAATTTTTTACTTAAAACGGAATGCCCAGAAAGAAAATCAATTTTACAGTAATGTACCCCGAAACAATATAAGAAAAGACCACTAAATGTATAATAAAACTACTTTTAGGAAACTGATTTTTACTGAACAATTGTTGATTGAGATTTTACGAATTAAATGTAAGCCAGTACGATCTTTTGATAACACGCCTCAATCAATGTCAAATTAAGTATACTGGTCTAAGTCTATCAGTTTACATTACGGCATGTTGAGATTTCTGAACCAAATTACCACATAATCAAAATATTAGAGACGGAAGTTTATTAAAAGAAAAAAAAAATTATACGCTAGAAGTTTAGCAAATTTTCCTTTAAAGAACCTGAATTTCGATGTAAAATGTAAAATTCAATTAAACGTCATTACAAAGTCAAAGATGAATGCCAAAAAATCAATGTAATAAAACTTTTAACTTAAGCAAAAACAATTTACAGATGATGCATTACAAAACTGAAAACAAGTAAATTTAAAAATGAATTTTTAAGAAATGAACACATATTTTTGTAAAGTACTGTTAAAATTTTCCTATTTATGCAGTGAATATAATTATGTAGTTGTATGAGTATATCTGTTTTATATTGTTGTAATATGTATGTATGTATATAAAGTTTTATATGTAGATTTTTGTTCGCATCAAACATTTTAAAACTTTTCTTTTAAAGTAATTCGTCTTTCTATAAATATTTTTTCTCATTTTTTCCTTATTTTTTTAATATTATAATAAAATAAACTTACACAATGTACATACAGACATACATACATACTTTCTATATGCACATATTTATTTTTGTTAATATTTTAGTTGTAAAATAAAAATATTAATTCTAATATATTAAATATTTTTATTTCCCAAGAAAAATTGGAAATTTTTCATTTTTAAATTTAAAGTTATATAATAGCAATATTTTTCGTAAAGATATGCAAATGTGGAAGAATGTAATGCATAACAATTCACTCTTAAACCCATATCGCACCTACGAAATAATTCCCACCATTTGCCTGCCACATTTCAAAAAATTAATATAAAATAAAGGGAAATATTTCAGTCGATCTTTATTGATTGAATTATACTCTACGCCTTGACAAACTGACTATAAAAAGTAATTTTTAAAATATATAGCATCTACAAGAATCAGTTCAGCTATTCCTTCGAACGGACGAAAATTTGTAAATCGATGCGAAATTTAACGTTCGGCAGGAATGTATTCAAAGAGCAGACGACTTTTTCATGTGGCCACAACCCCATTGCAAAGTAATAATATATAATTGTTATAATTCTTACGTTACATTTAAGTGCATATAATGCTATGAACTATTCTGGAGTATATAGTTTGGAGCAACTTATGCAAATATAGCGCATTGTTTTGTATTTAATAATGTTATTCTGTTAAGTAACTATAGCTTGTAAATTTAAGTATCAAAAATTTGGGTTTTATTTTCCATATACAAAAATAATATGAAACAAAATTTGGACGTTTAGAGGTAGTTTAGAAAGGTTAAATATAATCAGATTGAAAGCTATTTTTCTGACAAATATTTATAACATAACCATTGAAGTTAGACCAATGTCTTGTCCGTAATTATTTTAATTAATTTCTTAATTAATAGTCTTACAGAACAGTTTAGGCCAGCTCGTACATATAAGTTTCATATATACTAAGTTTGTTTAAAAATTTAATTCCATAAAATTTATAACGAAAATGTTATTAAATTAAATTTAAAAATATCCTTAAAATGTTCGTAGGTAAAGGTTGTATTTATTTAATGATATTGCTATATTGATTTTAATCAATTTATATATAAATAGAATTCAATACCACTACATACAATATACAATATAATATTATAGTATAAATACATACAAAATGTGTACATTATGAATATGTGCCGCGTAAGGTTCTCACTAATTCAATATTTATATAAGCTCAAAAAAATAAAAAAAATAAATAAATTAAATAATTCTGTAATTACTTAACGCCTATACATGGAAAATATGAAGAACAAAAAATATTACTTTTCTATAAATTCTTAAAATAATATATAGAAATTAATTGTTATTAAATTTAGAGCTTTAAAATACTCGTAGTTACAATAAATATTAGTGTAACAATTTACTTAAATAAGTTTGTTTAGTGTCCAATATGACGTATGAAATAACAGGAGTTTCATTCCCGTAAAATGATAGAAGAAGATTTTATAAAAATAATGAATAAATTAAAAATAATTTTACAGTGACACGTTCTTAAAAAGTTTTATATTTTACTGTTTTACTGTAATTTACTCTAAGAGCTTGAACTTTATTTGTTATAAATCTAAAAATTCAATTAATTTTATTATAATTGAAAATTTTATTTATTATAGAGTTATACGCGTTATTTATTGTACTTAATACCTAAAAATATCACCTTAAATACATATGTAACACTTGTACCTTTTCAAAAATAATCCTAATCTAATTCAACAATAATCATAAACTTTTAGTTTACATGTCTTTAAAAAAAAATTCATTAAATTTCGGACTTCGACACCGCACTGCAGCATCACTAACAATAAAGAAAATTTTTGAAATTCCGATTTTATTTCTTCGATTCCGAATTTGATTTCAAAATCGTTTCTGATTTTATTGTTCATAATTTCATAATTTCTATTGAACATAATATTTTCAATAATTGTGACCAATTGGTATAGACTTATAGCCTTAAAGTTAATTTAAAAAACAAAATTGCATTTTTTTTTCAATTTTCAATTTTTTTCTTTTTTATTTTATTTATTTTTATAATTACAAATTTTTATTTAGAATAAATTAAAATAAAGACTTAATAAATTTTATTCTCATGAACCTCACATACATACAATCTTATACTTTTACCTACCCTGTATATATATATATATATATATATAGATTTAAAACATAATATTATTGAATAGTTATTCACTAAAAAATGAAATTTCTCATCTCTAGAAAATAACCGGAAGGATTTTTTATGAGAAATCCTTTATATATATATATATATATATAAGATATCGTTCATCTCTCCTTCCATTCTCTTCTATATATTTTGCATATTTCAATTCCATCTCTTCTACAAATAATTTTCGTTTTATTTCATTTCATTTAAAAAAAAATTAAAAAAAAAATAAAATTAAAAATTATGAAAAAAAAAAATTGATACACACATTTACACAAACTGAAAATTGAAAAAATTTTTAAATAATTTTCCATCCTAAAATTTTCTTTTTGTGTAAAAAGAAAAATAAAATAAAAAAAAAAATTAAAATTTACGAATAATTTTCTTTTCCCTAAAATGTTAGGAAGGCAGGTTTGTTTTTTTCTGGTTTTGGTTTTTTCGTACACTCTATATTTCTCTGGCTGGTTTGCTTGTTGTTTTTAGCACTAGAGGTAAGACCATATATATATACATACATAATATATAAAGGTAACACAGAGTAAAAAAAAGGCTCTTTACTATCATAAATAATTTTCATACTTTTTTTTTCATTTTTTTTTTTTTTGATGTATAAAACGTTTTCATTTCATTTCTCATTTTCTTTTATAATATTCACTATATTTTTGATATTTCATCATCATCATCTCTTTAAGGTGAAAAGTTAAATTCAGATTCAAGTACTTAACATCTTTCCTTCAAAGAAAATAAGAAAAATAAAAAGCAAACACAAAAAGTCATTTTGCCTTTCTTTCAAAAGGTCCTTCAAAATGAGACGATTTCCTCATTTGAGAGATGGTACTTTTAGCTTATCCACGTGAAAGTTTATTACGTAGAAAAAAAAAAGGTTTGTGTTTATATATCCTTCTATCATTCCTGCAAGAACGTCAACAAAAAAACAAAAACGTACAGAAAAACCTGATATTTATGTGTGTTATATAACAGGCGATATATATACGTAGATTATAATATTTTAAATGAGAAAGAGAGAGAAAAATTGAATAAAGTATAAATATAGGAATAGATTACAATATTATATAATATAAATACATACATATATACATTAAAAAATGTAAGAGGTTTTCTCGAAATTGGAAAGATGAAGTAGAAAAAGCAAAAAAAAGAATTTTATGATGAAGAGGAATAGTTAAAGATGATGAACAGAAGAAGAACAAAAATAAAATAAAAGAATAAATTGCTATTAAATAGAGAAAATAAATACACATAAGAGAAATATATAATAATAATAACAACAAGAAGAAAACAAAAACAAAAAAGAATAGAAACACAACATTTTTTATAACAACAAAGAAGGATGTGCAAAAAAAACAAAAATTATCACTTCTCTCAAATAGAAACGACTGTGTGTTGTGTGCGGCGGCACTAGTCATACAATACTCGTATATACATAGGTGGATGCACAAAAGTTAAAAATAAAAAATTAAAATATTAAGAGAATGAAAGAAAATTATAAGGATAAAAATTCAATATTTTTAAAGCTTGAAAATTGTAAAGATTAAAAATATGGTGGTTTGTTAGGTGAAAAATTTTACTTTTTTTTTTTTTTTCGTAAACCCCAACATTATTCATTTGGGTATAATATAAATTATATATAGACCTAAGCAAATAATATAAACGTTTCATAGAATGACCATTGAAATAAAAAACGAATTCTCTCATTCTGTTACAGATAAATTACGGTAAAAAGGATAATGAAGTTCTTTTCAAAGAGACTGCTTAATTTTCGCAGGATTTTTCTTAGAATTTTAAAAATTGAGTTTACTTAATATTGAGATAATTATGAATGTCTCCTATGATGATTTCTAGCCATGAAACAGGAATATAAAATCTTTCAAATCAAATTATACTTAGTTGTATGACAAAAACTTACGAGTCATACGATTAAGTTTAATTGAAAAATGATGTTACTAAACATTTTTAGTTCCCTATAGATTGAATTTACGTACTCTTTTCTAGTACTTCAACTAAATGGTATTTTTATGCTTTCCTTTCAATATTTTAACTTAAATTTTTAATTTAATTCCCTATTATTAATAGTAAATTTAATAACAATATCAAATTTACGATAACAAATATATATCGTAAAATCTTTTAATTGCATCGTCTTATTTAACTCTCTCTTTATAGCTCCCCGTTATTTTGTTTACAACTTATTTTGATTTGTAAGTAAAATGGAGACAGAGAGACTGTAGCACGATTAAAGATTTAAAAATGAGAATTAAGTGTATTAAGCGCTTTCATCGAATTTAGTTTAATATTAGTAAATATTTTTTTTTTCGGAAAGAGATTCTGTATATTTTTTAACTATATTATATTTTAATCATAAATGTTGACAAGAAAAATTTCTGCAAGTACTTTCATGCAACTTCATTTTACTTAGTCGGTTTTGGTTTGATTTATTTTAAAACAAATTTGTCGTCACCGGCCAGTATAGCTTTCGGAACGGATGTTTGCGCTCCTGTTCCTGAACTGAAATTAATGATGAGTGTACACATGGAAACTGACTTTTATTTTCGGTCAACTAATTAATCAAGTCGAAGGGCTTAAAGTGTTGTTTGTCCTTTTTAAACTTAATGTTAAATTTATAATACCCATCTGATAAGTTTTTGAGTAAAAAAATATTCATAGCAGTATGAGTATCTATTGAAAATCTAACTCAGTCAGTAACGGTATTGTTGTTTATTTTCTTATACTCTCACTCTCATACTCCATAACCCATTAACATTTTTATTCGAATTCGAGAGAAAGAAAGAGAATGAGAGCAAAAAAGAAAATAATATGAATATGAAAATGATTTTTATTTTTTGAATATTTAATAAGATTTTAATAATTTTTTTGTTAAAAAATACACATAAAATATGAAAAAAATTATTTAATTTTTGCGTGTTTGCATAACAATTATAAATTTTATATGAATATAAAAATTATTTTTTATAAATAAAAATTCTGAATTAATAAAATTTTATTAAATAGAAAAAAAAACAAAAAAACACGAATGTAAAAATATTTTGTGGCCTTTTTTTTGTTCTCATTACTCAACTTTTTTTTTGGTATCGTGCAACAATCTTTAATACATAATAATTATATATTTTTACATGCATGTGTATATAAAAAAAATATTTTTGATTAAACACATGCAATGGTTTTCTAAAAATGAAATTCCTTTTTTTTTTGTTGATTTTTTAATTTTTTTTTTTGATTTTCATCAAAAATAAAATATAAAAAATGTTATTTCTTAACAAAATTCTTTGGAAGGTGATTTATTCCCAAATGAGTGAGTGAGTGAGTGAGTAAACATGCGAGTACAATGAAATAGCAAGAATTTAAAACACTGAAATTCTCAAATTAAATTCATTTGGTTTTTTTTTTTTTTAATTTTTATAATAAAATATTCATAATTTTGGAATTTAATAGAAAATTATTTTGTTTTGACATTAAAAATTTAAAGACTATTTTATGCGAAGGTCACATTTTTAACGTGTTTCCTAATAAATTTTTATAAATATCAGTAGTTGGTCTTGATTCTTGAATTTGTCAACTATAAAGTCCAAGTTCACTTAGAAGTCTAGAACATAATAAAAACAATAAATTGTATATAAAATTTTATATAGGGAAATTTTTTAAAGGGAAAATTTTTCGAAAAATAGAAGGACTTTTGAAAGAGGACACGGAAACCAATAAATGCTGTTTTACCTGAAAAAATACAGTTGAGGCTAGGTTATTGTTATCTAAATTAACAATTTATGTTATAAATATAAAGCATAAACACAAATTTTGTATAATTAAGTGTGACCTAAAAGAACTATTGTACCGGCTCAAGCACCCATTGTGTTCCGCCTAAAGCACTTTTTTATAACTTACGTTTTTAAAGAATCCGAGCAATTTTTCTGGAGTTAAATTATGGGTTAACAAAGCCAGTTCCGTCCCTTCTCGATCAGCGCTTAACATTTCCTGAAAAGGCGCCATCTGTGCTACTCTTCTTATACATAGAACTTGCAGAGCATCTATCCCTATGCCTAGTTTTTTTATGTGCTCCTGAAGCATACATTCTTATATATGTTTTTGACATTCGTATAATTATTTGAAAGCGCTACCGACTTTTGTTTTGCTTGTCGAAGCTATTTACGTATTACGTATAGTTTCTAAATTTTCTCTTCCAATTCATTAATTAGCATTTCACATATATACTAACTCCGTGTAAGAGCTCCGACCCAATAGAGCAAAAGTAATACTTTATGGAGCCGGATAAAAGCCTCTGATCGAATTAAGCATTTGCTATGCAGCCACACATGCATAAGCCAGATTAAATTCGGTATGCCTTTCCAAATTAAATTTGGCATACCTTTCTACCAGTCGACCAAAGTTAATTTCTGTTTTAATCATTCACTTTTAATATTTTTCTTTCACATTTTTTATTCCTTATTTCATATTTTTCGTTTATCATAAGAGAAAGAGAGAGAGAGAGATCTAAATTTTTAGACAATATTTTCAAATTGAATTTTAAATTTCTATTTAAAAAATAATTTTATTCTTCTATAAAAAAAAAAAAACAACTTCTATGCGATATTGATTATATCGGAAAAATAAGGGTCATTTGAAGCACCATAAAATATATCCTTTCTATATTCACATATATACAAGGATATAGAGGATAAAAATCTATAATCGAAACAATAACAAAAGAGAGAAAAAAAAATCCAGAATTAATAATTCATTTTTTATAAAATAAAAATAATAAAAAATAAAAAAATAAAATAATGACTTAGAAAAAAAGTTCAAGAATTTGAAAATGTCGAGAATTTCAACTTTTTCTCTCCACCCACCTGTACACATTTTGTATAGTTTTTTTTTTTTTAGTTTACTTTTTCCCTTTGTTTTCTCATTCTTCTATTTTCTTACTTTCTTCTTTCGTTGTTGTTTTATTTTTCTTTTTTTGGTGTTTTTTAAATATTTTATTCTACTTTTTTTTTTCCTTGCGTTTTTGTTTTTTTTTTTGTGTTCTATAATTCTTCATTTATTCACCTTTCCAAAAATATTCTAAAAATTTATTTCTTTTATTGCTTTCAATTTTTTACCATTCAATTTTTTTTTTATGCACTCCACTTGGGAAATGTACATTAATTTGTGTTAGATGTAAGTATATATGGGGTATAGTTCAAATAGAAATTCATTGGAGACAAATTTAAAGTACAAGCCGCCGTACACATTTTTTTTACATAGACCTATAATGTTTACTGATTGAAAATAAAAAAAAAAACAAAAAAAAGAAGGAAAAATTTAATCATTTTTTTAGAATTTGGTTTTTTTTAGGGTATTCATGCGTGCATCTTTTATAGCAATAATTCTACTTAATTTTATCATATAAAACCATTGGATATATTGTATGTAGTTTATTTTGTTATTGATTGGTTACTTATATATAGCCATGTATCCAGCATAGATAATCAGCAGTTGAATTTTTATGAAGTTTCAGCGGTTTGTTGTAAAGAAGTTGGGATGTTCTTTAACTATGTGTGTAATACTACCGAAACTATTCACATGCAGGTTTTGTTTTTGTTATACAAACTATAGTATACAAACTATGATAAAGCAAATTATAAGTTATAAATTTTGAAATTAATTTAAATTTTTAAAAGAAGCCTTATTGTAGAGTGGGTGTAAGTATGTAAACACAAAAAAAATGTATTCGAAATTCGTATACTTTTAACATTTTATATATTTTTGATTATAAATGATCTATAATGATTTACACAAGATTTGCATCTTTAAATCTGGCAGTTAAAGGATCGATAGCCTTCCTAACTCAAAATTAACATAAAACCGTTTTGGGTATCAACTCAACTCGTTTTGGAATTTCCGTAATTTCAATTTATTGGCATTTCATTTATTATGAGAACTGAATGCAGTTATTATATGACGAAATGACTCTCTGGTGATATTAAGCTGAAAATATGAATAAAATTTAATGATTGCATCGCCATATGATCATAGCAAGTAAGTAAAACCGATTTGATCTTTTATCATTTTCTTTATATTTATTTCAATGGAATTTTTACCCCATTATTCTTACCTTGATAAAGTCAAGATGTTGAAAGAAGAGAGGCTATGAATATTGATAGACTTTCCGAAGAACAAAAAAAAAAAATAATTTATTTTTTTTTTTTTTTGTTTTCTTATTCTTTTTTGTTCGTTTATATACTCTTGGTTTTTAGTTTTTGTTACTTGAGGATTGGTTTTTTCTATTCAAAAAAATATTTTCATATTATCCTTTTTGTTTTTTGTTGTCGTTTTTGGTTTTTTTTTGTGCTTCCATTCAAAAAAATAATTCTTCTTCTTTTGTTTCTTCTTTTGTTTTATTTGTGACTTGTGTATATTACATAAACAATAACAGCAATAAAAGAGAGAAAAAAAAATTATTATTATTTTTAACTTTTGTTAAAATTTTCTGTCAATTGAAATTTTTTTTTATTTTTTGAAGTTTTTCAAAGTTATATTGTTATATATGAAGCCTCTGTTGGTTATTTATTTAAATTTCAAATAATATATTGAATTTTTAGTCCCGCACTGTGCTTTTCTTTTAAATCTTTGCATTGTCATGTAAAAATTGCGAGTTTTTTTTTTTATTAGATTTTTAATCTTGACTGACAATATTGCCATTTTAATTAAGTATTAACCTATACGAAAGATATTTTAACTAATATCTTTAGTTGTGTCCTTTATTTTAATATTATATATGCATACTAAATTTTTCTAAAATTTAAAAAATTCGAAAACAACAAATTTATAAATAACTAATTAAAAATTAATTTGTTAAACCTACAAAAAAAAATGGAACTTAAAGAGAAACAATTACCAATTAAATTTAATCGTTTTTAACCATACTCTTGACAGGTCCATAAAAGAGGGGCTTAGAACATCATAGTAACGTCAGGTCCGGTTCAGAATTGCTCAGTGCCCTAACTGGTTTCCAAAAAATACGACTCCTGTATCTTTTCCATATAATCTTTTCCCGTTTTCCAAAAAAATTAGCAAAATTCGATAAAAAAAACTCCTTTGCGCAAAATAAAATACGTTCTTGTTACTTCATCATGCTGAATGCAAGATTAATGATGAAGTGCCTGAAATTGAACTTTCAGGCTTTTGTTTTACAATCTTTGTATATATGTACATGTGATCAAGTTGATTTTGCTGTAAATAAAAAGAACAAATTTTTGAAAAACACATAATGGAAAAAATTGAGAAAAATTTTTATTTTTGAAAATTTAATTGTTTTTTTTTAGATTTTAAATTTCGCCTCTGTTTACCTCGTTTGAAATGTTAACTATGCATATATATGGTAGATCCGTCACTGAGTAGTGGGTATTTAAAAGTGTTAACAATAAAAATAGGAAATATTCCTACGCGTATTTTTCATTTCTAGCATGAACTACTCAATCAAAAATTTATAATTATTAAAGTAATTATTAAAATTACTTTTTTTTTTTAAATTTATTTAAAAAATAAAGAGATAAATAAAAAAAAATATAAGAATTTCCGGAAAATTTTATTTTTATCTTTTCTATCCTTACCATATCCATCTCTAGAAAAAAAAATAAATTACATTTAACCAGAAAAACAAAAAAGAAAAAATAAGAACAACAAAAAAAGAGAAATGAACTTTTATTTTATTTTTTTTTTGCTGTTAGCTTCTCTTTCTTCTCTCACAATTTGACACATAATTGACTTAAATTTACAAAGAAAAAAAAAAGTAGAAACGAACATGATAATAATAAAAAAAAAGAAAAATAAATTCAGAACAGGATACAAAAACAACTATAAGGATATTAAAACACTTAATATAAATTCGCAACACGTGACATATGTTCTCTCTTTTCTTCTTCTTTTTTTATTATTTTCTATTTTTGTTTTTGAACTTTTTCTTTTTTTTTTGTAAAACATACACAGAAAATTTTATGTTTTCCTGATACTCGATTACGTAAATTGATACATTCTTCCGAATTTCGAAAAAAAAAAAAACGTTTCACAAATTATTGTAATTGAGTAATGGTGTAATGAACCTGTGTCGTTCGTATAACAACAAAAAAGAGAAAAGTGAGAGAGACGGAGGAAGGGAGAAAATAGAAAATAAAATTGAGAAAATTATAAAAAATATTAAAATAAAAATTGTCTATAAACAATTTTCAGTATGAAGAGTTTTTCAAATATATAAATTCAAAATATTATATTAGAAACTTGGGAGCACAGGGAAGGAGTAAAGGAAGCTGTGAATTTACCTATGTAATAGCAAAAGGCAAAAATTTCTAACTATCGTAAGGAAATGAAAAATATTTTCAACATGATTAGGTTCAGAAAAATGAAAAAATAAAATGTAATGGAGTTGACTATATGAATTCTGGGATTTGACTTCTATTCGAATAAACATTCATCAAAGTACCATAGGTGCATTGCAAGGATTCGAACTAAGTCGTTCTTTATTTCTAAATTATCTCGGAAACGAGGCATCGCACAAAACAAATTATTAAGAGATAATTTGAAGACCAACTCAAAATCTATCAAATTATGAAAAAAAGAATAGGGTAAAATTTTTAATAATTGGCAACTTTGTAAAAAATTTGACATTCTTTTTTCTTTCTTTTTTGAATTATTTCCTCACTAACATTTTAAGTAATGTCTTAAATGGCATACTATTTCCTGTCAAATAGAGAGCTACATTTTAGCTTTCCATTGCATATTAATTCATTTTTAAATCAGTTAATAATTATGAAAGTTTTGTAGGTCAAATATTCATTTGCGTCCCATCCCACCATAATTTTCTTCATAAAATAGTCCCATCTTTCTGCCCCGGCAGATTATACCACGGTACAGGTTCACGATTAATTATTAAAATTGAAATATCTTTAATAAATTTTCTTTTGTCTGACATTGAAAAATTGTAATATCGCTACTATATTATTTAAGCACATTATTTCAATATTATTATTTGAGTTGTTATATTACCATATACATACAACCTAATTCGTTTTTATGTTATACAATAAACATTTGAACTGCCGCCCTTTCGAATATTCAAATTTATTTATAGTATTCCTGAAAGAATCCTCATTATCATTTATTTTAGCCGGTGTGATAAGAGAAATTTTCTTGTTTATTAGAGATATTTTTAGGATTTGCGCAGATTGTTCGAATGCAATTTTAATTTATTTTAATTACAAACATTCAGTTTAGGTAAAATTTTATTTCTATATTGATCAGCTTGCTAATTGATGAATTAATCAATCACAATTTACCAAATCACTTCGAATCTTCAAAATGTTAGTGAGCCTTTAATAATCTTAAATTCATGTTTAAATATTCTGAAACTGACAAGATAAACATTTCAAATCTATAAAATCAATTAGATATCAAACTGCGTATTTTCTAAGTTCTCACTTAATTAATTCACATCAATATTTACAATTGAATCAAAATCATTAATATTTCTTTTTTTGGATTATTTTCTTCCTAATTCATACGAGAACCTATCAACACTATGGTCATATGAAGATGCGTTCGCTTTACAATTTCAAAAAAAATAATGTACTACAAATATCCTTGAATTGCAGTATGAAAAAAAAAAATTTAATATTCACAAAGAGGAGCAAACGCACTAAAATAGAAAAATGGAATAAATGAAAAGTTTTGGAAAAAGACGAAAATTTTGTTTTTTTTTTGTATTCACCTACATTTTTTACTCAATTTTTTGGAATTTCAGTCATTTTTATTGATCTCAAAATATTAAAAGAATATGCTAAGGATTTTTAATTTATTAAATGGAGACAGAAAATTCAATTGATTTACCTTTACATATGTAAAGTGTAAATATTCGTAAATATTCATTTATCTGTCTACAATCCTCCACACAATCGGCTCTATCTGAATTTATTTGCAATTCGAATTCATTTATTTTATTTTTCAACTTTTCAAATTCAATCTTATCTCTAAATAAACGGAATGACATGAAAATAAATAAATTATTAATAGGATTTTAAAGGAATGAATGTGTAAATAGAATTTTCAATTGAAATATTATGTCATGTCCAGTATAAGATCATTAGAGGATGTGTACGAATGGTTTCAATTCTTATATCATTTAATGTAATATAATCAAAGGAAGCAAGGCATTGCAATCGTAATATTTTAAAAATTAAGACAGTTAACACTTACAATAATGTTCAATAGAACAATAATTAGAATTTGAAAATTAATTTAATGTCTGTTTGTTCACATGGACCATGTGAACCGTCATTCAAATCCAAATTAGATGATAATTAAAATAAGATGCCATTCTGTTTTATGGTTTACGAAATTTTTAAATATTCGTTTATTAAATATTTTCAAACTGTATTGATTTTCCGTCTTATTAGCCCGTTTATCACTGATGAATTCTTGAAATTTTTGAGGAATTGCTACCATATTTTCAAAACGAACTATAATAAATTGCATTGCGCTTCTTTGCATTTGAATAGTCTATAAATGAACTCCATATTTTTTATACCAACTCTTATTTTAATATTTCATAAAATTGCATACACTTGGGAGGAATTATTTTCTTTTGTGGCATACTTGCATCTATCAAGGAGTTTCTTCTTTCGGAGGAATTTTACAGTACTATAATTTGAGTATTATGGAAAACTTAACAATTTAGAAGTTTGAGCAAATCTTTTGTGATACAATAAAATTGTTTTATTGATGCAAAAACTTAAGAGCCGAAAAGATGACGTAGAGTTTTCAGTATTCACATAATAGTCCTCGAATAAGAAAAAATTTGAGGGCAGGTGGAAATTTTCGTCACTAAAATTAAATTAATTGCTTACGCAGTCGCAGCTTTCATTCACGAACGGAGAGACAATTAAAATTTTTTTTTCCAAAAATTTTTTGAAAATATGCAAAAAAAAAGCAAGGAAGACATACAAATTTTACGGAAAACTACGTAACAAAATCCGACAGTTTCTAATGAATTTTCCAATACAATTGAAATGAAAAAAAAACTTTTATACAATTTTTATTTTTGAAAACCGCCATGGAATTGACGAAGGCAAAAACCTGTCACTTAATTGAATAAAAAAAATTTCTTTGACAAAAATAACTATAAAATAAGCATTGACTTTTTTATTATATATAGAGAACATTTCATTTAAATATTTTTGTAAGAATTTATAGAAAAGCAATACAAAACTGTAATACTTGCTCTTAATTTTGAAAAATCAAATCAGAATGATGAAAATTTGCAATAATTTTAAAAATGTATTTTTAATTAGTCAAAATTAACTGAAGGAAAATAACAACCTCACATAATTCTTATTGTGTTACTAATGGTCAAACATTATATTTAATGGCAAGTGCGCTCATTATCATATAGCGTTCAATTATGTGGAATATCATTTGTTATAATGAATAAATTTGAAACTACTAAAGAGGGCCAAAGAGCACCAAGAGGGTATTTCCATACTCACTTGAACAAATTTAGTTATAAACAAGTCATGAGATTCTCCGCTCAAGAGAAAGTTTTGTTATTGAATCAACAAAAAAAAAAAACGGAAATATGCCACTGTACATGTTGTATATTGCAAATTAAGAAATCTCTTCATATTACAAAATTATTATAGTCGATTTTAAAAGCAGTCAACCCTTTATAATTTTTAAAGCACTCAAACTCATCCCGATATTCAATGCTAGAAAACTATCACCACCAGCTATAATTTTTACAACAATTTCTGTACGAATATACGCTTTATATAATTAAAATAACGACAGTATATACAGGCACATTTTTTATTGTAGTAGTTGAATTTTTTATTGTAATACAAAAAAAAACTCTTACACATGCTTTACTCCTCTTTTTTTTAAATTTTAAAACAAGATAACCATAATAACCTTTTTGTTATATTTTTTATTTTTAAAAGGATTTCATTTACACAATAAAACCTTTGACCGGTTCTCATTAAATATATTTGTAAAGATGTATATAGCATATATACAGGGAACATTTACATATGCACATACATACATATATTATAAATTATATTGTAAATTTTACATTGTTTTTTTTTTCTTTTTTTGACAATATTACCTTAAATACGGCTCTATAATAAAAGAAAGGATCTTAAAAATCCCTGTTTCTTATTTATTTTATTATTTTACCTTCTTATTCGGAGCAGAAAAAAAAACAAGAAACTATTTTTCCCTATTTTTGTACAAAATGTGCAAAAAATTTTGTGTAAAAACTTGAAATAAGACTTTCCATTATCCAACATTTTGTTAGTACAAGATAAAAATTTACATAAATACGCGATTTTAGGACTTGTAAGGATCAAAAAGAAAATTCAAAATAAATATAAAAAAAAAAACCAGAGAATGAACATAAACCAGATTTAAAAATTTCAAAAAAAAAAAAGGAAGGAAATTGAAATATGAAACAAGGAAGTAATAAAAATTGGAATACTGCATAAGGAGTTTTCCTTGAAATCGTATAACTATACAAAAAAAAAGAAAAATCGGTTTAAACATAAGTTTTTCGTCTTCAAAATGAATTAGGATATTAGAACCTAACAAATTCTCAATAATCTTGACATCTTAATAGACAACAGCGTCCCGAGAATTTTGATTGAAACGTTGAAACTCATACTTACTTCAATTAGTAACACGCCCATATAACTTCACAAAATTATTTATATTCAAAACTGTCCTACCTCGACCACTATACCCCAAATTATGTTTCACGAAATAACATTCGTGGCTCTTGTTTTCGGAGCAACTTCTCACCACATGATAACTGCTGAGTTACGAAATATTTATTTTATACGGCCATGGCTGCCGCAATCTGAACTGGAAGACTTTAATTATACACAATCGCTTTATTTATGAAATTGTCAAGGAATTGTTAAGGTAGGTGATCTTTGGCAAAATGATTTTAATAATAACATCTTTCGTGGTACTCGAATAATTTTTTTCATAAGACGCTTCTACTTAAATGGTTAGTCTTAGACAATATTCCCATTGTCAGTGGTTAATGTTAGACAATATTTCCAACAATATTTTTATGAAATTCTCAAATTTTAAAATATAAAATTTAAAAACTAGAATTTAAGACTCCTATTGTATAACCTATAAAATTTAAATAAGAAAAATTTTTGCTAGCACTTTTCTTTAAATATATTTTTAAAGAGTGCATGTTAAAAATATAAAAGAAAAAAAATTTCCTTCCCAATCTTAACGATAACAACAACAACAACAGCAACAATAAGAACAAGAAATTAAGAAAAATCACAGGATATACAAGAAGAAGAAGAAGAAGAAGAAGAAAAGTATAACTTAAAAGAAAAAAAAGTGAAACAAGAAAAAAAAATGTAAAGAAATAAAAAAGTAAAAACACATCAACTCTAATAGAAAAGAGGCCCTTAAAGGTTTAATGTTTCCCATGAGGATTAAATACAAAAAAAAAAGAAAGAAAAAAATGAGTAAAAAGATGAAAAAGAAAGAAATTCTATTTTTTTTTTTTTTCTTGTTCGGAATAAATAAAAATTTAAAAATCTCTCCCAACACTATCATAAAATACAACTAAAATAATGTATGTTTGCATGTATATGCCGTACAATTGCAAATATGTACATGGTACATACATACTTATACTGTAGGTATACACATGATAGGTATATACAAGTATATGAAGAAATTATTTACATGCTGTGCTCTTCGTACTTTTTTTTATAAAGTTTACTTGCGTACTTATACTTGCTTATTGCGTATAAACATAAATACTTACATGTATATAAGACAGGAATAGCAAAAAAAAACTAAAAGAGATCACAAGTCACAAAACAGCGAACTGTCATAACACTGATTTTTGTGTGTCGTGTTAGTTTTCTACTCTTTTTTTTTTTTTTTAAGAATTTCGTTCGGGGTATTTTGTATTTTTTCTTTTGTTGTTCGTTTTTGTTTTTTGTTTACCCTTAAGAAAGGAATTTTTATATTTTTTAACTGTTATAATAGAATCAAAAGAGAGGAGAGGGATAAATATTATATACGTAATAAAAAAAAGGGTCCCATTTGACTAACATTTTTTTTTTCATTTATTTTTTTTTTTTGTTTTTGTAATTCCCTTCCATATAACCACTAATATTATTATTACGGAAAAAAAAAACCAAAAAGAGTTTAAAGGCTAGTGAAGTTTTTTTTTTTATTATTTAACATTTTTCGTAATTTTCTGTCGTTTTTCTTTTTCTATTTTTTTGTTCCAGGACTTAGTAAAACCCCTATAATTATTTATTTAGAGCAAAACAACAACAGCAACAATAAGTATAAAAAAAAAATACAATTTATTACCACGAACTATTTCAGTGTAAGAATAATTTTCTCTTCTCTTCTCTATTCCTCTCTTTATCTATTGTATTCTTCTGTTTCTATTTCATAACTTTTCTTTTGTTCATTTTTATACTGACTCATACTCGTACGTTAGAAAACAACATTTTGTTATAACAATTTATGTATGTATATTTGTATGTATGTAGATATAAAATATGACGACGAACAGGTCAATTGTTTAAAGCTTACATCAAAATTTATTTCGTTCTTTCATACATAATAGTTGTTCGCTCGTATATCACGAATAAAAATTTCGTTTGTTGCTTATTGCATTGTTGTTGTTTTTGTTGCTTTATGAAAATTATTTTTTTTTTTTTATTTTTCTATATTTTTCATTTTCCTTTTTTTTTTGTTTTTGTATAAATATTCAAGACGTAAACCATAAATCGTTTAAAATATAGTCGCACCTTAAACTTTTTTTTTTGTTGTTTTTATTATATTTTATATGTGTTCTTTTTTCTTCATTCTTAGTGTTTTAATGTATGTATGTGTGTATGTATGTACGTATGTATAAAAAACTTAAAGAGAAAAACAACAAAAATTATAATGAGACAGTAAAATCTCTTTAAATGAATGATTTAATTTTCAAGGTTCATAAGAAATCGAAGAAATGTGTAGGTTATTTTTAAGCCGCTCACAATCCACATTGTGTGGTTACATGTAGTTTTCCATAAAGTGTGCAATATAGTGTTACTTTGGCAATATAGAAACGTGGGGATCTTTGTTTGAAAGGAAAAAGAAATGTCCCAAACTTCCAAAGTAGTATGTTATCACAATCGAATTGAGAGGTGGCGGCTCTCAATGGCAACATTTTTTTACATTTTTGAGATACTACAATAATCAAAAGCAATTTTTATGTGCCTATACGGTATAAACTACAATTATTATGATTGTCATGTCTGAGAAAAGCTGGAAAATTTGGGAACCCATTCTTAGGAAAATATTCTGAAATTTCTTAGGAAACAGGGATATTGTATTTGTAATACCTTAAAAAAAAATATATTAAAAAAAAACGAAAAAATTTCTTAAAAATAAAGGAATGTAAAGGTTAAGGAATGTAAACTTAAAGTGCTATGAATTGTGTTATGCTTTTTTAAAAATATACTGTGTCAAGACCAAAGTTCTGGTGAGAGCTTAATAGTTGTAGTTTCAATAGATTTTTTTTGCCTTTTACTACTTCTAAAAGCAGTTGTGATAAGGAGCTATTTTGAAACAGTTTTTTCTCCCATAAACAAATTTTTTCTGGCACAAACAAATATCTATACGTCAGTATATGCCAATGCATGATGCATATTGAGAGCCTTTATATATTTAATAATAAGAGAAACTATGTGTAGCATTTAGAACTTTCGACTACGATTAACACATGTTCACACTTAAAACAATACGAACAACAGAACTGAGCGTCAAGTTAAAGTTAAACAATTATTCTGTATTAAATACTAATAAAAACTAACTCAGTTCCGAAAACGTTGCGGTCCGAATGAAACAATAAATGTAATCACATCTGAAAGAGGCGTCTGCTGGAACGCCATCAGCTGTTAAATTTATGAAAATTTGTTCAAGTTTTTTGAATTTTTTTATTCTATGATTTAAATATATTTCAAGAGAACTATTTCAAAAATAAATTTTTCTAATTTAGACCTAAAACATCTAATATCAATAGAAGTTCTTGACTTAGTTGTTAAACCGGAATACTATCCCGTGTAAAAAGATGGGATCGACTTAATTTTCATTTTTGATTTTATAAATAAAATTGGCATAGAGTGCATTTATGAGGAAAAAAGAATATAACCAGGAGATTCGACTGTATCCAAATGGAATTGAAAAGAAGAAGAGGAAAAATAGGAAAAGAAAACCTTCAAACGTTTTATTTTGAGCTTTTCTTTTTTTGTTTTCTTTATTATTCTCGCATATTTTCTTGATTCCTCTAACAAATATTCAGGTCATACCAAAGAGCCATCACACAGCAAAACTTTACGATGAAAATTTTTGTCGATTTCATCAATTTTATGATAAAAACTGTCCATTATAAATCCTAAGGGATATTTTATTCATTTTTTCTCTTTTTCTTCATTTATTTTTTTTCTTATTTTATTTTTCCATAGATTATTCAAATGTTGTATTCTGTAGAAGATTTGCATACCCTTATATACATATATACATACGTATTACATATTAAGATGAATGTAATCTGTATACAAAAAAAAAATGTGGATATATGTAATGTTTTCTTATCGCTGTATATAGTTTCAGAAAGATCCAGGAAACAGTATGAGAACTTGAATGAAAAAAAAAAACAAAACAGAAAAGAAAAAATTGAAACCTAAAATATGAAAGATGCAAAAAATGAAAAATAAAACTATGGAAATAACTCAAAATCCTCCTGAATTTTTCAAGAAACCATCAGACAAAGTGGATATAAGGAAAGAATGAATGATGAAAGTTTAAAAAGAAAGGTAAATAGATTGTTGACAGATGCTGAAATTTTCTTCTACAATTAAATTTATATGTCCATTACTTATATTGAAAATTCGATACTGAATTCGAGATGATTTAAGGATTTCGATTTAACTATATGTTTTCCCGATATACTCATCATACATGGAATATAAAATCTTCTTATTTAAAACAAGGTATCGATTTTTAAAAAGATTATTGAATTAATTGATAATACTCGGTTAATGGTTCGGACATAATATAAAGTTATCAGATTTTGAAAAACAACGAGACAAACGATCATTTCGAAAAAAAGATTCAGAGCAATTTCAAATTTTCCCAAGCTGAATAATACCCTTTTTTGCCAGCTCTAGTTAATCATATCAATTGTGTGCAAATTTTAAAATCTTTGATACTATTTTGAAATTCCAAGAAGGCTCCGAAACTATAGCTCGAAAAGCTTCTATTAAAAAAAGTAGAATTAAATTAAAATTATATGAGTTTAAATTAAATATTTTCAAGATTTCAATAATTTCGGATCACAATATTCTTTGATGTTCTAATTCTTTGATATTTGATTCTGGAAACTTAGCACAAAATTTTTCTGTAGATCCTTAATGGTTCACTGTCTCTCAATGTTTTCCAATTCCCATCAATGGCTTCCTCCTCCTTATTGAAATTAATAAATTTGATTGTGACCTACCGTTGTGGAAATCACTACTAAACCAATTACTTTGATGATTCATTAGGTTTGAATGAAAATACAAATATAAATTTTACGTTATGAAATCTTATATTCTTTTAAGTCAACTATAATTTAACAACCCTGTTATTGCAAAATTATTGTCAAATTTCGACAATTGTTTAATTTGCTGTCAAATGATCGAATAAGCTTGAAAGCTTGCCTACCCCTGACTTACAGCAACACATTTAATAACTTTAGTATATTCACTTGGTGTATGTGACTGTATGTATGTATATGAATGTATGTGATTATTATATATTATATTCATTTATAGACTTACATACGTATAACTATTATTTCTTTTATACAATGTCGTCATCATATAAAAGCTGATGATGATATTCAACATCATGATGAAGAAAAATCATCATTATAGTTGTGTATATCCGTACATATACTTGTATGTACATAGTAGTACAGTTTGATTTTAATAATAATAATCATCATCATTATCATAATCATTATTCATCATAATCAATTCCAGATCAAAGTGCACATCCAAGTGACTCCAGAGTTCTTTCTTTTTTTTTTTGCTTTGGACGATGGACATTGTCGATAATATTTTCATTTTTTCTTTGATTTTATTTTCTTTATATTGTTGTCATTTTTCCTTTACATTTTATATACTTAAAATGCTTATCGTATATAAAATATATGTATGTATGTATCAATGTATGTATGTATATCTAGTGCTTTTGTGTGTTTAACAATCAGTGTTTTTTTTACATTTTGCTTTTTTAATTTTTAATTTTCTTAAAAAAAAAATTCTTGTATTTTATTTTTCTTTATTAATGCGAAGAGATTTTCGTTTATTGTAGAAAAAGAAAGAAAGAAAGAATTGAAAAATAAAATAAAATTTTGCATAAATATGCATCATAAAAAAAATGTCTGTCTATCAGTCAGAAAATCGATTAAAACGCTCATAAAGATTTTAATGTTAAAAACAAAATAGATTTTATTGCATACTCTTGTAAGATTTAAGACGACCTTGTTGTTCTTAATTCTATAAACTAGTTCGATTCCAATTTGTTTTTTTCTATTTCACTTTTTTAAATAAAAGTGAAATTTTAATCATAGACCTAGTAATTTTGTAATGTTCATTGGAATTGTAACTGAATATCTACGTATATGTACATATGTATGTCGGTACAAGCGTAAATTTTAATTAAAAAGTAAATTTTCTAATATTACCAGCAGTTGAAGTTGACCCGGGAACTATAAAAATATAAAATTATTAAATTGAATTGAGTTTAAATTTTGCAAAATTTTAAATCCTTAATTGAGTTTGTGTAAAATTCATGTAGTTACATAAACATACATATACACAGGCATGGTTCTGACTTATTCGATGCCTTATGAGGTTTCCAAGAAGTACTTATGTATTTATTAGATGCTTCATTTTAGACAAATACGTAAAGGAAAATATTAAAGAAAATTTTACCTTTTAAAATTTAGATTTTCTTCAAAGTTTTCAGTGGCGCTCCTGTTTTTCTGTGTTCATTGCAAAGGCTTACTTTGAATATGATAAGGCCGCCTCCAGTTTTATGTAAAAATTAACCAAAATTTGTTATTGTTTAAAAAAAGTATTAAAATTATAAAAAGTTGTCAATAGCCATTATGTTTATCCTATTTTTAAAAATTCTATGTGAAAAGCTTCTGATTGAAGACAACCTGAATATTTTTTGAAATACATCTTGTTTTAACTCTTAAATTTCAGCTTAAAATTATTTTGCATTAGGCGACAAAAATAATATTGATAAAAGTAATCGAGAATGATTGCCACTATATGGTGTGAAAAATGTATTGTTGACAAAATCAAACAGAACATTGTATTGTAACAGAAATCATTGCAGCAGTATATACTGTCATTGTACAAGTTTTAAAAATAACCTCAAGTGGATATGAGAAAATTTCGTTTTGAACTTATACGGGAACGCATATGGAATTTTAAGTTATTTGTTCTTATGAGTTCTTTTTTGCTCTAATACCAGGATTTTCATAGATTGGCCAAAAATTACAATATGGAATAAAGAATCCGAACATCGAAATTCGAACTTGTAACTTGTGGACATAAACACCTGTGCGGATTATAAGAACATATTACGATACATATTTGTTTCCATTCCTGATTGTATAACAATTTTTTGTTTGCATAATAATTATGCATATTAAGATCCTCCATAGAGAACATGATCAAGCTAAACAAAATTTCTTCATATAATTATAATTTTTAATATATAATCCAAATTAAGATTTTTTATTGTTAAAATGAAACTTAGAAGAAAATAATTTACAAAATTAATGTTACATTTTATGGTACATATACAACTATTATGACATTTGCTTGTTCTTCGCTTTAATAATATATTTGTACAGATACTTTGCGTGGCATGGAAATTCATTAATCTTTTATTATTACTGTCACTTCGTATGACATTTCCAATCAGCATCTCAATAGTTTTACATAATTATCGCAATATTGCATTCAGGCATATAAGTTAGGCATTAATGCCATTAATTGGGTGCTTTTGTTCTATTTAGCAAACAAATTTTTATTAATGAGGCACAAGTTGTGTATGTAGTTATAATGGAATGCAAATATTATATATTGAACTTAAATAGTAACTACTTAATATAGTTAAGTATAAAACAAAATTTGTTTATAACAGTTTTTCATATTGAATATAACGCATTTTTTTTTTAAATTATTATTATTATTAACATATACAAAATATATAAGTAATTTACATAAAAATTAATTTGAAATTTTTATATGCACAATGTATAACAATATGCACCTACATAATATACCATTTAATTTTTTTTTGCGATATATTACCTATTATATGAAAACTATTCTAATATGGAAAATAATAAAAGTATTATAATAAAATGGTATCTTGAATTATTCAAAAAGAAGAACCCATCCCAATTTGTATAAGTTAAAAAATTTTTACATAATTTTTTTTATATTTTTGTTATTGTACCTTTTATATATGTATATAATGTATATATATATATACATTGTAAATTTGGTATTGAAATAATATGCCAATATATTGTGTGTACATATTCATACATTCTCATTATTGTACGTGTACACAACCTCATTTTTTTTTTTTTGATATTTTGTGTTTTCTTATATGTAGAATAATAATTGAAAAGATTAGGGAGTGTTATACGAATATAAATGTACCTTTTTTTGTTCCTTATACTATCTAGATTTTATATTATGCATAGGTAGCAAAAAAAATACGATTATTATTTTTGATAATTCAAGTAGTTGATATAGAACATTTTAAAGAAAAAATTTTAAAGGATTGAATTCAAAAATTAATTTAAATTTCTGATCTATATACGCATATGAATAATACATAATGTATATAGGTATAAATACACTAAGGTATTTTTTAGGTTCTTGTCTGTGAAAAAAATTTTAACAATAAATTATAATTCTCAAATGTTACTTTTATAATTGTTATTATAAGATAATAATAATGACGATCAAATAATACTAATCTAGACGAAATTCTTAAGCACTTAGTTAAAACAGAAAATAGAACAATATAATAATGAGGATTTTTCATATACTCATTTAAATTCCTAAACACATAAGTAGGTATATATAAAAAGTGGGTATGTATGTACATAACATTAAAGAAATCAATTTTTTCTTTGAAGTTTTTGTTATTACGGGAATTATCAAACTATTTGGCCTTCTTTTCAAAAATATTACCTTTAATGCCCTCTACATATATACATATGTATGTGTATGTAGTCCTTCAACTTCATTAATGCAATACCTATATAATACGTTTTTTTTTTAATTCCATTCAGAAATCTGAATACATCATGTCCAAGTCAAATTCAGCAATTCATAACTAAGCTGAATCGGATTTAAAAACATTATATTATACATTTTAATAGGGAACCCTAAGGGCTTAATGTAATTATATTTATTATTATTATTTGTTTGAATACTCAGTTTTTAAGTCTCCAATTCGTTGTGATTCAATTCGGATATTGTCTAATTTTTGTTGTTGTTATTTCATCTTATAATAAATCAATTTAGTACAATATTTTTATGCACTTTCTATATGAACATCCAAGAGTTCTATAATATATAATTTTCCAATTTCTTATTAGGCACCATGATTATTTATTATAAAAAAAAAACACTGAGAGCAACTTACATATAGTGCATTATATAACTGTATTTTTAACATAAATTTAATTTTTAACATAATGTAATACATATATGTACATAAACATGTATATATAGTTAAAATTTAATTTTTCATTATTTTGGTTATTTTTTTTTTTTGTTTTGTTTGTTATTATTTTGCGTCTTGTATTTTATAGAATAATTCATCTTGCTCATATTATATGTTATGTAAGTCGATTATTAGTATATACATACATAAATTCATATAATATATATGTATATTGAATTTTTAAATGTTTTGTTCTTTTCTAATATTTTATAATAAATACTTACATATGTATTATACAATCACTTATATATTATATCATATATATATATATGTATATATATAAATACTATTATAATCAGTACATAATATATGGACTAGAGCCTATATGTACATCTTTGTACATACATCAGTGTATTTATAATAAATTGTATTGTAAATTTTTAATATATATATTATATTTAGTATATATTATTCATGTACATATGTATGTATGTTGATATATAAAAAAAATTTATAATTTTGCATGAATAAAATTTATATGGTTCTGTCAAAAGCGATAGAATATAACATTAGAATATAATATATTATATGGTATATATAAATGTATGTGGGTATATACGTATATATATACATATATATAAAATTTAACATTGAATAGAACAAAATATATTTAAATATATATATGTACGTATATGAACGTATGTGGGAAAGTATATATATACATATAATAGTATAAGTATATGAAGTATAAACGAATATTTTATAATATCTTATAATATCTCTAGAGTTCTTTCTCGAAACTCTAACATTTTTTTTAAAATATCCAACAAAAATAAAAATTTCTATAATATAATGTATGACGAACAGCAAAAAAAAAAAAAACAAAAATATATTATTCATTTTTTTTTTCGATTTTTTTTTTTTAAATGAGGAATAATAAGAAACTAGAATTACAAGTAAATATATATATATGTACATATATGTATGTTTGTACATATTAAATTTAATATCGCATATACAATATTATTTTAAAGATATTCATTTAAAATACATATATGTAAATATGTATTTTCTAATATTAAAACATACATACGTATGTATGTACATTATGTATAACATAATATAGAAGGAAAAATTAAAACCAGCATAGAACTGCCTGAACCTCTCTAACGTATAAAACACTGAACAAGAAACAAAAAAAAAAAACACAAAACAGCACAAAAATATTCAAACAAGAAAGAAGAGTAAGGCAGCAAAACAAAACAAAAAAGAAAAATAGAAAAACAACAAAAACAGAAAAATGAGAATAAGAACAAGAAAAATGAAAACAACAGTATCTATAAGTATCTGTAGATATCAGGTTTAGTACAGAATAAAATTCCTAAAAAAAAAAAAAAACAAAAAAATGGAACAAAATATTCTCTCTTTTCTAACATGAAACGAACGAACACATTAGAACAAACTTACTTATTATTTCAAGCTAAATAAAAATACAAAAAAAAAAAAGAATATAAGAACACAGGAAAAAAAAATATTATATGTATATAAAAAATGTATACATAAACCTACATATTTAAAATTATAAATCTACTCGATTATATTAAAGTATATTCATATATATATACACATATCGATATACTTACATTAATATACATACAATTTTTTTTTTCCTTCTTTTTTTCCCATATACTACAAATGTATGTATATACAAAATTTATCTAAAGATATAGAAAACGACAGAATTTCTATATGCTTTATATTTAAAGTCTCAGTACTATAAATTTTTAGATGTCGTTCTATGTTTTTTAATATAATATCTCTCTTTCTATATGTATAATATGTATATATATTTATTATGTATATACGTATATAAACACAATATATTATTATTATATTCTATATATTATATACTAAAATATACTATTATATGAGAATCTATGTTTATATATATATGTAAATATGTACATACATATATTGAAATTTTTTGTTAAGATATATTTTAAAGACAAAAACACAAAAATTTAATACTTGATATTTTAGATAAAAAAAGAAAATGAATTTTTGCTTTTACATTGAAAAAAAAAAATAATAATTATTATTGTGTACAAAATAACATGAGTATTATATTTTTTCATACACAAATTTTGGATTTGTAATTAAAAAATCCAGTTCGGAAGCTATACTACACAATAAGTCTAAAAAAATTGTAATCCAAGAAGAAAAAAGTGGCTGATTTTGAAAATTTTTGTTGTAAATTTCTAATTGTAAATGTTATGTTTGGAATAAATGCCAATAAGATTGTGTTAGCCAGGTCTTTATGCATCATCAGCTCACTGAAAAACGAACTAGTTAATCTTTACAAAAAATCATAGAAGTATCGAAATATCAAAAGATAAATTAAAAAAATTGAATTTGTAAGAACTTGGTAATATCGAAATCAGTTAATAAAAAGGCTTACTTTGTAAAAGATTAAATTTTTAAAAGATCATCACGGGTCGCGTTACAAATTAACTAAATCTTCAAATTATCGAACTAAATCCAGATATACTAACAGGAATATACAAGCAAGGTGATTTAGTTTTTGAAATTTTGCAATTTTACTTTCCTAATACTTTTCTAATATTCTAGATTAAATTTTTGTCTTAGGTAACGTTAATATTAAACGTCTTAGGTAACGTTAAGATTTCAGTCACAATGTTAAATAACATCCAAAATATTTTGTCGGGCAATAATAATCGACTAAAACAGAAACCTCGTCATGGAGTAGCTTCTATTCTAATAGTATTTATATATTCTTAGGTTTATGTCTGATTTTAGAAGTGACTTTCTGAATAGAGATCAGTTTTTGAAATGAATGAATGAATGAATTCCAAAATGTGTAAAAATGCTTTTAGTAGTCTCTTATCGTAGATATTTTAATATAGTGACTAATTATTAATAATTAAAGTTATAATATCATTATTGTAATTTTTTTCTTTTAAGTTAATGCTAGATGGAAAAATCGTAAACAAATTTAGTTAAAGATTATTGCGTAATATAAATCCTAAATATATCTATCATTCATAAAAAACAACAATTTCTTCTTATACACATAATATTAAAGTCTTAAATTTCTATAAAAAATTTCAAATTATTTCTCTCTGTGTATTTCTTAAAGCTCTCCTTTTTATATCAAAAATGCCTTAAAGATATTCTTCACATCACTTTATACATATATTTTTATGTTAATATTCATATCTATTCCAATCTATATAACACATATAATTTTACCATACAATTCATATACATATTAATAAATCTAAGTATAAAAGCAATGTACACAGAAAGAATCTATAGTCATACAAAATAATAACAAAAATAAAGAAAACAAAACATGAAAATAAAACAAAATTTATATATTCCTCGGGTTCTATATGGCAAACACACAGTAAATACACTCAAATCATCAATATCATTAAAACAGTCCCATGAAAATTCCAGTAAAAATTCCGAGATATTGATATACTGAATGTACCTACACAAAACCCCATAAAGTATGAACCATTCAACCAAGCAGATGAAAAAAAAACTACAAAAACAGAAAAAAGCAAAAAAACAAAATAACAAGAAGAGCAAAAAATATAAGCAAGAAGAAAAACAGAACAGAATAATAATGTAACAACAAAAAAAAATATATGTATAATATAAAAACCCTCTACTGGCTCTACTTCAATGGTGCGAGCACCATATAAATTTTACTCTTCTATACTTGGCATACGAACGAACGAACGATACGAAAACTACGAACAAAAATATTCCCCCGTTCCAATTCCAATTTTGTATACCGAACCCAACAACATAAAATATGAAAAATTTCTCTGTGCTGTTGCATGCATTCAGAAATTTTTCAGAAAATACTTCATGGGGCGGCACACTATAAAAAGATATTTTATTTCTTAAATAACAGATCAGAGAAGAAGTTTAACAACATTTTCATACAAATAATGAAAAATGAACATAGAATGAAATTAAAATGTGAGTTGCGGAGCCCCTAAAATGATTTTTGGAACGCTATAAATTTTTTTTAAATCATTGAGCTATCTAAGAACGGTTCAAAAACTGTTGTCGACAATGCGGAGGAAAATAAGATTTTTTTTTAATAAGATTTTGTACGTTCAATGAGTTCATCAAAGACATCTTTGCCATATTAGATAGGATCGCGGACAATCGTCCTTGTAAGGCATTCAAATTTATTACAACACAAAGTCTGAAGAAAGACTACAGTGAAATTTTAAATACTACATTTTTATGCAAAATCAAACAATCGGCTCACAACATACCAATATTTGGAGAAAAAGTTATATTGCAGGCCAAATTTCAAAACTGTTAAATTATTTATGTAGGTTTCAAAACGACTTCCTCTCGATATTGCAGTCTACCACTTGTAAATGTTAGTAATTTTAGTGTTGAGTTCAAGTGCTTTGAAATATTGATTATTTTGTCACTATACTAATTTATGTATAAGCGTGTATTTCTGTAGCGTTATACATATCGGTTTCGATCTGGTGGGAGGAATCAATTTTAATCTGATAAAAGAAACACCTAGATATATGTATTAAAGTAATTATCAAATTAATTACTGTAGCTACATGTTAATATAAACGGAAAATAATTACAACAATAGGGTCTGCAATTTTAAAAAATTTTGCAAAGTGCTCTCAATAATATGAAAGACGAATTTTTATGCTCATCTTGCCACAATTAAGAAAATTTTAACTGAATTAATAGAATGCGATCCTGTTTAAAACAAATAGATACTTTATGGAAACCTTACTCTGGTATACTGCTATGAATTGTTGTATACTTGTATACATATAAAATGTATGTACACAATGATAAATGTATATATACTCATACCACATGCCACTCAATATACACTGCTGTAGTGCTAGAGTTGAGTTTTTAGTCAGTGCTATATGTTATACTTGTAGATATAGATTTTCATTTATACTTTATGTTTTTATATTGTTGGTGCTGTCTTGTGTATTATATGAATTTATGCTTTAGCTCTGGCGGAATATTTTCAAATTTAGTTTTCTATTAGTGAACAATAAAAGAAATTATAATTTTTCGAGTTGTTATACAAATTTATAACATGGAAAGGGCCAAAAGGATAGCTTAAATTATGTGACTTAAGAATATAAATGGCTTTTATGTTAAATTAAATTGGTTTTAATTATATTATGAAGCTGGCAAAATGCCATACTTTTACATTTTTACGTTTGAGCGAAAATGGGGCTAAAATAACAGATAATTCCAACAGCTATTTCGCTATGATGATATATTCCTATAAGTCTCCGCCTTCTTGCCATTTTCGGAATTCGAATTTCAAAAATATTTGTGACTACAAAACAACCAGTTTTTAAAAAGCAGAAACTTATATGACTTTGGCAGGGTAAACTTTTCAAAAAGTAAAATTTTTGTTTTAGAGGGATATGGAAAAAACCTTGGAATGATAAAGAAACTATTACTTTTTGTCCTTAAAATAGTTCTTAAATGAACTCCATCTCTGTTTTCCCTATTTAATTGCATACCTTCAGGAGAAAAACAGAATATAAAATGGATTAATATTATAAATGAATAAGAATTTTAATAAGCAGTGCAATTGAGCTAAAAAAAATACTGCTACATTATTTCTTGAAACATTTTGTATAGCATGTCATAAACGAAAAGTAAAAGCGCTATAAATGATTTATTGGAGCCTTCAAAAGTTTACCGCGTCTGAATTCTATTTTACTATTTTTAGTATTTTGTTTCAAATAACGGTAAATTCGAAAAAATTTTCTCATATATTCATGTCTGTCTTTTCTACATTCATACAAATCAAAGAAATTTTCTGGTTGAGGTGTAATCAGTCATCCGAAAATAACATTTTTTTGATTTTTGAAAGTTTCGAAAGAAATTGGGCTGTTTTTATTTTTTATTTATAAAAATTTTAATAATAAGAAGAAAAAATTTTCTTTAATTCAAGAGTGACACTTTATTTGTGCTAATTTCGTGTACGTATTTTATCAAAGTTGACTTTTTTCTATAAAAATAGAATTAGCAGAAATATAAGGAGAACATTACAGAAGTAAGATCTCTTTTTGGAACTACAGGAAAAATATGCAAAACGACATAATTAATTACGATACGATAAAATTTGCGTAATACTATGACCTCGGTTATTCTAAAAATATTGTTTTAAAATTTTCTTTTTATAACTGTGCATATTTCGCGGCAGGCGTCTATTTATAGCACAAGAATTAATAATCGAAATTTTGCATACTTTCAGGAGACTTTAGATAAAAATTTAATAAAATCACAAAATTTTATCCTCTTTGCCAACACCCATGATTTTCGATAAAGAAAAATAAAACTGTTATAAACTGTTATACGATTACAATTAAAATTGCTTTTATTTTATAAATTTTTTGCTCTGTTCAACATTTCATAGAAGTTTTTTTTTTTTTGTTCGTTTATGATTTTTTTGTTTTTCTTTGTATTTTTTGTTTTTTCTTCTTTTATTTTATTCTCTTTTTTATTTTTTGTTTTTTTGTTTTGTTATGTTCTGTTATTATTCTTTTTGTTTTGTTTTCACTTTTTGTTTTCCTTTTTATTTTTCTTTTTTTTTTTATTTGATATTTTTTGTTCGTTTTTCAGTAAATTTTTCGTTTTTAAAGTTATAGAGGAAAAAAGTTAAAGCACAAAAGTAGAATTTAAAGATTTAAACTTTTAGATAAAAAAAATTTTTTTTTTGTTGCTGTTGTTTTGTTTTTATATATTTTCGCTTTTTTTTTCTGTTTTTTTTTGTGTGAATTTATAAGAGTGAGAGAGAACAACGAGTTTTGTTATCATCATAGGTAGGTAGATAAGTAGATATGTAGGTAGTTAGAATGATATGCATTTGTATGTTTGTGCATTACCATATATTCAATCTATAGTGTAACATAATGAATACGTACGTAAAATATTCTATAAGTGTACATATACAGATTTTATACGTACATATATGTACGTACATATTATTATTAAGTACGTATAATAGTTGAATACAATATACGATATGAACGAGTTTGAAAAACGGAATATAGCGCAGCAGTTATACAAGAATTTGAAACTGAACAGAGGAAAATATTCAGCACAAAAAAGTGAAACATAAAGAAAAAGAATGAAACAAAAAATGAGAAAAAAAAACAATATCAGAAAACAGCAGAAGAGTAAAAGAAGAATAGAAACAGAATGTGAACACAAAAAAAAAAAGAATTATAATATAGGAATACTACACTATAACACAATAATATAGAAAAGAATTGAAGAACTGAAGAGTCTCCGTTTTTTATTTTATTTTTTTTGAAAAATTTCATTTTTTTTTTTACTTATAAACCGAATGTGTACATACAATGTACACATGTATTTTGTACGTTAGAAGGGTGGGGTGAGAAAAACATTTTTTGGCTAAAATACAGTAAAAAAGTAAAAAACAACAACAAAAAAAAACGATAACAAGAATAAACATCAAAAAATAAAGAATGGAATTAAAAAAAAAAAAACTTGTGTGTCGGCATCGGTTTAAAATTTTGAAGACTTGTACCATCGTTCGCTTCGATGTCATACACTACAAGTAAAGGGATAGAATGTATCCGTAAAAAAAAGTTTTCTTGCATTTATTTTTTTTTGGTTTTTCTTATTATATTTTATATATTTTAAAATATATTCCATAGATTGTAAGTAACATATCTGTATTGTATAGAAATCTATACATTCCTGTTTTATTTTCTCTCTAATTTTTTTTTTGTGCTTTTTTTATCGTATTTGGAATGAACATCAAAAAATGTTATACTTTTGTTAAAAAAGAGTATCGCATACTGTACAGATAGATTGTTGGTTACAACAGAAACAAAAAAAAATACTCCGTTATATTTTTATAAATGCATGTAAGCTGATAAAGGGTTGCTCAACAAAATTGCAATACACTTGCAATAACATCTTAAAATACAGGTCATATTTTTAGTTTATTTGAGCTATGTAGGAATTGCTTGTATACAAGAACAGTTATTATCTCTTAGCCACAAACTTATAGATTTTCTCAAAGATATTTTCTAAATAGATTCTAGAAAAGGGCGATAGCCATTTATTCTGATTCAAACAAATGTAACTGTATTTGGAGATACTTCGCCGCAAAATGCATTTTTCATCTCTCTTAAAGAGGTTATAAACATAAAATAAAATATTTTATATGTTATATAAAATGAGAGTAAATAACTACAATATTAACAGAATTTCTCACAATTGTAAGAAAACGTAAAACTCCATAGTATTTGGAATATTGATGTAAAACAAGTTTTGATTGATTTTTGAGTATATAGAATGCTACACGGAAATTAAGCGAAGAAGATAATAATGGATCTTAAATTTTGGTCAAACATTACTTATAATGGCACTTATACTACAAAATTCTGAAAGTGTTATACATGAGGATGAAATGTATATAGTAAAACTCATAAAGAAAATGAAATAGTGTATAGTATTTCTGCTATTTGGAAGTAAGTCAAACTAGTTTACTACTGCATCAAAGCAAAATAGAAAAATTCCAAATCTTCAAATTTCTGATATTTTGTATTAAAGAATGACCAAAGTAATATTTAGGGCCAATTGGTATAATAGCTAAATTTATTCTACATATTTTCCTTAATATTACAAAATTTTCATCTCTGACATTTCGAAGGAGAAAATTTTTAAATTTTCAATTAAATTTTGAATTTTTTTATGTTCAGTTTCTTATTATGTTAAATTTTGTATTAAAATATACCCAAAGAATATTTCTTAGTGAATTCGAGTCTAATATAAAAATTCCTAACCAGATTAACTACGGAGTATTGAATGTTTCTCCGATTGTACTTTTGACCAATTTATTTTTCCAATATTATTCAATGATAACAAGGCATTAAGCGATCATTTTGTAAAAAAATTTAATACTGAAAAACCTTTTCCATTTCGAACTTTCATATCAATATATTTATACGTTTATTTTTATTTAAAATGAGCACAAATATACCTACACAGACATATTTATATATACAATAATAATTTTAGATATCCTTTGGCTTTATAAGTACATCATATACATACCTACCCCCTTTACACATTAAACTTGTTTTCTTTTTTTTTTTGCATATATACCTAATGAGTAAATGTGAATACATATATACTCTCATATATCGTATATGCATGTTCATTATAATATATAGAAAAAAAATGTTTCTATATAAAATGCGAAATAGTCGTTTATAAAATTTTATAAAAAAAAAAAGAAAAATTAGAATTTCCAATTTTTTCTTTTCTCTTTTTGCTTTTTTCCTGTTTTTTTTTTTTTTCTCTCTCTCTGTACAAAAATTCTAATTGTAAATTACTATTAAAAGTTTAGTTGTATGTGAGAATTTTAGGCGCAATATATGTGTGTAATCAAACATATTAAAATAAATAAAGAAAATGAAATGAAAAAAAAAAAAAAAATAGAAGAAAAACATATGCGGGAAAAGAAAAGGCAAGCGGGAATTTTACTAGAAAAACTTTCCCTTAACAAAATGAAAATATTTGCTATTTCTTTTTTTTCCTAATTTTTTTTTTCTTAATTTTCTTCATAAATATAATATCTACGCTTTCGTGTACATTTCAAAGGTACCAAATTTATCTATAAATATTCATTCAAATAAATATACATGTATACATACATAAATGTATATGCAAATTGTTTTGAAAATTATTTTAAATTGTCAATTCTTGTAATAATATTAAAAGTCTTACTCTTGGTATCTTCCGATATTTTAGCGATATATTGTGTTATCTGGTACAATTTTTCGATTCTCGTTATTGTATTATGTGGAGAAATGGCGATTATTGCCGAATGCTTAGTAATTTGTAAGACCAAATTTTTCAATTTCGTAAACTCTGAAAATATAGCTTAAATCCTTAAGATATTTTTAGCTACATTTCAATTTCTCCTATTATGTAATCTCTTACTACATAATTTCTATTTACGTAAATTTTATTTTTTCTACATATTTTCATTTAGCATAATTTTTAATTCGTTTAACAAAATCTGTTAAGATACAGTTTTTAGGAACCTCCTAATATTACGTCATAGGAGGAATTCCAATATATGTATCAATTGTGTTTGTGATTTTAACTAAATTCATCAAAAATTTTGGTTCTACGAGTATCTGATATAATAGAATTATTATCATTTAAATGTTAAAAATATTAAAGTTTTTAAAAATTCTCAAATATGTATACTATTGCAACTTTGCTACATACATACATAAATTTTTCGGAATTCTCTTCTATTTACTATAGATATACAAATTGCTTAATTACTTTCAAACATTGTAATATTGCTTTTCATTTCAACTCGGCTATATTAGCCTAAGTTTTTTTTTTTTTTTTAGAATTTTCTATATTACTCCTACGAGGTTTATATAAGAGCAAAACAATTTTTACTTTCCCTATTATTTGTTCGATTATTTACCAATACGTTAACACTTCACCCAAATATTTCACTTGTTTCTTCCATAAATGTATTTATGTAGTTTTGAATAGGTAGGTCTCAAATATAATTTCTTTCTTTATTGTTCTATATTTTCTTTAAGAAAAAAAAATTTGTAATTAAAATTGTCGCACCATATTAACCAATATTCTATATTGTATTATAAAAGTTATAAATAATGAATTTTAGTTTTTTTTAAAATAATTGTTATTATTTTCTCTATTATTTTTCAATTGAAAATTTGTAATAATTCGTTATTATTTAATTAGAATTAATTAAACCGAAACTAGTTTAATTTTTTTTTATTACGAATTTTAAGGGGCTTTGAAATAAAATTAATAGTATAGTATTGCATTTCTTAAATTAATTTAATGTATATATATATTATACATACATGATGAATCAGAAAAATATTCTTCAACAATATACATATACCATCGGTTAGTGGATTAAATTTTTGTTCAGGAGTAAGTCACAAATCTCAATGGTTTTCGATGTATAAGAATTTATAGAAAATTTTAGAAAATTTTAACAAGTTTAACAACTTTCTAATAGGCTAGAACTGGTTTTAAATATTTAATCTTACAAATAACATAACACATTATTTGGTTATTAATATACTTTTGGAAATACAGGCATTCGAACTTTAGAAATATATTTAAATTTTTTTTTTATTTTTTTATTTTTATTACATTTTTTCTGTTGTCTCAAAAATTTCTTATGCATTATCTATGAATCACACTGTATACAGTTTATATATAAACTGTTGACTGTATTTGATGAAAGATGTCTCATTATATCGAATATTTAAGCCGTCTCTTCATACAGGACTAAAATATTAACTCGATAATTGTTATATTGCTTAGTTTTCATATTCATGCGGCCTTTTCTATAATATTCTGTTAAAATAATAAAAATTACATAATTTTCAAATATTTAAGAAAATTATAAGGAAATTCTTTATTAAAAAAATTAATTTTAATAGTTCGATATACTTTATTAAACTATGCACATATAGTATGTACTAACGATCATCAAAAATTATGTGTTCTACAATGAGAAAAAATTTTATAATTGAAATTAGTTTGTAAAAATAATAAATTTAAACAAGTTCAATTTATATATATTCAATAAACTTATATATACATGTATACATAATGCAGTATATACATATATAAAATAAATAATAAATTTATATCTCTCCTTTTATAATAGATAATAGTATACTATAAACATATAGAATAACAAAGGTGGTTTTAATTGAAAAAAAAAACTTCGAAATATAATATGAGGGAAAACAAAATTTAATTTTTTTTTTTTTCATAAAAAATTGAAGACTTTCAAGTTTCCATTCAATTCTTCCAGATCTTTATTTTGTTTTTTGTTTCTTTTTACAAAAATGAGCCCATTATGTTTTATAAATTGTGTTCAATTTCATCTCCTTTATATAACATTTATATATGTATGCAGTATGTATCCAAAAAATAATATGAGAATCTTTTAATTTTACAATGCACATATACAAATATATGTATAATAGTTATATCATATGTTATACTGTACATATATTATGTAACTACTATAATAACCTTATAGAATAAATGCATATTAATGGTATAATAATAACAGTCTTGTATCTTATGCCAAATATGCTGTGTATATAATATACTAGAACTACAAATATATATTAGGTCTATATTCTTATTTTAAAAGTGGGATAAATTGAATCATTTTGTAATTTGTTATTAACTAAGTTAAAAAGAAGAAAGACTTTAAAATTTCTTTATTATTTTCTTCCTCTCTTTGATATTTTAGAAAAAATATTCATACATACTTAATATAAAATGTATACATGTTGTTATGCATGTATGTAAGCATGAATAATTTTCTAAAGAATTTACTTACATGCAATATTTACGTATGTATATGTGTATGATTATACTTTCTTGATAATATAATTGATACATGAGTCTTGAATATCTTCCATACAATATGTGTCCTTTTTCTAAGTAAATTCTCTAAAAAGGGTTCACATTTTTTTTACTTTTTTATTATTCTTCTTTTTAGTACAAAAATTTCCATTTTAATATTAAAAGAATGCCATGTACTTCATATTTTATATAAGCAAGAGGAAAAAAATAATAAAATGAGAGTAATAAGAAGCGTGTATAATATTATAAGGTGCTATATTATAAAAGTTAATCTGGTCAACTTGTGAGTCTAAAATTTGACATTATTTGTAGTTAGTTAAGAAATATTTTAAAGTTTAGCCCAACTTCTTAAGTTGTTCTTTGATTGAATGCATTTTTTTGAATTAATTAGTTTTGCAACTATACTAAAGCAGTTTTGAAATATAAGATCTGGAATGGTAGCACATTTTTGTAATTTTCTGCAACAACCATTCCGTTTCTATTGACAACGCTGCAAAATATCTTCTGTCAAATCCACAGCATAAATTTGTTTTCTCTTTTTATATTCATAACCTCAATTAGTATAGAGTACTCATTATTGAGAGAGTAGAGAGACATTATTAAGACTACACCAGATTTTTTGTTGGCAACACTGCTTGAGTATTTTAATTGCAGTGCAGTTTTAATTAATAAGATCTGTCGCACTTATAGTATTATTGCATATAAAAATTTTATCAAATTCACCAATATTATTAATTGATAAATGAAGCTAAATATTTTTCTTATACCAATATCGTATTATTTGATCAATCGCATTAATATTTATTTGAAAAAGTCATGTGTCGAATTTAGTTATGTAACAATTTCTGCAAAACTAATAAATTTATAGATATTTCTATATAAATTTAAAGATTTTTTAAAACCAGAATAAAATTAAAAATTAGAATTTGAATTATACAGCAATATGACAGATAATGTGGGTCTACTTTTAAATGCGATAGAACTACCTTAGTTTAAAACCTGCAAATTTGCAGAATTTAGCTCCAACTTGTTATTCCTGAATACTTTTGAAATTTGTGAAGGTATTATGAACTAATTAAAAATTTTTTCACATCCTTTTTTAAAATCGAGTCTTGTATTTAAATACTTTAAAATGGATGGGTACAACAAAAATTGTGTCTAACTTGTAAAGAACAAGTTTTGTGTTATTTTTTATTGTTATTAATTTAAAAGTTGGCAAATTGAATGTTCCTTTTTTCCTTGTTTTTGTCTCCTTATTTATTTTTTGTTATTTATAAACAATATTTTTTTAATTTTCATATTAGTTATTTACACCTTTAAAATAATAAATAGAATTTCTAACAAAGCGTTATATCGTATACAAAAATCATGTATGTTAGAAAAAATAAAAATTTTACTGCAATTATTTAATGAACGTTTTACAGTTGTATATAATTCTAGTATAAATAGAATGGAAATGGGATAAAGGTAAGGTGGAATTTGTAACTAGATTTTATTATAAGAGTTAAAAGAAATTCCAAAAAAAATTTATTCATATAGGTATGTAAAATAATTGGTTGAAATAGCGTTTACACTTCTGACTGCGGGAGGTTTTGTTAGATAAAATTGCACTGCAATAGAACTACTAAAGAAGCACTGCTTAATACTTTCCTAATAATAATTTCTTTACTAATTGAGGTTATATATGAATATAAATGCAAAATAAAATTTTATGTTATCGATTTGGCAGATCTTTTGCAGTTCTACCAACAAAACACAGAGTGCTTTTTGCAGTAAACAACAAAAACGTGCTGTAAATGCAGACCTTTGTTAGAGCTGCGAAAGCGATTTCAACTTTTGGTATTAGTTAATTCTGTATAATAAATAGTGGGTTCAACTCACTGACCAAATTACTATAGACAATACAGTTAATTTATAATAATATTAATTTGGTAGCTAAAATTCAAATTTGATAATATATTATTGTACACTTAATTATCTGACTTCTTCTATATAGCATAATTATTTAAAATTTAAAAGCTTGTTTTAAATTATAGTTTTATAAAACCCGTCATGAATCTGAAGATCATGTCCGATGATTGTTATTGTTTTTAATTGAATCTCAGTGACATGCAATTAATTGAAGCATTCATTTTCAAAAATTCATGCAAAATGCGGTAGCCACTGAAAAAAAATGAAAAATGAAAAATTACTTGGGCCTAAAAATATGTCATGAGTGCCAATACTCTTTTCTAGTGTCAGCAATATTGGCTTTAATGACTTTTGCAAATTGTTTGCAAATGATGTTCTGGGGCCTTATATGTGACTTGAAAGCGCCATTATAATTTCAAACCAATTTAAAAATTTTAGAATATGATTTTTAAATAATTAAATATAAATTGTGACTTTTCTTTCTACAATATTTCTAATAGGAAAAAGTATTCGTTTTGTTCTACATATTTCATGCAAGTATAGCGAGGCGGGGTTTATTACCATAATTTTACTGGTAATTTTCATATTTTGTATAAATATAAATATTCATTTGTTATATTATCAATGTGATACTTGTGGGTTTTTTCTTTAATTTTTATATATTTAAATATTGTATAACATTATTGTGTATACGTATGTAGATATAACATAGTACAAAAATCATGATAAGGACAATGCGTTATCTCTTGTTTTTTTTTTGTTTTGCATTTTTTGTTAACTTTGTACTCGAAAAATAACTTCTAAATAGCTTTTTATTTACAAAAAACAAACAGTATACTCATTTCATATTACAATAGACATATACGAGTACCTAAATATCCGAGATATACAAATGTACATATATGCGACGGGAATAAATCATAACAGGAAATCTCAATGCGCACATACCTACAAATTATTGTTATATTATATTCGTTTTACCCGTTATATAATATAGGGCCAGCTAGTATGCTTATATGTATCTGTATGTATATAATGTATGTATGTTCCATTTGTTTTATTTATTTTCCGGCTTTATCTGAACAAATATTTGTTATAACTTTTAAAGAATATTTATAATGTACGAGTATGTGTATAATAAAAATCGAAATACAAAAAAATGAAAACGAACAACAAAATATTGGTAATGATTTTTTCTCTTTTTGCCTTTTTATTATTATTATAGTTTTTTTTATATACTTTACAACCTATATATGGTTCGTATACACTCGTTATTAATGTAGGCATACTTTACGTATATGGACGGGAATACGAAAAGTAAAAATTTAGTGTACAATAAAAAAAGAAAACCAATTTTTTTTTTTCTTATAAATTGCGAAATGAGTGGGAAAAAAATTTTGCTAAAGAAAGTAGATATTTACCGTTAGTATGAGAAATGAGAAAAAAAAATGTTTAATTTTTTTTTGCAGAAATTTTTTCAAGCCATGTTTTTTTTTAATTTCTGTTTTCGTTTTTCCGAAATTTCAGTATTTTTGGTAAAATATTTTAAGTTGTTTTCGATATTTTGGTAATTTTCTTAAATTTTTTTTTTTTTAATAAAAAACTATTCCTGTTCTTGACATTCTATGTAAAATTGTAATTATACAAGGTTATGGTGTTTTTAATTGCTTTCAATAGTCAGTTGTGACATGGTGTACGAGTATCATAAAATAAATTCTTGGATTCTGCGTAAAGTAAATGTTCATAATTGCACTAATACCTTCATTTGTTTTGCACGAAATTGGCCGAATATATTCAAAGTTTGGCTATACCCTATTTGTTCGGGGTAGTTCAAGTATACAGTAATACTCCGAAATACAAATACGATTTTGGGTTCTGACAAATATTTATGACGTATAACGGCGTGCATATAATGCATATGAAAAATTTGAATAGAAAACTTCGTTTGTTGAAAAAGGAAATAGTGTATAAAAAGAACAACGTATACCGATCATACACTATTTTATTTTTCAGTAGACGATTTCGTATACAACTTACGAAAAGAAAAAAATTCTGAAATGTGCTAAAAAAATTTATTTCGAAAAAAAAAATTTTAATTTTAGCCAAATATGTACAAACAACTGCAAAATTTTTTTTTAAATTCCGGATATATTGTCGGCGTTAAGAAACTCAAACGAAAATTTAGGTTATCCAGAAAAATTCTCTGGATAAATCAGTAAATATCCAAGGAAAACTAAATATTCGCCGTTAATTTGAAATTTTTACATAATATCCTGATGAAATGCCAGAAAGGGTGACATAGAGAAAGTTACAAGTCCGATTGAGAAAATGAGAAATTCAATTTATTTTTAGAAAAAATGGCTCGGTAACTATAAAAACCTAAGAAATATTTATTTATTTTTGTGAAAATTCAATTGGGTGCATAAAAATGCAAACTTAATTGCCTTTCAATGATATTGTCAATTATAATTTTACATTTTTTAAATTTTATTATTTTAAGAGTGTCCTTAAAATGAAATTTCAAAATATTGCAAAACTGAACTTGGATTTGTTGCTAATAAAAACCCAAGACTATTTAAAAAGTAATTATTTTCCAAAAACAAATTACTTTAACTGTAGGAATTTTCGACTACATTAGACCATGCTGCCCCTGCATATATGCAATCATTTTCCATTAGAATAATAAGTATAAGAAGTTAGGAATTGTTCTTTTTAGATTTTCAATTAATTCGAAATTTTGGAGTAAAAATGATGTTTTTAAATTGTGAAATACGTAAAAAATTTTTTTATATTGTAGACTCACTGTACATATATTATGGGGCAACAAAAATAAAATTTTTGATTAACATTAATTCATCATAGCATTTCTATTTCAATATTTTCTTTTTTTGGAACTTATAAAAATAATTCCAAAAAAAAAATAATGAGAATATATTTTTGATAAAAAAAGTGTAGGTTTATTTTTAAATATTGGCAAGTAAAATAAAGTTTTTATATTGGAAAAATATTTAAATATAAGCGTATAAGCCAGGCGTATGTTAAGGTTTAGATTTACTTGTTGTTTTTTTTCTACTTCAATTAAAATTTACTGTAATAAATACCATCTTCTTAAATTATGAAAAATTGTTAAATTTGAAATATTTCAATAATTGCCTATAAATAAGAAATTCTTTTGAAAATCAATATCTTATATAATTATATGTAAGTGTTTTTGTTATAAAAATTTGTAATTTTACAAAATAGCTATTTTTAATTTTGAACTTTAAACTACGCCTAATGTTTAGCGTCCAAATGACCTTTTCATAAAATATTTATATGTAATAATTTGATTTTGAAAAATATACAAGGTGCACCAAAAGTAATTTAGAAAAGGTGTGTTTAATATTAATTATACATATAAATAACTTGATCTTTATTTGAAAAATTATTGTGTATTACGTAATTAAAATGAAGTATTCAATATTTTGAATGTTCTATGCTGAAACTTTTGAAAGTCTTAATTAAAATAGGAATTTTAGAGTTTTTTTTAAATACTAACATGATTTCATTGTTATAAGGCGCGGATTATTGTTGCAGTCCGGGAATATTAGAAAATAAAGGAAAGACTAAGGGTATGTTAGCAAAACAAAACCGTGTTCAAATTTAATTCTTACATCTTCGTTTAGCCAGAACAGCGCTCTAAAAATGAAGTTGGTATGGACATCATCCTACTGGGGTACAAAAACGAAACTACAAAATATTCAATGATTGCGTCTAGTTGATATTGTTGCATGGAAATACGAAGCCTGGTATGAAACTTAAACTAGTATAAACAATATTCAGGTATATCTATACATATGAGAATTAAAATGTGGGAGCATACACATGAAGAATGTTTGTCGATATCAATAATAGGAAGAAATGGCATGAAATCGGGCCATACATGAAAATGAACGCAAACTGCGATTACAAACCAGTTATTCGAATGCAATTCATAAAGAGAAAAGTAAAGTTGCAAGTCCGAAAATGGCATTAGTGAAAATATTATTTGTTCACTAGTTTGTTTACGGGCACCCGTCGGTAATAACAGATAAAATAATGAGAATTATAGGGGTGGCAATGAAGAAGCCCTATCGAAGAAGAAGAGTCAGAAAATAATTCTTTTTTGATGAAGTTTTTGATTGATACTTCATTGTCTTATCACAGAATCACTTTCCTAAATCAATTAATCGTTCTTTTACACTAATATTTACAAAATTCTAAATAGCCTGACTACGACCTAAATATTGCATTTGTGTTCATCAGGTTACTATATTATTATTAATTAAGTAACTACGAATGTACTTGACATAATCTTCATTCGTGTATATTGTAAATTATTTAGAATGAACAGCCTATGCTGAAATATTGCGATCGGATCAAAAAACAAAATTTTTTTAGTATTGTTTTGTGGCACCTAGTGTATGTACTTACATACTTATGAAAATCTATATATATATATATATATGTATAAATAAATAAAAAAATTACTTTATAATAAACAAAAGGTTAATGTAAAAATTGTGTGTGCATAAAAATAGTGAATGATCATCCTTATATATATCAACATACGTACATATTTTTATATAACGTGTAGATACATAAATGCGCATATAAAATCAATACATAGATATATATTATATATAAAATAATTCAAATAAATAAAATATATAATATGTAATATATTATATAAAAATTTTTGTATATAATTCATAATATTTATTTTTACTTATATATATATATGTATTTAAATGTATAAAATGTATATATCTATATAAGCAAATATGTGGTGGGTGGTAATTAAGCAAAAACGCATAAAATTCAAAAAATAAGTATATACATTTATTAATATATTTTGTTTATATATATTTTTTGTTTAAAATACATGTGTATTAAATATGTGCGATATACATATATGTATATATATTGGCATATATACTCTTCACAAGAAAGTTTTGTCAAGATAAGGATTAAAATAAACTTACATATATGCATATTGTTATTTAAATAATATTAATATATGTATAATATGTACTTTATTTGTAATAAAAAATACACCAAAACCTTCCTTTACATTGTCTTATTTGAAATTTGTTTTCAACTACGGTCGAAATTTGAATAAATCAGGACAATAATTTTCAATCAAATTGACGCTGCATATTTGGACTGCATTTCATTTGACATTAACTGATTAGTTAATGGGTTATTCAAGTCGAGTTCTTGTTCTTTTATACAACTATTATTTATATATTTTTGTTTTTTACAGGTTACCCGCTTTTATCATGAATTATTGCCTTTTTTGCCTCGTTTCTTCATTAAAAATAAATGTTTCAAATCGAGTAAAATTACAAAATTATTTTCATTATTTTTATGTTGTTTGGATCGTAAATTGAGTTATAGGTGTACAAATAACTATAATATTACATAGGCATATTTATATTTACATCTATATATATGTATATATACATATATGTACATATATGTGATTGTTATTAATAGAAAAGATAAAATTTTCCTGGGAATTTTATAATAATTCAAAGATTTTGAAAATTTTAAGGTGAAAAATATACAAAAATATTATTCCATTATATATCACAAGTATATATATATATATATAGTGAGAAATACATAGATATTTACACAAGTATTTTATATTTCATATATTAATGTTTATGTTATATAATTATATGTATGTATAAAGGAATATATGGATATATAATTATTTAGTATTTCAATAAAACTTTAAAATATAAAATTTTAAAGCTTTAAAGGTATTATAATTTTACTTAAAAAAATTTTTAATAAACATAGAAACAAAAAAAAGTAAGAATAATAATAATAATAATAATTATAATATAGGAGAGAGAAAGGATTAAAAGAGTATTTATAATATTTTGAATGCTATATGTATTTGAAAAATTTGATTGCATAATTTAAGGCATTATTATTTATCTTTTACCAATAACAAAAATCAAATTATATTATATATATATATATGTAGGTATATATATGCATATATTATTTATTATATATAAGTATATATATATATAATATATAATAATACATAATATATTTAGATATAGGCTTATTTAGTGCATATTTTTGGTATATAGGTAATATTGTAATAAATAATTTATTTTGCCTTTGGTTGAATTGAAAAACATAATACGAGTATATATATGTACATAATATGCTAAATATTAAATTTTATAAATTTCATAAATCCTGTAATTAATTTTAAAACTGCGGTATATTAAATTTTATTTATTAACAAAAAAAAAATTAATTTTTTTTTTTTATTTAAATAAATTAAATACATTCAACATTATGCTGATTTAGAATTTTTCCAAAATTAAAGTGTCCTATTTTTTTTATTTTTTATATTGTACATTTTTCGCCAGTAAATATCAAACTTTTACACGAACAAACTATTGTTTTATAAGAAAACTCGTTTTATAAAAAATTTTTTTGATTTTAAAGTCGGACAACTGATGATCGACAAAATTATGATGTAAATAGCAGAGCGGGAATATAGTACTTCAATTTCTTTAGAAGACTTATTTTCGATAAAGTATAACAAGTATTAGTCGAATTTCTTCGGATTAAAATCGAGTCCCATTGAATAAAATTTTAATATACTCGTAAAATTCCTGAATTTATAGTTTGAGAATAACTTTTTTTTAAATATTGGTATATATGTATATGTAAATATAAGATACATATGTAATATATTATATTATGTACAATTGATATGACAACCAAAAATTTCAATATTCTCCGAAGGAAATTTTGTAAATTTAAAATATAGTTCTATTTATAATTTTCATAAAATTTCACAAATTATAATATTAATCTCTTTAAATAATAATTTACAAAATTAAATTTTATTATACAAAATTTTTACCTAATATAATTTATGATCTTTTATTTCTATATTAAAAATATAAGATATTTTAAAATTTTATTATAAATTTTTATTTTGTATAACAAATATAAGCAGTAATGTGATTTGTAATATTGAATAAATATTATAATAAGCATATTATATATGTAATGAATATTATAATATATTATATACAATTTATAGGTCATTCAACGGCACAAAAATGATGAACTTTTTAAATTTTATTTAAGTACTTAAATTAAAATATATTCAATAATATTTGTACCTAAAGATTTATTTGACACGATACAAGTGACAAGTTCTATAATTTTTCTAATGAACTCATACTTAAATTATTTTTAGTAGGTTAAATACCAATAAATTAAGTATCACCATTGTATCCGCCATTATCTTTTAAAAAAATTAAATTTATATTAGAAATATTTATATATACTATGTATATACAATTATTTTCGGAATGCGAATTAATATATACAAGACTTATTTACAACGAGGTTAAAAAATTCCGCTTAAAATAAATGGCTGTTGGAATTGACTCTAATCTTGGATCAGTGTTTTTCTTTTTTCATGTAATTTTACTCTAAGATAGCAAAAATGTTTGTGTTTTTAAAAAATTTTAACAGCTCTTAGATCTTTATAAATGGCTATTTTGTCCTTCCAATCTGCGACTCATCTTAAATTATCCAAATTCAGTTTTTTTTAAACCGTAAACATTAAACTTCTTTTTATACAATGAAAATGAATTTTCATATTTCAATTGATTTATTAAGCCATATAATCCGAACATTCAAACCTATTTTGTACTTTTTGGCCACCCCATCCTTAACTGTTTGATAACTGAATATTTGAACGCCAGTAATCATATTTCAATTAAAGAACATGATTTGGTGAAATTTGCTAGTTTTATAAATCATTGCCTATTGATTCGAGTTTATTATTATTCGAGTCCTTCGGATAAGATTTTGTATTTCGAGTGTACGATTTTACCTATCCGAACCTCTTTTATTTTCGGTGGGAACAATTTCGGTGGGTATTTTGAGTCACTTTGCAAACAAATATTTGGATAACGATAAATTTTTAAACGGCCTTATACAAAAGAAAACAAAAATTTAATTTTACGTAATTATTCATTGTACGATCTTCAATTACGCTAAAGGGTTTAAGAGTTTTGTTTTTTTTTTGAATTCTATTAATAGCGTGCATAGCAATCAAATGTTCAAAAATCTTTATTTTAATTTTTTTTTGTAAACAGAATATAGGCATAAGAATATGAAAAGTTTGCATGTCTCAACTGAAGGAAAAAAACATGTTATTCTTAAATGATTCGGTATCCTTTGAAAATTATACTGAAAATTTAATGAAAATACTAAAGTAAAATATAAATTTTATTTTATTTTTCTTTTTTGAAGATTTGGCACTTGATTCTCAATTACATATTAATTTTTTTTGCCGGAGTTTCGTGTAAAAATTATCAAATTATAAAATTTATCAATATGCTGTCAATTGAAGAATTTTCGACTTGAAATTTAAAACTGATAGAAATGAAGTGTAGGTATGTGTACAGAAAGAAGCAAAGTAAAATTATTTTTACCGTTTCTACCATTAGCGATACCTTCGCCACCAACACGAGCACATTATTATTATCGATTTATTTTAATATTCTTTTATTTTTTATTCTATTTTTTTTATCTATAATTAACATATCGATATCCTTCAAGTTTTCGTACATTTTCATTTTATTCTACGTTGTAAAACTTATAGGAGTGGATATATATAAAGGTATACAATATAGAAAACGTTCTGAAGTATGGCATTTTGTATCATCTGTAAATTAAGAATATTATCCTTTTTGATACCTGCCAAAATAAGGAGAAGGATAAAAATAAAAAAATAGAAATTATTTTGTATAACGAAACTAAAAAAAATTTTTTTTTTGCAATTGTTGTTGTTGCTATTCTTGGTGTCCTTATTTTTGTTATAATTTTTGTTGTTTTTTCTACTCTTGTATCATTATTTCGGTATTTTTGTAAACAAAAAAGAAAATTTTCGAATTTTTTTTTCTTTCTTTTAATTTCAAAATTGTTTTGTTTTCCCTGAAAACTCTATAACAATAATAATTGTATTCGAACACATACACGTGTACAAAACATGTACTAACAATTTTGTGTTAGACTATGGAGCCCTTTGTGATATTTTGTATGTATATGTTTGTATTTTTATAAAAGCAAGGTAAAAAAAAACTATTATTTAAAAAGGAGTTGGTTGAGTTAAAAATCGAAAAAAAAAAACTTTATATCGCAGTAATGGTGCCATTACGTCATTTGAAAAAGTTTTAAAAATAATAAACAAAATCATTTTTTTAATATTTTTGATTGTATATACAGAAACATTTGTGTTTTTAAATTATAAATTTGTTTATATTTATAATTTAAATGTTAAAAAATATTGAAAAAACAATAGAAAATGTTAAAAATTTTGTTTTAAGATTAAAATAGTTGTACAAACCAAATATTGTTCATACAATTTGTTTGATTTAAGAAAGAAGAACAAAATATAAAGTATGCTGTATAGAAAGAAATACAGAATTCATACAGAATGTTTGATTTCCGCAATTGTTGAAACAAAATATGTGTGATTGAATCGGAGTTCGGTAGATAAATTTGTAAATTTTTGATATTAACTGCGATACAACGCACTTTGTAATTCTTATATAGAAAATAATTACTAACACAGACGCTGAGTCTGGTATTTTTTACAAATTAAAATTCGATTTTGTTTAAAAGAAAATACCATGAGGTATAGGAAAGTATTTTGTATGTTTGAACGAAAAATAATTTAGAATAAAAATTTGAAAAATGTATAATGAAAGCTCGTTTTCCAAATAATTCAATTCCAATTTCTGAAATCTGAATCTGAGCATAAATTAGATTAAAATTTAATTTGTTATAATATAGGCATCTAGAATTTCCATAATTTTGGAGTATCATTCCCATAATACTATAAGTTCGAAACGGGTGTAGTCGTACTTTTGGTTCGAAAACTCACAATTAAATTCTGTATAATTATATGAAAGAATTTCTTTTAAAAAATTACAATTCAAGCTTAAATTATTTTTCTTAATAATTTAAATTATAAGTAAGTCGAGCTTTGTGTATAGATTTTGTGTTTTTTTTGCATATAATTAAAATTGTTTCTTATTGCAAGATTATTTCTGCCATTCAATATTTTCGTATGATATACACTCTCGCATACATTTTATTATATTATTATTATAATACTTTTAATATACATATATCTAACTACTTGCTAATAACATATAAATATATTTACATATATGTTATACTAGATTTTTTTATAATTTTTATTTTAGCTTGTGGATGACATAAGATAAAATTTGTCTTTATAATTTAAAGTTTAAATTGCAATTGTTTTTTTTAGTTGAGAATTAAAAAAAAAATAGTACGAAATCGTAGTAAAGAATTTTTTGAAATTAGAAGTAACAATTATAATAACTAGCGCAATTGCCTGTTAAATCAATTATTCAATTAGTTATTCGACTTAATGGACTTCAACCATTTCTTATTTTCAACCACTTACGTTGTGTGGGTGAGTGAATAATATTCAATATTGGCATAGGGCTTCGAATTCAGTCGAGAAATTAAAAGATTCTAGTAAAATTTATGACATTTTTATGAAATATTAAATTTGATTCTGAGCCGGGTTCGCTTCACTGAGATGAAATTTGACAAATCAACAACTCAAAACTTTAAATAACTTAAAAACATTTTTTTTTTCGATTATTGTTTCTTTTACGTTATCCACTTATATCTTCTGTTATTGCATACTTCTAGGAGGGAAATTAAAATTCAAAGAGCATTAATTATCTACCACATTACATACAGTAAGGGAGATTACGTGATCTGTCTATCTGTTTTGTCGGTCAATGCAGATCAGTATCTCAAGTTCGGCTGAACAGATTTTTATGAATTATATATATGTGTGGGTTTACTTTGAAATTGAGACGCTTTTGGTGGAACTATAACTGATGGCATACTTGAAATTTAATATTTGAAATCTGGTTGTTACCGAAATTAACTGGCGGAAAATATATGTTTGTATTCTATGACAAAAATAAAATTTAAGACAAAACTTAGTTTGAATAATTATTTCATCAAATTGATTTGGGCCATTCCCTATAAAAGGCATTAATTATCATATTTTCATTATTCCGGAAGTCAAAAATTGTTTTAGGTTTCCAGAAAATGTAATTTTTATAAAAATTTTTATTAAGAATGTGATGTTGACTAGATATAGAGGGAAAGGCGGAACATAACATTATTAAACAAATGACATTATAGTTCGGTCACCTTTACATTTCAACCTTAATAATCTATATCTAGATATGTTTGCATGTATGTGGACATGTGTGTTTTTAAAATAAAATCAATTTTAAATTTTTTCAAGCATATAGAAACACTTGTAATATTTTTAAGGAATTATTGAATGTTATTGAAAGAAAAATCAAAATGAAAAAAAAAACAGACAGAGATATTTGACATATTTTAGTCATAGACCGAATCAAAGTGTCAAAGTGATGACACAAAATTAGTATACAAGCATACAAGCATACATACTTTATTTTACATGTTTTTGCGTAAAAGTGCTTTCAAATTCGTACATATTTGAAACGGGTAGGTACTTTAAAAGGTAAAGAATGTGTGTACCTACACACAAACAAAAACGAAAACAAAATCTTTCAATCTTTGTGTATTTTTTGTTGTTATTTCTGTTTCTATTTTTAATACCTTTTTTTGATGTATTTTTATTTTTGTTTTTTACATTTTGTTTAATTTTTATTATTAAAAAAGCTTTGATTTTCAATAGTATTGCACATTTTACTTACATTTTATTTACATATATTTTTTTGTATACTAGATCTATAAATACTATGAGTGTAGGTACTATGTACTCGTACATATATAGTGTGTGGGGACAGCAAAGGTATCTGCTTATATGCTCATATATTCATATATATGTTGATATTTATAATGTATACTTATTTATACTTATGTGTAAATCATATAAAATATATTTTTATAGTTCTTAGAATAACTATTGTAGAACTAAAAGTCGGATGTGTTTAAATAAATAGTGATAAAATAAAATAAGTACTTCAATGACAGAATTTATAAATACTTAGATAGCTTATGTATATATGGATGTATGTAGAATGTTTGTATTTATGCATAATACCTAACCAAAGTGCTATATATATAATAGGTATATATATATATAGGTATATACTGTTGAATTCATATATAATAAAATATAGTATATGCCATATTAATAAATAAGGGGGAAAAAATGAGCAAAATAAATAGCAGAATAAAATCGTACGACCCCTGTAAAAATGTGCATTGTAAATGATTTTATATACTGCCAAAACCTTCTTAATGTATATAGCTTGTTTTATATGTAAATTAAGGAAAAGTAATTCCATAAATATAGAAATATAAACTCACATCTAAATAATTTTTTGTTTAAAGAAATTTTAAGAAAATTAGCCTATTATGAACCTAATAGTAGTCTATAATTTAAAATATGCTAGTGAAATCCAAATAAATTTATTCGGATCATGTTTTTATGGCGCCCTTTACCCTTTCTTCCACTGATTCGTGCCATGTTTCTTTGGGTCAGCCTACTCCCCTTTTACCCTACAGATTCCGTTCAAGGAGTAGAAGGTTATTCGGAGAGTGTGGCCTATCCAGATTCATTTCTTCTTTCTGATCTGGGCGTATACTGGTTCGTGCCCTGTTAATTCCCAGATATCTTTATTACTAATGGTTCTGGCCAGAATATTCCGAATACTATTCGTAGGCACTTATTTATGAAGGTCTTCACCCTCTCCGTATAGCTTTTCTTTATTAGCCACGTTCCACTGCCTTATAGAAGCACCGATTTGACACCCGTGTCGAAGATTCTTATTCTGGTACCTCTTGTAGGAGACGCTGCTTTCAAATCGTCTATAGTTATACACTATAGTAATTAATCTTTAGCAGAACTCGGAGACATCTTCTATGTTCTCATGTTGGTGTACATGATTGCCATAAAAAGGTGTTAAAGCGTAAATTAGTTCAAGAAAATTTGTAATGGAATGGCATTTATGCATATTGCGGTATGATACTATTATTTGTGAAAAACAAATTCCATATAGATTTTCGCTTGCCGCACATACATATTATGATCACTATGATTAGTACTCTTTTGATATTGAAAATTTGTAATGGCTTGACAATGTTCGAAATCGAATAGTTTATGAGAAGAAGAGAATTATTTCTTTCGCTAAAACAAATCATGTCAACTGCAAAACTACAGCATGGAATAGTAGCAATGTATGAATTTTAGTAATATTCTGGTTCTTCTACCAAATTTTTCTAATATACTTACTTCTAATTAATTTACGCTGTAAGCATTTGGAACACTTTATATGAGTATAATTATAATTGCTTGTACATTTTCACATTGCATGTATGCATGTATACCACCGTTGGTCAATTTCAGCCACATATTCTTGATATATATGTGTGTACAAAATACGTACATTATGTACTTATATGGTGATAATAAGTACAAACATATTTATCATGCGAATCCCATATCATTTTAGAATATCAAGTAATTCTAAATTTTAAAACAAAAATCAGACAGAAAAATTATAGAAAATAAAAAAAAATTAATAGAAAAACAAAAAAACGAAATGAAAAAAATTTTATTTTCTAAATAAAATGCAGCAAAAAATGAGCGAATATATTTTGAACGGCAATACCTACAATGAGAATTGCTATTCAAGTGAATTTTATATTCTAGTTTTTGTTTTGCTTTTTCTGTCCTCTGTTTTTTTTTTTCCACATTTTTCACTTTTTTCTACTTTGTTTATATACAAAATATATATGTATAAATATGTATATGTTTATATTGGTGTTTATTCATACTTTTGTACATATATGTATATATTTACGAATTTATTGTACATGCTGTATGCATAATAATTTATTTTTGTTGTTTTTTTGTTTGAAGAACGAGTATAAAAAGTTTTATTAGAAAAAAAAGTGTCTATATAGTTGTTACTGTGAACAGGAAGACTTGCAATTGAGATTTTCCAATATCACCTATAAATAACATTATCTCTTATACGTGCAAAAACTAATTTCAACCGATTCGAATTAATTTATTCATTACTATCTTAAATTTTTAATTTTTTCCACAAAAACTGGCTAGCTAGTAATCGTGTAATAATAATAAATAGAAATTATATAACAATAATTTTTTACCAGTAACAATATGAGAGGGTAGTAACACTCTAGCTTTCTTCTTTCAAAAAATTAAGCATTTGGTGGGTTGCATTCTTGAAATGCAAATATGTAACAATTTCTTCAACTTAATTCAACTACATAGCAAATAAAATATTTTTTTGATTGAAAAATTTTAAAAAATTGCATACTTTCGGGGAAAAGTACCAGTTATAAGCATAAAAATAATATAATTTTTGTTGCTATTTTCTCAATATTTTTAATCGCAGTTTCATCTCACTGTTTTTCGATTCAGGCTATTTGAAATCAATATTAACACTCAGTTCAACTTTATAATCTTGCGTTAACAAATTGCTTATAAATTTTTGATAAACCTTGCGTATAAATTTACATTGCTTACGAGTATAAGTTCCATGTATCGAATACTTTTGCTCATAAGAAACTATTAAATTTAAGAAAGACAACTGTGACATAGTAAATTTAGAGCTTAAATTTATTTTTTACTATCTATACTTACCTAATTTGAATACGGAATTTAATATTTCCTTAAAGTATGCAATTAAATTTAGTATTCCCTTAAAGTATGCAATTTATTTTTAAAATTGTATTTCATTAAAATTTCAAATTAATAAAATTGAAAATCATAATACCTACAATATAAATAATTTTTATATGATATTTTTCATGTGCGGATATAAAAAAAAGCAGAAAAAAAAAACAATAAAAAGAAAGACAAAAAAAAAGAAAAAATGAGCAAAAATAGCAAACCAGCTAGAAAACACTATAAAAAAAAAAACAAATTAAAAACAAAAAAATAAAAACAAATAATAAATACGTTTTTTATGAATTTAAAAATAAAATAAAAATATAAACATACCTACATACATATAGGTTTATATGGTTAGATGAACATCGATAGTCGTCTACGGCGACATCACAACAAAAACATTGACGACTGGTACAACTAAGCTATAAACATGTTTTAATATTATTATTTTTTTCAAATCTATATGTGCATATAACCAATAGCCCCATACTAGAAATGCAAACACATATAAGTATAGTACTTCTATATTAAAAGATATGCTTTGTTTATAGATGTATGTGTACAAGGTTCTATATAAATTTATTGCATATAGATCTAAATATTTACGTATACCATAAAATTGCATATTCAAGTTGGTATTTCGTATATGAATATACAGCTTGATTCTATTAATACGGCAGTATTATACAACAGTAGAGAATTTAGTAACTGACTAAAATAAAGCAGATCTTAAGAGTGAGATTGAGACACCTTGTTTTTGAAAATTTCTACTGAGAATTTGGTTTCAATTATCTCAAAGGTCGATTGATTAAAATGAACGCAAGAAGAAAATTCGAACAGTTGGAAATTTTACTGGTACATCCTGAAATACAAAAGAAAATATCTCAGCTTTGAGTTTCTATTCAGAAACTTCAAAATAAAAATTTAATTTTTTAACTTGAAACGTAGTTAATAATAATTAAAAAAAAAATTCGAACAAGTACAAATTTTAAAGATTTTCTGAAAATCTCAGTGTTTGTCGGAAGCCGTTAGGCTATAATAGGTACCTACATACATACTTCTAAAATTTTTGCTCGTTTACAATATTTAAAACGATATTATACGCAACAGTGCATTTATTTAAACAAATTCACCACCCTGTATATAGTGACAAATAGAAGTCAGCAGTTAGTGTTGTGAATTTGTGATGGCCATTTGGTCGATCTATAATTTAAAATACATGTAAGTATGTGTATGTATATATGTAGACAAATGTGTAGATTTAGTTTTTTTTATACTGAATATGTTTTTTTTTCTAAAAATTTTTATTTCTGATATTATTTTTCTTGTTTTTTTTTTTCTGATTAGAGGACGATTTGACTGACGGTTGATGTTGATAACGTTGATAATAATTATGATGATAGTATTATAATGGTACCCATATATATATATATATATATATATATATATACATTTATGTGTACATATACATATTATAAATTTTAATATACAAATGTACATACATACGTATGAATGTAAGAGCTTAAATATTATGTATGTCATGAAAAACAGTAAAATGCTTTAAATTTTAACTGTGATTTTATGCATTCTACTGATATTTATATTAAAATTTAAACGTATGTATATTATATGTATATATTATTTATTTTAGTATATTGCATGGATTTATGTGGAATTAGAAAATTATTGGTATATGTATGCGTTTATATATTTTAAGCATGATATTGGCGAGTATTGCTGCGATTATGCAAAATACAAAAAAAAAATAAAAAGAAAAAATCATTTTAATGTTAAGCTTAACTGGTTGTGCTTAAATAAATGTACATACATACATACTTCCATATACATACATATCTATAGTATGACCAAGTTTAGTGAATTTGAAAATAAAAAAAAAAAAAGAAAGATTAATTTTGATTTTTTTCGCCTTTTTTTTAAATTTTTTTTTTTTTTGTATTTTGTGTGAAATAGTTGCAATAGTTTGTTGAATGGAAAATAAAAGAATGATGAAGCGAATTACAAGCGCATTTCAAATATTTTTGTTTTAAAGTTTTTTTTTATTATTTTTTCTTAATTTTTCGTTTTTATCACAAGTTTATGAGTAAAATAAGAACAAAAGAAGAGAAAAATAGAAAACCTAAAAGCCTTTGGGAACTTGGGAACTTAATATAGATAAAAATATAAGAGAAGAACAGAACAAAAAAGAGAAAAAAAGAGAACAAGGTTTTTAATGTTGAAAGTTCCCCCCCCCTAAAGAATGTTCACAAACAATATACTTATTCTACGTATTTTTTTTTTTAAATATTAAAAATCAGGGGTGTAAGTTTAAACCTTCAGGATATTTTTATATTTGTATGTATACAATATATATGATGCTGAATTAAAAAATGTTAATGTGTCGCTATGAATGTCCGAATGTAAAAATAAACCATTAAAAAATTCCTGAAAAATGAATTTGATTCCTCGGGCCAAGGTCATTTGACTGGAATAAGATTGTAAATAAATGAAATGGTTTAGAAAATCCTAGGATTAATATTAGATAACTGTGCTCTTTTTGGTAAAATTATCAGATGAAGCTATTAGATTGCACGCCGTGGAATCCTTGAAATTAATACAAGATAATATTTTAGATTCAAAGATAAAAATATTAAGGCTCAGAATTCAATCACTGTAAGGAATTTTCTAATAAAAACAAGAGCCCTTTGACATAAATGCAACGCTCGTGTACGTTTTATACCTTCTGTTAATATTAGTTTCCTTTTATACGTTTGCTTCTAGGCGTACTTTTATCAGCAAACGACGTTATTACTTTTAAATATGAATGCTTTCTAATTGAAATTCTTGGGAAAAACTCCATATTATTAAAAATATCACAAGTAAATTAAAGATTTTAAAATTTTATGAAAAATTTCTGATTATAGCCTACGGTCTTTATGCTTTTGTGTGATAATTAATAGTGGCTGCATTTGAATTAAACAATTTCTGGTCCAAAAATTTTTAATTCTTATTAAAATTTTATATTTATTTTATATATATATAGTAGAAATTAATAATCATATGTGAGCTCAATTTCTCAATAAAAAAACTACTTCTGCGTTCAATTTGATCTATACCCTTCACTGTTACCATATGTTGCTCCTCATTGTTAATTTAAAAATTGAACAAAAAGAGACTTTAATTTTTTTTTCATTCAAAATTTTCTCATCTTGTATTTTTTTTTTCTCTTTATTTCTTTGAATAATTTTCACCCTTTCATTTTATTACTTCATATAGAATAGACAAAATCAAAATATTGAGCTGTGTAAAATCAATAACAAATGAAAATGCCACATAAGGAAGCAAAAACAAAAAGAATAAAAAAAATTGTAGAAAAATCAAAATTCAAAATATATGGGCTAAAAGCATGTCAGTTTGACTGTCATATTGAGCTCTTCCTTATTTTAGACATCTTCTGTGCACTTAGGTATATTTAGTTTTGTATATGATATGAAAAAGCACATGCTAAATTTATACAAAGGTACGCATACAAAATTCAAATGTGTGTGCTTACATTCTTTTATATCCCATGTAGGATTTTCATTTTTTTGAGATTTTCAGACAGAACTTTATTGGTTTTATAGACATCAAAATCAAAAAACCAAAAAAATAAAATAAAAAAAAATGTACCAAATATCCACAACTATGTAGAACAAGTAAAAAGTAATAAAAAAAATACAACAATTCCCAAAAAAAAATAAAAAAAAAAGGAGGAAAAGACGTAAATCATCATCAAACAGTATATTATCTATACCATTGGTATATACATATATATATACGATAAACTTAATCTAAAGGGAACCCCCAAAATGAGAACAACTACAAAAAACAACAAAAATCAAAATAAATACAACAACAAAACAAAATCATAGGTTTTTCCTGAAAATTAAAGTAAACAAAAATCAAAAAAAAAAAAATACACATACTCACATACATATGTACATAAACATATGTATAACAGTTATACTTTATTCTTCTATAAAATATTCCCTGCCTTGCCACCCGGCAAATTGGTCAAAAAAGTAAAGAAAAAAAAAGAGAAAATCAAAATAATACATAAAATGACAGCATAAAAACAAGAAACAAATAAAACAATCAAAAAAAAAAACTAAAGCATCATTTTGGAAGATCAGAGCATAAATTATTATAGAGAAAGAAAAAAATGATTGAAAGAGGAGAAGAGAGAAAATTAAAAAAAAAAAGGAGAAAATCAAAATAAACAATGAGAAAAAAAAGGAAAACAATGATGACGATAAGAACAAAAACATAAAAATAAAAAATCAAAATCGGAACAGAATTTAACCGTTTATGGTGTTAGAAGATTCTGTAACAGGTCGGGTCAGGATTGATAATGTCTGATTCCCGCAATATTTATGGATTTTTTATACTCTTATATTGTGATTGTTTTTTGCTTATTTTTGTTTTTGTTGCTGCTTTTACTGTCGTTCTGCTATCATTATTATTGCTTTTTTGTTATTTATTATTGCTTTTTTTTTATTTTCCTTTTATTTCGTTTTGTTGTTGTGTGCCTCTTGTTTCCACGTCCTGTTTATGTTGTTTCTTTTCTACATTTTGTTTTTCTCATGTTTTAATTTTTTTTTTTGTGTTTTGTATTTTTTCATTATTTTACATGTGTTTATTTATTGTTTTTGTTTTAAGAATGTTAACATTTTTGGTGAATTGAAAAAGAGGTGAAAAATGAATTGTGTATGTTTGTGTTTTTTTATTTTTATACTACTTGTTTTTTCATTTTTTTGCAATGTTATATGTTTTGTGTTAATAATATTTCTGCTTGTATGTTAGATTTTTATAGCTGTTTTTTTGTTATATTGTATTGTAACTATTATGTGGCATTGTTGTTGGTACACGGTGTTCTTGTAGTGCTTTTCTCTTGTTAAACACTTCTCTCTTTTTTTTTTTGTTTTATTTTATGTTGCACATTTTCTAGTGTTGAAACAGTGCTTATTTTTTTACCTTCTTTTGAATTTTTTTTTTACATTTTTTTTTTAAATTCTTTTCTTATTTGTGTTTATTATTTACCGTTGCGTAGATATGCAAATTTTTTTTTTTGCATTTATTGCAGATAGTAGAGTTTTTTTTGTTTTGTTGTTGTTGTAAATATGAGATTTATTATAAATATGTGATGATAATATTTATTATATAACTTCTTTTTTTGTTTTTTTTTTCTCATGTTAACTATTGTGAGTTTAAGACTCTCTTATACTTTGTTAAATACGTACTTATACTTTTTTTTTACTGTTATAAACAATAGAAGGTACTTGAAAGTTATATTGTAAAATATAGTATTGCACTCATATACATTAAATGCAGAATAAAAAAGAGTTTTTATACACGTACTTGTATTAACAGTTGAGCACTAATAAATGAGACTCAGCGAAATTATAGAAAAATTTTAGAAACTTTAACTGATAGATAGAATTGAAAGTTTTGGAGGTAATTTTTCTGGAAGGAAAATTCAAAAAGTGGGTTTAATTAATTATTTTGAACAACAATATGCTTGCAAAATCGAATAGTGGCAAGAAGATATCGCCTCTGGGTCACCACAGATAACCGCGATTTATTAGAGACTCTCTTACGCTCTCATCCATTATATTCCTGAGTGTTCTAAGTACAAAACTGGAGTGAATTAGATAGCAACTCTAATATCTCTATACCGAGATAATCCTGTTCATAACATTTATGACGCCGGACTATCAGCATTGGGTTGTTGCAAAAGATCTGTAAGATGGTTTTATAATTGTTCTCATATAATCTGTAAACGAAGACACGTCTTAAAAAAGGGTTAAGAAGAGTTAATGTCGCCCTAGGGTGCGCCAACATCTTTGAGGCTATAACCACTCCGGCAGAGCATTTAAATGAGCGTAACATTGTTTGTTTATTCGCACTGCCAATCAACTTAGATCTAATTTGAGATGACTGTGGTGCGTGTAACGTCGTCTTACTGTTCAAGAGGATATTCATATATAGCACAATTTCTATACCTGCTTTTTGAGTTAAATATGTGGCAGATCTACATTGCATGCATTTCACCATCATCAGTTGTCAACGTTTTACAATTACAAGTTGTCAATGTACTGTGCAGATCGTATTTTATATTACCTAACAAATTTAATTGATTTTGGAATTTGAACATCGAAGAAATTTGGTTCAGTATTTTTAAAATCAAATGACATATAAGGTAAACAAATGTACTTTTGAGAAGATTTGGGAAGAAAAGTGTGTAATTTTAATGCTACTGTGTTGATTAAAAAATACTTCTACTACCTTCTATACTCTAGCTAACTCACATATACTCGTATATAGCAACTATTATTTGAAATACATTACTATACTTTTATTTTGTATAACAACCTTCTGATCTTCATGTTCCATCATAACATCAACGCTTATATACATGAATATACGATGATATCAATAATTTTAATGTTCAATGATTACAATGATGTTATTGATGATGATGATGATAATAATACTGACAAAATTTTTTTTGTTTTTGTTTCAGTTTTTGTGTGTGAATTGATGTGATGATGAATGAATGATGATGTTATTGGGTGGGTGACAATTGTTTTTGATGACTTTTTGTAAAGTGCAATGTATGCATCAATTTTTTATTTATATTTATTTTTATTTTCTTTGTTTTTCGTATTTTGATACACTCAAATCTGAAAAGCAAAAGCAAAAAAAAAAAAAATGGAATTTATCAATGATGATGGTGTGGTGATGAATATGTTTATATGACGATGATGGTACGTAAAAGTAATAAATATGTATGTGCAACAATGACTTTAATGACTTTTGAGTTTATGTCTACTACTATTAAGAACAAACAAAAAAAATCTATATGAGAGAAAAATAAAATAGAAATACAAAAAAAAAACTTTTATGCACAAGTACCGAAATAAAAAAAAGAAATCAACTCTCAAAATCAAAAAATAATAACAACGAAAAAAACATGGAAAAACAATAACAACAACCAGATTTATAACAAAAAAATATCATATGCAATATATGCATAATATGTGGGGTATATGTGCTCAGATACACACATGTATAATTTGTTCAGTATAAAAATAAGAAAACAGAGAAAAAAAAATGTAAAACATAAATAAGCAAGCAGAGGCAGCAAGTGATGAAAATGATGGAACTTTGAAGGACGTAAAAGAAAGTGAAAGCAGCAATTCTGAAGTGTTTATAACAAAAACAAAAAAAAAAAAATTGTACATAATGTTTATGTGGTATCAAATAAAACAACAACAACAACAACGATATAACAAAGTAAGAAAACACGTGTATGTAAACATTGTATATTATTGTGTACATTCAAACATATTCATATACAATGTTAATATAGGAGCTACATAGCAACAAATATAAAAGAGTGATAAAAAGAAAAAAAAACACACATAGGGCGAAAAACAAAAAAGTAAAACAAATGTACTTTTTTTTTTTTGAATTTCTGAGTGCATTCATTTTTATTTATGATGAATATGATATATTACTGTATAATAGTATAACAGTTATATTGTATTTACATATGTTTGTACATATTTATTTATGATTGCAAAAATATTTTTGCATAATATTCTATTGTGGTATTTTCTATGTTTCTCAGAAATTTACATTATAAAGAATATAGTATATGGTGAACGATAATGATGTACCAATGAATAGTAGGTACTCCTTACATTAAGGATTCGAACGCAAGAATAGTAAATTAAACATTTAAAAACTATTTATGTACCTAACTGGTAATCTTTTGGGTTTTAAAATTCGGACCAGTTTTAGCAGTTCAGCAGTTTTATTTAAGACCAAGTTTTCAATAACGTTGTATTTAAGAAAATGTATAACACTCTGAAGCTAAATGTATAACAGTTTCGGCATTGAACAATTCGTTAGTAAAAATACAATCCAATGGGTTAGTTGAATGGAGTATGACAGAATTTTGAATATAAAATGGAATTCCATTTGCAAACTACTCCCATCTACTACTTATTGTTTCAGTTTTATAAGAAGAACGCATAAATTATAATAAATCAAGCTTGATTTAAGAATTTAAGATGTTTGTTCATTTATTGCACATCTAGGAATAGAACTTTTTCTTTAGTTATTAATTTTCTTTGGCATTTGGTATACCTTTTATTTTAGGATATCTCTGTATGGTGAAAAAAATCTATTCGATTCTGAATCTTCGTTATATTTTTCTTCTTCTCTGTTCAGAAGCCCATTTGCAATTTGAAAGCATAAAAGATTTGCAAAATTAATATAGTATATTCGGGGAAAAATAGGAGAGTAATATATTAATTCGTATAATATCTGTACTCGTATAAAAGTAATATTTTCGTGTGACGATTTTCTGGCTGCTTACTGTAATAATTACACTGAAGTTGTTAAGATTATTATTTAAATGGATCACTGCACTATTTCTTAAATATTGAAAAAATATACATGCAACGTATCTACAACAACCAGGAAGAAATTATGAGCATTCCTTCCAGAAAATAACAAGTATTCATGAATGCCACAAAATAATGTGCGAATTCATAATACACGACACATAGATATGTAGGGAAGTGGTAATAGACGCAAATCAGGAAAAATATGTTTTGATTGTTATTGTTAATCTATATTAGAAAAGATAAGAACACATCGGAATAAGTCCATCTACAATCCACTACACCACTCATTATAGAAAAAATGGAAAAAAACAAACAAAAACAAAAAAACCCGAGTGATTTCAAAGCTTTTTACATTTTTTTTTTTTTCTTTCCTACTTCACTTTTGTAAAATGTTTTTTGGTCCTTATTTTTAACGGTGAAATTTTTTTGATTTTTTTTTTCATTTTGTTTTTTAACGCTTGTAAAAATTTCGTTTTTTTTTCATTATTTTTATTCCTGATGCTTTTTGACTTTTTGTTTTGCTTTTTTTTTTTTTGTTTTATTAAAATAACATATGAGACTCAAAATTTTTGTAAGCGTTGATTGTTTTATGATGGATTTATTTCGAAATATTATAAATAAATAAATATATTTACATATACAAATAAACATTTACGTACACATATTATATTTACATGTACATATATATATTTTGTTTGTATAAATATTCATATATTTACCCTATACACAAAGTATAGGGTAAATACATAATATTTTTGTGTTCCTTTTACAGAAACCACAACATTTCACAAACTACTTCAGAGTAGTTGGGAATAATTTTTTAAATGAGACACTGTTTTTGACGGAAACTCTGTTATGTCACACGATTCAAAACTAACCTATAAATTTCATTATAAAAAATATCCTTTATTAAAGTTCCGCACTCATCCGCCTTAAATATCAATGGCTTATGAAACTAAACCTTGAACCTAATATTCAAATATAGGGTACTAATCGTCCGGGTTTATTAAAGTAATCATTGTCAATCATAATTGAAGCTCTATATCTTGGGAACTAGATAAAAGCTTGGGTATAAAAGCTATTAGTCGATTTTTCCAGGAACTTAAGCATAACACAAAAAGATTGAAAAGTAAAGCACCTCGAACTCGCTTAAAGGGAAAAGTTTAAAAAAATGATGGCATTTTCCTGGGAATTTTAAAATTTTTTGTTGGTTTTTTAGATTCTGTTATAAGATCGGAGCATCATGATTCCCAGGATATCAAAAACCACTTTAACATGGGTGAGTTATATTAAAATATAAATCCTATATAAAAATTTAAATTGCTACTATAATTCAACTCGTCAATAAAGTCATTTATGTATGAAACACTCTGCACTCATACAAAAAATATGTGTACATATGAATGTTAAATATAAATATTACAGTTTTTTTTTTGTTATTTTCTTCGGAAGTAACAAAAAACAAAGAAAAATATTAAGTGGCAAAAATACATATACATAAATATTATTGTACATGTATACAATATGCAAGTATATGTATGTATATGTATATTATAGGACATTCAATAACTTTAAGAAGAAAGTAAAAGGATCACGTTGTTGTTACCATCATAGATATATATTCAAGGGGGCCGATAAAAACAAAAAATTGAAAAAAGAAGAGAACACTATAGAACTTTTTGAAGAATATTTAATATTCTGATGTGTTAATATTGCCACCTGTTACACAAAGAGAATATTTTAAATATTATGTATTCGAAAAATTCATTATAAATGTATACTATAGGATTAATTTTTAAATGAATTATGACTTTTTTCATTTATTATATGAACCACAGAATAATAGATTAAATAAATGTTCATATTTGGAATTTATACTTTAAGAATTTAAGATCTTATTGCATTCAATTTTATTTATAATAAGTATATGGTAGTATATTGTGTATTGCAATAAAATATAGAGATTTTTGGTGCTAGTTGGTATACAGGAGATGAAAACCGATATTTCGGAAAAGTGTTTAGAAATATAGCAAATAAAATACATCTATATATGAAAAATTTTAAAACGAACTTTCAAACTTGCCACTCTCCTATATATTTTGTTCTTACATATTATTTATGACTATTAGAACGCACACTTCAATTTCATCAGAAACTTTTGCCTTCGGTCATGCACTTATTTATGATAAAATGTAATAGCAATAAAGTAGATTTCAAATTTCTCGAAACTTTGTAGTTTGTATTACACAAATTTCCATGAGTAACATTCCATTCAACATGAATTATATGAATCCGATATTGTACAGCTTATTATCCAGGTCGAAAACTCCCAACACAATCAATGTTCTATATCATGTAGTCCACGCTTAAAAAGTTATTTCTATAGATTATGCTGGCTATAACAGACCAGTTATTCAGCTAATGAAATTCGAGTCAATAAAACTGGGGCAAACACGTCACCCACCACAAGTTGATGAATGAAAACTATATCGGAAACCACCCTACGACAACGAAGCGACCTTTACTAGAAAAACTGAAGCCTACTGACATAAGAGGATTCGCTACTCTACCTCATTACAAAACCTAGAGTAAAATTTTCCCTATAAATCAACAAATTGAGATGACCTTAAAATTGAGCCTACAAAACGACAAAACACTTACAGCTCACAAATTCGATCAATTCTGTCCAGAATCTTTCCATTAAACCTATAATCAAACTTCACTCCTAACGAGTAACTAGGGAAACTCAATACCTGACCCTTATTTATATTAAGCTCTAAACCATTCAGGTGATGTGTATGTCCTTCAAATTTGAAAGAAATTTAAACCTTAAATAGGTAACTTGAAAATTAAATGATTCAATTCATTTAAACGTTCTCAACTCCCAACATAGCCGGCTATATGTGGTAAAGTGTAAACACAAGCTATATTATCGAGTTAAGTCACAGGAAAATCAAGATACAATGATAAGAATTTATTATAAGAAGGAAAATAAAATAGCTACACATTGAAGTTGTCAAAAGTACAACCTGTCTACAATCTTTTTCCTTTTAAAAAAAAAAATAACTACATATGAAAAGCAATAGAAATATGATTAAAAAGTCAAGGAAAGATAAAAATTTCCCATACACGTATTTGAACATTATCGCATATAGAATGTAGATTTGTATCTATACGTGTGTACATTGATATGTACTTATGTAAAACAACAAAAATGCTTGTACGCTACGTTTTTATTTTCCGTATACACACTCTTGCTTTCAACATTATACATACATACATACATATGTGCCATTTATAATATTATAAGGTACAATATAAGTGTATGTAGGTATATTGTTATTCATTCATTCATACATTCCATATAATATTATTATGTATTAGGTACACATACATTATTTATAAAATATAAATAACTGCATGTAGTTACATAATGTAATCACTGCTGTACAACAACCACATATTTTATTATTATTGTAATTCATTAATTTTTGTTGTTATTATTCTCTTGTTTTTTTAGTGTTATTGTTCTTGTTATTGTTGGTATTATAATATGTTCTCTTTATAATATACCTTACACCATTACTATTATTATTATTATTCTTAAGCAATTATTTTGTGATTCTATAATAATATAACCCTCTTGTAAGTCATACAATTACTCCAATATACGAGTATGTACATGTACATATATATACATATATTTTTTTTTTCATTATTTTTGCCTAAAGTAATAGCTACCATACACCGATTATTGAAATTAATTCCGGGAAAAAATGTGTAAAAAATATTTTTTTTATATATATATTTTTATTTTATGTTTTGCAGCGATTTCGCGAAAAACCGCACAATCCACAAAATATCGATTAGATTTAAAAACATAAATTTTCAAAACAACATTAAAATACAACATAAAATGTATAAGAAGAAATATATGAGAAAACACAAAAGCAAAACAAAAAACATAAATTGGGTATAAGCAAAAAAGAAACAAATTAGATATGATAACACGTTAAAAGAGCAACAGTTAAGGAAAGTCAATATAAGAAAAATTGTGCAAAAGAGGGGGGGCGACAAAATAAGAAGCATTGAGAGGGAGGAAGAGAGAGAGAGAGAGTGAATAAAAAAGAAGAAACGGTATTTGAACATTTAGTCCATCAATTTTTTCTTTCTTATAATTTTTTTTTATTTTTGTTTTTCAACAAAAAAAAAATATCATCTAGAAGATCATCAAATCTCACTATTTTTTTTTTATTACAATGTATTCAAAAAGTTATGTATAGGTATGAATATGTGCAAATATCAGAACTTTTCAATATGGTATGATGGCGAACTATAAAATTATTGTAGAATACAATAAAATTTGGATATAACGAAAAAGCACCTGGATAATAGCAGATAAAGGTTTCAAGTCTTTCTTAATCTTTGATATAAGCATTCAAAATTATGAAATTTTTATGAGAATGAAACGAAATCCTGAGATGAAATTATTGGTTTTGGATAACCAATAACATTGGCAGCAACCCGAAAAACCTACTGTAATACAATGCTTTACAAAATCATAAGATATCTGCTAGACGTTTCGCCGTTATGAATCAATTTCGCCGTTTCCTACGCAAAGCCACATTCTAAAGATTCACAGGAATATTTTACAAAATCGTAGGACGTATTTTAGATCTGTCACCATTATAAATCAATACATCTATTACAAAACTAAATCTCGCAACTCCGAAGCTTAAATAACATAACCTTTCTGGTTAACAAATACTTAAGTCAGTAATGTAAAAAGTAATTGTACACCACACATTAGGTGATAGTTCTTCTGTTTGTACTTTTTATTAGAAAATCGTACTTTTACAGTCTAGATAATTCAATAAAATTCAATTGAAGGCAGCAATATTTTTGTAATAATTTTGTAGTACATACATACATATAACAACTGCCCGCAATTCATTTGTAGAAGAATACTGGGGTAGAAGTCATACCATGTAAAAAAATCCTTAAGCTCAAAAGATTTCGTAAAATAACATTTTTCGAAAATATTATACCTTCATATGATCATTTTTTAAACTTATAAAAGCATTTTATATTATACGCAAATAAAATAAGGTGAAGAAACTCTGCCCAAATATAACAACAACAACAAACAAAAACAGCAATAAAAAAAGAATTTTTATAAAGAACACAATGAACATTGTTAACAAAAAATAAATGATCGCATGCATCAGGTAGAAAATAAAAAAAAAAATTCACTGAAAATTTGATCGAGTTTTGAGCACATCACGCAATAAGTTTTAAATTTCAGCAACAATAGGAAATTAACTTAAAAAGGTTTATTTTTATTTAAAAAAAAAGGTATTCTGTAATTGTTATTGCAATCATTAGGTTGAAAAAAAATCCGATATGTTTGATCGAATGAACGTAAATTGTTGAGAGAAAAAGAGAGAGAGTCAACGCTCATTATTCGAAAACAAATCGGAGTACCTAATTTTCTATTTAGTGGAAAACTCGAATAACCAATATCGAAAATAATATTTTTATGTCGTTTTTGTGTTACTAGAAAATTAGCAGGAAAAGTCAAAAGTTTTTCACAAATCAAATTAAATAAATTAATTTTTTTTTTGATAAATTTGCATGTTTAAGGATGAAGCTCATTAAATTAAAAAAAAATATTTACCGTATTTCGATGAAGAAGTTCGAAATAGGGTAAGGATTTCGTGCATTGGCAATAGCTTTCGAACTGAGTTTTCCGAATTTTTCAGTTTAAAAAGTTCATTTTGTTATTATTAACAACTTTGTCCTTCATTTAATTTATTTGAATATCTTATGTTAGTTAGATAATAATAATTATTGCCAATAAACATAACCATTCATTGCTACCCATTTTGTGTTGTTAAAAGTTATGTTATTTTTTTTTTTACCTTATTTTTGAGTTTTTTTAACAATAATTCCAAATAGAAAAAAAAAAGACTGTAAAAACAAAGCATTGCATGTTTTTTTACGCTGTATAAAGAAGCACAATTTCATTGTTAATATACCTGTTGTACCTGTAAATTTTATCACATATATAATATTTGTTTGTGTATATTTATGGCTGGCTACCTTAATTTATTTCAGATCAGTCTTGCCTCGATTTGTTGAATGCTAAATTATGTTTTGCTTATTTTTTATATATTATTATTATTATTTCTCTAATTTTAGTGTTATATTTTACTATTGTTGCAAAATATTTTTATTTTCATGCAACAAAATCACTAAACTATAAGTATGTATAACAATATAATATGAAAATTCATGAATTTAATTCATGCAATTCATGTATACATAAATATTAAATGGCTATAAGTGCCATAGTTTTATAAATCATAAAGAATCGCATCCTTAATAGTACACTATTGAAATTAAGTTAGTTATGATTCTGATGAACGTGTTGAGTTTCATTGTTCAATCAGCAATGGTAAGTCTAAAAGATCGTTAATTATATGCTCTTTTGAGCTATTTAAGTAAATAGGTTTTCGGGAGAATTGTGTTAAAAGAATAAGCTGGTCTTAAGTCAAAAACTAAAAGGAGAACCCTATGATTATAAAAAAGAACTAAAAGCAATTAATTTCGGAAATATATTTTAAATTGCTAAACAATATACGTTAGCTATAGGGTTTAAAAAATAATTTCTGTATAAAGTTGTTAAATATTTAATTACATATATTTGTAGATACTTTCGTGGGTACGATATTCAATTTAATATTAATATTTTATTTGAAATATTTAGCTTTTAAAATGGATATTTTATATGTTTAGAATTTGATCTAAGCCAAACAATAGACCGTTTATAATAAACAGGATTTATTAAACATATTATAGACTATTTAATATAAAACCCAAATTATATGAAATTGATTTTATTAACTGTAGAACGTAGCCACCCAAAGATTTTCTTCTCTTATGGATAAATACTTGCCAAAGTCTCCTCGGCCTCCCCACAGAACCTGCAGATACCTTTGCTCCAGACTTAAACTTCTAAAATGACCACTAAATCGGAAATTTTACGCTAGGGAACCCGTGAGTTTTTTCACCTGGCTCATATCTTTTTTTATTATTTTCTCATACCTCTTCAAAATCTTCTTGGTCTGTTACATCCCAAAACGATTTCGATACCAATATGCCGACAATTTATCGGACTTGCAACAGTCTAATTTTTCAAAAAAACCCCAGTCCCAAAAGAGATGTTGGAGTCGCCACATTCGCTTGCCCTCATCACTCCATATCCCCATTAAGTCTATCGATACAACCCGTTACTTTACCAAACCAAATTAGAGAGGACAACAACAATCCAGGTCCAATGGCTTAAATTCATTAACACTCAGGACCATTTCATTAATTTACATTTTCCCCTCTATATAACAGAATTCAGGTCATATGACAGAATAATCAATAAATTAATAGTAAACTAGCGATAAATTAAAAATTCAAGAATTTCGTCTTTAAAAGAACCAACGTGTAAAAGGGCTTTGTTTTTTATAATTTAAATTTTATTTAAAGCTTCAAGTCTTAGAAAATGAAAAATTGAAAAGTTTATCTGAGAATCAATTGAATTTTCATGGTAATTTAACATTTGAAATGCATAAAATTTTCAAACAATTAAAGTTATTTTATTCATAAAATTTTGTTATTCGTAAAATTTCTATTATTAATTGAACTTTGTATTTTATTTTATGTTTATTTCTCATTGTATGTATATATAAATGTGCTATATCGTACATAAATTCATATACATTTGAATTTGATTCCATATTGTACATATAAATAATTAATCTTTCTAATTGGAATATGAAAAGAACTCACTAGAGTCCTTAATTTCTGCATAACATTAATTTGTACAAATATACAATTTTTATATTTACATGCATGTATGTGCACGTATATACATATTGCTTTATTATTACTATTAAATTTTGAAAATAAAGGTTACTTTTAACTTATAATAAATTCAAAGTACTACTATACTAACCGTATCTAACAATAAACATAATATTAAATTTGATAAAGTCATTAAACGGAATGAACTGAAAAAGGACATTTGTAAGGTATAAAAACAAAAGTTTATCATCATCGAAATTGTTAATATTTATTTAAAAAGTTTTTAATTTAAAATAATATTTAATCATACATTATTTAGGTATGTATATGGGGAATGTCTTCTATTTATGGTTTTAAAGGTTCCAAAATGAATTCTAAAATTAAAATCTCATAATTTTCATATAATTTAATTGTGTTCATTCATTAATAGGGCAATTTTTAACAATAACATGCAATGCTATTAATTATTAGTTCATTTTATTAATTCTATTTTAATAGAATTTAGTATAATATGCCATTTAAATTTAGAATTAATATTTAAAATATTTAAAATGAAAAATATTTTAAGAATATATAATTGAAGATTTTAGAAAAAACCATTTAATGAATAGTAATAATTTAAAATAAAGAGAAAATAATGAGAGTTTAAATATTTTGTTTTTCGAATTGGATTATCTATACCTATGAATGAGCTGATATCTTCTGGACAAATCATTGAATAGAATGCTCTCAATGAATTGTTTAGCTTTTAATAAATTTTCAATGTTTCCTAAAAATTTGACTTTTAAAATTGAATCACTTGATACGTATTATAATACTGACAACGTTTACCAAATTCCCACAAAAATTAACGAAAATTCATTTACAGACCCGAGAGACGGGAAGGTTTAGGAAAATAAGATTCAAAATTTTTGCATTACAGAATTATATTTTTTTCCATACCTTATTGCGTAGAGTAAGTGACGTATTGTGATCATATCAAATTTCTCATAGGTTGAATTTTCAATCGAAGCAGATTTCTCTAATGATAGAGAATCGCAAATAAATAAGAAACTATTTTCATTGCCGTGCCGGTCGTTCGCTTTATGGTCGGAAAATATGTCAGTGCATTCCTATATCTCCTATTTATATTTAAGTTAAGTTTACGAATTTAAAGAATTGCACAATTTTTATATTTTTTGTAGATTTGTAGACTTGTACAACGGTACAATAGTGTACATAAACAGTGCACGTGACTACGTTTAAGGATGTATTGTGCGTCCCCACCCCTTGAGTGCGGGGCATGTCGTAGAACATACGTTTTACGTTTTCACCTGGTTTTTGCCCGTTCCTATGATTTTATTAAATCTCTTCTGGTCATAATCCCCCAGGAGCTCCTTGGCCTGCCGCAGCCCCGGAAGACTTCTCCAACATTCTGGCCGCCTCCTCTCTGATTCTTTTCGTAATTCCCAACCAATTGTATGTGGTTTGATTTCGCAGAAGGTCTCCGGCCAAAGGAAATGTGTATTTGTCCATTTTCGCCAGCGCATCAGCTGCCTCATTTCCTTCCACGCCCACATGGCCTGGTGTCCAGCACAATATGATCCGGTTACGCATGTCCAAATCATTGAAATTCTCAAGACAACCCCATACTGCCACGCAATTTTAATATTGCGCCGGGTTCAAATTTTCAGCTTCAATTATTTCGACAACTAATAAATAGATTTTCTGTGTGAATCGGGCTTTAAAAACTGAAAATTTTCAAACAATTTAAAACCGCACATACGAAACAACTATCTATTAGGTTGACAAACATTTTTTAGAAGCCAGCTTACACATTGACAGAATCTATAAAGAACAGAAAAATATAATGTGTTAAATATTGGAATTATTATATCCAAAACATATGGCTTCATTTGTATATTCAACGTGAACAATTCTTGTGCTTGTCAATTTTTCAATTCATCCCGACTTATATTGAACATACAAATATCCCGCCACTTGGCGCAATATTAATGTTCGCCAAATGTCGCTTTTGTTTTAATCTAATTGAACTTATTTACTTAATTATATATAAGAATTCATCGAGAATTTTTTTCTTTATAAAATTGTGATAATTATATTATAAAATTTTTGTTTTTCCTTAATAAATTCATGGCATTTAATTAAACGTTTCCAACAAAAAAAAAAAAAAAAAAAAGAGTTATTTTCATAAAAGAGAAGCATGTCTTTTATTTTTCAATTCATTTTAAGTTTTTTGCCAAAATAAATATTTTACTCATCTGTTGAACATTAAACCTGCTGTTCTCTATATACGTACAATATAAAAAAAAAAAAGTGTTTGGTTCTTTTAGCATTTTTTTTATCAGCATTTTCTTATATCACACTTATTTTTTTTAAACCACAAACCCCATCTCATCCTCTTATATTTTCAATTCTTGAGCCATATTTCGTTTTATCTATATATATGTATATATGAAAACATATAATTTTTATTCATACATATGTACTTGTACAATTTAATCAAATTAAAAACCAAAAAATAAAAAGAAAAAATCAATTACTTCGGAGAAAAAAAAGAATATAGAACATAAGTGAAAATATTTATTTATATATGAATATTGTGTGGTCAAATATAATAGATAGGTATACTCAACCAATTTTTCTCTATGTATATGCACTATATACGTATTCATGCTCACACAGGAGTAATATCGACATCCTGACCATATGATCATCATAAACTTGACCATCTGAACTATATTTTCTTTTTTTTTCTTTTATAATTTTTTCTCAGTGTAGCTCTGTTTTTGAGTTTTTTTCTTCACAACTTATATTATTATTATTTTTTTTATTATCATTATTATTATATTTTTTTTTTCATAGAATTATTTTAACTTATATATTCCATTCATATGGTGTACATAGTAAAGCCCATCAGCACAAATGTTCGGTTTACCACATTCAACAAAAGAATATATAGGTGCTTATAATATATAGGTAAGAAATTATATATATATATTACATTTTATGTATGTAAATGCACGCGTTTTAATGAAAATTGTAAAAAAACAAAGAAATTTTATGGAACTTTACTATAAATTTCATATAATAATAATCAAAATCACCTTTATTGAGAATAAATTCATATTGGGGAGAGAAAACAATGTCCATGATCAAATAGACAAAAAGAGAATGTGGAAGAGAGGTAAAAAAATTTCTTTATTTTTTTGGTAGTCTGTGCAAAATATAAACACATGTAGTGGGTGAATGGCACTGCAAAATTCTTATAGTACTTACAACTTTATTATTTTAAGTAGAAAAGTTTGTATGTAAATGAGATGAATGGATTGAAATATAAATATCCGAAAGATGTAAAATTAAAACAGAAAAAAAGAGAACAAAACCGTTTGAAAACGAAAATTGTACCATCTCCGAAATTATAATATTTTGTGAATTGTGAACACATTCATTGACTTAACTAAAATAGAGATGGCAGAAAGTACGGGATGAATATGAAACTTAAAATAAAAATATCAAATTAAATTTAGTTTAACAAATGCATGGAAAATTAGTAATATACATAAAGTAGGTGCTACTAATATAAAATTCCCGAAAATAATGCTAAAATTAAAATTTATACATATTATTTATTTCGGACATGATATTCGGACATGAATTCGAAAATTTTGTGAGTTCCATCATCACAAATCGCAAATATGAGTACAAATGAGAGAGCAAAGAGAAATTAACTAAAGAATAATAAGCAGTGTTGCCAAATCGTGAGAAATTTCCCATTTTAGGGAAATTTTAAATCCTTGAAGGGAAAAAGGCCAAAAGATCATAGGAAATTTCCTTAAAAACTTCCCATGAACATTTTATTTTTTATTTCATTTTAATTTTTTTTTTATTTTTGACCAAATGCATTTTATACTTGATAAATAATAAAAAACCCATTTATTTATTTTGAAGCTCTTTAACTAATATAGTATTAATTACATATATAAAAATTTAAAAGTAGCTGTTAAAGTTATCATTTTTAAGTTATGCAATTAAAAAAAATGATCAAATACGCATTTTGTTAAAGTACAATGCCAGATTTATGGGAAAAAATAATAAAATTTCTTAAAGGGAAATTATATTGGAAAAAATAGGATTTTGAAAAGGAAAAAATGGGAATTTTTGAACTAAAGGTGGAAAAATGAACAAAAAAGAGCTGGCAACACTGATAACAATAGTCAACAACTTAATTTTGTTTACTTTGATTTCGGGAAACGAACAAATGTGAGATTGAGAGGAAAACTTAATACCTACACATGGGAGTGGAAAAGATTTCTTTCATATTACAATTCCTTAATTTTAGTGTATGTATGAATATTGCACAGCTCTCTCAATCATAGGGGATACACACCATTAAATATTGAAATTCTTTTCCTCCCCTACAATTTTTTCAGATCCAATTTATTGACCTTCTTTTACTTAAGTTGGACATATTCGGTAATTTAATCTAGTCGAAAGTAATTTAAAATTTCCCTCCATCCCTAGAAGTTATTTGATATTTTTACAGTAAAAACCAAACATTTGTACTTAAATACAGTTAAATTTTGTATTATAAAAAATAAAAAAGTGTTTCATGTATGGGTTTTCAAGTTTTTTTTTCTCACCGCAATACAAAAAGAAAATGAAATAAAATTCGAAAAAGGAACGCATTTAAAACCGAAAAAATTTTTTTTAACAACAAAACCGAAGAAAAAAAATGTCGTTATTTTGCAATTTGATGATGCGGTGTGGTGGCCAGAATGACTATAATGTGATAACGTTGACCATCTGTACAAGTTTTTTATAATATTTTTGTTTTTGTTTTCACCTTTTTTAACTCGTTTTTTTTTCAAATAATTTTTTTTGCATATATTTTGTAACTATATACTATACATAATGCTTGTATTTTGTTGAAATAATTTTTGTATATGTGCATATTACGTTACTCAAAATTATTCATCTCATTTCATCACATCACATCAGGTAACAGATTCATAGGTTGGTTACCTTTTAGGATCATTATTATTTGTTTTTTTGTTCATTTTCTTTTTTAATTTAAAAGGATGTACAAAAACAACATTGAACAAGGAAAAGAAAAAAGGAAAACTAAAGAACAAAAAATCTGATTAATTCCAAGTCAAAGGTATCCAACAGATTTTATACCTTATGGCTCTGATCTATGTATCATTGTTGCCCCTCTGTGCAAGCAGCCAGCAACATAATCATAAAATTTCAATTCAATTGTTGTGAACATTCTTTTTCTTTTATTTCCAATTCTGTTTTTATTCTTCTTTTGTTTCTTTCTTTTTTTGGTTTTTAGCTATGGTTGGTTTCATTTAAATTCAAACAAGAAAAATGAAGAACAAAAAAGGATACCAAGGATTCATCTGTTTAAATAATTCTAGATTTTTTTGGTATTTCTTATAAATAAAATTTACGACACAGGAAATCTGGAACAAAGTGCTTAAAATAAAAAGACAATAACAAAAACAGCACATTCACAATTATACTAACAAAAAAGCCATGTTCCAAAGATCGGGGGAAAAAAAATAAGGAAAATTTGGAAGAGGAAAAAAAAAATTACAGCGGAAAAATAGAATAGAATTTCTTTTTTTGCTTTTTTTTTTTGTATAATTTATTTCAGTTTTTTTATTTTTGCAATTGTATTAGAAACACCTTTCATATATGTATAAGTCCTGGGTTTGTATACTAAAAAAGAAAAAGAGTGAAATTTTAGTTGCGTATAATTTCAATAAAGGAAATTTCAAACATTTCGTAAGGATCTTAATGAGTTGAAATAGTTTTTAGAAAACTCAAATTTGTGGTCCCATTTTGAAACAAGAAAAGAAAAGAAAGAAAACAAAAGTGAAAGTTTATCAGTATTCTACTAAAATAGCAACTGGCCGCGGTTCGCAAATTTGTTCTTATACCGAATGGTGTTATAATCGAATATGATCAAATTATATAGTCGAATTTATAATTGTCATACGCATTCGCATAGATTCATTCAATTTCAAAACAAAATAAAAGCAGAAATAAATGCTTATATGAAGAAGCATTCTGGTTGCGTGGATCTCTTAACTGAATTTAACGTGATCAAATAAACTGTCGTTGCGATTTCCATTGGCAGAAAAAATCCTGATGCCCTTTTAGGTAAATCGGAGATACTTGTCCACAGAACGGTATAGACATCCATAAATCCACAATCCTATAAGAAACTCAAATTTGTTAATTGGTTTTAACATTCTTTTGAAACTTGGTTTAAGCGCATAATAGATCTGCTCTTCTTTTAACACTTTGCATTAATAGTACATATACGCGGTACAATCTAATGAATTCATAATTTTATGAATTCATTAGATTGTACCGCGTTAATTACCGCGTTAAGTACCGCGTCAACTATACAATCTAATGAATTCATAATTTTATGAATTCATTAGATTGTATAGTTGAAATGTAGCTCATACTTCAAAGTTGCTTATTAATATAGTTTTTTGAGAACTAATCTGTTTAACAATTTCATCATTACTCTGAACAATGGTTAATGCAATCTATTGTTCACTAAAGTACTTACATTACTTTAAAATACCGGCAAAAAATGAATTAGTTTCTTTAAATCTGTGTTTATTGTGTATATGTTTGATTTGTTTGCAATTTAAATTAAACTTGGACATTTAAGACCCTAAGTTGTTCCAATTTCCGATATTAAACGTAAAAGTGCATTCAAAATTTATAAATTCAAATTTTCGTATATTTCCACCCGCTTTCAAAAGTCTTATATGGTAGGTAAAAAAAAATTTTGTTTGAAATATTTTGGAATTCAACTCAAAGAAAAAACGAAGCCTCGGATAATAAATATGATGAAAATACTGGTACTGACTCGGAACGCCTAAAGGTTAAAAGAATAAAAAGAAAACGACTTAGAAAAAATAAAATTATGAGAATCGGTTGCTGGAATACAACCTCATTTTCTAACAAAGACCAAGAAATACTCATTGAAATGAACAGACACAAACTGGATATCTGTGGATTATCGGAGACAAAAATTAAAGGAAGTGGAAGTTCGAAATACGGTAATTACATTCTAATATATAGCGGCAAGAAAAAAAATGAACGAGCGAAGTCAGGTGTTGGTCTTTTACTTCACGAAAAATACGAAAATAACATAGAAGAACCTAATTATATAAATGATCGATTGCTGCAAGTTAAAATAAAGATAAAACCTCACATCACAACACATTTGATTAGTGTCTATGCTCCAGATAGTACAAAACCCCAACTAGAAAAAGACGAATTTTATGATGAGCTTCAAAAGGCGCTTGATAATATTTCACCTAATGATGAAGTAATTATACTTGGCGATTTGAATGCTCGAGTCGGAAATGAGGCTATTGACGGAATAAAAAGTCGATTTAATGAAGATACGATCAACGGAAGTGGAGAACAACTTATCCATTTCTGCGCACATAACGAACTCCGCATTAATAACACCTTTTTCGACCATAAGATGCAACATAAGTACACTTTCGAAAATTCTAGAGGATTTAAATCGGTAATAGACTACATAATCACAAATAGAAATGTGCACCCATCGAAAATATTGGATGTGAGAGTATTATCTTCAGCAAATGTAGGAACGGAACATAGTTTGGTTTTAATGAAGTTTCGTGAAAATCCTATATTAAAAGTAAACGTGAGCCAACAGGCAAAAGAAAAATTTAACATCGAATCCTTCTCCAATGCCTCAACACGGAGTCTATATGAAGCAAGACTTAACACAAAAATCCTTAACTGTCAAATTTCCGAAGAGGACAGTGTAGAGTCTGCGTGGAGGAAATTAAAATCCAACATAATAGAAGCTGCCACAGAAGCCATTGGAAAACGTAAGATGAATCCAGGTACTAAAAAGAAAAATTCAAAGCCTTGGTTCTGTGACGATGTTAAAATATTAGCGGCAGAAAAACAAGCGTCTTACTTGAAATATAGATGTCACCAGATCACATACAATCAATACAGAACTACACGAAACAGAATAAATATCGCAATATCAAACATAAAGAAAGAGTTTTGGGAACGGTTTTCTGCTGATATGGAACATGATCTATATGGTGCGCAGAAAAAGGTGTGGAATATGTTACGAAACCGAAAAAAACCTATTAACGAATACTTGACCTCTAGCAATATATCAATCCCAGAATGGGAGCAATATTTCAAAAACCTATACAATCACCAGGAACTCCCAAGCATGAATCTCAGAATGACCGAAACCTCACAGAATGAAACACCATTCACAGTTTCAACAAATATGGTGGCGACTAATATCGCTAAACTAAAAAACAGGAAATCGCCAGGTCTCGATGAGATTTACAATGAGATGATAAAATATGGAGGATCGAATCTTTGCAGCGAAGTTACAAACCTATTCAACAAAATTCTGGAAAATCGTCAAGTGCCACAAGAATGGAAAGAGAGCCTAACGATTCCAATTTTCAAAAAGGGAAGTAGACAAGTACCAGAGAATTATAGGGGAATAACTTTATTGAGTAGCATATCCAAATTATTCACTAAGATCCTTGCAACCGAAGTATCCTCCACTGGTATAAGCGAGGAACAACAAGGCTTTAGATCAAATAGATCCACAACAGACGCTATTTTCATATTGAGACAAATATCAGAAAAAGCAATCGAATACAACTCGCCTGCCTTCATGTGCTTTGTCGATTTAACAAAAGCCTTTGACAGAGTCGAATTGCATGATGTGATCACCCTTTTAAGGAGAAGAGATGTCCACAACAACATAGTGGATGTAATAGAAGAATTAAATAAGAACAACAAAACTTCTATTAAAGTCAATGGCGTCGTTTCATCTCCGGTAACAATAACGAAAGGTATCAGACAGGGTGACAGTCTAAGTCCAATATTGTTCAACATCGTGATGGACGAAATAATTAAGACTGTCAAAAATGCGGGTAGTGGCTACAGAATAGGCGACGATGAAATAAAAATTATATGTTTCGCCGATGACGCAGTGCTTGTTGCTAATGACGAAAACAACTTACAGCGAATGCTTTATGCATTCGAAAAGATAGCAGGAAAATTTAATATGAAAATCTCTGTCGAAAAAACAAAATCAATGACCTTCTCAAAAACTCCACTTCGATGCAAGCTTGCCGTCTATAATAAAAGTGTTGAACAAGTAATGGAGTTCAATTACTTGGGCTCGATAATAACGTCATCCCGTGACCTCAACAAAGAAGTGACAACGCAAGCCAGAAAAGCCGCCTCTATATCCGGGTATCTAAGAGATGTGATATGGAGAAATAGAACAATGAGCATCAACAGCAAGGTCCGCATTTATAAAACATGTGTCAGACCGATATTAACGTATGCGATAGAAACAAGGGCTGATACAAAAAAAACAAGTAGTATAATGAATACAACAGAGATGCATACGCTCAGATCAATAGCAGGATATACCATGTTTGACCATAAAACCAACGAAGAAGTGCGACAAAAATGCGAAATTCAAGGAGTAGAAAAATGGGGACGCAGAAGAAGAAAAGAGTGGAACCAACATGTACGCAGAATGCTCCCAGAAAGCATAGCTTATAAGGTACTCAGTGGCCGACCAAACTCAATGAGGCAACCTGGTAGACCGCCTAAGCGTTGGTACGAATGTTGGACATCTGGATCAACCGACAATCAATAGAAAAAAAAAAAAAATATGTATATATGTGTATATATGTATATATGTTTTTTATTAAATAATTATTATATATAATATATAAGAGGCTAAGTGGTAAAAACAGAACAATGTTCTATAATAAAGAGGAAGAAGAAGAAGAACTAAAATAAAAAATTTTTGGGTAAAAAAAGGAAAAAATACACAAGAGAAAAAAATAAAAATAACAGAAATTTTTTTTAATCTCTTCTTCATTTTTTATGGTTGAAAATTTTTTTTTTTTCTGAGACGATTTTTTTAAATCACGCAAGATGGTTAAATAAAAATTTTATTTCTGACAACTATGAGTTATCTATGAGCTGGCTGATTGGTTTAGGATTATTTATTTTTTATTTTCATTGCTTAAATCACGCATTAATACGTGACTAATGATAGAATTGATGTATCATACGTTGCCGTGAATTTTTTTTTTAAACTTCGACATTTCAAAAATTTGATGTATTACCCAAAGAGCCATAAATGAGCTACGCATATTCTGATATAGTCATTAAAGAACAGAACTTGAAGTTTAGTTTTAATTCAAACCGGAATGTTTTGCTGATCTGAAGAAGAACATATAAGAAGCCCAGAAGTCAAATTTAAAACTTCCCGAAAACTTGCGAGCCGAATTCATTCTAACCGAAAAATTACGAGTGGAATAAAACTAAGTCCATTTTGGTTTTGTGCTAGGTAGTAAGTTCAAATTTTTTTGATTTGAAACATACAAACATTTCTTTGTTACTTCAATTCTGTCTAGATCTATGGTAAAAAACTAGAACGAAATTTTATATTATTGCACTTTTTTCAAAAATGGAATTAAAATTATCGAAAAGTGATCAAATGTGTTGAATAAAAACAAAAATATTTCTTTTAACAATTAGACCTTTCTAAACTATAGTTTCTACGCATTCAGTAACATTTTCCTACAAGATATCGTGTGAATACGTCAAAATCAAACCTATACTCGTATTCTAAACGTTATTACCATATTTCAATACAAACCCGATTTTGAGAATTTTCAAGCGGATGCTAGTGTCGAAAAAATGAAAAAAAAAATAAAATTTTAATACAAAAGGAAAATAAAAATGCATAAATTTTGGGATTTTCATATATGAACTATAAAAAAAAAAATTATAATAATAGGTTTAGGTAAATTCAAAAGTCCCTTTTACATACACACACGCACAAATACATAAATGTGTATGTTTGCTTAAGTATCAAAGTAAATATGCGTATAGTTTGTAAATATGTAGGGATTTTTTTTTTTAGATATCGACAATTGACATTCTGATTTTGTACATACATACCTATAATATATATTTATATACATATTATAGGTATTTGTGCACGTATTGAACTGTTTGTGCAAGGATAAAGCAATTCACATGCATTCGTAAATAGTTATAATAATTTATTTATAAAACTTATATACAAACAAAAAAATTGAATATTGAATTCTTTCTATTATAATTCTATATATTATGTGTACATAGTTTAAAAGATTTTGGTACTTTGGGTATTTTTAAGTATTTACTTTAAAAATATTTTTATTTCAATACAAAAAAAGAAAAACAAAAACAACAATAATTGAGGGAAAATGCATCACACCGGATCCTTATAAGAATGAAATAAATATTTGATTTTCAATTTTTTCTCTGTACAAATGAGATTTATTGAATAGATTTAAAATTTGTTAGAAATTAAAAAATTGTGTATATAAAATATGAATATTTACACAAGTCCATACAAATGTACATGTATAAATATGAAGATATTTTACATATGACGACAAATAATTGTAAATTAATTCTATTGACAGTTTGGTACTGATTAATTGCTAAAAATGATAACAAAACAATTCGAATTAATCAAAAATTAGTCATATAAAGAAACACAATGGAAGTTACTCATATAATATACCCTATTTATTGAGGTCTTATACGATGCACTATTTTAATGCAATATTATTTATGAATATTTTTAAAATCTAATACCTTTATTCTTATATTGGTTTTGAATTCTAATCTAATTCAATAGCTTTGTAATAAAATTAAAATTAAGAAGCAATTATATTGAACTCATTACGAAGAAAGTTCTTCTTTAATTTAATTTCTTACTTCAATTTTATGTTCCAATAAAGCATATAGATAACGAATTAAACTGATAACATTAAATAGGATGTTGAATGGGCCAAGTCGCCTCAGAAAATGCCTTGAGAAAAATTCTTTTCGGGCTCAAAATTATTTTTTAACAAAGGCTATGTTTACCTTAAATGCAGGAGTTTCTGAATGTATCAAAACTGATACAAAAAATGGTTTCATATTTTATTATAAATTTAATTTAGCAATCGAACAACTTTATGCTGCAGTCAAATAACTCAAATTGAATGGGATTTATTTTCAGAATTGTAGAACAAATATGCAATCAATGTACTGCTTACTTTGTATTGCCGATATCATTGATTTGTTTTTTTTTTAAAAACATTTTTAATATTTTAAAAATGGTTTTGTATACAAGTTGTTACCAAAAAAAAGAAATCGATTACTTAAGGTTCGATAATTTTAATCTTTTTGGTATTTGTATTCATTTTTAAATTTTTTTTTCTCTTCTTGTGACTTAATTTTCATTTTACCTACTAAAAATATAAGCATAAAATATTTAAAATGTGTAGGGCGGTGTTCGGAAGATAATCCATTCATCTATAGCTACAATATACCGAATATACCTATAAATAATAATGTTGTCGTCTCTTGTCTTTTCATTATTCTTATTATTCTTTTTGTTTTTTATTTTCTTTTCATATTATTTTTTTTTTTAATCATTCTTTTCAAGATATTTAAATTAAAATGTCAAACACGAAAATCATAAGGATTAAGAATATTGTCAAGGTACTATTTTGTATTTTGGTATAAATTTGTGTGTGTGTATATGCATTTGTGATATTGTATAGGATATATTAGAATTTTACTTATGCATATATAGATTTTGAGGAGTATATCATGTATACTTTTATAAGTTTTCTATTCAAAATCAATTTTGAATTGAATATACGGACAATGTATAAGTAAATTTTCAAGTCTTTTAATTTTCGTTTTTATAACTAAAAAGAAAATTTTTTTGGTTTTTAAAGAACATAATGTTGAAAAGGCGGAGATGAGGTATCGAAATTTTAATTATTATATTATTTAAAATGTCAAATTCATACAATAAAACAAATCAATTAAATATGATAAAAAATATATATATAAAAATATTGTTATATTTCTCCTAAATAAAATTTAAAAGTTTTTCAAGTTGATATTCCAAATTTTAATAATGATGTTCTTGAAAGTTGTAAAAGTGTGTTCGATTTGATTTTTTGTTTTTTCTTGAATACAACGAAAATTCTTATAATCTTTGTGGTGAGATTTTTGCTCTTTGGACGGTTTTCTTGCCTGCGTTTCTTATAAAAAAAAACATGTGAAAACGGGTAGATGTAGACAGTTCAAATTTAACATAAGGTAAGATAAGAGAAAACACAGGTTAATGGGCAGGTAACCAAGCGATACGTTCTGACCTTCACATTAGCAAATTACGTTTTATACATATTGAAAAAGCTATTGAATTATTGTTCGGGGCGACAATAGGTGGATAAATTGGATTTGTAAAATGCTTATTTTTTACGTCTTGTTTTGGCTTTAAAAAATGAAAAATCTAATTCGATTTCAAGCAAATTTATTGTTATACTGTTATACTGTTTGCCCTATTTAATTTTGGAATTAACATATTCAACGTCCCGGTTCTGGTTACTGCTTTACAACACAGGTAAAAAATTTTGATAAATATTCCGAAAACAATTAAAAATTCAGTTTCAATTCATATAATTTTTCTATTCTAAATCAAAAAATTTGATATTGTCCTCCATTACGAAAGTAAGAACCTTGAAATTATTTTTTTTTTTTGTTAATTTCCATACTAGTTTTTCATGTTGCCAATTATTATTTAATTTGATTAATCATTTATATAAATTTGTTTATCTTTTAACACAATTTCTCTTTAAAAATTAAGCAACCAAAAACAAAAAGAACCTTTAAAAAATTCCCAAATAATTTGTAGAAACAAACAACAACAAAAATTAATTATTATTTTTGTCACACTACACTAATTTTTTTTTTCTGTATTATTAAATTAATTTTTTTCTTTATTTTTATATACTTTAATAGAAATTAACTAATTGTAATTATTTTTCAACAAAATTAAATCACAAATCACATTCACATAACACAATTACGAATACACAATAAAAAAAAAAGAAATGGTTTAGATGAAATGGAATACAAAAAAAAAAAAAAAACAAAAGGAGAAAAAGGCCACTTTAACAACCTGAAAATACCGAAAAAAAATTAACTATAAAAATTAAAACACACCAACAAAATAACAGAAATAAAAATATTACAGACCTAAATTAAGATAAGAATCTTCAAATTAACAAAATAACTAGGTATTTATGTACAAATTAAAATATAATTAAAAATAATTATCATATTCGTAAATTGTAACTATCATTTTGTATATGAAAACAACAATAACAGCAGCAACACACCGAACAAATAAAACACCGAACACACAAAAAAAAGTAATTGTTCTATTAAGAAAAAAAAATTAGCAAAACAAACACAGAAAAAAATAAATAGTTAAATAGAGTGAAAAAATAATAATAAAATACAAAAAAAAAAAAAAAACCGAATTGTATAAAGAAAGTGAAAAGGATAAGGAAGAAAATAATAAAAATAAAAATTACGCTATTAAAAAGGGGTTAATGGTTTTTTATTTTTACCTTTTGAATACTAAAAATTTGATATTGTCGTCTCCAATACAAAGATCTCGAACTTTGAAATACACATTCATACTTCTAATTTTTTTTATTTGTACTTACTGAATAAATATGTGAATTGAGTACAGTTTTATTTCTAATATTAAATTGAGAGTTTTTCATTCTGCCATTTCAATATTTATTAAAATTAAAAGTAGTTTTGAAAACACATAATGCAAGCTAATACAACTTATGCAGTAACGCAACTTAATACATTTTTCTCAAACTAATTATTTGATATCGAACAAAATATATTCTTTCATACCATTCCAAAGAACAAGGAATATTGCAATATAATTTTTTTAACCTTGCGTACAACATCGAAGAAAATTTTAATCGACGAATTTTGATTTTCGAAATTATTTAGTAAGTAAAATTGTCTCAACGTTTGAATTATTCATATTCATATAAGGTTCAGGCGAACATGCAATTTTTAGTTTTGAATTTATTGAAATTATAAATTGCAAACAATTTATTAAAAATTACAAACTGTTCAATTGATTATTTGCATGCGATCATACCGTTGCAAGTGTGCGCGTGTACAATGCAAATATAAGCAATCCAACAGTTGTTAAACTAAAAATTCCATGTGTGGCTGAACCCTTAAAACTCTAAGAGAAAAGAATAATTTCGCCGATGTACCCCTTACTTGTAAAAGTTGATTACATTATTTGTTGTCGAACAAGAATAGAAAAACGTTTTCCATCTGAAAGTGAACATTTTTGAAAAACCTGTTATTATATTTGTAATACGCGGCAGCAGTAGATTTTCTGCCCTAAATTTTACATTGCAATATTGTAGGGTTGATTACATTGTTGATGAGTAAAATTTTTTTTTTCCACAAAATTGTTGGATCGTTACAAATATGAATTGGATAGTTCAGGGAATATTAATGTTTAGTACTAAAACGTTCTATGTACCTTATGAAAAGTCGAGTGAATCAATCTTGAAATTCATGACAATAAGTGCAGTCAAGTTACACACCGCCGCATTTCTTAATGTTCCATTTTGAATTTTGACCTGTGTTGATAATATTAAATCAGGAATACGACATCTCATGCGCAAAAAAAAATGTTTTGTTCGAATACAATAAAATTTTTCTGTTAACTAAAAAGCCGTTATTCCGAAAATAGCATAGTGATTATACTACGAGTATATATAGTACATTACGAGTATCTTTTCAGAGTTAAGGTTTCTTCGAGTACTTACTGTTCTCTCTTAATATGCATTCCATCTTAAGCAGTTAAACAAAAATTGCATTCATCACCTTATTAAGCTCAGCACTCAGATAAAATATTTATGAATTTTGTTTTCTATTTCAAATGTCATTGTCCATAAATCCATTAATATTGTAGTAAAGCAAGTGCTTATAAGAAAAAACCTATTACCAAATTGCTGCGCATTAAATTTGATTTTTTGTCTTCAATGATCACTTGTTTTTTTATTGATTTCGAAGATTATGTTTTTGTTTTTCATTCAAAAAATCATATAAGAAAATTTTTTTTAAGAATTTGTTAAATCGATCCACAAATTTTGAGTTTTTTTTCTTCTTGATTCATGCGATGATTATGAATTTTTTTGATTTATTCGTAATTTTTGCTTTTTAATACTTTTTTGTTTTCTTAAAATGAGTTATGAATTATGACTTGCAAGATATTTGAGGTTTTTTGTTTTACTCCTCTGATTTAACTAGTTTATTATGGTGGTAACGACGGTACCTTCATAAATTTGTTTTTCATTTTTTTTTTCCAAGTTTTTTAGAAGAAGAAAAAAATAAGTATATAGTAATTCCGTTTTTTTATTAAGTCGATAGGGTTTATTATTACACAATTTTCGATAGTTACTCGTCCCAAATATTTTTTGAAAGAAAGATTATATTTGATGGCTGCTACCGTTTTAAGGTGATAATTATTGCCTTTATACATAATTAATGTTGAAAATTATCAATTACTTTATTAGCATTGTAATAATAAAAAAATTCATCTTGTAAGCCAAGCTAATTTTTTAGCAATCCGTCAATAGATTTTGGAAAAGCATTCTAATGCCTTTGTGTTTTTAGATAGTGTATGGAAATTATAATTGTTGTTTTTGGTTTTATTGAAATTAATCTTACATAAGATCCGATTAGAAAATTATAACAAAAAATTTAAAAGAAAATATGAAAGTCATTGTTTCAATTTTATTTTCCTTCGTTTTTTCTTTTGAACTTGAAATTGTAATTTTTATTAATTTAATGGTTTGAGTCGTCATGTATGCGCGTATAAATTTAATATATTATTAAACAATTTTTCAAATATTTCAAATATTTTTAGGTCTAGGTAAATGAATAAATTAAATTTATAAATATTTTACCCGAAATTTTTTAGGGCAGACTTTTTCAATTTTTGAAATTGTAAGAAAAATTTATAATAAAATATTTTTTTTTGTGTTACTCGCACAACGGCTGTTTATATGGTGGTGCGGGGGGAATCTTTGCAAAAAGTTTGTCAACCTAAGATCTTTATAATATCGAAAAATCACGTAAGATATTGATATAGCAATGACAGCAATAGAAATGGACGCAAATGGAATTAGAATAGGTGCTCCCATTATGATCGAAGCAAAAGTAAACATTCTGTGGATAATACCATTATAAGAAGATAAGAAATGGCTATTTATTTTAAAACACTGTCCAGCACAGGCAATGAGTTTTGTCATCTTTACCAAAATTGATTTAAAGAGAACACCTTCGGAATCTCAGAGTTGTTGTAGCTAATTTGAATTAAATCGGTTGCCATTCGGAAATATCAGAAATGTTAATTTTTCTAAATTTGTTTAAAACATGAAAGTGTTTGAATGAAATTGGTCGAAAACAAATGGGATATTGCTTCCCTAGAATATAAAGATTTCACCCTAAATATATTTTAAATCTAAAATATTTAAATCAACTTTAGTTTATTATTAAAGTATGTAAAAATTTAAGTATTTATTCTGCATCAATTATAATTATATTATGTAAAAAGCAGCAAAAAAAAGTTGAAACACAATATGTGCGCGTTATTTATATAAGCGTTATGTATGTACATATACATATAAAAAATGTATATAAATATTTTTTTAATTGTAGTCAAACACTATAATTTAATATTATTTATTGTTTTAGTGTTCTATGATTTGCATGCAATTAAGTTTAAAATAATTGCAATTAACAATTGAATAAATTCAGCTAATTGACAAAAAAAAAAAATAATATTGTGTGTAATAGTATGGATGCGTTTTTATTTTAATTTATTTTAAATTTTTATTTGATTTTTTTGCTCTTCTATTATTCTATATGCATTTTTTTTTTAATTTAGCATAATAATTGCATATTTTTATAAAAGAGTTAGAGTTATTTTTAGTCTGTTTCAAAAGTTATAGTTTAAAGCTTTCCCTCTGCTTTTTCTAATTATATTTTGTGTATGTATGTACATATACATACATAGAATTCTGAAAGTAATAATAATTATTGTCGTTGCAATTAAATTATTTAAAAATATGCATGTATAATAAAAAATAAAAATTTTTTAAAATAAATAAATTTATATAATAATGTATAACATATAATGCTTATATAACATAATATACTACATAATGTTATATAATTATATTCATCAAAAAAATATAGTAGAACTTCTGTAATTCGAACAATTGTGAAAAAAGTGTAAAAAAAATATGTAAGTTCGAAACAGAGAAATTTCGAATAATACGAAACATTAAAATTAAGGATCTATCTAAGAATATTCAGTACGTAAGAATCTAATGGCATTGATAGGCAAAATCCAAGGAAAAAATATTTACTTGGATAGTATAAAAAGATTGGGACCCGAAATTTGAACATAACTTTGGTATAAAATAAAAATGTAAAGTTCGAGACTGTGCTTCTAAGTGCAATAAGAAAAATTTTGGAGAATAAGCGTGATTTAAATATTAATTAGAGTTGAAAATCTCTGTCTCAAAGTAATTGAGCTAAAAATAGGAACTGATGTTATTTTTGCAATACTGAGTTTTGTGTTATTATTTAATCAATAGTCAGTAAACAGAAAATATTAATGGTGAAATGAGCATATATGCTAAAGCAACAAATTCTTCAAAATTCGTTTTTTTTTGCATCAATACTTTCGAACAGCCCTCTTTCGGTATTATAGGTTTCAGTGACGTATGTGGATTAGTTTCCGAAATTGATGTAGTAAAAATAGGTTAAGTACAAGATCGAAGTAGTAGAAAAAGGTTCAGTGCTTTCTTAGAATGTTTATATTACAAAAACTGGAGTAGTGATGATATTAATCAGTTTATGCTAAGTGTTCGGTCTTTTGTGCAAAAATTTAAATTTTATTTAAAAAAACTTATTTGAAATCAAAAACATTAGCGTTATTCTAAACATTGAAATTAGCGTTATTCTACTTAACTATTCACACCTTTCACAAATTTGCAAACTTTCATAACACTAGCCTGTCTCTGGGTTTCACCATCGATATTCATGTAGAACAAATTTAATAAGTTGTGTTCAATGAAAATCTCATTCAGTTACGAATTAGTACTTATGTTAAAAACTTATTCATGTTACTATCGGATGTTGAATAGTCTCTAGAGTTTGAGATCATCAATTGCAATTCAAAGATCGCACATTTAATTTAAACTAAAAAACTCCTACAACAGTTTATAAATATTAAGCATTTACTGTATTCAAAATCAAAGTAAATATACAGAATTTCAAAAAAATGAAAAAAATAAAATAATAAGAAAATAATCATAAAAATGATGATGCTTTTAATTAAAATTTAATTTTATTTTTAAATTTTAAATTTTTATTCAGTTTTTTTTTTTTGTTGTTTTTTTCTTATATTATTTTTTTCCTATCTCTATATCGTTATGTAATTTATATAACATATTCACTCATTTTAATAACAATGCCTAAGGACACGCATAACAACAATATTTAAAATTTTTAAACACTTTCTATATTATACGTACTTTTTAAATTCACATAGAACATTATAGAGATAACGAATCTGGTATTCGTGTAATAATGTGTGCACTTCCTTTCACAATAAATACAAAAAAAATCTGATGTGGTCAGCACATAACCGACCGCATTGTGTATTGTCTAGTTAAATGAAAGTGTTACAGAATATTATAAAAATGTCTGTTAAATACTTCTTTCAAATTTTTAGGACATTAGTAAGCTTATAGTTAACATACTTAGAAAAATGTAAATTTGGCTCTTAGTAGAGTTTCGCTTTGTGCTACCCGAATTCCCTGAAATGCTCGCCAGTTAGTTTCGGCAACAACCAGAACTCAAATATCAAATTTCAAGAAATTCCATCAATTTGTTCTGTAGATATGGTGAAAAATGTAAAATCGGCCCGCAAATCAGTTCTCGAGCCCTGATCTTTCCAAAAAAGTTATATGTTCATTGCTTTAATATGAGGAGTTCATATATTAAATTTCAATGAAATCGGTTGATTATTTCTCTTTATATACACAAAAGTGTATGTTTGGCCCGTAGTAAACGTCCAGTTGCCGATGCCTGATCTTTCGAAAAAATTTACATGTTCATTGTTTTAATACGGGGAATTTATATATTAAATTTCAATGAAATCGGTTGATTATTTCTCTTTATATACACAAAAATGTATATTTGGCCCGTAGTAAACGCCCAGTTGCTGATGCCTGATTTCTTCCAAAAGTTAGGAATTTTTGCGTATGATCGAGCAAAGCTTATATATGAAATTTTAAGTAAATCGGTTGAATACTTTCTGCAAAATGGTGAAAAATGTAAAATCGGCCCGCAAATCCGTTTTCGAGCCCTGATCTTTCCAAAAAATTTGTATGTTCATTGTTTTAATACGAGGAGTTCATATATTAAATTTCAATGAAATCGGTTGATTATTTCTCTTTATATACACAAAAATGTGTATTTGGCCCGTAGTAAACGTTTAGTTGCCGATGCCAGATTTCTTCCAAAACATACGAATTTTTGCGGATAGTCGACCTGATCTTATATATAAAATTTCAAGTAAATCGGTTGAATACTTTCTTCAAAATGTTCCAAAATGTAAAACAGGCCCGCTAAAAAGTGCAGTTCCCGAGGCCTGATATATACCAAAAGTTGATCGATCCGTGCCATGGTGGAAACAAACTTACATATAAAATTTCATCAAAATCGGTTCAGCCGAACTTGAGATACACGCGTGCACACACAGACCGACAGACGGACAGACCGACAGACCGACAGACCGACAGACCGACAGGTTGCTAAAAATAGTTTATTTACACTTCCCTACTATGGAGAAGTACGTTCCCACCGAAAACTCGATATGCAAAATTTGTTGCCATCACATAACCTACCTATTGTTTACACAATACGGTCGGTAATTAATGGTTACCATTCAAGTACAAATTTTTTGTACCTGTACCTACACAATAAATTGTGCATAGTGCTGTTCAAAATTTTGAATTTTTTGATTTTAATAAAATAATATGGGTACTATCTGCTTTTCAAGAGCATTTTCAAATTTATTCAGATTTCCCAAATTATGAATTAAAAATATCTACTCAAGAGAAGTTACTCAAGAGATATAAAGAAAACAATTCAATAACACGAATTAAGTAGTTTTCTCTTTCTCAATAACGATTTCATATTTGGAACCTGGTAGAAGTTTTGTCCTGGCAGAAGAGAATTGTCCTTAAAAGCATGATGCGCATACATAATAAATATGCTTTTATAGTCCCAGCAATGTTTATATTTAGACCTACAAACTCGAATATCTTGTTTCAATTGTTTGTACGGCATGTTCGAGTTCAAATTTAGGTTGGGATTGGTTTTTTTCTTTTTTCATACTCAAGAGTATAAGACTGTTGCATGACATCATTTATGTTTCTTTAGCTTCAGTTTCGGTAGTCTTTGGGAGTAAAATAGGCGGGTGAATAACTTACCATGAAAGAAAGTTATCAATATGTTTAGATAACAATTAATTTATTGGTAATTACGGGCATATGGTATAATGATTTTACTATTAATGTTTTATTTTATATTATGGCCAGGGTTTGAATCAGAGAGGAAAGGTCTCTGGGTTCAAGTTTCAGTGCCATAACTACTAAGGTGAGAAATTCGTTTGTGTTGCATAAATTTTCCATTTGAAGTAAATTTTTTGGAATTTATGAAATTTATTGTAATGCAATACCGTTGTGTTCCTCATTGTTCTTGACAAGTCAATGGTCTATTTAATTTAAATACTTCCTTCTATAAACATTTTATTGGTACTCATATACAGTACATATCTAATCATTAATTATTCAGCAAAAAAATTGAAAAAAAAAAAATACTCATTAAACGTGTAGGATTTTGTTGATTTTTTTCCTATATTTTCTATAATATTTTTTTTAATTTTATTTAAAAAAATATTTAGAAATAATTTAAAAAATTTTTTTGATAATAACTTTCGAAAACGCAGTGATAATTTACAAATATGATTTTTCTTTTTTTGGATTTTTTTTTTCAGTAAAAACTTTAAATTGTAAAACTTTAAAAAAGTTGAATTTCTTTATCTATGAATTTTTCTAAATTAAATGAGTACCTACACCATAAACGTTCTGTATTCCTTTATTACTGTATTTTACAAGAATATTTGGGAGAAGAGAAGAGCTACACTATATAAATGGCACAGACACACTATAGAAATGTGTAGAATTACGATTTTTGGGGGAAAACGAAGAATAAAAACAACAAAAGAAAACAAAACTGTTCTTAAACGTCACATTTTTATTTTACGTTAATAAATCATATGATTTACTTGCATTGCAATTGGGATGACTTGAAGGAAAACGGTACAAATACATACACATTTATATGTATATATGAGATTTATATATGTACGTATGTATTTATGTGTGTTAAAAATTATTTCAAATGAAACAATAGAATTTTCAGTGGAAATCTTTCACTTACAAGATTTTTGTTTGTTTTTGGTTTGTTTTGTTCTTTGTTTTTGGAAATTATACAAAAAGAATAACGTTTTCACAAATTATTTTTATTTTTTTTTTTTTTAAAAATTGCAATCAGAATCCTCGTGATTTTTTTAAACAAATTTTTCTAATTTTCTTCTTTTTTTTTTTTGATATTTTTTGTGTTTCACGATTATAAAAATCTTTCTGTAATGAAAAATAGTTTATTCGAATGGAAGAAAGAGATAAAAAATAATGTGCTCTTCAGAATGCAAAAAAAAAACTAATCAGAATCGTATAGATTTACGTAACGTAAGTTGTTCGAAAAATATTTGAAAAAGAATTCTAACATTTTTGCTTACTTTAGATTTTATAAAACAATAATCCGTCGTGAGATGCTGCGAAGTTCCGAAGATTGAAAGTGACACTCTTTTTATTATTCATGTTTGAGATTTTTTGTGAATTTAAGGCCTTCCCCGTCATCTCGACTGCCTTATTAAGAAATTTGTTATTGAACCTCCTAAAATCAATCAAAATAATTTGAACTACACAAATATGTGCATTTAATATGTGTAATTGTTTTCTAAGAACTTCCTTTGGTATTTGGGACCTCACAGGGCTGATTTCTAAAAATTTCTTGGAGTAAAACTTGCAGATTCTTCTAAGATCATAACAACAATACCCTGTATGTTTCACCATATATTTCGAATTTTAGTGGGACAGGTCTGCAGGGCGATTGAAATATTTGCTATAACTATTGAATGGTCCGGATTTTCAATTATTTCTTAAAAACCATCGCAGTATTGTTTTAAACAACATCCCATCCAAAAATTTCATAGTGATCGAATGAGCGCTTAATCAGTAAGGATTGGTCACACACAATTCTGACTTCATTTTTATATAATAATGTACATATAGATATGACCTGAGAATTTAAGAAAACAAAGGTACTGTTAAATTTCAATTTCACAATTATTTTTTGATTAAACTTTGTACATTTTTTTTTTTAAATATTCATACTTACATATATATGTATACACGTTTATGTGGTGCCGTTTAATGAAAATTGTCACTCAAAGAACGAGATGCCAGAGAATAATTTCCATTATAGCTGAAGTTAAAACTGAAGACATGTGACATGAAATAGACGATTTCAATATAGGAAAGATAGAAAAAAAAAGTGCAGCTAACGAAAAAAAAAAACTGATATAGAAGAAATTAAATAATGAACGGACTTTTAACTAGTCTTAGAATGGTTTGTTTTTTTTTTCTAAGTTTTCTTTTCGTGATAGTTGAAAGAATAAGTGTTCATGGTTAAGATTTTCTAATAAAAACAAAAACAAGAAATGAAATTAGAATGAAACATACAAATATTTTGAATGCACAATATTCACGTTCACATGTATGAAATATGCATTTAATGTGTTAAGAAAAAACAAGAAAAACAACAAAGAAAAAAAATAGTGAAATATAAAATTAAAATCGTGAAAAACAAAAAATTCAATTTTGTTCTTTCCGTTTTCTTAATTTTATGTTTTCGGTACAAATTTTGTATATATGTTTGTACTCGTATATAGAAATCAAATTTTTAGATCATGAAATTTTTTAATATTTTGTATAAAAGTTACGCGATATTTTTTAATTGTTTCTTCTGCAACATAATAATACACCTATAATTATATAGATATTTAACTAGAACTTCTTCATCTTCATTGGAAAAAAAAGAAAATTATTTAATCAAATTCTTATATTAATAACATGTTTTTTTTTAGTATATTATAATAACAGTAATATGCATGTGAGATATGCTCCGATGACTTAATAGATTGTATGTATAACAAAAAAAACAAAAATATTCAAGTCAAAAACACTATAACACGAAATGTGTGGCTTGTGCATGCATTCATTTCATTGTTCAAGCTCGATTAATTATTCATAATAAAATTATATACAACTTATTTACTTGAGTGATCTTTATTAAAAAACAAAGTTTTTAAAACCAATGGTTTGTAATGTAGCACTTTTCCTTTCAACAAGTTAAAAACAATCTAGCCATGTACTTCATCATTAAAATTACTTTCAACCATATACGAATATATTTCAAAGATTGCATACCTTTAGGATGTGCATTGTATGCAAAAAAAAATTAAATCAAAATTGAAAGAGGCGTTCAGATAATGCTCAAATTTAAGGCTTAACTACATGTGTTAAGAAAAAAAATTATATTTTTTGATGACGTGGAATTTACCGTTAGCTTTATGCATTTATATAGAAAGGTGCCAAAAAATCGAATTTTACTAATTTTGAAAGGCGATAACTTGAGAGGAGGTGGAGATGGGAAAAAATTTTTTCCAATGAAATAAAATATTTATTAGTGTGTAAAAGCTGCAAAAATTTCGAACTAGTGCAATCAAAATGCTTATGGTTTCGCTACAATAATCACTTAAAAATGGTATTTTTCGGATTTTACGGGATTATAACCTTTAGAGGGAAAGAGGGATAAGTAAAAATTTTCTTTTACGAAAATAAGTTTCTAGTAAAGATTTATGTTCATATGAAATTTCATTTCTTTGTCTTCAGTGGCGGAGAAGTTTTGTAAACAAACACACGGACAAATGGACGGACGGACAGAATAAATTTCCAAAATATTTTGGGAAAAGTGCTAAAAAACAAAAACTGATTAACTACTTTGCAATATGAAATTGGGAAGTATATAAATATGCATATATGAGAGAAAATCTTTTGTAATAAATAAAAAGATATTCAAACACAGACGACTACAAAATTATTATTATTTTGTAATTATGGTCGTATATTAAAAAACAAAAATTAATATTTCAAGACTATATGATTCAGTAAATTAATTATATGCATTGATTGTGTACTACACCTTATTATACCTTTAGGCTTCTGATTTTTCTTAATACATAATTAAATAAATACATTTTATATTCAATTTATATAATTGAATTTTTTCTATATATACATATTATAGCGCCAATAGTTAATAATACAAATTTTAATAAATTTATAATAATATTGGAATAGAATGCATATAATAATTAATTAAAATATTAAATTTATTAATTAAAGGAACACATAAAGTTTAAATAGTTTACATTGTAACAAATATTATACTTGTTGAATGAAAATTTTTAATTTCATTTATTGAATACATTATTTTGGATCCATGTTTGGGCTACAACTTACTTAAAAACATCAATTTAAAGGTATTTTGAGAACAAATTTGAATAAATAGTCGAAATCGGCTTTAACAGTATAATTAACTCTAGAAATTCTGGCTTCTCATAATTCATTTCAAAAGAAATCATCCTGTATAACAAAGCAATAAATATATTTTAATTATAACAAAAATTTTAATGCCGCCAGAAGGCTCGATTTTTTTCCAAAATTAAATTTTTATCACATATAAATTGAATGGTAAATTATTGGTGTTTTTGGTTTTCAGGCAGCCATATTATGAAATCTAATGTCTTACAGAACCATAAACCAGTTTTTTTTAATTTTGAATGTCCTGCAAAAAATTTTCAACTACCAAAATTTTAACGCCACGAATATTGCATAAACGAATGAAAAATTAATACAATAATTTTGAATGACAGTTCCGTTATTAAAATATTTAGTATATTTATAATGAAGCTATTAAGTTTTATGTCGAAAAAATTTCCCTTAATAAATAATTTTGTTCCTGCAATATTATTTTTCTTGAATAATTTCCAATTCAATTTTTGTAAACTTTGGTATACATAAAACCACTGATGTCTTAATTTTATATTTAAATTTTTTGCATATATTATTATATTAAATTATAATGTTATATTCATATATATGTGTACATAATATTGACATTAAAGATATATTATTATAAATTTGAAAATTTTTTTTTAATAATATTTAAAGTGCCACAAATTAACAACTAAATTCTTAAATTTAAAATCATAATTATTATAAGAATTTTATTTTATACACGTTCATTGTCTTGTACTCATACAACAGATGAAAATTTCTTAATAATGTTATTGAACTGAACATCATGTTACTTAATAGTAAAATATTTAATAATAATAACAGTAATAATAATAATAATAAAAATAATAATAATTATTATTACTATCATTATTATTATATGAATAAAAAAGGAAGAGATAAAACAGCGGGAAGGACGAATTCTCAATTTTTTTTTCCGAATATTTTTGTTTTTGTTTTTTGTGTTTTTTATGCTAGTAAATTATAACTGGAAAACTGTATAATATTAAAAATAAATCCAAAATACCCATATTATTTTTTTCATATAATTTCTAAATGCAAGTACAAATATATAATTTGCAACTATGAAAAAAAAAAATTATAAACACAGAACAAAAAAAAAGTAACGTTATTATTATCTTTTAAGCGTTTAAAATCAGTGAATTTATCGCGCACGTCAAATATGCAGTAAAGCAAAACAAGAACAACAAAAATAAGAATAAAATTTGAAAACACGAAAATAATATAACAAAAAAAAAATTACTTTCCCCGTGCTTTTTTAAACTTGTCTTAAAATTAAAATGAAGAAACAAATAAAGTAAAAAAAAAGTGCATATAAAGCGGGCTTTGTGAGTATTATATAAAATGGACTCATCTAAAATTAATGTGTATAGAAACCATATTATAGTGGCATCAGACTGAAATTTGTGAGAAGTATTGCCATATTCTAACACTATTTTTGAATATTTTATTTCCAATATAATATTCGAATTTTATCTAACAATACACTTTCTGTAAATTTAAACCATAAGAGAGAACTAAGGAAGTGAGACGAAAAGGCATACTTGGAGCACTGTAATAATCAAAAATTAAGATAGACACAATGCTTCAGGATGAAAGTTGAAAGTGAATGATTTCAGGAAGAAAGCTATAGGAGTGCGAGTAAAACTATAGCAAGAAAGACGTCCGGGTTATGGGGTTAAAGAAAAGTGACTCACAATACTCATATCAGAAGTATAGATAGAGTAAAACAGCTCTTGTAGTTATTGTACTGAGTTGAACCTCAATATATTTTCTGGAAGAGTGCGAAACTTAAATTTACTAAAAAAAGTAAATATTATTTATTTTTATTTCAATATCGAATTATGATTTTTATTGAATTTTAATGAAATTTTTATTTTTGCTTCTCAGAAGAAAATCAGCATTGATGTAAAGTGCGTATGTACGAGTACCGCACGAAATATTATTAGCAAAAAAAAAAGTATATTTATTCCGAAGAAAAGGAAGTTTTCTTTTCGTAAACCCCAAAAAACAATTTTATATTTCGGAAAAATATCAACATTTTCAATAAAAAATTTTTTGATATGAAATAACGAATTTACTGCGATAGAACTTCAGAGCCCCGAATCATAAACCAATTGCTTGAGTTCATCAGGGAAATGTGTCTCCATACTTTCTCTTTTATTGAATTTATTTATTATTTAAATAAAAATTATGACATGATTACCAAAAACTCTAAGTTGAACTCAATTGGAAATTGAATTCCAATAAATTGTATAACGTTACAGAATTACAACCATGTGCCAACATTATTTCACCAATTTAGAAATCTTAAAGTCCTAAATTTAAAAATTATGTTTTATATACTCGTACAGAAAAAGACTGAACGAAATTTAAAAATTTACAGTAATTCTGCAATTAACTACTCTAATGCACAAAAATAATTAAAATTTTAGTAACAATTTTTCTCTAAAACTGCGATATTCAGTTCATATATGAATTTATATAAAAAATTGCATAAACACAGGCGGATTTTTTTTTTTTATTTTAAATTTAAATAATCACAGCTGAATTTCTAATATCTTTATTATTATTAAAATAATTTTTAAATTGCAATGAAAATAAAATATTTAAAATATTCAATAAAAAAAAAAACAAAAACTAATCGTGCTTACCCATTCTAAAATGTTTTGAATGTTGAAAACTGTTAAAACAAAGAATAAAAAATTAGTTACAAAAAAAAAATTTGCATTTTATCGATAAGTTATTATAAAAAAGACGACGTTTTTCAATTTTTTTCTGTTTTTTTTTTTTGCTTGTTTTATTTAAATTTAAAAAAAAAAAGAAACTACACACATTATCCATATACAATTTTTTTTTCCTCATATACAGTTATCAATTATTCATACAAACACACATATTTTATATATACGGATTATAATGTGTTTGTGCATGTGTTTATAAAAAATATTTTCTTTTTTGTTTTTATAATATTTACAACTTATTTTTTTTTGTTATGAAATTTTTTTCTTATTCTTATTTTAAAATTAATCCTGCATTAAAAATTCCTGTTTATGCGTTTGTTATACCGTTGCATGTTGCATGTCAACGGCAGTCATTAAAATAATTTTTATAGTTTCTCTGTTTTTTTTTCTTCTTGTTATTCTGTTTTACATTATAATTTTTAAAACTAAAAAAAAACTTTATATAAAATAGCGAATACAAGAAGAAAAAACAAAAGAAACAAACTATAAAATCAAACTTGCATGCAAATTCTGATATGCATGTGCAGTGCACTAAAACAGTGCCCATGTATGTACGTACATTGTATGTATACATAGGCTATATGGGCATTATTATTTAAAATACATTCTGGTTAAAAAAATAAAAAGCAGAAATAAAATTTAAAAAATTTAAAATAAGAAAAAAAAAAAAAACAACGAAAAGACCTCCATATGCATATAGCTTGTTTTATTCAATAATGGACAGTTGAGCGGGGTTATTAAAAAGCTATATACTTATGCTTTAGTTGCTGCTCTTACAACTATACTATATACTAACTTCTAGGTACATATTATATGTATATATTACACTTTTTATATGTCATCTCTACTCTATAATTTTCATTTTTTTTTTAATGAATAATATGTGTAGAAGATAAAATTGAGCGTTTAACTTAAAAAAATTTTTCATATCAGAAGAAACGAAAAAAAATTACTTTTTTTTTTTAAATTAATGTAAAATATAAAGTTATTTATAAAAATTTTTATCATTATCATATGCCAGATTAAAGTTTGTATGTGCACATAAAACAAACGAGGTACCGATGATTTGGTGAGTAGGAAACTCTTTTTTTAAAATTGTAAGCAAATAGAAATATAAAATGCGTTAGCATAATGAAATTACATGAAAAACTACGAAAATAACGGACACATCGCGCCTCCATCTCCAATCACCAACCCCATTCCCCCTCCGCTTGTTAAAAATTGAAAACGGATTAACTCACAAAATTGATTTTGAGAAAAAAGCAAAAATTTATTTTTAGTTAATATGAAAAATTACTCATGTGGTCAGCAGATAACCAACCACAATGAATATTGCCTAGTATAGTCAAAAATTTACAGAAAATTATCAAAATGAGTTTTAAATACTCTTATTAACAATTTAAGGGACACTAGTAAGCTTTTAGCTAATATTCACCGGAATATGTAAATTTTACTCTTAATAGAGTATCGCTTCGAACCACTCGAATTCTCTGAGAAGTACACTAGCTAAAGATTCAGTTCTCGAGATACTCACATACTCAAAATAAACTCACATAGAAAATTTTATCAAAATAAATTCAGCCGAACCTGAGATACACATCTTCAAATATAAACCAACAGATCGTAATTTTTTTAAAAATAGTTTATTTATGTTTCCATACTATGGAGAAGTGTGTTCCCATTGAAAACTCGATATCCGAAATTTGGTGCTATCACATAATTTCAGTCACTGTATTCAATGCAGTCGGTAACAAATGAAATATCCGTGACATCGGTGATTTTCAAATGAACTTTGTAATGCATATACAGATGAATATTTGAAGTTTAATCTCAAAACCAGCATGTTTTTTAGTTGATACATTTTCTTCGCAAAATTGAAATGTGTACTGCATATATTTTTCTTTTGTATTAAAAAAGTACAATTTTTACATAACCCGTTAATAACTTAATTGATATGTGAATATATGTAATCATTTTTTTGAACTACTCTAGTTAATTTATTATTTCTTAATGCACATAAGAACGCATATTAAGTATACATATAGTATTCACTATTTCTATTAAAAATATCGCTCATTAGGCTTGCCAAATTAAAATCAAAAATTGATAAAGTGCGTATGTAGCGCACGAAATATTATTAGCAAAAATAAAAGTATTTTACATACATACATTATCATATATGGAGTACAGCAACTTCATTCCGGATGTTTCGTTTTTGCTCTGGAATTATTCTTGGTTTATTCACGCAGTCTTTGCTTTTCTTATCACTCCTACAAAAAAATACTTGCAGTAGAGTGTTGCCTAAATGAAATCTAAAATTATGCAAAACTAAATTTTTCTGATATTCTAAAATAAAATTTGGTTGAAGCGTCTGTCGTCCACTAAAAATAATATAAAATTGAATTTCTAATATTAAATTACGAAATTTTAATTAATTCTAAATAAAAATTAATATAAGAAAAAATTTATTATTCAAGAATGTCATTTTTTTAATAAACATTATAGTATAAAATATATAAAAGATAAATTGATCGTATAATAAATAATAAACTGAAGAAAGAAGTTATAAAAGAGAAACTATAAAAAATATAAGTATCGATATCATAAATCAAAATCGATTTTTAATTCTCTACTACCAAATTACTCAAATATCACAAGAATAGTACACGTATGTATGAGAATTGAGAGAAAGTCTTTTATTAGCTATTTATTAATTAATATAAAATAAAAATTAGCATATTTCTAATATAAGAGACTTTGAATGCCTTGCATATCTGTAATTTTAAGGGACTGTTATATTGTATACATAGGTATAATATACATACATACTTGCCTATTTTAATACAAAAATTTAAAGCATCCTTAATAAAGGGGAAACGGTCTATAATTATTTATCATCATATTATATGAATGCATACCTACATACATACATTCATTTAATATTCGATAAATTCTATTTTATTTTACACTTTATATTTTAATATGATCACGTTTATTTTTATATTTGTGTACAAATGTGTTTGTGTTAAGCAGCCATATGATTTTTTTTAATGATGTATGTTTCTTATACAGTATAAAATTTTAATATTATAAATAACTGGTATTCCACGCTATATATATAGTTGCTTATAGAAATATAAACTGAATGTGGTAATATAAAAATGATATTGCAGCGCCTCTATAACAACAACAACAACAACAACAGCACAATAATATTTTTATATTGCCAGTTTTGTTTAATTCCCCTATTATTATTACCTATATAATGTACATATAAACAGACATATTGGATTTATATACAGAATTTTATTGACCAAACGATTGAAAACTAATCAATTCGAAAAGGAATGAAATTAAAAGAAGACAAAAAATAAAAAAAAAAAAAACGAGTAAAATAATAAAAGAATAAGTGCTGAAGATGTCCAAAAATATTTTTTTTTTTAAATTTTTATTTTAGTTGATTTCAATTTCTAAGTAAATGATAAATATTGGGGGAAATTTAAGAGCTAGGACACTACGATTTCTTCAATTTTTATAAAAGCAGCTGGAGCTTGTCAATGTCAAGTTATATACATATGATATTTTAAAATGAACAATGTACACTATCGATAAGAATTTTTCAATTTAGTGAAGAATTTTGATTGTCGTCTTTTATAAACCTTTCCATAAATTTGCAACAAATTTAACACTTAATTAAAGTAATCAATATTTATAATTGCATAATTCCAGATTTTGCTACTCCAGTATGCAATTAGGCAACTAGTAAGCTTCGCACTTATACATTCCATTATACTATATACAATTATGTTTTAATCGAAAATTTAGCAATACAATGGCAGCTCTAAAAAATATATAATATAAAAATGTTTCTGTTAATAATATAAAAGGGAACGATTTTTTTTGAAATCTGTAAATTCAATAAAAATTGCTAAAAATAAATTATCATTTTGCTCAAGTGCGTATTTGTGTAGGGTCTCAATTGTAAGTATAATTTCGTTACTTTTGTCAGAAAAATGAAAAGATATAAATTACAATTAGAGGGCTAGTGTTGCAATCAAATACAATAAATTTGTGGAGCTTTTTACATATTATTATAACAGCGAACAGTTCTGGAACTTTAAATATGATATAATGGTGATATATTTTGCTTCTAATGTTAAATTATTCTATCAATATTGGTTATATCTGGAACTAAAGGGCCCGATTATCCACATAGGAATTAAATTGAGTAAAATTGTGGTTTATCGGAAAATTGCTATGGGTTTGTCGTTTTTTAAAATTAAAATTTCTATATAATCTCGAATCTACTCGATTCGATTAATTTTATCACTCGATTAACAGGTCCATTAAAATAAGAAATATTAGACCAAAAGTCAAAAAATTCTATCGTTTCATAGTTGATGGTTGTCTTTCAAAATTATAAAGTTTTATATTTTCTTTTGTACAACAATATTTTTTATATAAATTAAGAATGTGAGAGGCTTAAGTAAGTCGAACTTAGTATGAATATAATAATGCTATCTTACACGCAAACTAGGGTCTAAAAACAGTAATTTTCACTTTAAAAAAAAAGCAAAATCTGAAAGACAACTTGAAAATTCACCAAAGAAAAATCCGTAGCAGGCTTACGAATTGTTGGAATAAGATTACATACTCGTATGCACACACATGCTTTAGTGTATTTCACTGTACGAGTAATAATATGTGTTTGTGCATCTAACTTACTCAAAAACGAAAAAAAAATTTTTTTCTTTTACAAAAAACCAGAAAAAAATTTCATAATAAAAAAAAAATTTAGTTTCAATTTTTTTTTTTATTCATTTCTCCGAAGATATAAAAGATACTCTGAAATTTTCGGCATTTTACAAAAAAAAAAGAGACGAAAAACAAAAAGAAAACCAAAAGCAAAAAAAAAAAATGTCTACAAAAAATTAGAATTAAAAGTCTTAAAATAAAAATAACACAAAAGAAACGAAATTATAAAAATAATAAAAAAAAAAACACATTCATTTTTTGTTTTCTGTTACCTGTTCTTCTCGCAACGATTGCACACCGTTTGTTTTCTTGCTTATTCTTTTACTCTTCTTTTACCTGCATTATTTGTCTTGGGTTCACCTTTTATATATTCTTTGACTTGAATATGGCAGAATTCACTTTGTGTATACGATAGTGGTGCTGTTGTTATTATTTTTGTTGTTGCCTTTAGTATTATTGTTACTGCTGCTATTGTTGATGTCGCTGTTATTTCATTCGATGTCATGTCCCGTCAACTATACGACTCGACCGTTTTCAAAGTAGGTACATCCTGTCTAAAAAAATTTTTTTTTTTTTTTTTTTTTTTTTTTTTTGAAATATTTTTGTGCCTTTCATTTCATTTGAAAAAAATAAAAGAAAAAAAAAACTAAATTGTTTTAATATTTTTTTTCTGTTGTTTGGTTTGTTGTTTTCATACATATTTTTAAGAAAAGGTGAAAGATTGAAGACGTACATGTGTATTTTATATTAAGCTGGTCATACACGATTTTTATATTACGATATATGATTATGTAGACAATTGTTATATTACGATATGAAGTGGAATATTAAAGTATATGAAATAAGGCATGAGAATATCCTATTATATCAAACATACAACAAAGTAATAAGACTCCGAATTGGAAAAAATATTTAATTTATTAACTCATCGGTATATTGTGAATGAAAGAAAATACTAATTATATCCAAATTTACTTAAAATTGTCTTTGCAAATTAAGACAAAGAACAAAAACAATTAAGTATCAAACAAGAAAGTATCAAATGTTGTTACATTAAGTAACAAACAAAAAGTATCAAAACATTTAAAGAGCCGGTCAATAATTTACAATATATAATCCCAATATGTTGGAATTTGGAACCAAATTTTAAGTATATATAATTTGCACTCTATCTATTTGAAAGGAGCAGTTACTTATTTTCGAATAGATCTCCTATTTGAAAATTTTGCTCTACAAAACTCAAAACTAACCTTTAACTTTAAATATAAAAAATTTTACATCAATTTTCTATATAATTTTCTGCTTTAAAGGCTCCTGATAAATACAGACAAATATTAATAAGTACTATTCTCATATAATGTCTTACTTAGGCTGGTGTATAGTAGAAAGTAGTTCTGCTTTAGACTGTCATGCAAAATAAAAACAGTGACAGTACTTAATTTCTCTTAATTCTTAAGTACATGCTCGTGAAAATAATTTGTGCAGTAATGAAATGAATAATTGTTTTGTTAAAAAATTTTCAAATATACTTGCTTACTTTTAAAATTTATAATTCCTGCCCTCTAAATATACGAACTATAGGATTCAATTTAATTAATAACTAGCAACTAATGCTGCAAACATCCGATTATAGTTGTTTTGATTTTTGTTTTAGTAAAACTATTGTTTTAATCAGACAACTCTGTTTAGGAGATGAATATACCTTATTGTTGATTAATAATTAATTCTGTTGTGATTACGGTTCCTATACCGTCTACAGACATAATATTGCTGTCTATTTACTTATTATCTTAAGATTTTTGGTTATTGAATCAGAAAATATTATTGAAAACTTCTGTTCTCATAACTAGTTCCAGGAAATTTCAATGTAAATTACAATAGCAAATACAATGTTAATGTGAAAACCGCTTTAATACATTTGTATGTGAGCACGTTTGTATATGTACATATGTGTGTGTTTTAATTTATTGAATAAGAGGAAAAAAAAATTGTTGGACTTTTTCTTTTATTTATTTTTTTTTTTTCTGAAATATTTGTAAAGACAAGTTGAGATTTTATTTTGTCTTTTTTTTTAATTCTTCGTATTTTTACTCTTGTTTTTCTTTTTTTTTATTTTTTAGTAATAATTTAAACCGAAGTAAAAAAAAAAATAAAACTTTGAATTTTTTTGTTTTAAAATTTTGGAAAAAAAAAATTTTTTTTTCTTTTCCAACAAAATATTAGAAAAAAACAATGCAATAAAATAAAATAAGAAAAAAAAAAGAAACAGAAAACAAAAGTGATAATTATCTATCGTAAATTCTAGTGATTTTTCAGGATATTAAAATTTTTATCTCCTTAGAGTGAGAAATCTGTATATACATACCCAAAAATAAAAATGATAAAAAAACAAAAGATTCAAATAATTTCTGGTTTTCCGCTTAAATGAAATTTATTGTAAAATTATACGTTTCCATAAAATCCTCGAAAACAAAAAATATCCTAACGATTCAAATTATAATGATACCCAATTGTGAATTGATATGCCCTAAATTAAAATAACCATTCCCAAAACAATTAAAAACAAAAAACCAAAAGTCTGTATAAACACTTGCACACATACTTGTGAATAAAAGGGGTTCTTTGCAATTTTACTTCTAATTTTTCAAAATATAATTTTCAAATTAAAATTTTAAAAGAATATTTGTATGTGTTGTGTATATGCGGGTATGTGATAAAATAATGACAAGGATCATCGTTAACACCAGGGTTATATTTATAAGAAACAAAATTTCATATACCTGCACATAAATCATATGCAACTACGTATAATCACATTTTACTAAAAAAGCAAAAAAAAGTATCAATTTTCATAAATGATTGAAATTTAATTTTAATTGAACAAGAACATTTTTCATTCAAAATTTTATTCTTAGAATGTAGAACAAAAATAAAAATTCATTAAGTGAAAATTAATTGAGAAGTAACGCAAGAGTTTTTTCAAGAATGGTCAAATACAAGTAAACCTCAAGAAAGGTAAGCCATTAAGTCGATTTCTTATACACAAAAAGAGTTTAGTTTCATACATTTTGGGGGAGGTACTCATCTAAAGTCTGGGAAATCGACCTTAGTCAGTTCAATTAATACAAATTTTTTTTCTTTCTCTGGCTCTCTCTCTCTATTTCTGTTCTTTTTCAAATTAAATGTATCGTTTTTTTTTTTATATTTTGTTATTGATCTGCAAATCTCCGATAAGTTAATTGTGATTCTTTATTAAAATTAAAAACTTTTGTCAAGATGGATTAAACCATAAAAAAATTGTCTTCCTCTCTCTTTCCCTTCTCATTAGTTTTCAAATGAACTGTCCTAGTATTTAAGTTTTAGAAAATTAATCTCAGTCAATTCCAAATGCATTAATCAGTAAAAAATTCAACTCTCATTCTGTTTAATATTCAAATGAATAGTTCGGAATATTTTGGAAAATTAATCTCCGTCGATTTTGATTCGATTTACGCCTAAAAAATTTCTTTCACCCTCATTCTTTCTCTCGCTCTTATATGCAAATAAACTGTCGTGTCCTGTCCTGGTACTTTAGCTTTCTCATTATAATTCTGTCAAATATTCGATGCGCACTGGTTTATTTAATTAGTAAAGTATTTAATCTGTTCTTATAAGAATTTTGTTACAATTAAAAGCGTATTAATCAAAAGGTTAATTATTTTCTATATAGAACAGATAAAAATGAAATGAGGATTCAAGGGTTAATATTAATTTCATACCTTATGTGTAATACGAGTAATAACAATAATATAGAAATTAAATATTGATTTGAAAATTAAAAATTTTGAATAAAATTTTTTATTGATTTTAAAATACACACATAATTATATTAGCAGTAAAACAATTGAGGAAATCATAAAGTTTTGAACTTTAACTTGTTTCACCCTCACATATCTTTATATATGTATATAGAATAGACCATATATCAATATTGTTAATTGTATATGTCTCATGTTTAAAAAATAAATAAATATGTAATTACAATAAATCAAATCAAATAATTATTCATGATCTTTGATTCTATATGCATAGGTTTAAAATAATATATGGTGTGATTAAAAGTTAAAATCATCACTACACTATAGACACCACCACAACATTTATGTTAAAGATTTCAAATAGGAAGTCACTATATGCATTTATAGAAATATTCTAAAGCCCATAATCACCCTCCCTTTAAAATTAATTTTCTTTTCCTCTTCTATTTATTTAAAACTGAAACCCTTTTAATTCATGCAATCATTACAATATTCTTTTATTTTTTATATTTTTTTTTTACATATAAGTTAATTCTTTTGCAACAATTTAAAAAAAAAAATCAAAAACGACGTGTTGAAGAAAACAAAATAAAAAATGTAAGACTAATAAAATTCACTAGTAAAGTTTCTAAATCACAACTCTGTTATAACATATTACACAAACTATCATCACACCACAGGAGTTAAATGGCTCCTTCATTATTTAAATTATTTCTTTTTTTCTTTTTTCTTATATTTTACAATTTTACTTTTTAACCTAAAAGATAAACGTTTATTGTTACATTAATCTGGTATTATTTCTACTAGCTTTTAACAAAAAAAAAAAAAATGTAAGTAAAATGGGGAGAAACAGCATAAAAATACAAGAACTACAAGAAAAAAACGAGCGCATAAATTTTTTATAAATTTCATGAACCCTCTATATTTTCTATGCTTACATTTTAATGAAAAAAAAATTCTTACTTAAATTTATACGATTATAAGCGTGTATAAATGCGCTTAATGTAATAGTACAGAAATTTCACATTGTAAAATCTAGCTAGTACAATATATTAAAAATCTCTGTGTACATAAACATTTTATAATATAGGATTTTCGAAAGAATTAAAATGAATCCATAGTTTTTATTTTCATTTCATCAAATTATTCAACCGATACTAATAAGAGTTGATATTATGCGCCATTCATATTTATATAAAATTATATATGATGTTTCTTACGGTTAGGAAAAAAAAAACGCCTACAATTATGCACATCGGAATATAGAGCATACGTTCAAAATTTTATAAGCATATGTTCAATATATACGAGTAATTATATTAAAAAAAAAAATTAAATATTTAAATGATTAGTTGGTGGTTGTCTTTGAAAAATTTTTTGGGAAAAACGTAAAATATTTGGATAAAGTAACTAGATAAAATGTTAGCATTTAAAGCGGCACCCAAATTATTAGAATCATTGAATATTTGTTTAAAGAAAATGTAAGTAATGTATTTTCTAAGCAGTGACGAAAGCCAGTTCAAAATATTTTCGTTACTTTGCACAAATGTATATGACCCTTTACTTTCGCCCCTGAAGAATTTACTTCTTCTTCTTGCATTGCATCATAACATCCACTACTGGATGTTAGCGATCATATGATGCTGAGTATTACATTTTTGAATCTGTCTCTATCAGTTGCCTGATGTATCAATTCGCCTGCATTTACACAAGAGCGAATTATACCCAATTTTTTCAGATTAAATTTCACTAATCACTAGACAATATTTAATGAAATATTTGGCAATAGTATTATCAACACCTCTAATGATGCTATTGCCAAATTTCTGAGGATTTCATTGAGTATTATAATATCATTCCGCTCCTCTCCAAAAATTCATGAAGCAGGCTATAACTCAATTATGACCTAACTGTTAGACATTGTAATTTAGAAGAAATTTTTCCTCACAGAAAAATAGGACCGAAATGGCCGAATCGTTTGAACAATGGTTTCTGATCATCCGAGTTCCGGGTAATCAGCAATCTCGTTTTAATCTTGTCTATTGTGGGTAGATATCAAAATGAATGGCGATCTGTTTGATACTTGGATTGGATATATGAGCGTACTTCCAACTGATGGGACGCCAACAACGTTGGCATTCAACATTAGGTTCCCATTTTCTTTAACAAGCATGATTTTTCCGAATTCTTTTTGAGTTTGAAATTATATCTCGCTTACCTTATGTCATAAAATCTGCATATCATTAGATCCAGCTTCCAATTTTTTTCCTGCCATCATTCAAAACGTTCTTATATTAAATAATTAAATTCCTAAACTATAAAATCAGTGCCTTGCGATAAATGAAATGAAAAAATTTCAAATTTTTCAATTTTTCAACATGAAAGTCTTTTACATTTTTAGAAAATATGCAAGAGGGCAATAATAAACGAACAAAACAAAAAATTGTTTCTTTACAGTTATTAACATTGTAATACAAGCGTATAATCTATCATTATCAGGAAAAAAAAAGGATAAAATTCCATATATGTGTGTAAAAGTGAAAAAAAAAAAATTTCTTTTTAAAATGTGCACAGGCGGAGGATTGCATTTTGTCTGGTTCAATGTCATTCCATTGTCTTTATAAATTCACTCTATCATTTCACTATTTTTTTTTGACTGATTATTTTGTGTTCGCATTCAGTTCATGTTTAACTGATGACCGATGATGATTGAACGATAAACTTTTTCACGTTTTGTGAATTAATTTTCCTTATGTGTTAGTTGATCTTTTCTTTTTTTTCCATACGATTTCAGCACCTTTTATATTGAAAAATGTAAAGGAAGAAAAAAAAATCATAAAAAAGAAGAATATAGGAATCATAAAAAAAAAGTAAGGGATATTGGCATAAAATTCAGCACAGTTGACTCTAAGGTAATAATAGCAAAAATCATTAATAAACATGAAAAAACCTTTCCTCTTTTTTTTAAAATCAAATTGAGGGGGAATTGATTCAGTGGATTGCGCATTTTGTTTTGTAAATTTAATTTGGGAAATTAGCGCAAATATCAATTGCACATTACGGCCGAAAAGTGGTTGGAAAAGAATATGGAAAACTTCTTCATTTTATTAAATTTTTGGAACAGATACATTCCTATTCCACTTTCAATATTATTTCTACCAGAAATGTTCATAGTACTAGTGAGTATTTCATTACCATGAAGTAGGCTACAACTCAAATTTGTCCTAACTGTTAGACGTAGCAATTTAGAATAAATTTGTACTGAATAAAAAAAAGAGGCCGACTCATGTAAAGGTTTCTGGTCGTTCCGATTTCGATAATCAGCGATATCGTAGCACTTATGTCCAATGTGGCCAATCTGTTTATTGTTCTCTCTTAGAATAGGAGTTGTCCTTAAATTTTTTGTATGATCGTAATTTCAACTTATGGGGCGCCAACAACAACATTGGCACCCAATATTAGCGTCAATTTTCTGTAACAAGCATAATTAATCTGAATTCGTTTTTAATTTGAAATAATTTCTCGTTTACCTTATGTTATGGAATCGGCATATCGTTAGATTGATTTATTTCTGTATCTACAGCTTGCAATTTTATTCTTGCCATCGTTCAAAACGTTCTCATATTCCACTGTCAATATTATGACTGCCGGAAATGATCATAGTACTAGTGAACCTAATTCAGTGACGTTCTGAAAAGTGCTAATGAGCTACATAATAAAACTGCTCGGATCGGATACGACTGTAATTCGCACATTTGTTAAATACAGTCATTTCTCTAAATGTTTTTAAGATTTATTTTACAGTATAATTAGAAACAGGAACAGTTTGAAACGGAAGAGTTAAGAATAGTAAAACGCTAGCTATACGATTCAGTGGCTGGTTATGTCAAACATGCATAAAAATTCACCTTCCGCTTGCAAAAACATGTGTGAAATAAAAGCACCTGCGTGAATTGGTATCAATTTTTTTTTTTGCTGATTTCATAGTACTTTTCATTAAATAAAATTTGTTACACACATACGTATGTTACTTTATTTATGATTTTACATGCTTTTCATTACATCTACAGTTACTGCGTTGAATTAAACGTTAGAATATAAAGCAAATAAAATTTTGAATATCATTCTTATAACGTTAAGGTATAAAACAAACAAATTTAAGAATAAAATTATTAAAATCTATACTAACACCGTCTCTTTTAGAGTATAAGAATAATTGAGTGTTGAAAACGTCGCAGTATTTTTAATTATTGCCATGAGCGATTATACACTAACCATACTCATGTATACTTAATAAGCATTATGACGGGGCACATTTCATATTTTTTAATTTTCTTCTTATTTCTTTTTTTTTTGTGTTTCTTTCACAGAATAAAAAATGTCTAACTTCATATCATCAGATGATTAAATTTTAAAAATAATTTTTTGTTCATTTTTTACCTTTTTGAAATAATATGAAAAGTCATCTGGATTAGCCAGTCAACGCAATGTTCTCAATAACAATTGAGAATTTTGTGAAAAAAATTTTTTTAATCTCTATATAATATGAATTGTTCTTGTATTATTTGGAATACTGTATTGACGTACTGGAAAAATTAGATTTAAAGGTGTTCAAAATAATTTGGAAATAAATTTTGGAAAATAAATTTTTTAATTGTAACCGAAGTTACAGGGAAGGCGTCATGCGAATTTTTCGGGAAAATATAACTAATATACGAAAATTCGAATGTCGCGAAGTCATTAATGAAGTAAATTGAATTCAAATAAGGAAAATCAAGTGTCGTTCTGGTCAAATGATAAAGATTTTTTCTGAAAATTGTGAAATCTAAATTTAAAATATCAAAATTCTTGAAGGCGAACTGTTAATAGATGCCCAACACTAAGAAGGTTATCATGTCGTATAAATTACAAATCCTATGACTATTAATCTGGTAATCAGTTGTCAAACAAGAGATTTGAGCTAAGGAAATAGAATGGGCAATTTTGTATTTTCCGGGAATTCCGAAATCTTGGAGGGTAATAGGCAAAAATCCTGTTTTAATATTTGATTGAAAACAATTCATTATTATATGCTAATCCAAAAGTTACTGACGCATTCTGAAATAGGAGAAAATGAACAGATTACGTAGCGGATCCCGAAGAAATCATAACTTTATTCATTATTGGAAACAGTTTTTTTGAATGTTTTATTCAGTTTCATATGAATGTTTTATTCAAAGTATAAGTATATACGGCTGTCAATATAACTCGACTTACAATCAATATGCAATGTTCATATTCCACCCTCGTACAAATTTTGAACAGATGTTTAATCTCAAATCTCTAATACAAATCGCATGAATATTTTAAAAATGTCTTACCGTAAAAATCGAATGTCATAAATTGATATTATGCTACTTCTTTGTCCGCTTAAGGTATATTTAAGATGAATTCATTTATTTTAAAGTTTTATTCATATTTAAATGACTAATCAATCATTTCTTAAGAAAAAAAAAAACGAACAAAATTCTTAAGTACCCACTTGACCAAAAGTTCAATATATTAAAAGGTTTTTCTTGAAAGAAAAACAACAAAGTACCAAATTTTTGTATATTTACTTTTCTTTTAAGGATAAGGACTTTTGGATATACTATATATAAAACCTTAGCGAATTAAAGATGACCGATTTCCTGTTCAAATAGAAACCGGAACCCCTTTTTGATTTTTTTTTTTTTTTTGAAGGAAAATTCGTACTTGAATTTTGTTTTTTTGTTTTGAAATTGAATTTCTAATGATATGTGCCGTTTATTTGACTATATACCAATACCCTTTTGAACAAATGAGCAAAAATATAAGTAAATAAAATCCCCTTTTTTATTTCTATTTCTATTTTTTTTTTTGGTTTATATTTAATTTACTTTTTTATGCCATGTAAATATATGAAATCGTAAAAAACGAAATATTATCGTATACAGATGACATTGTCCATCCCATGAAGAATAAAAACCCCTTCCTTTTTTTTTCTTTTTAATTTTCATATACTTGAGCTAAAAAATTCACATTGTATAATTAAATTTTTAATTCATTTATAATGTTGTTTTTTTTGTAATTTCATGAAATTATTCTTGGAACGATAATAAATTTGGATCGGCTTATTGTTAATGTTAATAGGAATACCTTAAATTCGACATACGAATATAGCAATTTAAGCATTATAAGTAATCGTCGAGAGAGATTCAAATTTTTAGATTAGTTGAATTATTCAGTGTCGAACTTCAAAACTTAATTTTTAAAATAAACAATGGAGTTAAAAGTTAATAAGCCCGGAATCAGAATACAAATTTCAAAAAAAAAACCAAGTTTAGGAGTAAACCAAATCTGAAGAACATGAGATCAATTCTACTGTCTCGACTGTAAGTAATAAAATTTTTGTAAAATTTTTCACATTTGCTGTTTTTTTCAAATTTTTATAAGCTGAGCAGTTTTAAAGATATAGCCCAATGATCGCAATTACGTGGCACGCGTGCCAAGATTGGCACGCTTCGAAACTTTGCTGGCACGCGTGATAAGTGTATGAAAATAAATTTTTTTTTTAAAAAAAGTTTTTTTTATTTATTTTGTTACTTTCCAAAACACAATTTTCTTATTTTTAATTTTTTTTTCAACAAAAATATAATTGCGCTTAAACTTAGTACAAAAAATATTATTTAAAACATAATTTCTATTTTGGTTTCAAATTTGAATTTGAATTTTGACTAAAATGATATAATAAATTTATGTTTAAATATAAATAAAAATAAAATAATAAATGAAATAAATAAAAATTAATATAAAAACGAATATAAGTATTCTGATTTTCAATACTACTTAATTTTATGGAATAAATTCGGCACGCTGAAATATTGGTTTGAAAAAACACATCTTTTTTGGCACGATACCTAAAATCTTATTGCGACCACTGGTATAGCCGGTATAATTTTTATCTTTCTGTCTATAATATGTCGTTCTGGGTGATAAATTTAAGTATTAGAATATGTTGTTGTTGTAGCGGATGAGGATCTGTAAGCAAAGATAAAAAAGCACCGCCAATCACCATATCTATGAGTATTTTAAAACATAAAGTAAATAAATACTTAACACTATTACAATAAATGAAGGGAGTAAGCAAGAAAGTAAGAAAAAAGGCAGAAGGATAGAGCTAAGAAGGTAAAGTTTGTGCGGGAGTATAGATGGAGTTCAGGTGAGCAGGAGATAGCTTATATTGCAATGTGCGGATATGTATGCAAAGGTGGTGTTCATGCGTTATTGAATCGAAATCTTTGCCATTAATCTATGGGTCTCTAATCTAATGTAAGATCTAAGATCTGTCGGTTGTCTATGATATGTAAAGAGGGGAATCGTATTGTGGGGTTCTTGATTGCAGTCAGGCCAGAGATCTTTGGTGCCAGATATAAAGAATATTGTTGTCGCTGTTGTAGCAGGTGATAATCTGTATCCGGATTGATGATCCTTGACCTGGGTCCCAGTTATAACTGCGGGCCAAGGTTTCTCCGGTATGCAGAACCGATCGTCATGGGAGAGACGATCGAATAGAATCTTGTCTCCACATTTTATGACTAATTGACTTTGGGGGCTTCATTATTAATTGTCGTATTAAATGTATGCAACATGATTATCCTAGAGTAGCTTTCAAAATTCAACTTTTAACTAAAATTTTTCTCGTTTTGTTTTAAATTAAAATATGTATATAAATTTTTTTTTTTGTTTAAGAATCATAAAGAGTAAAAAATTTCCATTTCTTTAATAGAATAAAATTTTCTCTATTTTTTTTTGTTTTATTTATCATTCCAGTTAGTTTCCTTCCCATTTTCCTTTTATTTTTTTTCATATACATAGACATACCATTTCATATATGAGTTATTTTCCCCCTTTTCTTATATACACATACATTGTACACATTACGCATATTATTTACGACTTTAAGGCATGCAAATAAATTTCAAATGTAGGAGTGAATAAGGAAATTGTATTATAAAAAGGGTGTATTTGTATATTTGTATATTTAAAGTAATAAGAAACGAGTAAAACAAAAAAAAAAATATGCACAATTACACAAGTATACACATAATATGTATACATACACATAAAGGACTTCGGTTTTAAGAAAATTTTATTTGAAGTTTTGACAAGGAAAAAAAAATTCAAAGTAAATCTTCCGCATAGTTAAACAAAAAATTTTTTTTTTCAAATTCAAACAGAAAAATATTAAAATGAGGCTAAGGACAGGTACAAATTCTATAAGTAAAATATACATACATAAATACTAAAAATTATAGATAATCATTTTTCAGTCAATTTATAAAAGAAATACTTAGTATTTTACCATTTTGAATGTTAAGTAAATGTAGCAATTGCCATTTGAGTCCTTCGTCTTTTAAAATTGTCACTTTCATGAAATAATTTAAATTTACATTTCATATTACGGAGTATATATGTATATGTGTAGTCATATAACATAAAGGTACAAATAATTTTGGCTTTAATTTAATTATAATGAACAAAATATGTAAATATCAGTATGTATTTATGTAAGTTAATAAATGTGTGTATGTATGTTAATCCCGAGGAAAATTGAGTAAATATTAAATAAGTATTAAAGGTAATAAGCACAATTAACATAAATAAGAAAGAATTACATACATGTATATTTGGATTATTAATAGATATATACATACATACATACATATATGTACATAGTTAAACAAGTTATGCCTCATTTATTATTTCAACTTTAATCTTTACTGTATATGTAATAATACAATATATTACGCTGGTATGTGTGTATATGTAAATATGAAAATTTAAAATATGAAAAAAAAAATCGCGTTATAAGGGTGATACTTTTCTATGTAAATCGTATATGTCCGTCTGAGGACATGGAGCTCTTAGAACGTTTGAGAATTTCAAATCATATTTTAATTAAGGGTATAGAACTACATTTTGTTCTTGAAAATACTAAGTCAAGAAAATTTAAAGTAATTGGTAGTATTGATCTCTTTTAATATATTGGTAAGAAATCAATATTTCATTTTAATCGTTAATATTTCCTAAAATTTATATTAGATGATTGCTTAGTACAGCAATACTACTAATCCTAGAAGAAAAGAGACACAAATTGAAGAATTATTAGTTAATACAATAAAGAAAAAAAGATCAAAATGACCATTCTGAGAAACCCCAAAAGCAGCCAAAAACATATCCGAAAGAAAAGCGCGAAGCAGTACCTCATTAACTCTTCCACACAATTAAGTGTTCAAAAGAACAATATCATGCAAAACTTCGTCTCTGATGGTCAAACGTTCTCAGGAAAATTACATTAATCCTAACCACCTAACTCAAGAAACCTTATAGTTTCAGAAACAAATTCAACCAAATTAATTACGACAAGCTTCCCCCTCTGAAAACTGTGCTAATTAGAAATTAATAATTGGTCCACAATAAGAATAAAAAATTTTTTTTTTTTTTTAATTACATTTGAAGGTTAGGTTTAGGTTAACGCGGCCATCTGAGGTTTCACTAAGCCAATTAGGCCTGTTGTGATCTGAATCTTCACATACCCACCCTCCCGTGAACCAGTACGAGCACTTTATAAACCGATTTAGATTGCTGCCATTTACATTCGCCAGGTCACACCAGCTCCTGAAGAGATCGTTAGAGGGACGTCCCATTTTTCTAGTGTGTTCGATAATCAGACAGTGCTCAGTTATAACTCCTATGATAGCTCCGATGTCACACCGAGGGAGAGACATAAGATTTACTATGCAACTTGAACGAGCAAGTTGAATGAAATTTATTTTAATCAACTGGGGCTGACAACTTTGATGCTTTACAAGTTTTTGATTGTAGCCAATGTAAAAGCACTAGACGCCATTTACATTCGTAACCCATGAAACTTTTGAATTTGAAGAATGTGCTATTTGTGAAATATTGTTATTAATATTTAAAATACTCTCACATTTTGTATAAGCATCATGTTTTAGTAGAATATTTTTAAATAAGAAAATTTTTGGTTGTCTGATTTTCGATAATAGAATTCTTGCTTTTATGCAATCATTTTACCTATACAAAATAACTTGAAAAATATTAAAATGTTTTAGGAATGCAAAATACAGTCCTAACAGCTAAGTTGCAATTTCACGTAAGAATTTATATTTTTTGTCAAAAGAATAAAAGAAAAGAAATATAAAACAATTATACAAAAAAAAATAATATGATAAAGCTACGGGCATCCTTTAATTAGGTTTGTTTCAAATTTTTATCTTTGTTTCTTTTGCCCGTTCGAAAGCATTTACGTACACAAATATGTATTTATGCTTGCATCAACTTTATATTTCATAAAATTTAGATATTTTTCTTTTGTTTTTAGTTTTTAGTTTTTATCCTTTATTTTATATTTATTCTTCTTCTACATATTGAACAATTCAGCGCCATGAACACAAATATTTTTTTTTTATTTTAAATTTCTCGTTTTGTCATATATTTTCGTTTTATAATTTCATTATACATTTTGAACTATGAATGTGTGGGTATGTACGTACGTATGTTTACGATATATACGTATTGTGTGCGTACCATTGCAAAGACACCCAAAATAATAATAACAAGAATAGCAATAATCAAAAAACAACAGAGTATCACAAAAAAAAAATTTCTTTCTTTATTGAAGTCAAAAAAATTCAATTTACAATTCCACTGTACTCTTCCTTCAGATTCTCCACATCATTTTGGCATCGGTATATTTTTGTTTGTTAAGGTTTCATCCAGTTTTTCCGTTAGCTCACAATATAAATTTCGTTGCCTCAACAACGACCAAAGCAAAGACCCAACAATTTAAAAAAGACCAACGACAATTCCTTTAAAGAATAAACAAAAAATAAAAATTTAAAAAAAAAAAAATAAAAAAATATGCGTGCTTAGTTGCGTGGGTAAGAAAAAAAAAGAGAAAAAAAATTAAATAAAAACCAAGAGAAGGAGACAACCAAAAAAAAACAAGAAGAAGAAAAAATTAAAGAAAATAAACGTTTATTTAAAGCATAAAAAAGAGAAATAAGTTAAAAAATAAAAAAAAAAGTTAAAAGAAAACTACAAAGTAATTTTTATTCCAAGGAAAGAAAAAAGTGAAACAGTAAAGTGAACAAAAGTTGAAGAAAAGAACGAAAAAAAAAAAACTAAAACGACGTCAGTCTGAATCAGCAAAAGCCTGAGCTGAAAAATAACAAAAAAAAAAATATAGGTTTGAAATAGGTTTACCAGATCCCTTGAAAGTATAACAAACTACAATGACACATAGGTGATTCGAGAGTGATACCGCGTTGACCGTATTTCTAATTAGCCTCTTTCTAAATTTGAAATAAAAATTTAACAAAGTTTTCAATTATGCTCGAGAGTTTTGTATATGCGTTTCGTAGATGGATTCTCTTCAAAGGCGTGAGATAGCTCATATTTGACTGTGATGGACTGTGGCAAAATAGCATAATTGAGCATTGGTTGGCAAGCTGTTCCGGCAATATTTATACTTACTTTGATAAAACGCTTGTATATTGTCATAATAAAAATTCCTAGTTATCATTTTTGGAAAATGCTGGATGATGTATTCAACTATGTCAAACTTTGTTGTGATTACAATAAGATTTTTAACTCTAGTGATAGTGAAATATTATTTTTCATATGGGAAATAAGTTGAAAAAAATTTTTTCCTCCTCAAAACATCAATATAGAAAATTTAACAGAAGAAGGACTTTTTATAACATTCAATCAACTTAATACTGACATTTTTAGAAAATTCTGAAACACATAAATTATCAGTGACTTCTACAATCTCTGCAATTTTTCATTTTATTTTTGTTTTTGTGATGAATTTTATGCAGTTTTGGTAACCTTTTCTATGTATTGAAATGTTTTGAAAGACCTGTTGTAGCACAATATTTTAAAAATAAGAAAAGCACTACAAAAATCAAAGAAAGGTAAAAGAAAACAATAACAACAAGAACAACAAAAAGAAATAAAAAAATACGATACGATAAGAAAGGAAAATTATAAAAATAACAAAACAAAAATCGAAACCAAAAAAAAAAAAAAGAACAAACGGCTACACCGAGTACTCATTTTCAAAAGACCTCTCTGAAATTTTGTGTATGATGATATGAAAGTAGATGTGTGTACACAATGTGTACATATAATTTCGTATATGTTTGTGTGTACGTGTGGTATACTTGTAGTGCGCTCACATAAATTCTATTTCAGTGTGAATTGCTTACATTTCTTCTTTTTTTTTTTGTTTTTTTGTAATTTCAATGCAAAGCATTGAAAAAAAGGGAGAGGGACAAAGAAATCGAACACCTGCATCATGCAAAGTTTTCGGTGTTTTCTTTTCTTATTTTAATATTCCTTTTTTTTCTTTACTTTTTATTTTAGTTTTGTTTTTTGCTTTTCTTTTATTCCATTTTGGGTGTTTGGTGTTATTTTTGTTTTTTTTATTATTGTTATTATTTTGTTATGCTGTTCTTATTATATTGTTGTCCTTATTTTTCGTCATAGGAACATTTTATAGAGGAATTCTTATACAATGTGTTTTCTTGATAAGTATTGGCACAATTATATAGGGTGTTTTATAATAAAATTCGAATTTTAGTTGCATTAATTGCAATTCTTAGTTCTCAGCTCAGTTCATAAGAGGATTTGTGCGGGAAAAAAAAAATCCTAAGGTTTTAATGACCGGAGAATTTAAAATAGAATCTCTTGATCTAATTTATAGAATTCAGATTAGACGACGCCATTTATTTTACTGCTACTATACTTAAGCAAATTTTAAAATAAATTTAATAACTACGGAATACTATGCGAGAGAAAGAAGTTAATTTCAGTACAAGTTTTAATAAAACTTAATAATTTTTTTTATTCTACTTCACTCCTGGGATTCATAGGGCTGGTGCATAATATCGTACATAACAATGACCAGTTTCTTGTGTCATTGAGTGTACTAGATAGAAATTACTAGTTACTAGTTAAAATTAAAATTAAATTATTTGAACGAACAATATTTTCTAATTGTACGAATATTGGGAATGAATTAAACGGAATTATTTGTGAAATTGTTACAGTTTAAGGAGTAACACACCCGGTTTAACTGCAAAGAATGTAAAGTGTACAATGTATTGTGAGTATAAATTTTTTGTTTTTAAATTTTCAATACTTTAGTCTTGCCCATCCGCTCTTATTTTTTGTTGTTTTATTTTGTATTTTTCTTTTTTTTTTTAAATTATGAAACGAAAAGCAAAACTAACTTAAGAAGAAACTATAATATTAGAATCGTGGTATATAGAAGTTTTTTATTTTTAAGTTCATTTAACGCATATGTTTAAATCTATGATATTTACTTTACTTGTATGAATGTTACTGTATAAGTACGTAATATGTATGTATGTAAGTATATTATGTTTTGTTCATATATAGAACATAACTATTGTAATATATTATAATACAAGTAAATTTACAGCACCTAAGGGAAGAGTTTTTTCTTTTCTTTTTAATGTGTTCTTATTTTTGTTGAATGTTGATTTCGAATGAATGTTCTTTCGTATCGTAGTAAGTAAGGAAAAAGAAAAAGACCTTTTCAATTCTGTTCTTTTTTTAAAAATTTTTTTTTTTATTCATTCTGCTCATTTTTTACATTTTATTTTATTTTTTTTGAATATAAAGAAAATTAAGAATAATGAATAATGACTACTGGGAAAAAATAATCTGAAATCGTTCAATGATGATCTAAATCTTTATATAATGTAAATTCATATGTAGTAATACTTACATGTACATACATATAAATATATGCTAAGAGAAACTTAAGACTATATGCACATGACTATTATGGAATGTATAAGCCAAAGCTCGAAATTACTCTTGTTTGTGACTTTATTTAAAAATCTATATTACCACCTAAGCTTTGAAAATTAGATAAAAGAACGAGACGAACTACATTCTCTGAAAGGTGCATTCTTTAGTCCAAAACCAGCGACCAGCGAGATCTGTAGTTTCCTAACTCTAGGTTTCTTGGGCGTCCCTTTTAATGATTTTAAAGCGCCTTCGATCGTAATTTCCGAAAAATTTCTTCGCATGCCGAAACCAAGGACATCAAATCCATAGCTCCCACCACTCCCCTTCTATTTAAATTCTTAGTATCTCAAGGAACATTCCTTGCCCGATTCTACAGAAGAGTATCGGCACAGCAAAGTAGGAATCGCTCACACGTTCTACTAGCACATAAACTTCTGCGTTTCCATTGCTTTGAAATAAAGTCACAATTTTATATTCAGTTTTAAATTGAAATGATTTTATTTTGACATTGTTCTTTCTGTTTTACTGTATTCTATTGAAAAATATTTTTTTCCAACTCGAGGTTTGCTGCTCCTCTCTTTTTAACCTACAGCATCTTTTGTTATTCATGTCAATATCCGCAGGCGACGAGAGTATTATTTCTAGACTCTAAAAACTGCGATAAGTTATACGAAAAAATGAAATGAAGTCACAAGTGCCTCTACATGAAAGCATTCAGGAAAATATTTGAGCGCCTTTCTAATGTTAACACTATTACTCAAGTAATTTCATTTTATTTGCTAAATGAAGAAAATTAGGAACAGCATAACGCTTTGACTACGATATTCCGTTGTTTTTTTTTTGTAAAAATTAAAATCGGATATTAATCGTAACAGACTAGAGAGGATATTTGCAGGTATACGTGCATATAATCAATTTGATTTCAATACTTTTTTTTTTTTGATATCATTGATTTTTTAGAATCTTCTTTTTTTGTCATTTCGTTAAAAGAAATATGTGTGTGTTAATGATATAAAAGTATATTGTGATTCATTTCGTTCTTTCTTCATAATTATAATTGTGTCCTCTATATAGTAAGAATTTTTTGTTTTTTTCATATTTTAGAAATTTTCTCAGTTTTTTTTCTTAATTTAAAATTTTCTCTTTTTTAAAATATCAACACAGTATAAATGTATGATATTTTCTCGTTTTTGAATATGACTGTAAACCAAAATTTCCAGGGTTCTTTGTGAATAACAAAGAAGGAGTATTCTAGAAAGTGGAAGTCTATGGTGATGACTTGTGTTGATTTAACTGTTATACCATCAAAATACCTCAAATATGTCGAATGTTGCATGCCGATTAATGAATTTTTTAAAAAAATTTGAAATAAAATTTGGCAACACATTGAAAATATTTTGTATAAATTTTATTAAAGGGAACTAGACGAGCATTATCAACTCCATTATGATATTTAATGTAAAATTTTCGAAAATGGAATTGAAATTTTAATATAAAAGTTGTCCTCATGTGATAGTGTGGAAAACGTAGTTTTAATGAAAATAAGCATAAGTATGTGAGAGTAAAACGGATTTTATGTGGTTCAAATCGCGACTATTGTAATATCAATCCTTAACCTTAAATTATAATTTATTTTTGGTCCTTGATTAACTATGAAATATCTCTTCCATAAGTATCTGAGAAAATTTCTTACAATTATTATATTTTATAATTTATTACAGTTCAACACCTTTATATACAGATTTGTCTAAAATGCATTTAAAATCAAAAATTTTTTATATTTAAAATTCAATTGTGAACAATATTAAATAACTTTCTATTTTTATTGTATTTATTTATCAAAGGACTTAAAACATAAGGACACAATTTCACATATAATATCCTGTAAAAAATAAATAAATGAATGAATACTTTATTTGTGTATATATTGAATGTATATAAATTTATATGTAAGTATATAATGAGTAAATGTGGGTAATCCCTTCTTAACAAAATAATAATAGGAATTATTCTTGTAAGTCAATAAAAATTGAATTCATAACTTTCATTTTGTTTATTCTTTGACAATTATTGTATAATACAAAAATTAAATATAAACATTTTTGAATTGAATTATTGTTGCCCAAGCAGGAAGTATTTTTAAGAAAAAGAAGAAAAGAACCATTAGAATTTTAAATAATGAAGTCTCGACAACAAAAAAAATTATTTCGTTTTTTAAGTATTAATTGATTTAAAATAAAAATTCTATAAAATTTATAGGTATTTTGCAATTGAGGTATTTGAAAATTCAATACAAAAGAATTTAATCTTTAAATTTTCATATTATAAGTTAAAGTTAACTTCTAGAAGTAGAGCAAGATTTCCATGAAAATAACGCTAATATTGTACAATAGCTCCCAAGCCCAACTACTAATTTTACATCACACTACTTATAGCTCGCATTGTTATATAGTCCTTGTATTAGGCGCAAAGCAATTGACTTTCAAACTGAAATTAATCTATAAAACAGCATAATTTTAATTTTATTCCGAGGGGGAGAATAACGTCTACAATGTTTTTTTAAGAATTCTATAAAAATGAAACAAACATTTTTATCCCAACAAAGTACAAATTTTAATTATGGGAGAGTATACTGCTATGCTCTTTTCTATTCTAAATGAAAATCACTGATACTGGTAAGGATCAATTGCATTTATTTCTTCTACTGATAAGGTGATGACTTCCATCTTTCAGCCACATCGTTAACTATTTCCTCTAAGTAATGACGAAAATATTTACACGAATTTCTCCTATCGGACATTGTGAAAAAAATGTAAAATTAATTCTGCATTACCCATAATCGACTATTAGGTTATAGCCTCCCAAAAACAAATTCCATTAATAGTGTGAAATTGGTCTCAATTCTTACTGACAATTTTCTTTAATTTGTATTTGAGAAAATATACATATACGCAAACAATTTATTTATCACCAGACATTTTTATCACAAACAATATTATTTATGACAGTTTTTCGACTTTTATAAAAATATCATTAATATTACTACCGAATTTCAAGGTGTATGTTTTACAAAAATATTAGCGGTAGGTAATTTGGTAACCGGCATATGTCTACAATATTTGCAAACATTCAATATTAATTGGAATCAAAGAAATATGTAACCATACTTCGATAAAACATGTGAGCTATTTTCATATATGCATATGTACATATACATATATACATACATTATGTACACATATTTGCATGAGGTGTATGAATCCGTTCATTTGCGTTCATATCGGTAAAGGATTGATTAAAATATTCTTGATTATTTTCGAAAAAAAATTTTCTCATCAATATTATTTTTGTATAGCTTTCTATACCTATATTAGCTTACCTATACATAGTAAGTAGGTACCTAGCTATATAGAAAAAAGAAATTCTAAAATTCTTACTAAAAAAGATGAATTTTCTCACAAAAATAATAAAAAAAATAAAGAAAAAAGAAAAATTGACATTCTGTATGAAAATGTAGTATAACATGTTGTAAGTACTTACTTTACATGCGTACAAACATGTTGTATGTATCGTACCTACATAATGTATAATATGAACTGCACAAGTACAATTTCTTCAGACACTGTTATTTGATACATTTTTATAATTCGGTTCTCTATGTCTACATTATTATATACAGTATAGAAAGACCTAAAACAGAGCGACTAAAGTATAAAGTTAAAGTAGAAAAAAAAGGGAACATTGAAAATAAAAACAAAAAAAAACATAACATGAACAACAAAAAACCGACTCAACTGTTATTGTAATATTTCTGAAGGTTCTTTGTTGCCGTTGTTGTAGCTATTGTTATATTATTTCGTTCTTACTTAATAATATCCAACTCTTCACTATATTAAAATAAGTTTTCTTGTTATTTTTTATTGTTTCATTTTCTTTTTCTTCATTATTTTGTTTAGTATAAAATGTCGAACGATGTACATTACAGAGTGTTAAGAAATTCATTGGTATTTTTTTTTCAATCGAACAAAATTTAATGAAATATCTTTTTTATAATAATTTTTTTTGTCAATAGATTTTATGTTAAGAGTGTGATAATTTCATTATTTTCCAGACGCAGAATCAAATTCTTCTGAAATTACTAGGTTTAATAAGAATGTATCAGAAAACTAAGCTTGTTTACGAAGAAACCAAATTAAAAATATGAACGTCATCTTTAGCCATAATATCAATAATCAACCTTGAGTTAACCACAACCGGGTATAGTCCCAATTTTGCGAAATGGAAAGGGGGAGATTGAGTGAGAACCGCAATTACATACCCATGTTAGAGTAGGATAAGTCTTAGCATTGTGATCAGCATTTATCCTTTCCTTAAAAAATTGGATAATTGTTTTCAACAATTTGTTTCGGTTGACAAAATATTTTTCTGACGAATGATTCGCGTGATGATCTTTATGAATTTCCTCTTCAAATAGGTAAAAGAATAAAGTTCTTAGATGAGTTTCAGTTTGGTAGTTTGGAGAACTTTTTATATGAGCATTCCGGGATCCTTATAAAAGACACTTTATGGTTCTAGAAAAATAAAGTGTTTGGGTAAGGTTTACTTATTGGTTTTAATTCTTTCGCTATAGAACATTATCTTAACAAATTCTGAAATTTTACAGCCAAAGTTCACGTATTTAATTGAAAGTACCATCATCATTTCGATTTTAAGACTAGTAGTAATAAGTGAGTGAGGACCCACCGGAATATTCACGTGAATCCCATGCAGTAGGCCAACAAAAAGGCCCATCGCCAACCCGGTTTTAAGGAGTCTACACTTGTGTAACGATTGTACAATATTATGTAAAATCAAACGTGGTATACTCTGTAAATTCATTACGAATATTACGAGAACACCATACATACTCTGTATAATATTATGTAAGTATTCTATATTTTTATTTTATATAAAAAATGTAGTATGAAATTTTTAGATACATGTAAATATAATATAAATTCCAATATATACCTATAATACATGAACCCTCATATGTTTTCATTCTATATGTATATTCATCCATATGGATTTGTACATATCTACATATATACATAGAATATTTTCCACACATTCGTTGGAGGTCTTTTTCAGCTCACTTGCCTTGATGATGGTGATACGATATTTTTACTGAGTCAAAAATGACTAAAAAAAGAAAAAACTATTATACAAAATAAGAAGAAACAAAAATACAAACTACAAAATATGTAATACGAAAAAAAAATATAATAATAAGAATAAGTGAAATGAATAACAGAAAAAAAACTAAGCAAAAACAACAATAAGAGCAACATGAAAAAAAATGAAACAAAATTAACCGACACGCAGCTAGTATGACTAAAAAAAATTCTATATGCTTATTTAAGTACTAATAGATAGATGTATGAATGTATGTATGTACGTTCGCCCATGTTTTGCATATGGAATCACTTATATGTTTTCAATTGGTTTGTGTGTATGTTTTTTGATATGCGAAATGCCAATTTTATTTCTGATTGTTGCCTTTTTTTATTTTATTTTTTTTTTTTTCTGTTCATATTTTAAGTTTTCTATAATCAGACATTGTTGAATTTACCGAAATGATTGCAAGCAATCGGGTAACTAAGTGAAGCAAGTAAAAGTACAAATAAGCAGGCAACTAAGCAACACTGCCTCAAAACAGCATGGAAGGAAAAAAAAACAATTTTAATAATTTTTTTTGTATAGTTACATTATTTTTTTTGTTATTATTTTTTTCAATATTGTATTAAATATTATAATTTCAAATTCCTATTTATGCATATAGTGCTTTAGTATTGAAAACCATCGATATACTACTAAAAGAATACAACTCATAGAGCCGCTGCAATTGTAATATTATAAAATACAACTAATTTATTTTCCAGAAATTCCATATAATTCAAATATTATAATTAGTTTTAATTTGGAATCTTTAATAATATTTATATTAAATGATATCCTTAAAATGTTATACTTATGCACCTGAGCTTATACTTCACATAAATATGTATTTAATTTGTATACATGTGTATTGAAACACAGTCATTACCTATTAATTTATGATATGTATCTTAATTACATTAGCATGCATCACTGGCTCCCAACATTGCGACATTACTCATCATCGGGCGCCATTGCTCATCATTTACCCATGCCTAATCAGGTCGTACTTTGAATCTAAATTGGAATTCCGTTCATGCATACAACTCCCGGCGAAATCCCTACACATTGTAAACTTGAATTCAAATACATTTGCCACGCAGAATTTTCGGAAGGCTTAACAATATAAACATTACCAAAACTAAAGATATAGTTATTAAAGATTTAATTTTTTAATTTTAATTTTAGTTTTAATATTTTTTGTAAATATTCGGGTAATATTTTTGTTTTCCTCTCGTTTAATTATTTTTACAATCTGTTCCAGTATTCCGGAAAAATGTGGCATTATGAAGTGTACTTTTTTGTGTCTGAGTGTAATATAAAGTCTATATTTTTTAGACACTCATCGCATCACATACGTTTGTTCGATTTCTTATAGAAAGTTTTAATTTTTTTCATTTTCAATATTAAAACTGTTACTTACGTATCTACTTTTTTTTCCTACTTCTATGTTGTCTATAGTCATACTATTATTAAAATTGACTAGTAATACTGTCGGCAGCTAATACAGGTTAATTTTTTTTAACTAATGTTGTTATTGGAAACATATATATATTCTTTCATATACATATTGTATTTGTATTTATATATTATCTATGAACAAGTACATTACAGTGGCAGATATAATCGTGTTAACACCCATATAACATAGTAAATGTACCATAGGCAAATGAGGTGAAATCAGTAATATCAGATAAGTATGATCCAGAAAAAAAAATTATATTAGTTAGAGCCTTAGGATTCTTATAATAATTATTATTCAAACAAGAATAATTAAGATGAAAATTTAAATCTCACATTTAATAGAAAAGTATTGAATAGTCGGAAGAGAGTGACCCGTAACGACAATTAGAATGAATGAAGTAAAGAAAGACAGGGACAATAGGAATTCTAATTTTTGAATTTAAGTTTGCGAAGCAGATCGTATGAAACAGATGGTAAAACAACAGCAGATAATTTAAATATTATAAATTAGATAAATATGCAGAAGAGATACAAAATTGAAGTCAACGAAAGTATGCGGATTTACAAATCCTACAAGTATCATCTTTAGGAAAACTTCTCTAGCTTTGATGAAGTCTAAATGTAAAGTGTTTTTTTTTCGAATTTAGGTAAAATAATTAAAGAAAAAGTTAATCTAATGTCCCGCAGTCTTCAAATTTTTCAGTTAATCATTGCTTCGACCTACAATAAAGACGTTAATGCATCAAATTCTACGAGATTTGCCTTTGTTTAATTAGCATAAAATGAAGGTGTTGGTAGATAACAGTTGTAGATTGTAGATTACTGGACAATAAGGTTTTGGGTAAAGGAACATTTCCCCTCTGCAATAAATTTCTGGTCCTTAATAAATTTCCGGAGATATACTTCAGGGAATTGGATGTGATCTTCACAAAACTGAGAAAGAATCACTCAAAACATCTGGGCCTTCTGACGGTGAGATCTGAACAGTCATACAGAATATGTATTGCTATCTCCACATTGTCTCGACAGATTTGACACAAAAAGGAGTCCGATTTGCCCAGTTTGTACAAATCACATTTCACCGGACTAGATAATATTTAAAAAAGTAGTCGTCTTATCTTGTATAAAAAAATATAGTGAATGCTTTCCAAATAATTTTATTAAATGTACAGTGACCTGTGCATACGACATCCATACATAAAATACACCCACTATATGTAATTATAAGAACACAAAAGAACGCTCTTTTCACTCTTCTAAGGTAATTTTCTCTTTTAGAATAATATTCAATAGAATGAACGTATGAAACAAAACAAAATTTTTTTTTTGAGTCTAAGAAGGGGTGAACAAAAAATAAAAAGTTTTTGTTTTTATTCGATTTTTAGTTTTTTTTTTTGTTTTGCTTTTCCGTTACCTATGTGTACCTTTAAGGGTGGTAAAAATTCACCTTACGTGTAGTTTTCTTTTATTTTTTATTTTTTTGTTTTTTACTTTGAAATTTGTTCTTTTCTCCTCTTTTTTTTCAACTCAAAGTTTTTAGGAAGTTACGTACGTACGTCTAATATTCGTGTTCTAATTTATGATTTGTTTTATTTTTGACTTTAAAAAAAAAAAGCGTATGTGCACATTCATGTACGTAATTTGAAAAGTTTTTAAGTGAATACTTGCTTAGTATATTTTCATATAGAAAATGTAGGTATGTATATATGTATATATAAGTTTTTTATACACATAAGTTAACTTAGAATAGAATATAGCGTGTACGCTATAAATATTTTAGTTTTTAGTTTAAAGAAATATACAAAAAAACAAAAAGAAACAGAAAAGAGAAAGAAATGAAATAATAATAATAATTTTTACTTACCTACCCTTCTGTATGTCATAATGTAAGGACGAACTTTATTTCGAAGGGTATAAATAAAAATAAAGTATAAAATAATATTATAACAGGCATATATGTATAATATATAGATATATATGCATACATTTATATTCATATACGGAATGTACCTCTATAGCACACTTTCATTTTTTTCGAAACTAAGAATTGCCTTCCGATAATTTGATAATTTTAAGGGTAAAACTATCGTATATGTGAATATTACTCGTATTATAAAAGTTTTATTATACAAAATAAGTTTTAGTAGTCATGTTTCAAAATTACTTCTAATTTAGAGGCGTAACAATTAAAAAAAAAGAATGAAACTTTAAAATAATTTAATTATATAATCAGTAAGTTTTTCTTTATATAACAAAGTTATTAATTACAAAACTAAAATGAATAATAATTAAATATTAAAAAAATTTTCTTTTATAAAAATATTTAGAATTAGACCAAACAAAAAAATAATTATTGTCGCAACAATTAATAAAGTTAAAATAATTGACTAAGTATAATAGAAATTAATTTTGTATTAATAACCATTTGTTATGACTGCCACGTACGTAATATATACATATTCCAACATTATGCGTACGTGAGGTGAGGTTGTTATGTCTTTGCCTAAGAAAATTAAGGAAAACTTCGATTACAAAGGGTTAATACTTTAATTTTAATTAGACCATAGTGTTGTACAGAAAATTGTTGGAATATTTATTTATTTTTGCTTACATATATAAAATGTTGTATAACAAATTAACCTTATTTATATGCATTCTTCGATAGGTCAAACTGTTATATGGATTTATAAAAAAAATTATTTTCTGTTATATCATATTGTTAATTTAAATAGCTACATAGATATTTTAAGTAATTACAGTTTTTGGAAAATTATTACTTACCACGTGCATACTTTTAGGCGCAACATATTTTTTTATTTTTAATACAATCATTTATGATATTTTTTTCAAGAAATGTTATCTTTTTTAAATTATGTTGTGTAAATGAAATGATTTTTCTCATGCAAATAAATTTTTTTCTATAGTTTTTTTTTTTTTTTAATACAAGTGTTAAAAATAATCGAAAGATAAAGATTGGTGAGCCCAAACGGTCGTCAGACTTATGTATCTATAGTTGAGGACTAGATGTTTCACTGTGTTTTGGATTTATACTTTAACATCATTTAAATTCAATTGTAGTGTGTTTATTAAATTTTTATTAGTGAAATTTTCAGATTTACTTTCATTTAGCTTTATTTTCCATGTATTTGTCCTTTTACTTACATTATTACTTGCTGTCTTGTAATTTTTTTGTCAATTCTTCAACATTAGATTGTACTGCAAAAATTGCCGTATTATCGGCAAATGTAGCCATAGTAACACCTTCTAAATTTGGAAAATTTGGAATTCGGTATAATAAATTTGGAATAATTTGGTATTCTTCCTATATACGTGCTTGTATAAAGCACGTATATAGGAAGAATACCCAGAATACTGCCTTGAGATGCACCAGCCCTAATTTGCCCTAAATGAATTCATATTAAAAGTTAATATTTGAATAACACAATATAATAATATTCTAAAATATATTTAACATTTAAAACATTTAAAATTCTTTTATAATAGAACTTTTCCAAAATTATTCACTCTTAAATCGTATACCTCACAAAATAATTGCATATTTCTAAGGACAAAATTTAAATTGACAACATTTTTAAAGATTATTTTTATTTTTTTATATATTTTAATTTTTGCATTACTGTACACGCATAATAATAATCAATAATAGATATATGACGATATGTTCCAAAGATGCATCAAATTATATGTATAGGATTTTAAAAATAGAAATTAACAATATTCTTGAAATTCTTTAAAATTTATTTCTCTAATATCGTCTAATAATAGACAACAGTATTGTCTATATACATAATATATATATATATACAAATATGTAAATTAAATTAGAAAATTTTAACACATCTATGTGAAATTTCGCATACCTTTTATTTTAAAGTTTAAAAAAAAAACGAACCTAAATATATAAATACTATCAGAAGGGTCAATAGAATCGATAGTCATATTGACTAAATATGGATGTATATATTGACGATAATCTACAAGTATAATAAAATATTCTTTTAATAATACTCCTACGAAATAATTATTGAAATTAATAGGAAAATTTTAATATATAGAATAAAAGTAAATAAAAAAATAAAATTGTACCGGTATAGCGTTCGATTTATTGTAGTAAATATAATACTGCAAACTTTTGGTATAGTAGTTGAGAATAATGTGGAACTATGAAGAATATCAGATGGTATTAAGCGGCGCAATACGGTGTAAAGTAGTTGATGATCCTCTTGTTGGCCGAGCGCTAGGCGTTCGCGGTATATTGCATCCCGTTTTTAATGTTTAAGGGTAGTTATATTATACACAGACTGATTATAGTTTCAAATAAATATGCTGTATTTTGCTTGCATATCAAATATTTAAAAAAAAATATTTTAGAATATCTTTAAATTCCAGGAATTTTTCATTATAGAGAGTTTTATTCAAATATGTCAAATTATTATAACCATATACTATTAATACATATTTTTATATTCAAAAAATCCCGGAATTCAATTAATTTTATTAAAAATATTTGTTAGGAATTTTATAAAATAAATTTAATTAATTTTTTTGTGAAAACCTTGCATTTTATTTTGCATTCAATTGTGTTATACAAAGTTTGATCGTATGGTCAATCTATACGATTTAGTGAAAGTGACAATGAATTGGAAATACTTTAATTTGGAATCCCATATATTCATCATTCTCTAATATATTATGTATATATACTATGTATATTGTATAACATGTATATTTCAATAAAAATCTTGATTGAGTATCTTGATTATGAATAGGTTTTGTTTTTAGGAATTCCATAAAAAATAAAATCACATAAATTTTACCGTGTAAAAAAAAAAAATTTTTTTCTATTAAAAGATTTATTTGCGAATGTCATACATCTTACAATATTGATATATGCATCTTAATAAAAATATGTATAGTAATATTTCTTTTTTTTTTTAATATATAGTATTTTCCTAATAAAGTGATGGCACGAACAAAGAATTTCCATATTAATTATTAAATTTATATTTTTATATAAATCTTTCATGTTTTAAATAAAAAAAAAATATACAAATATTAAAATTTATAAGAATTGATAAAGGTTTTAAATTATATTTGAAAAGCTTATATTCCTTATTCGAAAATTAAACAAGTTTTCTATAATTAGTAATGTATAGATAAACAGTCGATGTTTCAAAATCTGTTATACAGAGAAATTATAATATTAAATATTAATTTACATAAGGAAGTGAAAGGTTTCTCACATTATTTTTGAAATTATTCTCGAAGATGGCAACTCCGTAAGTTAAACTATAATTAAAATTATATTTAATCTATAGAATTTAACAATTTATTTTTAAAACGTTATTCTTGTAATATGCGCTTCCTCTAAGGATTTTGCGACAAAGTCATTGAATAAACATTTAATATTAGATTTACTTTTATTAATTTAATTTAGAATTGTATTTTATTCAAAGGAGGGTTTATAACAGTTTTAAAACAACAATTATTTTAAGAATATATTAATTATACTTGTTTTATAAATTTTCAGGAATTTTTGATTTATTTTTTTTTTCTAATTCTAGCAGTTCTTAATTGAGTTTCCTCAAGGGTTCGACGCAATTTCCTTTATAGAATTATAACCTTTTACTAATAATACCAAATATTAAATTATATTTCCCAATGAGTAATCAGATTAAATTCAAGAATTAAAATTAGAATCTATATGGAACAATAACTAAATATTATTGATTTCTATATTCATTGAACATATGTTTCTATGCCATTTATTAATATGAGTTGAATTATATACATTAAATTTCCTTTGATAAACATATGCACATTACATACTTAAAATTTGCAAAATTCACTTTTTAAACCTGCTAAATTTTTATACTTATAAGTACCTTATACAATAAAAATATCACATTACACTTTGATTTTAATCTAAAATCTAATAAATCTTAGAGTATAATGAGTATATTTCGTATAACAAAATAAAAGTGTGTATATATTTTGCGTGTGTATGTAGTATTGTTAATTTCATTTTTTATTATTACTGTTTACAATTATATTCCATATTTTATAATACAGTGTACAAAAACAAAAGGAGCGAGGGATTTAATATTATCCATAAAAAGTTTTTATAATAAACTATTAATATTTAGACCAAAAAAATGTACTAAAAACGGAGAGGGTCCCCAATATTACACTTGATTTTTATTTTTATTATTTATTGTTTTTTATTTTTTTTTTTATTTTATTATTTAACATAAAATTTGTCGTGGATCATAAAATTTCCAGACCCATTTTTTGTATTTCAACCAGCTTGGTTGCTTTTGATATTTTTGTTTTGTTGTTTTTTTTATTATTTTTTCTTTTTCTGTCATACTAATATAGATTTATGTCGCAGATGAAAATGGGATTTTATTATTTTTTTTTTTCACGTACAGTAGAATCTAGATTAATTATTTCTAAAAAGAATTCATATATAAATTTCAGGAATATACATAGTCTGTATACATAGTCTCGGAATATTTTAAAATTTTTGCTGTGTTATACTGTAAATTTGTCGTAAAGGTTGAGGTGTAAGTCAGGTTAGGTTACGCTAATACGGCTGCCGTATGAAGTGATGCTCCCGGATCTCCTTTTCCTCACCTTAACATGAACCAGGCTGAGCTTTAAAACTGGTTGTGATCTCTAGTATTTGCATTCGCCGGGTCGAAAAATCGCAGAAAGAAATGCAATCTAAAGAATATTCGTTTCATCTTCCCAAAGACCAAATGTTTCCTCCATCTCGTCGCAGTAGTCCATGTTTAGATAGTTCGGGAAGCGGTTAATTTTCATGTTCGCCAATCAGACAAATTCCTGTCATAATCATTTTCGAAGCTGCCCAACAGAGGAATATTAGATCTTTCTTCCCACCTGATTTGCTTGACTGCTGCATTGCATATCAATATCTTGTACATACTCAGAAGCATTTCTAAGTACTCAGTAAACGTTGATAAATTTTCCGGCGATCAAATTTCTAATCGAACCATCTACCAGCTCAAAAATTGGATTCCACTAAATTACTAAATTTTCTACACTGACAAAACCGAAAAACTTAAGATCTTGTCAGAGAAAATCTTGCCCAAAAACACATTTAAATACCCTTACTTGACTGTTATACAGCGCTCTAAATAGTAATGGGTAAGTGTATGAATTTTATATTGCATAGAATTTAAGTAAGCTTGAATACACAATACATACATACATATATACTCTTTTTTTTATATATTAAAGGTATACATTTTATAGACTGTGTATAGAGAGGATATATAAGAAAGTAACAAACACTGTTGCGTGATTTGTACAAATAAAAAGAAATGAAAGCAACAAAAATAAACTTTTGATTTTTTTTCATGAACTCAAGGCCTAATCAATAAAAAAAATATATGTATACACAATAAAACATAGGTACATGTATATATGTATATGTATAACAAAAAAAAACTTTACAATTCATAGATGTACTCGTAAAAGCTACACTTTTTATGTTTATAGATCTATATAAAAAAAATACACGCTTACAAAAACAAATTATAAAAACACGAGGTATGCAAATTAAATATAAAAAAAAGAAAGCAAAAAAAGAAACTAAACTAAATGCTTTTGCCTCATTTCAATTCTCAATTTTTGTTCTTAAACGTAGCGAGTGACAACCCAAAAAAAAAAAAAACTAAAAATCATAGTAAATGTGAAAATGTCGACATCAATAACAGCAACGTTAAAAACAAAAAAAAAAAAAAACAGTTCTGATGATGGACAGGAAATCCTGTGTTGATGCGAATGACAAACCCGTTATTAAAAATATTTCAAATTTATAAATATCGGTCATAATAAATTTGGTGAATACAATACATATAACGCATTATATTATTATTCATCCCAATTAGCATACAGTGAGTGAATGCAATGTTCTGGGATTTGTGCCTCTTCCAAATTTAATTAATACTAATAAAAGTTGATAATCTTGAAGTGATTATGTTAATGATCTCAGTATTAACTATTCACGACATTACTATTAAGATATAAGATCCAAATATGTGAAGCCCGGAAATAAACATAATTTTTTCATAAATTTTTAACCGGATTCTTAACAAATTTATTTAAATTTTTAGAATACTGTTAAAATTCTTTTCCATGCTTTTCAGAGAATCTCTCTCTTGAGATGCTTTTGAAGGAGTCTCTCTGAGATTGCTGAAGAGAGAACGGTAATATAGGTGTTCAGGTTCCAAAAATGTTAACTAATGTAATAAATGCTTGTGGTCATCTCAAAGAAAATAGGAAAACATTATTCATTTTTTAAAAAAACATTGACTCACCACAATCAATTCTAGTTTAAGGCATACAACATAAGATGTTCACTTGAGGTGACTAGCACATCACTTGAGGTAGTGGGAATTTATTGAAAAGTATAACAGTTTTTAGTACAGAATTTCAAATTTTACAAATGATTGCATTTTGAAAAATTCAAAGTTTTCGAATAACAACGCATCAAATTAAGTAATGCGGCTAACAAAATATTGGTGATTATATTAGGCCAATTAAGAAAATCATAACCAATTCCGTATGTCCTAAGTAATATTAAAAGAAATCTGTGTACTTATTCTGTTATCCTTCACTTGTTATGATATTGTTCTCGTTTTCAATAAGAAATGGTTTTATTACAACAAATTTATTTTGTTTCAACTGATCGTGCTCTTCAGTTGCTGAACCAGTTGAATACAAATAGGAAAAATTACAATTGCCTCCTGGGAACATAAAGTATAACTTTTGCCGAAAGAATCCAAGTATATTATGTAGGTCAGTATAGTCTTTTTGCATATTCTTATAAGAAATTTTCATATTCTCTGATTTTTTTTTTTTTGTTCAAATATTTTAGATTATTGTACTCTCAACTAAAATTTAGTTCGGCGCGTTAACTTAAAAGAAAATTTCTTTTAAAGATGTCAAAAAAAAAAAAAAAAAACTTTTCACATCACAATAAAAATTAAAAAAGAAAATTTCATAAAGTGCGAGAGAGTAAAAAAAATAAACACAATTCAAAAAAATTTTTAAATTTTTTGACATTTTTAATAACTTTATTCTTCATAAATTTATTTGATCTTTTATACTTTTTCCTACACACATAATTCAAGCATTCATTCAAAGCATACAGACGTCATTCATTCACTCATACACATTCACCATTCGCATTCACTTTTGACACGCCAATTATTATTAAAATAATTTTTCTCTTATAATTTTTATTTTTTGCTCATTTTACTTTTTGGCCATAATAAGAATAATGCAGTTTTTTTTTGTTTCCAGAGACAAGCTATGAATAGGTTTTGTTTTTTTTTTCAAATATTCCGATGAAATGTGTAAAATTTTTATTCTATTAGCCATTTAGGAAAAAAAAAGTTGATTTTTTATTTTTATTTTTTTTTTAAATTGCAACATAAATTAAGTTTTTATTGCATTCTTGTATTCTCTATTATGAACAAGAAAAAAAAAAGGAAATTTTTTTTATAAAAACATTTTGTTAAATGTCAAATAAAATGTGTAATAATTCATTAGAATTACAATTCTGTCATTTAGATTTTATGACATAATAATTAGTTGAGGAAAAGTTTATGGTTGCTTATATGTATGTAGTTTTTTTTTTTAGGATTGTATACTTTTGGGAAAATTTATTTATACAGAAAAAAAAACGCATACTAAATTCTATTTATATTTGGTATAACTCATTAAATTAAGTGATAATGTCGAAGAATTGGGTAATTAGGTCGCAGGATTAGGTGAATTATTAAAAAATTATCAAAAAAAATTATGATTTCAAATTTTTTTTATAGTATCCTAAATATAGTGTTATAACATTTAATTTTATTCATAATTTAGTAGGAAATTGAATTTTTTAACTCATACTCGTACATCATTTGATCTCTAACAGGAAATTCAAAAATTTCGAATTGAAAGTGCGAGTGAATTCCGTGCATTACAAAATTTTAAAACTGCAATCCGAATATTTTTGAATATTTTTTCTGTTTGATTAATATAATTTTTATCAAGCTGAATTTTGATGATCAAATCTTTGAACTAATTAAAAATTTGACAAAATGTGTGACATTGTTAAGCCCAGAGGCTTTGTAAAAGCTTAAAACTTTTTCGATTGCAAACCGTATAAATATATTCGGCAATTTTGGTATTATTTCTTTTCCATATATGAGAGGCTCAGAAGCAGAGTGGAGTAAGCCACAATGTGTATTTTGCCACTTTGCTTTTAAAAAATCAGAAAATTTTTACAAAAAAAAAATATTTTTGTGAAAAATAAATAGGAAAAAAGCTAGTTCGAAACTGGAAACTAATATTACTGATTTTAGAAGATGAACATAACTGATTGCAGCAAAAAAAAAATTTTTTTTTATTTGTGGCTTACGCCACTCTGCTTCTGAGACCCTCATATATTTTTGGGTCCTATGGCCTTGCAATACTAATTTTCAACAAAAACTACTAATAAAAATGTGTAGAACTATTCAAGAATTATACGATAATTCTGTAAGATTATAGTTGATAATTTGTCCAGCAGATTTATTATTTAGTATTTTATGATTATAAAAAACTGTGCAAGTTATATTATCAATAAAACTTTTAGAATGTTGCGTGTTAGTAAAGTGATAATATTGCAATAGTTCGTACAGGTCTTCTAAAAAATTATACATGCTGGAGTTAGTTATCAATTAATTAGTGTAATAAAATTTTTGATATAAAACACATTATATGCCAAATTTTTGGTATATCATTTTACTTGTTCCTTAAGTGACACTATAAAATTCAGTTTTAAGTAAAACTATATGCATTGGACATTGTTATATGGTGTAAATGACCTATTCTAGTATAACAATTTGGTGGTCCATTTTGTAATTTTTATTTTTCTTTTAAATTCGATACCCCATTTGTTTTTGTTTTTATAAACAGTTGGTCAAAATTGAAATAGCAAATGTCCTTTAATCATTTTTTCTTTTAATCTCACAAAATTTATATTAAAAACTAACTGAACCTGCACAAAATTCTTTGATTGTTATAGTTATTTTCCCATAAAATCCAATTGATATATATAGATTTTTTAAAGTAATTTTAGTATAACATATTTTTTTAAAATCACAATATTCTCTCTTATATCAAATAAAATTGTATGAATAAAATTATTAAATAAAAGGAATATCAAGTACCTACCTTAAGATTTTTCGTAAGGCATACAATAACCAGTTCAAATATTAATGATAAAAAAGAGGTAAGGTCCTTCATCTGAAACTGATCCTAAGATCAATGAACTTAGAGATAAAAAAAAATTTGAAAGTAATATAAAACCGATCATCCCCCATATAAAATATTGAAGCAAACAATACATAAATTTAAAGATCTTCTCTGTATCAACGCAAAAATTGTTCATCCAGTAACTGAGATTCACTGAAAATAAGAACACAAAATTAAAAAATAAAAAAATTAAAAAAAAAAATTGAAACTTAATAAAAGTGGAGTTTCCTTTTCAGGCCAAAGTATATGCAAATTTTGTTTTTTTTTTTCTTAGTTTTGTTTCTCTAAAATAATTCACATGAGCCTGGTCTGTACTTTAATGCATCTTACCCAAAAAAAAAGAAAAACAATATTTTTAACAAAATCTGTGTGTAGTGGCAAAACTTCTCTTTTGACTAAAAAAAGTTTTTTTTTGTGTTTTTTGTTCCCAAATTAATATCTAAATGGTTTAGAGAGGAAATAAGTTCTAAGTGGATTAGTCCCAAATTTTTATCGTTCCGAATACAAATCTATTTCTGATTATAAAATAGTTTTAGAAAGTTTCTAACTAGTTTTTAACAATATTTTTTAAGACTACGTAGCTAGAATTTCGAGATCATATTCGGTTTTCCTTCGGAAATTATTTGAACAATAAAGATGAAGCAATAATATAAATTTGAATATGATTAATTAAGCTATTTGGAATGTATATTTTCCAGGAGAAGCTCTGAGGTTTTGAGGTGATTCGAAAAATCGATTATTGGGCTAACTAAGTTTAATATTTTAGGCAGAAAAGTAAGTGCCTCTGAAATAAGTATATTTTGACAAAATATATAGAATAAACAATAGATAAAACAGTTTTTTTAGGAAATACATAGGAATGCAGTATATAGGATCGATTCTATGTACTGCATTCCTATGTATATATTATTCCTATGTATATATCCACATTTTAACATTCGTTTGCCATTGACATAAGACATAAGAACCATACATGAATATATTAATCTGCCTGGCAATAACGTACTAAAAAAGAAGTAATCTTTTATAAAATGGAATATGGGAGTTATTGCTTTTGGGATTTATGATTTTTTTTCTTGTTTTCATATTTGAAATACACATGAATAAGTTTCAAAAAAATTTCTCTGAAAAAGTGTAGGTAGATTAAAAATATTATGTACGGTGCAAACGTACCTATATACATACACATTTTTTGCATTATGTGTAAAATTGTGCATTTATATAAAATGAGTGTGTATATATTGATTGCAAAATGTTACTATAATTTTAGCGGTAAAAAAAAAACAAAACAATCAAATAAAAAATTCACACACCCATAAACATGCATTTAGTGAACACAAAGTTTTTTTTTTTGTTTTTGTAGTTTTCATTTTGGTTTTTTCTCATTATTGTGTAGTTTTCGTATTTGTAATCATATATGTATGTATGTACGTATACCATTCAAATTTTAAAACAAATGAGAAAATTGCCGCTGGCTAATAGCAAATGTTTTACATTATAAATATGTATGTATACATGTGTATCGGTAAGTATATGAAAAGTATAACTAAAATGAAAATCTTACCCATCTGTTCTTTTCTTTTAAATTTAAAACAATATTATATTGTATCTGTTTAGATTTACATATTCCGCTTGATACGATGCGATTTCCCTCTTATAAGAAAGATATACTCTGTAGGTATATGGCGGTTGCTTGATTTACATTGTTCTCCATAATACACTTCTGTACATACCATTCAAGTAGAGAGATGCAATTTTTATTCATAAAATGTTGGGTAGGTACCTTCATATACAAAAAAAAATGTGTACATTTACTTTAGTGTTTTTACAAAAATCTGTTATACTCGTAGTCAGATAAATTTTCATACCATATTTTTTTTTTTAAATTTCTATTTATGTTATATGGGAATGTATTGTGTGATTTTTATGTAATTAAATAATTTTTTTTTTTTTTTGTTTTTCTATTTTTTTTTCATGTATAAAAAGTAAACATTGTATTATATTTTACCCATAACTGTATGAAAACCTGATGTGTAACAAACAAGCAGTCAAGCAGTATTTTTTTTTTTAAATAAAATAATATTATGTAAATTATGTTAAGATAGATAGAGAAAGAGAGAGCGAGAGAAAAAAAAAAAGAAAACTCAGGTCAAGGCCTTAAGGCAATTTCTAATGCACCATTCAACCGACATTCGACATAAATTATTTTATGCTATTTTAAATTTAGTTTTAATTTTACCTATATGTTATACATATATACCGTATATTTTATATATACGAATATTGTGAATTTTCCCTTACTTTTATACTTACACAAAAATATTGTGTCTACTGCACAAGTGTGTGAAATATCCTTTGTCAAAACAATCACTCATATAAAATTCTTTAACTTCGTAACATTACCACTTATCACATGTTAACTTAATCGTATATTATGAATGTTGTTTGATGTTATATAAAATAAATAGAGTACAAAATTTGTAAAACAAGAATAATATTTATTAGTAATTATGTTAAATAAAAAAAAAAAAAAAAATAACTTGAAGTACACTTTAAGTACGGAATAATCTACTGAGTAATCACCCTCCAAAATTTAAAAATTGGTCACTCAATTTTCAGCTGATTTACCATTTCTTTTTTAAATCGCAACAACATATAATAACGGCAAATATTTTCCCTTACAAGATAATCCGCAATCTTATTAATTGGCAATTAAATTTTATGCCCTTATATTTCTTTGTTTGTAATTATTATTTTAATTTAAAATATAGCTGTCTTTTGCTAAAAATAATTTGTTTCCTTCTTTCTATTGAATATAAACAAAATATTTTTACACAATGCCAATTTTAAAAGTTGGACGTCGCTTAAGTCACCCGGTACGTCTCATTTATATACCAAAAATTTCCTTGAACCGTGCTTGAACCGCGTTTCAAGTCGTTTTATAAATTTGCCTAGTAATGATAAAAATATTTGTTATAAACCAGACTGTCATACCTTGGGTTGGCATCATACTATGCATAATTTAAATCTTGAGCCAGTTTCGATCTATATGGCCACATCTTACATGAAAATATTTTTGTCGTGTTTAACGCTTATTTGAAACGCTTAAATTAGCAATTGGAAAACTTACGTATAGGTAATTATACTTACATTGTAACCATTATCTAACCTCTATATTTTTGAATTTTGTAATAAGCAGAAAAGAATACGAACTAGATATTTTGTATTGTAATAATTTTTTTGAACGTGAACAAATTCATATACTTAATGTATACTTATTACTTAAATGCATTCAATTATATTTTTAGTATGGTCTTAAGCAGAACACACGTACATTGTGTTTTTTGTTATAATAATTTTTTTTTTTATTTATTTTTATTTTTTATTATAATTATTATTATTTTATACAAGAATAAGAATTAACTTAAACTTGTTGGAAATTTTCCTTTTATTGAAATTTTAAAATTAAATTTTTACAAATTTTTTATATTTATTTATTTTTTCTTATAATATATATACAGACCATGTACACATTTATAACAATAATTATATTCGCGACATTATTTTGTTATACATTTAACCATTATATATAAAATTTTCTATATGAACTCTTTGTCACAATTTTATTATTTATTCAACAATAATAATTGTATGTAGGTATTATACAAAGAATGTTTCTTAGACTTTAATATAAAGCTTGCTTAAAATGGAATTGTGTAAATATGTATATATATATATATATACATTATATTTATATACATATATTAACTTATAGTAGTAAATACATATTTGTATTTACATGTACTCTTTGTATATTATAAAAATATCTATATACTAATGTAAGCACATATAGAGTTTATCCAATTTAAGTAATCTCTTCTATACATTATGTACATATAATATCATATGCAATATATAACATTTATACTTAGATATATACATACATATATGTATGTGATTATTTAAAAATTTTTCAATTTTCATTATACAGTCTTCTTCGCGACTTATAAACTTAGTCTCTAATATAATATTTTATACACTATAATGTTTCCTATATCTACAATTATTAGATATATTTGAGGCAAGGGAAGAAAAAAAAATTTGATGTGAACAGCGCATAATCGATTGGAATGTGTATTATTAATCATAACAAAAAAATACATGCTAGTTAATTCTTATTATAGCTGAATGGAAGAGTCGCAAATAAATTCATCCTCAATGCAGTTAATTTGGTTCTTATATATGTTCCCTTTCTGCGATGCTGTATTCCTAAAAAGTTTTCCAGTTAGTTTCATTCAAAAACATAGCTCAAATACTAAATTTTGTAAAGACGGGCGAAAACAGTAGGCAGCCATCGTTCTAAAAATTGTCTATTCACGCTTTGCTATATATTTGCTTTGCTAACCGGTATACAATATTCATTACCATGACATAACCTGGCTTGTCGAATGCAATATTGTATGTAAAAATTATGGATTATTTACAAAAAAAAAAGACAAAGGGTTTTTTTATTCCCATATTGTCAAGAGAGTTATCTTATTACTAAATTAACTTTTATAATACTATTATTGATAGAAAGAAGTAAAATTCATACGCGTTTCATAAAATTAATTTTAAAGAAAAATTCTTTAAAATCAAATAGAATAGAATTTGTTTTTGACTTAAAATAACTTTCTATAAAGCATAGGTGTATTAAGGCAACACAGAGTATGAGAAATAAGGAATGGTTAGAAAATATTACTAACTTAGTTCAATAAGTTAACATTTAACAAATTTTTAAGAACTTTCACAATAAAGTTAATCATTTATTCTCACATAAGAAATTTTTCTGTAAACAACAATTACTGTCACTCAATTGTAAATTTAATATTTACCATGCGTCTATGTATATGCAATAAATTAATAAGGTATTCGGGGTCTTGTGCGCAGAAAAATAAACCGAATATTTTATGATTTTTTTTAAGGTGGACTAATTTACTTAGTCGGACTATTTCAAGTCGAACTAATTTTTCTCTTGATGATTCGGACAGAAATAAGCTCAGCACATTTTGTCCCATTACACTATACTTGACGCTTTTTTGAAGAAAGGACTAAAATTTTAAATTTTCATACAAAATAAAATTTGGTAATATGCTTATTAAATTGTATGTACATTTATATTAATTATACTCCGCATTATTTCACATTTGTTTCGCGAATTTATAGAAATATAAATTCCCCGCCGTAATTTCACCTAAATTGAAAGATCTCCCTATTGTATTACATAAATTATGTAATATGTATTAAAAACTACTAATTTTCTATTAAATCCATTGAATTGCCTTTCAAAAATTTCTTCATATTTTATGTTATCATCTTTTATCCTTTTATGATTGCTTCCTGTGACTCTAGTTTTTCTTTTTCTTAAGATTTTATAATATGACAGCATCTAATCTGATCAGAGATTAAAGAAAACTTCTTAAAACAAATCGCATACATACTACAAAAAACAAATGGAGAAAAAAACCGAAAACAGCAAAATCAAAAAGAAATATTTACAAAATAAAAATTTAAGTCCTTAGCGGACAAAAATTTCCCATAAGTCCAGACCAATAATTCCAAATGTGTTTACATATCATTATGTACATATGTATATAGAAAAAATATTTATAAATGTACGTAGGGAATTTTATTGGCATTTCCTTTATTTTTGTTGTACTTGTATTTTGTGTTTCTACGAGTACTACATTTTAATATTAAATGTTTTTTTTGTTTTAAAACTTCAAATAAAGTGTAACCGTTTTGGATTTCTTTAAAAGTAATAAAATGAAAAATTTTTAATTTTGAAATTAATTTGAGTTCAGAGGTTTTGAATATAAAAGAAATTTGAAAGTGGACGACCTAAAGCAGTGATTAAAATTTGCCCGTTAGAAAGTTTTACGGGAAGGGAAATAGGTTCTGTAAATATACTGCCCTCAATCACTCTATTAACATTCAGGTTTTAGTCAAATTCAATTGAAATAGAAATATGCCTTTGAATTGAGTCAAATGTGATTTCGTGCCGAATATAATATGAAAATTATTATGTATATACAGACATATACCGATATATCCAACTAAAATGCTTATAGTTTAAATGGAGTAATTTTGCTCCGATTTAAAAATTTTTCAAAACTTTGTTTTTTATTTTTTGAAATTTTTACAGATTATACATGTATTTAATTAACTTATCCAAAATTATACATCTACATATGTATACATAAATGCATTTGTTCGCTTATATGTATATATGTATGAACTTGTGCGTGTGTGTCGTACGTATGTATAAAATACATACATAAGTGTATATTGTGTCTTCGCCAATAAATGAAAAAATTAGTTTAAATTATATTTAAGCAAATTTGAGCACTTTTTTATCTACATACGTGTGTATGTAAAAATGTATGTACATAATGATTTGCAAGTAACAATTTCTATGCATATGAATTTAATTTGTAAATATCTACGAAATGCATAATTATATACAGTATGTATTTAAGTATGTTTAAGAAAATGTAGCAATTTTACTCCATTGTTATATTATTAATAAAAACAAGTTAGAAAAAAATTTAAAATGACAACAGCTTTGGGCATTTAACAATAAATACAATAAAAATTAAAAAAAAAAAAAACAAAAACAAAATTAAAAATTTTATTGTCGCCATAAAATTAAAAAAAAAGAAAAAATAAAAAATTAAAGAAAAAAAATTTTTTTTTATTAAAAAAGGGAGTAAAACAATATTCGCAAAAATAATAATAATATTTATGTATATAAGTTAAGTAGGCACACATTATATATGTATTGTATACCTACATATATAATATATACATATATGCGAGTAATATACACATATGGAGGAAAAATAACAACAATAAAAGAATAAAAAGAAAAAAGTTTAAGAAGAGAATTTATTTGAATAAAGTATGAGTCAGTTGGTAAACCATAAATTCCAATAATCATAAAAGTAAATCTGCATAAAACCAGAAATTTAAAAATAGAGAAAAGAGAAAGAGAAAAAAAAAAAGGAGATAATATTTATCGCCTATTAGGTCTTTCGTCTCGCTCCCTATACTTAGCTTCCATAATACGCTTATGATGTACATACATATATATAAAAGTAGGTGTGTATGTGCGAACGTATCATGTCCCTTCTTATAAAGAAATATACACTATCACATACATACATACATATATATATACATTATCATTATGTAAATCATATACTATATAATATAAGTATATTATGTGTACATAGATAATTCGCACTTATCTGTACAGGGTGTTCGAGAGTCGATTGGTCATTGTCATCATTTGGGGCTAAAGCTCCAAATGAACCTTGGCCTCCATCTCAATGCCCCTCCATGTTGATCTATCTTGAGCCCGTGTTCTCCAATTCGGAACCCCCATAATTTGTGCGTGTTTTTACTCTCGCCCGAGTAAAATAAGGAAGATTTTTAAAAATTCTACTTAGTTCTAATTCCATCTTTGTGACTTAATAAATCTTACCCTATCAGCTGCACAAGTTCACTGTTGCTTCGTCTTCCAAATTCACCATTTGCAAGTCTATTCGCATTAAAAATCTTTCGAAGTATATTTCTCTCAAAAATTCGTAAAGTCTTCATGTCAGCTGTTGTCATCGACCATGTTTCAATACCGTATGCTACCACAAGGCATATTAATATTTTTTTTTTAACAGTCGTTCATTTTGAGTTTCTTGACAATAACTTTGATGTAATTAATTTCCTAATTGTAACTCGTGTTACCCGTCTGAATTTTACTCTGAATTGCTGAATGCATGATGTTATAAGTCTTGACGAATTCGATTGATATCAACAAAAAATAATAAGATACATTCTTCTTTCCTTGTCCTTGTTTTCGACTTTATTAGTGCTTAATGTTGGTCTTTCGTAAAAGCATAAAATTTTTTAACATTTTTTCTCAAAACTCGGGCAGTTTGATTGACTCCAGATTGATTGTGATGAACTCATTTTAAAGCTTATAAAAATTTACTTACGTACATAAGTACGAACATTTTAATGCCTGAATTAGTATAAAAGCCGTTAATAATCTTCTATATAGTTTTTACAAATTTCGAACTTTTTAAAAAATATTGATAATATTGAAAAATGTAAAACTCATACTATCATAAGTTTTTTTATAAAAAGATGGAAGCTTTTCTAATCTTCATTTTGATACCAAATGTGGTATATTGTTTACTCTGCTGGGGGAATACCATCGACCCTAGTACAACTTGTATATAGAACAGAAAAATAATATGTAAATAAAAAGGAAATATAATTCAAAATGGCCATACATAATGATATTATACATTAAATAGAAGTTTATTTACACACAGATCTACATATGTACATACGACATACATATATACACATATTTAATTTGATACTGATCTACCCACTTATATAATAATATTACAATATTAGAAGCTATTGTAGGTACATACATATGTGTGTAATGTATAGCACTTGAATTTAAGCAATATGTATTACATACTTACAAACTCAAGTATCTATCATAATAATATTGTATATCATAATATTATGTATATGTATGTACATATAATCATGTAAGGAATAGAAATCCTTTGAATTTACTTTTCTTATCTTTTAAAGAGATTTTTATCAATAAAAAATTATTTTAATTTTTTTTTTTCATAAAAACGCTTTTTATTCTTTTCAATTTCAAATCTTATCAATACTTCAAATCAAGTTAGACTTGAATTTTTTTTTTTCGACTAAAGCTGAAAATTAAATTTTAGAATAAGATTTTAATAACGAATACACTTACGCTCTATTATTTTGATATGAAATTATTTAAAAAAATTTCTTATTTGTCCAAGCCGAAATCCTTGAAGAAATAATTTTTGGAAATATTTTACAACTTCTTAAAGAATTAGGGAATATATTTCATCTGTCAATTTAATACGCCAAATTCGTTCAAATTAAGAAGATATCTATGAAAACAATTTAAATATTGTTCAAAAATGGTTCCCTAGTTTGGACATATTTTGATCTAAAATGGCAACATTGTTTGGGGCTTATAAAATTTGAGGCTATGAAAAAATTATCAATCTAATCCAGTGTTGTCGCACCTATTTATCGATATAATCATGTAATTAAATAAATTAAAGCAGTCATAGTAAACTCTTGCAGTGCATATTTTGGTGAATGTAAAATACAAGGCATTATTCTACAGGATATTACATCTTATATTGCTTAAATAAAACCTAAAATGTTTTTGATTTATTTTTTGCAATTAATTCCAAAACATCTTCTAATTGTGCAGCAGAAATACCATTTTGAGTATGATAGTTCTTATTCACAGTACTTTAACATTAAACTAATCTGCATTCTTTCTATAGAATCCCTTAGTGTCTCTGTTTAGGTATTGACATTCTTAAAAAACAAAAATAAGAGTAATTGAATAATTACTTTAACCCTTTCCGAAAATATATTCTAAACATATATTATATACGAACTTTTAAAAGACTGTCCAAGTATTCATAACTCATCTAAGAAAATTTTCTTTTATATTTTTTCTTGAAACACAGCCGTATATAAAAAATGAACTTTTTCATTGAATACGAATGAGGAACATAAAATGTCTTGCAACACACACAATATACATTTATATTTATAAATTATATTTTATACATATGTATATATGTGGTAGGATTAGAAGTCCTTAATGGGACTAGTATATTTTGAAATGCTTATAGTAAGAAAAACATATATACACACTCATTGACTCTTACATACTTTTATTTGTTATTCAAATTACTCGTACTTATACATTTGAGCATAGTTATTTTTTTAGTTTTTATTTTTTCACCAGAACAAGATGGAAAAAAAGACTGAACAGTTTTTTTTTTACAAAAACTTAAGTGATACTTTATTTATAAGTACAACTTATTTATAACACGACCATTACAAATCCACTATTATGTTGCAATAGTACACTTGTGACATAATTACAGAACTTTTTGTTTTTGTACAGAACGCATTCTATTAAAGAAGGGAGGTTGTGTGATGGCACCAAATTGCGGATGTTGAGTTATGGGTTGGAATATATAGGATAAGGGAAGCGTAAATAAACTTTTTTTTAAAGAGATGTCAGTTGCTCAGGCTGTAGGTGAACGCGTGTGTGTAAAATTCGGCTTAACCGATTTTCATAAAATTTTATATCTGAGTTTATTTGGGCTGCGTCACGGATTGATCAACGTTTCGGATATATCGGGCCTAAAGAACTGCGCCTTTTTGCAGTCCGATTAAGTTCGTGGTGTTAAAACAATCAACCATTTTTTATAATTGTTATAACTATATTTTTGAAAGACTAGGGCTCGGAAACCGGAATAGGTTTACATTTTTCTTGGTAAGTTAATAAAAAGTTTACTAACTTTCTTTGAATATGAGGGAAACGTTTTAAAGGGATTTTCATAATTTTCTGAAACACTATAGTTAAATTACATAAAACACATTGCCGTCGGTTATGTGATGACCACATTAATTTTTTTAAAAATAAAAAGATATTGTTGTCGCTGCATTTTATATAGTTTTATGAAAGGCAACTTTAATCTTATAGCTTAAATCAAATATAATTTTTAAAATTTAAGATATTTATGTTAAGACCCAAAATTGCAGCAAGATAGATGACGTATAGAAAATAGAACGAAAGACAAAACAGGCAAGATGAAAAATCATCTGCTAAGCGGTATAGGCTGCTAGTTTAAGGAGAAAAATTCTCCATTTCATACGTTTCATAGACAAAAGTGCAAACATACATATTTGTACAAGATTGTTAAGAAATGTTCCGTTCCCAATGGGATAACCATAGAGCAGTCAATCAGAGTTTAAGACAAGCATTTTAATTTTTGAAACCTGCGTTAATTCATTTTTTAGCTAACCTTTGTTAACATTTTGAACTCAACTTAAATCTAAAAAAGTTATAATTTAATTTCTAAATTTTAATCGCATTTATAATTTATTGATTTATAAATTTCCACCTATTCCTATGACCTTTTTCTTGTTAATTTATTAAAATATTTTAAATAATAATTTTATTTATTATTTGAAAGTTAAAGAACAAAATCCAGAAAATATATTGAAAATATTTTAAGAATTTAAAACTAAAAATGCATTTTTAGTGAAAATTTAGGACATTTAAATTTCTTAAACAGGGTGAGCGGAAATTGGTCATATACTTTTGAAGTGAGGTGAGTCAAATTTCACTTAATTCATTAATAAAATCTTAAAATATTATTGTTGAAAAAAAATTCATTTTCCTACTGGCCCTCAATAATTACCTTTCGTCCTAGCTTTTTCTATAACTCTGCTGCGAAAGCACAATAGAGTGTGGGGTATCTCGTATACGTTGAGCATTACTTATGGGAACTTCTTTAGTCTGAGAAGAAGGTTGAGTGTGATGAAATATCTTTGTTCATAATCTTTGTGGTTTCATTGACTTTGAAAATTAACTTATCCTGCAAATTGAATCTTAATTGCGATCAAAATTTAATTGAAAACAAACTAAATTTTTAAGACCTTGAATATAATAATTAGTTTTATTTTATTTAAACACTTTTTTTTTAACTCAACTTAATGAAAATATTAAACAGTTATTTAAGGATTAAAAGGTGTGGTCAACAAGTTATAATATTTTTTGGAAAAACACTATGAATACAAAATAATATTTAACGTTGTCCAGTTTCCTTGAAATGTAATATAAAAGAAAAATTAACGAAAATAAAAGAAAAAGTTGAATTGCAGACACAGGTTGTATACCTTGCGAAAAAATATTATTAAAAATTTTGGCTTGTTTTGAATGACGCGGTTTCCATATTATTATAAAATAATTTTGTTCCACACAAATTTTTGGAATTTAGAAATAATTTTAAGATATCTGAAGATGGAAAAGTTTTCGCTTTAAATTCAATTAAATGACCTCTCTTAACTTTTGCGATTCGTTAGCAATACTGCATTGCAATTGGTTTTTATTGAATTAATGTTTCTTACTAAATTAGTTAGTCATTTGAATTAAATTACAGAAATTGTACAAATTATAAATTACTTTTTTAAAAAAAAGATATTCCGATCCTGGAAAACTACATTAAAGAAAAAAAAATCAGATTTCTATTTACCTGTTTTACCCCCTCACTGTTTGTTGGGTGGGATATTCAAATATTTTAAATCAATGTAAGCTGTCGCAACATATTTCATTTACTTTGGTTAATAAAGCACCCTGTATTTTAATATAAATAATAAATACCTACACAAACTTCTAACTATATGATATGCACACATTGTACCCGAACACATATCGTATTTTGTAATCATCCCCGCATATTGAATTTTTTATTATTTCTGCGTAAATTTTAATAAGTTTATATATAAGTAGTTACTAATGATTGTTATTTGCATAAGTAAATGTATTTATATACAAATATAAGGCTATAATACATAACTCTAATGAACAAACTCAAACGCGGAAACAGTGAGAAATTATTATATATAGCATATATAATCATACATACATTTAATATTTAAGTACTTTCAAATATTATTAAAATACATTCGCACGAATATACAAATTATATATTTTATGTTTATAAAAAATAAATTAATTATATATTTATTATATATTGTGTAATTGTACTTAAGTAAATATGTAAGAATACTATAAATTTATGGCATAAGAAGAAAACCTCCTTGATTACTTTATATTCGCGATTTTTGAAACATTATTATATATATATATTATGTAATGTATTTATTTTGCATGCTAGAACAGTATGTATAAATAATAATTTATATAATGGATAATTTTTCATATATAGATATTATATAATTATATTGAATATTTATTTATAAGTACATAATTTTAGGCGGCGGATACTTAATATTTATATTTGTCTATAAAATATAATTAATTATTAATGCTATTAATCAAAAGTTAAAATGCTTTTTGTTGATCAAAAGAATGGGTTTTATAAAGAAAGTTTTAAATAATCATTACATATTATAAGATGTGTAAGAATACATTCTGCATATAATATTTAATATTATATGAAGTTATATCATTATGTAACCCTGGAATATATTACAATTTTTTTTTGCATGTAATAATATAAAAATAATATACCGGTCGTCTGAGATTTGATGGCACTTCCAGAGTAAGGTAATGCGTTCAGGTATACAAAAGACATTTGAACCTAATGAAATTTTGATTTTTGGCCTTAATTATCGAGTTATGAGCCATCAAAATTGAATTTCGTGAAAATCGTCCAATTTTTGCATTTTCACTGATAACTCGGGAAATATGATACACAAAGCCGAATTAATATACACATTTTGAAGCTTATTAAATTCACCTTCTAGCATTACATTTTTGGTACAAAAACAAAATAGGCAGAATGGTGATGACAAGTTACTCAAACATGTACGACTAAGCGTATGCAATTTCCGCCGCTAGGAGAAATACAAATGTTTTATAGTGAGAGAGGCCCGGACAATTGCTCCAATAATCGACCCTAGCCCGTTCTCTTCAATGATTCAGGATGCGCAAGCTCGTTGCAACCTCGGTATACCAAACCATTATAAAATATTTCTTATTCTGCTTTGCATATTTTATTATCTATATCACTTTGTTGAAAATGACTTGTTATTCTCACTTTCTATATGCACTATTTACGTTCCCTTGGATTCACATTTTCTTATATACAAAATATGATTACCAGTTTTGGCTTTAAATAAAATCAAACAATTAATATAGCCTTAATATTCTTAAATATTCTTAAAAGTTAAATTTCGATTGTTGAATCGGGTACCATGACTTTGTGTTTCTCAAAAAATAGTGAATATTATGCGTACAAATTCATAGTACATAAATTTCTCTCTGACACTCAATAAATAAACAATTATCCCTATATATTATCCTTTATCCTATATATTATATAATATGTATATTGTACTCGTATGTGTATTGTGCTGTCCTTATTCTCTTTTTTTCAATAATATTGTTTATTTGCCAAAATCATATGTGAAACAGAAATCATATACATATAAATTGAATTTTTTTATATTATTCTTAAAATGTTTGCATAAAAAATATATAAAAAGAAAAGAAAAGAAATAAAAATTTCAAAAATATCCTTTATAGGATCAAAATATAAAATCACCTAAATATAAAAAAACAAGTAAGAAAAATAAAAAAATTTTCAATATTGTGTTAAAAATAAAATAAAATAAAATACAAAACCATTTTGTTTTCTCTCCTTTTTGTTTTTTATATTTTTATTATTATGTGCCTTTAAAAATTTACATCATCCGAAAACCCCTAAAAAGGACCATTCAACAAGTCATGGTAGTTTTTTGTTTTTATCAATTTTTTCATTTTACTTTTTTTTTTTTTATTTTATCATCGATATAAATATAAAATCCAACCCTAGGTCGAATGATAACTGAAAGACAAATAAGTGACATTTGAGGATTAGAGTGTTAAGCCACCCCTTTGTATATAAAAAAAAAATCTTTTCTTTTCCTGTATTGTGTGATACGAAAAACAAAAACAACACAAAAAATATAGAAAAAAAATAATCGGGGAAAACAACAAAAAGACAAAAAAGTAAAAATATGGAAAAGAAAAGAAATAACAATAAATCATACTGAAACTAATCCTTTTTAATACAAACACTCGCATATTTTTGTGAATATTGCAAAACAAGGATAAGCAAGGAGAGAAATTTTTATACTCACTTTTTTTTTGTCCTCTTTTCCTTTTGTTTTTCTTTGCTATTTTTGCCTTCACACTAAAAATTATTCAGCATACGGTGTGTGTATAATAAAGAAGAAAAAAAAAAAAGAAATAAGGATTTTTTTTTTATATGCGGAAAATTCACCCCATAAGGATCATCGTTACCGTTATCGTAATAGTCTTTGTCGTTGTTGGCCTCGTAGTTTGTTCTCTACTGTTGTTTCTGTTGTTGTGTTATTGCAAAAATTCAATGACCTTTTTTTTTTGATTCTATTATTGTTTTCTTTTTTTTTTTTTTTTGGAAATATATTTTAGATTGTACTTTCCTTATGCTATTTCAACTTTTCTTACTTCGCTTTTTTACATCAGCTATATTCTTTTAATCTTGTTTCTTGAATTTAAACTTTTCATTATAGGATTTTCTTTTGGGAATTCATAAATTAATATTTTTTTTTTTTTGTTTTTTTTTTTTTGTTTTAAAAACTTTACGTTTAGACGCAAAATGATGAAATGAAATTTATTGGACGATGGTATTTAAAATTAATTATGAAAGCGTATAAAATTCAAAAAAAAATTAATGATAAATTTTTGGAGTTTATAAAAATTTACACGTCTTTTATTCAAAATCCTTTGCAAAGTAATTGGAATTTATTTTATGAATAATTAAAATTATTTTGTTATATTGTTTTTTCATCAAAGCTGTAAAATAATGTGTAAATCTATCGAGAACTAAGTTGCATTTATGATTAACTTTAAATTTCATATTAGTCTTGTAATTGGGTAAATTCTGTATATTAAAGTGTTTCAAATAAAAGAGGGCAATATTATTTTATTAATTTCAATAAAACTATATTTTATAGAGCAGTGTACAATTTACGTAGTCAGGTAGTCTTTGTCATAAGTTATCAAGTAGTAATCAAGTTTATTGTTTTAATATTATTTTGTAATATTATTTTGTAGTCTGCTTTAGATAAATTTATCAAATATAATTATCAACTTTTTAAGTCAAAAGATTTGTACCTCTGTTATATAAGTATTAAAAAATTTCCAATAAAAAGAAATGTCGAACATTAACCCTTGATTACTACCATTTTTTTTTTTGATAATTATATATTCTTGGGTTTAATGCACTTTAGAGGTTTTTTTCTTTTCCAGATGGCTGAAAGCACCCTGAGATCTTTCTTTTTCCACATATTTGAAAAATTAATATCCAATATTAAAATATTTTGGAATTCACCTGTTAACAAAACAATTTAAAGGTATGTTTTTCGAAGTAAATGAAAGTTAATAAGAAAAATATATGTATTTGATTTAAATAGAGATATATTCGTTCTACAACAAAAATTAGCAGAAAGGATTTTCTTGTGACTATATTTGCAGATGATTACAACTTCTTTTTGTTTCGACTATGATTATGTTTAATATTTTCCTATTTGTATAGAGTGATTCGAATTGAATTTGATTACTTTAATTTAAATACGTTGCATCATATGTGTCTAAATTACTCGTATATACTACCAAATTTCAATTTGAAAGTTTTTATACTGAACCTTATTGCAGTTGTCGAAGTAGAGCGACAATTGTCGTTACGACTTGAATTTAATATTCTAAGCGGCGATTGCAGTGACACTTGTCGGGGAATAGCAGGAAAATGTGTTTCAGCCATATTCCAATTGTTGTTCTGGATGTGAGATATGTCGTAGTGAAACGACGTTTTTTGTCGAAAAGTATTTAACAAAGTGACAAGCAAGAAGGATACACCAAAAATGCAAAACAATTTAACAAAATCATAAAAAAAATTAATTTTATACATAAATCAGAAAATTTAATTTTTGTTTTTAGCACGAAAGTATTTATAAATTTGAAGAATTTAAAATTTCATGATAGAGAACGCCTTTCACGTGTACTCGTTTTTCCCTCGAATACATTCAGTAAATATATAAAGGCCTGTGATCGTTTATAAATCTGTGAATAAAATAAAATGTTTGTAACAAACTTACTTGAAAAAATTATTGTATTGGCTTACATTCCATTTGGCAAATCCAATGGATTAGAGCTGTTGCTAATCTTAAATCTTTTGATCCTTAATTGTTGTTTTTTTTTTAATTTCATCACTACCGGAATCAGATGATTCCGTAAATCATAATGCAAATGACATTCTTATTATTTACAAATATAAATATCCTGAAATTTTTTTTTAATTTGAACTTTATTCGCCAAAATTTCTTTTTAAAATTTATCAATTTTACTTGAAACATTTCATTTTCAATTATTTCTCGTATTCACGTCAATCGACAATCAGAATACCACATTTCAAATTATGTGACAGGAACAATGACAAATGTCACGTAAGTGACTCGACAACTAGAATAAAGCTCATTGTATTTTTACTTAAATCGAGTATATCGATCAATTTAAGCTAATTAGCTATATTCATGAACTAAATATATGTGTTAGCAAAGTCTTTGTCTTAAAGAGTCGAGTCTGAACTATGAGGAAATTAATCTGCAATAATTTTCTTATAATATGCAACTTATAATAATTATTGGGGGTTATTGTTTTCGTAACTTTATTGTATAAGTGAATTGTAAGGAAATAAAAGAATAAAAATTTAATTTTTTTTTTATGATTCATTTGATTTTTTTTTATTTCATTTTAATTTTTATTTAATTTTAAATATATAACATTGTTCTTTTTTTTTTGTTTTTTTACAATTATTTCAATTTAAATTTTAATATAATTTTTTTTTCTTTTTCATTTTTATTTTTTATTTATATAACATAAATTTTTTAATTGTTTTTTTTTTTTTTTGTTTTTGCATTTATTATTAATAATTATGACTTTTTTTTTAACATAAAATATAAAAAAATATCCTAGTAATTAATTAAAATAAAATTTAATAATAATAATCTTTTTACATTAGTTATGTGTTTTCATTTTATTTTTTTCATATTTACTTATTTATTTTATTTTATTTTATTTATTTATTTAAAAAGCTATTTACTTTCTTTGTTAAACAATAAACAATTTATTAAATGGTTTCTTTTTTCATAATTTTTTTTTTTTCAATTCTCTAAAATTTATTTTTTCTCAAAAACATAAAAAAAAGAAAAAATATTTTTTTTTCTTTCTCAATTTTAAAGTTATTTATTAAATTTTTTAATATTATTAATTCAATAATTAAAAAAAGAGAAAAAATGAAAAGAAAAAATCTTTTGTTTTTTGTTTTTAAATTAACATAATTTTTTTCCATTAAAAAATTAATAACTTTTATATAAATTTTGTTTTGAATACAATAGAGGGCCAAAAAACACAAAAATGAGGTTAGGTATTTAAAGAAAAATTTATTTTTTATAATTTTTAAAAATGCCGCAAATTAATTTTTTTTTTTATAATAGCCAAACTCTTCTATTTTTTTGTTTATTATAAATGATCTCACTTATTAATTAATATGAAAATATGGAAGAATAACAAAAATTATGAATACAAAAATATTTTTGTATATATGAGATGATTATAATTCACCTATAATATTTTCATTTACATTTAAATCAGTGCGATTAAGGGCAATATATATATATATATATATTAATATTGTGAATTAATTGTTTAAAATACAATAGGTACGAACTTTTAATTATTGTTATTTATTCTATTTTCTGTTTCATTTCGTTGAAAGTGGATTGCCAAAAAAACAAAAATTTAATGATTTAAACAAAATCTGTCCTATCACTATGAGCTGCCCCCATGAAAATTCACTCTATAAATTGTAAAAACATAGTCAAAGCCTTGAACGGCAACGGCGGACAATTTTCACTGTTAATTTAGAATAAAAGCGGAATGGCAAAAAGAATTGCTCAGTATTTAGCATATAGTATCACAAACACATGAAAACAAATAATATTTAAAAAAAAAACGCCTGCATTAAAATAAGAATTCAGGCTATTTCACCGACGGCATTGAAATTCACAGCGGTCATTTCGTTTAATTTGGGGTAATTTTATTGATTGAATTCTGAAATTTTGTTTTGAAAATCGCTTTTATTCTTATTTTAAACTTAAATTAGGCATTTAATTCTAAAATTCGTTTATTGGCAGTATATGTACTGAAATAGTTTTGTTGTTAAGTAATTATTGCAGATGGCTGTAAAATTCCTTGTGCAAAAGTGAATTCAGATTGTGTTTATACTTTAAAATATAAATTTGTATTCTATAGTGTAGGCAATGTTTTACAGTCAAAATGACAATATTATAAAATTATAAATTGCAAATTTATTAAAAATATTTTTGCTAATTCTGCATTTTATATTAATATTATATATATTATTAAATAGGCGTAAGAAATTGAAAATAAATTTAAATACACTGAAAAAAATATTCATAACATTTTTATATTAATCAAATTACATTGAAAAAACTTGAATCAGTTTTTAATAAAGGCTCTGCCCTTAATAATAAATATTATGAAACACATTTTAAAATGTGTATCTGTGTGTGTATATAAAAAATTTACAAACATCAATATTTACGTTCTATTAACGTTCTTACGTTTTATTTTTGACATTTTGTTGACATAGTCTGGTATCAAAATAATTTCAAATACTTTTTAGTTTCTAAGTCAATTATTTTATTATTATTATAGTTTTATAATAAAACTATAAATTGTAGAGGCAGACAGACAACACGTGTCTAATATTTGTTTTTATTATATAAATTTAATTAATTTTATTTAGATATCTTGAATAAATTTTTTAAATTTTGTTTAAATATGTCTAAAGAAAAATTATATAACATTTATTTAATTACAATACAATATATGATGTTCAATGAAACAACAAATTGCCATAAATTTAGCTTTATAATAAGTTTAATTATCTCAATTAAAATACACTTGAATAATGGGGTACTGTATGATCAGTAATCAGTAAAGATCGAAAATTTTTAACCAGACACAAAATTTACCATAAATTAATGGTAAACAAAATTTTTTGTGTGTTTTTTAAACTCAATTCATAATTAATTTGATCTCTTAATGAACGAATATTGTATAGGTATATTATAGTTAATTAATGATCATGTGCAATAAATTTTATTCGTAATGGGACGGACAATAATAATAATAAATAAAATTTGAAATTTACAAGTGATCTAATTAAGAATAAGTATAATAATTTTAAATTTTACTTGTTCACTTGTAAATATAATAGTATTATAAATAATTTAGGATATATTATTTTAGTAATGGTATTAAAGGCGTAAATACGCTGCTTAGTTCAGTTATTACATAATAACTATATGGTTAACCATACATTGTTGGAAGCTTTTATATTTTTTTTCAAATTTGAGTAACTTTGGTTTTGGTTTCAAATTTGTAAATGTACATAGTACATAGTATTTGTTACAAATACACTTCGCCATTTTGAATATGCAAATTTCAATTAATAAATTAGGATTAATTTTGAATAGTTTTAAATTTTGTTTTTTACTAGCTAGCCATCATTGCACAGTCACAACCAAAAAATTTTTAATATTTTCTAATTCAATGAAAAGGTTTGCGTGTGTTCAAATAATAAAAAAAATATACAAATTAAAATAATTTAAAAGTATAATGACATTTGATGTACATTTACGTTAATCTTCCGAATATAATGCCCTCATTGTCTTTTTGATATACAATATTCGTATAATAATCAATTAGATTTTAATTGAATTGTGTAAGCATTTATTTCTATTGTTATATCTCCGAAAAATTCTATATAATTTTTGGCGTTTAATAAAAATTTTAAATATCTGCATGTAAGTTATCGCCGTATCAAGTAACATATATGTACAAGAGGTATCAATTTACATATTTAGTATATAATACTAATTTCTGCTCACATGAAAATTGCTGATATAGCGTCTGCAATCAAACATTTTTAAACATGAAATTATAAAATTATTATTTACAACTGACTGCTGACACAACATCTAAACACAACAAATTCTTGATTTATGAAATTATTGTTCCCATCAAGAGCACTGATTTAACGTATACAATTGTTTAAGAGACCGGAAATTAAGTTAATTTTAATTAATATAAATACTGTTAGATTTTAAGATATTAATCAGTCTAAATTAAGGTGTTAATAACAGTAGCATTAAATTAGACTGTTAATTGAATTAAAAAAAAAATTGTGAATATCTTTAAGTGAAATTTGTCACATGATTGTAGTAAATTGGATTTTTTTATAATTTGAGTTAGCGCAGTTTAATAACTAGTATACTAAATGAAAATAATAACAATTTAAATCAAAATTTTAAATGAGTAAATTTTTATTTTATTAATAAAAAAAATTAATTCACAGCATTTTAAATTATTTTAAGCTAAAAACAAAATTTATATTAGCTATATTTATATTAGCTATAATTTAAATATAAATTTAAGTAATTTTAAATTTATTTATTTTATAAAAAATAAAACAGAAAAATTTCCATCTAAAATTTATAGAATATGAAAAAAGAAGAAAAAACTTAAATAAAAAAATCAAGTAACAAAGTTTTTAATAAATTTTAATATTTTCATATACTTATAAAAAAAAAACTAAATATTCTAAATTTATTATTTTGATTCTCTTGTTTTTTTTGACAAATTATTTTCCAAAATTAAAATAAGTGTCTTTTAAAAATATTTAATTATAAGAGGGTGGAGGGGGGAATCGCTTGTTCTTATATTTCTTTTTTATTTCTTATTTAATTTAATATTTAATTATTAATTAATTAATTAATTATTTACACATTAAAAATTTTCATATATTTTTTTTTCTTTTTTTTATATTTTTTAAATAATTTTCTATCACATTTTTAAAAAACATTGTTATTTTTTAAATTAATAATTAAAATATTAATTTTTTTTTTGTTTCATTAATTGAAAAATTTAAAAAAAAATTAAAAATAAAAAATAACTAGGTAGTGAAATGTTTAAGGAAATTTGAATTTTTTTGATAAAATTTAAATTTGTTATTTTTTTTAATTAGCTTTTCTATAATTTTTATAATAGTTTTATAGTATAAGATTGTAATGATTTTATAATTACATAATTTTTAATAAGTAAGTATTTTTTTTTTTTAAATTCAGTAAATTTTTCTTTTTAATTTTTTGCAACATTTTATGTTAAAATTGATAATTAATACATGATAAAGAATTATTAAAATTTTTAATTAATAAAATAATTTACATTAATTTGAAATTTAAATATTTTTTAATTAAAACTTAATTTAATGAATTTATTTTATGTTTTAAATAAATTTTATATGAAAATTGAATATTAATTTGCAAATTTAAGAAAAAAAAAATTAAAAACTAACAATATTTTGTCCGATTTTTCTAATACGTCATTGTGTATATTTTATTTTTAAATTAAAATGTAAAGAAAATTTGCGCGCAATTGCACAAATACTTTGCCATATTATACAAAAAATTTATTTGTATTGCAAAATATTAATGTACTTGCGCATTTTGTTCATAATTACTTATACAGGGTCGTGTTATATCATTCTAAAGGCACACAAAAATATTATGTCCAATTTATATTGTTAATCACTGTTTATTTTGTTGTAAAAATTATAGAACTGTTATATTTTAAGAATTTTTTTTTTATATTTTAAAAAGTTTTAATTTTTCCAGTAATAATTATCAATTTTATTTAATAAAATTATTGAAAAAATTATACAAAAATACTTACTTATTTAATAAAATATTTAATTTAATATTTTCTTTTTATATTTAATTAATTTATTATTTAATTTTAAAATTTTTATTTAAATCAAAAAGAAAATATAAAAATTTCTTTATATTTTTTTTTTTTAATTTTTTAACAATATTTTAATTGAAAGTGCGTCTAAAAATTTATATAACAAAGAGAAAATAATTAAAATAGAAAAAAAAAACATTTACATTTTAAATTGGTAAATTTGATTATGTGGGTATAAGTATTTGTAGGTATAGGTGTACTTAATATTTAAAGAAAAAAATTACGTATTTCTGGTTCTATTTCGTTGAAAATTGGATTATATATATTTGTATTATAATATTTATGTAATATATTATACATATATATTTCGTAAACATACATACAAATATGATAAATACATATTTATTGCATAAAATTATCAATTACGCATTTGACGTAAGTGTATGCCTGTCAATATGAAATTTGAAAGGTGTTCGAATGAAAAACATGTTTTTCGTCACTTTATTCGAATTTTCTTTGTCACGCAAAATTTAAGAGTCTCATTTCGAATGATATATTTTGCAAAATGACTAAATATTTAGAAAAATTTTTTAGAAACTTTAAGTTGATGACCCAATTCAATATAATTAATTTTGGAAGCTCATTAATTTGTGTTATGTTTATGTAATTTCCAATTCGGGCAAAAAAGCAGACCACTTTCATCTAAAAATTCAGTTACATTAAAATGATTAATAAGCCATACCACCTATATATTACCGGTTAATAATTTAGCAGTAACCACTGCGACCGAATATAAATAAAGATCTTAATCATTTGGTTGAGAAGTACTTGGAAAATTTTCATACCGCTAGGTTGCTTTAATAAGTATTCATTTAATTAAAATGATTAAAATGTCAAATTATTGATATTTAAAAATTTTTTTCTCCAGTATAGCAATATTGACTTTTCACTTCTAATTTCGTATTATGGTCACAGGCGAAAAATCATTGCAAAACATTTCGAACTTTCAATGTGGTTTGATCAAAAAAATTATATATAATATCAAAGAAAAAATATTATAACAAAATATTACTTTTTATTTGTCACTCGTATTGTGCTGTTATAAAACTATTTTAAAAGTGGAAACTAAAAAACATAAAATGTTAAATAACATTATAGTTGTTTATAAAATAGTTTTAACACCGATAATAAATATTAACTAAAAAATTTTACAAGAATTTTAAACAAATATTACAATTTAAATTAAATCGCAAAAACAAAATACGAAAAATATGTCAAGATCATTATCGTAAATATGACATTTTAGTTGTCAAACATGACATATGAAGAAAGTGAATAAAATCATTATTTTACTGACAACCTAAACAATATGAAAACAATATGTAAAATTGTGTTTTTGTCTTTTATTTGAAAGTGTTATACAAAGATTAATTGCCCCATGTAATTATTTGTATGTATGTTTATAAAATATTTATATTTAATAATATTATTTTGTTTTTTTTTTTTTTTAGATATTTTTATTTAGATTTCTCAATTGTGTGTGTGTTTTTTTTAACTACTTTGGTATTGTTGATTAATTCTTATTTAAATGTTACTATTTTGTTTTTATTTTGCAGAAATGAATCTTGTTTTATACATACATATATATATATATGTTTATATACGTATAAATATAGGTTTTTGTTTGATATTTTATTTAATAAATTGAAGTTTTAATATTAATTAATTAATTGAACTATATATTTTTTCGAAATTAAATTTGACTTTTATAATTAAGTAATAATATATTAGAGTTTTATATTTAGTTTTGTGTTTTTGTGTTTTGTTTTACAATTTCTCTCTTTCTTTTCAAATATATAAGTATATATATGTATATATACTAATAATTCTTTTAAGTATTTTTATAAAGAGTTTTTTTTTTTATTTGTTTGTTTGTTTTTTTTTTTTTAATATCATGTGAATTAGTGTATGTTTATTTACTTAATTAAAATTTATTTTATTTGTTTTAATTTTTTTTTTTGTTCAACTAAAGAAATTAGAAATTAAAATACTTTGTTTTTACATTTCTTTTTTGTTTTTTATAATTTATGCACTTTCCTATGGAAAAATTAAAAGATTAAACACATACATACATTTATGTGCGTATGTATATGTTATGTATACAAGCGATATAAACAAAAACAAAAAAAAAAGAAGTACTTAATTAAGAAAACAAAAAAAAAAAAAGAAAAAAAAAATTGTTTAATTATTTTTGTTTTTCTTGTTTTTTTTTTTTTAATTTTTATAAGCTTAAATTAATTTTAGTTTATTTTTTGTATATCATTTTTATAGTTTCAAATATGTTTTTTTATATAAGAAATTTTATATAATATATTATTTGCTTTTTTTTTTTGTTTTTTTTTTTTTAATTTTTTGTATTTTTTAATTATGTATGGACAGACGTTATGGTATTTCTATTTCATTTTTTTTTTTAATTAATTTAGTAAATAGTATGCTTTCAGTTTCAAAGATATTGTATAAATTATTTTGTGAGTTTTTTTCCGTAATTTTTATAATTACTATTATAGGTACTATAAATTTTGAGTAACAATAATTTGTAGGTATAATGTGGTATTTGATAAAGTGTAATCAGTAAAAAATGCTCCTGTATGGCAAAGTGTTACAAAGGCTTTTCATATATTAAGTATTGAACAAGTAAGTTTAAAGAGTTCTGACAAAAATAAATTTTTAAATATGACTAAATTTGTGAAATAACAATTAATGTTTTCTGAAGAATAACAAAGACAATATCGGAAAACATATTACGATATGAATAGATCAATTTCGAGAAGAATCATTCAAAGGGAGAAAGTTCCATTTTTAATAAGAAAAATGATTGTAGTGTATACTGTGACGATAGCTAATGTTTAATAGAATTTATTTTTTGAAGCTGAAACATTGTAAATATTACATGAACAGTGTCACACAAATGTAAGTTAGATTAATAATTTCAATCCAAGGCATCACTACTAGATGTATGACTAAGTTCATAATGGGATATGAACAAAATATCGCCGCTATCAACGCCTGTCCAGAAATTTTTCAATAATTTTAACAAAAATTTGTTAATTACAAATATTTGGTAATAATAGTATTTTAATTCGACATGTTAAATTATGATTTGAAATCATTGAATTGAACATTAATAAACTTATTCAGCCAATGGAAAATAACACAAAATAAGACAACCGCAAACTTATGAAGAAAAATGCATGGTTAAAGTATTTGTTAAACTGAGATGACATTTTGTTAATAAAGAAATTATGTTTGTCACATCAGTTTTTTTGTAAAATACATAAATGAAATATGAATGTAATGTTTTGACTTTACAACCTTTAATTTTACATATATGTATATTTGACAAATCAAATTATATTACTAAAAAATATTACATATATCTGTCAAATTATATACCTATACAATAAATTTTTTGTTACTCACACTTTTAAGGTTAACGTCATTGAAAATTTTTTGTATGAACAATATTATTGGATGAATAATCATAATGAAAGCTATTATCGTTAATTTTGTGGTGAGTAATCATTTTTTCATGTAAGTTTATTTTATTTTATTATAAAAAAATAATTACATTTTTTTTTTTGTAATTTTCAATAAAATAAAAAACTTGTTTTGTTTATCTATCTGTTTTAACTAATGTCAGGTGCTGGGAACTTTATTTACCTAACCATGCAACATCAAATTGGAAAGATCTTATGAATTTATCTTAGTTTTTAAATGAAGAAATGGCACTATTTTTGACATTATTAGATCGACTAATAGCATCTATTAATTTCATTAGCAAAATTTTAATCTACTCTGCAGTGAACAACGTATATGGCTCCAATAGTTTAATTTTGCAACAATACATAAAGAATAATTCAATTTGGCCTTTGAGAGAAAGCTAATTTTAACTAAATCAACTTTTGTCTTGCACTATAGTAAATGAGACTAAAAAGAGCCAGCTCTACAGAAGAGCGAACCATTCCAATTAACATTTTTTTTTATTCTTCCCCACGATTACCAAACCCAATCTTTTTTTGTAACTCAATTGTAGTCTAATTTTACATATCCGCTGAAAGGGTCAAATTTAAATTGTAAAATTAAAATACGTTGAGAAATCATTATTCATCAAGAACAAGGAATGAATAGCTTTTTTAAATTTTTCATAGACCGGCTCAGGGCTTTCTAGGTTTTGTCCGTTTTAATCACATAATCTCTTGCTTCTATCAAAACCCTACAAATCATGTTCAATTCAATAAAAGATGAGTTCTTTCAAATTATAATTCCAAAATAAGAATTATGAAACATTTCAATTCAAAAAATGAAAAATGCTGAATTCTAATGTGATATTACTAAAAGTGAAATTGCACTTTCGCAATGTTCATTTGTAGAATTCCTTATAGAACCTTTCAAAAGATCTACAGTTCATAAATGTACAAATTGTGCGATCAATTTCTATGGTTCTTACATAACGATATTTAAATGCGCATGTACACTACATAGACATTATTGTTCTATTGGCACAAATACAATTATACCTTGTATACGACATACATGTATACACTCATTTGTATGAGAATTCAAATCAAAATTTGAAATATTTTTCGATAGTAAGGAAACTAATTGTAACGGTTTTCAAAGAATATAATTCTATACCGAATCTACTAAGCGAAGTAATAGAATGATAAAAAATTTTCGAAAACAAGAATATACTGTTGCCGGATTAATTTCGGTAATCCAATAAGTATTTTTGTAAAAAAAAAAATCGTAATATATTTTCCATAATTCTTGTAGTTTTCCTTATCAAACTTGTAGCATCTTAAGTTCATTAATATTGAATTGGGTCGAATGAATTTTAGAATAAAACACAATAATTTAGAAAAAATGTGACTTAATTTGAAGAAGTGTTATAGGGGAAAATAAGTAATGTTCGATAAACTAAAAATCCAAATATGAAATTTTGATCGGTGACAAATTTTTGCATACTTGAAGTTACAATACAGGAATATTTTAATTATTTAATTACTTTATCAAATATATCTCTAGCCATATAAAACATATCTGTACTTTATTCTTCATAAAAAATTACAAAATTCAATTTTTCTCAAAATTTACTATAATAGTAAGTAGTAAAAATTATTTTTTATACAAAAATTTATTAAAATTTTATTAAACAGACTTAAATTTGAGCTTACCCACATCATCTTACAACCCATAATCCTAAATTAAGTTTAGATAATTTTGGTAATTTCATTATACAATCTAATCCATTCGATGATAATTGTGTACAACCATATAAATCTATTGATTTTAATGATTTTCCACTAGATGATTCAACTAAAAATTTTAATCCATTATCTGTTATTCTTATACATTGCCCTATATTCAATACTTCTAAATCCCTTAATGACTTAGCTATTTTCTCTATACCTTCATCAGTTATTTGGCACTGATTTAAGCTAAGTGATTTTAAATTATCTAATCCATTTGCAATATGTGCTAAAGCATGATCCGTTATTTTGTCACAAAAACTAACATCTAAACATGTTAAACCGGTGCATCCTTCTGTTAAGTATGCCATTCCAATATCTGATATATTATCACATGAACGTAAATTTAATTCTTGCAATTCAGGCATTTTTGCTAAATGTTTTAGGCCACTATCCGTAACTGATACACAAAAACTTAAATTAATTACTTTTAGTGATGTCAAACCTTGTGCAATATGTCCTAATGCTTCATCACTTAAACGTTGACAGTCTTGCAATCCTAGACTTTCTAAAGCTAGATTACCCTCAGCTGTTTTTTTACTTAATCCTGCTAAATGACCTATACCTTGATCACTTATATGCCAGCATGATCGTAAATTTAAATGTTTCAATTTTTTTAAACCCCAGGCTATTAATAATAATCCAGTATTAGTTATATTACAACAACCACCCAATTCAAGTGTTTCCAAATTTTTTAAATATTGTGCTATACGACCTAAACTAGAATCCGTTATTTGTTTGCATAATGATAAATCTAATACTTTTAAATTTGGTAAATCTATTGAAAATGCATGTCCTAAATTCATATCAGTAACATTATAACATCCACTTAAATTTAATTCAGTTAATTGTGGTACATTAACAACAACATCCTTTAAAGTTCTTCGTAGTGATAGAATTTGAACCTTTTTAATACCTCTTTTGACTAGCGATGGAAATAAATTTGGACTGGAACGTTTTAAATGTAGTTTTGCTTCAACACCCTTCCATACGCTCTTTGAATAAGCTGCATCACGCCAAGATGTACATACTTGTGCAGCTCTTCCACGATCTCTCACTGATAACTTTTCAAATATCATTTCTAAAATTTCGGGATATAAATGACCTATATGTGTACCTTCGATTACCGATGGTGAATTTGAACGTTTAGGGCTACCAATTTTTTGGTGATGATGATGATGATGATGGTGATGGTGTGAATGTAAATGTGGATGATGACTTAAGTGATGTGAATATGATGGATTACCGGAACTAGAACTACCATTATTATGATGAAGTGATACTGGTAAATAAAGAGATGGCTGTTGTGATATTGGAGCACTTTGTAGTTGTGGCCGATGCAACGCATACGGTGCAAATCTTAGTAAATGATGCGTTGATCGATGATTAGATAAATTATGACCACCTGGTAATTCCGTTTGTTGTGATACTAAATAATCTTCCATACGCGAAACATTACTACCTGATGCAGCAGCCGTTGATAATAATGAATTGGCGACTGATGAACATCCCATCAAATTTCCTTTAACATCAGTTGATGTAGCTGCAGCTAAAGCTGCTACGGCTGCAGTTAAATGTTGAATATAATCAAAAATTGATGATATCGCTTGTGGTGAGTTCTTTAATCCAAGATTATTTGAAGAATTAGAATTTGAAGTTGAGTTTGATTGTGGCAATGCCAACATTAGAGGGGCATTTGTTGCCATAATAATTTTATACACAATGATTTACTTTTTTCTTTTGCTGTTATTTTTTGAATATTTTTGAAAATATTTTATTTCAGTATTTTAATTTCAATTTTTTTTCTTAATAGATTATCTTTTAACGTTTTAAACATGACCTTTGAACATTTATGAACATATGTAGGTATTTAACACATTTGAAATATTTTTTTTTATATATTTTAATATTTTAAATGCTTTTATGTATATTTTATATTTTTATATCAAATTTTTTCACAGATGATCAAATTTCTTAACAGAATTATCAAAACACTATACACGATATTCAAGAAATTTGTTTATTTAATGCCAGAACAAGTAAAACTTTAAGAGCGGATGTTGATATCATTTATTTACTTTTTTTTTTTTTTGCTTATCATCCATTTCTTTCTCAATTTAAAAATTTTTTTTTTATTCACATTCTTTTATTTACGTTATTTTTTTCTTTTTCATTATTTTTGTTTTTTTTTTTTTGTATTTTTGTTGTTTCCAAATATCCAGGAGAAAAATCAAGTAAGAAATAAAATGCTATTTTTAATCCGCCAAATATTATCCGTTCGAATTATTTACCGATTCTAGGCAACTTAACAATTCAACGGCTTATAAACAACTGAAAATAAGACGAAATATTTGCTAAACTTTTACTACTCAGTAAGCATTTATTACAACACTGTTTAGTAATATTTTTGTTTTCAATTCATGAGTATCGAATTCAACACATTCAATATTTTTCCAACACAATTTCAAATATTGTTTGAGTGTGTTTGTATTTTTACTAGAAAAAAAATTATTAGTTTACTCTTAGTGAGAGTGATGTCAAGGGCTACCGTTATCGTCAACTGTAGTAGTAGAATTTTGTAGTGACTATTTCAATGTAAATTGCAATAATTATGCAAGATAGCGATATGAATAATATTGCGGTAATTGCAAAGATAACGAATATAAAAAGAAATCTTCCAATATTTTGAATAAGAAACCGAATAAAATGTAAATTGACACACATCTGAACGTCAAAATAAAATTTATTTTACTCTCTCAACATTTTGAAATTCTAATTTTATACCATATGGCAATTCCGAATCATCTTCTCAGAGAGTAAGTTTTTCTCTCTTTATTCAGCAATTGTTTATTATTATTTTATTTTCTTTTACACTACTTAACAAAATAATAAAAAATAAGGATATATAAGGATATGTAGGTACTACGAGTAAACTTAATGATTCACGTGGTTGTAGCATTATTATTTTTTGAGAAATATTTGTTTTGAATTTTAGTACGTAAAAAAAGTTTTCTGTTTTTTTAACTTTTCCGAATTGTTGTTGTAAAGCGAGAAAACGTGAATTTTTGACTTGTTTTGTTTTTTTTTTTTTGTTGAGAAAAAGAGAAAGAGTTTGAATTTTATAAGGATGGAATTTTAAGAAATAAGAATTTGTATCAAATTGTGAACAACAGTAAGGCTTATATTCGTAAATTCGGTGTGATATATCAGCAATAGATCACCTTTTAAAACTAAAAAAAAATATCATATATAATTTTTTACGAGGAAAACCAATAGGTGCAATATGAAAGCTTATTCAAGGGAATATCTGATAAAAAATGAAATATTGCATTTAAATACCGAGCTTGAATAAAAAAATATTTCAATTTTATTGATATTTATTATTTTTGCAGTGAAAATAAGAGAAAATTGAAAATAAATAAAAATCAAGTTCGATCACACCAATGATTTGTAAAGTAGCACTTTCCCCTTCAACTAGCAAAAATATTAATTTTAAAATTCTTAAATTAGCTACTTTAAATCACGTGCTTTCATTCATGTATCAAAATAATTTAAAAATTGCCTATATTTAGGATGAAGGAAAAAAAACCATTTAAAAGAGACTTTAACTGTTCGAATTCATGAGTTAATTGCGTGAGTTAAGAAAAATAATTATATTTTACGATAGCATGACATTTACCGTTAACTTTCTGCATTAATAAAAATTTGGAAAAGCTTGTAGTTTCGAAAATAAATGTTACCGAAAATTCAAATTTAATAAATTTCGTGAGGCGATACAATAATTTAATATTAATTTTGCTGTGAGGCGGTGAACCGAAATAAGTTTTTTGTAAAAATCTATTTGTATATGATATTTCAGCTTTGAGAGTTTAGAAGTTTTGTAAACGGGTCATCGGTAAGCACTTTTTTCAATTTTTTTTTTTGGAAATATGGTAAAACCAACTTATAAATATCAGCGTCACTTAATATACTCATTATACCTATAATAATCATATTACAATCATAACAGCTGATATATTCATATAAACGACATGTATCATATTTGATACAAAGAAAAATCATATGACAAATATTTTCAGTTGAATTAAGCCTACTGCTTGGGAACTACTATATGTACACATACATATTACGTTATCTATGCATGTATTTTAAAAGCTGAATTACAAATTTTGAAAAAAATGTGAGAGCATTAATTCTTATATTCTTCAATATAGAATATAAAATACAAAATAGTATATATACACTTGTTATTAAATACAAAATTTTTTCGCTGAATAAACTATATATATATATATATACAATATTCAAACACAATCATAATAACATGTAAAGTGTATAATATTAATTTTCGTATATGTATACAAATTATTTTTTATGTATAGAGTATTTTTTATATAGGTATTTAAAATAAGTATATTCGTATATACCGTATATACGAATATATTTATATTATATATTTTGTGTAAAATTTCACACTTGAAAGAACGAATGACTAAAATATGAAAAAAAAATTTAAATACTCGTATCTTTTCTCACTAGCTATTCATTTATTATTATTTTATTTTATTTATGTCAGTGTGTTGGTAAATTTACATGTGACATTTTTAACTTATACATATGAAAAATTTTTCTATTTACATTCAAAAAGTACTTTGAAATTTTATGCAATGATATGCGTTTTTCTTTTTCATTATTTATATTTTAATAATAATATATAAGAATAAAAAAAGAAAAGAGAAAAAAAAATTATTTTTGTATTTTGTTTTTGACTTGAAATCGTCTGGCTGGTTTAACTAGTTTGTTTTGATTATTTGTTCTATTCTAGGTTAAATGATGCCATGCAGCTGAGACGATTGAATTTCTTTCTCAAAAAAAAAAAATACTTACCTAACCAATATTGTATTTATATATTATTATTTTATTTATTATAAAATTTACAAATATATAAATATGAATGAATAAATTGTTTTGTAAGGTACATTATATGGAGGTATCCTATGTTGTCATGTATAACTAATAGTTATAAATGATGTAAATTCGTATAGAAATATAATAAATTTAAAATATTTATATAAATTATTATATACACACATACATAGCTATATATATTAATATAAAAAGTAATAATAAATAATGTATGTATGTATGTATGAACACATGCATATACAACCTATATATAGTGTTTAATTTATGCACATGTTTTATAAGTAAAAATAAAAAATAAAACTTGGCATGTGTGAATTAATTTTTTTCTACATCATTCAGGTATTTTTATTTTTTTTTTAATAATTAAAAAAAAAAATTTATTTTTTTGTTTTTTATTTTTCTAATAAATAAATCAATTTTTCTCTTTAATAAAATTATAATTAAAAACAAAGTATAATAATAATTAAAATTATGCATAAAAAAAATTTTTTTTTGTAATAAAATGAAATTTTACATTGCAGTATTAATAATTTCCTGCTTACGTAACACAGCCTGTTCCTCTATCTCTACTACAAAAATCTATTATATTTAATTCGTATATTTGAACCGTATTCATTCTACAATAATATTAACATTTAAATTTTTTCACAAAGAAAATGAACTTAATTAGACCTTTGTGAATTAAATTTTCAATAGAGTTACGTATCAATTTTAAAATTTACTTAAAATACACTAGAAATTTGTTTACAGCCCGGTAGACTTATTCACTCTGTTATACAATATAAATAAACAATAATAATATTACAGTTTACGATACGAAATATCGAAAGCGTAATATTAATGGGAGAAAACAAAAAATTCAGTGTTTTTCTCATATTGTAAGATTCAACATATTAAATAGGCTGAATTCTGCAATATGGATTGAATTCTGCAACATGGACAGAATTCTGCAAAACAGTCACAATATATGGTAAATGTAATACAAAAACACGCAGGTGCATATAACTGTTCTACCCTGGATTTATGATTTTACAGTACTGTTAACGAATTTTTCACATGATCAGAAATGTAAAGTATTCCTCATTTAATTTCATTTTGAGAAATGAATATAAAATTGTTGAATTAAAATAATTGATAAAAGATTCAAAATTTTCTGAAAATTCCAATTTGTCAAAAAAGCAGTGCCAAATTTTTAATTACTGTTCTTTTCTTTTATCATTTCAGTAAACAAAAATTCTCAAAAATTCAAATTTTTTATATTATAATTATATAATATAACAGTTTCATCTCAAAATATGACAATTTTCTAATATAGTTAAAATATTAGCAAATTTTAAATTTAAAAGACTTGAAATTAAAAAATTTGTAAATGTGGTAATAAAAGATAAATATATAGTTTAGAATTGTATGGAAAAGTTTCTTCAAAAGTTTGGATTGAGCTTTAAATAAATTCTTAAAGAAATTTAATAAATTAAAACTAAAGAATGACTTATCACAGATTTTCGGCATTTTTACTCAAATAATTAGGTGAAAATAAAAGAATAAGTTGGAATATTCGACTATGACTAATGTTCTTTTTTATTTCTACTTCGCTTCTGGGAGTAGCATAGGATTGGCACACGATATTGGAGATAACCGTGAACACCATTTTCTTACGTTATTGAGCTTTACTAGGTAGGTGACGAGCCTATCGCGTAATGAACAATAATATGAAGCTATATATTATAAACAATTCATTTAATTTTTTGGTTCCTGCATTTGCTTAGTAGTCAAGTTTTGTGTTCTATACATAAGATTAAGTTGGTGCAGTTGAAAAAAATGTCACAGCCCATTGAGTTTTAATTTTGGTTTTTCAAGATAGCTATGACTGATATTGATTTTCTTAAAAACACATTCATATTAAATGTTTGACTTTCATTTATCGAATATATTTTTAGAAGTGTAAAGCTTAAATTCAAAAGATTTTTTTATTTTTTCAAGATTTTATCCTTTAGAGAAGTCTATTTATTTTTATATATGTAGATAATAACATTTCAACATTATCTGTTATCAATAATCAACATTGTGATATAAGGTTTAAGATAAGAAATAAAATTATTTTCTTAATCTATATGCACATTATTTTTTCTATATAAAATGTGTATATTATCAAATATTACTTCAACATTTCTTTTATGATAAGACAAAAAAAGATTTTGTATGATAAGGTGCGAATGAAAGAAATCACGAGTTTCTGGTTTAAAAATCTAAAAAAGATTTTATATTGCAGTGTTGTAATTTAATTTACAGATGTATATAATATACGGTGAAGTTAATCACATAATTGTATTTAAAAAGCTCATCAGATTTTGTTTTCAACAAACAGGTGAAGAATTCTGTTGAACTTCTAATATATTGCAGTAGTAATTTAAGTAATACAAATATAGCAATAATTATTTGTATTGTTATGTGCCTTTGTTAAGGGTATATAACACAGCAAAATTTATCAGCCTTAATAAAACAATATTTAACAGTTCCATATTTTTAAATGAAAAATATACACCAAATCATTAGAAATAGAAATTTATTTCGACAAATTCTTATTCCTGTATTACAACTGTTTCGTGCACAGGCGTTCCATTGCATACACCGAATATTTCTATTTACACTGTTCTAAAAAGGAACCCCAAAAAGATATAATAAACCCTAACTTCAAAATTTTGAATAACACAGCGTATTACTACACTAGTCAGCAAAAACCAAAGGGCTGCAAGCTAAAATATGTCTTTACATTGAACTGCTGCAATTTTAAAATCATGAATAATTGTAGTGGGGCTTACCCATGAAAAATTACTCGTGAAATTATGATTTTAATTTATTTTAAAACATTGAGTTTTAAATTAAAAATTTTTTTCGGTTTTACTTTAATTACAGACTTAATTTAATGCACTTAAATTTTAAGGTTAAGCACAGTTGAATTTTGTACTTTTAGCACAAAAAATTGAGAATTCTTCAATAGCTGCTCAAAATTTCGTCATTTTAATTATCTATGGTGCTATTACTATTTCACACATATATCTAAACACATTGTAACCCACAGAAACGCAAATTATTAATGGTAAAGGTACAAATTTATATATATATATATTTTTTTTTTAAATTTATGCACATATAGAATAAAAATAAGTTATTTTTAGTGAAAAACAATAATAATAAGAGAAAAAAATAAAATATTTTAAATTAAATTTTTCTATAAAGGACTCTAGGTCCGACCACATGCTAAGTCACAATTAAAGAAATATTTAATTATATAATGGTAAACAATTGAAATTTTCTCGTTTAAAATATTCTGTAAATGAAAATAATAATAATGGTTTCATAAGATAATGTTCATCCAATAAAAACGTAATGGCATCCTAAGTATTTTTACGTGGAATTCTTAAATAACAAAAAAAAATATGCTAAGATTCTATTATTGAATAATTTTTTTTTTTTTTTGTTTTTTGCCTTCAACTTACATTCAACCATTTTCTAATGTTTTTCCTTTTTTGTAAACCCAAAATGAATTCAAGTTTAGAAATCCTGCTGCGTTTTTTGCGGCTTATTTGGTATTTTTCTTATATATGTACATGTACACATACCTACATACATATAGAATCCATATAAATAATATATGCAATAAATAAAAATAAATTTTTTTGAAAATTTTTAGGTGTTTATCAGAAAAACTATTTAGGACATAATAATTTGATATTATTCGAGATTCAAGAAATTAGAAGAAATAAAAAACTATTCTTGACAATTTTGTTCTCTATATGAGTTCACGTTAAATCTATTATTATATTAGAAGGAATAATGTTCTATTTATGGAATATAAAATTGAAATTTATTGTCATATTGTATATTATATAATAATGCTTCTTAAGTGATTAAATAATTTTTCTTTGACAAAAAATTTAACGCCTTAAATCCATTTTTAAATTTGACATTTATTCCTCTTAGAGTTTTTATCATTTAGACAATGAGTTCGAAAATTATATAACCTGTAGGCCAATCGTATCTGATAAATAACAGATTCTAAAGAAATGAAGAAAAAAACCCATTATTTTTGAAATTATGCTTAAATAGAAATGAAGATAATAAAAAAAAAATGCTTTGAATTATTGCAAATATATTATTTTTCAACTGGAAATAAGTGCCTACTAGAAGAAGCCTTACACCATATTATGGGCTGAGGTTTAAAAGCAAACTATTTGAACTTCTTTTTTCGTACTTTGTATTCTATTGATTAATTCACTTAAACAAAAAAGGGGAAACTCTTGATTTTAAAATTGTAGGCATTTCAAATTACTACACTCTCTGCAATACTGTTACACAATTAACAATAAAAACTCTTAAACGGAATTGTATTTAAATACCATATTGCTACAATTTTTAATTCAAAGAACTTTTTACTTCAAAATCGTTGGCGTTATTTCTAATGATAAGGTTGCTACGAATTTTATGTAATGCCTTATTATAGCAGCATAACAGTATAGATTTCTCTATGTCTAACAATATAATTTTAATTTAATAAATGGGTGGCAGATTAATTTGCATTAATTTGCAATATGCATTTCGAGAAAAATTCACTTAAACTGTTTATATATTATCAAAAAGAGGTGGCTTTGGAATGTCAGCCAAGTATGCATCACAACCAAGAGATTATGATCGAGCGTGGATGGTGCGAGTAGCTCTTTTCGCTTCGAATAGGAGGGACGTCAGTATTGCCGGGATTTCGGGGCAATACAGCATACGCCACGTGCTTCTTGAGCGTCTTCGTGTGATGAGGAGGAAATATTTGTGAAAGTTCCAGTTTGAGGGCCTCGAAGACCTGTTTGGGATGTGTCTGGAAGATATTTAAATATTGGAGTAATTAGATATATTACGAGCAATAATTGTTAATAAGATCTTAATTTAATTATTCCACTATTGAAGTTCGAATAAAATTACACAGGTACATCCTTGAGTACACATAAGATTACTTAATCTTTTACATAAACTGGTGTATAATATTTGGCCTATTAAAATTATATTATACTATCGTATAATTTGTAACCAATAATATAATTTAATATAACAGATAAAATATAATCACTATATTAATTAATATAACAGTAATTTATGAATAAAAATTAAAAATAACTTAAATGCTATAATAGTTTCCTGTTATTGGCAATTATTAAAATAATTTTCATTCAGACGGTGATTTGTTGAAGAAATCATTTAAATATTTTCATTATATAGAATTTTTGCTGTGAAAAAATTTTTAAAACTTTGTATTCAGCTTTATTATTGTAAATTTATTACAATTTTAATAGTATATAGAATATTAATACATGCAAAATATACGAGTAATATACAATATGATATTTTGGGTAATTTGCAAATTTGTCATAAAAATTTAAAAAATAAATTGCCATAAAATACTGTTATATTAGGTCTATTAAATCTATACGTTCTTATACTAAACTAAGAATTTATTATAATTTTAAAGTTCAGGTATAATATTTTTCGAAGTTCATAATTACTCTTATATTATACCGTTGTACGTAATTTATAACAGATTCAAAAGTAGTACCTGAATATACTCGTATAGTGAAAATGTAAAAATATGTGCATGAATGCTATGAAAATTATTTTTCGCGGACTCCTAATTAAAAATGCATTTCTTTTTTTTTTTCTAATTTTTATGATTGATCCGCTAATATTAATAACATTTTGTAGTTCGTTTTTCTTTCTGACTGTTATATACGAGTAAATAATAAAATATTATATGATGGTATTCACCTTGAAAATTTTTATTCAAAAATCCTTATTTAAATTATTATTAACCCCGAATATAAGAATAATACTAAATAACATTAGTTTTATGTTAATTGTATTCCAAAATTTTTAGAACTTTTAAAAAAAATTTTTTTTATTAATGTACTCGTAAAGTCATAAAAGTGCATATTATTAGAGAAGAGAAAAAAAATGGTGTTAGAAGATTGTTTCCGTATTTCAAAGGTTAATTATTTTAGTTTTTTTTATTGTTATACGAGTCCTTAAGAATAGAATCCTTTATTTATGGAATAAAAAAAAAGGACATTATTTAAATGTAATTTAAGTCTGTTAAATTCTTTTTTCATTTTAATTTTCTCAGAATGGATTGTTATTTTAGGAATTTCTTGCTTACATTCATTTTTAGAATATTGCAGTTTTGAATTGCTGGTTTTCTTTTAGTTTTGCTGGTTTTTTGTGTTCACGGACTATGCGATATTTTTTTTGAATATTTTTTTTTTAATAGCGATTTTCGATTGAGTTTTAAAGGTTTTAAATGTCATATAACAATATTACATATTTTCTTACATAATGAATCCGTGTGTAATTTTAAATAGATTATAGGGATTTTTATACTAGAATGAAAATTTTCTTTTAATTTTGCCGAAAATATGCAATTTTATGAGACTTTTTTGTTTCACTGGAACTATATCAGGTTTATATTTAATTAAAATTCGTATATTGTAAGTTGCTTTTATTTTACAAAAATATTATATACCGGCAATGCACGCATTTCCGTATAAGTTGAGAGTTTTACTCCTATGATGTTATTATGTATAGTGAGTGAAATACTAGCAAATTGAATTTGAAAAAATCTATGAATCCTTGCCATTATTGTGTAGTCAAATTTAAATATTAGGAGCATAACATTACTTAAAATAATGAAGAATTTATAAGAGATGCAGTTGAATAATATGATAACTCATAAGGCAAATATAAAATAAAAGAATTAATTTATATTTGGAACAATTTAAAATAGCTTACAATTCTATATATATATATATATATATATATAATTGGTTTGTAAAATAAGAAGACATCTTGCTGAATAACATTAGCCATTTTAGATTTACACATTTGAGTGGGCCTTATACCTCACACTACTGCAGGATGCATGATTTAAAAATTGCAGCAATATTTCATTCTGTAGTATTCAGGGACTACAGCTTATCAACTAAATTGTGTATTATTACGGCATTAGTGTAATTTTAAAGTCTGGGTGTATTTTAAAACTAATTACATATATTATCAAATGATTGAAAGTGTTCAATTAGCATTGTACTAATTAATAACAAATCTCCTCAGCGATCAGATATGGTCTGAAACCTCCTTAATTTCTAATCATTACAATTGTATAAAATTTAAAGTTAACCTTCAATTAAATTCTGTTTATTGCGTAGCTGAATATAATTAATTTACGGTAATTTTGAATAATATTTATGATACAAAGATTTTCCACATATACTAGTGACATCTATTGTTCAGAATGTCATGTTGTTCAATAATATTGTACATCTATATTTCAAAAGAAAATTCATTTACCAAAAGATGAATATTTTTTTGAAATTTGAATTAATAACAATCAGTTTCATGGTTCTTGCATTTACTAAAAAATAAAATTTGGAAAATAGTTTTTTAAAATTCCGCTCGTATATTTTATATCTTGACTAATGGATTAACCCTATTTTGTTCACGGTTCGAACATTTGATAAAAATAGTTTAAATTCTTGCTCAAATTTTTTTCTAAAAAAAATACTGCCATATTGGAAGAATATTTTGCTTTTTTATCCAAAATAATTTTGATAATGGGTTGTGGCTAGACTAAATTTATTATGTTTGTACATAAAATTTGATATTATAATGTAGGAAATCTTTGAGAACCATTTCTTTAATTATGGAATGTTTCAATTTCAATAGCATACACACTTTAAAGGTATTGTTTTCTAAGATGATTAAATTATGAGACTTCATATTTCTTTTCTCATTTAGATTTTCACAGGGCCGAATATGTGAAAATCTATATGTGAAATGTGGATATGTGAAATATGGATTTTATTCGGATAAAATATTATAAGAAAAATTTATTTTTCTTGATTTATAAAATATGTAGTTACTTACACATTTTGATCTTATAAGAAGAAATGGGATATAAAGATCAGGCCTTTATATAAATGTTGTTTCGTTATCTAAGTGTACTGTTAACATGAAAAGTATACAATCTTTCATGAGTAGGTAAAATTTTTGTATGGAGATAATGCTCACAGTTCAATAAGTTTTGAGTTACAGCGAATTGAAGCCAATCTCGACTGTTTTTGCCTTATAGTAATAATTGCTATTTACTTTGTACAGACGAAAGCAAATACTTAATCAGTTTCCTATAAATCTTTACTTAGAGGCTTAAGAATTATACACTTTTATATATATGTATCGGATTTTCCAGTATATTATATAAAATACCGTTAATTTTACCAATTTATTTTAATGTAGTTTTTACATTCTTATACCTTAAACCTCCCGAACACTTAATGTACTGTTGGATATCCTTTCATTCTCATTTATCTAAATATTGAAGAATTAAAGGTAATGACTTACTGTATATGGCATACATATCTTTACAGAGTTAGCACTTTAGTTTGGCTCTTCACTTTAATATTGAATTTTCAATATAGGAGCATATTACCGGTTCAGTGTTTGCTTAAAAAAGAGATCTTTTATATCTCTGAAAAAAATTTCAATATTTGAAAACCATGAATGATTTAGGATTGAAAATATTTCAAAAATTTTTATATTCACAACTAATATAAGATTCAATTTTGTATTCAGCACACACACATATACACACATTCTGTAAAGTTGAATTTACAATTGTTTGATAAATGAAATAAAAGATTTCTTTGAATCTTTCAAAATCTTTACACACATCAAAATCATTTTTATCAAAATTAGATGTAAAGACTTAGAGATTTAGAAAAAAAAAAATCTTTAGCAGAGAGACCTTTTTGAATTTATAAAAGGATGTAAAATTGCATGAGAGTAAAGTTTAGGGTAGGTAAAAAATTTTCACTTATATAAATTTAAATAAAGCACATGATCAACCTTATTAACACAAAAAAAAAATGCTACCATAAAAAAAATGTAGAATACCTATACCATCTGGATAAACGACTATAATATTTTTCAGGCCAAAAATTTTAAACTTTTATTCCATTTTCTTTTATTTTTATTTTAATTTTTTTTATACCCGTACAAACGTATGTTCGAAGGGTATACTGAATTTGCCTTACCGTTTGTAACGCTAATAAATAACGGTCTTAGATATAGACTCAAGTGTTGTTTTTGATCAGCGTCGAATTCTCAGTTGATTTAGCTCTGTCTGTCCGTCCGTCTGTCCATCCGTCAACTTCAAAAGTTATTTGGCTTCTTAGAAACTATCTTAGAAACTATAAAAGCTGTAATATTGAAATTTCACACAAGCAAATATATTAGTAGGGCCGACGTGTTTGATAAAATTCGTTAAAATTGCTTGGCTCTTTCTGGTAGCTGCCATACAACTTCAATAGTAGTTTAGCACACACAGTATTTTGAAAAACACAGTACTGAAATTTTGCATAAATTAATATAGTAATACGGCAACTTGAAGTCATATTCTATTCACTCGGGTATCACAGACTTGACACGGTCAACTCTATTTTTTCTCGTTTTTTAAAGGTTTTTGTGTGTTTATTCGAAAATTTCCCATTTTAGAATATTCATTGTACATTTTTTTTTATGATTTATGAATTTGTATTATTCCAGACTAAGCGGCATGGGATTTAAGAAGAACCAAAGAAAAAAAAAATGGAATAAATATAAAATGTTGTGGATTTAGGAATAATGCATAAATAAATAATAAATAAAGGAGACCACATAGTAAAGCTATTTTATTGTGTCGTATATGTATGTGTATATAATATTATGTAAGTATGTTGTAAATTGATTCATAAAAAAATATAAATTTGAAGGTCATATAAAGTTTTTTTACAGTTCTATTTAATTTTATTAGTACATATATGGATTTGTGTATATGTGTGCGTTTTTGTATAAATATGTAATTGTACAAGATTCTATTTTAAAAGTCTTTAATTGAATAAATTTTAAGAAAGCGAAAAGTATTAAAATAAAAATGGTCCTTGTATAAATTTAAATTAGGACTCTTTTTTAAAGAAATATAATATGACGTATATCTTAAGCTACTCCGAAGCAAATGGAAAGTCAAACAAGAAGTTTTGTATGAATATCTAATGTTTGTATAAATTTGAATGATAAGGGTTCTACGACTATATAGTTGGATTTGTGTCACCCACTATTTTAGTCGAATAATTTTTATAACCTGTACCTTCGTGAAGGGTGTATTAACTTTAGCAAGGAGTTTGTAATCACTTGAAGAAGTTATCTGCCGTATAAACATATGTAAAATATATATTCTTGGTCACCGTAAAATCTGCATTGATTTAAGCATGCTCGATCGTCAGTCATAACGTACAATAATTCAAAAATAAATGAAGCAAATACCATCAAACTTTCATAAGTTTTTTTTCATTTTTATCAAGAACAGACCCTATTGTTATTGGACCAATTCGGAAAACGAATTTGAGTAGCTGCCACACAACTAAAAGAGATTATTTTAAATATTTCAAAAACTATAATAAAAATATATATATGAAATTTTGTATACGTGTATCTAATTACATATTCTGCATACATGCCCTAAAAATTTTAATGGGATGACTGCATCAGTTCGGGTGGCTGCCATACAATTTTAAAAGCTAGTTTTAAATATTCAATAAATAATAAAGTTAGATTCATGAGACTTGTCAGCTACGTAACCAATAATAAGTCAGATATCTTACTGAGGGTTTTGTAGAATTGCTTGACAGGTTCGAGTAATTACAACCATTAAAGCTAAATATTTCAAAAACAAGTTTTCATGCTCAGATTGTTAGACCGACTGAAACGTTTTTACTTGTTTTAATGGAATTTTTTTTTTTTTTTTTAAATATCGGTAAATAGCTATTTTTGAAATATTGATTGTGAACTTGACAGTTTCAAAAACTGAGATGATTGAATTTTCGTATTTTTTGAAATGATGAGATTGATATTTTTCTCAATTTTTCACTTTAAAAAATTATATTATGTGAATATCCGATACTTACCCCAAGTGCTTACTCACTTTATCATCCAGCTAGCCCAGGGGTTAGTAAAAAGAAGCACACACAACTAGTCTTATTTTTTCTGGAATTAATGAGCGCAATTGATTTCCTTTAATTGTTATAAAATCTCACAGTGCATGAAAAGTGGTATAGTTGAAATTTATAGGACACTCGTGTAGAGTTCAAATCAAATTCGATTTTTGTTTAACAAAAATACCATTGACCAATATAATCTATAATATTGATTTTCTATCCGAGTAAAAGTCGTTGAGAAACGAGAGCAATAATTTCATTTTTATTTTGTAAATTTTAATATAAAATAATTTCGTTTTTATTACACAATATAATTTACTCGAATTTCAAGGACCAAAAAGGAGATTTAAAATTAATATTTTTTTCTTTATTAGTCTTCCTTTTTCTTACTATATGTAGTTTATTTTTTTATGGTTTCCTTTTCATTTTTGTTAATTTAATTTTAATGTAATTTGAAAATGAATAGAAAAGAAATTAATTAAATTGTTGCAATAAATTTTAAATTAAATTTTTGAAATTGTTAGAAATTCTGAGAATTATTAAAAAGAAGAAGAAGGGCAAGGACATACTTAATTTTCACGTTGACAAAACATATCCATGCCATAGATTTTTTGAATTAGAAATTAAATGCGGAAGTACATATAGTATATACTTTTACAGAATGTAGCTAATGAACACATACTCATGCATTGTATTCTCATTGAAAATACTCAAATTTTTGAGTTGAAAACAAATATGTAAAATTCTTGTATAATTTTTCAAAAGCAATCAGCGTGAGGTAATTTGTGCTTTTTGTTAAAATTAAAATTTCCTTATAATTTCTTGGGTTTTGGATCTATTCTATTATAAATTAAACATTAAATTTTCATGTAGACTCTAATCAACGTAATGGGGGGGGGATTTTAGAAAATTTTCCACTTTAAACATTCTCCTACTATTCCTAAAATCTACTACTAACACAAAAGTTAATTGAAAATTTCCGGGGAATTCACTATGGGAAATTTGTGTTCAATTATTGGCCAAAAATTCAATTAAAAAATTAAAACATTTTAAAGACAAAAAATTTAAAGCAAAATTTACTCATTCTGAATTTTCTAAAAGTTGATCATGATGACCTTTAAACAAGGTGAATTAGACATTTTTAATCAATGATTGCATTATTCCATTGAATTAATTTTTATTTTAAAATTCCATAAATTAAAAGTTTTTGTTTTCATTTTCTCTTCCTTAAACAAAAGAATTTGTTTTTATTGTTACTTTGATATTGGATCCTTTTTTTTTCATTGTTACTTTTCAGTCTTCTTCTTTTCTTGTTTTAAAGATTGACCGATATTGTTCAATATGTCCTTAGAAAAAAAAATTTTTTTTTCTGTTAAATATTAAAGAAATTTTTTAAAATTTGAATAATTTTTGCAACACAATGTTTAAATAAGAATTTTTTTGTTTTGTTAATTCTTATATAAGTGAATGAGGTCCTTTTTTCTTCTCTTGTCTCTTATGTTGGGAAATAATTTAATGGTTTGTGAGCAAAATATTGATTTATAAGTATAGGAACTTTTTAATAAAATAGAAGGGGTTCTTCGGTAAATTATGTAAGTAAAAACTTATTTTATAAACAACGCAATAAAATTTATTTATGGGTGAAATCGAGTCGTAGTGTTTATAAGAGGAAAATTAAAATTTTTGTCAAATTTAAATGAAAAAACAGCATCTTAAAAAAAAAATTATTTACAATTACCAATGCGTAAATATTAATAATATTAGCATATTCTAATTTGTATTATTTCTGCTAGTAAGACTAGCATATAACAACAATGTTTCTTATAGTTAATTTGAAGCTCAATTTCTTGGTTTTCCATTATAATTAAGCAAGTAGAATGTTTACAAACAAATGTGACATAAAATTCATAATTTTTCTTACCGAAAATAAGGTACAGCCCTTCAGCATATAGACTCATAAGCAAAAGTGCTCATATTTAACTGGTTACTTAAATTCAATTGGCACATTAAGATCGATGTTCCGGCATCTTACTTTCTATATTAAAAAATTTTTTGAATATTTATAAAATATTTCAAGGTCTTATCGAAACAATAACTGAAAAGAAATTGTACTCATTTTCTTTAACTATTATTGAAAAAAAAAAAAAACTGAAAAATTTCATTAAAACTGAATTAAAGTTGATTTTCCATTATTTATTATATCTACAACACTTACTGTAAATACTCGTACCGCAGAAATTTTTGTCCTTCTGAATATTAATCGTTATAATAATTTTCCATTATTGTTTTCTTAAATAAAGTTTTCATAAATTTTTGTTTTATAGATGGTGTATGTTGTATGGAAGACTATATACAACTACGTCTACACATAACTTGTATATACAGAACTCAGACAACTTTTTTGAAGGTGATTTGACATAATAGTGAAATAAAAGTTTATTCCCAAAGGTAAAGTTTAAATTGAGCAAAAAACGATTTAGTGCGGAATGGGGGGCAAATAAAGTTTTGGAATTCTTAAAATTTTTATTGTTTTCTTATTCTATTCTATTGATTTATTATGACAATTCAAAAATCTTATCCCCCATCCCCGCCACTCCAAGTTTAATTCAAAAATATTGATATTTTTATTCGAGAGTCTAGAATAAGAGTAAAGAGATTGTAAACTAAGAATGAGACTGAAATAAAATGTAAATTTAGAAAAAAAAATTTTTCGTCATTTTCAATTGAAATATTGCGTTGGAGTTTTCCCAAATTCTTCTATCCATATGCTTCTTTTATAAAAGGCTTCTCATTCTTAAACACTATAAGAAAGTTTTTTTGTTGGTTCCTAAAACAAAAATAATAAAGGTGAGCAAAATATTTATGGTGTTCATTTTTCCTCCTTTTTTTTTTACAAAATATCGGAAAATTTTATTTGTATAACCTTGAAGAACAATAAATAAGAGAACTTTCATGAGAAAATATTTCAATCGATCAAATTTTCAAAAAAAATAAAATGAGACAAATTATTGTCAAATTATGTGATTTCAAGGAACATTTTGATTAACTACGGAGGCAATAATAGAGAGAAAAGAAAAGCAAAACAATGAAAAATTGATTTGAAAATCAATTGACATAAAAAGTTTTTTTCTTTCAATTCTTCAAAATAATTGTGCAACACATAAACTTATTTTTCATTTTCCGAGAAAATTTTTGTTTTCTTGAGAAAAAAATATTACAATTTAAAAATAAATAAATAATAATTTTTATTGTTGAATATTAACAAAAATTTTATTTTAAAATTCAATCGAGAATTTAAAGAATATTATAAAAGTTTAAGTGAGAAGAATATAATTTATGTTCAAGGGGGAAGAAGGTACAGGAGGAAGAGAAGGTTATAATAATTTCAAGGAAAATGTGAAAAATTATTTATTATGGATTATGCGAGAAAATTATGTGGGAATAATATTTTTGTCATCATTTTAAGTTTATGAAAAGAGCAACAATTTCTGGAAGATTTACGGGTATAGGAAAATATTAAAAATAAAATATAAATGCAGGAGGTTTGAGGGTTCTTTTGCATCCAAAACCAATACTTCATAATCAAGTTTTTTAGTTTTAATGATATTTAAATTTTATTTACATAAAATATTATTAATTTTAATTAAATTTACAAATTCTATATTTTTTAAAGCTTTATGACGCAATGAAACTAGGCAATAAAACTAAGCCATGACTATATATGATATAATGCGCTTAGTCCTATGCTCCTCTTAGGAATCAAAAAGGAAAAAAAAAAATTCGTTAAAGCAGTGAAAATTACAATGTTAACGTAGCAAAAGCAAAATAGGAACTGTTCTTGTATTCTATGTTAGCAATCACAAATGTCATTTAAAAATTTAAATGGCTGCTATATGAGTGTATAATAGTATATGACAGTAATCTCACATAAGTAAACATGTAATCAAATGGACTTACATATTATGCGTCATTTAAAATTTTGAAAAATATTTTGGAATTAAATTTGAATGTGCATTGAAAATTTCACATGTCAAGAATGAATGCAGTACTAAATATGAAGAAGTAATCGGTAAATGGAATAAGTTTTTCGAATTTGTAAGTTTTAGTTAGTATCAAAAGAATGTAAAAGATAAAATAGTAAATTGGAATTGGAAATGATTTATAATTTTATTTCGTGCTGAAATTCGTTCCAAAACCATTATATTACTGGAGAGATGAACAATTTTTCTAAATTCTTGCTGAAAATGTTCCATAATTATGAATGGAATAAAAAATATTAAAATTTAGGAAGAAATTACAAATTTTTTAATAAATTTTAAAAACTTCAATTACTATTTATTTCTCATGAATTTTCATCTGGCATACAACAATGTGGGTACATCATAATGAAAACCGTAATTAATAGATTCAAAATGAAATATGAAATTCTCATTTTAAATTCATTTCAATAATATTAATTATTATTCTGATTCCTATATGAATTTTAAAATTTTAAAAATCAAATTATATACGTACATAGTTCATAATTTATTTGTAATAATTTTACAAAAGTTTTATGATATTTGAAAAAGGTTTCATTATTAAAATACCAACAATATTCATCATAATTCACTTCACATTTAATTGCATTTTAAGTAAAAATAAATGAACAATGCCATACTATAAAGTTTTTCAAAAAAATTAATTGAAATCAATTTATAAATCATAAGAATTTATATATTATAAAAATGTGATGTGATCAGCATATAACCGAATGTATTGTGTATTTTCTGAATGAAATTTAGGAAAAGAATTTGAACAAATTAATGCTTTGTAATTGAGCGAAAAGATTGTCAAAAATTATTAACATTTATTCCAAATTTTATTTGAATCATTTTAGTATAACATTATAATTAATATAACACCAAAAAATTTAATTTTGAAACATAATTTAGGTTGACATTCCAAAATTTGATTTTCCTACCGCAACTAGTTTAATTGACAAATGGAATTTTAATATTAGATTTCTGTGAATAAATTCTGTTCGAGTCCTTAATTGCTGATTATTGATTTTTACAAATATAAAAAAATTTAGTTCGTTATAACTATATTGTATAGTAAGGTCAGGACTGATCTATTAATAATTATAATATTTTGAAAAAACCTGGTGATTTCTTTTAATTTGGAAACCTGTTTTTAATTAATTTTTTCTTAAAATTATTAAAAAATTTAAAATCAGGCTATTGTGAAGGGTAATTTGCTATTATATAACTTCATAAATTCTTGCCATTCCGAAAATAAACTCAGTCATTTAAATTTCATATGGGAATAATTTTAGCCGAACTTACAACTCAGATAGAGTGCGAACAGAGCGTACCCTTTCGTCATGAATATATGCTTTCGTTTCTGTTGAAAACTCGTTTATATGAATATAAAACCACTAGCCCCTCATCTTATTGCATTCAATATACTCGATCGGTAAAAAATCATAATATACAATAAATAATTTCTATCGCATACCCATTGGTAAATATTTTCATTTGAAATACATGTACATATTATATAAAAATTTTGTTATTATGTATAAACATATTGGAATATAACAAAAAACATAATAAGTCAAATTGGCGTGCTTATAATGGTTTACAAATTAATATTGTTTAATTTACTGTAAATAATGAGAAAATTTTCTGCACGATTCAATTATTTTGCCCGCATTCTCTTATAACATTATAAATATATAGCTATAAACGTTTAAACTACTCGCATATACACGAATTCATTGTCGGATATTATGTATTAGTCATCAATGAACCTATATTTTCCGTTTTATTTACAAAAAAAACGGAAATTTAACTATTAGCCAATATTATTTTTACAAAATTATACAAAAACTATTTATAAAATATAGGGGAAACTAGAGTATAATGAGTAAAAAGTATAATAAATTTAATTGGAAAAATAAATTTTCAATTCACAATAGAAAATTAGAGTATGAACATATATAAAGAATATAATAACAAATAATTGTAGTTATGAACTAGTATGTTGTACATATACGAATATTTATATATATATATATATATATATATGAAGTTGAATAAATATATCATTAATTTGAAAATCTCTCATACTCAAATTATATTTATGACTTATGATATTGAATCACGTAGAAATACGTGACCATTTATTATAACTGTTATACTATATAGTTTTAATATTATATTTTGGTTGAAAATATTTTATTTTTAACTATTTTTTTGTTTCTTTGTTATTGTTAAATAGCCAAAAAGAAAAAGGATATAATGTTACTCTAGTCTAACTCTAGTAGTACAAAAATTGTAAATATTAAATGTACAAATATTTTTCTTATATATTTATAAATATGTAAACTGTGTAAGTTTATGTATTATAACATGTATAATAAATAAATCAATTAAGGTTTTTTATTATTTGTTTGGTCATATTATAGTCAGGAACTTAAGAATTGTTAAGAGAAATGAGAATGTCACTTTTTTGTTCATAGTTTGTTTGTTTACAGTTATTTCTGTTACTTTATACGAAGTGTTCTTCTTTTAATTTATTTGCTGTGAGAAATTATGTTAAAAAAAATATAAGTATTATATTAGATGAATTAAAATGAGAATTGGTATAATTGACCGTCCTAACACGGTGATATTCTCTGGAATGAGTAATTCTTAGCGTTGCAAGCAAACTGTTACTGGGAGATTCTGTAAATAGTAATTATACTGTGGTTTTAATATCTTATCAAATCTAGAATTAAATTATTTTTGGTTTTCTACGACAACATTCTTTTATAGAATTTACACAAAATTTTTTTATACTCTAATTTCCCGATTCGTTTAAGTATTGTGGCCTGAATTTTGTATTATAACTCAGAAATTACCATTAAGTAGCACACAAAATCACGATTTTCTAGATAACCATGAACACCAGTTTCTTACGTCATTGTGTTTACTAGATAAGTGACGAGTCTATCGTTATTTCATTGTTCTAGATATGCATCTGATCAATCCAATCTATCGCTTAAAACTAACTTAAACAAGATCCCCGCTATTATTATTATCAAACATTTGAATATTTTTTAAGCAATATATGATCTAAATTTGTTGTTAGGTTATAACTGGGACTGTTGAATAAAAATGGATGTGCCGATCGAACCTTTAGAACAAATATCGTTAAAACGATTCACATTTCGACAGCGTAATTAAGTAAAATCTTAAGCAATTAAATTTTTTGTTGTCTTATAATTGGAGTCGTAAATTAATAATACACTATATAAGAGCGTATATTAAATAAAATTTAATATTGATGATGAGTGTACAATAACCCTAAAAAACTTATTATAAGTCAAATAACGTTTTGTGGTGATAATTATACGAAATTAATTATATCCTTGAAAAACGTGTAGCTGGTAAAACGTGAATAGTAAGTATATGAATATTGTCAAAAATATAGTAATTATAATTTGTAGCTGATGATAGTTATTATATAACTTGTATAGTCTATATAATTATAGTTACCTATTCGATTCTATTCGGCTGGTACAAATAATTATAAATATAATGTCGATGAAATTAGAAAATTAATTAAAATTAATAGTTAAAATTTCATTTAAGTATTCAAAAAAGGAATTGGTAAAATTTAGCATAACAAATAAATTTCAACATAGTACGATAAAAAATCTAAATATTAAAAAATTTTGAAGAAGATTTCAAAGCAGTCAGGTATTACTCGTAGCTAATAAATTCTCATCCAACGTTCAATTTAGAAGTATAAAATCTCAAAATTTCCTTAACTTTGAAAATTATTGAAGTACTTATAAAACAAAAAATTGCATATATTTAGGAGTTAAATGTTTTCTTTGAATAAGGTGAAATTCATTAACCAAGTATGTATGTATCGTTTTATTAAATTTTGTACTTATTAAAAAAATTTTTGAAGGAACTATTCTATAACTACTTACTAGTTAAGGCATTCTTAATATTCTGGGTAAAATAGGTGGTATACGCTCTTCAAATTTTAATAAATAAAGTGTGTGTAAAGATTTTATATATAATTTTACTTTCATTCACTATACGAATTTTTCGAAACTTAATATTTCAAATTAAAAAAATTAATTTTTAAACAAAACTTACACCGCATATTAAAATATCCTTTATTATATCCTTTATTTTCTATGTTATATATACCATTATTACAATAATTGTTTTATTTATTATATAATTTCTTTTAATTTTACCACAACATCCTATATAATATATGTATTTCATTATAATAGTCGTCATTTTAAGTTACTTTTTGCGGTTTAATAATATTATGTTTTCTTTTAAAAACCCCTACAGTAATAATATTAAATGTCTTGTATATAAGATTGTTTTATTTTTCTTATTAAAAATTTGACTCTGAAATAAATCCTATAAGTTGTAGTACAGTTTTTCGAGGTGTGGGGATTTTAGGAACATTTGGTAGAGAAAACTAATTTTAAATAAAAATTATATTTACTGTCATCTGGTCTACAAAAGATATGAGAATTGAGCAGAGTTTTTTTTTGTTTTTTCAACGAGTTCATTGAGGTTTTCGGGTTAAGGTATAACTTAAATTCCTTTCTCTTTGTATAGTTTCGGAATGGTGAGCGTTAAAAATTTTGAATTTTTTAAATTTTGTTTATTCCTAAAATCTCACAAAAATGTTTGATCCTCCACAAATATTGTATTTATTAATGAATCATGCTGTATAATAAATAAACAATTGCATACTAAATGAACCATTCGAAGCAAATTTGAATACAATTATCTGTAAGTGTTTTTTTATTCTACTCCGTTCCTGGGAAGAGTATAGGGCTGATACATGGTATTGTAGATAACCATTAACGAGATTCATAGCGTCATTGAATTTACTATAGGCATAGGTGACGATTCTACCGTAAATCTTGTAAATATTTATGGGCTTATATAAGGTTTGACAAAATATGGTTCAAGTTTAACATGATTTTCTGGATTTTAGCTAAAATGATATAACATTAACAGTTTAAGCACTTTTCTTAACAAGTTAACTGTTATACTTCTCATTATAATTCTCTTATATTTATTTAAATCAGAAAGTAACTGTACTATAATAATAACTTTACAATAATCTTGAACAAAGTTAATAATTGCAATTTAAACCGTATATAACTAATTAATAAAAGAAAAAAAACTTTTTAAATTTGAAAGAGAAAAACTTTTACAAAAAACACAATTTCTATCTCGCTCCTATTTATTGTGTTATGTTCTTATTACAATGCTTTACAATATAAATGAGTTCTGTACCGTTATTATGATTACTATACGCAGTTAGTATTGTAGAATTTTCTTCTAGAGATTACCATTACTTATATAGGCACATATTTTTTTGTATGCCGTAAATGTGATATTTAGGAAGTATTTAATATAAAAGAATATTTTAATTATATCCTTAAGATTATTTTAGTATTCTATATTATAGTTTACTATAACATTGTTGAAATAGGCGAAAACTTAAACAATTTATTCAAATTTTTAATGTTGTTTTTTAAATGTATTTTAAAATTTTATTTACTTACACTTTCAAATTAAATTGGTTCAAATATTGCTATGGTGTTACAAGGGCAACAAATTTAATAATTAAAAATTTCTTTAAATATTAAATTAACCTATTATGTGTATATAGCTGGTTAGATTTTGAAATGACTAGAGGGTTCATTTATTCACGAAAATATTATAAATTAAAACAAATTTAATTCATGAGTTTTTTTGATTGATCAATTTGTAATAAAAATAATCAGAAATCAATAGAAATTGTTATGTTAATGAAATGAAATGAATATGAATTTGACACTTGAAATATAAATTTCAATTTTATTCAATTATTTAATATTATGTTAAAGTACCTATTATATCGCGTATACATACATTGTGTTTTTCCCTATAATTTTAGATTAATAATTCAATAAATCATATAATGTTGTTAATAATGACTAATTTAATTTATTTATTTTAATAATTAAGGATAATAAGATAAAAAATAATTAACATGAATAAAATTTCATTATAAGAAATAATGAGAGTTGGTAGAGTTGATCGTGTCTACTTTGTGGTATCCGTACGAATGATTAATTTTAAGTGTTATTTTATTAATTACCACACACACTAATATTATGTGAAAGAAATTTCCTTAAAAATAATCGCCATATTACCATATTCATTTATATAAAATTTTAGCACTGTACTTTCAATATTTTCCATAATAAACGACCACAACAATGACAGTTAGCACCACAAGTCAAGAAATTTCAGCTAGTTTTATTATATATAAGAGCCTAATAAAATATTTGGTCCTGTATAATTTCTGAAATCTAGCCAAATAACTTTTAAAGTTGTAGGACAGCTTTCAAAAGCGCTGATAATTTCTTAACTGCTTCTACCGAAAATACTGACAATTTTATCACATTTGGTTGTTTTTGAAGAAATTTCAGTATTATTGCTTCAATAATTTGAAAGCTATGACCAAGTAACTTTTGAAGTTGTATGGCAGTTTCAAAAAATTTCAAGAATTTTTATATAGCACACATCAGCCGTAATAATCTATTTGATTGTGCGAAATTTTGTTATTATAAATTTTCTTAAAATTTCTGAGATATACCCAAATAGTTCTAGCAACTACCCGTACCACCACCACTTCAATTACATCCAATTTGAATACGGTTCCGACATTTACTATAATTTGAGAACATTAGCTTAGTTTGATTAGTTTTTGAGTTGTCGTTGGGACGGATAAATATGGTAAAATCGACTCAGAATTCGACGCTTATCAAAAACCTACACTTATGTCTATATCTCAGGCTTTGCATTACAAACGGTAATGCAAATTTATCATACGCTTCAACATACGTTCGTACAAGTATAAAGAGAAAATTTCTTTTAATTCGTATTAACGTTTATAATACATTGCATATTGTGAATTCTCAAATATTGTTTCAGAAACTATTGATAAAATTACAAGAAGAAATTCCCATTTCTTTGAAAAATATAATTCAAAGCTTTGGACTTCATTTACCCGAAACTACGTGTCTTCAGGTTTAAAAAGTACATAAATTTTAATTATAATTGTAATATCTAATAAATATTTTTTGCATATTTCTAAATTAAAATACCAGTAATCATTTCTAAATAACCCGCTTTTGAATGAGGATATAAAATCTGTGAAAGCCTCGTAACATTTGCTTATGTGCGTATTTATTATGTGTTAAAATATTGCTCAAGTACAACTAATATTAAATATAGAAATGAAAATTAATATCCTATAGTTTACCTTATTCACTATATTATTATAATTACATACTTATTAGTTATAGTTATGATTAATTATGTTAATTGATATTAAACGTATACACAAAAAAAAATATATAATTAAAATATATGAATAAATAATTCTTGTATAAGAAACTTATTAATTATGAATTGAAAATAAATAATTTAATTATTATTTAATTAAATACACGAATATATATTAATTTATGAAGTAAATTTATGTAAAAGTAAATATTCATTTAAATTTATTATAAGAATCAAATTCAAATATTAATCATTATGGCAATAATAAATAAAAAAATTATAAAAATTTTCAAAATTTTATTACAAATAATTTTTAATTTAATTAAAATTATTTTTGGTATACAAAAATTTAATAATAATAATAATTGTAATTCATATAAAATGAATAAAATTATAAATATTTTTGAAATTATATTAAAATTAATATTATTTTTATTATTTTTATTATTTATAAAAGATGAATATAAAGGAGCTTCTCAAGAATTTCAATGGAATTCAAAACAAATTGATATTTTATTTACAATATTTATTTTTTTATTTTATGAATTAAGATTTGCCATTTATATTATTTTAATATATATGAAAATAATTAAATTTTATCAAATTAAAAAACATAAAAATAATTTAATTAAATTAATTAATAATCATAAAAATTTATTAAAATATTTTAATAAATATACAAAAATAAAAATATTAATATTATTAAAAATTTCAATTGAATTTTTATTTTTAATTGATAATATTTTAAAATATTTAAATATTAAATATGATTTAACAATGCTACCATTTAATTTATATTCAAATATTTTATATTTCATAGTATTTTTTAGTATTTTACAAATAGAAAATGAAATTATTTCATATATTATAATTTATATAAATTTATTACAATATAAAAAATTTAATATATTAAATAAATTATATAAAATAGAAAATAATTTTAAAAATGAAAATAATTTTTTAATATTGTATATAAAAAAAATTTTAAAAATTTATAAATTATTTCAAAAATTCATTAAGATTTATCAAACATCAATTTTTTTTATTATATTAAAATATTTTTCTGATATTATTCTAATATTAATACCAATTTGTGATATAAAAATTCTTAAAGATCTTTTAAATATATCTTTATATTTAAATATATTAAATATTCTAATAATAATTTTTATAATTGAAAATTTAAATAATAATAATTTATCAGATTTTCATATGACTTTATTAATTTTAGATGCAAATGATGATTTAAATTCTTCAAAATTTCAAGAGGTAAAATTTTTTATTTTTCTAAAAAATATTAAGTACACACATTCGATACAAAATGTATATTTCGTTACCTATAGATGGCAAGACATAGTGGACAATCGTACAAAATTTTCGAAAAAAATTTAAATTTATTTTCAAATGTGTCAAGTGTTTCGGCGAAAATTTCGAAATAAATTTATCAATAAATCTAACTGTTCAGCCTTTTTTTTTAATGTCAAATTGACTTTATTTAAAAAAAAAATTAAGCCGAATCAAATCCGACTAGTTTGTAATGTAGCAAGTGAAAATACTGCTGTTACAACAATTGTTGTACCTAGACCTTCTACTTTATTAAGAATATTTCATTCATATACGAAACTGCTTCAAGGATTGCATATATTTAAGATGAACGGTTTATGTAGTTTTTGAAATAAAGTACAAAAAAAAAATTGAAGAGCGGTTAACATGATGCAAGATTTTAGGGGCTTATTGAGCTTGAGTTAAAAAAAAAAACAATTATATTTTTAGTGTCATTGAATTTACCGTGTGCTTTGTCCGTTTATACGAATTTGCTTTTAAAAAAAAAAGTTTCGGAAATATAAGGTGCCAAAAATTTAAATTTTACAAATTTTGAAAGTCGGTAACTTGAGAGGGAGTAGAGGTAAAAAAAAAATTTCTTCTAACAAAATAAAAATTATTTTATTCTAGCTACTAAATACATTTTAAATTTAAACATTAACTAGAGTAATTTTATATCGTAAATCGTAATAAACGACATCTTATTTCGTAAAGATTTTTTTTAATTATGATTAAATAATACTCCAAAAAGTACCCGTCGTTTTGTATTCCTTGTATACCTATATTTTATATAAATAATTTATTGAGAATAATAAAATTGAAGATGTAAGTTAGAAGAAATCATGAATAGTTAATTGGAACGAATGCGAATTGGAAATTAGGTTATGTAACAGGGTATATTAATAAAACTTTAAAATCCTTGTTCTGGTCATCGTTCTGATCTTAAACGATGATAATAAAAATTTGTTTTGGGAACTCATTCTATATAGAATTGAATTAATAGACGATTATTAGGATTATTGATTCATGAGTAAATTCATTATTTGTGAAATTTTCCAAATTCAAACAAAATAAAATCTGATTGGCACATAAATTTAAGAGAGACCCTTTTGGTAGACCATCAATTTGCTTATTTAACTATTAATTTCGTATTTTTTTCACTCAAATAAAATTTATTTTTTTGTATTTTCTTTTAATTTCAGATCGATTTGATGATTTTCAATCAAAAATTTTATAAATTTCACATATTCATTTTTTATTTTTATAAATTTAATAGAAAAATTGTTTTTAAATGTTGCTGTTATTTTACTGAATTAATTTTAACTATTATACTTTTAGCTGTTGAAAATGTTAATAACGTAGCATTTATCTGGTAGTTAATAAAAGAAGCGCTATATGGTTTTAATTTGTACTATTAATAAGATTTTTGAAATATAAATTTACTAATTGTATAACATAACAATATTATGTAAAATTTTTATAATTATGAAATTCCTACAATAAAATTAATCACAGAACATTTTTTGGATTTGTAAGCATATTTTATTTTAACTCTCCTAAGGACAGTGATGAAACCGTATATATTTAAAAAATAAAAATTAAATCTACAATGGAAAATGTTACTAGATATGGCAGCCTTCTGTATTTAATGAAAACAAACAGATTTAAATATTCAAAATTTCAGTTGATTTCGTTCAATTTCGTAGTCAAATCTCCTATACACGAATGTAAACAACGTAATGAACGTCCATAAACAAAAATTTTATTAAATTTTAAATAGGTACTTATTTACGATAATTTAAATCACAAATTGATTTTTGCTAAAATGACACAAGAATCATAATTTTTAAAGTGAGTTTAATTCAATTTTTTAATTTTGAAAGTTAAAGTGGCGCCATTGCTCTTTTTCAATTAAATTTATTTTATTTTCTCTTATTCACAAGTGTGTAATTACAATGTCATACATGTTTCCGGAAAGAAATAAAGTTGGGTAAAATTAATTTACTCTTAAGCAAAGAATAAGCAAAATTCATCGGACCCCAGAAAACCTTCTCTTGTAAATTGTTAAAACTTGCCAAGGGAATATTCGATCATTTTTCCAACCGGCCGAAAAAAAAAAATTTACCCAGTATCATCGTTCTCAACAAGCCCACACATTCGTAAAGAACATTATCACATTATCATTATCTTTCACCGTCATGACATTTTGTCAGTCATACTATCCATTATCTATTAACACCATGCGCCTCAAAACCTAGCTGCAATCAATTTCACCAACCTAAGCATTATAAAAGCTTTCGATTGAAAAAATCCGCAGCTATAGTGAAATTTTATCAATATTCTCAGACAGACATTGTCTCTTTTCCTCGTATGTCCGAATACTGCGTTAAAACTTCCATGGAGATAGATAATCTTTAGTGAATATCTAAAAGCAAATACAACTAATTACAATTCAAAACTCTTTTAATAATTTATAGCTACTTTTGCTTAAGAAAGTTGAGTATTATGGAATTTTTGAAAATATTTAAGAATTTTTATATTTGTGTACACCTTTAACAAAATTTGTACTGAACCCAAGAATTTTAAAAGTTTTTTTCATGTTTTGAAAATTTTTTTGAAAATTTACTTTCATTGGGGGAATTAATATTATGATCTTACATATATATATATATATAAATGATGGATCCTTGTACAAAACAAAAAAATCCAAAAAATTTTTTGGATATTTTAAACCTATTTTCTTAGAAGAACATCAAAATGTCAAAAATATTTTCTTACTGTCTACATAGACAATGCTTTTAAAGGATATGTCTTCATAATTTTTATATGATCATTCAAATGAATTTCTATTTTTGAGAAAAAGGATAATATGTATATATATATATATATATATATATATATATATATATAAAAATGAAACTAGAGTAATATAACAAAATCATTCATATGGAGGAAGTTATCACTTTGCCAAAAAAAAGGTCCTTTTTCTTTATAGTTCTTAAAGTAAAAGAATTCATCAACATCTTAAAAAAAGAGACTCACTCTATGAAGTACAAATTTTAAAAATTTCGAATTACTCACAGGGTACAATTATTTTATAATAAAGATGTTAATAAAATCTAAAAATAAGGATAATATTTACAAGGGTATTTTAAATATTGAAAAGGAAAATGTTGCTGGAAAATAATAATATTCTTGAATAACTACGAGAAGAACGTGCTTCATTATTAAAATTTAAATTTTTGCTAGATTTGATCTAATAGGATAAGATGCAGGGTGAAGCGGATTGCTCGTATACTAGTAGAAACCATTACTTAATTTATATGAAATGGGTGGTGGTATGTTTCATATAGATTTCACTCATATATTCATCAAAAATACCTTCAGTAGTATAAACAAAGAGAGCATTCACTAATATTTAAAGGGAAGTATGGTTATCAGGTAACGGTAGGCTCGTCACTTACCTAGTTAACCCAATGACACAAGTAACTGGTTCGTGGCTCAATACGATATCATGCAACAGCCCTATGCTCCTTCCAGGAGGGAAATAGAATGATAAATAGTTATAAGAATAAAAATTTCTAATATTGAAATTTCTATAATATTGAAATATTGCCGAAAATATTTTAAATTTAAAGAATTTCACTTTAATCCATAAAATATTTTTACATACGCTCTATATTTCCAAGTAATTTTGATTTTGTATTAACATAATAATTGTTATATTAAAATATTTTACGTTCTACTTCTATGAACCTGAATAAGACGTATAGTATAAGATGTTTTAAATTATCCATACATAAATAAATTACCAACATGGTGTCATATACAAATATCCATTGTGCCAGTAGATATTATATTAAAAGTAGCTTAGTAGTACTCGTATACCACATTTTAACTTACTTATTCGTAGGCCAATATAAATATTTTTTCATCTTCTTCGACGAAATATAAATCTAATTACATACATAGTAGAATAGTTTCGTTTCGTAATTTTATTGGGAATGAATTATGGGTCCCTTTTTTTTCATATATCCTTGTCAAAATAATTCCAAATATTCTTTTGCATGTTGTTAAAGTCATGTTTGTTTGTTAAAAACTTATGTACAATATAAAATGATTTAAATCGTAAATATCGTAAATCATTTGTGTTAGAAAATAGAAATATATAGAGAAAAAGAAAAGAAAAATTTTCTATAAAGAAGTTGACATTTGTTTTACTATACCTGTCAGAAAAATATTCTCAATTAGATTTAAATCAAATTCAGTAAACTGAGCATTGCGTGTACAAAAGGTAGACTAGCAAAGCAAGAGAGATGTCTGTTGTATGAATGTGTGATTGTTGGCAAATAAAGTGAGTACATCTATATAATTATATATAGATTGTTATTAGCAACTCCATACATCTACATAGATTTACATACCTGGTATTAGTTATTCGTAAAGAGTAGAAAGCATATGTGTAGGTTCTACTTGAGACAAAATTTATTTCTTTACTTTATAACACATTATGTAGGTGAATCTTATAATTTTTTTGTTGCAATTTAATTTATTATTCAAATACTTTTTAATTTATTTATGTTATACAATATCATTCAATATAATTTAATAGAAAATTGAGATAACAAATTATAAAGTTTTAGATTTAAAAGATAGATAGACAACATTTATCAATTTAGTCTGCATTTCGAATGTTCATTATTCATTTTTATCTTAGTACATAATTAATAAAATAACTGGAAAGCCTTTAAAACTTCTTTGTTATCGAATTTGTGTCATCTTAAATTTTCTTAAAATAATTCTGTAAAAAATTATAAGTTTTCTGACCTTTTATAAGGAATGGCGAAATGGGGTTTATGTAAGTGAAAAAATTTCATATAGGCAGTTTTCAATTATATGTGAGGAAGGCAAGGAATGCCTTCTCCGTATAAAAAACACGTAATTAAACTATTTTTAGCGAGATGTGGGAGTTTTCGATTATTCAGTTCTAGAATTGTGCTAACATGTAGTACGTTCGAAAATTCATGCTACATACACTGAAAATATAAATTGTTCGGAAATTATTGGATTCAATAAAGTGCATTCATAAATTGAATCTGCAATAAAGAAATGTTAGAAATATAGCGCAGACCTCTAGTATAAATTTTGTCGCTGCTTCATGAATTAAAATTCAAAAAAAAATTCTAAATTTCAAAATCTCCTATTCAGATATTGAAGGGTTATTAAAGTAAGTTTTCTTTCAACTGTGGGGTTGTGCCAAGAAGACTCACATTAACAAAATTCAAACCTTCCAGAAAAAAAAGTTCTACGGGGCATGGTAAATGCGCCATGGCATATACGTAACAGTGATATCCACAGGGACTTAGGAATTCCATTGGTTGTGGATGAAATTAGGAGTTGTGCTACAAAGCATAGGACTCGTCGAGAACAGCATGTAAATATGGAAGCAGCTCGGCTACTAGACAATGGCGCTATGACAGAAAGAGGAAATACCAATTTCCTTATAGAAGGTATTTAATTCCTGCACGGAAAATCCAAGTTAGCGCGGAACCCCACAGTTGGTCTGTAGGACTAGTTTTATCCGTTCAGAATTTAGGTGATTTTTTTATTGTAGGAGTCACGCTCCCCCACTGTCGGGGGAAAAACGCAGATAGAGCCGTCCTTCTTCGTCTTCCAAGATTTTTTCACCTAGTAGGAATAAAAAAAAAAATCCAAACGGGAAAAATTACTTAAATTAACAAAATGCCTGTCTAGAATTAATAACAAAATTTTGAATAAAGAATAATACTATTAAAAATATATCAGATGAAATTCATTGGACCGAATCAATGTTACACGTCTATAGAAAGAATTTAAAATGAAAAATTAAATGGGAAATTTAAACTATTAAAAACAAAGAAAATTTTACTATATACTATATATGGAGGTAGAATGTATGCATGAATGTAGGCGGCATATAATCCCTTTTTCCTTTGAATATATCGCATATTCAAGGATTAAAAAGGTCAAAATATTTTCCATACAAATCAAAATGAAATCAAAGTGTGTTAAAGATAAAGTAATAAAAAAATTTATAATTTAGTTGTCCTGCGAGTTCTTATATATTGAATTTTTTCATTTTGATTTTTCAGTTCTATTCTTAAACTACCCATTTTTCATATATTGTCATCTATACAGTATACCGCTCCTCTACTCTACTATATCTATATAATGTAGTATAGCTTTAATGTGTGTTTGGTTCTCAAGCCTTTTACATAAAAATTGTAAATTTATTCCAATCAGGTTTTGTAATTGTAAAAGAAACATTAGGAATATAAAAATCCAATCCTTTTCTTTATATGTAAAAACTTTTGTAGGTTCTCGTTTCATTTTTCCTTACTTTTTCTGTTTTCCAATTTTTAACAACTGAAGTGTGAAATTTTTCGCCTTTAGAAATGTGAAAAATTTGTAATGAAAAAGAAGTAGAAATCAAAACTTTTTCTATTTTATTTTTTTTTTGCTCTGAACCAAAATTGAGTTTTAAGATTCTTTCCACTTTTGTTATTAAGTTATAAAAATTTTAAAATTCTTTAAAAGGTTATTAGCCTTTAAAAGGTAAATTGTATAATCGAAAAGAAAAATTTGTGTCTTGATTTTTTGTAGGTCAATCGAATCATTGAGATTAGCAAAAATTTTGATTATTTTTTGTTCTATAGAATAAAAATTTCTTTAACTGCTAGCCAAAATATTCTGATCCATATTCAATATAAACGTAATTATGCACATGATTGAAACTGTGTCGCTTTAAATCTAGGGAAAAATTAACTTCCATATAAAAATTGAAGAAACTTACAATCATTGTATATGGAAGTTAGAAATAATAGAAATCAGATTCAAATATTCTGAAATTATGGCTCATTATAGCAAGAATTTTGGCAAGTTTTTCATTACATATTCTCAGAAATTATTATCGAGAATTTTGAAATTGAAGAATTAATATATCTTGAGTACACATATATTAAAAAGTGGCTACCAGCTTTATGACTTTAATCATAAATACTCTTGCTCATATTTAATTTAAAACTACCATCCGAATAAATCCGAGAATCTTCTAAGGATAAACTGTCTCAGTATAGCTACATACTTCATTATTAACTAATTCATTAAAGGCTTCTTTCATATCATCATAGAACTTATAAGAATTTCTGCCTTTAAATTCAAATTCCTTAATTCTTTTTCTCAGCCAGTAATGACCCATCAAAGGAATCACAACCATTCTCAGCTTGTCCGTCAAAAAAAAAAATATAACAAATTAAATTAAATTTTTTTATTTATTTAAGAAAGTTACTTTGCAATATTTTTTAATGCCTACAGCAATTAAAATTTTCTATACCCTAAGTAATGAAAAGCAAATAGGTATTGAAAATTGTGTAACAATGTTTTTACTTCAAATCGCTGATAAATTTTGTTCAATTTTAGTACTTTGCAAAAAAAAAGTTGAAAATAAAAGTGCTTATTAGTTTTATTCTATCCGTTAGTTCCTCAGTCTGTCCGTGATGTCTTTTTATAATACGCGTCTGCTCGCGATTACGTAGAAAGCTGAAATTTTATGCATAAATAGATCTTTACTAGAATCTTATCTTTCTTGTCATCTCTGTGATACCCATACGAATTTTTTATCCTATGTGCGAATAAATATTCCATAACTGACTATGGGACAGACTATGACTTCAAGTTGCCGTATTACCATATTAATTTATGCAAAATTTTAGTGCTATGTGTTTTTCAAAATACTTTGTGTGCCAAACTACTATTGAAGTTGTATGGCAGCTACCAGAAAGAGCCAAGAAATTTTAACGAATTTTATCAGACACATCGGCCCTACTAATATATTTGCTTGTGTGAAATTTCGATACCATAGCTTTTATAGTTTCTGAGATATACCCAAATAAATTTTGAAATTGTATGGCAGCTACCCGAACCGGTACCCCGATCAATTTAAATAGGGTTCTGGCACTTACTACAATAAATCATTTGTAAAAATTTGGTGAACTTAGCTAAATTAGTTGTTGAGTTATTGCTGGGACGGACGGACAGACGAAGCTAAATCAACTCAGAATTCAACGTTGATCAAAAACATACACTTAAGTCTATATCTAGCACCGTTATTTCTTAGCGTTACGATCACATCCCAAAATGTGAATTTTCGGCACCTTATATATTCGAAACTGGAAGCTTTTATAAAAGCGAAAAGTTAATGATAAATGCCGTGCATTTATTCACGCAATTCAACCTTAAATTCGAGCATTATGTTGTCGCTTCTTTAAATTTTTTTCGTGTCTTATCCTAAAAGTGTGCAATTTTTGTAAAAATATATTGGTATATGAAAGAAAGCAATTGAAATAATGTAGTAGATTGCTTTTAGTAGCAGTGTATTTTAACTTGTTAAAGGGAAAACTGCCACTTTACAAACCATTCGTTTAAATCAATTTTATTCTTTCTCTGGTTTTTATGTGAAACTAGTCGTAAATAAGTAAATATTAAATTTTGTAAACTTTGTAAAATCTTTTTGCTGACAAACAATGAAATCCAATCAATAATAATAAAATTTTCTACTTTATTTTATTTACATCGAAGTATCGATTTCGATTTCTGATTGCCTGATAGATTTCAAATAGAATTCTATTGTATGTATGTTTGTGTATGCTTTTGTATATTTTCACGTTTGAATTGCAATTGACTATGTGAATGATAGGTACCTAAATATTTCTTTTTTTTTGAAAATTTTTTTCTATTTATCTACAAAATATTTTACTTTTTTTTTTATTCTACGTTTGTATAGTATGTATGTAGTTGGTACATAGACAAAAATTTGAAAGGATATTTATTTTTAGTTAAAATTGGAATTCATTGATCAAAAATAACTTTTGATGGAATTGAATTTTCTTGTATATCAAAAGTAATAATGAAATTAAAAGGGTTGTTTATTAAAGATAAAAGCGAAAAATTTCATTATTTAAAATTTTATTTTGCAAAAATGTAAGAGAATTTTTTTGAGTTATTTGAAATTTGTTAAAAAATTGTTACTTAATTAAGTTAATTGTGGTTATTTTGAATGTAAGCATAATAGATGATAATTGAGAGCAGTGTTGGTTAATTTGTGTAACATGTTGTAATTCTTATAGAAATTCAAGTAATTTCCATAAGTAATGCTGGAAATTTTGTATATATTTGAAAAATAATTTCATATTTTTGAAAAATTCAAGTTTACTTCCTTTACGGCAGGATTCTTGAAGATTTTAGATGAAGTGAGCATCTACAACCTGTTGTTATTTTATGCGGTACATGACAGATTTTTCAAAGTACCTATTATATGATTTTGTCATTGAACTCAAAATCCACCTCGGAATAAAATTTTTAATTGGCTTTTAAATTTTTTAATCCAAAATAAATCTCATATATTATTCATTATCAGAATTATTGAAAATATATTTTATAGTACATTTTCTAAAACAATTGCGTATATTTTTAGAGCTATTCTTAAATATTAGTGTGGTTATTGTTCAACTATTTCTTTATACAATGATTTAGTGATTTAAACTTTGGACCGCCTGGTTTTATATTTAATCCTGCTTATACTTTAATAATTCCTGGTTCCTGTATGGGTTGTATTTAAATCTAGAAGCATATAATTCTCAAAAAATTTTTCTAAATTCAAAGAAGTTAGGAATTATAATATTGCAATAATATGAAGTAATATGCTTATTACTACTATAAAAATTTTAATAGGGTTTCGAAAATTTCCTAAGGAAATTAATTTTTTTTTTGGAATCTCTGGATTCATTCAATATCAACAACAAAAAACAAAGTTTTTCAATAAAATTTTCTTATATTTGCATTGTTTTTGCATGGAAAGTTATTTGTGGCATGTTATACATTTAACGAGTTATTCAGTTGATGCATCTAATTATCTTGAACACGTTCAGAATCAGATATTAAGTTTGTTTACCTTGGTATGCAGAATTCATTTCACCTTTCTCACCTTTCTTTGTTCTTATTTGCTTGATAAAAAATTTTTGAGAAAAAATCCTTTACTCTTTTTTAAAGAAAAAAAAGAGCTTTATAGAGTTGATTTCTCATTTTCTTCCTAAAGTCTGGAAATTTTGAAGGGAACAAATTTTTGTTTTATTTATAAATTAAGTTGAAACAATGAAGAAGTCAAATATAATGGTTATACATCAACTCTTGTGATTAATATACTTTTGAGTTTATGGGATTTTAGTGAGTTATTTTGATAAGAACACGAGTGTTGTTCTAAAAGTAATAAAAATGATTGATGTTATGCACTGGATAAATAAGTTATTTAATAAGTTGCAATAGTTCATTATGCTCTCAATTATGTCATGTAGTTTATAATGCCACAAACTGCTTTACAAAACGCGTTTTCAAGTAATTTCTGATAAACTTGGAGAAGAATATTTTTTTAATTTCAATCTTCCTGTCCTCCGCCTGCCTGTCTTCGCCAAAGGTTTTCTTATCAAAAAAAACAAATTCTATTCTCCAAACAACCGAGTATTATTCATCTATTATGTTAATAATTATCTTCCTAAATGTATGCAAGAAAAAAATTATGTGTATAATATTAGACATAAATTAAACATTTAGGAGGAAGAGAAAACTTCTTAAAATAGTTTCGGATGAAAAAAATACAGCACTTTAAACGGCATTCTATTATTTACTTTCTATTATTTGATTATTCAATGTCCCTGACCACATATGATACCGGAGAAATATTTTGAAGAAATTATGTTTAGCTTTTGAATATCTTTCATTTCATGTTGCTGTTCCATACTTATACTCTGCGACTAATCAGTATCAGTATATAAAATATTTAAAAATAATATTTTTATTACAATAAAAGTGCAATATTTTGAATTACTGTAATGTTACGGGTAAAAATGTAAAAAGTTCAAGATTGGTTTTCCAAACACCTTCTATAACTACTATTCATTATAACTTAATGTAACTCGAATAAGCTCAATCACGCACAACTTGGTTCACAATCGGTTTTAGTGGCATGATAATATGAATTGTGAGACCATGGCTGCAAGACATTTGTACTTAATAAAATACTTGGCTTTACTCCAAAATGTTCAAAACTAAAATTTAGAATTTCCTTATATAATTAACAACATTCAATTCAGATTTCTTTTATTATCCTTACATACACACAAATATATGTGAATGCTTTCCTTCACAAGTAAGTTTCCACTAACAAAGAGAAACATAATATAATTAAAACTATAGTCCTTCATTATTTACATACAAATAAATTTGCCAAAAAAAAATTCAATCTTATGCTTATCCTTAAATTTTTATAAAAGGAAAAATTTTATTCTATTCCAATATCATATTGTCGAATTAAAGGTTCCACATCAAAGGAAAAAATCAAAAATATTTCGAACAAAAAAAAAATGAAAGTCACTTTCACATAAGTATTTAAGAATTAATAAAAAACCAAAAAAAAAAATTCATGACAAATTAGTTTGGTAACTAATACTGTCATGAACTTTCATTAAGACTCATTAATTTTGATTAAATTATTTTATGTTATCTGCAATTGCTTAATTTCACATACAACCTACATTAAAAGGAAAATTAATCAGATTTAGTTGGAATATGGAAAAAAAGAAAATATGAGAGTTAAATGTCAAATTATACTAGAATGTATCAAAAGTATGAATAGAAAAATAAGAGAAGATGATTGATTAATTAAGAGAAAAAATCTTACTATATCTTGCCAACAAAATGGTATAGGTAGATTAATAGGAAGATGTGTTAGGTTTGAGATGTCAATAAACATATACAAACTAATTGAAGAAATGAATTATTCTATTATATGGCATGAGACTAATTATCAGAATTTTAAATTTTGATGAAGCTTTTAAGCATAATATGCTAACTATTATATACAAAAACTTTATAAGAAAATCAAATTTCTAATATATGGTTTCCTTTATTCCCACAGAATAAATTAAATTCATGTGTAGGCTTTCAGTTTTTCGCAATGATTTTTTGTTTTTGTCGATTAACAAGAAATGATTACGATTAATGGCTTTTCAGGATATTAAGTTTGCCGCTTTGCAAAACAGAAGAAAATAATTTACATGGATATTATTTAAAGTGTTGTTATTAATTTTAGGATTTGTGCTGCTTCACCTTTCGAAAGTACGTCCAACTTACTTAAAGGTATTGGAAATGTACTCGTACTCATTTCAAGAATAATTATACGTTGAGTATAGGATATGATGCCATATTCGTGATATTAATTTTTAAACTTATGAAATCTGACTTGGTGTCTTCAGACATTTTAAAAAAAGTATTTACTTCTTGTAATTCTATCGTAGCAGAATGTTGAATTTTTGTGACAAATCCGCAAGAACACATTAAACTTAACTTTACATTAAAAAAGAAAGCGGTGAAAGACATCTTGTACAAAATGAAATATTCACTTGTGACGTGGTAGTGGACAAGATGTATTACTGTGATTATTACTATTAGTTAATTGAAACAAACTTGTTTTTTTTCTTTTGGTATACTCCGTAAATTAATCTTATACTGGAAATTATTTTTCAGGTTATAAATATACAAGTCCATCTCTGGGCAGAGACAGGCTGGTCACGTGGGTTGAAGCAATGGTGACAAAGATTACTATCAGGGATTTAGGTAGATTGTTCAAGAAAACCGAGTGGCTTAAATATATCTGATGAACAGGGTGTAGTAGGTAACAAATTGGTACATTTGTGCTAATTTGAGTGTGGTGAATCTGCTACACCTGCCATGTCAACTAGCCGATCAATAAACATACGAATTTCCAGACGGAATCTCAAAAATTACAAAAAAAAAATAAAATAAATTTCAAAACTTTTTAATCGATTTTTTTTAAAATTTTCCCATTCTTCAAGAAACATCTCACTCTAAATTATTATATATGTATATTTGTATATATAGTTACGATATGTGCGAATATTGAATATCGTAAACTTTTCTATTTGAAAGTCTTATGCTATAAAAAATAAAAACGGATAGTTAAAGTTTTTGAAAAAAAAAAAAAAAATTTTTTTTTATTTATTTCACATACTTTTCCAACAAAATTCTCCATGAGATGAAGAAATCTGAGTCATATTAATATTTTCTTATTTCACATACATCTATACACACATATACACAATGGTAATATCCTTGTAATAGATTTAAAGATATAATGTTATAAAATTGGTAATGGTATTGTATAAGGATAGTATTAAATTCAGTGTAAATATTTAACTGGAATACTATAAGAAACTTTTCCTTTTAGATCAAACTCCTAACAAAAAAAAAAAAAAAATTATAGAATATACTCGTATATTGGATATAGCACATATGACGGTACATATTTGATTTAGTATAGTATATAAATAAAACAGGGTTGTATATTTTCCAATTACATAATAGTTAAGTAACGTATATAATAAAAATACTTTGTAAAGTCTTCAATTTCCAGAAAAAAAAAGAAGGAGTAAAAAAGTGATCTATTCAAAAAGTTTTCAAGTTTTTTTTTTTTGAAATATTTCAGTAAATATCGTGGAGAATACCAGGATGCATAGATATAAATACAATATATTAATATGGGGGCGTTAAAATTTTTGTAGACAAAGTAATCTATATAAACATGATCCAATATTGGTTTTAAATTTCAGATGACTGCACTTATTCAATTCATTTCGAAAGTAATAAGGTATGAATTTTAAATTCTATAGATTCTATGGTGATTTTTTAAATTAAATTAGTGTAAAATTATAGAAACACTTTAATAATTTTAATTGTAGATTGTCTTCCGGTATGAAATTAAGCGGCATCCGTTGAAATTATATTGTGTATACCCTTTCAAATATAAATTATTCACTCATAACAGCTGCTCGAGCAAAATTTTCCTGATAAATACGAACTGTTTGTGAATTTCGATTAAATCTAGCTATACATTTTTTGAAACGCCTAACTTTTGCTAATTTGTTGGCTCAATGCTCCATTTTCTCTTAGAGAATGTGTTGGTCGCCTTGATTTCATTCGTGCAAAATCCATTTTTTCTTAAATTTAGAATTACTTTAATACTTTTGACCCGGCTTTCGAGTAGTGAAATTAACGAATATTTTACATACGGAATCTATGACTTTTATATAAAACAAACTGTTTGTAATGAAAAAAGCCGCGTTAAAATTTATTGTATTAAATTAATTTTTTTTGATTTACCTTTTTCACTCCTAGGAGGAGTATAGGACTAGTAAATGACATCATAAACTATGTCATGTTCCAGTTTCATTACGTCATAGAGTTTTAACTATAGGTAGGTGCTGAATCATGCAAAAACGAAATGGTACGACAGAGAACAGAATACAATGCAATTTTTTACTTTTAGGAATGTTTTGAGGTTACTGGTACATATGGGTATACCAATCGTGTCGAAAGGGTTAAACAAAATCGATTCATTTAGATCAAATTTTAGGATTTTGATAGAAATTGATTAGAGTTTAAGATATGGTCAATGTTTTAAGAATAATTTGTATTTTGTATGACTACCAATTATTTCTTCTATGTCAATTTTTACTCTTGGTTTAACTGACTCTCTTTACCTCGGATATTTTTACCTCTTTAACTCAAACATCCTTTTGTATCATCCTTACATACTTGTACAAACTTATATCTTGTATAACAAAATCAATGAAAAAAAAAATTTATCCATTAACCTAGATTCATTATTTATGATCTTTCTTTTTTTTCTTTAATATTTTTATTTTTATATTGAGTTGACAATGAAACTTAAAGCATTTAGAAATTGACAAGAAGAAAAACTTTTCCTTTAAAATCTTTAATGTATAAAAATGCACATTTTAATTGTGCATCGGTCAGTAAAATTGCATGGTCATAAGATAAATTGTTTACTTTAAAAATCAACATTTATATGGTATAACATAAGAGCATTGTGAGTTTCTAAGGTTACTGTAACAATAAATTGTGTATACAATTTATATATAAAATGTGCACAAACTTTAAGTAAAATTTCTTAAGAGTAAAATTCTATTGTATAATATTGAAATTTAAGAGCTTAGAGATAAATAAAATAAGTTCTCTTTCAATATGTTAAGATTCTTTTACAATTCAAAATATTGAGTAATAAAGAAAAAACAAACAAAATAATTTCAAGGATAATTTTATCATTTCAATTTAAGTGCTGTTTTACAAAATAGTATAATTGTATACAATAAAATTTTAATGTACTTAAATTCTAATGTATATGTATATACGAGTATATAACAGAAAAATAAATATGTAACAAATATTTATGCTTTTTTCAAATTAAACAATAAATTTTTCAATCGATGAATTTAAAGTAAAATAAGTAAACAATTAAAGTAAAATTTATTGCTATTTAAAATTAAAAAATTTAATTTAAGCACCAATACATATAGAAATTTTGGTCCAATTACGGAACTGCACTCATTTTACTGGTGTACATCTGAACTTCTATAAGGCTTTCTAAGGCTCTTATTTTCTGTTCTCTTATGGATGAATTATTTACTTCTATTAAGAATTCTTGGCAATTTCTTTGAGAGCTCCTTTTAGCGTAATTCTCTTTACTACAGGCTGAACATTTTTTTTTAATGGCGCTAAGCATTTTAGTATAAGATTTAGGTCAGAGAGTAGCCTGCGCAAATTTAATTTTAGCCTTTTTTTTTAAGGACGCATGTGAAATTGCAATTGTGCTACAAAACTTTATTTTATAATTAAAAACCATTGCAAGGATTACTTTTTTTTAAATTTTGACTCTTGAAAAGTTCACTAAATCATTTTGTCATAGAAAATTATAATATCCAGCCACTTTTCTTTAAATATCAAAAATTTATGATTTTTGAGTTATTTTAGTCTCTATGACATCTAAACTATGTTTACCATTTAAATAAAAAATTTTATGAATGAGATCTTGAAAATTTACTTTGCCCTTAATGCAGTCAAAAACACGGTAACTAACAGAATATGTGACGATGACATACGTTATGCTAAAATCATGCTTCTTTTTTAAAGTCTGTCGTAATAAAGACTTTTATACAATATAGTAATTACGACTCACAGAGAAAAAAATTCTAATTAAAAATTAATCAACCATAGAAATAGTGACACATGACTTCTTTATATGGGATTCAAATTTATTATAATATTGAATGATGAAGGATAATGAAAAGGATATTAATGATGTTAATTTCAGGCTTATTAATTAAATTACGTAGTATTTTCCGCTTTCTCTATTTAAATATAAGGTGAAATTTTTAGTAGCAAAATTTTTCTCTAAGTTTTAAATTACCGACATATTAAAGATGTTTCAAAAATTCATATGTAAATTAGAATTTTTTTTACATACCTAAATGACTTTTTTGAAATTTTTATAAAATTTTTTTTTGGGGTGTACCGACCCCATGATGCTTAAAAATATTTTATGAATACAAAACAGACGTTGTTTCCAAAAAAAAAAAACAAATACTTGTGTCTGCCATTCAAATAAAATTTTTATTTGTTTAAACTTTTTTCGAAATTATTTACGGTATTTGCATATCAGACATTTTAAGTTTTCACGAAAAGTTTTATACCTTTCTTTTGTAATAAGAGATAAGAAATAAAATAAAGTTGGCTCAAACCAAAGGTTTGTTGTGTAGCAATTTTCCCTTCAAAAAATGAAAATACTGCTTTTAAGAACAATCTATATTCTACATTATTAAAATTAGTTTCATTCCCATACGAAAAAATTGCATACTTTTAGGGTATCAGAAAAAAAAAATTTAAAGAGGCGTTAACATAATATTGAATTTTAGGCTTAATTGTGTAAGTTAGGATAAACCATAATATTTTTTGGTGGCATGGATTTTAACGTGAGGTTTCTACATTTATAGAAATTCAGAAGAGTTTACAGTTTCGGAAATATACAGTACCGAAATTTCGAATTTTGCAAATTTCGAGAGAAAAAAATGTTCTTGAAATAAAATAAAGTTTTTGGTAACATTTAAAAGTTGTTAAAATTTTAGACTCTCACAACTTATGGTCTGGGAAAAATTTATTTTTTTCGAAAGTTCAAATTTTGCTGTGTCACAGCTTTGTTGTGGGACTATAATTTTTAGAAAGAGGAAGATAAGTAAAAATTTTCTTCCATGGAAATAAATTTCTAGTAAAAATCTATATATGTTTCAGTCGAAGGAGTTTCACCTTTCTGTCTATTCAGTGGTCAGAAGTTTTGTGAACGGCTCCACGGACGGGCAGGCGGACAGAATGAAACTAATTAGTACTGTTTTTTCAAAAATGCTAAAAATGAATAAATTTCAGTCAAATAAGATAAAATTCAAGAATCTTTAAGACAATTTCGTATACACCTTTAAAAATATTTATTGCTCTTAATGCATATACCTACAATATAATAGGTAACTATACAATCAAACAATCATACCTAAAATAAAATACCTTAACGGATGAATCAAAGAAAAAAAAATATATTTTCATTATTATAGAAAAAATAAAAGTAAAAATCTTAAATGAGTTCTCGTCTCGTTTAATTGGCTAATTTTTATGTGATTTATTTGAACAAATTAAGTTGGCATGAAATTATATAACAATTTTGTATAATATTATAGAACAAATGTATTGAATCTTATGAATATGGTCTAAAGAAATTATAAGTATTATATGAGTATAAGAATAAAATGATAACGTATGCAAAATATAAGAAAAATTTTTTATAAGTAAACTACTACAATATAAGATACTTAAGTGCGGTATTGGGGTTTAATAAAAATTTATACTCCTTTACTTAATGAGTTGTAACATGAAATAAAATATGTAGATACGAAATACCATGTTGCCTATAGCTATAGAAAATATTTTGGTAAGTTGTTTACTTGAATATTTCATAAGGATATTTTCAGTTAAATATTAGGGTTCATTAGGAAAATGTGCGTATAAATGTAGATATTCACTATTTTCTGGAAAATCTATATTATACAATATATAGATCTCTATATAGTATAACACATTGAATGAAATTTTGTGTATAATATAAGTAAAGGTAAAATGTATATAATAGTATTATAATGTGTATAAAAGAATTTTGTAAAGAATTCAAGTTCATTATTGTTATTTGAAATATCTAAGAAAAGTATTTAATGGTGAATACTGAATTTAAAAGGTGAGTCTATTAATATTCATTTAAATGTAGTAATAGTAATTAAGAAATTTTTTTTTCTTAAATTCATTTTAAATCATTGTTGGCAATTAATATTATTGCCCTAATGTCTAATTTAATACATTGGTTCAAGAAAAAGCAGTTCTCTGAAGTCATTCAGAAAATATTTTGTGATATTAATTACATAGTCTCTAATAGTCTTAAATGCAATAAAATTAGCCAAAAACGAGAAAAGGAGAGTGGACCTTGTCAACTCTGTGATACCCGTACGAATTTCTTATCCTATGGGCGAATAAATATGCCATAACTGACTATGGGACAGACTATGACTTTAAGTTGTTGTATTGCCATATTAATTTCAGTACTGTGCTTTCAATATTACCTAAGATATGGCCACTCAACTACCGAAGTTGTATGGGAGCTACCAGAAGGAGCCAAGAGATTTCAACGACTTATATCAAACAAATTGGCCCATAACTTTTAAAGTTTCTGAAATATAGCCAAATAAATTTTGAAATTGTATGGCAGCTACCCGAACCGGTACCCGATCATGCCCAACTTAAATAGAGTTCTGGCACTTACTACAATAAATCATTTGTGAAAATTTGGTGAACTTAGCTCAATTGGTCTTTGAGTTATCGTTGGGACGGACGGACAGACAAAGCTAAATCAACTCAGAATTCGACGCTGATCAAAAACATACACCTGAGTCTATATCTAAGACCGTTATTTCTAAGCGTTACAAACGGTAAGGCAAATTTGGTATACCCTTCGAACATACGTTCGTACGGGTATAAAAACAATTATAAAACGGTGAGGTCTATATGTTGTTAAATGTATTTTTACTACCAAAACTAAATTTTTAATCAGGTCTCTTTTACGTTTATAAATTTCAATCAGAAAATTTTTGGTTTAGGCCCACAAATTATTAGAAGTTTTGTGTTTGGAGGCATTCCTTGAACTGCTGTCGCTGAAGTTTTATATTGTGTGGAAAGATAGGTAAACAACGTGCCGACTTCAGGTTAATTTTTATGTCTTCAATGAATTTGAAATACTTACTGCTAACGAAATGGTATCAGGCAAAGAAATGCTAATTTCAATATTTCAATACTGTCACAAAATATTCAATTGCAAGTAGAGACATCTATTCAATTTTAATGTAATTTTAACAAATTTCAGACAGCCTTTGTAAATAATAAAATTATCGATTATTTTTTCGTTTTATCACTTTAATCGCTTAATGCTGTTGAGTATTACAATTGAGAATTTTGAAATTAAACAAATAAGTAGCTATAATATATTTCTAAATAAAAATAAATACAAGAATTCCCCGTTGATATGGAACTCACTATATTTTATATATAAATGTATGAAATTTATCCTTGAAACATCAATTTACAAGTTAATGTCCTTGAAGATACTGTTAGGGGAAATTTTTTTTAAAAGCAATTGTAAATTATGTCACAAAAATTTTGCCTAAAAACTTTATTTAAATTCTTTAAAATATTTTACGCGATTGCTTCTTATTTCAAAGGTAAAATTTTTGTTGGCTTAACAGAAAAGGTGAAAAAAAAATTACAAAAAGAGAAAGTAAAGAGAAAAGTAAAAATTTAAGAAAAAGAAGAAAAATTCGATTTGAAAACTTGTTTTAGTGGGATTTGAGAGTGGGGAAAAATGCAAAATGTAAAAATTTTTGTTTTTATTTCAATTTCAAGGATTTCAAAAAGAGTATTGAATATTTTTTTATATTTAGAATATTTAGAAGGATATAATTTTAATTTAATTTTAGTCCTGTTCAATTTGAATTAAATTTTGATGAAAAATCTAATGGAGAATGTAGATCCATTGTTTTCTCTTATTACTGACTGAAATAAAGAGTATTTGAGTAACTTTATGATTAGCAAATGGCTAGTTTTAAATAATTTCTGTAATAATAGTTATATAGTAACCAGGAGGATGCTCCTGCCCCACTCAGTTCCCTTAAAAAATAGTTATTTGGAATCAATAGCAGTTAGAAATAAAAAATATTAAGCCATGGCATTGTTACTTATTAAGAGCATACTCTAAGAGTTTAAATTTCATTTGAACTCTATTAATCTTGCGGCACCTACGGAACAAAATTTTAATTTTAAAAACAGATTCTAATATCCTATTATTGCTTTATTCTATGTTTTAATAATTTACGATATTATGCTTCATGCCTTAAAGAAAAAGGTTTAAAAAATATCTAAATTTACTTTAGGTTTTAAATATTTTTTTTCCCGAAAAAAAAGAAAAGGAAAATTTAAAGGACATTTTCTTGGTTCATTTACATTTTCCCTTTCTTCATTTTTTCATTTGGAAAATCTTAAAACAACAAATTGGTTTTTCATTTTTAGAAAAAAAAAAAAATCGTAAATATTTAAATTATATAACAAAAAATATTTGATTTTTGACTTACATTTAACAGGCTTTTAATCCTCGAACAGACTATGCCTTCAATACTCAATGTTTTAGGTAAAAGAAAAATTATATAAAAAGTAAATATTAAGTTAAGATAATAAATTTCCTAAGATTATTAGATTGAAAATGTCTGGTTGGAAAATTAAATTATTTCCAAAATTTTATTTATTTAATTTTAATGATGTGATCCTTTCAAATATCCTTATATTTAAATGTAATATTTTTAAAATTAAATTTAAATAATTTATAGAATATTTTGGATGAATTTAAATTTGAAATTGTTGCATTTATTTTCAATAATTTTGAGAATTTTATTTTGTAAGAAAATTTCTTATACTCGTAGTAATGAATTTTTTAATTACCGCCAATTTATTTGCACAAAAATTTTTGGGAAAATTTAAGAGTTTTCCAAGACAAAATGAAAATCTGTACATTTTTTCATACAACTAAGCTTATACTCTTATTTTTTCCGGATCCTACTGCACAAATTGACTATTTCATGCAAGATAGGATCTTGTACAATAGAATAGTGTCATCATATTAATCTTATTTTCACTAGCGTAAAATATTATTTAAGCAAACCATCTAAAAAAAAACTGATTCCAGTTCAACATTTTCGTCGAAAATGTTCTCCCTGAAAAATTCGAATCCAATTTTATTTCCTTATATTAAAATCAAGTAAATTTAAAATTCAAATACTTTTAAAATTAAAGCATCATTTTTGATTTTTATCGTAAATATGTTACAGTAATTAAATTCAAAAATTTTATAGCTTTGTCGGCTACACATTACAAATGAGGTTTTCTGTGCTGCGATTGCTTCTAGTTAAAATTCAGAAATGTCATATTATAATTTCACAAAAGTCAGATGAAATAAATTTTAGAACAAAAACAAAAAAAAATATAAATTTTAATTAATCATTTTATTTTAATGTCATTTATTTGATATTGTAATTATTAGTCTTATGTGCTCAAAATCACTTGTCAATCAAAAATAATGAGATAATGAGACAAAAGCATATAACCAAAATAGAAAAAAATCTTCTTGATATCCTTAATATTCTTCAAGCAATTGCAAATAATTTTATTTCCCATTATACTCTACTCGACATTTTTTCTTGCATAATGTTATGATGATGTCAGTCAGAGGATTATGCTTCAAATTTCGTTGAACTACAGAAAATTTTGCGAATTTTTAACAAACACACATGTTATACTAGTACCTAGTATTGTATATACTATATATTAAGTATAGCACTAGATTTGGTTATAATTGGGTATACATGCATTGCATATACATTCCACAAATTAAGTCATACTCATTGAATTTTATTACCATGACATTTTGGTGTGAGTTTTTATTTTGCACTGATTTTTTTGTGATTCCAATTTAGATATTCGAATTATTTGTACTTCATTTCACTACATTTTCAATTTTAAAGAAAAATGAATTTTAAAAAGAAAAAGAAAATTAAGTCATAATATAAGAAGAGTAAAATGTTAAATAAACATGGAAATTATAGTAAAGGAAGAGGAGAAGAATATTAAGGTTACTGGCGAATAAAAATGTTTGCATATATTATTTGATTGGATTTTATTTGATTCTATTAAAAATTCAAAGATTTTAATTCAAAATCTTGTTAAAAATTTCTATAATTTTAATAGTGAGAGGTTATAGGAGCTTCTATCTTTAATTTAAATTAGTTGTGTTCAATAGTTTCGAAACAACTGGTAATAATTTTTGAAAACGATTGCAATATTTTGAATTATAAGAGGATTTGAGCTTAATAATTAATAAAAGACTTAATTTTCGAAATCTTATTAGGAAGAAGTGTCTGCGAATGTTTAATTTGCATTAATTTTTAATCTATTTTCAAAAATGTTATGAAGGCTCATACAATATTTCCATAAATTAAATAAATGAAAAATTTCAAATCCGTGCACTATTAATTTAAATTTATAATTAAATTCAGGATATCAATCTGTTTAAAAACAGTATTCTTAAATTTTTATCTGAAATTCAAATCTTTTATGGAGAGAGTATTAATCTTTAGTACCACAAGCAAAATTGACATCTCTATCTTAACCTACATATACATACAATATAATATAATAAAATATTCTTACTTACTTAATCAAATAAATTGTATATGATGTTGGGTAGTCTGGAATGAGAAAATATTTATAAATTTTACTCAACGTGTCGTGAAAAGCTATAAGGGATTTTAGATGGTATTGGTATATAATGTATGTATGTATAATAAAGAAAAAGTGAATCTAATTTTATTTTTTTTTTATCATTGATATGAATAAATCTTTAATGGATTTAAAGATCTCAATGTTTTTGCTTATTTCGTTTTCATTTATTTGGTCAATGAAAAATTGAAGACACTGCGAATATAAGAAGTTGAATGGGTAGATATGGATTGTTTTATTCTTCAATCGGATACCATGTTTATTTTCATTTTTATCATCAAATCATTATTTCCTTCTTTTATTTTTACGTGCTCTATCAATGATGTGGAAGTATGATATTCCCTATGAATAACGAAATATGGTAATGAAGGATAGCAATACGAGGGTCATTATTTATATTTCGGGTCCTGGTAATACTAGTGCTGCCAGGTGCAATCTGACACTTCCATTGGAAAGTTTGACATTTTTTAGGACAACTTCACTCAGAACGTTTTGTCATTCGAGCGCGAATTGTTTTGTTTACAGTGACTTGAAAAATTCATCTCGGTCAAAAAATGGAATTGTCCCGTGAAAATTTTCGTGCGATGATTTTTTACGATTTTCGGCGCGGATTATCGAGACAAGAGTGTCTCGATCAACTTGTTTCGACTTTTGGTGATGAAGCACCATCAAAAACCACTGTAAATCGCTGGTACCAAGAGTTTGGTTTCGGACGCCGTTCGCTCCAGGATGAATTTCGTGAAGGTCGGCCAATTTCGGTCGTTTTGCCGGAAACCATCGATGCTGTGCGCGAAATGATAATGATGGACCGGCATGTGATACACTGTGAGATTGAACATCTTGCCGTGAAAAAGGTGTGTTGTCGATGGATCCCAAAAAATTTGACGATTGCACAAAAGAAGGCTCGTGTCGATTGGAGCAAAGAAATGTTGAAAAAATTCAATCGCGGTGCGTCAAAAGACGTTTATAAGATAGTCACAGGTGATGAATCATGGATCTATGCATATGAGCCCGAAACGAAACAGCAATCGACCGTATGGGTGTTCCAAGACGAGCCAAATCCAACAAAAGTTGTTCGTGGAAGAAGCACATCGAAGCAAATGATCGCGTTTTTTTTTTGTATAACCGGTCATGTGGCCACAGTACCTTTAGTGGAACGTAGGACGGTCAATTCTGAATGGTACACCACCATCTGTTTGCCGAAAGTTTTCGAAGAAATAAGGAAAACAAACAAGCGCCGGCGAATCCTTCTTCATCATGACAATGCAAGCTCTCACAAATCAGCTGAAACAATGGACTATTTGAGCACTCAAAATGTCGAATTGATGGGTCATCCGCCGTACAGTCCTGATTTAGCACCCAATGACTTCTTCTTATTCCCTCACATCAAAAAAAAAATGCGTGGACAACGATTTTCAACACCTGAAGAAGCAGTCGATGCGTTCAAAAACCATGTTTTGGAGGTGTCTCAATCGGAGTGGAAAAAGTGCTACGAAAATTGGTTTCAGCGCATGCAAAAGTGTATTGATCTTCATGGGGAATATTTTGAAAAACAACAAAACCATTTCCAATGATAAATGTTTGTTTTTTATTACTTACTGTATGTTAGAATATTGAATTATAATATAAAAATAAATCGGATTATTAAAAATAATTAGATATTTTTAAAACTGCTATCAAGTTTTGTTCCTAAAAATTAGTACTTTTTCTCCCTAACAGAACTCGAAAACCTTTTGTAATTATTTAGACCAACTCAATGCCCTCCCATCCACACCCAACTGGATTGAAGCCGACATCAAGTCCTTTTCAGAAAGTTGTCTCTCAAGTCATTAGGGTTTATAATAGAGAGTTCATCAAAAGTTTAAAAATTTCGATGAGTGTTTAGATTATGTTTAACCCTATCGAAATTTTATCTTAATTTATCATGTACAAACCTCATGGTAATATATTTCCTGCAGCTTTTAAAGATAAAAACGTTTTTAGAGCAATATAGGAACAAGAGAAAATGAAGTGCCATCCACCTTTCCAACGAGCACATTCCCAGTTTGTTAGTTCACCTGAGAGCTGAGGTATTAGAGTTCAAAAATTTTTACGAGAAAAAAAAACAGACTCCAATAAAATAGAAGTGAAATTAATATAAGGGTACAAAGTTACAAAATGAAGAAATGCTTAAGGAAATTCAAAAAATACATAACAATTCGGCTTGAAATTCCAGATCACTACTACTCTCTTTTTGTTGTTTTTGTTGTTTGAAAATCCATTTGTATGGTCCAATGAGAAGCGCGGTAAAGTACGGTCACCTATGGCAGAGCGCGACATACCATGAGAAGGCTGATTTAAACTGGAGTGCCCCCGGTATTCAGAGTGCGCATATTAACGACTATGTTCCCCCTTAGCCGTGCAGTCATGTGCATACGCTGATTTGCCTTAACTTGGAACGCCAGCCGTTAGCTGACCTATAGATATCAGGCTGAAGTTCACAAAAGGAAGGGAAACTCGAAACACAAACACGACACAAATATAACTTTGCTAATTTCAATAAACCTTCTATCCTCCGCCATTACCAGTTGGAAGTAGACAGAGCAATTTTAAGTCTCAATATCTATAAAAATCTACTACTCTCTTGTACAATTCGGTAACATGTGGAAAGTTTCCATTATAATGGTCTGTTATAATGGTAGCAGGTACTGTGTTTTTGGAAATTCATATTCCTATTCGAAGTGTTGTCAATTTAATTTATGTTTTCAATGAAATCTGTGGAATAACTACTTCTATAACATTATACAAATAAAGTTATTTGTTGTGTATATAAATATATTTTATTAAATAAATAAATAAAACTAAAAGATAAATGACCTTGAGAACGATATGACATTGAATGAAAATAAAATTGCACTTATATTTTTCTTTATAAAACAAATTAAATTTTTAAATTTTCCTAAAAATTTATTTTACAATTATTTTAGTATTGAATTTTTTTAACTCAAAAATTTGATTTCTATTGTGATTTTTTATTTAATAGTAGAAATTAGATAATAATTGATTAAATAGTTTCAATGTGATATAAAAGAAAAACAAAGAAATTCATTCAATTCAATTTGGAATAATTGAGATAATTGAAATTAATAGATTCCCAAAAGACTGTGTGAATTGTTGACTTGTATTGAAGCTTCCTATGTTAAAAATTTAAAAATCATCAAAAACGGACAACATTGAATAATAAAATTTACATAATCTTTAAATTTATTACAACCTTGTATATAAAGGGTGGGCCTGAATTGATGCTAAAGTTGAGAAACAGTACGTATGATATGAAAATTAGTTATAACAAAGCTGCAGAGTATGATGTAGCGCATTGAACTTTTTTTGAAAAAAATTTCAAGTTATTTTCGCAAAATTTTATGTTTAAGCAGATATTTCTCGAAAATAGTAGAACTAACATTAATCATTCCTATTACCGTTATATAAGCCAATTAATTAAGAAAAAAAGTTCTGAACATCATGTTCTTTTAACTCTAGCAGCTTCCAAATTACTATCGATAATTATTAAACAGAATATTTTCAATCTGATTTTCTTTAACTCTACAAAGCAACCTTTAGATGTCCGAGTTTAACCTACTACCCACACGAATAATTTTTTTCTATAAAAAGCTCCAAATAATCACCACCCCAGAACTATAATACCAAATCCGAACAATCCTGTAGAACAGAAATTTGTTTTCTACTAACTATATAAGGAAGTCTAATAGCCCGGAAATGAATTTTATTTTCTTTCAATTTTCTTTTTTATTTTATTATTTTTCTAGCTTAATTTTAGCAATCTTCGCATATATGTACATAGAAAGGACTAAATTACCAAAACTCAATTTTTATTTATTATTTTATTTTTCTTTGTATTTTTGTTTTGTCCTGTTTTTCATTAATATTAATGATGAAAATATCTTAAATATAATTTGACAGTCCTAAAATTTTTTTTATTCTCTAATAAAAAGTAAAATGCTGATAAGATGAAATCTTCAAGAATTTTATGATATCAATTTATTCATCAAAATATCAAGACAGGAGTATGAATAAAATGGAACCAAATACAGTACAGAATAAGCAACTGAATGTCAACTCCCATATAGAAAATTATTGAACACATAATTGAATTCAAAGTGATTTTAGTAAATTCTTAAGAATTTTTATCTGGGAAAGTTGATCTAAGTTTTTATTCTCAATATACAAGCAGCTTTTATATAAAAGCACTGCGAAGAACCTGTTTTCCTAAAATTTCGTTAAAAAAACTATTGGTCTGTGAGAATTTACATCTCAATGCTGATATTATTCTTGCGCTGAAACTTAGACTTTGCAATTCGATTTTGTTTGAAACTTTGTATTACAGAATATAGGAAGACAAAATAACGTATATGTATACATGCATGTATTAGTATACAATTTTATGTACATAAATAATAAAATAATAATGAAAGACAAATGATTTTCTGGTACTACGTTAAAGGAGAAATAAATAGATGTAAGTCTGTTTCATGACTGAATCTTTACAATTTTAAGAAACAGGGTGGGTAGGGGGGTTTATTTAAGTAGATAAATATAGTATAGATCATTTTTTGAATTCTTAAAGTATTCTTATTTTATTGACATGGAATTTATAAAAATATACCGTTAATAAAAGAGAAAATTTAATTGAATTGTCTAAAATGATCGAGTAATAAAATTTTTTTACTACTCGGATTTAAAACAACCTAAAAACAATGGCTTTTAGATGGAGACTATTTTCTGGTATAAGACTGCAATTACTGAAACGAGTCAGCAATAATAAATTAAAAGAGTATTACGTTCAATACTCTGAAATTAGTTTATTACTTTTGAAGTTTTGAGAAAAACGATAATACGAGATTGCAACAAGAAAATAAAACCGAATCACTAAATAATTTGATTCTTGCTTTATACCAATATTTTATCTTGGTCCAAAAAAATGTTGAATAATATTATACTTTCTATCATCACATTCAAGATAGAAAACCATTGAAGAGAGTATGAGATACGAGAAAAATATTTTTTAACTTACAATTTTTTTCTCTCACAATTTGTCGCACCAAATCTCATTTTCACATAAAGTTTTAAAATTATCATCTGTACATAAGAAGGAAAAATTTTTTAAAGGATTAATTTTATAGCATAGAAAACTTATTTACTCCGCTATTATTAAGTAAATACTCAAAAGTACTTACAAAAATGAACATTAACATTTAAATATAAAAGCACAATGTTATCCTGTTTTATCCTTTTGTTGACAAGATTTTATTAATGAAACCGTTTTCAAGATTACTATACAAAATGGTGTAATAAAATAAAGATAATAATTTTCCAAATAAAGAAAAAGATTTTAAAAATTTTAATTAACTTTACACAATATTAATATTTTAATAAAAACAAAAAGGTCAAGAGTTTAATTTTTTAATGTTTTAAATGAAAATTTTTCGATTGTTTTACTTAAAGACTTAATAGCCTTGTTAGAAGTGAAAAAGAATGATAAAATTTTAATAGTAAAAATATTAAATATTATTTTTTGTAATTGTTGTGTTATTAATACTTTAATATCACCTGTTTATTGTGTTAACAGTTTATTACAGCTGAGTAGATAAATGTTATCTAAATGCTCTTTGTTTTACTTTGTATGTCACAAGAATCTTTTTCTAGTTTCCAATCTTTTAATTCCTTAAAAATCCTTTAATTTTCAGTTAGAAGATTTACAATTTCAATTTAAAAAAAAAAATTAATTTGCTTAAATCTGTAGTTTGCTCTTGATAATAGTTCAATGGAAAATTCAGGTAATATTCATTTGTGTTATTCTCAGTAGCATAACCCCTAACTGTATGCAATATTATTGCTTATCAGTAAAAACGGCTTATGTACTAAATTTTTTTATTAATATTTAAATGCAATATTTTAAGTTCTGCAATAATTTAATTGACTGCAATAATAATTTAAGGTCTTAATTTTTAATATAATTTTCTAGATATCTTATTAATTTTTATTATTATTTTTCCATTTTAGATCTAAATTTATAAGGCAGAAACTTAGTCCAACTTAACTAATTAGGTCTAGTTTAAATGCTCTTCATAGTACTTTTTAGGCCTATGTTAATGAATATTCTCCAATCACCAATAATCACTTTTTATCAACTCGTCACAGGTATGAACATATCGTATTTAGTAGTGGAACTTCCTTCAGCTAATCCGGGTTATAATCTATAATTTTGCACGTAGCGCGTCTATTATAGTTATATAATTTAAGGACGTGATCTTGGATAATTGTATGTAACTATTACAATTCAAAAATATAAAATATTCCGGTGCTATAGAACCCTTTGCTTTAGAGGGAAGTGCTTCAATTAATGTATGATATTAAATAGTGATTACGAATTAATTTAATTATAAAATTATTCATAATTCATAACGACTTGTGCTTCTTTATATAAATATTTAATTTTTGTTTTATATATTTATTTTAAATTTTAAATATATAGTGATTAAAACGATTCCATACTAAGTTTTAATGGTTTAGTAATTCCATACTAACTTGGTTTAGTTTTAATGAAATTTTAAAAGATTTAGCAATATAAGAGCTTGTGCTTTGGTTTGGGTTCAAAAATTAGATTTATTTTTTATCGTTCTAAAGCCTTAAACCTGAGAATTCACTTGAATGACTCCACATTATAATTAAACAATTTCCAAAGAAATTTCCGGGAATATTTTTAAAACTAAGAATAATATTTAATTTCTGCTCTCTAAAAATATTGTGAACAATAAAATAATTGAATGAAATCTGCTATAAAATTGATAATCACAATTTGACTATAGCAATTATGAAAGAGTTGCGTTTTAATAGTGTTAAAAGAATTTTATTACTTTCCCCATCTTTTATCATCTTTTAATTATGAACGTTTTTTCAATACTTAGATTTCAATCTCTAAAGTCTTTTTAATCCATTTAAGAAAAAACAGTATTGTAATTAAATTATTCAAATGTAAATATTAATGATAATAAAATGAAATTATTTAATTATTATTTTGATTACTTTTTAAATATTTCTTTATATTTATTTTATAAATTTACAGATGTTCATTTTATATATATATATATATATACATAATTAATTTATGCAAATAAATTTTAATAATTTTAAGATTCTACGACTTATGTACTAGATATGTACACAAATTTATTATGGCAAACAATATTTTATAGAAATAAATAGAATATTTTAAGATAATAAAAGCACATGCTATTGAAAATTCTGAATGAAAATTTAATATTGAAAACCTTGAGAATGGTTATAGGTATGAGTGTTATAGGCATAATAAATTATTTTTTATTTTGTTTCTGATAAAATCTTTTTATTGAAATTTATATTTTTATTGAAATTTATATATAGTATACATTTTTATCGGTTCAAAACGTGAAATAAGTTTCGTTTAAGAAAAAAAACTGCAGGTTTAATTAAAGGTTCTTATTAAAGGTAAATGAAATTTTATATATTATGTGAAAATTTTTCCATAAATTCTAAGAAATTGTCCCATCAAGTAACTAATTTGCAAATATAACAGTAGTATAATTCAGTAGTTTTTAATTTAATTGATTCTTTAAAACTATTTACTAGGTTTTTCGACTTACATAAGAATTCTTCTTACATATTCTTTAAAACTATTACTTCGACTTACATAAAATTCAAGGACGATTTTGCATTTCTACATTTTGACGTTGCTGTAACCTTCAAATTACTAAAATCAAAAATAACTTTTTTGTTACGTAAATTTTATAATTAAATTATGCAAGCCATAATTATTGGTCAATTGCAGTCAGTTCTTAAATTTAGCGCTTAAAATAGAACTCCATTAGGGATATCAATAATATGTCAACGGGTTAAACACATATTTAAGGATATTATCATTTGCTTTTTTGTATTGAATGAATTTTTAATTGAATTTATATTTGATTAAAATCTAATTTGTAATTTTATAATAAATGTAATAAATTTATTTTATAATTTTTAAATCATAGGTAAAAAGATCAAATCATTCAATTATAAAATAGGTTAAATAATACATTAATTATTAAAATAATAATAAATTTAATTAATTAATAGAGATAAAAAAAATATTTGATTTATAATGCAATTTAATGCGTTTTATAAAGTTTAATGACCTCAATAATTAACTTAAAAATTATATGTAATATTAAAATTGAGCATGGAATTGAGAAAGGAATCGTATTGGATTCCTGATGGGTCGAGTGTCTTTCAGGTGGAAGTTTTTGCCATATTCAAAGAATGGGAGATTTTAGGAGATCTCCATGTTGTGACTAGTAATGCTACAGTAGCGTTCGATAACCGGGCCGCGATTCTAGCGCTCGTCATAGTGTCACACTCCTTTGAGTCCCGAGCCGCAGCTGCCGGGAAATGGACTAGAACGATACCACTTTTCACTATATCTGCGGGTGTCCGACTCTTGGCGGGACAGAGCATTTGTGACGAGGCTGGATGAGATATGGAAAATTAGCACCTAAATCCCCAATTGGCGCAATGTGGTGTTTAGCTGCACCTGTTATGTCAACCAGCCAATCAGAAAAGGAATAGAAATACCTAATTACAGTGCAATATAGACCAGTTCGAAATTCATATTAAAATCGTTGTCATTGAACAATAGTCTATTGTCAAGGTAAAATATCAACGTTCAGGGTAAAGATGGTAACAGTTTAAAACTATCTAATTCAGAGCAAGACTTTTAGATACAAATGAAGCTCAAAAATTTTATTTTATAAAAAAAGGATCCGAATTTACCTTAATATTTTTATTTGAAAATTTCAATTTTCATTCAAATTTAGTGTTTCGGGCTTATAATGTCTCCTTCCTTTAAAAAAATTCATTACAATAATTTACAGTTGCTTACAGACGACACTATTAAATATTCCATAACTCTTTGGCGGTATTTTCGTCGCATTTATTCCTTTTACGATTATTAGAATTAATTTTTTTCTTATAAAAATTCCGTTGGTTCAACTTCAGTTTTCCATCAAACCCTTATTTGAGTTATTTTGTATAACTTTTACATTTCAATCAATTTAAAAACTAAATTAACACATCATAAAATTTTATAAAATTTAAATTAAATTGAGTAAATTTGTAAATATAAAAGTAAGTATAATTTTAGCACATTTTTAAGTGTTTTCAAATCTATTTATTTTACAACAATGTTTTTCATTTTGTTTATACCCTCAAAACTCTGGTTTTTTTCTCAAATACTATAAAATTTTATTGTATTGCATGTAAGAGTTTATTTCGTTTTTAAATTCACACACAATGTATGTGAACATATGTGTTTACTTTTACAAAATTGGAAACAATCGAAGGTGTATAACTTGGCAAATAACGAACCAAAGTAATAATTTTTCTCGTCACATTATTTCACATTCAAGGATTCAAGGAAAATTTTCCGAACAATAAGAAAATAAAAAGAAATAAAAGGAAAATTTTGTAGAGTTTTGTTTTTTTTTTTTTTTGCTCCTATAACTGAAAAAAAATTTTACATTCTGTCAATATAACGTAAACAAATTTACTTACATAGAATTCTTTAAGCATAATTCTTTACTTTGTTTGTATGTGTGTTCATGTAAAATTTGTAAATATATGGGAATTTTTATGACTTTACTTTTATTTTATGATTTTCTAGTCTTGGAAATAAAATTTTATTTATTTTATTACTTTATACATAATTTGGTATTGCTGCTCCTCTCACAACGTACATATATATTGAAATCAGTTATAAATATTTTTTGATAACATGGAAGTTGTCATTATGTCAAATTTCGAAGAATGTTATAAGTGATGACATAAATCATAATTTTGTATGTCATGTCGTTTTTGTGTTTTTTTATTGATTGATTATTTTTTTTTGTTTTATGGTTAATAAAGAGGTAAAATTTTACTTTAAGACACTTATATTGGAAGTAGGTGAATATAGCAATTAAACTAAAAAAAAATTTTGGCACAATGAATCTAAGATAGTGTTTCAAAATCATATTTTGAATTTAATTAACACTAATAATTAAAAATAATCTTTTTAAATAATTTTAGATTGAAATTATTGAAATAGAAAGGAGTGTCGGCAGACCTAATTATTTCAGCCATAAATCTTTAGCTCTACCAAGACAAAAAGCGTTTCGTAATTTTTATTGCAAAATTTATTTAACTGAGCCATCCATCAGTTCAATTTATGTGTGTATAAAGTCGCCAAACTTACTAGAGGTCGTCCAATAGAATTCGATTTCAATTCTATTGAAATATTTCAACCGAACAAAACAAGATCCTTTATTCAAGTACAAAAAAATGATTCAAATATCATTGAGCATCAAGGATGTTAGTCTTAAATGCATGCAGTAAAAAAATCTTCGAAACCAAAACAAAATTCACAATTTCCACCTTTATAAACAAAAAAGTCTGTTATTAAGCAATTAACATTAATATTTAACCGTTTGAGTGCGGAGGAGCGCGAAAGCGCTCCTCTTGTTATATGCTAAAACTGCGGGAAGCGCGATAGCGCTGCTTTTGCTTTATGCCAAAATTGCAGTGATAGCGCTCCTATTTGTTGTATCATTTTGGTTACATTAGCGGTATGTACAGTTTTTTCGTACAATACACAATTTTTTTGTTTTTTTTATCGTACAACCATTATTTATACAGTCGCCGCTCTATAGCACGAAAAGAGGGCTTCATGCGCTTTGTGCAGCAAACCATTCTTGCAAGGAAAATTTGTAAATTTCAATTTTCTTATTGTTTTCAAAGAAATAAATCAAAGACAATTTAAATGTATAAACCCTATTTCTTATGTTTTTTATTTAAAAATACAATATTTATGATCTAATTATTTAACCACGTTTGTGAATTTTTTTTTATATATATACCCAAGTACTACCGCATTTTTGGCATATATCCACAAAATTTGTGCCGCACTCAAACGGTTAAATCAAAACAAAATGTTGCTTAACATAATTTTTCTCTTTTATGTTTGCAAAAAAAAAAAAGTTTAAAATTGAAATTTTTTATATGCAATTTAAAACTATTAATAGTATTAATCTACAAAATGTTTTTAACAATTGTGTTCTCTACATTGTTTATTAAGAGATTATTGTATACAAATCAATTGGTTAACAACTATTTTTGTTTTGTATACAATATTAATTTCAATTTGCAGTTAGTTTGTCTACTTAAATAAAATATAGCTCAACATAACTTTCTTGGTTTGGTTTATAAGTAATTTGTTGTAAACAAAAATATAAGAGCAATAATTCGTGTTTTGTATACAAAAATAATATTCATAATATTCATATATGTACAATTTATAGTATAAATTGTACGTATATGAATATTATGAATATTATTTTTGTATACAAAAAACGAATTATTGCTATAAATTTTATAGTAATCATATTTATCAAGTATATGTTGCTCAACATAACTTTCTCTTTTATGTTTACGAGACAATTTTTATAAACAAAACTTTATTTTTCTCTCTTGTTTGAACAATAATTTTTTAATATGTTGATCAACATAATTTTATCTCTTTTGTTTACAACAAAATATTTTTAAATCAAACATGTTGCTACAAATTAATGGATTTATTTATACAATGAAGATAAAAATTTTTTTGTGTTCAATTTACACTAAACTTATTAAACTAAATAAAATGTTGCTAAAAATAATATTCTGTATATTAACTGAATCTGTTTCTGAAATAAAAAAGAGAAAATTTTTTTTCGAAATTTAACACAACAACAAATTTATTGTAAAAATGCAATTTCACTGCAAAATGTTAAAAATTTAAAGCTTTCATATTTTTTTTTGGAGACTTTCTCTCTTACAATTCAAAACAAAGTAAGATTAATTTAATAAGAGAGAAAATTCTTAATATTTTATATTATAAGAGCAATTCAATGCATTCTCAATAAAAATAATAATTCTTTTATTCGAAGTAATCGTAGAGCAGCACTTTCTGCAAAGCAAAAATTATTTAAATTTCATTGATATTTTTTTTTTCATAAAAGAAAAATAGTTTAATATTAAATATTATACGAAATGGTTGAATCTCGGATCGAAGTTTTTTTTTGAAAAAAAAAAAATAAGAAAAAAAATATAAAAATTATTTTACGTATAATTAGATACCATCGCTTATATAGTTTCTCTATACGTGTGTTCTAGTGTACGAATTGTATGGGTTATTGGAAGATTTAAATCAGTTGATCCTTTTAAAATCATTATTTTTGATTGAATTAGCTCTATATATGTAAAACAGGGCTAACATTAAAGAAGAAGAAACAAAACAAAAAAAGAAAAAAAATAGAAAAAAATTTAAAGCAAACAAAAACAAAAATAAAGAAAATGGAAATGAAGGAATATTGAGAAAGGTGAAAATGGATAAAATTACTTTAATATATTTTAAGGAATAAGTAAATATTACAAAAAATAATAATAAAAAAAAATAAACAAGAAAATAAAAAATCGAATTTTTTGCAAACTCTGAAATAAAAAGGAGAGAGCGGCTTGTTATTGTGGATTGTGTTTTTTTTAATAAGCGAGGATTATTTTACTGAATAAATTGAAAGAAGACAAGAAAAATAACAAAACAAAAATTATAATCCTTAAAAAATTTTTAATTTTATTTTTTTTTTGTTTTTTTTTTTTGTATTTTAAAATCTTATAACTTTATTCATTCAATTTCTATGCCCCAGTATCCTATTCACGAAGGCAATAAATGCTATGTATAAAATAATATGATGGAATAATTTTCTGGCATTTATGGAATTTCATAAATTTTGAGCTACATATACATATATGTTTATAAATCTTCATGTAAATTGGTATTTTACAATATGGAATTACAAATTATGCATACATTTACCTACGTAATACACATAAGTAATAAATATGATTGAATTATGAATAAATTGTACGTATAGGTAAAATAATTTTGAATTAAAATTAATAAATATGTATGGACATGTATGTATGTATTTAATAAAGTTGTTAATATCAGAGATAATATTAAAATTTATATACATATGTATGTATATTAGTGAACAATATGGTGTAAAAGGGATATTTTGACTATAATATAAATAAATAATAAAAAAAAAATAAAATAAAAATTTTTTCAATTACTGCGATTACCATGTTATTATCCTTTTTGGAAAAAGAATTTGTATACATTTTTTTATTACAAAAAAAAAAAAAAAATTGTTAAAATAAAATTAAAATTGTTTACAAAAAAAAATTAATAATATTTTTGTCTCTTTTTTCATATTAAATTTTTAATTAAATATTTTTAATTAAATTCAAACACGTTTCATATTTATTACAAAGTATGGAATTTGGGTACCCTTTATTACAATTATTGGAGTTTTGGTGTTCAAGATGGATTGAATTAGTGTTCTAAATTATAAAAAATATCATTTAAATATTATGCAGTATAATATTAAATTTTTGGGTTTCCATGACCATAAAGTGTTCAACAACTATTTGTAAAGTAATTGATTTTCCTTTATTATTAAAAATTTACTGTACCTAGTTTTGGAGTTCAGGAAGGAAAGTACTCGTAATATTTAATTTTATGTTCAAATATAATATTAAAAGTGATGATATCCTTGCTATAGTTAACTTTAGGTTAAGTGTTAAGATTACATCTATTTTAGTTATTTCACATAAATTCAAGAATATTGATGTAGAATTTTTATTAAATAAATATTGTGCCACTCTTCAAACTGGTTACTGAATTTTTCAGTTGCATTTGATAAGTGGAAAAAACTCATTGAAGTAAAATCTTAAAATTAAAATCTCATTTTAATTTTGTTATAAAACAAAAAATTTAATACATTGTAGATTTTATTTTACGATTTGTATGACACTTTTTACGGTTTTATTTGGTTTAATTACTAAACTTATGCTATATAGTGAAATTTTGAGTACTTCAACCATTAAAATATTCGAAGTAAAAGCCATTTTTTTTTTTAATTAGTTTATGCAAAATTAGAACATTTCGGTCTTTATAATTTTCGATATAAATGTATATGTAACCATATTCTGTCTGGCAGTTGATTTAGATCACTATATACTGGACCACATGGCCAAAGCTTATCGAATTTCTGGTCCTGTAATTTTTAGTATTGTAATTACAAGATTTTAATATTGTATTTATCGTACTTGTCTACAAATTGAAAAAGTTTAATATTTCGAAAGAATTATAAACCATAAACAATTAATATTACTCACAATTTTGGATTATGCCTCGAAAGCAATTGTTGAGCCTTCATTTTGAGAATTTAATTAAATTAAAAAATTTATTAATTGAATTTGGATTTGCAAAATGATGTTATACCATCTTTTATTTTATGAGAAGCTTAACATATAAGAAATTTTGAGGCCTAGATACCAATTAATAATAAAGTTTTTGTCTCAATACCCTAGCTTTGAAGAGATCTACACAGAAACATTTTTAATAATAATTTTTGATATAATGGTATGCATCCTTAATATTATAATTTAATTACATAAAATAATTCTAATTTTAATATCTTCATTGATTAGTAAGCATTACAATGCTGACTAATAAGAAAAATTTTGTTAGGTGAATTTAATCAGAAAAAAATATTGCAGAAAAACCTTTTAAAAAAATAGCTTCGTATCTATTATTATTTAAGGATCTATAGTCAACGAAAATTTTGTGGATGATTTCGTCAAAATTTAAATGAATATTTTTTCATTTTTATTTTAAATTAGCATAATGTAATTTGAATTTGATCATAATCAACCTTGAGTATAGATACGCTGTTAAAAAGTTATGTATAAATATTCTTAATTTCTCTTCTTCTTGTATCTTTAATTTTCCTTTATTTCCTCTACATATAGATCCTTTGCATGCATTTAGAAGCAATCGTAAAATATATGTTTGTAAAATTGTATGGGTATATATATATATATATATATACAAAATGAAATTATGTGGAAAAATATTTCTGGTTTTTATTTGTTTCTTTTTATAAAATAATAAATTTGCTATAAAATTAAGTTTTTCCTAATTTCTTGTGGGTATATAACAAGCAATAAAAGTATATCGATCATTATATTTCATCTTTTATTAAATGAATCCTTAACCTTGAGATTGTGAATTTATAGTTTTGTTCTGTTGTGGTGTGCTTCTATTTCTAAAAGAGGATAATAATAGAAAAAACTTGAAATTAAATTATATTTTTTTTTTTTTGGGCTATATAAGAGTAATGAGAAATTTATTACAATTTCGAATTAATTGTCTGAGTTTTGGCTGTTTTAAATGACCTTTGAATTTTATAAAATTAATTGAAAGTCTCTAATAATTCCTTTATGCTTGCAATTTATATTAAAATAATATTGGAAAAATTGCCTAAAAATAGGCATAATAATTGCAAATAGGCGTAATTTGTATAAAAATGCAAAGATATCAACCATGGCAATTCAGAATTTTTCAAGGTTGAGTGTCTTTATATAATCTTTGATTAGCCATTATTCCATTTTTAATAATAATTTTTTTTCGTTCTACTTCACTCCCCTTGGGAGAATAGGACTTTCACAAATTTTCTTAAACGAACTAAATTATAGGGTGTCATTCGTTTTATTTCTTCCTATATCATGTTGGCCATGATGATTTCTTTCTCGTATAATACAATATAAGAAAAAGGTTATTAAATCTGAATGAAATTATGAATATTCAAGTGATAATAGATTGGAATAGGCTAATTATCAGTGTTAAAATGGTTCGGGAACTTTTCCAATTAAAAAATTCATTTTCGTTTTTTTTTTATTCCTCAAATTTAATTTTATTATCTTGTGCCGTTTTATTATCGCGTGTCATTTTTTCGTCAATTCTTTTCGGACTAAAATGATTGATTCAATGACAGAAACATAAACGAGCGAGCATGACTACGGTAATTTAGAATTCCATGTAGAATACTATTGTTAACTTTATAACATGTTGTTTCAAATTTCTTACATTGTCAAACTATATTCCTAAATGCGTGGAGGAAAAAGAAAAAGTTTTATCAAGAAATTTTCTTCCAGGATTATAATACGGGTTCACCAACAACACTAATGATTTTGTTTCTTGATTTTTGCCTTTATTTCTTATTATTTAAATTTTATTTTTTTTTTGTATTTTGATTTTGACTACAACAATTTTTTGTAAGGAAGAATGGTTTTTTGAGGTAGGTAAGGCATTTTGTATGGAATAGGTAAGTATACACAAAGTAAAAATTTGTCATTAGAGTTCAGTTCCTCTCGTTCGTTTATTTTGAAAAGTGAATGTTCATTTGAAAATGTTTGAAACAGTTTACTGAGAACGTTTCTACAATATATCGCATAAATTATTGTGTACTGTGTAAAATTTTTCAAAGCACTTACGGAAACATATTAACACGTTTGTATGTGCAAGTTACCTGTATATGGCAATATTCGAATGAAATGACTGAAATAAAATTTTAAAATGCAGCAAATTCTTGTATAGCATTTATTGCTATAGTTGGTAGGCATACTATAAAATTTAAATAGTTAATTTTTTTAGAAATATGCAAATTTTTTTTTTTTTTACTTTATTCTATTAATTTGCAGCAAAATGTCAAAAACTATTAAAAAGCTTTAATATTTTTTCCATATTCTGCAGTCTTACAATGTGAAAAGAATTTTAATTAAAGTGAAAATTATATTTTCGTCAATGAAAATTCATTATTGTAGAGTTTTATGCATTTACGTTAACATACAAAATACAAGTACTCGTATAACAAATATAATAAAATACAATATGAAGAAAATTTTATAGCGGCAACATCCAATTAAAATAAACGTGGTAAAACAAGTACTGCGGCATCGACAATAGTTGAAAATATTTTAAATGGGAAAATGAAAAGAGGCTATACATATATAATGATATAGAGGGCATACAAAAATATAAAGCATTAATTAAAAAATTAAAAATGAGCAAAACTTTCCGAAGTCGATCCCAAAGGGCTTCCGCAATACAGTGATTTTATTGATTTTTCATAAAATTTCTACTTGTCCAAGTTTTTCGACCATATTGCATTGCATACAATAAAGATGAAGTTTATGTGATTGCATAAAATTTCGGATGTCGACTTTTTGATTCAAATGCACTTCAACATGATGAAGAAGCGTTAATCAATTATTTTTAACAAGATGCCGGTCTGTCTGTATGGGAACGCATGTATTTCAACGCATTCAAAACGCATGATTACGTCACGATTTGATCAACTTTTTCAATAATATGTCAGGTCTGGAAAAATCGAATTTTTTACGGGCTGATTTTACATTTTTTATAATACTATGCAGTAGACAAATTGCAAGAGGCCTTGTGGGTAGCCCTTGAATTGTTCGCTTCAAAGCAGTAGGTTTGGAATATTTATCAATACTATTGGTATTAATTTGAGAATACAAAAAATTAATACATTTCAATTTCATACTTCTACAAAAACTTATAATATTAGAATTATTATTAGAATATGTTTGGTATAGCTATCTTTAAATCAACTTTACATTATTCATAATCATTACTAACATTATTAAATTACATAATTTTGTATAGTACCTGTTATTGGATGGTATACTATATAATACAAAACATTGCGTCAGTTGTACAATTATAAGAATGTTATTAATTTCCAAAGTACCGGTGTTAAACGCGTTAAATATATTATAATTATGTTACCAAGTGTTAAGAAAATGTTACCAAGTTTTTTAAGCATTCTATTACGTTGTCTAGTTGGAATTCCAATAAATTATACTGTTTATAAAAAATATCGTGATTTCTTTGAAATTATACTAAATATTATAATAGTTTTTGGATTTTGTGTACTTTTACCAAAAGAAATCGACGAATTTTTTAAAGAATGTTTCGAAAGAAGCAACAAATCGTATATAACATATTTATTATTATATGCCACTAAATTCATAGTATGTTTCATACTTATAATAATAAAAATTTTTAATTACAATGAAATGAAAAAATGGAAAATAAAATTATTTAAAATAAAATATAAAGTGACAAACTGTGAAAATCAATTAAATAAATTAATTATATTAAAATTAATAGCATTTATTGCAATTGTCTTAGAACAAATTTATGCAATATTTGAAGTTAAATATTTAAATTACGAACCCATTTCAAATACAATACCTGGTAAAGCAGTTAATTTTATTGCATACTATTATGTTTTAAGAATTGAAAATGAATTTTTGTATTTTATATTAATTTTTAACGAATACTTTGATAATGAAATGAAACAGTTAATTAAAATGGATGAGATTGCGAAAAATAATATTGAAAATTTAAAAACAATTAATTTAATGTTAAAGAAATACATACAAGTTCATAAAACATTTAAAAAATTTGTTTCACTTTATAATGTTGTCGGATTTTTAACAATAACTTTCTTATTAATTAAAGTATCACTTACTCTTATTTTATTTCTAATTATAGTTATGATATTTTTTGTAAAACCAGTCTTTAATTTACACTTATCATTTTATTTGAATATTTTAAATATTTGTGTAATACTGATTCAGCTCAGTTTCTTAACACAAAATTCAATATTTTTACAATTGAATGCTCATTTTAAAATTTTGAATCTAAATGAATATTCAACAAAAAAACAAGCAGAGTATTTTATAAAAGAGGTACGCTGTATTTAATTTAATATTAATTTATAATAAAAATATCATAACAGTTTAGCTTACAAGTAAAAGATTGAATTAAAATCCTTTGCTTGTAAGCCCAACCTGTATGAAAAAGGTAAAGCAATAAAACGAAAATGCCACTTAATTCATAGGCTACGAATAATATCAATCGGTAACGATATGCTCGTGAAAATTCAATTTATATATTACATTTTCCTGCCGGATTATTTTAGTTCTATTGCCTATTTTTAAAATGACTGTTCTTGTTTTTAGTGTAGCATGTCACACTACTGCCAATATTTTAAGAGAATCATATTGCATCATATTGCATTTGTTATAAGTTTTGTGATAAAAGTGGTTCAAGACATACAATAAAGACACAGAGGTATAATTTAGTTTTCAAGATTCTGATTTTAAATTGATGGCGGTAATCAGAAACCACAGCACAAATGTTATATACCAAGCCAATTTATAATCTGTCGTGAATCTTGAAAAAATTTTTTAAACGCAAAATTATATGTAGTCATTTTTGATAAACTTTGGTATTGCAATATAAATTTTCAGAATGATCAAGCAAAAAATCACTTAACTATGGAAAGGAGCCGATATTTTTAAAATTTCAAAACTTTTACATTTGTTTTAATTAGTTAAATAAAATATAATTTTTTTTGGTCAATTTTAGATTTGTATTACTGTACTAAATTTAAAAAGGCATCGATTTGAATTTAAAATTCTAAATTTATTCAAATTGGATAATAAATCATATGTTGAGTTTGCAGGATATGTATTTCAATCAATGCTTTGTATTCTACAACTAATGTATGCGCAAATATATGCAAGTTACGTTAACAACGAATTCTCGGCTTTTTGAAATTTTATTCAAGTTGTAAAAATTTTTTTTGGGTATTTAAATAAAAATGTTAAAATAAAAAAAATTTTTAATAAATTTTTTATTTCGAAATTTTTTTAGTTGTTGGTTAGGTTAGGTTAAATTGACGCAGCTATCAGAAGATATTCTTGAGATAGGTAGGTCCGCTGTGATACACCTTTCATTGTGATCACCACCCTCACATAAACCAGTCCGAGTCCTTTACAAACCGGTTTAGATGCCAGGTATTTGCATCTGCCAGGTTCATAAACCGCAACAAATGCGAACCAAAAAATATCTCCATGCACAGTGCCGAAGCTCGGCACGAACACAAAAGTTTACCTCGTCACCTCAGCTACTGTAGAGATCATTAGTGGAGTGTCCAAAGCTTCTTGCGTGTTCATCAATCGAACAGCCAACTATAACTCCTATCTCCAATGTCACCGCGAGGGAGGGACATTAGAACTGGGGCTCCTTAATTTATTTTATTTCCTTCTTTAGGGCCGTCTTCTTTTATATTAATAAATTTAATTCGTATTACTGTACAGTTGGTGAAAAAATGGCCAAAAAATTTGACAGCATATAATTTCCGAAGGTGAGAATAGAAAAAGAATTTAAATTCAACTTCATCAATGAATATGAAACAAAAAAACTTATTGCTAAAATCTCGAACTCAGGGTCAGTAGGCGTAGATGAAATTTCACCTAAGTTAATAAAAATATGCAAGGAAGAGATTTCAAAAAATATTAAATATCTAATAAATGCATCACTATCTCAAAGAAAAATACCAGAAAAAATAAAATTTAATAGAGTGGTACCTATTTATAAACGATCGGGTGATATAAATGATGCAAGTAACTTTAGACCAATTTCAATTTCCTCTTTTTTTAGTAAAATTATTGAAATATATGTTAATTATCCACTTGTCGAACATCTAGAATCTGAAAAATTAATTAATGAAAAACAATACGGCCTTAGAAAAAATTCTAGTACTCAAGCAGCTTTGTTTGACGTGATTTCAGAAATACAATTAGAAATCGATGAAAAAAAACAGTTACGATCGTATTTTTCGATCTACAGAAAGCGTTCGATTCTATCGACAGAAGTATTTTATTAAAAATATTGTATGAATGTGGTGTCAAAGGTAAGGAATACGATTGGTTCGAAAGTTATTTAAGCGAAAGAATGCAATACACGGAGTGTGATAAAATTAAAAGTGACCTACTTAATGTACCATATGGGGTGATACAAGGTAGTTCACTAGGACCAACTCTGTTTTCCTGCTATATGAGTGGTTTTGGAAATATAAAATTAAGGGGAAATCCCTTCATGTATGTCGATGACCTGGCAATTATACAAAGTCACGAATCGTTAAATCAAGTAGAAAACGCGATACAAGAAGATCTAATTATAATAAATGACTGGATGGAGAAACATAAACTTACAGTTAATGCTAAAAAAACGAAGTATATGATAGTAAAGAAAAAACCAAATCGAACAATAATGTGAATCTAGAAATGGTTGAAGCTTATAATTATCTGGGCGTTATAATTGACAGCAGTCTCACGTGGAATATGCAAATACAAGAGCAGATCAAGAAGGCCAGAAGAATAGCTGGAGTTTTTTCGCTAACTAATAATAATATTAGAAGAATATTATCATCAAATATTAGATTTAATAGACAAGATACTATATAACATACAACATAGTGTATAGAAACTATAATGAATTAGAAAATGAATTTAAAATTAATGAATTAGATAAATTTAAGGCAGTAGTCAGGGACTTTTATTTAAACCAAATTTAAAATACATACTTTTTTTCGCATTAAAATCAAATTAGCTTTAATTTTTTTTTCTTTTATCATTTTTGTTATATCAATTTTTTACTTTTTCGTTTCTTTTATTGGATGAATATGTTAAGAAATTAGATTGATCATTATTTTGCATTGGAATAATTTATATATTTTTAGTTAATTATTTACAAATTTTGTTATTGTATATTATATATACCTATGAATTTTATACACTCTATACGAGCGATTGGGCTCTCATGAGATAAAGAATAAATAAAAAATAAAATAAAATATCTTGATCGCCAAATAGTAACAATTTAAATGCTATCTTTATTCCGTTTTTCTTCACCTATATGTTGCACTTGAAATAAATGAGTTATTTCAACTTCACGTTAATGTCTACAGTTTCTTAATTTTCTAATTGATTAACGTTTCCAAGTTAATCGGGATAGTTTACTGTTTCCCATAAATTGTATAAAATCAAATAGCGTTTTCTTAACCATTCTTTTTAGCATGAGCATTTATATGTCTAACAGAACATTATTAGCTATGGCTCATGGGTAATTAAGGAAGAGAACCGTTGATATTTGTCATTTTATTGTTAGTTTGAATTTATATATATTCTTAAATGTCGGCCTCAAATACATAAAATATGAAATTTTTTAAGGAATTAATTTACGCGTTCTGAGTATTGAACTCATATTGAGCCCAAATTTCTTGAATTTCAATTATACTCTTTAAATTGGTCTGCCTTAGATTGTAATTTAAAATTTTTTTAATATGACACAAAAATTGTAACTTCTTTAGTGCCATCCCGCTCACAATTAATAATGGTGTCTGATATATTTTAACTTGAATAACACAAAATATTAATTTCAATTACTTTGTTGTAAAAGTTTTTAATATTTTTATTGTAATAATATTTGGAAAGAGTTTTGTACGTTAAATATACATTATTAAATTATACAATTTTTATTAGTGTTATTTCTTCGAAAAAATATATTATTAAAGTGTTGCCTCATCTGCTAAATGACAGCCATTTGAAAAGCTTCATAAGTACAATATTTTAATGAAATAAAAGTCAGTTATGAATTTAATTTTCAATTACCAGCAAATGTTACCAAATATTTTTATTTTATTAATTTGTCTAGTTGGATTTCCTATAAATAATATTAGGAATATAATTAATAAAAAATTTTTTAATATTTTTGAAATATTTCTAAATCTAATATTAATTTTTGAATTTTGTGCATTTTTACCGGAAGAACTCAATACTATTATTCTATATTATGATGGCGTCAAAAAATATATTTATATTCTTATATACACAGTCATCTATACTATTAAATTGATAATATTTATTATTATTATAATAATAAAATTTTGTACTTACAATGAAATAAAAAAATTTAAGAGAAAATTATTTAAAGTAAAATATAAAATGAAAAACTGTGAAAATCAATTAAATATAATAATTATTTTAAAATTAACAGGATTTACTGTAATCGTCATAGAAGAAATTTATGCAATTTATGAACTTGAATATATTATTTATGAGGGTATTGTGAATACAAGAAATTGTAAAATAATTAATTTTATTTCATTATATTTTGTATTAAGAATTGAAAATGAATTATTTTATTTAATATTAATATTTATCAGATATTTTGATTATGAAATGAAACAATTAAATAAAATTGAATTAATAAATTTGAAAAATTATTTTGTAAAATTAAAAAAAATTAATTTAATATTAAAAAAATATTTAAAAATTTATAAAATATTTAAAAATTTTATTGCAATTTATAGTGTTTTAGGATTTTTAATTGTAATATTTTTAATAATTAAAGTCTCACTTGCTTTCATTCCTATATTAATTTCAATTCTAATGAAGTACACTTTTCAATCAGAATGCATAAAATTGTCATCTTATTTAAATATTTTAAATATTTGCATGGTAATAATTTTACTTGATAATTTAAAACGAAATTCAATTATTCTACAATTAAATCTACATCTTAAAATATTGAATTCAAATCATTATTCAATAAATCAAATAAGAAGTGTTAGTAGAATGGTAAGTTAAAAAAATTTGCTTCTCGCATCGTTTATCTCGCTATTTTACTTGAAGAGTGATTAGAAAGTGAATAATTTTCGAGTGAAAAGAAATTATTTGGTATTGCGTATTTCGTTTTTTTTCTCTGAAATTCATACAAAATCGTTTTGTTTTTGAAAGTGAGACGTTCAGTTGATAGTTCGAGAAAAAATGCAAAATTTCAATTAAAAAAAGTAAGTAATCTTATTGGAGAAGTGAAACACTTATTAGAAAATTCTGAGAATTCTTATTTGAAAGTGAATTAAAAGTGAGTAAAAAAAACGAGTTACACGATTAGGCTGAATAATTTCTTAACAACTAGATTTTGATAGCCTAATCGTGTATTTCGCTTTTTACTCACTTTTTACTCGTTTTTTTACTCATTTTTTCATGAACATCTCACATTTAAAAACAAAGTTAATGAATTTTGTAAATACATTTCAGAGAAGAAACGAGATACGCAATACTAAAGAATTCTTCTTACACAAAAATTACATTATACAAATATATGATAATTACTCACTTTATACTGACTTGGCGAGTAAAATAGCGAAGAAATACACGATCACGCCCTATAAATTTACTTTTTTTTTAATAATTTTATAATTTTTTATTTTCTAATTTTAGATTAATATTAATTTATTAAATTTAAAATGGCATCGATTTGAATTTGAAGTTATAAGTTTATTTAAATTGGATAACAAATCATATTTCAAGCTGGCAGCATATGTAGTTCAATTGATAATCTCTATATTGCAAATAGTACACTTTCAACTGTATAAACATTATTTAGAGGGTTAAGGAGTCACGTCATAATATTACTAATTAACTAATAATATTAATTATTAAATTGTAAGAGGATATACATATAATAGTATGTGATATATATAACGAACTATATAGAAAACTCATTATATGAAATGGATGAAAATTTTGGTCATGAATAAATCATATTAAAATTTCAACTTTGTAAGGAAAATTGCTTGATTTTAACTGACTAAATTATACCCTACACCGTGAAAAACTTACTATTAAAACTCGTTAAACAATAAAGATTTGTTTTTGTTAATGCAGCTACCAAAACCTCAAACTTAACACTGCCAAATTTCATGTAGCTGGGCTTATTATTTTTTCATCTAACTAATATCTTTACTAACAATACCTTTTAGGTTGTATGGCAGTTACAAGAAACATATAACTTGAACATACAAAATTTCATATTAGTAGTTAATAGCTTTAGTAGTTTTTGAAATATTTGAAAAATTTCTATGAGTTTTAATGGCAGACATTCGAGCCCGTTGTCAGAATTCATCTTAATACAATCATAGCCGTCCTTTAGAGAAAAGAAACCATTTGTTAAAGTTTGGTTGTGTGAGCTTTATTAATTTTTAGTCTAATTGCAATTAGACGGACGTGTCTAATTCAACAAAGAATTTTACGGTGAGCTACAATATATAACTATATTATATCTTCATACTGCAGGCGACTCCTTCAAGTTGTTACAATTTCCATAAGAAAGTTAATACAGCCTTGATTATAGTACATGGTATAAAAAGCAGATAACTTTCACTTGATTACTGTTTAGAAGCTATTCTGATATTACTTCGTATTATTAAATTTTCCCTTATATACTTTACCTTCAATATAATCCTTTTAAAATTAAATTTTACGTTACTAAATCGTTCAATATTAAAATTCTATATATGTACATACGAGTACAATGTACAATATACAATATAATAAACTGATATACGATTTAATTAAAAAATTTTTTTAAATTGTCAATTTTCGCACAGTTTCGCACAGTGTCGGAAATATTTTTTTTTGTTCTTGAAATAGAATAATCTGAATATACGAGTATAATTATAGATATATATGTAGGTAATATTAATTAAAGCGATTAATCCTTCCAATATATTTCAGTATTATAAGTGATTGAAAATTTATTATACTCTTTCTAAATATATTTTATAGCTGTTTTAGATTTTCAATAAAAAAAAAGACCTAATATAAATAGCTTTATGTATGTACATGCACAATACCTTCTTGACTCTAATTAAAATTCTTTGAAGAAAATATTGAATTGATGGCAGGTGATGCAACTGTATTAAGTATAAGATTAAAATTCTGTTCAACAAATTTCATTAAACGAAATTAATAAAAAGAAAAGTTGTATTTTTTCTTCTGATTTAATTGGAATAGAATACCTACACTTAAAATTAACTTAATTGATTTAAAATTACTTAGGATACTCTATTAGAATTTGAAGTTGTAGGTAATCGTACTATTGAAAAATATTTGACTATAGTAAGAGCATAATAAATGTGAAATTTTGAATTGAGTTCGAAGACTATAATAAATTCACCCTGTCCTTTGTAAAGCTAATAAATATAATAGTCTGAGATAAAGACTCAGGTATGTGTTTTTGAGCAGCGTCGAATTCTGAGTCGATTTAACTACGCCTACCCGACTACATTAGTTTGTGGTGTTGAAACGAATTGAGCTTAATTTTCCAAATTTTCACAAATGATTTATTATAGTAAATGCCAGAACCCTATTTAATTTGGACATGATCAAGATACTGGTTCGGGTAGCTGCCATACAACTTCTTAAAAATTTAAAATTATAGAAAGCATTGAAATTTCGAAATTGATAAAAGTCATTGAAATTACTTGGCTCGTTCTTGTAGCTGCTATTTGGCTATATTTTAAAAACTGTTCAAACTACAGTACTGAAATTTTGCAAAATTAAATATTGTAAAATGGCAACTATATATTCGTTTGAAGTTGTTGATATTTCATGAGCGCTTGCGATAGGTGCCATACCACTTCATAAGAAACTATATTGAAGCTATACAAAGCTGACATTTTGAATAAACGAATATGCTGATGTGGTACGGTATGGGTATCATACACTTGACACGGTGAAGTATATCTGCACTAGTTTTTAATTTAATTTACTTAGAATTGGACATATATATTGGTATGTGCATTTTTCGGCATTTCTATGTAACATTATATAACGAAAAAAATCAATAATTTTTCTACCAAATTATAAAAACAAATCGAATAAAACACGATTTAAATGGCTGCACACACTATATTTTTTTATTATTGAAATTCTGAATCTAAATTTTTTATCAATTTTACAGCGAATTCCACAAATTAATTTGGTTAATTCTTGGAATTTTCATAATTTTTTATAATTTAGAATTCAGATGGAAAATTTTCCTAGAATTCAATTTGACAAATCCTATCAATTTATAGTTATTTCGGAAACGTACTTCTATTTAAATGAATACCTCAATATAGTTTTGTTAGGTTAAGACGTTAGGTTATTGATTAATCGAAGTTAGGGCTGGTTCGGACTTGTACGTCGCTCTACGTAGTTTTCGAAAAAGTGCGCCCTCATTCCGTTTTCAAGACAATGAATAATATTCAATAAAAAGCGCAAATTGCGCATAATAAATCACTTTCTTGTATAATTTTATCATGCTGAATTCCAGATTAGTTCTAGTATTAAGGCCTAGAATTAAAGCCTTAGTTTTTTGTTTTGTAATGTTTGTATATTTTTACAATGTTGTCAAGTTGATTAGGTCAGAAAAAAAAAATTGGTAGAAAATACGTAATAGAGAAAATTGGAAAAAATTTTGTCAATCAATGGCGCCCCTGTTTTCTGATGCTCATTGCTCACTTTGCATATTATATGGTGGATCCGCCGCTGATCAAAGAAAATTTAATTTTTAATTAAATTTTGGCATATTTAGAAATTTAAGAAATAAAATGAATTTTCAGTTTCCGGAAAAAAATTTTGAAATATTTCTAGAACATTTTAAATTAAGGTTTGGTTGCAATTAATTCAGTAATAATTATAAATTATGTTTCAAGTCAAAAGGTAAGATCTTTTCGATTTTCTAGCAAGGTATATAAGATCGCAATAACTTTAGAATTGACATATTACATAAAATTATTAATAACACTAAAAAAAAAAGAAAAAAACATTTTATTTTTCCTTTTATCAATTCTAATTTATTTTTTAAATCTATTCAGAAAACATTATTCTTTACCAACTATTTTTTATAGCTTCAACATATTTAATATAAAGTCACTTAAGCTTAAATTTCATTATTTTATATAAAATAATGCAAGATGGAGGTTTCTCAGGTAATTTCTAAAATAATTTTTTTTTTATTTTAATGTTTTTTTTTTAAAAAGATATACGAAGATCATATAAAATTCTTCACCTTCGTTCTATTAATTTGTTTCTTATATTTTCTCTATGTTAGACCGTATAAATTCCCTAGTATACCATCAAAATTAATGTCATATTTGAGTAATCCCTACTTGTTTTATAATGGAATGATATGTATTTTTTCAAAAAGGTAAAAAACAGAAAATGTCACAAATTTGAACAAAGAAATATTTTTTCAAATACACGTCGTTCACTTTCATGTGTTATCTTTTTATCTTTATTCTTAATATGAACGTATATTCGAGAATTACAACTAAGTTTGTAATGTTAAGAAATAGACCTGCGAAATGTAGACATAGTATAAGTATACGTCACATATTTTTGCACAGTATGGAGCTTCCAATCAATTTAGCTACCCTAACATCGGAATTGTAATAATACCGTTAAACAATAAGACAACTCAGCAATTGGTATTTATAAGCCGAATCCTGCATTAACACAGCATTATTATATTTTTAATCTCTGGACTACCTGATCGTAATACTAACTCAATGATAATACAAAAAAAGAAATAGATCAATATGGTTGCTATTTCGAAAAATAATTTCATTTAAACTTATTTACACCAAAAGACTCAAAGCTCAAATGAACAAATTAAGTAATAGGATGGCAATTTAAAGAAATATTTACATGAGGCTGTATTTGCCTTATATTTGGCCGTCATATAACGTTTTCAATATAGTTAGGAAAACAATAATGGATACCAAAGACGCATTATAAAAATTGGACTAAGTATTAATGAATATGAGATGAAATTTATGATATCAACACGCAGTGAAAGAAATGACCAAAACATAAGAATAAATGATTATAATTTTGAAGTGGTTCAAGAATTTGTTTATTTATGTTGCCTTGTTAACAATGAAAATAATGTCGCAAACGAAGTATCTAGAAGACGGATTCTGACAGAAGAGATGTTATTATGGCCTATACAAACAATGATCTTTACTTGTAGTATTATTATATTGCTCTGAAACTTGAGTATTAACAAAAGAACAAGAAACCAATTTGAATATTTTTGAAAGAAAAGTGCCCTGCAAGATTTATGGAGCTAAGCAAGAAAATCAGGTATTGAGAACAAGCTACAACATGTATGTATGTACAACATGTATGCATTTTATGAAGAATATTGCGAAAAGGATCAAAATTGAACGACTGAGATGGGTAGGACATTTCATCCGATGTGAAGAGACCCATCCTGCAAAGAAGATATTTTACAAAGATCTGAAGGGTCCAGAAGACCAGGGAGATGGAATGAATGCGTGGATAACAATACCAGGCGAATAATCACACGAAGCTTATCAACTCTAGCGCAAGAACGAGAGTGATGCTGGAAAATTCTAGAGGAGGCTAAGACCCAGTCCGGGTTGTAGAGCAATTGATGATGATTAGTAACGGTTTGAATACATACTCGTGCGGGTATCACAGAGTTGTTGAGGTTCAACTTTACCGTTTCTATTTATTTATTTTTTAAATGTGGAAATATTTTATCCTTTTTGCATTGTCCATTTTTTTTTACATTTATATACATATATGTATAAATATAATAATAAATTTTTTTTCTTGCTTTGCTAAAAGGATGTGTTCTGAGGACAAAAAGGAATCTAATAAAAATGCTGATATCAGATTCTTTATCAAAATTGCTGAGATTACTTATTAAAAAGAAGTTTCCCACAAAATAAAAGAAAAGCAAAAAAAAAATGGTGCAATATGCAAAGGATGAAATGTAGAAATTTTGTAAAGAAAAATAATAATAAAATCTAAGTATGGTGATTTGAACTGAATAGAGTATTTAAAATACTATTAGATTATATGAAAAGCCATTATTAAGATAATTTCTTTATTCATCAGAAATTTCTTATTCGTTATAATATAACAAAAATATTAAGAAATTTCAAAAAAGATGTTAGCTATATGGAAATGGAATATTATATGAGTAAGAGATTTAAGTGAGATGATAAATAAAACTAGAAGTTTGATTAAAATATTGTTTGCATTTTTAATAGTTTAACCTACATTGGGTGAATAACAATACTTAACAGTATGTGTATTCGTAATATGCAAAATATGAAAATACTCTGTTAAATATTAATTATGTTTTCTACATAGGGTGGCAAATAATTTCAGGAATGATTCTTTAATCAACTTTCAGCAAAAAATTGTATGCATGTTTTTTGTACACTTGAACACGGTTTACTGGAAAAACTACTATGAGAGATAGAGGAAAATGTCTTATAAGTTAACTTTAAAATTTCATCGTAGCGCATTGAAAAAATAACAACAAAAATAAAAAATCTGACTTGGACGAGCTTTATCTCGAAAACGAGTATATCTGCACCCCGTCCCTCTGAACTCATACCATTTTTGTTGGAAATTGATCACAGAATTATCTTGGAAGTTATTTGTCACCTTATGTGAAACACCCTGTGTTAAAATTATGAGAAAGCAAGGGATTCAGAAAATTTTATTAAATGTTACAGGTGTTTTTGTTTGGATTAGTAATAGTAATAACTCCAGAACTACTAGCAAAATAGATTTAAAGGAATTTGTTATTGATAGTTTCTAGTCCTTCATTTATTTTGTTCTATATTTCTTTAGACTAAATCTTGATTCTTCTCTTATTATTTTTCGTGTATACTATAATATTAGAATTTTAGAATTAGAGTTTATGTAAGAGTTCATTTTTGCATCTTTTTGTGAATTTACTTTGATTTTTAAGATCCTTAAAATTTTCTTTTCGAATGTATCCTTCCAATTTATAGAACAATTACGTTATATTTTTAAATATTGTGGATTTGTTTTCTCTTAAGGAATAATGTAAGACAAGAGTGTTAAAGTATCATGAAGCACTTGTCTATATTGCAAGTAATTGGCATAAATGATTCAACAATTACAATAACAAGGACCAAGAGTGAAAAAAAAGAAAAACCAAAAATTATCCCTCAATTTCCTTATATGCGATGATTTATAAAAAAAATTTCCCATAACACTTATACTTAAATATTTAAATTTGTTTGAATTGGCACGCATATGTACATAATTCTCATAATATTATTATTTTTGTAAAATTAAGGGATTTTTTTCACAAAACAACGGTAAATTATAAAAAATAACAAAAAACAAAAGAACAAAAATATTAAAATTGCAGGATATTGCCATAATTATTACCATACTCTCGAACTGAGAATATGCTGAGAGCAAGAACAGATCCTTATCAAAAAAGTAGAAAATAAATTATTTTTTTAAATAAAAAAGAGAAAGAGGAAAATATCAAATATAAAACGCTGATTTCAAAAATTTTTTTTATAATTTGCGCTCTGGGGTTGTTGTCTTTATTAAATGATTCGCTTATTATTCTTGAGTGAATTGAAATTGTGTGTGTGTTTTTTTTTAAGGAAATTGAGAGCACTTAATTCTATATTATAAATATATGGAAAAATACAGTTAGATTATGTTAATTTGATTGTATATAAGGATTTTATGTTTCAGTTTTGAATGACTCAAGAACAAAATTATTTCAAAATAAAAATAAAAAAAAAAAAACAATGAATTGGAAAATCTAAAAAAAAATGGAATTTAAATAATTTTAGTTCATTTTTCGGTTCTATAGCTGGGAAATTTTTGTTATATTGCATTATTGTATTGTAGTATTTTGTTATATTGCTGATAAAAATTGTTATATTGCAGGGAAACTAAAATTTTAAATTTTAATTAAAAAATTTTTCCGAATTTTGATATTTTTCATTCAAAAAATCAAGAATCTTTAGTGGAATATCAAACACATTTTAGTCAAGAAGTGACTAAAAAAATTATTATATTAAATTTTAAATAAAGAAATTAATTAAGAATAAGATAACAGCAAAGATTTATCTGAAATTGAGCATTTAGGGCAATTACCTATTCCCATAAAACTGATTAATAAATAAAATACAATATTCATAGCTTATAAAAAAATCGCAGTTCAAAGATTAAACTGGGAACTCACCCATTAGAATTCTATAATTTTTCATCATTTTGATGTCAGTATCCTGAAAATATCCTTACTGGTATACAAAAGCGGTAGATATTAATGTATTAAGTATGATGTATACAAAATTTAATTGTCATTAATATTATTTAAAGAGAAATGGAAAAAAAAAATGTTTTTATCCAAAATATAAATGCAAATTTTTTTCTACTTTTTTTTTGCTTGTCAGTTCGTTTCGTAAAATTATTAAGTTTGGAGGAGGTTCTTAATAATATAACAAAATCGTAAAATTTTTAGAATTATAGTTTCATTCTTCATTGCAATTTTATAAAGACGACTAACATTTTGAAATTAGAAATTTTATACAATAATATTTTGCTTGCATAAAGCTCGTACGAATAATCAAATTCCTCTGTGAATAATATGGTATTTTATTACACATTTATGGCCTATAACATCACGTGCAATTAGTCATAATTAGCTCTCATTCATATTTTTTAGAAAAGGATGTGATGTTTTTCACTCACAAAATCTCAGTCATTCCGCATTCTCTTTCATTTCCTTTATATTTTTCAACTTTAATTTTTTATTACTCAATATCTCAATTGTAAAAATTCATCTAAAGAATAAAGAATGAGCAACAAAATAACAATATGATAAATGAATACTAAAATAAACAATGTCATGAACTTTCACTAAAAAAATAACGAAACCCCCACAAAAAAAAAAATAACACGAAAAATAATAAAAAGAAAAATCATTTCAAAAATGAAAAATTATTAAATTTTCCATGAAGGAAAATTCTGTTTTCAAAAAAAGGCAAAAAAATATGTAAGTTATCCGGCTATTTAAGTCTTAAAATCAAAAGCCAAAAAAAAATAAAAATAAAAAAAAAGTTTTTCTTGATTTTTCCGGAAATATCAAAAATTAAATGACCTACAAAATGTTGAATCTTGAGAAAATTTTCAAGGAAAAATAAAAATATTTTTTTTCTTAAAATAGCAATAAAAAATGTTACCGAATCCTGAAAATGTTTATGTGTACATAAATATTTTAGTATATAAAAAATTAATCAAGGGATAAAATTTTTCCCTTTGTCTCCTCGTTTACATAGTTAAAATCATAAAGAATTTCATCGAAAGAATAATCATTTATTTGTATAATTTTTTTTTTTTCTACTAGGTGAAAAAATCTCGAAAGACGAAGAACAACGGCTCTATCTGCCTTTTTCCTTCGACAGTGGGGGAGTATGACTTCTACCCTAAAAAATCACCTAAATTCTGAACGGATAAAGCTGGTCCTACAGACCAACTATTACCTCCGCGCCAACTTGGCTTTTCCGTGCAGGAATTAAATACCTTCCATAAGGAAATTGGTATTTCGTGTTAAATCGAATGGTCTTGTTCGTTTAAGTCTTTCTGTCATAACGCCATTGTCTAGCAGCCGAGCTGCTTCCATATTTACATGCTGTTCTAGACGAGCCGTATGCTTTATAGCACAACTCCTAATTTCATCCACAACCAAAGGAATTCCTAAGTCCCTGTGGATATCACTGTTACGTATATACCATGGCGCATTTACCATGCCCCGTAGAACTTTATTCTGGAAGGTTTGAATTTTGTTAATGTGAGTCTTCTTGGCACAACCCCACAGCTGAATGCCATATCGCCATATTGTTTTAATGATTTGGTTATAAATTAAGATTTTATTATCAATTGCCAAATTGAACTTACGACCTAGGAGCCAATAATTTTCTCTATATTTATTTTTCTTTGTATAATATTAAAGACTTTTAGTGAGTTTTTCAGTATTAAGGGCTGGCATAATTTCTAATCGAAATATCTTTTATTAAACCAAATTAGTAATTTGGTTCTAATTGATAATTCAATGGACAATAAAAAGTCATAATTAAATTAATATGAAAAATTTATCTGAAATCTCATTCTCGATTAAATTGAAAGAATTCCAAAAATAAAAATTTTTGTCCAATAAATTGTTTAAAAAAAGCTAATTTTTCAGAGTTCTACAATAATTTTGTCATTTACGAGTATAACCGTAATTTGATAATATCCATTATAAATTCTCCCATATACTCTAACACTCTCATTAAATTCATAAATTTCTTTCAGAATTTTAAAAATGAATTGAATAATTAAACTTTATTTTTAAATATTGTATCCAGTCATAAATCTCGTTACCACAATAATTAGAATTCATCCTAAAATTATGCAATATTTTATACTTTTCTCGTTTATTGTAAGTTAAAAACAAAGGGGTTTTTTAGTGTTTTATTTTTTGGACAGTCCCATAAAAAAACTTTCCTTATTTTTAGACGACAAATTTTCTTTTTTTAATCCAAAATGTATTTAACACGTCCTCTTTACAATCTCTTCCTCCACGTATATCTCGCCCTTAAAATTGTTTTGAAGAACGTTTTGCAGCATATTTTAATTTTGGAGATATTTTTGGATTGATTATATTTTTAGGATCTTTTTTAAAGAACATTTTTATTAATAGAAAAAAATGCTTTTATAACTTCCTAGAATTTAAAATTCCAATAAAATACATTCTATATACACATGCAAGAAATTGTATAGTCTTGTATATGGGTGAGTAGTCTGGCAAATTTGGTAAGATGATTGGGATTGTTAGCAATGTACGGTATAAACTCTTGAAATAATGAAAAAAAATTGACTAATTATTATAAAATGAACTAATTAATTTTGTGGACAATGACGAAGTACGAGTATTCTAGTCAATTTAGATGTAATATAGAACAAAATATTCTTCTCTATATATGTACGCTTTTTTATTAAAGCATTTTTCATGAAATATGTTGAATTTGCCAAAAAACAAAAAGGAATACAGTTCCTAATTTTCGTTTTGTTAAAAATTTTAGATTGTATAAAAGATCAGGCGTGCAGAAATAGTTTTAAATCTGTTAATTAATTATGTACCTATTATATATATATAGTTTTTCAAGGAAACCTTAGTATATCTCTTATACTTTAAACCTGCTGAAGCAAAATATACTAATCGTAATCATTAATGTAATAAATTTGTGTTTCAGGTGTAGTGGCAAAATTAGTTTAGTTTAATAGCAACTTCTAAATTTTAAGGACTATAATTTAAGCCATAAAAATATTATTAAAATTATCAACAAAATTTTTACCATAAAGTATACAATATCTATACAGATTGACATTCCCATGTTCTACTAGTTTTAGAGGTAAAGTGTTCTCTCGTACACATATAGGATTTAAAACAATTTATTTTATATAAATGCAAAAACTAAAACTATAAATTACTGTTTCAATAATTAAATTCTATATTTAAAACATTATTTCTGTTGACGTCCTTTATTAAACATAATGGTGGCTAATATCAAAAATTTGTTTGAAATTTATTATGTAAAATCTTTATTATTTTACGATATTAACAATAAAAGCTATCATAAAATTCTATTAAAAAATTTATTTTTAGTATTCAATTTATCTAATATGAATTTAGAAATTCAAAATTTTATTGATAGACAAATTACTCAAAAAAAACCAAAATTGATATGAAATAAATTGTTGCACATAGTTGGACAACGTCTTTCAAATATTTATTAATGATATTTTTTTGAAAATTCGAAAAATTCACTTGCTGACACCTCATTTCATAAAATGGAAGTATGACTTGTTATATCAGCAATACGAGTTTATAATTTAAAATATTCAGATATAAATTTTCATGAAAATCGGTTTTGTCGAACTTGGGGTCTATTTGAGATGAGTGCACAGACCAACAGACATCTCTCTGAAAATAGTTTATTTATGCTTCCCTAGTGTATTGAGGAAATCACCAAATTTTCACCAAAATCTCAACAATCTCAACAATCAATTTTCACCAAAATCTCAATATGCAAAATTTGGTGTTTTTACATAACCTCCTATATTGTAAGCAATATACGGTTGGTAATAAAGTTAATGACGTAATATTTTTGCACTTATCTATAAATATCAGTAATTATTAATTTGAAATAAATATTGAAATACTGATTACATTTTTGAGCAAAATTAAATAATAATTATGGCTATATTTAGTCAAAATATGATCATAAAAATAATAACGAAACAATGTCTCATTAATATCAAATATAAAGTGAAAAATCATAAAAATAGGTACTATAGCAGTAAGATTTTTCTAAAGTCAATTCCCTCATTATGAATTTGAAGAGATTTTTAACCAAAATCTCGGCCATTTTCAATAATATTTCCTGGGATATTACTGTTGAGATAACCGCGAACACTGTGCCTTTACATGAATAATACGCTATATCAAATGGTGATATTTTAACCATTTCTAATCTTGATCAAGATTGGAATCAAAAATTTGGGAGAACTTCTAATTACTATATCTATAAAACAAAAATGTCTAAAATGTAATACGAGCTCTTACATTGAATATTGAACACCAGCTTCCTCAATATATACATAAGTATTATTTATTATGAACAGGTTCCAGAAGAAACAAGCTTAACCGCTGCATATTGTAAATTATTTATATACAGGTTCTAATTGCAGTCCAAACAGCTCCCAATTACAATTAAACTTTTATAAAAAATTTACCTATGGTTAAGATAAAATTTTTAATTTTGTGTATATTTTGTGTATACATACGTATATAGCCGAAATTTATATATACATTCAGAAGTAGATACATATACAGTTATGCATTACATATATTTGTAAGAAATTTATTAATACTGTACACCACTAAGCCATAAATTTTGAAGTTATTCGTGCGTTAAATTTTATTTATATAGAAAATAGTTGTAAACAAACAAAACAATTTTTATTATACACCAACTTACTTGCCACTACTATACAAGTACCATCATTCTATTTTTACAATTTATTGGTTACTCACCTAAAGTATACTATATATATAAAAATTTTTATATTAAGTGATAGTGATTGTCGTTTTAATCATTTTTGTTTTTTCACTCTTATTCGATAAAAAATCGATTACGTCCCATAAAAAATCGATTTATCATTTTTTTTTTCTATTTTATGAAAATAGAAATCACATAAAATTCTTGACGCCTCTACATTTCTATATTATGGTTTCATTGTATATTCGTGTAATATAGTGAAATGCTATTTTAGAAATCAGAACATTTGACACATTTTTTGAAATGTCATCAAAAAAAATTTAAAGAGAATAGTGCGTAAGAGCAATATTAAACAATAAATCTGGTTCGATCAGCATATAACCGACCGTATGGTAGGTTGTCAATTTAGTGAAAGTGTTGCACAGGATTATTAAAATGATATTTAAACACTTCTTTCCAATTTTAAGGAGGCTAGTAAGATTTTCGTTAACATACCTAGAAAAATATACATTTGATTCGTAGTAGAAGTTGACTTTGCGCCATCCCTGGAAAATTCATCAGTTAATTCTGAAAGCATATAGAATTCGAATATTAAATATCAAGAAATTTCCTAAATTAGTTCCTTGGATACGGTAAAAAAAGGTAAAATCTACTTTTTTTTCGGAGTCCGAGCACTGAAAGAATACAGTTATAAGTTCAAAAAAGTTATAAGTACACTGTAACTTTTTAACTATGCTTGAATACTCTGAATGTACCCTGAATTTAAACAATTAAATTTCAAGGAAGTTAGTTAATTATTTCTTTTATAATATCGAAAATGTAAAATCGGCCCAGAAAATGTCCCAAAAATTTGATCAAGCCGAACTTAAGATACACGCATACACATAGAGACCAACTGACTGGCAGATTGACAGATCGGCAAACAGACTTACCAATAGACTGACAGAGGGATAGAAAGATAGACAGATCAACATATCTTTAAAAACACATTATTAACACTTTCCTGCTATAAAGAAGTGTGTTTGCGCCGAAAACACGAAAAGGGAAGTTTAATGCCATCGCACAACCTCTCTTATTTTGTGCAATGAGGTCGGTAATAATATGAAAATTATTTATGACATCTCTCTATTTGTCTTCAATACTATAATGTTATGTAACTTGTGTGAGGGAATATAGCTATTTTATTTGCAGGATTCGCTATACGAGTATAATATTTCTGTTATATGCGTGAGTATTCACAGTTGGGAATTTAATATGAAGACATCAATTTGAACAAATTATTTTCAGTTCATTGAATGAATTTATTTTGTTTTCTTTACTCATTAATGTGGAATGTAAAAACAAAAGTTATAAAATAATAATAAATTGTTATGTAACAAGGATCTTTAGAAAAACACAAAAAAATATTTAAAGTAATAAAATGTTTAAGATTTTTAATTTAATAAGGAAAATTAAATTTGATCAGGAGTTTTTAGGAGTGTGGGGCAATGTTTAATAACTTTAAAAATATTTTCATCCTGCGTACGTTCTTAATCGTTTTTATAATATTATAGAAATTATTTTCGACACAATTCCTTTCACAGTTTCCACAGTTTAAATATAGGGGGTTTTCGTATTATTCAGTTCTAGAATAGTTCTAGCTGTAGAAAATATAGATCGTTCGGAAATTATTGGCTGCAATAAACTGCATTCGGAAATTCAATCTGCAACAAAGTAATGTTTGAAATGTAGCGCAGACCTCTAGTATAAATTTTGTCGCTGCCTCATGAAATTTTTTTTTTTAAATTTAAAATTCAAAAAAAATTCTAAATTTCAAAATGTTCTATTCAGATATTGAAGGGTTAATAAAGTAAGTTTTCTTTAAGTTTTCACTTACTTGTTAAAATTTCCTTATTTTGCAGCTAATTGGAAGCGAAAAGTTTTGGGATACAATTTCATAAACAATGTCATTTTTGTTATTTTTGAACGATAGATTATTTGGAAGTTTCAGAATTTGCAGACCGCGTAAACAAAAAAAACTTTGCTAAAGTTTTTGCATACTGTTTAACGCTGCGATTTATAGAACTCTCAGCGCAGTGTGCATAAACGAAAACCCCCATAATATTTTCTTATTAGCAGAAGTCCACTTAAAGTAATAATAGCAATAAAGTGCGCTCTGCATTGCAGATTACCTTTCCGAGACGGAACTACTCTAATTTGCACATTATATTTTTAAAATTACCAAAAAACAAACTTCTTTTTTAAGTTACTATTTATTATAGATCCTGTTTTTTTTAGACAAAAACAAAAGCGAAGTAAAATTTTTGTAGATAATAGGAAATTTGCATTTATATATGACTTCAATGAAACATTATTCACGCTGTTACCAGCATAATTCCCAAAATCCGTTGCTCCACCCTCAAACATAGCATATACGTAACAACGTTTTGAGTTGGAAGGTTTTCTTGACTACATGACGTCGCTACATCCCAAATATAAATGAAAATTTCTTCTTGGGAGAGTACAGGGTTATATACTAAAACTTTAAATATAACTATATGAATAAGATTTTTTCAAGTGATTTTTATTATTTATAATTCTTGTGATTTTACAATTATTTCTTCTTTTATTTTATACTGATTATTATATTTTATATTGAAAATATTATAGCACAGACAATAGTATACTAAAATTACTAATATTTTAGGATTTCAAACAGAAAATAATATTTAAATAAATATTAATTTCAGAAATTTAACTTTTCACTTCTGGTTTCTTTTCAGTATTTCCAATTACTGTTGCCATATCGAATTGTAATAAAACAATTAAATAAGATGTTGCAGCACTAACAGCCTAAATGAAAAAAAAAATTGTAAATTATTGCTTTTGTTTCATATTAAAAATTGAAATATTACTGAGAAAATAAATGTATAATCTAATGAAAATAAACCGATTCCATTAAAATGAAAATATTGTTCCCAATGTAAATATTGTAATGTAAAACATTTCATTTTATTATAAAATTCATCGTTCCCCAGCATAAATGATGGTTTCTTTTGCATTATCTCATGTATTAATAATGCAGTTTTTCTTGATTCAGTTTGTGCTTTACAACATAATCTTAATACTAAATATGCTGCAACCTTTAATAAAATCAATAAAGAAATAATTAATTAAATTAAAGTAAAAATATAAAAAATAAAAATAAATATGTTGTACAGGGTATTTCGCATTAAATGGCAAATAATTTCAGTAATGATTATATTTGATCAATTTCCAGCAAAACACATTGAACACGTTTTACAAAACTATGAGAGTTAGAGGAAAACTTTATATAAACTAACTTTCAGTTCTCATCGTACCGCATCGAAAAAAAAATAGTAAAAATTTTCGAAAAATTTCAAGTTTTTAAAAAAAAATTATAAAAAAGAACAAAAATTCTGATTTTAACGAACATTATCTCGAAAACTACAGTTAAAATCGAATTTACTATAAGCACTTATATATACGAAAAATCTGGAACCTTTTTTTTTCAAGACTCAAGCTCGAAAACGAGTATATCTGCACCCTCTCACCCCCCATTCTCATACAATTTTTTGCTGTAAATTGATTAAGGAATCATCCGTGAAATTATTTGCCACCTTATAAGTGACACACCCTGTATATTTAAAATTTTTAAAATCTAAATTCTCCTTTCACAAAATTATTATTAGTTTAATTTTTGTTAATAAATTTACCAATAAAAATGTCGTCCATAAAATATATGATATTGCCAAATTATCAAAATATGAATTTTGTCCACCAATTGTAAATAAAACTTTTGTAGCTAAAAATATTCCAAATATACTAATTACAAATGTTGATGTCATATATACAACAATTGCAGTTGCATATTCTTTATTTGTTATAACACCCAATGTACTGATCTTTTCATGAATTGTAAATAATTCTACCATATGTTGTTCACAATTATAACTAAAATTATAATTAATAAAATGAATATTTCAAAAATATAAATTTTTTTATTATATATAAAATTTTACCTTTCATGTACTGGTCCTAAAATACTATCAATATTATCGGAATCATAATCAAAATCATCATCATCATCACTATCAACTAAATCATCATTATTTTTATCATTTTTATTATTATTATCATTATTATTATTATTGTTATTATTTTCTTTTTCCATGTTATCAATTTTTGTTCTTGCCTTTAAATTATCTGTATCTGAATTAAATTTATCCTTTTTACCATTTAATTCAATATCAAATATTTTAACTGAACCAATTTTCTTTGAACATTCTCGATTTATTATTTTAAATATGAAATTGATTTTTTCAAAACGATTTCCAATTTCTTGTATTAATAATGTAAATATCAATTGCATTAGACTACTTGATATAAGTGGATATGAGCATGTTATACCCATATTTACATATAAAAGTGTATTATTCCTATATAATATATTAATGAATAAATAAATTAATTAATTATAGAATAAAATAGATGTGCTTACTTGTTTGAATGTACTTGATAAAAATAAAAATCGAAACCAATTGATGAAAAAATTGCTAATAAAAGAATAATGCTCATAATTATTTTAACATAATCTCTTCTTAAAATATTTTTTTTAATTGGATTGCATATATTAAAGCGTGCATCAAATTCGGCAAGTTCATCAAAATAATGCATAAAAAATTTCTTCTTATTGATTACTGATAATAAAGTAACAAAATAAACGAAAATTCCAAGTAAAAAAAATGTCATACTCCCAACAAAACAAATGTGCCGGCATTCTTCAGCTAAAAGAAAATATATAAATAAAATTTAATAATGAATTTTGCTTTAATTATTAAGAAAATTTTAATTATTAATTTTTTAGTTCTGTATTTGATTCTGATAATTGTTCGAACTTATTTTTAATTTTCCAATTCCAATAGGGTCTAATAATCAACTTATGGCACCTACTCTGGTGAAATCTATATTATTGTGAATACTTAATTGAGTACTTTGTTATGAACACTTAGAGAATATTCAATTTTTACTAAAAGTTGTTTAAAAATTTAGATTTCTTATATGTTTTACGTTGTCAATATAAAAAATTTTTAAAATCTTCTTTTGTAATCTAGGTTTTCAGTAGAATTTATTAACATTATTATTTTATAGACTTCCATATATTTTATAATTTTTTGTTCGTAAGCTTACAATGTCCTTATTACAGTTAAATAAATATAGCCATACAGGTGCAATAGGTAATATATATAAGAGTATGTTACCTATCACCTAATTGAAAATTAAGTACTTGAACAACATTTTTGTCTATAGTTATAAATATTATAATACTTACTAAAAAATAATTTCTGATGATTGAATAATGTGTAAATAATACATCCAGTATATATGACAAAATTCGAAAAGATTAAAGTATATTCGCCAAAACTTGTAGCCTCCTTACTTCGATAATTGAGTGGCAATATACCAAAAAACTGAAAAAAAAAAATCAATTAATAAATAAATTAAGAATTTTTATAAATTTTTTATTTTAAAATAGTATTGAATTTTAGTTTGAATATTTTTACTCAATAATTTCCTAATGATGTTCAAATTATATTAGGTTTTTTAATTACATACATTAATGTTAAGAAAAATTTTGCATATTTTCAGGCGAACCACTTTTATTAATATTGCATACAATGTTTTCACTATTGCAATGATGCGAGTAAGTATATGCGTATTTATTATTACTTTTACTTCTTTTAATAATTTTTAGGGTTTAATTTTGCCTATTTAAGAATTTCATGGAAAAAAAAGTAACAATGCGAATTTATTGGAAGACCGAACTATAATTTAAGGACTGCGTATAATGAATAATAAAAAATTCGAAATATACAAGTTCTAAAGGAATTTAATATTATATTTGCATAGAATGTAAATGAAATAAAGTCCAAAATCTTAATTACATATTGATTTTAGGTAATTAAGAGTTTCCAAATTTGTTACATACAAAGTTCCAATGAATTAATTATTATTATCGAAAATATTTTAGTGAAAAATAACAATTTCCTGCTAATTCTATAACAAAATTGGTTTAATACTAAAAATTAATAGAATTTTAAATTAAATTAATTAAATTAATTGATAATTAGGTAGTAATTTATACATTGATTAATTACCTGTGCAATTGGAATTAAAATCTTTTCAACGTTAAAATTAACATTCATTTTTACTTAATTTTTTTATTGTAATCTTTTCTATTTTTTTCCAAACAAAAATTTAATATTAAGAAAAATTTTATATTTTAAATAATATAATAATTATATAATATTAAATAGATTATTATTAAAAGTAAAAAATTATATTTCAAGTATTCTCCAAAATAACTTTATGATTTATGGTAAAATAACTATTAAAATTATCCTTTAATTCTTAAAATTCTAAAATTTTTATTAAACATATACGGCGTAATGAAATTCAATTTAAATTATTACTTTCTATAATAATTAATAAGTTGAATGAAAAAATTTTTCATACACTCAGAGAAAATTGTACAAGTTTTCATTCTGGATCATATATCTGCATATTACACGTTTATTCGGCATTTTTATGCTGTATTTTAGGAAAAAAACTTAATAACTAGAACTTTATTGCTAAAAATATATGCTAGTTTATTTTATTGGTAATTTCTGGCAACATTTATATGACAAGATATACTTGAGCGCATTATTGAAGTCAAGGATTTTGGAAAGCTTTGGACATATAATATGGAATTTTGAACTTTGGCAAATAGAAATGGCTTTATTTACTATATGAAGCTCAAGGTATATAAAAATTATGTAACTATGTAAATTATATAGTTGTCATTTGGAATTTCGAAAATGGCCCTTTAAATTTGTTATAAATGAAAATTAAATTGAACATATTTGAATATTTTTTTAAATAATAAAGTACGTGTTGCAATTAAAAATAGCGTAAATAGCTTGAAGGTGTCATAAAAATTTTAAAGTAATTTTAATAAAATTATCAATATTTATTTAATTTTGTGGTATTTTTCCCGTCCGGGCGATAAAATACATGCATAAATTTTTTCAATTTTTTTCAGTGTACTGTCTATATCATGATTACCTTGGGAATTTTTTTTTTCTCTTTTTTTTAATATTAATGAAATATTATTTTAATGGAATTATACTATTATATAAATTGATTTTCCATCGTAGTCCACAACAGTTCCTTATGTAAATTTACCGTTTGAAATCAATTTACATAATTGTAATATACAATAAACATTATATTAGAACTCATACCTACATATATTATAGAAATAAATGGGTTTACATATAGAAATTCTTACATATGTAAATGTACGTAAGGTAGAATACACGGAAAAAAATGTAAGTATGTAATTTATTGGCTATTTACTTTATAACATTATGAAAATAATTATTTAATTTACTTTGAATATCAGGATATTTTAAAAAAAAAAAATTTATTTTTAATTGATTCCGTTGAAAACATAGTATTAATAAATAAGTAGAAGAAATATTCTAATATTTTAATATTCAAAACAAAATAGTGTTAAATATTATTCGATACACGCAATAAGTCCGTAATTTTATAAATATTTTATTATTAAAATTATTAATTTCTTTAATTAATGCAAATGAAATTGTGTAACATCTGTTCCAGCATTTAAAACAACATCTTCAGGTGTTGTTGGACCACCAAGTGGACACCATTCATTTATACCAGCATCTTTTCGTGCAGAATGTACAGCATGTCTAACAGCAGATAAAACACTTATAGCTAAAGATATAGCAGGTTCACCAGTAGCTAAAACAAATAGTATAATTTTTTTATACAAAAATATTAAAAAATTTAATGATCTAATATAAAGTAATTTTATAACCTTTCGATCTTAAAAATCCAATTGGATTTGGACTATTCTGTAAAAGATTAACATTGAAAATTTGTGGTATATCAGTAGCTAATGGAACTTTGTATGTAAATGGTCTATCTGTTAATAATTCGCCTGTTAATCGATCATATGATAATTTTTCGGTAAGCCATAATCCTAAAGCCATTATAAAAGATCCTTCTACTTGGCCAATATCAATTAATGGGCTTAAACTTTCACCTGTATCTTCTAATATATCGACTTTTTTAACTTGAACATTACCAGTTAACATATCTACTTCAACTTCAGAACATGCTAAACCAAAAATCATATATGATTGCATTTCACCCGGGAAAACAGATTGTGTTACGTTTAAGGAAACATTTTGTGCATAGGCTTTTTGTATTACTGTTACCCAATCTGGATTTGGTTCTGAAATTGAATCTCGAACTGGTTGAAGTCTTGATTTTATTTCATTACATGCTTTTTGAACAGCCTTAAAAAAATTAAAAATATTTTTATATCATATTTTTTTCAAAATATTATAAGATCATATCTTACAAGGCATATTGTTTCACTTGTACAACTACCAGCACTAAATATTGAATTTGCTGTAACAAAGCTGTTCGTTGGTCGAAACGAAATATTTTCCATTGGTATACCCAAAGAATTTGATGCAACTTGCAAAACTTTTGTATTTAATCCTTGTCCCATTTCTATTCCACTATGAGATATATTAACTGTACCATCATCTCGATATATAACTAAATAAGCTGTTTGTGGAGCAAAATATATTAAACTGTATTGCATAACTGATACTGAAATTCCTTTTTTAATCCAACGATTTTCATTATTAAACTGTTCGATTGCCTCTTTTCTATTTTGATATTCAACTGATTGAACAAATTGTGGTAACAATTTTTTTACTTTGTTATCATCTGCAATATTTTCTAATCTTACATTGACTGGATCTATTCCAATTTCATAGGCAATATTATCCATAATTGTTTCAATCATTGCAATTCCTTCAAAAGTTCCAGGGCCGCGGCACCATGTATTACTTGGTGCATCCGTTAATATATTATTTCCTTTAACAACCCAATTTGAAAAATCTTTATAACAACTATTTATTGCTGTTAAAGTATACGGTGATACTGGACTTTCATTAGGACTCCAGCCTAAATCTGTAAAAAATTCAATGGATGAGTCAAGAATATGCCCATTTGACATGTTCACTTCTATATCATATTCGCATTTTATTGGCATTCTTTTTCCAATTGTACGCATCATTTCTTCAATAGTTAGTACAAACCTTACTGGTCGATTTAATTTGATACAAGCTAATGCAGCTGCGCAAGCAACTTGAGCAGATCTAGAAAATTTTCCGCCATATCCACCTCCTATACGTACCGTTTCAATGTAAATATTTTTTTGGGGCATATTTAAAAATTTTTCTAAAACTATGTGATGCAAATCAATAAATTGATTAGAGCAATAAAGTGTAATTCCATTTTCTGTCGGTTTACAAACAACTGTTTGAGGCTCCATTGTGAAATGATATTGTCCATTAATGCTAAAATTACTTTTAACTTGTTTTTTATGTACACAATCTTTGAGTGAATTTGAAGTTTTGTGAGTTACACTCGAGACGGTTCTTTTAGTAAGATCAGATTTTTGTTTAATGTCATTAAGGGAAAAAATCGGTGATTTAGTGACAGGATGTACTTTTTCATATGTAAGTTTCACTAATTTTACTGCTTTTTTTAAAGAGAATGGATCAGAACCTGAAAATAATCAAAACAAATTAATGTTACTGAACTCAGTAACCAAAAGATTTTAATTTTTTTTTAATTTACCAACTAAAATTCCAACTGGTTGATCATAATACTTAACAACCTTATTTATTTTCAGAAAAACTGGTTCATCTTCAATGAAAAATGGAAAAGCGCCGACTAAAATAAATGAATTATTGCCGGGAATATCTTTGGCACCAAAAAATGCCACAATTTCTTTCATCTTTAGAGCATTAACTGGATTTATACCAATTAAAGTTGAGCCAACATTGGTCGCTGTTACATATGCTGCCCACAATTCTTGATTCATACTCGGTATATCATTTGAATAGAAAGCTTCTCCACTACATTGTATTAAAGCTTCTAATTTGTGAACAGGCTGACCAACAGGATAGTTTTCTGATGGAATGCTATACGTTTGGTTTCCATAAGATAATTCACGTTTAAGAGTATCTTTTCCACTTAAATATTGTGGGGCAATAAATTCTGGCGGTACTAAAGATAAAAGAAATTTATACAAAAGTCCACAAGCGAGAATTCGACGATAATGCGGTCGATATTCATCAAATCCTATGCCTGGATAAATTTCATCATAAGCTTTTGCAAGGATTTGTTCGATAACATTTTCTTCAAGTAAATTTTTATTAATCATGAAATTTTCTGTTTCAGTAGCATGCACAAAATATGGCGAAACATTACCGAAACATAAACGGGCACTCATAATAATCAATTGAGTTGCTGTACTTTGTATTTGAAGTAAAAATGCTGCATTTAACAGTGCGTGTGCATTTTGCGATCGTATCATAACCTCAAAGAATAAAAAGAAAGTCATAGATCAAAAAGCAAAATTCTATAAAATTTGTTTTTACCTTGTAGGATTTAAAGATATATTCATTCGTACTGTATGACGGCAATATAATTTTAGTAATCACCTTCTTGTTCATGTCTTGATTAAGAAAATCTATTGGACTGTGTACATTTCTGACTAAATTATCCATTATTTCTATTTGAGCTTTAATTGCCTCCAAAACTATAAAAATGTCAGATGGAAAAATTAAGTGATCATGTTTTATCATTAAATTTCCAGCTAATCCAGCAACCTTAATTGAAAAGTTCGTAATAAATTTTCATACAAAAATTTAGTAAGTTTTAGAAAATAATTTACATTTCTCACTGCTAAAGTTGCAACTAAACTCCAGTGATTATAAATATCTAAACAATATTCAAATCCACTTATTGTAGACGCTTCTAATAGCAAATCTAAAACATTTGAAATTGTAGTACTTCCTCCTATTTCAATTCGATCAGAAAGAATTTGTTGCATAGAAAGTTCTGATATTTTATTTATATTTATAAAATATTCAATATCATTTGGACGTCTAAAAACGCCATCACCAGTACCACCAGCAACCAGAATGTACTTTTTAGAAAGCACTTCTGTATTAAAAATTTTAAACAACTCAATTAAATCTTGTGGACTAAACCAAGCAGGGCTATTTTTAACTTTCAAATCAACATTCATAATTGGACAAAATAATTCTTTATACTCCTCACTAGAGTTTATAAATTCAAAATCATCACATTCTGATACATGTTTTTTCCTTGAAATTTTTAATTTCTTGCATCCTTTTGTTAAATCTTCTATATCAATAATTTTTTCGTTAGCAAATGATTTCATTGCATCTAATATTGGACGGTAACCAGTACAGCGACAAATATTTCCATCAAATGATTTTTCAATTTCTTCTGCCGTCAAAGGTTTATTATCATCTCTTTCTAGTAAACCGTACATAGTCATTGCCATTCCTGGGCTACAATAACCACATTGAGATCCATTTGAATTGGCTAAAGTTTTTTGAATTGGATGATAACCGTCTTTTTTATTACCAATACCTTCGATGGTAGTAATTTCTAATCCATCACATGTTCCAAGTAATCGTAAACACTTTGTGAAGATTTACAGAAAACAAAATATATGAATATGAAATTTTTTGAAATATTTTAAAATTATCAAAATTTGTAAATTTTTGAGTTAAATGAAAATACTTTTATTGATTCAATATACAAGTTGAATAAATATTGACCACACACGTTTTATAAACGTGTCATAAATACGTTCATTAAAAGAAAATTGAATTACTCATAAAAGCAAGAAATTTTTTTATTCGGATGCCTTCATGTTATAGCACAAAGTTTGTCAAATATTTTGATTCGATGCTATAGTTGAAAATCCTATAGAATAGAAGGTACAGCACAAAGTGACGAAAACAAATTTCGCATTATAGTAATTATTTTTGAATTGAGGCATTCATTCTCTATAGTTTGTATCTAAATAAAAGAGAATCGTATTCAAATAATTACTCATTTAAGTCATAAAAGCGATAATAATTATTGAGTATACGAGATATAATTTGAGAGAATACAGAAAAAATAATAATTTTAAATTAATTTTCAATTAGTTCACTTGATTCTCTTTTCAAATAAGACTCAAAATCTCTCAGTAAACGAGGTCTTTAATAATACAAATTTAATAAACTGTAAATTAATATAAATAATTTTTCTTACCGTATTTAAAGATAAAATTTTAGAAGTCTTACAATAAGGATTGAATATTTTTGCAGTTACATTACAACTACCACAACCACCTTCATAACACATATATTTTGTACCATGTAATCCAATACAAGTTCGTATGAAATAATTTAATGTTGCATCGACAGGATAATCATCTGTATTAACTACAATATTAAAATATAAAATTTATTTCGCTCTAATCTAACTGATGATTAGAATAAAAAACTTATATACGAATATAATTTGATTAAATATGCCTACCCGTATAACAGACAGAATTTACTGTAAAATTTACTTTCATATTTTTTTGTCAAATTTTTATAGACCGTTCTCAATTAATATTCGGACAAGAGTGTACTAGAACGAATGCTAATCGATATTTAATTTTAATTAATTTACAAGTTCTCGTATTACCCGTGTTATGGTGAAAAGAAAATATTTGCTTATTCTAAAATTTTTGAAATTTTTTTCTTTTTTATTTTTATTTACATAACCATGTATTGTGCTATTTTGAACCTAAATACAATATATAAGTAATAATAATAAAAAAAAAAAAACAAGCTGATGAAGAAAATTTTATATTTAATTAAAAATTAAAATAAATATAAAATTATTAATCATTGGGTTTCGAAAATATTAATTAAATATGAATTCATGGTAAATATGAAAATGAAGTATATTCCAATACACTTTTATACATTACATACACAGAACTCTTAAACTGAATAATTTGATATACTATATATGAATTTATTCATTTTGTAGTGCGTAAAATGCCCGTTTTTAAAACTGCAGTGATACTATGTACTGCCACAGAATTAAGCAATTGTGCCATTCAGGAAAGACTACATTCCAATACAGTCAGTCATATTTATTAACTTAGTTTTCCAATTCATTTCTACTGCATATTTTGGTACCTATAATGTTCAATTTGTTCAGAATCACCTACTAAAATCATAGAATTTATACCTAAAATTTCTATTTATTTATGACTATTATTAAAATTGAAATTTAGCGCCTCATTATTAAAACACAATATTTGTACATAATGTATGTGTTTATACCGTATAGATACTTAAATATTTAAAAAATTATATTAATTAAAGTATCTTGAACATATTTTCTTTAACAAGCTCATATGACATTGAATCTTATTTGACCTTGAATAAAACATTAAAATTTTTCCATACATAAATTAATTTTTTTTATATCAAATAAATTTTTAAAATATTTTATATTAAAACAACTTATACGTACATCCATACGTCATTCGATATGTCAAAATGTAAAAAATTGCACTGTGTAATATCGTCTAAAGTAGTTGAAAAATACAAAGTAAAAATTTTTAATATATGAAACACAAGTGAAGCTGAAATTTATTCAATTCAAAATGTGACATAAAGGAGGTATTAAGTATATCGCAAGTTATTCTGGTATGTTCTGGAATATACGAATTTTCCCTTCCCAAATTTATTTATAAAATTTTCTAAAAATTATGTTCTAAGAAGAATAATTAATTACATATTAAAAAATTTCAAATCACAATCATAATTTTGAGTTTCATAACGTAACATTTTGTTAGAATCGCATGGCTATTCAGATTTTTTTTTTGTATCAAGCAAAATTGATATTATTAACTTGCATTTAAATTTGGCAACAACATACGAATTTTTCTGCTTTAAATTTTTTTTGATTCATAAGCTTGCGAAGTTCTATCTGTGAATTTTTGCGAATTGATACGGTAAGGGAGAGGATTTTTATCCGTTAAGAATTCCTTAATGAATTTTGAAACGCATTGAAAATGTAAGGTTAGCCATAGTTCGTTACACAGTGTATAAACTATACAACATAACAGTGAATAAGGAAATATATAGAAGGGCGTAATTTTTGAAATTTTTTCACTTTTCTTTAATTAGCACATGAATGTACAACCTGTTTGTATAAAATCTGTAATATTTACAAATTACTTTCTTCCGCATTCAAAAACAAAAAATGTTCTCCAAAATAAATTCAGTACTTGTTTATTTAAGTAGGAAGAGTAGAAAATATATGTAGGCCTGGACATTGTTTTTCATTATAAACGCAGTGTATTAAAGTGTACGTGATATAACATTACTCACATTGCTTTTAGTAGAAAATTGCTTTCTCGTAAGAGAAAATAAAGCCATGTTGTCAGGAAAAATGTTAGAGGTTTCAATAAAAATTTTTAATGTTAATCGTTAATATGTTCTTTGCTTAGTGTTTGTGACTCTTCTCAGCGATCTTGATCATCTCAGGAACTGAATTGTCATAATATCAAAAATTGGAAAATATGTAAAATTAGTACCAAATATCAAATTTCAAGAACAATATTTTTTACTAATTGAGATTTCTTTGAATTTACACTAGTAGAAAAGAACAGTTATAATTTTTAGCCCTTATTATTTCCGTTTACATAATAATATCATATTATACCAAGGGCATATATTGTACGCTCACTCATCTGCCCCTCGTCATTGTTTCTCTTATTATTTACTAAAATTTAACGTTAAATTTGAGATTGCGAGCTTTTTTGAAAAAATCCCAGTTTATTAACTTTAAATTTGAAAAACACGCATTATAAATACTTTGCATTGCAGTGACATTAATATTGTGGATGTGCGAATATAAATAAAGTGTAATTATGCATGTCATCGGAAACTTAATCCTAAAAAAGAAAAAATGACAGCGAAAAAAATATTTCCAGAATTCTTAAAATTTTCAATCCTCTACTTTAAAAATTTGTTAATAAAAATTATAAAAGTTTTATTTAAAAAAAAAAAGGCACTTGAAACGTGAAATGCAAGAATGTCAGGCTATTCATTTATACCGTTGTTAAACAATATAAACAAATTTGTTTGTGCATGTGTGCATATTTCACGCGATTTTTTTTTTTGGTTAAACCTTGAAAATAATTTTGGACATATAAAAATGTGTTTGGTACTTGTAATTTACAAAAATATGAAGGGAAATGCAATTATTTTTATTTTTTTTTTTTGCAAATTTAATTTCCTTAAAATGTAACGGTTGCCGGTAAATTGAACGGAATATGGAACAACAAGCAAATTAATGTTGGTTTGCCAGTATTGTGTTAATAGTGTTAAATTTTATTCCTTGTATAATCGAAATTCCATAACGTAATTCATAAAATAATTGTTAAAAATCCAACATGTTTATAAGTTACAAGTTTGGCTATGCACAGTAGTTTCCCGTTTCAGGTTTCTTTTACGACCGACAAAATTATTTCTCACTAAAATTTAGATTTTGGCGATTAATTGAATTTTGCGATAACGCTTGAACATAAATGGGTGATTTGGTGCACAATCTCTGAATTGAGAGTTGTTTAACTACATGCTAAATAATAATAAATTTTAATTGTAGACCATCGTTTTATCATATCCTGAGATGTGGAACAGAATGTTGAAACATTGAATTTGTGGTTATAATTACTATATAGATTTATTGTTAAAATTGAGTGCAACCTTAAAACTCCTTAATTTTTATATAATGATTTACGTTGTATGTATGTACAGTCTTCACTATAATTTCAGCTTTATTATGGCATAATGATTGAATGGTATATTTCTCATTTGAATAAAATTGTTAGAATTTTGACAGCAATCATCTATAAATGAATAATAAAACTATTAGAATCAAATATGCGATTATTGAACAAAATTACTATTTTATCGAAAAATATTCAATTACATATACTGTCGAATTTATACAATTTTTTAGTTTTTCGATATCTTATATAGCCTCCAGTCTAAGATTTTTCCATATACATACAAGTTGTTAACTTCTTTCATATACTATTGTATATATACATGCGTACATATTTTAATTTAAGCTAAAATTCCGTATGTACCCATCTAAACTATATGTACATATGTTAAATACCTATATATAAATATTTTATGGTGTTAAAAATTATAAGAGTTTATGGTAATATTCGCATCGAAATTGTTATTAAATGTTTGAGAATACGTTTAAGTATAATAGTATAACACATTTAATCAAACACTTAAGCCTATATTACATGCGTAGCGCTTTTTTTATCTTTCACAAGAAAAGTTCACTAATGGTTATAATATGATTGAGGTGGTATGAGGTAAGTAAGTACTTTTGATTTCAATTAAAATTAAAAAAGAAAAAAAATTAATGATTTTTGATCATTAAATATACTGATAGAATTATGATAATTAATGCGGGTATTGAACTTAACTATAAGTAGTAAAAAAAAAAAATATAGTGTTGCCAATGATTAAAAAATTTTAGTTAAAAAATAAATTGCAAAATTTTGATTATCCCATATGTAGTGTAAAGGTCAATGAAATTCTGATTTCCACCTGAATTATTTTTATTGCATTGCTTCTTTTGTTTTTCCATTCTTTTTCGTATTTTATATCTCCGTTTTTGTAAATGTAAATTCGAAATAAAAACAGAATAAGTCGACATGTATGTGCGATATATATACATAACTGTATACATTTCATATATCGCACATTGGAAAGAATATCGGCACACCTCAAAAATATAATTTCGACTTTCGGGATTTGTAGTATTTATAGGTGAGTATAAATTACTATCGAAGTCTAAAAACCGTTGGTATATAGAACTATTCCACAAGTATATGAACAAATTTTCTGTATATTATTTTGCTACAGAAAAGCTTTGTATATTAATAATATAATAGTATAATAAAAGTAAGTTTACAACTCTGCATTTAGGCTTATGTCATTGTTCTCGTTAACGTGCGATATGTAGGCATACATAATAAATTTACCAACATGAATAATATGATAAATTTATGAGTATGTAATAAAAATAAATTTAATTTTAAAATTTAACCTATATTTAAAAGTATATTTCTGTTTAAAAAATAATTGGATATTTCGTATATTATTTATTTTAAAATCAGATTAAATTTAAGTTCTTAAAACTTATTTTTCATTTCAACAGAACGTGGCGTATTCCACTAAACGCTATTATTTAAGGTCCTATTTGATTTGATTTGATTGAAAGATTCTTGAGTATCAGTGAGATAAAAGTACAAAGTTATTTTCTTCTTTTGCATATCGTTTGTACTCTCTATAATTTATTTAAGTGGAAACGACTAAATTTTTTTTTAAATTTTTAGAATTATTTGAATAATTTCATAGCACGTTTAATTTATATTAGAAATTATTTTCTTCAAAATAATTAAGTTAAAAAATAAATTATAATAAAACCAAAAATTATTACGGCATTTTTGTATATAAGAACCGTTTTTTTAATTGAAATTGTGTTATACATATACCTGCTGTACCATTGACATAGAAGATGCCAGTTTTGTTTTAAATACCTACTTATACCTTAACAAAATAAATTATTTACAGGCAAAAATTATCATGACTCATAAAATTGCAAATGTTAATTAGGTGGTCATATCGCACAAACACACACATCCGTTCATACTAGAAACTGTTTTCTCACCTGGAATAATGAGGAAGCCCTTATTAAATATGAATATTAAGAAAATATAAGCAGATTTATTACTTACCTGTATAGAAAATCTTAATTACATTAAATACATCTTTAAAATAGACCTAATTATAATGTATAAAGCAGCATTTTTAAGTCAAAATGTCGACATCGTAAAATCTGCTCGACCGACAATAAAACGTTTTGAATTTTATGATATACACAATTATTTCAATTTTTAATTAAAAACTCAATAGTTATTAAAACAAAACCATCTTGTTTAAATATATGTAAAATAGTGAAAAGTGTTAAGTACATACATAAGTGTACCAATCAATTAAAAAAGTGATATTCATGCGTATATACAAAAAATTTTAGAAATATTAGAAAAGTCATTATTTTTTTTTAATGAAAGAGAGAAAAATTTGTTAATTTCAATTTGTCAATATTAATATTGAAAGATCTAATCATTGTAATTGGCATATACATAGGGTAGTGTACGCTTAAATTTCATCGGAATAAATTAAGGTACAGAATATATAAGATTTTTTTTTTACTTTTTTCATTTATGAATAACAAAATTTATGCTATAAAAAAACTTGTACAATATAATTCGAAATATTGATTAATTACATAATTTTTTTCACTTGTTATATTACTTTTTCAGAAATAAGTAAGTAGGTAAATTGTTTGCTTATAATGAATTATTCATAAATTATTTATTTTATATAAGAGGCTAAATTAAAATTAATATTAGAATTAGAAACTATAGAATTTTAAATAGTTAATAAGCCCTGATTTTTGCGCTGACCATTAATTTCTTATCTCAATGTCTGCATCCTCAGTTTTGTATATGTATGTAAATTGCCAAATTAAGTAATTAACAATATTGGCTACTTATATCGATATCCATAAGGTTTTTGTCAAAAAAACAAGATCAAACTGACAAATAGTCATACGAAATTTCAAACTATTTCTCACAACTGATAGTATCTAACAATAATGCTTTAAAGTATACACGTACTCGTAATTAATAAATGTGCACGTAGTCTTTAATTTAACTGTATAACAGTTAACTGTATAACAGTTTCTTCTTAAAATTTTTCATTCATATAAAGATTCTTTTAATTTAATTTTGAATTATATTAAATATCATTTGATTTATATTTTAATATATACATACATATATCAGTTTATACGAGTATGTATAAGAGTGTACCGGAATATTAAGTTTTCTTTCAATCTGTTCAACCTTTCCGTTTTGCGACAAAAGTCATCTACATTATAGTCATACATGTATGTATATTTAAACCAGTTTATTTAATATTATAATAATTATATTATTATAGAAATTTTCTCTCTCTTTTTTCCTTAAGAAAAAAAAAACCAAAAATAATGAAAATAAAATTTCGCATTCCATTCCAGACGACCGATCAACTCTTAAAAGCTACACATTATACTTGTAGTAGGTAGGTACTACCATTAAAGAAAAATAACAAGGATTATAACTTGAGTAAATTTAATTTATGATCATTTGATCAGTAACCGTCTTTGAAATAAGAGCAAAGAAAAAAAAATCGGTGGAATATTTATAATAAAAAGTGATTTATCTTAAAAAAAAAAAATAAATATTTTTGAAAATTAAAAATAATTTTTTAAATTTTTCGCTTATTTAATAAAAAAATAAATTATGTCAGAATACCTAATATCGTTGACAATAGATGGCGAGCATTATGCTTGTAAGTTTTCCATTTTTTCTTAATTTTTTATACAATTCAAATAATCAAGACTTGATTTAAGACTTGATTTATTCAATGTCAATTTTATTGATTGTAAAATATGTGTTTGTATAGATGATTATAGAACAGTTACAAAAGATATGACACTATTGGAATTTATAAGAGAACGTGCTGGATTATTAGGTACAAAATTTATGTGTCTTGAAGGTGGTTGCGGTTCATGTACTGTTGTTATTAAAGGAAATGATACAAATTCGGGAAGACCAATTGAATATGCTGCAAATTCGGTAGGTTTCTTAAAAATTAAAAAATTTTTCGGAAAAAATTTTATTTGTGATTTCTTGTGAAAATTTATAAGTACTCGTACATATTTTTGGATAAAGTGACATAAAAGCTGGTCATAAAATGTTAGAGAAATTTTTGAACGCAGTGCTATGATTCAAATAATTTGAAATTGAAAATATTTTTAAGGACTTAATTTCTCAATATCACGGATATTAACTTTGTATTAAAAATTTTGTTGTTGATTATTTAAGAAAATTAGTGACACAATAATTAATTAAATTTTTTTTACAATTTACGAAAAATATGTAAAGTATTGGTGCAAATAAAATCTGGTCTTCGTAAATCTTGTCTTAACTTACCATTTCGAATGTTAAAGAATATATAGGTACAAATACCGGACAGGCTTTTCCTAATTGCTTCAGAACTAAGTTGAATGAACATTAAAAGAGGTGAACAAATTAAATTTTGTAAAAGAAAACAAGTTAATCGAAACGAGTGTTGTAGATATTATGCATTCTTTTGTTTTTTTTTTAATTCTTACATTTGAATGGCTTTTTTTGTATGAAAAATAATAGGTGTAGTTTTATTGAGGCTTACAATGACAATTGATTTGTATGGTTTTAATAATAATTGTGTATTATGCATTGCAATTTGCATATAGGCAACAGCAAAAGGAATTTAAAATTGTAATCTCTTCGTATATCTTTGAGAATAAGAGAATCGCATAATATCCAAGAAGATTTTTTTTTGTTATACTTTAGCCAAATTGTTTTTGTTAGCACTTTTCCAAAAATTTTTTGAAAAAAAGTGCTTATTAGTTTCACTCTGTCCGTCCGTCCGTCCGTCCGTCTGTCCGTGTGTCTGTTTACAAAACTTCTACACCCTTGAAGATAGAAAGCTGAAATTTTGTATGTACATAGATCTTCACTAGAAACTTATTTCCGTAGAACAAAATTTTTACCTATCTCCCCCCCTCTAGAAGTTATATCCACCAAAACCTTAAAAATTGCCTTTTTTAACTGTTTGTTGCAATGAAACCATAAGCAAACTTTAGAAAAACTTTAGAAAAACAAAATGGCCGTTTAAATTTACCGTTATCTAAACTCCTGTTTTTCCAAATTTTTGATGTCGTTTTTCTTCTAGACTCCAGCCTGTAGAAGCTTGAAATTTTAGGGGCTTTTAGACATTGACAAATAGTTCATTTCGTTAGAGAAAATTTTTTTTCCAACTCCACCCCCTCTCAAGTTATCGCCCCTTGAAATTTGTAAAATTTGAATTTTTGACACCCTATATCTCCGAAACCGCAAGCTTTTTCAAATTTCTATAAACACAAAGAGCTAACGGTAAATTCCATAACATTCAAAAATATAATTATTTTTCTTAACTCGCACAATTAACCCTTAAAATCGAGCATTATATTAACCCCTCTTTATATTAATTTTTGCTTTATTTCAAAGACTGCATGTATGCATCATCCTAAATATATGCAATCCTAGAAATAGTTTTGTATATGAATGAAAATAATTTTAGTGTGATAGGTATACATAGACTGTATTTAAAAGCAGAATTTTCACTTGTTGAAGGGAAAAGTGCAAACCATTCGTTTGACCCAACTTTATTTTAATATGAAATAACCAATATTAGGAAATGCAAAATTTGGCAACTTTAATTCTGTTATTGTGGAGAATTTCTAAAATAATTTTTTTGGATGTAAGATTTTTTTGATACCAATCTCGTATTTTAATTTCTTTTTTTAAAGAAAATATTCGCTAAAAGAGAAATGAAAAAAGAACAGATCAGATGCGGTTTTCTTAATATACTGAATGTTTTTGTTATTAATTTCGTTCTGTTTTAGGATGTTGTACGATAAATTGCATAAAAAATTTTACTCGTGGGTATATGTACATAAATGTATACATGTCTGAATTTATGTGTAAATTTATAATTTAATCAACAAAAACTTGATTTTTAGTAAAATGAGAGTTATATTATGCTGGAATCAAACTGATATACAGACGATGCTCTTACGTAACATGCATAAAATTTTGTATATATGTGTAAGGATACGTTAAATAATGATAATTATGCAAATCATAAATAATAAAAATATAAAAAAAGTTGACCCTGAAGATGAGGTTTACGAAAAAAGAGTAAATATTTTAAATGTTAATGAAACTGTGGAAGAGATTTTTAAAAATAGAAGTGGAATCATTTGTTTTTGATTTTTATCTGAGTATATGGGTACCAAGGCGGGGCCAGCCTTCCGCAATTGTTTCAGAACTAAGTTCAATGTACAATAAACACTATATTATCTTCATGTTAATATGTGTGATCTATATAACATACTTTCAGAAAGAGGTATAATAACAGTATTTTAACTTATACAATCAATTGGAAATTTAGAAAAATAATCCTGTTTTGAAAACAAAAAGAGGTTAACCACCTTATCCATACCACATTATATCATGTGTACTTAATGTAATATGTGATATAATACTAATTTGTTATAGACTGCTATACAATATGAATTTCTTTAAAGGATAATTGTTATAAAATGAAAATTCATGCAATTTGTACAAGAAAAAAGTGGTTGATTTTCTCTTTATGTATAGTTATTCATTTGAAAAATATATTCCAGTTTTTTGTTTTATTTAAATTCGAATCATAGAAAATTCATATCACAAAATGATCGCTGCATATAAATGAATCAAGAAAACAAGTAATAAATTAACAGCATCAATTGTATTCTCTGTGATGAAGAAAAAACTTATTATTAGTGCAAATGTTAGAGGAGTTTCCTATACAATTTTTGTTTGGTTGTACAAATGGAATTGAAAGAAAGTTTTGTTATTAATTAAATTTAAAAATTTAAATGGACTGGTTTTAATAATATTTAATTAATATAAAAATTAAAATTAAAAAAAAAAAACATGGTGATTTTTAAAGTTATCAATAGTAGCTATTATAAAATGATATTAAAATAATAATTGTGTAATAATTTAATAATTTATTACAACAACTAAAGGAATTTTAATAAAATTTCCTCAATTTAAATGTTTCACCATACACATTTACATGTACACATGTATGTGTATATAACAGATTTCAGAATAGATGTGGCAATGGTAGAATATAGAACCAGAAAATTAAACAAGGATTTAATATTATAATTGCATTGCAAAAGGTGAAGCAATTATGAACGAAAGACAGAATTAAAAAAATAATTTTTGAATAAAATAAATTGATAATTTTACCTCGCAATTCTATGGTATATTTGTTAGGTTTTCTAATTTTAGAAATGATGTCAATTTTGTTTTTAATTAAAATTTCTGTTATTTTTTAAAGAATTCAAGTATAATTTTTACAATTTTTTTAAAATTCCTTAAACGCGCTATAATTTGTATGCAAGCACATAAGAAAAATTTACCAGGGCACCAGTTTTATAACCAGTTCTATTAATTATTTTCTATAATAAAAAATCATTAAAAAATTATATGAAAAGCCTAATTATAAAAAAGTAGCTATTACAAACTAATTATTTTTTAATTAAAAAATTTGATAAGATAAATTTTTTAATTTCATATTTAATGTAAAAAGTACATTATGTAGCAGTGTATAATATAGTAATAGAAAAATTAAAATTATTACAGAGTGATTAAATAATAATTTACGGTAAATATTAAAGAGAATTAAAATTTAATATCCAAACGAATAAGGTTTTCCAAGAAAAAGTACAAATTTATTAAGAAAATTTTATAAAACTTTTACTTACCTAAAATTGTTTTTTGTAATAGTTTCCGTTTTAAAAAGCTTCAAATGCAGATTGTTTGAAATAGCTAGTAAAATCCATGAAATTAAGATATTATTTTAGATTAGACCGTATTTTGTATGTAACATGCTTTCCCAATGACTAAGGAAATTTTAACAAATTTAGAAAAATTCAGTTTTCCCATGGATTTCTTCATTTCTTGTTTCCCATTCTCTTAGCATCGGAATATGATCGGAAATGATTAATTTTTTTTCATATTTCTTAATTTGTTCAAAATTAAATTCATAAATCAATATTATAATAGCTTCTTAGGGTTGAGTTTAAAATTGGTATAGCAATTCTTATTAAAAAAAAAATTTTTTTTTGTTAATGCCTCAAAAAAAATTGATTTTGTTATAAAAACATCAAATTTTGAATAGCCTACTTTTACATGATTTTAAAATTTCTTACAGAACTTGTATTCTAATTACTAGTAAGTATACCCTTGCTACGGAAACATGCATTTATTAATTTTTTTTTCAAATATCACATTTTCTAATGTGCAAATTTTACACATTATACGCGTATACATAAAATACACTGTATGTATGCATTTCTATATCACATATTTTGCTTTTATGTACATAATTGCTTCCACATTATTTTAAGATTTCTACAACATTGTAAAAATTTTACTAAAAAACAAAAACGCCTAACTAGATTAACTATATTTATGCACTTGTTAAAAACATAAAATATGTACGTAATTTTTGATTTGTGACTTAAAAGTGAATTTGTCACTTAAAAGTGAATTAAGAGAGGAAAGAAAAGAAAAACAAAAACAGGATTTTTATATTTTCCAATACAAGTTTTTTCTGTTTTTCGTTTTTTCTTTATAAATATTTTTATATCGTATAAGTCGGCAAGTCATACTTCTGTTTAAATTTATGTACATATGTAATTATTATTCAACATGTTAATTGCCTATTATTTACTTTAATTACATTCTACTTATTTACATTCAAAAAAAAAACAATTCATATTTTGAGTAAAACTAAACTATGAATTTAAAGTTGAAAAATTAATTATCTATAGTTAGCAGTCTAAAAATTGTTAACCAAGAAAATTGAAGATATTTTTTTTGAAATTTTAATTATATGTATTATACTTTATATGTATAACACTTAAATTTATAACATTGTCAATCTTGGATATTTAGATCACGTTTATACAAATTGCTTAGATTTTAGTTATAAAAAAAAAAATTAACATTATTTTTATTATAAGCTCTTCAATAATGTTTATTACATAGTATTATTAATGTGACCATTTTGGATTTTATGTGTTATACATATTCATACATACATATGAGTGTACATATGTAGTTACGGCTTGTATAAGGAATTTTTGAATATTTTTAATTGCAATAGTTTTTTAAAATTTTCTTAACATAGAAATTTTATAAATTTTGAACTAGCATGAATGCTTGAAATTTCTATATTAAATGTAGAGCTTTAAAAGTGAAATGAATTTGGGACAGATTTTTGAATGAACACTTTATTATTATTATTATTATTATATAATTATTAATTATAAGAAAAAAACTCTGCCAACTCTGTGATACCCGTACGAATTTGTTATCCTGCATGCGAATAAATATGCCATAACTGACTATGGGACAGACTATGACTTTAAGTTGCCGTATTACCATATTAATTTATGCAAAATTTCAGTACTGTATTTTTTCAAAATACTATGTGTGCCAACCTACTATTGAAGTTGTATGGCAGCTACCAGAAAGAGTCAAGAAATTTTAACGAATTTTATTAAGCACATCGGCCCTACTAATATATTCACTTGTGTGAAATTTCAATGCCACAGCTTTTATAGTTTCTGAGGGTTCCCTGACATCTCATCATACGAGACATTTCATCATTGTAACATTTCATCATTGTAACATTTCATCATTATAGCAATTCATCATTGCACATTTCATCATTATAGCAATTCATCATTATTGTATTTCATCACCATAACATTTCATCATTGCATAAAGTGCATTTTGCAAACATAAGTACATGTAGGTGTAATTAAGTAATTAACATACTGAGCAATTTTGGCAACATGTTGAAGCAGTTTGCAGTTTTGTTGCATAGTGCAACTAATGAAACAAAAATTTAAGAGGATTAGGATGTAAAGTAAATTTGTACAGGTAATTAAATTAAAGGACATATTGGTTTCACTAATTTTGGTTACTTATCCTTTTTACCACGTAAAGGCAATTTTGTTTTTTGTTTTTTCTTGACTTTATTTCATATATTTATTATCCCACAACAGAATTCATTACAGTAAAACACAAAGACATTACACACGAAACAAATTTAATGTCGAAACACACAAAAATGTATCAAATCACTTCTTGAAAATATTTCCAACTTTCTGACTCGCCAGGTGCATAGACTCCTGTAAAAAAGGGTTAATAATAAAATATAACATGACTGACTAGATTAAGTTTTGAGTTTATGGTCTGCTACTGCAAATTAGTTAATTTTCTCAAGTACTTCATTTTATCCTCTTCATTGTAATACCCCTGTACAGCTGCAATTATCTTATCATTTAATTCCCTATACTTCTTCTTTTTTGGTTGTGGGCGACCATCTTCAGTGATAAAATGTTATGGTGATGAAATACAATAATGATGAATTGCTATAATGATGAAATGTGCAATGATGAATTGCTATAATGATGAAATGTTACAATGATGAAATGTCCCGTATGATGAGGTGTCTGGTCACCGTTTCTGAGATATAGCTGAATAAATTTTGAAGTTGTATGGCAGCTACCCGAACCGGTACCCCGATCATGCCCAATTTAAATAGGGTTCTGGCACTTACAATAAATCATTTGCAAAAATTTGGTGAAGTTAACTCAATTAGTTTTTGAGATATCGCTGGGACGGACAGACGGACAGACAAAGCTAAATCAACTCAGGATTCGACGCTGATCAAAAACATACACTTGAGTCTATATCTAAGATAGTTATTTCTTAGCGTTACAAATGGTAAAGCAAATTTAGTATACCCTTCGAACATACGTTCGTGCGGGTATAAAAACTACACATTGATTACAAAATATTGCTTCTTCTGTATAACACACTTTAGATTACAATTGATAAATTTTGCATATTTATGGGCCGTATAAAAAAATTTATTGAAAATGTTTATTGTATTTTGTAGCTATAGCTATTCGTATTTTTTATCAATTGTCGAAATTTTGACATAAAAAATTCTTCTCTTTTTATTAAATTTTAAAATTCAAAAAATCAAAATTTTATTTATAGTGTCTTGTACTTGCAAATACCCTTCATAATATGAATGTAACAACTATACAAGGAATTGGTAATCGTCATATTGGTTATCATCCAATACAAGCAAGATTAGCACAATTAAATGGATCACAATGTGGTTATTGTTCACCTGGTTTCGTTATGAATATGTACGGTTTAATGAAATCAAATGGTTCACATTTAACATCTGAAGAAATTGAAAATTCATTTGGTGGTAATGTATGCCGATGTACCGGTTATAGATCAATATTAGATTCAATGAAAAGTTTTGCATCTGATTCAATAACAAATGAAGAAAATTTAATTGATATTGAAGATATCACAAAACAAAATTGTTCATCAAAATGTGATAAAAATTCAAAATGTTGGAAAAATTGTAAAATTATTTTTGGAAATAAAAATATTGATTTGATAAATGATGGTTATTGGTATTTTCCATCAAATTTAAATGAATTATTTCAAATATTTGAAAAAATTCCAAATGATGAAAAATATATTTTAATTGCTGGTGGAACAGCACATGGTGTATATAGAAGACCAACTGATGTTAAACATTTTTTTGATATAAATGGTATTCAAGATTTACATTCTTATTCAATAAGTGATAATATGATTACGATTGGAGCAAATGTTAGTATAAGTAAAACTATGGATATACTTTTAGAAGCAGCAAATCATCCAGGTTTTGAATATTGTTTAGAAATTTATAATCATTATGATTTAGTTGCACATAAACAAGTTAGGAATGTAAGTAATTATAATTACTTGATATTTGATCACCAATATATTCAATTATATTTATTAATTATAGGTTGGAACATTAGCTGGAAATTTAATGACAAAATATCAATATAATGATTTTCCATCAGATATTTTCTTAACAATGGAAACTGCTAATGCTCAATTATCAATAATAAATGGCGATGGTACAACATTTTCTCTTAGTCCTTTAGAATTTTTAAATTTAGATATGCACAAACGAGTAATAGAGCATATTACATTGAAACCTTATCCAAGAAATATATTCTTTTTCAAGTCATACAAAGTAAGTACTATATGGTACTCGTATCTATTATTAACACAATATTAAGTATTTTTGAATTACTAATAATCAATTCTTGTATATTTTAGATTTTACCTGTAGCCCAAAATGCTAAAGCTATTGTAAATGCTGGATTTTTAATTGAAGTGGATAATACAAGTTCTGCAAATCCTACTGTTCATTCAGCAAGAATTTGTTACGGTGGAATCTCATCAAATTTCGTTCATGCTTCGGAAACAGAAAAATATTTAATTGGAAGAAATTTATTTCAAAATGATGCAATTACAGACACATTATATCCAGAATTAAAAACAGATTATTATTTACCAGATACTTCACCTGAATATCGAAAATTACTTGCATGCGGTTTATTTTATAAATTTTTATTATCAATTGCACCAAGTTCTATTGTGAATTCTGTAAATCGATCTGCTGGAGATATATTAAGACGACCGTTATCACATGGTACACAATCATATCAAACTAAACCGACAAAATATCCGTTAACACAAGCTGTCCCAAAAATTGAAGGAATTGCACAAACAAGTGGTGAAGCTCACTATTCAAATGATATTCCACGGTATCCAAATGAAGTTTTTGCTGCATTTGTTACTGCAACAAATGTCAATTCAATTTTAACTCAAATTGATCCAACAGATGCTTTACAAATACCTGGTGTTATTGCTTTCTATTCAGCTAAAGATATACCAGGAAAAAATTCCTTTGTCAATACTGATTATTTTGTTCTTTTTGTTGTTGATGAACCAATATTTTTACCATTAAATGCTGAAGTACAATATTATGATCAACCTATCGGTATGATTGTTGCAGAAACGACAAAAATTGCTGAATCAGCAGCTAAATATGTAAAAGTTTTATATTCTCATCTTACGAAAAAACCAGTTACCCCCACAATTAAAGAAAAATTTAAATTATATCCAGAGCTTGCAAATTTAGAAGGTAAAAAAGCTAGAGAATATACGCCATTAAGTGTTGAAGAAATGTTTAATATGACTGGAAAACCAAGCGAAAATAAAGCATCAGATGAAAATTATGAATCTTCTAATATTAAATCAAATCCAAAAGATTATGAAGTTGAACCTATAGGTCTTCAATTAGAGGACTTATCATTTGATGATGTTGATTTAGAATTAAATAATTTTTCAGGTTATTTATATTTAAGTGGCCAATATCATTATACAATGGAGCCTCAAACTACGGTATGTATACCAATTGAAGAAGGTTTCCAAATATATTCAGCAACACAATGGATGGAAGGAACACAAGTTACAATAGCTAGAATGTTAAATTTGCATCAGAATGCAATACAAGTTGAAGTAAGACGTGTGGGTGGAGCGTATGGGGGGAAAATTTCACGTAATGCTCAAATATCTTGTGCAACAGCCTTAGCATGCTATTTACTTAATAGACCTGTTCGATTTATAATGTCAATTGAAGCTATGATGAGTTGTTTAGGTAAAAGAAATGGACTTCATAATTCGTATCACGGCACTGTGGATTCACGTGGAAGAATTGTACATCTTCTATCGTCATATTTCTCTGATTGCGGTTGCACAATAAATGAAAGCCCTGTCAATTTATTTATAACTAAATTAGCAAGAAATTGTTATTCAGCCAGTATAATCAATTGGAAAATTGTTGGAGTACCAATAACAACTGACGCACCGAGTAACACTTGGATGAGAGCGCCTGGATCATTAGAAGCAATATGTATGATTGAAAATATTATGGAGCATGCATCTAGAGTATCTAATATAGATCCAGTTGACGTCCGAATGATACATATAGCTAATGATAACCCTATGAAAAAATTATTGCCTCAATTCATTCAATCCACAGAATACAGGCAAAGAAAACAAGCTTTAAAAAAATTCAATGAAACAAATCGATGGATTAAAAAGGGAATAGCTATTTCTTTGATGCAATATGACATTTTATATTTCTTCTCCTTTCCGGTTACGGTTGTAATATACGAGGATGACGGTACTGTTGCTATTACACATGGAGGCATTGAAATGGGACAGGGTGTAAATACAAAAGTTGCACAAACTGCCGCACACATTTTTCAAATTCCACTAGAAAACGTTAAAGTTTTTCCTAGTAATACAATAACAGGGGCAAATGCTATCGTATCCGGTGCAAGTGTTACATCCGAAATGGTTTGCTTTGTAAGAAAGCCAAGCTTATTTTACATTTAAAACAAAATTAAAATTTAGTTTTTAATTTTAGGCAACAAAAAAAGCCTGTGAAAATCTTTTAAAACGCTTAGTCCCAGTAAGAGCTACATTACCCGGAGCAAGCTGGTCAAAAATAGTTAAAGCTGCACATGTACTAAGCATTAAATTAATAGAAAGTGATCAAGCTACTATGCAAGAATTAAAAAGTTATCAAATACCGGGATTAGCATGCACAGAAATTGAATTAGATGTTATAACTGGAAATCACATGGTTAGACGCGTTGATATTTTAGAAGATACAGGCGAAAGTATGAGTCCATTAATAGATATTGGACAGGTTGAAGGGGCTTTTATACAGGGACTTGGTTATTTTACAACCGAGAAGTTAATTTATAACAGTCAAACTGGTCAATTAGTTACAAATCGAACTTGGACTTATAAAGTACCGCAATGTAAAGATATACCAATTGATTTTCGAATAAATTTCTTAAAGAATAGTCAAAATAATAATGGTGTTTTAAGATCTAAAGGTAAAAATTTTATTTATTAAAATTTTGAAAAGTATTTTAATAAATTTATTATTGCGATAGCTACTGGAGAACCTGCTATTTGTTTATCTGTTTCAATACTATTCGCTTTGAGAATGGCCCTTGATTCAGCACGAAAAAATGCTGGGATTGAAGAAAATTGGTTTCATATGGGTGCACCATTTACAACAGAAGATTCGGCATTATTTTCTGGAACAACCGTAGATATGTTCAAATTATAAGTAATTAAAGTAAATCATTTTAAATGTGTATTATAAAATCAATTAATTTTAAAATTTAACTAATAATATTATTCAATTTTCTAAGACTTTACTTGTTATAATATTATGTATTTTGTTATTATGAATATTAAGTCATCTAATAATTTAGGATTTTATTTTGTAAAATTGTTATTATTTTGTTTTGCAACTTGCTAAGCTAAATAAATTATATTACTAAAATACGTAAATGTTATGCCCTTGATATACCTTGCAATAAAGTATTCAAAAAAATCTTTTTTAATAATTAATAATTTATCATAAAATGAGTTCTTTTATAAAACACATATAGTAAATGAATTAATTTTAGATAATTCTAAATTTAAGCTATTAAAAATTAAGAATTTATATTCCACAAAAAAAGAAACAAAAAATTTTAGAAATATTGAATGATCTAAATAAATTTATTATTTTTAAGTGATTATATATTTACAAACTTTCTTAAAATTATTACAAATTTTCTTCATTTTAAGAAAATTATATTGATTATAAATATATGCCATTTGCTTTAGTTTCTATTTGCAAAAATTTTTAATATTTTCCTTAAAATACATTCATGAATTCTCAGCCATATATAAAAAAAAAAAATAAAAAAAAAAAAACAAAACCTAATTGAATGAAATAGAAAATAAATTTTAATTTGCGTACTAAAACTATTTAGGAGAAATTACAATTTTAATTTTATTTTAAATTTAATTAATAATTTAAAAATATGATAAAAATATAGAATTTTGAAAATTTATTGTTTGCCGTAACATTTTTTTTTTTCATTTAGTATTATTCTATTTAATTTTTTGATTCGCTATGATTTATTTTTTTTTTCATAAATATTAATGGAAGCAGATTTTTTTTTTTATTAGAAATAACAATTGTATTTTACTATTATGATATTATTTTTTAAATTAAATTTTATTATTTCATTTGAATATAATTAAGTATGTAAATATTCTTGTATAGCGAAGAAAGCAAATTGTATTATTTTTTATTATTGCTTAATTTTAATTTTATTATTTTTAACTGTTTTTTTGAATAAATTTGACAAATATTCGAAATAAAAATTATATCAATTTGATAATGGTTTTGTTGTCAGAATATAAAAGGAAATTTAAAAAAATAAAACAATTTCTAAACCATCAACTTCGATTGAATTAATACATAAAATGTATAAGAATTTATAGCTAAGAGTGACTAAATATTTATTATTTACAACTTAATAAAAATTAATGTTTTTAATAATAAATTTTAAAGTACAAATACTTTAGAAAGTATTTTCATTTTCTTAGATAGTTTGTAATACTACAATATTAAAATAGTTTTATATTGTTTATTAATTATTTTTTCAAAAAATAAAAACAAAAAAGTTATTTTAATCGTATGTATATAAAATAATTTGTTTTGTCAAATATTAAAATATATTTGAAATTTTCTATTTTTTTATTTTTTTCATCTATTATTTTATTTTCTACTTGCTAAACTATTTTTAAAGAATATTTTTTTTTTATATTTTTTATTATAAATGTGACCCCTTCATCCATTGTGAAAATATTTAATATCAAAAATATTCAAAATCAAAATTATTCAAAATATAATAATAAAAATAAAAGAATTTATTTCGTGGCAGGAAATTATATCGGAATAAACATACGAAAAATAAAAACAATATTAAATTGTTTTTCGTTTTGTTTTTAAGATATTAAATAAATTTTATAAATATCAAAAATTATTAAAAAGAAAAAATAAATGTTAAATTGAACACAACAATTTTATAATACTTTAAAAGTATGGGTAGTTGTAATATTTTTAAGTTAAAAATTTAAAACAATAAGTAGATTAAAAATAAAGAAATATGTTATTAAAAACAAACAAATTTTCTTTATTTTAAATAAAAATATTGTATATTAAGTAACACTTTCTTTAAGCTCTTTTATATTTTAAAATTAATTTCCGCAGTCATCATATGTTTGTGACAATTTTCTGTTATTTTGTTTCTATTAAGAATATTATAATTTTATAATATTGTATGTATTTTTCGTTTATATTTCCTTTAATTAATTTAATTTCTTTTTTTATTTTTTTGTATTTTGTATATTTAAATATCCGTTTATTTAATTAATATGATAATATCATAATATTTTAATTTCAATTATTATTATTGATTAAAAAATTAATAACGTGAATGTGTCACTGGTGATTGAAAAGCTTTCATTACAAAGAAACCAATTACTGTTGCAGCAGCTATCCCAAGACCAGCTTTCCACCATATTTGAGGATCTTCAGTCATTAATCCGAATTGACGTAAATGCCTAAAAAAATTTATTAAAAAAAATATAAGATTAAAAAATGATGGAAAATCAGAATATTTTTTGTTTTTTATTGAAAACTATTAAATGCATGCATTTAAGAAGAATTAAAATGCTTTAGCACCAAATCAATTAGAAAAAGATATGATTTACTAAATGTGATTTACTAATAAAAATTAAAGGAAAGAATTTTGAACAGATTATAAATCAATGAAGAATAAGATCCATTGCTGAACATGCTCATACAGTGAATATTTATTAAAAGAAATAATTAAATGGAAATTTTTAATGAAATTAAATTATAAAATAAAAAATCAAAAATGTTTCATTTGTTTTTAAATGGTAAAATAATGTGATATCACTAAATACAATAATTTTCAATCAAGAATCAATCTTATAAAACTTTTAAAATCAATTAAAAACAAACTATACAGTAATTTTATTCATGAAAAAAAAAACAATACATTAAAAAATTCCTGATTTTTTGATCAGGAAACAATTGAAACTATTCAATTATAAAATTCACAACAAAAATTTGGCAAAGTTCATTCAAATTAGGAATTAAAAATTATAAAACACCCTATATTTTAGTCATTTTAATTAAAAATTATCCAAATTATTTTTTATTAATTCATTACTCGTAAGCAATTTGATTGGAATTCAATAATTCTGATTAATTTTAGGTAATAAATAATTCAATTAGTCAACAAATAGAAAAACTATTTCAAACAAAGTCAATTCAAACATTTAATTTAAGTTTGATTAATTAAATTAAAAACAATAAGGAATTTTTCTTTAAAAAAAATTATTTTGTAATTGGGAATTTATTTCGATGAAAGACGAAACGTCTTAACAAATTGATAGACGTTGCAATAATTTTAATTGCACTAGGCATTTTATATTATTAAAAAATTTAATCCCTTAAATTTCATTATGGCACTTTCATCGAAACGAATTCCCGGATATTGGTGACTTTTCTACTTTTTGTTGTATTTACAAAATTTCAATTTTTTTTTTTTAAATTAAAGTTAAACATAAAATATATGTATATTTTTTTAAAATCATAATTAAATAATAGCGTTATTTACAAAATGAGTTAAATATTAAATTGAAGAATAGCAATTTAATAATAACTTTACACTGCAGTTTGCTTCACATTTTGTATTTTATTTTCAAATAATATAAAAGAAAGAAAAAAAATTTATATGACGTTAATTTCATTGTTTATGGTAATATCACACTTACGTTGATTCCCAAAGCTGTACCAACCTGTGCTTATAGAAGAGTATCCAAGCAGCTTGGAATCGACTACAATAATTTTGTATTATTTTATGAAATGTAGATATTTTTTTTAATTCGGTTTTCGGTTTACGTTATACAAACCCAGGATCAACAACCAACCAAGGAAAAAATACAGTAGTTTATTTATTTTATTTTTTTGTTTGTTTATAATTTATATTTTAGAAAATATCGACCGCATCCAAAGTTCAAATTTAAAAAAAATAAATAAAAAAAAAAAATATAAAAAAAAGTAAAAAGATGTGAGTTAAATATTTTGAAATATTAATTATTATTGATTTTGTTTTTAAATTTGTTAATAAAAACTAAAAAAATAAATTCTGCAGAAAGTTAAATTTGAAAAATTTTTTAAAATCATTGAAAGCATAACCAAATGCCGAATGTAAATAATGAAGTAGAAACATCTACAAAATGGATATGAATAATAAATTTCCATCCCAAAAAAGTTGTTTTTATATTAAAACATTACAATAGTATGTAGGTTTTTAAATGATCAAATTTTTAAGCGCGAGCGGTATCCAAAAGGGAACAAATAGAGCTATGAACATAACACTTATAAATTAACTAATTTGTGAACTTCATTTTGATTTGATATCGCTATGATATATGTACATGCTTAAGACATACATGATCGAAATTATTATGTATGAAAATAAATGGGTTTGAATAGAACTAACGAAACACGTAATTATGCAATATACACGCTATATACTTATATACATTTCAACGAATATTGTCTAAATTGTTTTAATCTTGTATTATATACGAGTTATCATTTTGTTAAGAAAAAAATTACAATAACGCTGTAAATTTCAATCTTGAATAATGTTAGTTTATTTTTAATTGAGAAAGCATAATTTGGAAACTAAATATAATTTATCAGTGGAATATGATTTAAAATAAATGAATATAGCATTTTTTAATATTTACCAATAAAGTATTATAATTCTCTAGAAAAGTACATAAACATTTTGAATTGGCAATCTTAAGCAAGCACTTAAAATCGCTGTATTTTTTATTTATGACATTATTGCAGTATAACTCAACTTAAGTAAGCATTATTTTTATCAGATATTCTTTAGAAGCTTTTAAAGTTTTGGAAAAAAATTAAGATATAAATAAATTAATTTTTTTTTATTTTTCAATTTAAATTTTAAAATGAAATTCTAATAGTAACTTAATGCTTTTTACCTAAAAAAAAAACAAAGCCCTCCTTTAAAATATTTAAATGTTTTGATTAAGAAAAAAAAAAAAGAAGAAAAAACTAAAATACTTACGGAAACGCGGCCATTGTTGCTAATTTTGTGTACAATTCCTTTTTATTTGATTTTAAACTAAACATATGTGGTGGCAATAATTTATATTTATCGCAAAACTCATTTGGTTGTAATAAATAATCTTGTCTTACTTCGTCTAAATCGCCTTTTGTTCCAACCATTATAACGGGTATTTTACTTTCCGCATAATATTTTATATAAATTCTAGCGATATATTCAAATGACTGTGGATTGGATGCATCATAAACTAAGCATGCAACATCACAATTGATTTCTTGTGGTTGTAAAGGATCTAATGCTTGTTTAACGTCAATATCTCTTAATATTAAATGCTTTTCTTGCCCATATACTTGAACGGTATTCACACAATAAATTATATTAGAACGAAATTCTTTATTAATCAGACTTTTCATATCATCAACTAATAGACCACGGCATAAACCAGTTTTACCAGCTCCTTTTGGACCAATTACATGACACATATATACCGAACGGCTACTTTGTCTTTTAGCTAAATCTATACGACGTTCTCGAGTTACATGTATTGCTGATAATTGTGTTTCATTTTCGTGAACATTATAGCCTAAATAACCTAAATACTCTAACGTTTTCGGTACATCAATTAATGTCATTAAGGTCCATCTACACATCCAACCATGAAGTGTAACTAAACCACGATCATTTACGGGACATGATTTTCTAATATCAGTTGAATATGACCATGGTGCTGATGGACAAGTACTAAATAATATTTTATGTTCTTCATGTGATAATGCGCCTAAAATATTTTAAATAGTAATTTGTTTCTATTATAGAAAAGTAAGATTTTAAAACATACCATCTCCATCTCTGTCATATCTTTCAAAAAGTGCTACTAAAAATTGTTGACCGCGATGTGATAATTCCGTACTGCTACCTGGAGGAATTTTAAGTGGTGGTTGTAAATATTCCTTGCACATATCAAGTGTTTCAGTGTAACCGAATCGCCTCAAAACAGCCCATGTTGTTTCATTACGGCCCCTTTGTATAAATAAACAATGTAAAAACAGAAATCCTTTTAAAGTAACTGAATCGTTGTATATTCCATCTGGAATATTTTTCATTATAACAGCTTTTACTTCATCTAAAATTTGTGGTTGTAATGGTGTATTGAAGCAACGACGTTGGAAAAGATTTAATTCATAATCATTTAGCAAATTATCGCCATCAATGTCACAAATACGAAATATTCGGACAAGAGCCTTTTTACACATTGGTGTTAACTAAAACAAATAAAATATTATACTAAAAACATATTTTTTCTATTCTATTACTAAAATAGTATTTTTACTTGAATTAAAATATATTTTGATTTTGAATTGCTAATCAATTCATTTAAATTTAAAGAATCCATTTTATAATTTTTTCCTGATTATTACTTCTAATTCAATTGCACCCGGTAACATAATGTGTTCAAAACATGAATTACTAAGGCTGGTTACTTGGAAACCAACTTAACATTTCAATATTATGTCTTATTGGTCAAAATTTCAATATACACTACAAATATACTCACATCTTGTTCTTCCATTATATAAAGTGGTGATGTAGGATGGAGAACTGCCTTTTGCGCGTAATAAAACATTTCTGAAATGTTGTGAAGGGTTTTTGCCGAACATTCTACACAACTTTCCACTTCAGGAAAATCTTCCATAATTGTTAGTACGCTCTACAACATTTTTAAATTTATATTTAAATTATTTTATTTATTCTAAATACAATGTTATTGCTATTTACATCAATAGTTGAATACTCCACTAAGTCGATTTTATTTCCAACTAAAACAACGGGCTTACGCTGGTCTGCATCACAACTGCTTCTAATAAATGGTAACCAATGTGATGTTATCCTTTCTAAAGTTTCATCATCGTCCACAGCATAAACAATACAAACTACATGACATTTTTGAATTTCTTCTGATAGCTGCTCTTCAGTTTGCTCAACAGCTAAAAATTTCAATTAATATGTATTTCTTGTCATGTGAACAAGTAAATTTATGATTATGAAAAAAATTTGTAAATTTGTATACCTGATGAGTCAACGATATTTGTTGGAACTTGTTCCGGTGTTACATTTGCCGGTATTGTTATTTCCTCAGCCCGATTTGGAACATCTTCCGGGAATTCTTCACTTACTAATGATAAAATCAATGACGTTTTACCAACTCCCCGGTCTCCAACTAACAAAATTCGTACATTGCGCTTAGCATTCCAGCTAACCATTTCTTTTACTATTCTATATTTAATAAAATTAGTTTTATAAAAATAATAATGAATCAGAAATTTTCTTTATAATCAAGAACGAAGTACAAAACATACACAAACATACATACACATATGTATATCTGCAAATATTTGCAACTTACCTCCAATTACTTTTTGCAACAAAATAATTTTATATTAGAATATATTTTCACCCTCACAAAATTCAATGTAAAACTAATAATAACAAATAAAGCGCTTCTATTCTCGGCAGGGGTATTAATAGCTGCACATCATTCATCGGACCCCCAAAGGCCCGATTCTACAGTTTATTAGGAATCAGTATAATTAAATGAAACTAATATTAAATAAAATTTTTAAGTAGTTTTTGACTTCTTCAGTTAATTTTGCCAACTACTATTGGCAAAATTATATTTTTTTAAAATTTTGAATTAAATTTTGCAATCACACTTTTTTTTTCACAAAATTACATAAAATTTAATTTTTTTTTTATTCACAAGTGTCATATGTCACACGTTTGTCTAGCGGTATGACATTTCAATGTTTTGAAAAGTACAGAGCTATCTGTTATCAATATTTAAAAACACTTGTACCGGTTTACTGGTTCATTTATTTTGTAATGGAACGTTGGAATTGATCGGGAGGGTAAAATATTTTTGGTTAGTAACTGTACTAAATTTGTTTAAAATTTGTTTGTTTCGATTTTATACCGCTAATCTGATTCTTGTACCCTGGTCGCTTTGCGTAGAATAGGGTTATCCTTCAGTCAACGGTAACACTAGTGTGCTTTGGCTTTGTGTTATACTTATGTTAATATTAAAAAAGTAAAAATTTAGAAAATTTTCTTTGATAAAAAGTTTGTAAAAGAATTTAAATTATGTTGAGAATGTATTAAAGAATCCACAAACAGGAACAATTATATTTTTTTTGGTAAGTCAACTTATAATGAGTTATTAAAGAATTAAAATTTTAAGTTGGTAAATGCTCCAATTTTATATTTTCCAGTACTGGACATGATATTTTTAGATCCGTTTTACTATCTTGGTCTCACCGCACGCATAATATTAAGAATTATTGTTTAGTTTTAGATAGACCAACATCTATTATAAAATATTGCCATTAAACATTTTGAATTCTTCAAATAATAACAAAACAGTGTACGCAGGCGATTTTGTAATTTAACATGCATATAGAATCTCAACCTGATGGATTGATTGATCAAAAAGATATTGCTAAACATTTCACAACAAAACCATACGTGCCTTCTAATTATACATATACATTAATTTAAAACATTTTAAGTCTCGTGTTACGACTACAGATCTTAGGAGAAATCTACACACCATATTTATGTATGCATTTAAGTATGTATACCGCATAGCTACATGCAACAGATATGATATGTACAAACAACACAAGTGCCGTTATGTCATGTATTAAACTGACAAGTAAATTGTTAGATCAAACCAAATTTTACAATTTAATCAAAACCAGTAAATTTAGGTGAATTCAAATTTGAAATTAAAAAATCAATTTTATCAATCAATAAAAGAAATTATTTACATGCAAAGTCTATGCAAAATTATATAGATTTCGCAAAAATAATAATAGGTTGGTAGATATAGATCCTATACCAAGGAAAATAAATATTTATTTGCAACAGAAATTATTGTAACTTAATTTTCTACTTTGAATCAATCCCTATCTGACGTTTTGAGTACATAATTTTTACGCAAAACTTAATTTTTCTTTTAATATACATGATTAACTTATTTATTGTGAATTTAAATTATAATAGACAATGACGAAAATATTGTTGAATTATTTATCAAAAATTTATAATTTATTAGCATTTTAGGTGCTGCTGGTCTTGTTAGTACACTAAGAATAACAGTAATTACCAATACTGAGGAGCTTATTAGGAACAAATTAGGAGGAGCTACTCTAGGAACAAATTCAATATGAACGGGAGATGCGGGAGCATAACTAGATATGTAACTACTTATGTAAATGAAAAGTAATCATTGCTATAAATTTTCAATATCCCAAATAAAGAAAGAAGTAACAACAAGATTAAAAAATCATTTGACTAAAGTGAAACGGGCAAGGAAAAATAGAAGTTTTCAAGTTTTGAATTTATTGATTGAATTTTGCGATAAACATAAATTTCTAGGTATACTCGTATATGGCATGGATTAAAGCGGCGGTTAACTTAAAAGTCATCAAATAGGTTAAGAAAAAGAAAGTTATGAGAACATACAAATATAAAAATCCTAGGAGGATTAAATGTAAAACTTACCTAAGATACAGTAAGTAAGTAAATACAATTTATTTAAATTAATATCTTAAAAAAAGTTTTGCAATTTTAAAATAATTTTTATTATTTTAGGTAAGATTTAAACCTTAAGAAACCTAAGGCAACCTGGGAATGAAAATGAAGTTAATGCGTATACATATATAATGAAGCCACAAAATACATATGTTTTTATGTATAATCAATAAATATGCAATGAATAATCGAAAAATTATCAATAGATATATTTGATGAATATTTTTAGCACTTCAATGTACCTTATTACATTTAGTTATTAAAAGAACTTTGATCTATCAGGATAATTGTGCACTAAAATAAATTTTACTATAAATAAGTAGATAGACAAACATAGTTATTTTAAGGTAAGATGCATGTAGTACCTATTCCAATTCATAATAATGTTAACCAAAATACCTATGTCTACTGCTAATAATATATAATTATGTATGTATGTTCAAATAACAAAGATATGAACAGTCTATTTTGTATAATTTTTTTTTTTTTTAATAAGCCTGCTGTCAATCGTAAATTCATATATTATAAATGAATAAAAATTAATAAATATGTAAATATACATAAACGCGGACCTATGAGAGCATTTTACAGCACGTATGTATATATGTATAGCTTTATGATTTTTGATATATTTATACAGATGAAGAACGTTATGTAATCACATGCTTTGCGCTCAAATAATTTTTTTTTTTTGTAACTTTAAAATTAGATTGCTACGGTATTTATGCATAGCTATGTAGATGTATGTATAAATTAAAAAAAATATTTTTGAATAAAATTAAAATTTAAGAAAAAAACATTTTTTTTTTCAATAATCGAAAAAAGTTTCACTTTCATTATTATCGGAAAATTTTTTTTTTTCATAAATATTTATGAATTGATTTTGTAGTGTTCGGTTGTATTTATAATATAATGTACTTATGTATGTATTTCTGTTTACATTAATTTTTCATAAAAAAAATAAAGGAACAATTGAATTTTTTTAATGAAATAACCGTTTTTAGGTCCTATAAAAGTTTCTATACTAATATAGAAATGAAAATCTTCCAAAAATGTATGTCTACATTAATATACATAACGCATCATTTAATTATTAGCAACGCCGCGTTTAAATTAGACCGTTTTTTGAATATTTTGAACATTAGGTATTGTTTTAGCATAAATACTGAAAATATACATATTTATATATAATTAATAAATATATTTATGTTTAATGCTTTCAGATAACATTTACCCTACAATATCCCCAGAATAATAGAATATATCGAAAGGTGGATCTATTATATATCAGGTGTCCTAGGCTAATATAATTTCTGGAATGGAATAAGCCGAATAAAATGTAGTATCAACTCTGTAGCATCACAATTTATACAAGTAAGTGCTAAATACTTATTTTAATTACAAAAAAATGTTAATACGCATGTTTTTAAAAGATTTCGTATTGTTTGTAATAAAAGGGTGGTGCGGGAGATTGTGTTCCACGCAGTAGGTTTGTCTAATTACAAATTAAATTTTAAATTAAATGAAGAAAAGCTCACACACATTTTCTAGTGATGCTGAAATGCTAATTTTTCCATTAAACTTGAAATTTTTTTAACTATGGGTTTTTCTTTCTAAAATTAAAAAAAAATTTCGATAATTATGTAATAAGAAATTAAATATATGAATACAAATTACGTACGTATTCCAACACATTTTATATCTACTATTTATTTATAATAAAATTTTTTTATGTTATTTAAAATATGCATAATTTTATGATGAATACTTTAAAATTCATATATGAATTCAATTTTACAATTCATATTTTTTAAAAGAGGCCTCTTAAGAGGATTTTATCTTTTATGATCACAGTTAGCCACATTTTTTGGAATATTTAATGTAAATTGATATAGGAAAGAAAATATTACTAATTTTTAATATTATTTTCTAATGGAAAGCATAAATTAAGTGGAATATAATTATTTAACAGTTTTATTTACATAAGGACTATAAAATTTATAATTATATAATAAGGAATGCATAAATACATATACATAGATTTATAATATTATTATTGATAATATAACGAACAAGCGAAGTTTCTCATGCATTCTTCTCAATTCGAAGTAGAAAAAATTCCACTTTTATTTGGTCAAATTTCGGGCGGAATTGTGATTTATATGTTTTCTGATTCAGAAAAACAAAATATTTTACGGACTCTGCAAAATAAAACAATATATCAAATAAAAAATCGCCGGCCCTCGGTGAGCAAATGATATCTCCAAAACTTAAATACTATTTAAGCGTTTGTTCAAGCGCCAGTGTTCTCTTCATAATGGAATGGAAATTGAAACATTAGTAGATTTGATATTAACAACAGTCATGCTATAATTTAAACTTTTTAAGGAATAATTTTTTCGGATCTCGCCGTATTGAATTACACCTGGAATCTGTATACAAATTGATTTTTTTTTAACCGTATCATTTAATATTTCTTTTCGATTTCAATTAGCCTACTCATATTTTATGAACTTTTTTTCAATTTTTTTCTTCATCTTTTTAACATATTTAACTGGATGATTGTTATATGAACGAAAAAGTAGGTACTTATGTATACCTGTTGAGCACATATTATTCATTTTATCATTATCGGACATCTTCACCAATATAAGTGGTGTAAGTTTTTATTATATTCCCCCTTTCATTTCTCATTTCTTTTCTTCTCTGCACATATACTATTTAATAATAATTGAAGTTAAGTAGAGAAAGAATTTATAATACGCTCTGATGATGAAGATAGTAAGATGATGATGACGATGTTGATGATGTTGATATTGATCGAATGAAATATTAATGAAAATTTCAATTATGGTGTTATGATTTATTGTTAATAATTATTTATTATGTGATATGAAAGATAAGACATATAGGTGTAACTGACACCTTTGACATTTCAAAAAAAAAAAAAAAAATATTTATTTTTTTTTTTGCCAACTTGTTTATTCATAATTGTTTAAAATATATTGTTATTAAAATATTTCGAAGATAATTGTTTTTTCAGTTGCGGATATTTCCGTTTTCATTTGAAATATAGCTCTGTAACTAATGATTTTATAAATGAATTAATCTATATGTATAATAATTTAATTAAAAAGAGTAATAGTAAGGTGTTTCATTCAAAACGAGATGATGTATTTTACGGAAGTTTGCTTTCGTCTTTTGTATTGCAGTTGCCCTTCCACATGAACTCAATCTCTCGGATAGTTGCTTTTCTTGTAAATCAGATAGTTGCTTTTCTTGTAAACGGTTCATTCATTAACTAGCATCTGTCTTTGTCCTCCTGTTCTTCTGCTGCCCTATGTGTTGACAATACTAAGTCGAAAAACCCCTGAGAATTTTGCATCATTTGTGTTCATTTTTTTTAAAGCCGCTATTTAAATCGCCTAGATGTTGCATACTAGTATTGTACTAGTACGCCTAGTCGTAAACTCGTTAGACTTTGCACTTTCAATTTGTTTGTCTAGCTCCTTCCGGATCTTTTACGGCCAATTCCGTAATTGGACTACCCGTTCAAGAAGACCTTTGTTTGGCTCTTTCCGTACAGGAAAGGTTTCAAGAGGTTACAAAACAATTAATTTTTTGAAAATTAAATTTTAGCTTTTCTCTTAGTTTAACTTTTGGCTTTCTTCGATCGTTGTATAATACGTATTGTAACATATACCCTAATGTACTCCGTTACTTGCAGAATTACTGGAACACACTGTGCAAAAAATTTTATTGTCAGCAAGTATGTAATTGTATTATCGAAAAATAATTGTCAAAATGAATTTTTTTCTTTCTTTTTAGAAATTAAGAAAATAAAACAAATTTTTTCTTTAGTTAAAAGAAAAACAAATCCTTTTTTGGGGTGGAAAGCATAAAAAAGAAAATTAAAAAAAAAAAAAGATTTTTGAACACTTTTAAAACAAAATTTTGTTAATCAAACAAAAGCAAGCGTAAGAAGTGGAAGTTTTAATTAAAAAAAAAAAATCTTTTTTTAATTTTGAAAAATGAATTTTAATACAAAAATAACTTTCTTTTTCAATATAACAGTAAAAACTATAATAAAAATAACAAAAAAAAAAATTGAACAATAATTATTTTGCTATTTTAAATGTTTAAAAATTTTTGAAAATTCTTTTTAATTCACTCACTTTTTTTTACATAAAAAGATGAATGAAAATTTTCTCACTTCTGACCCTGTGATTAGTTTTCAAAAACGACTGGTAATTATAGCAAAAGTTGGCGTGCAAGATTGAATTTCGAAATGTATTTATGTTCCTGTGCATTTAAAACAATAATCCGTTTTGAAAAGAGACATTGATCTTTAAAATTTTGCAAAATTTAAGGTCTTCAGATTAAATAAATTTTTTTATGTACTCAATTGAAAATTCATTTGTAAAAATTTATGGAGATTTTGGTTATATTTTTAGTTGACTTTTTTATAATTACAAGAGCCTTAATTTATCTTTCACTTACTTCATGTACGTACAATTTCCAACGAAAAAACTTCTTTGTAGAACAAATAACTTTCTTCAAAGACCCCTATATGATTATGCTAACTATGTCAACCTAATGTAAATATTTTAGTTTAGATACATGAAAATAAAAATTTCTAATTCTCGCACATAGTGATCCTGAGGTTCTTTCTATTAAAAAAAAAATTTAGGCCGAATGTAATTATGAGTTGATTCTAGCTTTCGCATATACAGAAATTTACACGCTAATTATTTTATAAATAAATTTATATCGCGTCAGCGTCAGCGCGTATCGATATCCCATATGAATTATATAAATACAAGAAACTAAAACCAATTAAAATAAAAATAGTTTACAATTATTTTAAAAGAAGCAAGGAGGTATTGTGTATTTTGGAATTTAAAAACAAAGGACATTGTGGTTTCAAAGACGGAAAAATTGTTTTAAATTTTCTAATGAACCCTCATCACTTATTTTTAATAATTTATAAATAAATTTGTTAGTTCCAGTTAATTTTATTAAATATTCGCCTAATAATATAATAGAAGGACTGTTAAGTATAGCGAATTTAATTAATTTAAATTAAATTAATACAAAAATTTAACCTAACGTCCGAAACCTAATCTAACCTATTAAATATGCTGTCATATAATATATGGAATATAATTAATTCAACCGTACTAATAATTCCATTAAAAGTAATTTAACAATATAAAACAAATTAATGTTAACTGGTTTATTGAATGATAAAGGTCTTTTAAGGAAATCACTTTAAAATCATATTCTTCTACTATAACTATGGTGTTTTTTGTTATGAATCATATAAAATAGACTTTTTTTAACTTCTGTTTTAAATTTCAATATTTATTTACAAAAAATTCAAAAATTATAGTTGAAGTGTTATACGAAATTATGACATTCTTTCAAATAAATCAAATTGTTGGGAACCGTCATAAAAAATATTCACACAATTTAAATTATATCATACTCGTACATACATTATGTACATTAAGTACTTTGTGACTAGTCAAGCGGTATTATTAAAATATTCATAAATACTTTGTTATGTAGTGATGTGTTTTCCATTTCACAGTTTATTTAAATTCTCAGTTTACATAATTATAATAAAGAATTGGAGTATGAATATTTTATTATAGAATCAAAGTGTTAGACATATGTATTAGAAAAAAACTTTTAAAGACTCTTAGATAGCTATTGAAAATACTAGCCACACCATTTGACCTTGTTAAAGTTCTGTAATACAGTTTGAAATAAAAAGTATTTTGTGTATTTTGTATATTTAAGGGTTTGCTTACCATAATAATTAGTTGTCTAGTGTTTGAATTACAATAATTTTATAAATTTGTTTGACAGATCACTAGAAGTTGTTTATTAAATTTTACAAAATATTGGTCTGTCAATTTTTATACTTTGAACAACTGCCTTTCAATGCTTCAATTAATTTTTAGCATCCTGTTTAGCACGTTTGCAACAAAATTTGAGAATAGTATCCATGCTTATTAGTTTTATTCCGTTCTATTGTTCGTGTGTTTTGTAAAACTTTTTATGCACTTTATTTTTGAAACTGTTTTTATTTTAGACAAAAGCGTAGGTGGACTGTGAAAGTTGTAGTTGTATAGTGAAAAATCTCTATAAGTGAAATAAGAACTTTGATTGTTTTGTCTTTCTGTTCATTGTATTCACATATAGTGTTTTATGGGCAAGAAATATTAGGAATTGAACAAAAATCAGCTCAATTGGGGGAATTAATTCATTTAGCAAGTAATCGAGATCAATTCAGCAATATCGTTGCAGGACTCTGAATAAAAAAAAATTAAACATGTGATCGCTACAATTGGATAATGGCGGCAGAGAGAGAGAGAGTGTTTTAGAGCATGTATAGGAACATACATATATAAATAAAAGCACCTATTCTGATGTATTTCTTAATTATTAAACAAGATCATTCAAATATTTTAAAAAACAAAAAGTTGATCGAAATTAAAATTAATATGTTTACGGTTGTATGTTTATTTTTTTAATGTATAATATTTTAGTTGTTTGATTTACATATATCATTTGAATATATAGGCATGATAATGACCTTGTATGCCTATTAGAAATATATTGCAAAGAATATAATGATCAATATCTAGAAAAAATATTTTCAATAATTTTTAATTTGTTTAATGTGTTTATACACACACCTTTCATATAATACACGCGGGTATCATATCTCATATTGGCTATCCACATATGCTTACCATTAAAATAAGGAAGATATGGAAGAATAAAATTTTTTATTAAGACATTTTGGACACGATTAAATTAAAGATAATGTTTAACTAATATTCTTTTTGTTTTATTCTAATTTATTTACATAATAATCTATATATATATACATATATGTCTTTAATTTATATTATTATTCATGTAGTATATTAAAACGCGTGTTTAATTTACATATCAACTTATAAAGGTGAACATATAGGGTTTTCGGGTATACGGAAACTCCAATAAAATTTAATGAAGGTATAACAGAAAGTATGCAAATAGTATTGTGAACCGAAATTAAATTGATGGGACATATCTTATATGCATATCAAGATACGGGGGTCTTAAATTATGTTAATGAAGTGAAAAATTATACAATAATATTTTATCAGATTATAGCTATAAATATTCTTTAATAAATTATGTTATAAATTCTCAAAAGAATATTAAAATAAAATTTATTGGGTTCGGGTTTGTTTTTTTTTCACGCTCATTGTACACTTTGATACTTTTTAATTATTGAATATTTTCTGAATTTCATGATTGTCAAAATTAAATCAAATAATTTTATCATGTAGCAAATTAGACTAAAAATGAAATAATTACCTGTAATTAAATTTTTGTTAGTACGTGAATACAATTGTACATGGAACAGCGCTCTAATAAAAAAAGGGGTGAGAAAGCGGGCTAAGGTCGATCTTTAAAACGACTGCCTGAGCGGCTTTTCTCACTCCAAAAAATTTATAATTCCCTGAACAACGGATGTGGAAAACGTACCGATTTGTCATCTTTTAAACTTGCCGCTTTAAAAGATGACAAATCGGTGGAGCACCCATTGTGCAAATTCGAGACATGATAGATCGACATGAGACGGAGCCTCGGTCCTCTACTCAAAAAAAAAAATAAATAATACTTGCTGTGTTAGTAATAATGACATTTGAAATTGTCGCTTGAAAATTTGTGTAATAAACAATTCAAAAAGTATTTAACGAACTTAATTGTACTTTTTGTTCAAATACCTGAACCGTTTTTATATTGCAGTTCTTGGAAGACTTTTCTTAAATGTATTCACCAATTTCGTCCTCTTACTTAAAAACTATAACCCTTATGATTTAACTGAAATAAGTCATGATATAAAATTTCATTTTAATGCAAAACTCCAAGGCCAGAAAAACTACCCAATACCACGAGAAGTACCACAACAGATTAAAAAATTTTCGTATAATATTGTTACTCATTATTCTGAATTAAAATATTGACTTCGTATTATACGGTCTTTTAATTTCTTAACCATTTGGTATAGTTTGATGAGAAAAATTCCATTTATTTTAGATCCAATTAATTATATGCTCGTTAATATCTTCTTAAAATATAAATTTTTTTTTAAACTTGATGGATTAGTTAATCAACTGCGACGAATGATCATTTTTCAACAAATACTTATATAAAACTTGACTCTAAATAAATACAATATTAATCACTAGTGATGAGAATAACATGAAAAAATTAAAAATAGTTTGCATTTATAGATCATTGAACTTTCTCACAAAAAGTTTTTTCCTTTTGAAAAACAGGAAAACAACTTTTTATTCAAAAGAAATTTTTTTTTTTGAGTTATTTAGATTTGTAATGCGAAAGAATGGGGGTTGTTGTACAGAGATAGATTTCTTAAGAATAAAGTTGGGTCAAACCAATGGTTTTGTAATTTAGCACTTTTCCTTTCAACAAGTTAACAACCTGCTTTTAAAAATAATCTAAGTTTTTAAGAATAGCGTTATTAAAATTACTTTCATTCACATGCAAATATATTTCAAAGATTGTATACCTTTACGATGAGCAATGTATGCAGTCTTTGAAGCAGAACAAAAAAAAACCTCGAAAGAGGCATTAACATAAGACTCGAATTCAATAGTTTTACAAAATTATCTTACCTAGTCGTGTAAAATTTATTATATCTGAATATTTTCAACTATACTGTTCCAATAATTTTAATTTCGGTTTAAATTCTGCTTCCCTCGCAACAAATTCGCTTTCTCAAATTGACTTCTTTTTATATAAAACTATATTTTTTAAAATCTTCTGTGTGTGAACCTAAAATAATTCCAAATTTTTTGGAAATTTGTGTACATTTGTACGTTTCATTTCCGATTTTAAAAAATTCATCAAAATAGTTCGAATTTCTTTGTATAATTTTCACTGCTTCCACATTCTTCTTGCATAAGTTGATTGTTATTAAGTCAATCTCCTTCAAATTCCTTATATTATTTAATTTATTTTCATCAATTTTGTTATTAATTTTCTAATTTTAATTTAATTCTAACTCTTTCCATATATTACTATTTATAATGTTACTCTGATTGAAAGAAAAAATTTTTGACTTGTCAATATTTTAATTTTGAATTGACAGCAATTTTTAATTTTCATGAAATATGAAAAAAAAATTTTATCCTCGTAAATATTTACATAAAAATTAAAACTTTTTTTTATATGTGTATATTAAAATTTGAAGGTTTGTATTCGGAACTTGTTCATATTAAATTTGGAATGAGTGTAGTAGAGAATGTTGTGTGAGCTATGAAATGTTTATTAAATTAGGTTAAGGTTTCAAAATCTTTTTTCCGATTCGGATTTTCTGAATTGTAATTCAACTGCAAGGGTTGTGACTAGTGGCCGGATTGAGATCTGGATCCTTCAAAATTTTGACATTTCTTGTTTTTATACTAAAATAATATGCTTGAGTTCGAATCCATATTTTACCGTTTTTGAAAAAAAAAATATTTTTTTGTATTTTAAAGCTTTTTTTTGTAAAACCATAAAATTTACATTAAATAAAAAGATTTTTTGATATCTAGAGACCTTTGCTCTAATCGAAATATTTACAATAGAAAAACACAAATTTTAAGAAAATTTAATTGAAAATCTAAAATATTAAATAAAAAAACTTGAATAAAAAAATTAATTTGGATAGAATGGAGGTGAAATATTTACCACGAATTACGAGTTATTGGGCAGAGTTACGAGTTAGCAGTTTTAAAGAATTTATAGATATTTGATTTAAATAGAAGTAGAAAGAAGAGAGAATTAAACTGAGCGAATAAATTCTAATTTTATACAGAATTACCAAATTAATGAGGGCTATAACAAGTTGGAGAATGAAGGCAAATTTTAAAGAAAAAAAAATTCGATTAAACAAACACAATATTTTCAAATTCAATTGTCAAAATAAGAGTGTGATTTTCTGACTGAAATTTTATCGAAAATGTGCCCTTTAAACTCAACAACAACTTCACTGGAAATTAGAAACTCAAGATAAATACCTCACAGGGAATTGGAAGCAGTTGTATTCTCATCATTTGAATTATTTACGTTCTTTTTTTTTAATTTTTTAATTTAACAAAATTTTAAGCTCGACTTTGGTTAAGGAACTCTGACGTTAGGGAGATTTTTGGCGAAAAAGTTCTATGTCCCAAAACTAAATAATATCAGAATTTTCCTAATTAAATGCAACAAACATAAAAAATTAATGTGTCACAGACACTTTTTTTTAATTGCCATTAACTACGTATTTCAAATTTTAATTTAATTTTTTCAAATTATTTTGAAAATTTAAAATTTTCCTTCAATAATTGACACTGACACCTTTCATAATAAAATTTTGTTAAGAAATCAAAAAATTTAAGGTCAAAATTTTTTTTTAACAATACCGCAAATTTTTACTTATATAATTTAATTAAATAGTGCACTTATTAAAAATTAAATGCTTAAATGTCATTAAACACTTATAAAAATGAACAAATAAATGTTAAATGAATTGATAAAAATTCATTACTTCTATAATCAATAAAAAGCATTAAGTTGTATTATGTAATCAGTTCGATTAAGTAATATAATAAGAAATAAATTAAATTAGAAAAAAAAGAGTAATAATATTTCATTAAAAATGTTGCAATATTTTTTATTCAAATCAATTTTATACAATCGCGCAGCCTATAATATTATGTAACCTAATTACATTTAAGAAATTGAAAATTTTCATAATAAAATTTTTATAAAATGTTTAACCTTTAATTTAAAAAAATTTTATTATGTTTTTTCTAAATAGCTAATATTTAAAAAATTTAGAGCAATTTTTATTGAAAATTAATTCTATATGAAAATTTATTCAAAATTTGGAGCTAAGCTGCGAGTTGTTTTCTTCTGCTTCTTCTCTTTCTTCTTCACATGTCAATCATTTCATTTTAAAAATACAAAATCAAAATCGAAGTTCATTTATGGATAATTGGATTATACGATTTTTTAATAATATTTATGATATTTAGTAATATTAACATTATTGATTAAAAAACTTAAGCCGATTATTAAAACTATTAGCAAACTATTAAAAAATATTGCCATTGATTAAAATTGTAGCATGTAAAATATAACCAAAATTTTATTTTAATAAAAATAATTTTACAAAATAGAATAAAAAACAGAAAAATTTAAATATGAATGAATGAATATAATATTTTGAAAATGTTTGCAAAATAAATTATTAAAGTTTTCTTAAATGGTTTTCGACAATATATGATTTTAAACAATTAAAAAAAAAATAAATATATTTAACTTGCTATTTTTAACTTGATCTCATAAACTCTTCACAAAATGAATTCATTATATATAAAAGACGAAGAATAATATAGAGTTGAAAACGTACCCAAATATAGTATAAAATTATAAAGACAAAAACGAGCTAGAAATTTATATAAATATTTTTACAAATAAAGAAAATTTTATTTCATTGTTGAAAATAAATTTATGGCATGATATAAAATTATAAGGTTTTCTGTAACCTGGAATAATTAAATTGTCGAACAATAAAGGTTTGATTTTCCCAACCGTATATGCGGTAGATACTACTAGATAATTGATTAGTGAAGTATAGGGAAATGCACTAAAGAATAGTAATAGTGCATATATTTAGTATAAATATGGTAAACCTCCCATCAATATTTTTCATAACAATAACACAAAAGCTTGTAAATTTATATTAAAACAGATTAAGAGATATTTTTAATAAATTCACCGAAGTATTTGAAGAAATTAATAAAAGTCATTCCTCCCTCCATTAGAAGAATGATTTGTCAGATTTGATAATATAAAAATTAAATTAGTTCAATATCGGTTCAGACTCCTTAAACAACTTAAGACTGAACGAGCCAGTAATATATAAATATTTTAAATATTCACCATTAAATTGTCGTACATAATTAATTTACAACAATTTTAATATGTATATATATGTATTTTGTATATTTTGATTTCGTTCTACTCTAAATTACACTTTTCAATATTATAACACGAGGATATTTAAAATAATGCCAAATTTTAATATACGAAAACAATATTAATTATTTCCGAATTCTGTCAAGATTTGGCTGTCATGTCAGGCGGATTCCATAATTCCAAGAAGAGGGTAAACATTAAACAATTAATATTCAATTTTTGGCTATAAGACCACAACCTTTTTCATACAAAATAATCAAAATTCTCTCAAAGAAACTTGAATGCGTAAAATTAATAAATTTTTTTGGATAAAATAAAAAACGAAAGTTGGAATAATTATAAAATTTTTAAGCCTATATTTTTTTTTTTTTTTTGAGCCTATGCGGTATGAGATCTAATAAAATTTAAATTTTTATGTTTTTTTAGATATTATATGCATACCTTTTATACTTATACAGAAAATAAAGATTAACAAAACTCATGAAGTATATACAGATACTAACGAGCATTAATAAGATAAATAAAAAAAAAAATATTTTGCAAAATTTTCCAAAAACAAAAACAAGACAGTCGAAGTCCGAAACTGACAAATTTAATAAGTATGCGCACATATCAAAAGTAAAACTTCAACTCTTTTAAAAATGATACAAATCTCAACTTTTTCTTTTTTCTAAAATATTAATTATAAATTTTTTGGTTAAAAATTATTTCACATGCTTGAGGGGAGAAACTAAATCAAATTGAAAAATTAATATAAATATAGTGAAAATGAAAATAAAAATAATAAAAAAAAAGAAAATATAGTGAAGAAACAATGAAATTAGAGATGAAAGATTCACCAAAAATTTTTTTTAGCAGGTGATTAACATCACTTGTATGACAACAACTATCGTATCAATAACAAAATATTTTTATTTTCACAGCGTGCCTGTTAGTATATCAAATGAATGAAGTATGTATGTATATTGAATGTAGTAGATATTTCTTATTATTGCTTTGACAACGGTATTGGCAACTATTATATTATTATACATATATAATTATATTGATACAAGGTTATAGGGCATCCTAAACAATCGATCGCGACCAGAATTTAGTTCCAGAAAACCTACAAGTAAATAATATGTTTTAAACAAAACTTCCTTAGCGGTCCAGAATATTTAAAACCTTTTTTTTTAGCTGTCCATCTTTCCCCTAGACATAATAAAATTTACACGCAAATAGTAATTCCTAGTTATTATCTTGGCTCGTCATAAAAAGCTCTGGTCGAATAAATCATACACAAAAGATCTGGTGTTAAACTTTTTATAGAGGCCCACAGTAGAAAAATTTTATTCTTCATTTTAAGTTCGACCAATGCTTATAGGCAGTTCCAGTTCAAAGTCATTTCTCTTTAAAAGAAATCAAGAAAGAGAGTTGTCTTAAGGCTAATTAAAAATTTATTTGTTTACGTATATGTATATTAATTCCTATAAGGATTTACTGTTCAAACTCCTAAACAACTTATGACTGAACCAGCTTACTCTAAATATACTGGATCCAACACTACTTTTTTCGATTCTGTTTCAATTTTTTCATTTGATTTTATTGAAATAAAATTTTTTTTTTAATCAAAATTATTGTTATCAAAAATAATAATGATAAGTTAAAGTTAATAGAAAAATTTTCTATAAACGTTTATTATATACAAATTACTAATACGGTTAACATTGACATATTACATTCATACACATACTAACTTACTTTCATATATGTAAGTGCATATGAATAAAATGTTGATACTACGTACTTGTGAGATCAAATCAAAAATAGCAATAAAATTTTTTAAAATAACTCAAGAATGCGGGTAGAAAAATAATACGACAACTCGTAAATTGAATATAAATCTAAATCTAAAGAGGTACATACAGAAATGTATGTACATACAGAAATGTATGTACATACCCACTTACATAATATAGAGGATAAATTTCTATTTTAGGATTTTTCATTTTCATTCATGATTTTTTTTAGAGATGCTTTTCTTATTTTGCCTGTTTTTCATTCGGTTATGCAGTCATGATACCGTAAATATTATTAGTGTTAGTATTGTTTTACTAATTTTACTGATTCAAAATTCGATATTCAAAACAGAATTTCGCCTTCTTGTTAAATAAATATTTGTCATAAAAATTCCATTAAATTCTTTAAAAAGGAAAACATTAAAAATAATAATAAAAAGAAATTTACAAGAAAAAAAAAATTGTTTGACATAAAATGTCATAGTTTAGCGGAGAGATTTACAATTATTTGATATAAAAATATCGTAAACATTGTGAAGTAAAATACCAAAACAATATTGTTTTCTTTAATTTTTGACAATTGATTTTATTTCCTTGATTACAAATGTCACATTACAGAGAGAAAAATTTTTTTTCGTCAATTTCTTCTCTTTTTATTTTTTTTTTTTTCGTTATTATCTAATATTTTTTTTTTTAAGTATTTTGAATAAATTCACTGATCGTGTTTTTTGATAACCCTTTTGATCATTTTAAAAATATTTTTTTTCTTTTCTTATTTGTGTTGTTTTTTTTTTGTACGAATTACGAGGGTTTCTTTTTTTTTTTTTTGAACAAAAATTCGAAAATGTTCGCACTTTTGATGGTGTATTTTGTTTTGTAAAATTATATTAAATGTCATTATGTTTTACATATAAATGTGTGTTTACATATGTATATACAAAATATCTTAACTTTAATTATAAATACGCATATATTACGTACATTAATATAAATAAACATTTATTAGTATAATATTGTAATGGGAGGTAATGGGTATTATAAACTTTCTCTTCTTTTTTTTTTTGATTGATATAATATTCAAATGAATTTTTTTTTGTCTTTCATTATTTATAAACATAAGTATATATAAATATATGCATGTGTAAGTAAATATATACGCGATGTGTGTATCAAAAGTATCGCCACTCATCTCATCCAAAATTTTTAATTATATTATAATTATATGAGCATATTGATATCTTTACAAATGTATGCAAACTGTTATATTAATATATTATATTACATATATGTGTTTATATATGTAAAGGTATTTTGCACACTATTTCTATATAAATATTTGAAAGATATTTGATATCTTCATATAAATATGTAAAACGGAACAATAATTACTTCTTAATTGAATAGTTTGTCTCTTATTTTGAATTTATTATTATTTTTATGTAACGGAGTGTTTGATAGTATTTATGTATCTAGGCACATTCATATAATGGAAATTATTGCAAATTTTGAATATCTAATTATTGACTGCTTAGTCACTGCTTAGTCGCCGGATTGTATTCTAATACACTTTGAATCAGGATTCTCATTTTTTCAATTTTTCGAATAAAATTGTGAAAAAAAATGTGGTGATTAGGACCATTCTGTGCAGTGTAAAATTCTTCAAATTTTAAAAAATGGTCTTTAGAAAAGGAGTAAACAAATGAATATGTAGAATAAATCTATTTCTTCAGAAAAAATGTTCTATTTTTTGTTTCGCTCTTCAGGAGTTATGGCTCATTAAATTAATTAAAACTGCATATAACTATATCGAAACTAGAATTATCACTTTCTCGTGTTATTAATATCCGTTAGAATAAAACTTTTACTATCATTTTTCCCTTACAAGAATTTGCTTATCAAAATTATTTTAATTTTATTTTTTCGCAATTTATTCCTTTCAAATTTATCTGCAAATATTTTAACTGTAATTAACGCTTTTACTTTTTGTCATGCCCCCAATTGTATGCAACGTAAGGATATTAAGAGAATTAGGAGAATATTAAGTGTATAATGTATTTACAATTAAAATTTCTCTCCATTTCTATTAGAGTAATTGAATTTTTCAATAAAACAAAATATTCTGATTTGTAGTCAATGCGTCACTGAGAACAGCTTTTTTACAATTTCATTGATGTACGATTCTTACTCATACCTTATACTCTTTTCTATATTTTACTCTTTTTCATTTAATTATTGGTATTTTTTCTCTTCTAATCATGTTTCTCTTATTTGTTTTAATTAAATTTAAGTTAAATGGAATTTAGATGACAAACAAATTCAGTTCGTGCTTATTAAAATTTCTTTTTAAAATATTTTTTCATCATTATTCTTAAATAATATTTGATTTTTATAAAGAATTTAATATTTTCGATTAACTCTAATAGAAATTGATAACCGAGACAAGAAAAAAAAATTTATCACAATTTTAAGTTACATAATTTGCAAGTTTTTTTTTAAATACAAAATAAAAAAAAAAGTTGTAAAAAATAGTAAAAGTTGTCGGCACATTGACAAAAGGCTGTCAAAATTATTAAATAGGAGAAAAAAACACAAATTTTTTTTTTATTAAATGAAGATGAATTTAAAATATTGTTTTTGTTTTTTTTTTTTGTTTTCGATTGTAATAAATATTTTAATGTATCAATAAAATGAAAACGAATTTTAAAAAAAAATTGTAAAGGAAAAAAATTTTTCAAAGCTCACATCTGCAAAATCATTAATGGCTCATCATATTATCGCATGAATAAATAAACTACTAATTTCCTATTACGTATACATATAAATTGTAAAATATAAAAATGTATGCATGAAAATAAGACGGTTGTCATCAAAAACCAAAAATAAAAAATTCGTATCATACCGATAACCAATATAAGAGTATAATAAAAGGCTATGCATATGTATAAGAGAATGCGGTCTTATTGAATGAGTTGTTTTTTCTTTAATAAAAAATAATTAAAATATCGAATATTTTAAATAAATTCAATAATAATATTGAATTGGTTTGGTTGATTTTTTTTTTTTTTTTTTGGAGAAGAAAAATAGTAAAACCTGGTCTGGTCAGCATGATCGCGCGATACCGAATTAAAAAATAAATCGTATATAAATCGTAGGCATATATACTTTTCATGTAAACTATAGAGTTTAATAGCATATTTCATTAGAATCTGGTACGAATACAATTAAAATATAAAATATATGGTAGATGTATGGTACATCTTGTATTGGTACCAAATATTCAAAAGAAAAAACTCTGATCTAAAGCCAGCTTAGTTAGTATTAATGGTATAACATTACGTTGGTGTAATATGTGTATTAAATTAGTGTAAGAAAAAATATAAATCCAAAAATGATAATTTTTAAAAAGTTTAACATTATTCTCCTTTATATCGTTATAGCCACTCAAGCTTAAACTATATAAATAATCATATTTAAAGTGTACTTATCTTTATGTATTTCCTTTAAAGGAACATATCTAACGATATGGAAACCATCCTCATGGATATCTCTGCGTAACAACTCCTTTCAACTACTCCATTATACCGGCTGGTATGATTGAGAGTGATACACATATTTAAACTGTTTTCCATTCATTGTGTTATATGCCCTTCAATTGAATGTTAATGTGATACATAGTAATAATAGGTGATGAATCTGTAGAAGAAAGGTGTTATAACAAGAAATATTGCAAGAATCGTAATTAAAAATGTACACTTTTTATACATTACATGATTACACAACAAAGTGAAAGATATACTAACTTTTAATCACTTGAAAGAGTTTTCTGCAGTATGAACAAGTATATACATCCTTTCTTAGCATAAAATCCTACTTTGATTTAGTAATGCCTGTCCGCGCCCGTCAGATGGTTTTTCGTTTCGCCGAAAACGAAAAATGCATCTATCACCAAATTTTCAAAATGAGTTGTGTTTGTCAACTTTCTGCGTTTTAAAATTAAGTAATTTAAAACTTACTAAGTTATTTCTCTTTGACAGTTCTTTTTAGTTTGCAAATGAAGTTTTTCATTACGAGTATATACAATGACATTTTAAATAATAACTGTCAGTGTTTCGAATATTGTAAAAATATTGGGAAATTTTTAATTTGAAATCACATATAATGAATATGTTTGATAAATAAGGATCTTATTCTATGGAATATAATAAAAATTTACGCATAGGTTAGATATTTTGTCATCATGTCAGTAATAACGAAGTTCTTCGAAAAATAAATAACAGTCGTGAACTTCTAACTGTTATAAAACGTAGGAAAATTTCATATTTTGGACATGTAATGCGAGGTGAAAAATACGAACATCTGCAGCTAATCGTACAGGGTAAAATTCAAGGTAATAGAGGTATTGGCCGTAAGCAAATGTCATGGCTACGTAACATCAAAAATTGGACAGAAATATCAAATAATAGTGATGTGCATTCATCTTAAACAGAGCAACATCCAACTAATATGACCACTAACACTCAGTAGTGAGTAGGCAATGGAGAGAGAGAGATATTTTGATTAAAAAGTATTCACACCATGTAAAACAGCTTATATTTAATGACAATTAAATAAGATACATAACATCGTAAGCACGTATTTCATTACCGACTGTATGACAAGTAGGCGTTTTAGATAATTATGATTTTTATTATGTGCGTGAGTTTCTATGTGTTTAAACATTTTTTTTAAACATTTTAAAGAAGATCAAAGAAATTTGTTTTCTATTTTCTTTCATTTCTTTTCTTTGCGTAAATTTTGAAAGTAGTTACTTTTATTGATAATTAAAATAACATTATAGTTATTTATTATAGACGAGGAAGTTCAAATTCATTTTTTTTTGTTGTTTATTAATGAACAAAAAAAAATTCATTAAAATCATTATTTTTTGAAAATAATAGGAAATATCTAGTTATTTTCACTTAGGTTTTTAAACAATAAAAGTTAAAAAAATAAAAAATGAATAAATAATAATAATAAAGTTAAATAATAAATTTAAATAGTAATAAAATAAATAGTGATTATGAAAATGAAATTTTACGATATAAAATTTTTGCATTAGCATATTAACGTTATTAGTCCTCAGTAATAATTCGCACCTATATTTTATTTGATATTTTGATAACTTATATAAAAAAAAAGAAATTTTTATTCGAAAATTAAGTTTATGGTGCTGTTTAAGTTATAGTTAATTTTTGAATAGTTTTTAAAGGTTCATTTCATTTTTATCTATTCCTTGATTAAACATTAAAAAAAATTAATAAAAGAAAGCGATTTTTAATAAGTTTGTAACTATTTTTGTTTACAAACAAATCATCCCACCGGGAATCATGGCTCGGTCAATACAAAAAATAAAAGGAGCTGATTTATTTTATAAAAAAGATAAAGTAGCTTTCAAATTATAAATAGCTCAGTGAATTATTAATAGCTTAAATGTAATACCACTGAATCAGTAGATGTGAACAACATAATACGTATAGACCCAATGGTATTAGTATGTAGTATTGTGGAGTTGCCTTGAAATTTATAACGCAATACTGTGGCATTGCAAGAGAGTATGAGTATTTTACGTTAATTTATTCTAAATAAGAAAAAAATAAGAAAAAACATTGAGAATTGAATTTTGTGCATAAATTTTTGCAATAATTAACCATATTTAAGAAATACTCCTTAAAGTATGCTCTTTTTTAAATTTTCCTGTTCTGAAATAATATCTATATAATATGTATGTTAAATTTGTTTAAATAATGATTTCTGATTTCTTCATATTTTTCTTGTATCTTTTAAATTCAGTATATCCCCCTGGTAGCACCTTACGTGTTCAAAAAAGTTTCATTATTTATAATATTACGATTCATATTCGATACAAGTATAATAATTACTATAATATTGACAAGCTTAAAATAATTTCTTTATAATAGATTATTTTTTTTTTTAATCGGACCTTATTTGCATATTCAAATTTATTAGTTTTCTATTTTCCATAATAACTTCTTTATATGACAGATAGCATGTTGTTGACATGTATATCTGTCATATATAAATTATTTTGTCTTTATATAAAATCAAATAGAAAAATCTGGATGTCAAAACGTTTAAATTTGATATGTCAAACTGATAAACAAAAAAAAAAAAGAAGTTTTTGATGATGAATTATTGCTCTTCACACATCAGTTCAATTGAGTTGAAAATTTAATTATATTTTGTTACTCGTATATCAAAATAGTTTTTATCGACCGCATATTGCATACAATAAGGGAGGTTATGAGATCGAACTAAATTTTGCATATCGAGTTTTCGATGGAAATACTCTTCTCTATACAAAAGCGTAAATAAACTATTTTTAGAGACATGTCGGTTTCTCTGTCCGTTTGTGCATACGTGTATCTCAAGTTCGGGTTAGTCGATTTTCATGAAATTTTGTATGTGAATTTTTTTTGACTATGTCGGTTCATTAACTGCGGGGGCCAATTTCACGTTTTTTAGCATATCTACGGATATAATTGATGAAATTTTTTGAAATTTAATATTTGAGTTCTGGTTGTTACCGAAACAAATTGATGAACTTTTCAGAGAATTTGGATGGCGCAAAACGAAACCCTATTATGAGTCAAATTCACATTTTTCTAGGTATGTTAACTAAAAACTTATTAACTTCTTCAAGATTGGAGAAAAGCGTTTAAAGTTTCCATAAACTTCCGTACCACTTCTGCTAAACCAAATGTATTGTATATTGCAGACGCTTATGTGTTGACCACATCAGACTTTTTTATATTCTCGTAACTTTAATTTATTTTTCATGAGCAATTTAGAATAAAGAATTCGTAATTTATATAAGGATGGCAACAAAAATTTTACAATGAGACTAAAAAATGTAAAATTAAAAAAAAAAAAAACAAATTTTTTCTCTCCAATTTCTAATACCAGTTTTAGGAATACAAAAAATTTTATTGAACACATAATTTTGAGAGGCATTCTCAATCAAAACAATATTAATAGAGGTAGCAAATAACCTTATAAATCAAAAATTTGAACTAATTTGTCTTGGATGTTGAATGGATGTCAAGATTTATTCTATTTTTTTTTTTGTTTCTTTGTTTTGAATAAAAAATTTTAGATGGCGGTTTCTTTTATAACAAATTTATTTTTAAATAAATTTATGTGCGCGTCTATTTTGTATAGGTACATATATTGAAAATAAATTATACGATATACGATTATCGACCCCAATTACCAAATTTAGAAATTAAAGAAAATGCATAACATCGGTGTTAATAGTTTGTTTGTTTTTGTTCTTTTTTTTTCAATACTGTGTTGATATGAGAGCGTAATTTTATAAATAAATCAATTTTTGATAATTTTATTGATTTGATGCGTTTAAACGCAATTATTTATTATTTTATTAGTGCTGTGATGATTTTGTAATTATATACATATATATATACATATATGTATGTATATAGAAAAATATATAAAATTTTTTAAAAATACAAATATAGAATTTACAAGGTTTTGCTATAAAATTTTACATAAAAGAAAAAAACATAAATATTACTATTATTATTTTAATAACCATAATAAATTATTAAACTATTTTTACAAGATTTCTTATATACAATGTAAAAAGCAAATAAAATTTAAAATGGATTAAATTTACGATTTAATTAAAATTTTGTTTTGGTTTCATGTCGCGAAAATTTGTGATTTGGTAACTTTTATTTGCTATTCCCAAATTGACAAACAAATCCTTAGATAATTTTCTTTAGTTTGCATAGCTTAGTCAAGTAAAACTCGAATTTTATCTTAGCATGTTGCATCCCAGTCTATCACCAGTAAGCAAATCTAAAATAGTAAAGTGGGTGCTCACTGTATTTTGTTTTGCTCACCGATTAGTTCCGGCTCTAAGAAGTATTTTATATTTATTCGCTGGTAATACATTGGAACTCATCTTAAGAATTTTTTATGTTCACCAATGAACATCAGAGTGAACGTGTTAATATATTATGTTTTCAATTTTAAATTTTCTACTTAAATTTTACTGCGTAAGTTTTGTTTTAAATTTATTTGCTTAAAAAGACGGCAACACCTACTCTGAAACAAAAATCTCTAAACAAAAATATTGTTTGATTCAATAAATAATAAAGTAGAAATTAATTAAATTTTTTAACAGTTATGTTTAATAGTTTTGGAATTTAAATTCAGTCTTAGGCTTAGACTGACGCATGCACTTACTCCAATTAGGCCCGTTGTGAAACTATTGGATTTCCATATCACTCCCTCACGCGAATAAATCCTGAGTCCTTTATATAGAGAACCGGTTTAGGCCCTGACATTTACATTCACCAGGTCGTAACTCAAAAAAAGAAGTGCGATCCAAGTAGTCTCCATATTTTCCATGCCAAAGCTGGACATGAGCACTGAAAATGAGCCACCATCTCCTCCTCGTCACACCATCCAATTTTAATTAGATATAGATTTTTGAATTTTTTTCTGGTTTTTTTTCTTACTCCAATCTTTTCTTCTGCTGTGTTTTGCGAGACTTTCTATAAAATTACAATTAATTCAAGCAGTTTCCTTAAAATTAATAAAAATTTTTTAATAGTTTATTATTTTAATCAATGTGATTAACAATGTTTCCCATCAATTTATTTGCAATAACAATATCAGTTTTTGGAATATCATACAAAAAATGGGTCAATTTAGTTGTAATTAAATACAATTTAAAAATTTTACTTGATTACAAAATTCATTTTCAGATCACCTATAGTGATTTAATTTCAAAGTTATACTAAATTTGATTTTGTAATAATAAAAAAAAATAAAATATAAAATAATATTTTTTTCTATTTTTTTTTTTTTAAGTGTTACCTAATTTTTTTATTTGTTTTAACATTTTATGTCTTTTTTTTCTCTCAAAAAATTTATTGATGAAGCAAAAAATAGGCTCAAATCGAAAAATTTTTATCTTTAATTATTACTCAATTGATATGTTTTCCTTTTATTATTTCACTTTCCTTTACTTTATTCAACATTTTGTAAATAATTTCAATTTCTTGACACCTTGTATTACGCTTTCATATTGTGATATTATAAAGATCAAATGATATCGGATTTCATATTATATTGACATGAAGATCATCACATTCATTACTAATACAACATCTGTCACTCTCTCTCTCTCTCTCTTAGCAATAAAATGATATTTTCAAATAAATTTTATATCGGCAGGGAATAAAAAAAATATTGGTAAAGAAAATTTATAATAGCAACCAATATTCAACTTTAATAATAATTATTTGTAATAGCTCAAAATATATTATAAAATAATAGAACAACAATATAATAGTAATAATAAAGATAATAAGTAATAATAAAAATAGTTAATAATAATATTAATAATGGTAAGTATAATAATAGTTTTCATAATTCATTCAAGTGAAATTTCTTTCTATCTATATTTGGGGTTTTTATGACATTTGGGACCGGATGAAGACGATGATGATGATCAGTGTGGGTTCCATAAATTTTTTTGTACTTTGTTTTTTTTTAATAGTTAATTTATCAATACATTACAAGTATATTAAGAAGAAATTGCTTGATAATTGACCAGATAATTTAAAATTAGTTATACTTAGATAATATTGAACTATTATAGATTTTAATCTTATACACATTAAATCAATATTTTTTAACAGTTATGTACAGTGGATAGAAAAAAAAAAGAATATTGGACTGTTAACAGAGAAAAATATTGTGACAACATTTCAAGGAGCGCTTCCCAAATTATTTCTTTTAAGTCTTATAGTGGTATATTTTCATATAAATTACAGAATTTATTGAACTTATTATAATATTGTGTAAATTATTTGTATTAGTAGAATTTCCAAGATGAGTATATATTTCATTTAAATAATTTATATTAAATTAATCTCTATATTTCATTGTCATAGATCACAAAAAATTACTCATTAGTTTACTAGTACCAGCAAATTGATAAGATATGCTTCTACAAGTTTTATTTATTGAAATATTAAGCAAAATTAAATAAGAAAGCCCTACATTATTAAGAGAATTAAAATTTATATAACGGAATATAATTTCAATATAGAACGGAAACTCTCCTTGTCCACAATCAATTTGGTGAGAACAAAAGTAAAATTTTTTACTGCTTCTAAATTTCCAAAGTTATTAATTAACGAATAATGAGAGCTAAATAAAGACTTTGAGTACAGTATGATGTAACAGTATTGTATCAGTCACCACTATAATTGTAATAATCGCGAGTTTTTAAACAACAGCTTATCCTCATACAGCAGGAATCCATCTATATCTAGCTGACCAACACAGACTCTTTAAAACAATTTTCTCTAAACGTCTTCAGTACGAAAAATATTGACCGAGTGTGCAATATTCAAATTTTCCAACAAAAATCAAATTACTTTTATTAAAATTTTTGTCAACCACTGTACGACATCACATACACATTTATAACCAATATTCAGTTTCAACATAACAATAGTTAATTGTCAAAATTGTTCACAAAACAATTTTATTTCATTAATTGAAGCGAATTAAAATGAAATAAATATCAAACGTTTATTTTATATTTAAAAGAAAAGTACTAAAGATAATACAAACACTTGAAATACAAACCGGAAAATCAAATAAGAAATTATATTTTAAGAAATCACATTTTTATTATCACTTATTAAATGGTTGGAAATGCTTGTGAGAAAAGAAGAAGAAAAACAAAGGTAAAATGATTGCGCTGTTCAAGTACATTTTAAAAATTTTGTGATTTGTAAAGTCACCAAGATAACAAAAAAATACCATTCTCAACTTGAGGTCTTTTAAGTGTTGATCTTCTGTAGAAAGAAAGTGTTTTTTTTTCTTCTGCTCTTCTAATGGTTGGAGAGATTACATAGTATTGTTAAAGAAAAAAAAGTAATCAATTGATGTAATAATGAAAATATTTTTATTTAATATTGAAAAAAAAAATTTCCCTTCTGTTTCTTAACTCTTTCTGTGATTAATTTTCCTTTTTTTTTGGCGGATAATTTGATAATGAAGCAAAAAATTTTCTATTGCAATTAAAATTTTGAGATTTTTGTTGATTGTATCAATTAAATCTATTGGAAAGTGTATTATAAATCTTATTCTTTAAGTTTCTATACAAGTAATGTTGATATGTTAATGTTAAAAAATATTAATAAAGAACAACGGATTGAATTAATTTTTCGCAATTTACAAATTGATCCCAATGCAATGAATTTTCGGATCAATAGGTTGGTTAATTGTGTGCCGATCTGTTTATAGCCGAATGATCAGTTGTCGGTGATCAAATGTATGGATGTCAAAGTTACTCATTTGAGGTAAAATATAAATTGGTCAAAATGGTTGGATTTTCGGATCAATTAGTTGGTCAGTTTATCGAGCGATCACTAGTCGGTGAACAAATGTACGGACGTCAAAGCAACCCGTTATAACAACAATATCAGTATATGAACATTCTTCCAGAATTCTGATCATTCTTTTAATGAAATTCCGTTTACTGTTAATGGTACATCTTAGAAAACATGGTAATATATTATTATTTAAATTATCAATTTGCGTTGAATTCTTATAGATGTCTTAATAACTATATTTGGTCTTAGTTAAATTTTGAATTGTGCTCATCAAAATTTTTTATTTTTATTTCTTCTTTTGTTAGCTATTGTTTATCATCAACACCTCTTGATTTTAAATACATACTAGGAATCTAATATGCATTAAAGAAATATAAGAAATTGTTTAAGTCAAGATTTTCTTTCATTTTTGCAGACTAATTTGTCATTTCCTTGACTGAAAATTCTGTTTACTTAAAGAGGTTATTAAAAGTATAATGAGATCCAGAAGTTTTTATTTGTATTGAAATTTCAAAATTGTATTGAAATTTTTATTTTTTCCAATCTACATACTTCACTTAATGAACGTTTATTCAGAAATATTGGACAGTTCTTTTCAAACAGTTTCTATTTAGTTGTCATTTAACAAAAAAAATTTTCCTCGAATTTTCGTTCTTTTCACTTTATTTAATTGAAGAGTACGCTGTAGTATTTTGACGGACCTGGAAAAATTACGATATTAGAAAGAAGAAGTATTTTTGAATATATTTACATACATACATATAATTAATTTTATTATGTTATATTGTTACATTACAATTTAAAATTTCATTAATTTTGTGGGAAAATTTATAAACATTTTGATTATATGAACTTATATAGAATTTGATTTCAGTAGAATTCTGGTTTTGAAAATTAAGATTTTAGGCCCGAAATACATTAGAATTTTCAAAAAAATGTAAATCATTGATAAAGTTAATACACTGAAAGAAATATCTCTGAAATATCTGAAAATTTACAGTGCATTTGCATGCAAGGAAGTACGCATGTTTCTTGTTGAAGAAATCAATTTCAGGGAACAATTTTACAGGAAAATAGGGCGATTTGAATTTTATTATGTGGAACATATAATGTATTTAAATTAAAACAAAACGAAAAGGTGCTTGTCACGAGTCATGACTTAAAACCGTAAACTAAGTTTCCTTATCAAATTTTTCTCGAAATGAACGTTTTCCTCTCTATATATATGAAATATAAATAGATCCTCTCTGTGAGGTAACTTTCTATATTGAAAAATAATTTAAAAATTTTGCATATTTTAAAAATATTTGCATTTTGCATATACTTCTTCATATAATGTATAAGAACAATGAAAAATTTTCCCAAAATAGATGAATTGTGAATCATACGAGTATTTCTAAACATTTTTGTAAAATTTAGCATGGTTTTGTATTCAAAACAAAATAATAAAACAAATAATTCATATGATTAACATAGCAAAATAGAAACGGTAGCAAAAGGAAGTCAAATCTAATATTTTAAAATTATCTTTCCGCTTTATAATTTAATCTTTATTTATGTAATAAATCATTTAATTTATAGACTACACATGATTCTATATTAAAATTATTGTCATGTTATTTGATGGTAATTTTAAATCGAAATTTGTCAAACCAGGTGCTAATTATTAAGTCATAAATATAATGGTATTAAAAAAAAAATTTGTTTTTTTTTTTTTTCAAAAAGATGAAATCAACAAAATTTCATATTTCATATTAAGTAAAAATCAAATTAATTTAATACTGAAAAATAATGTTTATTACTTGTATTGCGTATTCAATATGGTATTATATAAGTAATTTAATATTATAATTATTAGCAATTACATAATCTTGAAATTTATTTGATTTTACTTTCTTATTTTAGAATTTTGAAAAAATAAAAATAAAAAATTTGTGAAATCAATCAATTTTAGTACATAAAATTTGACATTGTAAATTCCAAAAATAAAAAAATAAAAATTTGTTATTTTTTAAATAAATTATTTCGTTCCTATCCACGCATCTTTAGCACATGTACAAAATGTACGACTTCCCGATTCTTTTGGATTTTCTTTTGGAAATTTTATGTGGTGATTTCATTTAAAACAAATAAATTTATTGAATGTTATAGTGGTGGTTTTTTATTCTTTTTCTAACTTAGTGTATAATTTATATGCTGAGAAAATTTTTCTTTTGTTGTTTCAATTTGACTTGTGTTTTATTCATAATCTAGTGATAATAAAACTGTTATTATTTTTAAACCCTATGAGGCTAGTTTGAAAACATCCTTTTGAAAAACGACTTTGAAAGCCAGTTTCGTTCAGATGGAAGGTTTGGCTAAAGAAAGGCATTGCATGATAGTCTCCCTGTTGTGGCCCTATCTATAATGTCGATATTGTGACGAACAGTCGGATAGTAATACAGGCCCTTAAATGGGCGGAAATATACTCGAAACTAGTGAGACCCCATTTTCAAGGGTTGATACGGTTTTGCGCTCATCACAGTGTAATTTGGTTCTAGATAGCCAAAATATAGGTGCAAATTAACAGACACATTACTTAGCTCAACCATGGGCATAGGAGGAGCGGAACGAACAACATTTGGTTCCCATCTACACTATCAAGGGATATGTAAACGATACCTATCGTGTACTGACCGCAGATGATGGAGTGACCTGTCTTGAATGATATCAGGGATTTATATCCTCAAAAAGCAGGGTGGATGAGATAGTCAACCTGGAATCGAGCATTTTCTGATTACGTGCTGGGCAGTAGGTAGTGATATATTAAAATATTTCAAAAATTGGAAATCTCAGTATAGCTTTACATTTTATATGTCTAAATTACCAGATTTAAAATACATACATATACATATAGGAGAATTTAAGGTTGTAAACCTTATACAAGAAATACGCTTTGTATTTAAAAGTATTTAATCACACACACTTATTTTATTCCGGATTCTTTGTATAAAACGACTGAGTTATTGTCTGAGCAAAAAAAAAACTAACTTGTAAGTGACGATCTGTAAAGATAACTTTTGTGCGCAATTTTTATTTGGTAATGAATTCGTGGGGGAAAATAAGACACGCTTTATGCATATTTTTCAAAAACATAATGTAAAATTTTTATTTTTAGCAGTTTAGCTGTGTTTCTTTTGTAAGTACATATTACATATAGTAAAGAGTTTTTTTTGTAAAAATCTGATAGTTTGAACATTTAAAATTAACAGATCGATTAATCGAAATCCACCTATTAGTAAGTTTTGACTATAATGATTTTGTTGATTTTAATTGACGAGTCCAATAATCAACTTATATGTCAATCATTTCAAACAAAAATCATTGACCTTGTTACTGTAAAAATATCCATGGATCGTAACATGATTCCCGACTATCTTGTTGGTTACTCTCACACCGTATGATGTTATGTGCCAAAAATTTCCTTAATTTGTTATTTTTTTCGTAGGTATTGGGCCAACAGAATCTTAATTCCTACAATTTATTAACCAAAATCATCATTTAATACTTATTGTTTCGACATTTTGGTGTTATGGCATCATCTAAATACGATGTCGTATAGAATATATTCACAATTTTGACGGGTATCTTGCAAATTATGTACGAAAATAACGTCATATAATTTACTAAATCCTCTACAAATGAATCGGCGCTTGATTTTAAAAAAAATTTTTGACAACTTGGAAACGCGTTTGACACACAACCTTTTCTTTAGTAATTAAAGCACCCTTTCACATTAATATTTTTCGAATTGAATTCAATTGAACAGTTATGAGCGTAATACCGCCATGTAAATTAAATAAAAATTTTATGTAAAAAAAATGCAAATACAGAAGTGGTTAAAACTATAATTTAAATTACAGGAGGCGGCATTTTTTCTTTATTATTTTTTATTTTGTAAATTATAAATAAGTTTTTTTTTTTATTTTTAATTTTATTTTATTAATGAAGATGTTAAAAAAGAAATAATTTGTAAATTTCCTCAATATTTTTATGCAAAATATGTGTAGGTACCTACTGTGTAATGAAATTTCATTAAGTAAAAATTTTATTTAATAACTTTAAAAATTACAACTAATAAAATATTTTGAAATTGTTTTGTATTATTACTACATACAAATATTTTTTTCACTCCTTAATTAATAACCGATATCTTAACATTTTTATCTATAACTACTATTACTATTATGTTTGTCAGTGTTGTTATGATCATCTCTTAACATTCTTTTTTTGTTCAAATTTTATACTAGTATAGGGAAAAAAAAAATATTCAAAATAAAAGTGAACGTGAAATCGACGACGTCATAGATTTTGTCTCTATTTTGTTATATGTCGTGTATAACTGCTATCCCCTTCCCAGCCCCTTTTTAGTATTTATAGATTTATAAGATATTAATCGTGTGCGCATTTTATTAGGAGTATGATTATTAAGTCTGGCCAACAAAAAAAAATACCCAAAATTCATATTAAAAACTGAAAAATTAACACAAAAAAACATAAAAATTTTTGGAAGACTATTGAAAAACAGAAAAAAAAACCAAAAGTAATAAAAATTTATTTCAAAAATAACATAACAGTTAGCAGAGGAACAGAAAAATTTTTAATGTCTACTATCTATTTTTGGTTTCAATTCCAATTCATATCCAATCCAACCACAAAAATCAAAGAGAATAACAAAGTAAAATAAAAAAAAAAAGAAAACAAAAAATGAAAACAAAACAAAAAAGAACCAAAAAGTTTGTAATCATTCAGCGTTGATATCAGTTTTAAAACGTAGGTTAACCGGTAAAGTTGCGCTGTTGATCGCGAGCAAATATTTTAACAAAAAAAAAATTAAAACATTATTTGGATAATTGCAAAAAAAAATAAAAAAAAAAAAACAAAAACGAGAATTAAAAATTAAAAAAATATTTAGAAAAAAAAAAGCTTTTGTGTGTGAATTTTTTCACGGCTTTAACGGTTCTTCAACAGCTTTTTAAAAAACAGGATTCAAATCCATAAATTTTAATCCTTTTTTTTTTGTTGTTTGAATTTTTTGTGCGTGTTAGTTTCTAAATTCAATTTTTTTTTTTCTAATTTTATTAAATTCCTCTATTATTTTGAATACTATTGAAATTTTTTATTTACATAAATTAATTAAAAAATTATTTTTATGTTGAATAATTGAAAATTAAAAATTTTTATTCAATCAAAGTTTGTATATGATTTATGAAAATTTTAATATTGTCAATCAAGTCTGTTGTCAAATATAAACTGAATTAAAGAATTTTTTAAAAAAGAAGAGAAAAAATTTAAGGAAAAAATTCTAAACTTTAATTTTTAAAATTTTTTTTCACAAAATTTAATTTGCAACAAATTTTTTTGGATATTTTAATTATATTTGATAAGTTTTTTGAAAAGAGATAGATATTCAACCGAAAAAGGATATAAAATAAAATTAAGGAAGATCACCAGATACAGAAAATTTAAAAAATAGATGTAAGTTTTAAAATTTTATTTTTATTAAATTAAAATACATAATTACCCAATTATTATTTATTGAAGTAAATAAATTATTTATTATTGATTAGATTATATTTTTCCCTATAAGTACTCTTTTAGCCCGTAAACCTGTATACAAACATATAGATTTTCAAAGATAGTCGCAAAATGGAAACATTAGAGTTTATTCCAAATGTTTGAAATTTACTTTTGAGTAAATATGAAGGACATGAAAGCAAGGGATGTCAATTTTAGATTCATTTTCAAATAAACGTGAAAAAAATGTAATATAAGATTTCAATACTCATTATATTTTCTATTTATTTAAAATGTTATATTGAACAAAATTGATCAGTTTTGCATCTAAACTGTACAAATAGAACAAATAAGGGCTAACAGTACAAATAGGGGCTTTATTTAACTTATAATTAAATTTTGTTGAAAGCTTAATATGTCAATGGATATTCATGGATTTTGTTTCATAGAAAAAATAAGATTCTTTTTGCGTCTCCTTAAACAAAATTCATGAATAATTTGTGATGTTTAAATATTGCGTTAAAAAAAATGTTTCGCCTCATTTCAAATCCTCTTTTAAATTTTTATTTTGTAAATAACCATTAATAATTTTTTTAAATATTTGAGGTACATTTATTTATCGAAAATTTTTAAAATATAATTTTATTGTACATGTATGTATGTTATATGAATATGTAGATCTATAATACAATTCCGAAATTTGTAAACAAAACACTAATTTTAAAATCATTCTGATTTTATTAATGTTATTTTTCAAATTCTTACATTTTCAATAAAGCTCATATTTTAAGTATCAGTTTTAACTAATTATAGTCAATTAAACTTGGTCTTTTATAAAATAAATTTTTTAGTGCATATTATTTATTTATATTTAACAAAAATGCTTTTTATGAAGATTTTAGATTAATTTATTATTTGACCCATTAAAGCAGTAATATTTTTAATTCCCAAAAAATGTTGAAAATATTATGGAAACTTGAATCTAACAATTAAAATGATAAATAATAATAAAATGAATATTATTGTATGTGATGAAATTCGAAATAGAAATAGGATACTAATAGATTTTAAAGTTATATAACTCCTTCTTAAGAAAGAAAGCTTTTGTTTTTTTTGTTTATTTAGAGAATTTTATAGTGCTAATTGGGAGATAGAAATCAATTCTTGTTTAAGGTAAACAAAATTTTATATTTCGTCATTTAAGTTTACTTTACAGTTATAAATATTTATGTAGATTTTTATTATAAATTTTAGAAGCTTAATTATTAACAGTTGTTTATTTAATTTTCAAGTATATTGCGACATTATGCTGCTATATATGACATTATGATTGAGTAATTAGAAAATTAAATAATTCAAATTAATCTTATATAATAAATGTGTTAGTTTTTAAGAATTAAAATTTGCAATTGCAATATTTGAATTTTGTGTTAAGATATAAAATTTGTCGTGGTACTACTTAAAGACTGTTATCAATTTTATTCCAGAAAATATTTTCGGAGTTATGATGATATAAGCATGCTGAATTGAAAATATAATGATGTATGATTATAGTTGTCATTGTAAATGGTACAGTCAATATTATTCCGAAAATATCTTTCTTACAATTTCACTCCGAAAATTTGAATTTTTTTCGGAGTGAAATTTATTATACCCTTTTTACCATGACAACTTTCACGATATCACAAAATTCAAAAATTATTTTCGTTCACTAAACTTAATTCACTCCGAAAGATTTTGAATTTTCGGAATAAAATTGTAAAAATACTGACTTTTTCGGAGTGAATCAATTTTATGAATGCGATCTGCTATTGTCTTTTTTTAATTGTTTTTAATATCAATGAATCATTTTAAATTTAATGTGGTCCTACCTTTTTTGCTTTTCACTCTTAATACAATTTATTTCTTTTTCCTTAATTGTATCATTTTTCAACTTTTCAAATTTTTAATAATTGAATTACATTAGGACCACGCACTTGATGTACCAGAAATTGTATAATACCAGAAATTGTTGAAAATGTTAGAAATGAAAACATTTTGTTCTATATATTGTAATTATAATATTGAATATTGTAATTATAATATTGAAGGTTAAAATATTAATTGTTAAGAAAAAACTGCAATGGTATATAAAAGTCACATTGTTTCTATATTTTATTTATTTACTTATTATTTAAATAATTTCTTTATTAGTTTAAATAACTCTATTTAATATTTTCTATTAATAATTTAGGAAATAATTTAATTGGGAAGTTATTCTTGAAAAATGTTCGAATTTGTGTGTTTAATACTAAATTATGGGCAGAATATGTAGTTGATTCTTTTCTTTCTATATTTTTGTTAATAAACTAGATTAATATAAATTCTATATAGTATTTTTTTTTTGTTGAATTCTTGAAATAATTTCTTGGTTTAAATAATATTTGTAGTACCGGATATTATTATGTATTATTATTTTTTTTTTGAAACAACTCTATAACTTATTATTAAATCTTAAATAAGAAAATTTTAAATCAAGTTTTTCATTACAAATTTAGTGTTAAAATGTTTCTGTAGGTGTAATTAATGGAACATTACATTTTATACTAAGGCATATTAAATTTTATTTTATTATTTATAATAAAATTTAATACAATTTTGTATTGTAATTTGTGGCATAATATTATGTGCATTTAATTTGTGGCATGTGCTATATTAAATAAATTCATTGTATAAGAGAATTAAAGTTATGTTTCAAATGTTGCGTATGCATCTTCTTCTAACATCCTGGGAAGAAATATAAAAATAATTTTGTTTTATATTTAAAACTAAATTAAATTAAATTTTCAAATAAATTTCTCTTAATCATCTTTGGGTAAATTTTGCTTATATATAAAATATTAAAGACTACTTAATTGTTAATTTTTGTATGTGTGATACTCCTCTGATTTGCCATCCCATTTAAATTTTAAAATCAGTGGTTACCATTTATAGAATATGCAAATATTTTATTTGGAAAATTTGTCATTCAGAGAACCATTAAGCTGAACTTATAATAAGCTTATTCAATTGGAAACCAAGGATTTGATATCCTTATTGTTTGTTTGCATACTTTAAGGTTTATTTGCTTTTCCGTCATAAAATTTTCTAAATTTTCTTAAATTTAAGGCAAAAACATTCCAATTGTTTTATTGTTTTGGCTTTGAATATTTATTGGCACTACCACTAAATAAATCTTTAGTAGTTATAGAAATTTTCCAATTATTTGACTGGTAAGTACCAGTTTTTAAATTTCAATCGTTAAATTGTTTGTTATGGAAAACAAAAAAGCATTTTGACCATTTCCTATTTTCCAATAATCATAAAATATGTATGCGTGTTATCTTATATACATAAATATTATAAATATATTGATTTAATTACCACACTTGATTTTTACGACTAATATTTTATAAAGGAGGCATAATAAATTTTTTCATAAAAAGTAATAAAATTAATGGATGTTTCCAAAAATGTTGTTCTTTTGCTTCCATAAGTGAAATAAGCATAATCATAAAATAATTTTTAAGAAAATTTGTTAAATTTATGACAATATTAGCGAATTTTTATAACAATTATACTATTTTTTTTATATTTCGTACTTATTAATGAATTATAACTATAGAAAAAATTATTTTTTTTTTGTTGTTAATGAATGAACGTATTAATCTTATATTTTTTATACAATATTGTTATTAGCACTCTAATAAATATTTTGAACGTGGACATTTATACCACCTACATAATTTATGTATTTAAAATATCTACGTATATTTATATAAATGTATATATAATTATAAAGAATGTATAATATATGTATTTAGTTATAATTTGAATAATGAACAATAAATTATGTATGTATAAGGTTTACGAAGTATTATAATAAGGTGCTTTAGAATGAAATGCAGTGTTCAGGATATATGTGCTGCAATGATAATCTCACTTTCTTGTAGTATACCTTAAATTGTCGATTTAATGGAAAATTTATTTAAAATTCTGACTAAGTCCACACATTTTAAAAAATTTTTGAAAAAAATTAGCTTAATTTTCATGATTACTGCCAACTATTACTGATTAATCTCTAAAAAACTCACCTTTATTGAAGAAAGTTTTAAAATTTGAAATTTTTCTAGCTTCTAAGCTCTTTGACGTTTGGATTTTAATTAGACGAAGAAATTTTTAACAAATATTTCGAAAATTGAGTTCTCACCCGGAAATTTCCTTACAAATTAAACGTGTGTTGAATATTTTAATATTATCATTGAATTTGATCTTGAAACACTCTGTCATATATAAAGACGCAATAAATGCGAACATATTGTTACTATATTATATACTTAGTGTCTTCATTTTCATTGTTTTGTATTAGAATCAGAAAAAATAAAATATAAGGAAAATCTCGAAGATTTAGAAAAATTCAGAAAAAAGACCAAAACTTCTTGAGATGCAAATTTTATATTTATAAAAATTTGTGTGCCATTAAAATGGTCTTTATTATTTCATTGTTTTGAATAGAACATTTTATATACGGTAGATTTCAAAGAATTTTTTTTTGTTTTGTATTTTGATTACTATTTTAGTAGCTAAATTTATATTGAATTTTTAGAAAAATTTTGATTATGTTATATGAAAAAATGGGTAAAATATTTGCATACCGTAAATAATAAAATTGAAATAGTGTTGAAAATTTAGAACAGAAGTCATATTTATAAAATAATGTAGTTTATTTTGCGGTAATAAAACTGAATTTTAGATTGTTATCTTCCATTTTTAAATTAAGTAGTATAAACATTTGTTTTTTTTTCAAATCACATTTATTATCGTTGTTGTTATTATTATATTTTTAAAATCGTGGAGCGTGAAAATTTTCAATCAGATGTTGCGTAAGTCTATTAAGTCGTTTCTAAAAATAGTTAGAGTTAAAATAAAAATAATTAAAAGAAAAAGTATTGCCAATATTGAATTTAGTAGAGAAAAAATTAAAGACAATTTAAAAGTTGTCAGACAGAAATTAATATTTATTAAAAAAAAAAACAAAAGTAAACGATCTTAGATGAACTTCGGACCTAGATTCCGAAAATTAAAATTTGATTTTATTGCAAAATATTAGGTTACGATTTCCCAAAGAGAGCACTGAGGAAAAATGTGTTTATTCTGATACCGCACCGAACATCCCCATTTCCCCCTCTCCCAATTTGAAACAGTCGACATTTCTCAAAAATCGGTTAAAATTCTTATTATTCGTATTATTAAAATTATTTACATTCTCTAAGTTAAGTAAGTTAGCAGGAAGAATTGAGACCCAAAAAAAATTTTTGTTTCAAGTTGACAGGGGATGACAATAATCATAGGAAGAGATAATTTTTAAAGTTTTTTGTTAAATACAAGAAGAGTTTAAATTTGATTTAAATTTAAATTCGATCTAAGGTTGCCATTATTCAGTAAAACAATTTAATATAAAGTGGTGTTAAATTTATTAATATTGTTAATTACAATTGTACAGTAAATTCATATATACAGCAGTAGATTATTACTGGTACATTCTGTATTTTATACCTGAAAATATCCTATTACCTATAAAATATTTTAAATATAATGTTATATTAAAACTAAATATTAAAAATATATTGCATAATACACAAGTTTATTAAAATAGTTAAATACTTAACAAAATTTTTAAAAAATATCCTATTATTATTATTGTTACTATTATTGTTATTATTATTAATGGACACAAACTTTCTATATAAAAGAAAAAATTCCTACTGAATAACTTTTTATTGTTTTTATTGTTATTTAAATTTATCCTTAAAATATATTGTTATATACTTACATATACTAAAAATATACCTATATTTATATAATAGGATGATAATTAATAAAACAAGTATAATTTGCTTATGTTAGATTGAATTGTATAATAATAACAAAAGAAAAGATTTTTGTTTTTAATTTTGCTAAATTTGCATATTTTGTTAAGGATTAGCCATCATTAATTTTATGAATTATGAGTTATAAATTTTAGTTATTAGAAATTTTTAATTCTAATTTGCATTAATTTGAATATTTTTATTGTTTCTGACTTAAAAAAAACATACTTAGTACAGCTTTATGATATAGGGCGAATATTTTTATAAGTATGTACAAAATTTGTATATACTTATATAAATTTAGTTTCTTAGAAAAATTGTATATTTTATGTTTATTAATTCTGTTATAGGAATGTCCTGTTTAACTAAGAGATATTTTCAGTGAATATAATATAATATCTAGATATTGTAGGGAAATATTTTTCTTAATTAATTTAAAAATTTAAAAAAAATGGACTTAGGTAAGGGAAATTCTTTACTTAACACACTGAAAGTTAAAAACTATTTGTATTCAATAAAATTAAAATGTATACTTTTATACTGTTATACTTGTACAAATGGAATTATGAATAGCGAAAATCATCTTACTTTAAATGTTACTTGTTCCGAGAAAACATTTAGAAAAAAAACAGGTTAACTGCACAGCATTCCCGAAAATATTTTCACTTACACTTGCGAATAGAATAATATATTTTTAATATATAGCTCAAAGCATATTATAGAGCATTGAGCATTCCATAAGAACGAAAAACAAAAAATCTGTTTTTGATATCCGTCGTAATCGTGCCAATAAACAATATAATTATTTTTAAATGCATATTTTTTTAGCATTTAATTTTACAATTAGTTAATTCGTTTATCATGTTTATTCTCTTTTTCGTTTAGAAAAGACGTTGTTCCATTCAATCTATTTTCTGGAAATGTAACATTTAAAATTATTTGTCAGCATCATCTCTTATCAATCCTTTAAAATAATTTCCGCTTTTGTTTTATAAGATCCCATTTTGCAACTATATATAATTATGCAACCTAGCTAATTTGCCATAAATCACGTTATACCAAAAAAAATTTCACAAATTTTTAAGAAAATGTAAAATATTTAATTAAGAATTATATTAATTTTAAAATAATAATTTTTTTTTTAAATTTTAATAACACTTATTATTAGTACTTAAATTTCAATTTATATTCTTAAATTAATTGTACTTGATTAATTGGTGATTGATTTACATTGGTATATAACCTTATTAATATGCAATTTAAAAATCCTGATAATTTGATAACTGAATTACAAAATTTAATTTATTTACTATAAGATACTATATAAAATTTAGGTTAAAATAATTAAAGTAAATTAAAATTACAATTGAAAATTTTAATTCAGTTAGCAATTTTTACAATAATGTAGGTATTTAATTTTTATTTTGATTTGATTCTGTAATAATGTAATATTATAAATTTATAAATTTTGGTTATTTGTTTTAAGGTTATTAAACTAATCAAGTATGTTATTATTGCACATCAAATTGCAAATAAGTTGGTTAAACTAAAATTATTACAACTCTAACGTATCATCATATACCAAATATATATTGAACTGAATTTTTAAAATATAGATAATAAATTAATAATATATACATTTGGGAATTCAAATACAAAATAAATAATAGGTAATATATAATTTTTAATATAATTCCATGGACTATATAGTTAAAAATTTAAAATTATAATGCTTGCATAGTGTTATAATTTTTGGAATTTTGTAATAGAAATTTTATATTTTTATAAGTATAACAAATTTTAAATTTACACAAAAATGTTATAAATATAGATATATTTACATAAGTATATCAATTGGAAATTTTTTAGATTTTCTCATTTTCTCATATACTCATATATACAGACAATTATTACATATGTTATTACAAAATTTAATCCAAAAAAAGAAAATATCCATAAAAAGTTAATTAAATTTACTTAAATTTGTTGTTGCTGTGCTTCAAACTAAAAAATTATGTTAAATATACACACATAATAATAATATGAGCTTGTGTGTACTTATAAATGCATGTTGTAAATATTTTGAAATTTTTTATATTTCTTTTTATATAAAAAAAAACAAACTAAATGATGATTTTCTATTATTTATTTTGAAATTATGACCTTTAAAAAACGTAATGTACCTACATATTTAAAAAAAAAAAAATAGTAATAAATTGAGATACAAAAAAAAAATAAGAAAATAAAAAAAAAAAAATATTTGGAATTTTCATTAATTTAAAAACAAATAAAAAGTAAAGCTATATAGCTACAATATGTGTAAATGTGTGTATGTGTTTAATTTAAATAACACCATAAAAAATGTGAATAATTTCAAAATTAAATTTAAAATTTTACAAAAATTTTTATTTTTTTTTTTCGGTTAAATTCGGTATTTTAATATATGAAATTCAATTAAAATGTTGAAATATTTTTTTGGTTTTGGTTTTTAGTACCAAAAAAGGGCATCATAAAATAGTCATCTCTCATTTATAATAAAATATGTAAATTTGCAACTGTCTCATAAAATATTTGTACACATACCAATTTAAACATTATTAATGTTTGTAGATATAAAAGTATTTTATGTATAAATTATGTTAAAAATTTATTTGTACATTTTATTTTACAGTATAAAATATTTTATATAAATTAGGTAAATAATTTCATTATACATATATGTATAGATAAAATCATATGGTTAAACCTATAGTTTAACCTTTAAAAGGTTAAAATCTTTAATTTTTATATTAAATTAATTGAAAACAAAAAAAAATTTTCATTTAATGATTAATAGCCCTAAGTAATTAAATTTTCGCTAAATATGTATGTAATATAGGGAGTAATGCTCAAATTTTCTAAGTTAATTTCTTTATTTATATACCGCCATTTTAAAAGAATCCTCGTATTCAGTTTTAATCGCCTTTGAATATGCTAATTATATTGTGGTAATTTTAATTTAATTATGTTTTTTTTAAATTAAATTAAATTATATAAAAATATTTTAATTTATAACTTTTTTTTTTCTTGAAAATTTTAAAAAGTAGTAAAAAAAATTTTTTGTTTTTGTTTTTTCTTTTCAATTAAAATTTTTTAAATTACTCTCTTATAATTGGAATGATATAAAAATGTTTTGTATGGGACGAGAATATAAAAAAAGCAATTTTTATAGGCTAATATTATTTTCTGTAGTTTATGTATGTAGGTACAATTGCGTGCATACACACAAACACAAACAAATTAATTGTATGTTAATTGGGGTTAAGCTAGGGTTCGTAAATCAAATATTTTTGGTATTTTCAAAAAAATGATTTTTAAATTGTTTATACGTGAGTCGCACTGCAAATATTGGACATATTTATAGGCTGTAATTTATAAGCTTTTCGTATAAAACCACATTTCTAAAAATCTTTTAAGAAGAAGGACATTAAAGGAGAAAATCTTGCGGAAAAGAACGATATTATAAAATCGTTTGCATTTCTTATTATTTCTTGCATTCTAAAATTTTTGTTACAGAAATTTAAAATTTTAAAGACTAATAATTTAGTGCAGTAATCATATTCGTAAGTTTATTAGCATACATTAGCATATAACAATTCGTATGTTTGTCTAAATTTTAGAATTCATTCAGGGCTTTCAGAAGTAGTAAAAATTCACACCAATAAACCACAGGTTCCCCATAGTATTTTTTTTTTATTTTCTTGAAATTCACCAAAAGTGTACATAATATTAGCGTAGAGCTGAAATTTTACTATATTCTTCATGTCCCATAATTTATTCATTAAGTGTGTATTTTCAAAATCGAAAAATTATTTACTATTGTTGAGATAATTTACTGTCCCTGTAAATACCTGAATTGTGTTTACCTATTAGTTGTTAATCACTACTATATTATGCAATTATATTTTTAATAACAATTACAATAGCGTTATACATAATAAGCACAACCTTTTACATATATACTCGTACCTACATACGTTGTTTAGAATTTCATATGCAATATGGCAACAAATATAAATGCGTCAAGTGTATTCAAATGAAATAAAAAATTTTTAACCATAAATAAACCCTCGACCACCTAACATTAAATCAAATTTTTACTACACGTATAACAATTTTTTTTGTTTGGTTATGCTTTATGATAAAACATTATTTAAATGGTTTTGGTATTTTTTTTGTCAAAAAAAAATTGCCGGTTTATCTTCTTGAAACCAGTTAAAAAGAATACCAGTTATTTGTTATACTAATATAACAGAAAAAAAAATTTTTATTTTTAATAATAATCTTGATATATTAGTTTTGGTTTTTTTGATTTTCATTTTATATAAGAATTTTATTTAGATTTCCGATTATTTTTTTAAAGTACACTTAAAATACATACCTAAATTTATTTCAAGTATAATGTAACATTATTAATTGAATTAAATAGTACGCGTGTATATTTTAAAATATTTATTATACAATATTATTCAAGTTAAATAATTAAATATAACATTTAGACCTGTTTTATACTTAAAATTATCATTGAAAATTTTAAAATTGGAATATTTACTTTATTGTATAATTTAAAAAGTAAGTATAAATACTTACTCTTCTTTTATATTTAGATGTATGTGACGCTGATGTATATTGTATGTGACTAAAATAAAAACATAATAAAATTGATTATTTTGAGTTGAAATAGAATTAATTTTTAAAATTTAATTAAATTTATTTATTAATTGAATAACTACGACAAAAAAATATGATGTAAGGTCAGATTTATAATTTTTGTATTTCTATAATATTAATTATTAGGTTTAGATTGTGTAGAGAAATTGTCACTCATTTAAATGAAAATGTTTTAACGAAAATCTAAGATTTTAGATAATGATCCAAATTGAAACACTGACTTTTGAATGTCATGTGCCGCCATATAAATTTTAATTATTTAAATTTTATATATTTTTTTATACAAATTTTAAATTGCAAATTTTATGACTTCATTAATGTAACTACTTTTCATTATTGTTTGATGCATATAATTTGCTTATAAGTACACACAAGTAGCTCAGAGATTTGTTTCTGATTCATAAAAATATTCATTAAAACCAAAATTTTAATCAGATGCAATTAATAATATACATTGTACTTAAAAGAAATAGGTTTATTATTTTAAAATCATATAAGTATGCAAAGTAAATTTAATATGCGGTATAAAAATTTTTATTAACAATAATTTTTCAATAATAATATAGGTGTAATGAAGGTTTTTCAATAAATGCATTAAAATAGAAGGTTTAATGAACTCATTAATGCACAAAAAAAAATTTAATAAGTATATGAAATAAGAATTTTACCTACCTATACAGAAGTAAAAATTTGAGATGATTTATGTGCTAATAAATCTTCAAAAATATAGTTCAAGTTCTTGTTAGTGCAGTAAACTAAAAAATATTTAATAGTTATATAATCACGGTGGTTCAGCAATAGGTTAGAAGCTAAAATTTAAATGGTTTTCTTGCAATACCTCCTGTACAATTTTTTGCTATATCTTCTGTACCATAAAAGATTTTTTAACTTTTAATGACTTAAATTGAAGCTTAAGTAGCTATAGGCAAAATTTCATATAAAGCATTTTTGAAGATTCGCAAAATTTCATAAGAAATTATCGGAATAAAAAAAGTTAAAAAATAAAAATTGAGAAAAATTGGAATTTTCCTAAATTTCGAATGCTTGTATTTCTGAAAAAAAATATGAAAAATTGAATAATATACTATTTCTTTTTTAAGCCCTTTATTAGCTCTTTCAAAAACTAATGATTCGAACCTTCTATATTTTTTTCGGACAGAAGTTATAAAAAAAAACTTAGGTATACTAAAATTTCGGCAAATTTTCTTGAAATACCTGCAGCTCAGCTTGGAAATGGTTGAGATTTGACATTATGTTTCGAAAAAAAAGTTTTACTGATTTTCGACAATCTACCAAGTGGTATATGTCTCCTAACTTGTTACTGAATCACCCTGTATATTATTAAGTTATACATATTTAACAAATTATTTATAATAATTATAAAAACTGCCGATTTTAAAATTAATACCCTTATTCATATAACAAATTATTACAAAAAGTGAAGGGATTATTAAATTAAAAATATTTTTATCATGCTAACTAACTCATATATATAACAAAGACATTACAAAAAAAACCTAACATCTTTGCTCATACTAGAGATTTTATCAAAATTTATGATTTAAAATTAACAAATCAAAGATAAGAATCAAAATATTGGGCATTACATCGACTAATTGGGCAAATTAATCAGCACTTACAATAAATTGTAGTATAAAAATACTGGAATAAAAATCATTTGCATTGAAATTAGAACAATATTAAAATTAAATTCTTACTCTAATATAATTGTGCGAAACTATCTACAAAAATAATTCTTGTTCCTATACTCGCGGGTATAATAGATATAAGCTGGTTCTAATAATTAAATAATTCTAATATTTTGGGTATTGTACATCAAAATCAAATCTTGATGATTAAATCTGATTTGAAAATTCAATTGTGATTCAAAAATATTAAAAAATTTAGAATTATTCTAAATTTGGCAAGAAAATATCAGGAAATATAGAACACTTTTTGTTTTTTTTTATTTTTTATCTCTTGGGCAATAAATTTTTTGCCATAAAATTTGATATTAAATATACCATATATTTCAACAGCTTCAACTTCATTTTTTAAATTATTTGTTTAGCATTTAAACATAATTTAATCAATAAACACCTATTGTACAGAACAAATCAATAAATCCTTTGTACAATATTCTAAATTTACAAATTTGAGAACAAAAAAAAAATTATTGACACTTTTATTGTAAAATAATTGTACCACCATATTATTATTATTGGTGTTCTATACCCATTTTTGGTTGTTTTTAGTGCAATATTTTTAGACAAATGACTTGAGACTAGAATTTTTTTCCTTTGTTCAATTTAATTATTCCCTAGTCTAGATCATAAAAACTTTTAAATTTTGTGATTTTTATTGATTTTACTCTTAATTAATGACAGAAATCAATATTTTTATCATTGTATAAGAGTTGTTGAATTTTTTGAATAGGGTATGTGTGTACATTTTGCAAATATTAAAAATCAATTTTTACCTTTCAAAAAAAACTTAAAAATTAATAATTTTTTTTTAGCTGTTCTTTTAGACATTTAGTTGTTTATGACGTAAAAGAACTAATCAATCATATTCTAAAATGAAAACCGATATAAAAATCAATAAATAATCGATTTTCAATTAGTAAATATTCACTATTGTACCCTATTGTTGAATAATAAAATCGAAAATTATTTCAACTTCAATAAATTATAGAATTTTTAGCAAAAGTTTACTAAAAATTTACTATTTTAGTAAATGGTATTTAAACCCGAGGTGGCTATATGTTAATTTGTTTACACATAAAAAAAAATTTTCGAAAATAAAAAAAAACGCATAATCATATTAACATTGATGACTCCTTTTTAAGAAAATTATGTTAAATTGATTGGGTTTGAACATATACGTAAAGTGATACAAAGACCGGAAGATTATTTTGGGCAATAAAATATAGGCATACGCATGTTCATTATCTATATATTAAGATTTATGTAAGTTATTTAATACATTATGATTATAATATATTGGTTAGACACAACTATGACTAATTAAAATTAGATTGTTTTGCTTCTAATTCTACATTAAAATTATTGTGTATTAAATTACATTCTCATATATTTTCAAAATTTGAAACATAGGCTATTGTGTACTATATAGTGCTATTACATATTGTATAATATTGATATGTAGTTTAAAATTTTAAATATTGGCTACTTTAAAGGTAAGTCAATAAATTGTGGTTATAATTGCTTGTGATATAGAACTGTTCTCACCGAAATTCTTAACTGTTCGTGTATAGTTTTAGATTTAATAGTTTTTAATTGTAAAATTTTAAAATTATAGTACTCTATAAGTTTAATATAACATAATGTATTGTATTGGAAAACAATAGTAAAATTTAAAATTATTTTTGAACTTATTAACAAATTAAATACTTTAGTTTAATTTGTTCTTGTATTTAAATTTCTTGTATTTGTTCTAAGCCACATTTTAAAATATACATTATTAAATAATTAGAATAATATAAAGAACAAAAAATATAGAATTATAAAATTTCTATTCTAAGAAGAAACATATATTAATTATCTCTATCCGGTCTAAGAGTTTAACAGGATTTTACAAATTTTCCATTGTTGCTAAATTCATAGAAAATGTTAGGAGTAAAAAAGTATTAATTTAGAGTCTTCTGAAAAACTATTATTGTATATTAAGTGGTTTGCGTTAAAAATAATAATATTAAATATTTTATGATATATGAGGAGCACAGTGCATTAGTGACCTATCTAATATTTTTGCAAAACTGAGTTATTATGTTCAATAGAGCTGTAATGGCCTAAAGATTTGTTCTATATCTTCAAAATACTTAGTTTATTCCTCTTTTCACTCTATTTTTACATAAGTTGGCTTTTGCCTTTTAACTATCTTCTTGAAAATTAAATATTTAACATTTCAATCGCAATTTACACAAAATGTCATTTTTGCAAGTAGGCCACTAATGCACTAATCAGCTCAATATTTAATCATTTAAAATCAGACTTATTCCAAGTATCTAATCATACAGTGATGACATTTTGTGGTAAAAAGTTGTGAGTTATAAGTTTTAATAAGCGCTACTCAATAGAAGTAGTTCTATTGTGTAATTACAAAAATTGTCTTCTGTATATCACTTATAAACTACATAAGTACTTAATTCTATCGCTAAAATGTGAATAAACCTTTGCTTAAAACATTTTTTAAAGCAAGCTTTACTAATGATGTTTACTTTCGACAACATTATGGTAAAATATTTCGCAATAAGTCAAGTTTTTGGATGTACGATTCTGTTTATGAATTGAAATAATTTTAATTAATTTTAGTTAGTAACATTTCAGTAACCAATATTTCACACAAAAAATTTGTATATTTTTTTAAAGAAATGATTTTCCTAAATGTAATTTAAGCACAGTAATAAAATAAAATTGCATATTTAATTTGTCAAACTGAATGAATTGGAAGAGCACCTATTGGTAATAAAAAAATGCTATAAAATAATGTAAAATTAATTTTCGAATAGGGCAATATTTTCGAATGTATTAAATGTGATTAATATACTTAAAATATTATGTTTCAAATATATATTAAAATTCGGATATTTTTCGGAGAGTGTGAGAAATATTTTTTGGTTCCTAAAAATTTTGACTATTTTAATGGGTTACTAATTTTAATGGGATCATATTTTTAGGAGCAAACTATTGAGTATTACATTTCTTTTTGGTCTTCAAATATTATTCATATATGTATTTCTAAATTTTTCTCAATAATATGAGGAAAATGATGTTAATATAATTAAAATGTTATAAATTTGTTATAATATATAGGAAGGAAAAAGTTTTATGACTTTATTTGGAAATTTATAACTATATTATTAAAATTTTAAGAAAATTTATGGTAACACTAAAATTTATTTTGTATTTATTAAGTATGTAAAATTTGTTATTTGATTCCAATTATGCTTATTTATAATGAAAAATTAATAAAAATTTTATTACTTTTTCTACTTTAACACTTAAAATACATAATATATAGGTACTCCTTATGTAAAGTATTTAATATGTAAATGTAGGTTGTTTTTGTTTTATTGAAAATAAATAAATTTATGGTCACAGTATATTAAATTTCATAGGGGTTAAAAAATAATAAAATTTAATTTTTAAAACGTCTTCAAAAATATTATTCTGTAACACTGTAAAAATTTCCAATTATCTTTCTTATATGCTATGCCTTTTAAAGAATATTAGATATCTCTAACAAAATATTCGACATAATTTAGAAAAGAAGTTATCAATTCGCTTATAATGAGTAAGCACTTAACTTCGTATGGAACGAAACTAAAAAATTTAAAGATTATAATTAAAATTGGTAAAACGCAGGAAGATTGGCATCAATATTAATAATATAAGACTTGCAAAATGACCAAGAAATAAATTAGTAAAAAAATTATGCAAGAAGATTAAGGATAATTTTATATGGAGTATAAGTCCATTTTTTTTTCAAACATGTCATTATTTGTTAAATAGTAAACAAAACTCCTGTTCCGTGTTCTGCAGTAAAGATATTATAACTCAATTACGCTCAGAACTCCTTTAACAATTAATTGATAAAATTAGTATAACAAAAACTCATCATACAAAGTTGTACGATCAAGACAGTTTAATTATGAATATATGTATAATCTTATACAGCCATAGTAATGTTATTTACTTGTACTCATTTAATCACTAAATTTTTTTTATGAGTCACATATACCATGTGCAAAAATAAATATGTTAGAACAAAAGTTGAATACTAATGTTGAAAAATGTTTGTTTCTTTTAATCGACCGCATTGGATACAATAAAGTTCTGTGCGGGTTTTTACTTTAAGTTAAGCTGAACTGATTTTCACGAAAATTTTTTATTTTAGTAGGGTAAAATTTTTTAGGGTAAGAAACCAATATTTAATAACATAGCTAAATCTCTTTAAGAAAACAAAAATTATTTCATTACCAAAGAAAGCCTTGTATAAACAATAATTTATACCAAACTGCAATTCTCGTTGGTTATGACTAATCAATTATTTAACTGTACAGTCGAACACGGATATATGCATATTGATTTTTGTCTTAAATTCATTGCATGCTTAAAACTTGTGCTTTTCATATATGTAAGTAAATTTACGCGGAAACGTGTAGAAAAAAAAATGGAGTCAATATTTTTAGTTGTTTTTGAATGAGTTTTACTTTTAACCGTGTTGCTGATATAGTTGCTCGACTGTATTTTATAACCAAACTATTTTTAAGGCACAGAAGCACTTGCACTATTCAATTAAATCTGTATGTGTGTGGTAAAGGTTGTTTACTAATGCCTACATAATTTTAATTAATCTTTTTATTTTTTTTTTTTAAATAAGTAAATAAATTGAAAACATTTTTAATTTTTTCTTTTTCGTTTGCTATTTCTTCCGTCATAAATTTAAAAATTAGTTTTTCATGCTTTAAGAAAAATTTCTCCTAATTTTTGTGTGGTTTTTGAATACTTTTTTTTTTTTTGCTTTTTTTTTCTATCATCCGGTTAAAATTTTTCGGATTTTTTGGACAAAAAACACATACATTTTATTTTTGTTTTATTTTTTTTTATTATTTTAATCTATCTTAAAACAATTCAAACCATTTAGTATGATATATAAAACCAATTTATATGTGTAATATGTCTGGGCTTAACTACAGAGTACCTTATACATTATTAGCTTTATAAACATATTAATAAAGATGGTCAGAGGGAAAAAAAAAGCAAATCTTTTTGAATCATTTAAAAAAATCTACCATTTCTTCTTCTTTTTTTTTGTAGTTTTCTTTTTAATTTTTTTTTATATTTAATTTTATTAATTTCCAAAATAATAATGAAAATGAAAAAGAGAAAAAAAACAACCTTTTAATGAAAACGAAAGTTTCTCATAAAAAAAAATTTTTTTTTTTTTTTTTTGTGAATTTTTATAATATGAACAAATTATAAAATAAGCATTTAAACATACATACATATATTTTGAATAGACACACACACAGTTTCTTATACACATTTAAATTAGTAAAAATGGCTTGTTAGTGTGTTTGTTTGTGAGTGTTTTCGATTTTTATATGCATTTTTTAAATTATTATGTTTATTTTATTTATTATTGTTGTTTCTTCTTATGGTTTTGTAAAAGATCAGCTTTTTGTTCCTCATCACCTTTTTATAATAACAATAATATGCAAGGTGTTACATAAACTCTAATATTCATAATAACAACAATAACAAAAATTAATAATAACAATAATAAGAAAATGATAGACTAAAATGATTGTAATTTAAAAATGATAGAAAGAAATAGAAAATCAAAGTGAAATAAGAAAAAAACAAAAAAAAAAAACGTGTATTTAATTTGTCTCATTTTTGTTTTTTTTTGGTGATATTGGTGATTTGGGCTTTAAAAATAAGTTAAAAATGGGAATCCAAAAATTAAACAAAAAAAAAAAAATTTTTTTTTTTATAAATTTGGAGAAAGTTCTTATTTAATATTCGAAAGAAATTTTTTCGAAGATGATTTTAATGATGACTGACCGACCCATCATGATTACAAAAAAAAAAAAAATTGATTTTTTTTTTTTTATTTTTCATTATATTAAATGAGCTATAAATGGTAATTTTTTTTCGTCTTTTTTTTTTTTTATTTTCATTTTAATTTGAAAATTACGTAATAATTACAAAAAATTCCGTATATATGCGCATATCTGATCCTATATCAATATTTTCTATTTCAATAGATAAAATAATAATATACCTTATATGAATTTTTGGTTTTTATATAGCGCTAAAGCTATATGCGTAACTGAATTTAAATAATATACATGTATACAGGGTATAAATATAGGTACATAGGGGTTAAAGAACTTAATAGGCAAATGAATACCAATGTTGTATATAAAAATAAATTTTTCTCATCATAATTGAATAAGACGAGTAATTCGAATAAGTAAAGTGAGACTGAGTAGGTGGGCTGCTATATTGAATGATTGATTATTAAATTATTAATATTTTATTAAAATTGAAAAGTGAAATATTATAGGCTTATGTTACTTTTATTGAAAACAGGTGTTTTAAAGAAATTTTTTAAGAAAAAAAAGGTGAAAGAATTAATTAAAATTGTATATTTTTGAAAAACATAAATTTCTTTTCATTGTTGTGGTCGCTGTGGTCAAAAGTTGTTGTTGAATGATAAATTATTAAAATTGAAAGGATAATTTGAAATTTTTCACATATTTTAGAATTTAAAGAAGTTTATTTAGATCATATAAGGAAATTCTACATAAAACTAAAGAACAAATAGAAAAACATGAACTGGAAATTAAATTTTCTTTATTAAAAAAATTTTTTTCCATAGATTTCTTTATACTTCCATAGCTAAATTAATAATTTTCACTTAGTTAATTTTCATAGCTATAAACTGAGAGTTGCCTCTGTTGCTGACTTCATAAAGTAGCCGCTAACAAGACTTGTTTAAGTCCAAAATCAATTAAATTTCCCTTGTTTGCCAACTTCGTGAACGTTTAAAAGAATATTTGTCTATAAACTCTAACTAAATTAGGCAATAATTAAATTTATATTTGGTATTTATGAACACTACAACGTAAATCTGACCTCTTTTTGGATTTATAAAAGCACAATAACAGATTGATTGTAATTTTTCATGAATTTAGTCTTAATCCTTTAAGGCTCATCTAACGGCTCATATTTCTAACAGCTCATGTTTCTAACGGTTTACATGTTTACATTTTTAGTTTTGCAATTACTACTTGAATTTAAAATCTTTGTTTTTAAAATCGCACAATTCATAGTCACTAAACTACTGCATCAATAAAAATCGAATCTATTAACTGAAAATTGTATTTAGTTTTTAAAAAATTGAATGCGATTATACAGTTGCATGTCTATACGCTTGAATATTGCATGTCTGCCTGGGCCCTAACGTTCTTTTTGTCTAGAGATCTAATTCTCTTTATTGCAAAACTTGTGATTTTTTTTTTGATTAATTAAAAACTATTTACGCAACTCAGTGTATATAGTATGTATATGTATATATAGAGCAAAATTTTAAGGAAAGGAAAAAATCAGAAAATTGCATACCAGTGGGCGTATTTGAAAATAAATTTAATTGTACTATTGTTGTGTTTTTATTAAATCAAAAATCGTAATGATTATTGTTTTTTTTTTATTATTCTTGAGTAATTTTCTTAAACATTAGTATAACTTGAAATTTTTAATTAATTTAAAAGTTCTATTTTATTTATAAATAAATAAATTATTTGATTATAACTGATTTATAAGTGTGACCTTCATATAAAACATGAAATTAAAATCAAAATATCAAAAATGATATATCCGTTATATGAAAAAATTCAAATCACGCTAATTATTATTAGTACTCTGTATATTTCATATGTACATATACGTTTATAGTTAAAAAATAAAAATAAAAAATATTTACATACATGATATATGGACCTATCATGTTACTCATATCTTACATACTTACTATTAAAATAAAAAACAAATATTTGAAAAACTTCTTGATTTTTGGTACACAATATTTTTATTTACTTACATTCAAAAAGTCGAGAAATATTAAATGTAACTCAAATATTTGCCTATTCAATATAATTATAATTACTTATATACATTAAATAAGGTGAGACCATAGTTAGTTAAAACTCTTGAAATATAATAATGTATATGGAAATTGTTCAACATAATATTAAATAAAAGTAATTTAAAAATTGTGGTTTAAGATTTTTTAAGTATTTCAAGTTCAACAATGTTGTTTTTTCCAATAATTTGTAAATTTTTTTCATTCATAGATTTAGTTAATTTATTACAAATGAAATTTACTACATAGTATATAGCACATGTTTAGAAAATGTGCTAATCAATTATAAATATAGCCGTTTAGTGTGAATATTAAATATGAACCAGTGAAGATTTAATATTTTTATTATCAAACATTTCAGAATTCTCAAATTATAGTTATATTACCTATGAAACCAAAAAACACCTCTATAGAATTAACAGAATTTTCCAAAAGTTTCATTTGTAAATTGGCAATGTAAAAAAATATTTCAGCAAAGGAACTGCAAAAACTTATGTTAATAAAATCTATAAACCTTTATAAATTTTTCTTATTATTTTAGTATCGGACTGACTAGAAAACTAGGAACCAATTGATCAATATTGTATAGCCAAAATTTTACCTCTTTCTTTTGGAATAAATCTGTAAGACATTAACAATATCTTTTGGAACATTTTTCTTCGGATATTGTAAATTAGGTCTGAGTACCTTTATTATGTCATTTATTATACTGCACAGCTGTAACTTATTAATATTTTCTAAGTACACTGCTGTTTATCTTGTTGTTACCCTCATATTGACATACTCATTGGTTTTTATGTTATATCCTTTTTTTTTCATTTAGCCAAAATGCAGTATTGAATTTACTATTATAATAATCGGGACGTTATATTTCACCCAAAATCGGGAATGCTATAAAATACTGCGATATTACATATTAAAATTAAGAAAGAGTATATTTGCCTTAGTTTCATATAAAGCAATAATTAATGATTAACATTATGCAAAGAATTCTCGAATTGCCTTCTCGATTTTTTGTGGTAACAAAATAATTTCCTTGAGTGATTCCCTAATAAAATTTTCTACTAGAAAGTTTTTAATATTTTATAATACAGTAATTGAAAAATGTTCTTTATTAAGTGAGTGAGTAAAAGCAATAGAATCATAAGCATTTAGTAACCGAGATAAAAGCCTTTCCAAATTTATTAACCGGCACGGACCCAGTATGGCTGAACATCATTCCTTTGGCTGTATAATATTCAATTGAAATTGTAATTTATTCTTGAAAAATCAATTTTCCAATTCAATACCGGTGCATACTTAAAAGGAAATATTCAATAATAAATTTTCTTTATTTTGTCGAAAATTTTTTTCAAAATAAATTTTTGAAACAAAATCAAACACAGAGTGACCCAATTTTTTCCTCTTATATAATTAATTAAAATCTGTTGATAATAAACAATTATTAACTTAATAATTTCTATACTTAAAACAAAAAAAAAACAAATAAATGAAAAAAAAATAAAAAATCTATTAAAATCCACATGATTATTCCGAAATAAGTTTTTAGTACGATCGTGTTCTCTAACTCACAATACAGTAAAAACATTGTTTTTAAATAAATTAAAACAAAAACTAAAAAGAAAAACAATAGAAGAACTAAAGAAAAAAAATACAAAAATTAATTTACAATCGATTTCTATTGTTGTTTTCTGACAACTATGTCAAAAATCAATTTCGATCGAAAAAAAAAGAAAAACAAAAACAAAAATCAGTATTAAACAAGGTGATGCCTATGTTGTATTGTAACCTTCTAAGGAGATTAAAATCTTTAATAGAAATGTCATGTATAAGTTGATCTGTGCGTTCAAAAACAAAAATGCTTTTGACCGATATAACATTTTCTGTAACTATCTATGTAAATATTTGCAATAATTATAATAATAAGATACCATCGGAACTAATAAAGATTTATATTTGAGATGTTTGAATTAGAAGGTTAGCTATTATTTTTAGATACGAGTATAATATGATAAGGCGAATAACCGGAATTAGATTTTTTTTTTTCTTGAAACAAAATTTAATTAAAACTTTTGATGTGGTTAATTATGAAATTTTGTTGAGTGAATAAAATTTTTATAATGTGCATTAAAAAAGGTCTTTTATCAATTTATATTTTTAAATGCGTCCAATATAATTAACGTTTCGTATAATTGCCATTGTTATAAAATAATTAAAGACAAAGAAATGTGGAAGATATAGATTTAATTCGCTTGATATGCCTTTTATTTGAAATTTTAGAATATTATCTGTACTTTGAGTATGATATTTTAAATTATGGATTTTAAAATTAATTAAGCATAACTGAAGTATATTTAAATAGGATATAGTTTAGATGAAATTTTGTTCTTAAACCTCTTAATTCGGCTAAAAATTGGCCGAAATCTTGATTGAAAATTGGCGGAACGAGTTTTTTGTTCCAATCAACACTGTAAAAATGAATATATGTAGGCATTATTTATCGTGCGCCGACCGCAGGTAGAAAGCCAAGTCCAGATCCCGGACGGCAAGAGGTTTCCAAATACGACTTTTTGGCTTTGAGCGGAACCAGGCTGGTCAGTTTGAGCAGAGCGTGCATAACGGATTAGAAGATTAGTATCGGGATTTTAGTTAGTTTCGGGATTTTAGTTAGACCGAGTGGCTTAGATAGAACACCTATAATTGTACGCTCAATGACGGTCTCATGATCACGAAGTAGTGTTAGCAAAGCAACACATTTGTGCTAATTTAATTGCGGTGGACCTGCTGCACCATAATTCTACAAGGTTGTAATAATATTTTTGAATTTCTTTTACAAATTAGAAGAAGATTTTTCCTGCAAGCCTTTTGCGCTAAAAATATATTGTGAAGATTTGATTATTCGAGTATTATAATTATTTTAATTTTACTTTTAGTCAAATATTATTATTTGAGGCTGTTCTGAGCTCCATTTTGTGCGACAGAGATTGGTCAGAATAAAATTGAATATTTCCAAAAATAATTATAAGATCCTTTCTAAATTGTCCTTCCTAAAGAATCGAAATGAAATTTTAATGTTTTGTTATTCTTTTTTAAACTATCTTTAAAATAATTTTATTTATATAAATCTTATTTCTATTCTAGAAAACAATTTGAGCACCTACGTATTCCTATTTTCAAAAATTATTTTAGGAATAGATATTTTGTAAAATTTAGGGAAAAAAATTGAGAGGTTTTATGATATTTTCTTATGTGGGGCATTTAAACATTTGAATTTTATTCCCCAAAATTTCCACCATTCTCAATTTAAAATTTTCAACTTTGATGCTGTATATAGTTAAATGAATTAATTGAAATTTATAAAACTTAATTTTGGCTAGAGTAGTTTTTTTAATTTTAATTGGATTGTTAATCCTATCTGGTATTCCACTACTAATTCAGTAAATATTGTTTAAAACAAAACTATTTTAACTTACACATTTTAAAGGCGCATATCGAAAGTAACACAAAAAATTCAAAACTAAAAATTTCTTAACATATTGTGAATTACAAAATCCATCTTCCTAAAGCCCATAGTGTATGTTAAAATTACTTGCAATATTAAATTTAATACTAACAAAAATATAATAGAAAATAATAAAATATTAACGAAATAATTTCAATATTTTTAACTTTTCATAATTTTAGCGTGCAATAAAAACATGATAATTTGAAAAGTATAATCAAATTAAAATGAATATTTGCAAAGTATCCATGAATTTAAAGAATTCCAGCTGTGTACGTCTATTTAAAATATCATTAACATTACAGGTTGATGTATATGTGCATTAAAATTATTATACTGAGAAAATTCATATATTTGGAATTAGATTTTCGAGTAGTAATGAAACAGTAATCAAGTATATTAAAAATTTTTATTTTATTGTAGTTTTTTGTTTTAATTTTTTGCACGAACACAATGTGTAGATTTTTATATAAATAACTTGACATAAGTATTTTCCGCATGTGAAGATTAATTTTCTTATCAAATTTAGTAATTTAATGTCTAGTTTTATTCTAAGAATAATAGGAACTGGATAAAAAATTGTTTGTTTAAAATTTTATTTTCCAATTTGGATCAAATTTAATTTCAACCAAATATGAGAATATCTTGGAAATGGTGAATATTTGAACATACTGTTGATATTAAACTATTGATAATTTAATTCTAAGATAGATTTATGCTCGAATGTGAAATGAAATTGGAATGAAACATCAAGATTTCTTGTACATATACACCCCTAAAATAATAGAATTTTAGGCAATACACATTTAACTACTGAGAGAATCTTAAAAATTATGAAAATTTAAAAAGTTATTATTCCAATATACAAAGTAAAGCTATTTTCACCGATCTACTCATGCAAATCTTCAATATCTGATGTATATAATAATCTATATTTATCATTGACGGCGGAACAACGATTAAGTTAATTAAAAATGGCGTTAAACAATTCAAATAGAATTTCTTCATAAACTTTCTATACTTAATAACATTAAAGTTCCGAAATATTCCAAATAGGATATCAAAAATCATGATTTATTAACATTTATTAAATTTTTATGTTAATCTGAAAATAACATTTAATAGAGAAATAAATAGATTATGAAATATAATCTACCAATAATTTTATAGAAAAAATCTATATGATTATTATATTGAATACATGATCAATAAAAAACAAAAATAAAACATGGTGTTTATTAAATAACTAGCTCCTTAATGGGCCGTCAATTAAAGCAGTTGATGCGCGCATTATTGCTAATAATTTACTCTTCTTTTTCTTTTTTATCGCAATATTAAACATCTATTTCTTTTATATAATATAAAAAGTAAAAGAAAAAACTAAAAAGCTATATCATTTAATTATTATTTTTAAGTAGAGAAACAATAGACTAACGAAAATGAAATTTTCTAATGTATTGACAAGTTTGACAAGTTAAGCAAGAAAATTGTCAAAAAATTTTTATTTTGTTTTTTTAATTTTTCTTTTTTTTTTTAATTTTTCAATAGAAATTTTTTTTTCTTTTGTTATTTAAATTTTAGAAAATTAAATGAAGATAGTTTTTTATAAAAAAAAAAACAACAACAACGAAAATTCAGAAGCAACTAATGGTAATTCAATTAATTATATTGTTGCGGAAACAATGACCCAATTTTAAGCTATTTAACTATATACGTGTGTGTATATTTTAATAAAAAAACAATAATTTAAATTTTCCTGATCAAAAATTTAGTAAAATATAGATACATAAATACATAAGTATGTAATGTATGTGATTTATTTAAAATATTTTGAATATTTTACGTTAAGAATGTGGAAATTAAACGAAAAATTTGTATTGCTTTTGTATAATATGCATGCATTCCTTATGAAAGATGGAAAAATTAGTAGGTTTCTTAGAATTTATTTAAAAATAAAATCATTAAAGAACTAAATCAGTTTTATTAACTTTCCGGCAATAAATTTTATAAAAATTTTCATTTATAGTTTTTAAAATAATATTTTTACTTAATTTCTTAATTTGAATAATTCCGTATTGAAAAGTGAATTTAACCTTTTATAATTTCTAATTTAGAGTGTAATAATATTTACTGGTTGCTTAAAATATACAGGTTCTACTTAAATTATTAAAAATCGGTACCTTTTCTAAAAAATTTCCTTCTCAGTCAGCTACATACTTCTTCCAATGCATTTCGTTTTGTTCACGAATATCACAAATTAAATGCCCCTGTAAATATGCAATATTTTTTAAAATATTTTCAATTTTTCGTTGCTTTTCCGAATTTTTATCAGATGTTTGAACAGTTAATATAAAGTATACATTTTTAATATTTATTTATTAATTGTTAAAATTTAATTTTCAATACTTTCAATTAGTATACAAGTTTAAAAAATTATTTGACAATATAAAACTTGATAAAATGGAATAAAATATCAAAATATAATTAACAACCTTTTAAAATATCAAAATATAATTAACAACCTTTTAAAATATCAAAATATAATTAACAACCTTTCTAGGCAGAATTATAAAAATTTGAGCTTCGGTAAAATATAAATTGAATATTTCTCTCTCATAATCATAATATTCTAAAATATATTGTACATTAAGTTTACTTGCATCAATATCAAATTGTACAATTATTGATATGGTTTAATATTATTGACAGTACAATTATTGATTATTGAAGTATAGCTATTGGCATGGCATAAAAGTACAATTATTTACATTTCTTTATAAGAGAATAATAGAAAGTAATGCAATTTAAACTGCAATAAAGATACACCTAAATTATTTTTTATATACACAGAATATGTCAAACAATTAGAATCCGTAAATAATTTTCGTGACTAATAATTATATACTTGAGAAGTATTACGGAAATCGGGTTGCCAATAATTATGTCGAATTTTCAGTATGCCAATAATTGTATCCCTTACGCTATATACCTACATCATATTGAACGAAATTCTTTTCGATGAAATTTTCAAATTTAATTTTATAAATTAAGGTTGTTTTATTTTATATTTCGATTTTCTATTATAATATTAGTAATGAAATGTTAAATCGAATGCTAATGATCATAAATACGATAATTATTCATATATATACACACATTTATATTGATACGATTTGATTGATGGTATATAGATAATATAAATTTATTGAATATTTTAATTTTTAATGTTTTAACATTAATTTGAAAATTATATTGTTTTAGATTTATATGATTGTATATTTTTTTTTTGAATTTAATTAGTTTTTTGCTCTTATTTTTATTAGTATATGTATCAAGCTTTAAAGATAATAAAAATATTTTTGATTTATATTAATTAATTAATATATTGATATTTTAAAATATGTTTTTACCACAAGAAATATAATTTAAAACAAATACTTAATTTAGTTCCTCAACTAGATATTGGTATTTTCTGAGCTGTGTGTTAAGTAATAAAAATATTCCGTTAACGGTTAATAATTGTATATTTTATATATAGCACCAGTTTTACAATAATATTTATGCAACTATAAAAAACCAAATTTTTTAAAATTTTTTATATTTTTCGATGAATTTTATTTCCTAGAATGAATTATTATTATTATGCTCTACATACGAGTAACAATTAATATTCAAATTACGATATAAAAAGCTAGTTCAATTTACTTGATTTCTTGTTTAATTTACGGTCTATGCATCATCGCTATATATATATATACTTGATATACTTGGCAACAATTTTAATTATTATGCACCAAAAATTTGATTGATTTGTTTATTTTATTATTAGAAATTCGAGTAAATTTTTGGTAATAATTATTTTATAAAACTAGAACTATAGCAGTATTTATAAAACAGGAAAATCAAAATATTTGGTCAACTTTTTCATTAGTTCATCGTATAATTTTAATAATTTTTTTTTTAGACCATTTCAAATATTATTGATATTTCATGGCGATTCTACATTAATAATGATTTACTTGAATGATTTCAATTAATTAATTAATTTTTCTTTTTAATCTGAATTTCATACCTAAATATTTTAATTAAATAATGAATAAAGTATTAATTTTGTATTAAGTGCTTTATTTTAATATATATTAATCGAAAAGATTAAACTAATTTTATTAATTTGTTATACAAATATATTTAACTATTATACAATAAAAGAAATTTATATAATATATAATTTAAAATTTTTTGAATTAATTCTTAATTATTTTTTATTAATTTGTGATTGAAATTTAATTATATACACATAAATTTCATTAAATACTCAAAATATTCTTTTCAATTTTCATCAATAGTGTTGTCGATTCGTTTCCATAATAAATTTTTTTTCTATTATTCTCTTTCATTAATTATTTTAATTAAATTTAATCTTATTTTATTAATTAAATTACTTAATCCATAGTTGAATAAGATGTAGCTGAACGAATAAACCAGTGAAACCTCTCGAAGTGAATTTATATAACTGTCTTCTAAAACAGTTTTATGAGTTTTGCTCTGTTTTAGTGTCTATATCTTTACTTATATGCATAAATGAAATTTATACATACTAATACCTTTTTTACCAATTATTTTCCTTACGTTTAGAAATTTTACTTTTCTCCATAATTCAGCTGCGTTTATGCAAAACAATTATGGAAAATTTCAACAAAAGAGTGCGTATGTGCAAGTAAAATTGTGGAGGCCATTTACCCGATATGCTATTCCATTACCTATACACCTATTCTTTAAACTATATAAATCATTAAAAAATTTAAAATTTTCAATTATAAACCTGTGTTTTCTATCAGAATTACTTCTTGCGTTAATTTACTCTTTACTTTTATTATACTTCATACGGTGTTAGTAAGAGTACAATTAGGTCTTATATTATTATGCTGACATATAACCATTTAATATTATGATATAATAAATTTGGTTAGACTTAGTAAACACAATAATTGTCTGTAATTTGGTTCCTTAAAATACCTCTTACCTCTTGAAACTCCTCCTGCTAACTGTATAATATATGTCAGTAAAAAATTTTATATGATATAATTCAAAGTAAATATAATTAAATCTTAATTTTAATTTTAATTTGAACACTTATATTCTCAATTCGTCCTATGTTATTATTCATAATGAAAAAGATTTCTATCCAAAAATGGTTATAGCATGAGTTCAGAATTGGATTAATGAAAAATCCATTTTTGACCTTAAAATTCTCATTTTTGTTTTTCGATTTTCTCTTATTTTTTCTGAAAGAATTTATCATTTTTCTGTTTTCTTACAATATATTTCAAAAAATAATTATAATAGCCTTCGCAAAATTTTTAAAACAAAAAAAAATAAAAATGAAATAATTCACGAATTTTTGCGATTTTTCAATTTCATAAATTGTAAAATTTCTGTGTGTACTTATGTGTGTTGCTTTGTCTGGGGAAGTTCTTTTTTCAATTTATGAAATTTTTATTTAAATTCTACATAATATAACAATTATTTCATTCAATATTATTAACAGAACACCTACAATTTAAATAACTTGTAATATAAGGCATCTAAGACTCATACTTTTCATTAAAAAGTAATAAATTTTTTAATAATTTTAATATTAAATATAGTAATTATTTAATCAGAATTAATGATACAAATATTGTATAAAGCTACTGTTTAATATACATATGTATATATGTACACATAAAAATATATAATTTAAAAATATTTCTAAAAGAAAACTTGATTTTTCTTTTATTTAATTTATAAAATTGTCATAATCAAGTAATATCATGCTTATAATCCAAAATACCATAATATGTAAATGTTATAATGTTCAAATATTTTAAAAAATCACCTCTGATAATCTTAAAATCACAATATAAATTAAATATAACAGTTTTAGCTATATCAAATATACAATAATATAAAAATGAACTAATTAAGTATTTATAATACTCTTATTAATTATAATATTAAAATCATTTGATCTTAAATAATAATTAATTTACAATGTTATTTTTAGATTTATATTTGATAATTTTAGACAACTTATTTAACCATGTCTACAATATATCAAAAAAATCAACTTAAAAAACAAAAACAAAAAAAAATTTAATATATCACGTAATGGTAATAAAAAAATAAAAAAATAAATCTTGACTAACTTCCATATGTTTTTTGTTTCTTCAAATTTCAAGTAGGTATTTTAAAAATTTCAAAAATCAACCATTTTTATTATATTCGAAATAATAGTTTACAATGCTTGGCTATTCTGTATAGATTTTTTAATATCAATAGCGATTTAAATGATAAAGAATGTTATTAGTACCTAATAAAATACAGAAAAAAAAAACGAATTGATCAAAATTGTTAAATGAAATAATAAAATTAAAAAAACACAATAAAAATAATAATTTTTAGTCGCCAGACAAGAACTACATGTGATGACAAAAACAAAACAACACAACACAACATAAATAAATAAAACTTTTCAAATATATAGGGAAAACTGTTATCGCAGCGTGAATTGTTAAAAAAAAAATAAATATTAAAATTTTTTTTAACACATTCATACTGTTATTCTTGTATGACTTTTATTGTTATTATATGCATACACAAACACAGGTGATAATAATTTAATTATTGCTAAACAATTTGAATTAATACTTAAAATTTCAATTTAATTTAAAAATTTGTTGATTTTGGTATTAAAATCGATATAAATTGCGAAATACAATGCGTGTACCCCTGCTGGGGAAATTAGTAAACAATTTTAATAATAATTTAACAATAATGCAAAATTTGAAAATTATTTTAATGTTTTATTAGAATTCATGATTACTGTAATTGGAAATAACTTAATCAGCTCAAAGTATATGTCGAAAACTGCAATATGTCAAAAATTGTTAATTTTGTTACTGTCAAAATTTAAAATTGTTTTTGTTTTTTTTTTTATACACCAAACATAATATGGGGTTGTTGAATGGCCACACAGTCTTATGTCTGGTTTCGTGTATCACTATATTTTCACTGACCAGGGGTAAGACTATTTTTTATTTTTTTTTTGGTTTAGATCTTTGATTTGTTTAGTTTGAAATGTTTCGTAAATTATACATTAACGAAAATTTCATGAATAAAATAGCTATGTACATTTCTGGGCAAAATTTTACCGTTATGAGGTACGATTATTGATATATTAAGTAAGTTTGAATTCTAGAGATTAAGTTTTATTAATATCTAAGTTTTGATCAAATATTTCTATCAAATTCTATTCAATACAGCATTATTATATTGAAAGTGTACGATTATTATACAAGAAGCCACAAACTGTCTTTATCGAATATTATTTTTTTCGGGAGCACCGGGGTCCCTTACCGTTCTGACACTGAACCATAGCATCTTTTGTGATTTATCTTTTACTCATATTTCTCGCTACATCGAACTCAAGTGGATTGACTTTTTTCCCCTAAATTCTTAATTGTGTAAACTAAATACTAAAATTGCGGAAATTCCGTTATAATTATGTAAATACCGTTGTATAGCTATATATAAGCTGTAAATTATAAATATTGTAAAATAGAAAGTTTTTAACATTTTATGAACACCTATAATAACGAACTTAAGTGTACTTTAAAGAACTGTTCACGCCTAATTTTTAATTGATTTAATATCAATTAATTTGACAAATAGAACAACAATTATAATTGAAATTGAAAAAAAAAATATTATTAGATTTTTCTTGCCTAAATTAAAACACGTTTTTTTTTTAATTTTTATTAATTTAAATGACAGTCTCTTTAATTTTCTAATTTGAATTCTAATTTATTCAAGAATCGTGCCATATAGAATGTGTTTCTTTTATACAATACAGATACATATTGTATAAATGTTTATTTATTTTGTTTTTTTCTTTCTTTTCTTAAAATTTATATAAATATTTAAATATTTAGCCTTTAAATTACTTATGATTATATTGGCTTATGTTTCATGAGGCTTAAATGAAAAAATATTTGAAATTATATTTTGTAATAATTTTTTTTTTTTGATAGGTATATTTTGTTTAATCGTCCTTGATATGCTAATTTGATTTATTGGAGAGCCAATAAATCACCATTATTAGTTAATCAATTTGACTCTTTTTAAAGTGTTATATGTAGGTATTGTGATGGTGTTGAATATTTTTTTTCATATTATTCGAATTTTTTTTTATATATGAAAGAAAACGAATTCCGGTATATATTGGTGCGTTTGTATAACATTTAATTTTTAGCACAAAGTGTTAAATCATAAAAAATTTTGTGTTTTTTTAAAAAAGCAAAAACGAGAAAAAAAAACAAAAAGTGTCATTACTATTGTCACATTATTATCAAAAAAATTTTAATAAAAGATCATTTAACAAAGAGTCCATAATAGAAATACAGCGGAAGAGAAACTTTTCAAAAAAAAGTACATAGCTATCAACACATTTTTTTCTTGTCTTTTTTTTCCATTTACATGACAATTGAATTTACTACTATATAAATGATTATTGGAATTTCAAAAAAAAAAAAAATTACAAATTAATTTAATAATCAAAATATTTTTGCATTTTGCAAAATTGCGTTTATATATAGACAATATTGAAGCTACCACCTGGTTATAAAATTTCGATTTTTAATATTTTAATCTAAATATTTTTTTGAAAAAACCTGAAATGTTACGTAATCAATGTTCGGCAAATTTTTTTGTGATTCTGTTTTGATTTGAAACTTCGTAAGTGATTTTTAACAGTTATCAATGCAAAATTTAGTTAGTTTTCTTTATCATTTCTTACTGGTGCCCGTACATAGGATAATTGCTTAACCTGAGATCATTTTTCGATTATTAAAGTTTAAAAAAAAATTAAATGAGAAGTCGGTAGAATAAATTTTCATTTTTTTGGCCGGCCTAGTAATTCATTTCCGAAATGTTCCGGTTTACGACTATGAATAAATTTTTTTTGCACAAATGTGAAATATCTGGTTGAATTTATACGTTCATTGTAAATCGCTTCTTTGGAAAACAATATTAAATATATGGTTGCTGTGATGTTCTGGTCGAATTGTACGAAAAATTTGATTAATCCTAATCGGAAGCAACATTAATTAAATGAAATAAAATTTTAAAAGCAAAGGGGCAATGATTAATTTTTCGACTATTTTTCCTAACTGAGTTAGAATTCATCCCCCTAAAAAAACTATGTATACGTATGTATTTTGAATTCATCAGAAATTCCATCAATTTAGCCTAATTTTATTTTTGAATACTTTCACTTTTTAAAAGTATGGATAAATTTGGCTTATTAAAATAAATTTCACCAATAGCTAAATATCATATTCTGTATAGTACACTAAAAATAGACAAATCTAATGTTCGATTACGCAATCTGAATTTTAAAGATGGCGCTCCTTTATAGTCACCTAGTTTAAAGTTTAAATTTAAATTAAATAAAATATGTCAAACAAATAATTTAATACAGTTCTTAAGAGTAAATTATTAACAATTTTATAAAAAAAAATAAATTAGAATAGTTTATTGCAAAAAAATTTTAATTATAGCCTTTGCTATGCCAATTAAATTTTATGATACATTTGATGAATTTGAATGACGTGTAAATACAAAAATGTTTGCAGTTTTCTTTTTCTATACGCAGCAACATCTTGTATAAAATAACAGGTTTTTTTTTTTAAACTTGCGTTTGAATTTAAATCACTCTAATAGTTGAATTAAAAAGAAGATTAAGCTATTATTCTAAATTTAATTTAATTAATGCTTATTAAATTAATTTTAAGAATAATGACTTAATTTTCGGTAATTTTCTGTCAAAAATTATATAGTTTGAAAATGTTATGATTTTGTCAGATTAAGTACTTATATAATTTATAATTATTATCAATTAATTCAGTAAATACACGAAGAACATTTAAACTTCTTAGAAATATTTAAAGGAGATAAATTTCTCGGAATTTATTTAAAATAAAGTTAAGTCAAACCAATGGTTTATATTGTAGCACTTCTCCCTTCAACAAGTGAAAATACTTCTTTTAAATACAGTATATGTATACCTACCACACCATTAAAATTATTTTCATTCATATACCAAACTATATCTAGGATTGCATATATTTAGGATGAACGATTTATGCAGTCTTTAAAATAGAGCAAAAATATAAAATTAACATAATGCTCGATTTTAAGGGATAATTGCGTGAGTTAAGAAAAATATGTCATGGAATTTACCGTTACCTTTCTGCGTTTGTAGAAATTTGAAAAAACTTGCGGTTTCGGAAATATAAAGCGTCAAAAATTCAAATTTTACAAATTTCAAGAAGTGATAACTTGAGACGGGGTGGAAATGGAAAAAAATTTTCTTCTAACGAAATAAGTTATTTGTTAGTGTCTAAAAGCTGCTAAAATTTCAGACTCCTACAACCTGGGGTCTAGAAGAAAAACGACATCAAAAATTTGGAAAAAATGGATTTTAGATAATGGTAAATTTGAAAGGCCATTTTGTTTTTCCAAAGTTTGACTATAGTATGACGCGATAGGAGAAGTAAGCCACCGCCTTTCTGCGTTTGAAAAATTTGAAAAATGCTTATGGTTTCACTGCAATAAATAGTTAAAAAATGGCAGTTTTAGGGTTTTGTGGGTGTATAACTTCTAGAGGGGGGGAAATAGGTAAAAATTATGTTCTACGAAAATTAGTTTCTAGTAAAGATCTATGTATGTATAAAATTTCAGCTTTCTATCTTCAAGGGTGTAGAAGTTTTGTAAACAGACACACGGACAGACGGACGAACGGACAGAGTGAAACTAATAAGCACTTTTTTCAAAAAATTTTTTTGGAAAAGTACTAAAAAGCATTATACGAATATTTCTGCATTCAGAACAGAAATCTCGATTTTTTGAATTTATAATATTCTAAGAGTAGAAACATTCCCGCCCAATAGAAATATCTTTGTTCTTGTTTATACGTAAAACTAATAATTCAAAATAAAATCTATGATTGATCGACTGTTAGTGAACAATGAATTGTACAATTTGAATGTCGCCCTAATAACCACAAACATACCATTTCAAATATTCTTCTACAAAACCTGGTTATCATTTTGTATTCGATTATAAATCACTTATCAGATCCACTTCCCTTCTTTAAGAAACCTATTTAATTTCATGATTCCAAGATACATCCTATATTGCTTTCGCTCAAAAATTTCTGATACATCCAAAGAGAATACATTAAATTTTTTAAATCTGTGTGTCTTAGAAATAAAAAATGCACAATTGAAATTTTAGAAAAAGCAGGCATTCAAACCTTATTATTGCAATAATTTCTAAATCTGAAATTCTAACTTAATAAAATCCAATTAATTTTAACCGAATTATTGCAAATTAATAATTGTATTACTGCATTACGGAATTTTATTATCAAAGATCTTACAAAGATTTAACAATGTTATAAACAAACAATGAAAATTTTACACTATCCTTGACTTAGAAAAAAGATTTTATATTTAAATTATTTCCTTAAAAGGTTTACCGTATCATTTATGAAAATTATAATTTTGTGGCCTATAATACGTTATTATAATACGAAATACTAAAGAAATCTTTAAAGAAGAAAATATCTAAATTAAATTATAATTATTATATAGGAGAATATTTTGATCTTGCACTAGGCAAATTTTTTTTAGTACAGCTATGATGATCTAAATTACCAAAATTTATTTTTTTTTTGCTTACTTCACGAACATACTATGGTACAAAGAAGGTATCACAGTGAACCAACTCAAAAGTCACAAGAAAGAAAAAAAACGCTAATTATCCATCATTGAAGTAAAAAAGAAAAAATATTGATGATAGATCGCGTCTTATTTGGTTTTTTAGTTTGTTTACAATATTAAAGGTAATTTCAAATTTTTTTATTTTCATTTTACGGTACTTTTACCTGTGTGCATACATACATGTATATGTATGTATGTATAAAAATCATCATACCAAATTTGTTTCCAAATATCCATCAAAATCAAATCATCGGTGTGTAAACTGTGTGTAAATTGCTAATATACATTCGTTCATTAAAATTATTTCGCGCTCGAATTTATATACTTTTTTTTTCTTCCCATTGTATACTAAGTAAATCGCATGCATTTTATCAATGAAAATAATAGTAAGAAAAATATCTAAGTAATTTTAATGCAAAACAAATCTAATGTGGTCAGCATATAATCGACCGCAATGTAAAATATCAAGTTTAGTAAAACTGCAGGACACACTTTTCAAATTTTAGGAATCCTAGAAAACTTTTAGTGGAGTTTCACTTTTTGACGTCTAATTTCTCACAAAGTTCATCAGCAGCTCCCGATAGCAACCTTAAATCAAATATTAAATTTTAACAAATTCCGTCGTTTAGTTCACGAAAAATGCAAAATCGGCTTCCAATTCGGTTTTTTGCGCTCTGATATTCCCAAAAATATAAGTTCATTCAGTCCAGTCCAGTTCCGGAGACTTGATATTACTCAAAAGTTGAATAAACCGTCTCATCCTCGATAAAAACCCAGATATATATTGTCGTGATAATCGGTTCAGCGAAACCTGGGATACTGATCTGCACAGACAGACCGACAAACGGACCGACAGTCAAACAGATCGACTAACAACTCTTGATCTAAAAATAGTTTACTTACACTTCCCTAGAATAGAGAAACACATTTCCGCAGAAAATTCCACATGTGAAATTTGATGCCAACACACATCTTCCCTTATTGTATGCAATGCGGTTGGTAAAAATCTTTGGATTTGTAACGAGAAAAGAAAATCAAAAAGTGTTGGTATATGTATGTAATACAAAATTATACTATGACCTATAACTAGTAGGCAGTATAAAAAAAAAACAATTATAAAAAACATAATAGTAACCAAAATAAACTCTCGACACCGACTTCATCATCACAATCATTATCATCTGTACCTATAATATAATTAGTTGCTATCGCAGCATTAAAATGTATAGTTATACACAGTCAATAATATAAGTAGTATATGCAATCTGTGGCAATCTATATATGGTCATAAATAATATACATACAATTATACATAGTGTTTATATAATCAAAGTTAATAAATCAGACTTTCTGACTAGCCATAGATGTATTAAAAATTAATAAGGCGTGAAAGTTTTCATCTAAAACAGCACAATATTTTAGCCGTGTTATTAAGGCACTTATACTATGCTGTTATACATAGTACAATGTAGTATAATGTTTAATTAGCTCCAGGAGAAAAATCTGTAAATAAATCAACTTAGAAATACTCGTAAATATTTAAAAAAAAAGTAAATTTTAAAATACAAACCTTCTTTTGTCGCTTTAAGGTACTTTTGTAGAAAATTAACCAAAAAAAACACTGCGTTTCTTTAAAATACTTTTTAATTAGATTTTTATTTAAGTTGAAAGTTTAAAATTTTCTTTGAAATATCAAAAACTAAAAGTCAATATTATTGAATCCATTGATTATTAGCGTTTTATCAAGATAACAAAAATTTTTAAATATTGTAATTTTCAAATGACACATTGCAAATGAATTCCAAAAAGCATGTTCATAGTAACTACAGCTTTAGACTATTAAACGCATCGCATTTCCTATATATAGCAAGACCAAGAAAAAAAACAACATTTTTGACAAATTCTCTAAAAATGGCAAAAAAAAAAAGAGAAAATTAATAAATAATAAAATAATTTTTTGTATAATAAAAATAAATTTTAATATTGCTTACACAGGGATGGATTCATTTTTAAGCGATAACAAATTTTAGATGTAATAGTGCAGAGACAGGCCGATCAACAAACACAACATATAATTCGCCTTATTAAATGCAACTCGTTTGGTAATAAACTGCATTAATTAAATTGGATTTGCTCTTGATTTTTATAAACTGATGTTTCCAGAAGAAATTTTTTTCGGACAATTGTAAACTATGAAAAGCAAATTGTCTTATGTAAGCATTATAATTAAATCGTAAACGGCCTACTATATTCATAATATATATTAGAATAATTTCAATAGAACGGTAAGTCATAATGTTATACTCTCATTTAGAATTACATAAATATTTACTTTTTTACCAAAAGCTGTCAGGATACTACGGCAGCAGATAACGTCGATTCTTTTCTCTGCACTAGTATATTTTCGATAAAAAAGAGGAGACATATTTTGCTCCTTGTTTGTTTGTCTTGAAGAACTGTACGGCGTTTCTTTCGTTTTATTGAACATCTTCATCTATTATCTTAAATGAAAGAACGAATATTATTAAACTATTTAAATGACTAAAAACTTCTTTAGTAATTGTAATGCTGCAATAGGATATACTTTTGGCATAATGATATGAAAGTATTGCAAAATACTAACTTGAAACCAAGTTAAATTGTGAAAGGAAAAAGATATTTCTGCACGAATAATTCATTTTACATTATGGTTAATTCTCAATATTGTGATTTGCAAGAAAAGATCTATTAAATTTCCATTAGTAAGTTTGTTTTAAATGCATTCTGTGTAGCTTGAATGTAAAATTGAGAACCCGAATCCACGTGTTCAATATTTCAAAATCTATTTCAACACAATCTATTAACATACTGATAATAAAATGTTGATGACGCCAACTTTCATTCATTAAAACTTGTGTTTGCAGAAACAAATTGAAAATACTTCTGTATTATATTTAATTTGCATTGAAGAAAACTCATTAAATTCTACACTGTCTACAATCTCAAGACTCAAAAAAACAAAAATGAAATAGACAAAACAAAAAATATTCATTCAACTGAAAAAATTCAATTTGGTTGAATTCTGCTAAAGTTCAAGATCCAATAAAATTTTTTTTTTTTGTTTCTATATTTATTTTTAAATTTATGAAGGTCGTTTACTAAGTTTAAGTTTATAGATATTTTTTGCTAGTCTCAATTTTTCTTATTTATTTACAATATTTTTTCTATATATAAAAAATTTAATAATGAAAAAAGAAGAGAAAAATTAAAGATCCAACTATTTTTTTTTTCCAATTTTTTTTTATTTAATTATTTTTGTTTTAGATCCATTTTTATGTATTTAAGTGGTTTTTTCGCATAATTATGAGAATTTTATAGTTTTTCAAGCTTCACTATTTTTTAATTCTAAATATTGTGTTAGATAAGATGAAGATTTTTTGTTGGGAAGTGAGAAGTATAAGAGATTGAAGATTCAATAATTCAATTTTTTTTTTGTGTTAGTTTTTGGAAATTGAACCAGATTGTTAGTAATAATAATCTAGTTTCGTGTTAATTGATTTTTTTTTTGTGACCCTTTTTTCCTGTATTTTCAATACAAATGGTTGTCAATATAAGCAAGTAAAATAAAATAGTTGGCTTTAAATTTCGCTTTCACAATTTTTTTGAATTTTAACACTTATTGAATTTTTAATTCAAATTTAAGAATGTTTTCTGATGTCTTATGAAAGATTCAGTATAAAATTAAAGAATTAATACAATCAAAATTGAAAGCAATTCAATAAATAAAAAACAGATTATTTTTAATACTTGCAAGTTTCTATTGGTCTCAGACTTAAAAATTACCTATTCCACCATTCGAAACCTTTCAATTATACTGTGGGTTTTGGCATTATACAATCACCGTTTGAAATTTTCGTGTCAATTTATTAATAGAGTAAAATTATATATTTAAACCAAAAAGCTTAAATTAGTCATGGAAGGGACCCGACTAAAACAGTTCAAGCGACGTCCAATACTAGGTCAAAATGAAAGTGCGCCGCCAGTCTTCAAATTAATTCTTGTTCTTCTTTTTTGACTTTACAGCTCTTGATAAGCTTTGACCTTTTTAAATATTTTCCCCCATATTTCTTGATCTTTAGCCTCTGTTTTCCAGTTTCTGACTTGAAATTTAATGCTGTCATTTTTAATATTGTCTTCCCATCTTGTTCTCGGCCTTGCTCTTTTACGATTAAATATAGGTCTACTTTGAAAAGTTCGATGTTGTGGCATATTTTCATTCATTTGCACAACATGTCCTGCCTACCTTAATAATAATATATACTCGTAATAATCATGCTGGCATTGCTTTATTAAAAAAAAAATAAACACTCGCCAGATCACACACACTATTCTAAAATATTGAATCAAGAGACTTCATTCAAGAAATTTAAGAACAGCACCAAATTAATACTTGTTCTAAACGATTAAAGATCGAAACCTTCTGTAATGTGTTTTTCCTTTTCAATTGTATATTTGGAAAGAACATGCTCCACATACTTGGAAAGAAGTTCTCCAATGTCACAACTATGGGTCATCCAGCATCCTACCTAAATTTTGTGAAATACTTTACATAATTCCTATGACACTTGTACTTAACAATTAAAATATCAAGTTTTTACAAAATTCCATCAATAATTTTCAATTTTTTTTTAAATTATTAAGTGACATTATTATGTCTCAAGTATGTACAGTATAAATAATTAGTTATTAATTAAAAAAATAATATTAAAATTTTGAGACTGTGAGAAAAATCATATTACAAAAAATAAATCAGTAAATATCGAGAAAATTTACGTAATTTTGTAATTTAAATTTTATGTGTACGAGAAAAAATAAAATTATTTAAAATTATAGAGGAAAAAGTACCCATAGTTATAGACCTCTTGTGTAACACGATTTTTTTTATGTGTTGATATTTAATTGCTTTACTAGACTTACCATTATTTTTTCGGTAGGATGATCCAGTATAAATATGCATAAAAATAACAAAATTATTTTTTCTTAATTTTATATTGAATTAAATTAATTTGGCATCTGAATAATTAGGCTTTGATTTTTTTTTTGTAGTTTTTCGCCCCTTTTTTTTAAAATAATTTTTTTTTTCATTTTTATAATTTGATTAGTGAATGCCAAACTACCATTGCTGGGTTAATGAATTGCAAAATTTCTTTTTCTTCGGTCTAATTACTATTATACTGTGTACAAATACGCGTCTTGAAGAAAGCATAAGAAATATTGAAGATATCAAGATAAAATAGAAGATAAAGAGCACAAATTTGATTAAAAATTAAAATAAAAAGTGAACTTTTATTGTTGTTATTACCGTTATTTTTTAGTTGATAATTTGTTTACTAATTAATAACCTTCTAATTTTTATGATTAAATAACAAATAGATCACAATATAACAGTTTGATAACTTACATTTTATGTAGAGTAGAGCCACAAAAAAAAATTTAAAAGGTGGTAACATAATTTGCAAATTAAACAAGTAAAAAAATTTAATTAGATTTTTTGTTTAAAAATTTTATAATGGTTGCAAGTATTCCATATAACTAGTCTTCATTTAATTTATAAAAAAAATAACAAAACAAAACAAAAAAAAAATTACGATTATTACAGATTTTGTAAGATAATTTTTTCACATTTATATATAACACTTTTGTTTTAATAGACCTTGTTTTGTTGTAAAACAAATTGTATAAAACACCGAGTACACATTTTTTGTTTAATGAAAGTAATAAACAAATATAGAAAAAATTCAATATAATAGTTGATTTTATCTATTATAATTATTATTTTAGATTCAAACCTCTAAACCTCTGGTTATAAAATTTGCAGTAAAATTTTTATTGAAAAATTAATTTATTTTGAAAAAAAAAAAAAAAATGTTATTTGACGTATAATAAAAGAAATTTTTACAATATTTACGATTATTCTATAAATATATTTGTACTTACTCCCTCTGTACTCTTTTTTTTTTTTTTTCAAAAATCGGCTATAACAAATCGATTGATTGATATATCGGCTGATAGCAATGTATGTGTTATGATGACAGCCTTGTAATTGTATTTGAATAAAATCCTAATCTCAAATAATAATTTTGTTTATAATATTGAATTTTAATATGAAGTCAAGGTTGTACCTGTGACCTTATTGTATAACACAATTATTTTACAATATAAACACAAGAGGGCCCAAAATAAACATGGATTGTCAATTTATTATACTGTATGAATGTGCAAAATATATAACTGTGCATGTTTGTACGTATGCAAAATACATGCAATTTATTTTTTGAAAAATAAATTAAATTAATTTTTTTTTTCTATTTTGAAAATCGATTTTTAATTAATTTGTACTTTAAATTATATTTTATCCGGAAACATTATTTTTAAAACTTTATTTTATTTCTGTTATACTCGATTTGTTATTTTTTAATTATAAACTAGTTTTTTTGATATTATAACAGATCACTTGTAAAATGACATATTGTATATATATATATAACATGTTCATTAAAATGTTCTAGATTTAATTATTTTATTTTATTTTGTTTATTTCATTGTATGCTGTACTGTTATTCTCACATATTGTTTAAAAATCAAATTGATAATGCTTACACGTCATAATAATATTATTATGTTTGTGTAGGTATATAAACTAATTTTTTGACAGAGAGTCATTTTGAGTTGAAATAAATACAAAATGTTTGTCTCTATACCTGTGTGAATTCATAAAAATGACTAAATAAGTGAAGTTTAAAAAAAATATGTATGTAATTATGCATACACTTAAATTTTGTACTAAATTATTTGAGTCTGTTTCCTGATAACAAAAAAAAAATTAATTATTTTCCCCTATGTACGTAAATTTGTTTGTTTAGGTCATTTATATTAATTTATTTTAATTAAATATTTTATAATAAGAATAATGTTGTAAAAATTTGAATATCTGACAGATTGTCAAAATTTTCTAATGACATTTAAGCATTTTTAAATGAGTATGTGTGAATATTTAATATTTTTTTTGTTTATCTAGGAAACTTTAATAATTTAATTAAATTATTAATTTTTTTTTCAAAATTTATATTTTACATACAATATATGGTTATGGTTATATTCTATGATTAATAAAACTAAATTGCAGGAAAAAAAATAGTTAATTTGTATATTTTTAAATTTAATTTAAGAATAAAAAAAGAAAAATAAAATTAAAATTTACAATAGACTAATTAAGCAATTAATAATATTTAAAAAAAAGTTTACATAAGTCGTTTTTTATATTGTTTTGATCAATAAATAAAAATGTTTTCTAAGCTTCCATATTATTTTCAAAATTCAACTCTTTTATAGGCTAAGACTATGCTTAAATGGTAATTTTAGCATAGCTCTTTTCATAACCATTTTTTGGTATCGGTTCTTTGGCTTAGTGTTTAGTAATACAGTACTACATAGTATGATTTTATATATAAATATATATGTTTTATGAGTATAAGTTTTTAAGTTACTAATTAAATTCAATTTTCTATTTTCAGTATTGCCAACTTTTTTATTCTGGTATATTTTAAATAATTTGTAAGTATAATTTTAATTTAACTATATTTATTTAATTATAATGAGTATTACATATTAACAATATTTATATTAATAATTATTAGGACTTGATTATTTTAAGAACGAATATGATTCTGTCATTTAACAATATTTCAAATTTGAAATGACGATATAAGTAGTACATGAGTCTGTGAAATCTTAAAAAAAAATTTCGAACACACAGAGCATTATCTATCTTAATTTAGAAGTTTGCAGAAGAAGTAGAAGTAAATTTCTATTTAGAAGTTTTATTAAAATTTAAAAAATTATTTTTTGCCCAGTCAACCCTTACTATTGCATAATATCGTGCGTTACTTTATGGCTCACAGGATGCAACTGATTTACGTTTTCAGAGCAACTAATATTCTCTCTCTCGTCTGCATATCCATGAGCTGGATGTTGTTACTATTGTTGTTGTTATTTTTAGTTTTGAACTTTTGAAACCATATCTTTAAACTAATTCCGATTTTCCATAGCGAGCATCAAATCGTCAATATTTCGGATACCTGTCCAGTTCCGTATTATTACGCAGTTAGGACAGTTGTTTTCGACCTATTCTGCCTTCAATTCTGCCTTGAATTATAAGTTGCAAAAGCTGATATTTTTCTCCGCGCATAACATGTCCGAAATACGAAAATTTTCTTTGCTTTAGGTTCCTTAGTACTAATTAATATTAAACCAATTAAATTTGGATTATCTTCCATACCATAAGAAGATGTGAAAAAAATCATAAGGAAGAATTTTACTATACCTATTTTCTAGCGACTATTACAATTTTGCGTTGTACATGATGTTGAAGAGCAATCAATTTAAAACAAATAAAACTTCATTTTGTATAAAAAATCTATGTATATAATTAGATCATTTTTCTACTTTAATGAATTTCATATGAAATTGAAGGTATTTATAATTATAAACGCACTTATAATACATTTTATCAAACCTTTTAAACGCACATGACATTTTGAAAATTAATTTCCGTATTATTTTTTAAGAGAGAGAAATCAATTAGCGCAGATAATCTTCTTGTTTTATTGTTTGTTAATTTTTTTTTTTTTGTGCGCGTTTTCATACGATATAATATAGTTCAGAGCACCCGGAAATTCTTCTTACTTAATATAAATTAAGACCTTTTAGTTTTAAGAATATAAAAAACAAAAAATAATATTAAAGATGAAATTGTACCTGCCTGATTTGAATTCTTTTAAGTTATGTATGTAATACGAAATACTCACGAGCTTAAATTTGTGAAAAATTTTGTTTTAAAATGAAGTGTCAAAAGGTTTTTATTAAAAATTGATAAGATTTTTGACACATTTTCAATGATGAAAATTAGCATAATTTAGCAAAGTTGGCTAAAATCATATTTCAATCTTACGTTCATTTCATGTTGAATGTTGACATCATCTAGACACACACTCATTTATATATATAAATATCTTAATAAAATATTAAATATTTTGAAAATTATTTTGTGTTATGTTATGCACTTAATTTTCATAGGCAATTTACATACATATGATGACAATGTAATTTATAAAGTGAAAAACAAATATGTATGTGTACATGTAAAGTATGCAAACATGACAACTATATAATAATATTTGACATTAAACTTGAATTAATTTACATACATACATTTATTTTTATGAACACTACAAATATTTATAGTGTAAATAAATTTTACTGATATTTTTTTTTTTCATTTAACCAAATAATAATGTATAAGTACTCATTATGGTAGGGAAGCCGTAACTAAATCAAAAATTGAAAGATTATATGCCAACCTTTATTATAGTAGAGGTGCAAGGAAATAGTTCCACACTAAAAAAAAAATAAAATTTATTGATTTGATCATCTTTATTTTTGTTAATTTGTTAACCAAAAATCAAGAGGCGATTTTCGCTTAAATGTCTGATTTCTTTGGATTAAAAATAAATTTCATAGTTAAATAAGCAAGTAAGAAAATAATAGTAAAAGTTGTGAGGTAAAAGTTGTTAAAGCTCCTTCAATATTCTAAAAAAGTTTCTAATAATTTCGTACTGTTCCAAATTAGGCGGGGGTAAAAGACATGATCCTTTCAACAAAAGAGAACAAACAGATTTCTAATAAAAGAAAATAGGAGAGACGGATTTGCCACAAACAATTGATTTTAATGTTTGGCTCTCACTAGAAAAGCCTTAATAGATAAGAGCAATATGATATTTTTTCATTATCTATATTACCCTTATTCTGCTTAAATTTTCTGAAGGAAACTTTTTCTATGACAGTGCCATCTTTTTAATTATATTATTTTCAGTTTTAGTATGAGGTTTTACATACAAATAATTGGCGAGTTGACGTAGTTTTTCCTTTTTTGGGCACCATTACATATTGGTTTTATTTCCCGGAGATTGATTTCAATAACTTCAATATGTTTCATCAAATATTTTTATTTAAATTTTGTTGATATTGTATTTACGGTATTAATTTACTTCAAAGTTACTTTAAGTATGTAACAAAATATATGTATATACATATATGTACGCATATATTTACTGTACGCATTTGTACATTAATGTGTAATTCGCTTTATTGCATTAAATATAATTGTAATTATAGCATACAAATAGCGTATCCAATCTCGCCTTAAGTGTTTGGAAATTGAAAATATAACAAAAAATAAAATTGATAAATAAAGAATGAAATTGATGCAAACAAGTATATAAATCAAATAATTCATTAAAATGTCATTACACTTTTCAAGAAAGTTTGTTAAAAATTAGTCATACTAGATGTACGAAGCTGAATATAGTTACTTATGCCATTTTCATTTTCATTTCAATTTAGCAAGAATTAAAATAATTATCACGTCATCTATATGCAAACAATTTTTTTTTTTGAATTTCAATTTGAACAATTTTTCATTCTATTTATAAAGTTGAACTTTATTAACTTGTGTACCTATGCTATTGTAAGATTAAATTGAAATGAGATTTTTGTTAAGAATTTTTGTTCTATTCAATAGAAGGGCATAAATTTAATTTGTTATTTTGAATATCAAACAATGACCTTATCTTATTTAAACATTTTAATTTTTTTTTTTTGAAAAAATAGATAGAATAAGAGTTGTACGCGTTTGCCGCAACAAATTTTAATAAATATTGAGATTTTAACCTCAAAATCGACACTGAAATAAACTATTAGAAAAAAAAAAAATGAAAAATCAATTTAAAATTTAAATAAAACGCACGTGTCTTATGTTTTGATGTTTTAAAGGTGCAAATCAACAATAAAATTAATTAATTTTAAAGAATTAAGATTTTGAAAATAATTTGCATTTTTTATGAAAAATTGAGAAAAGTGTTGATTAAGTTATTTGAGCATTTTATTTTAGTTATTTAAGAATAGTTATTAATTAATTAATCTAGGGGATCTATTATGTATAAAATTAATTTAGGATTTGGAATATTTATCGGTTTTTGTATTACAAGCTTCTCTTACTTTAACAAATTAAGGGGTTTATAAATACAGATGTTATTTTATGGCGGCCACCATGAATTTAAAGTATTTAAATAATTTTAGTTTAAAAATTACCTGAACTATTGCCTATTTTTTACCCTTTCACTATTGAAATAAGTATTGCAAAGATAGAATTTTTCCGACTTCGAATTCAATATCATTGGTCCCAATTGTCTTAGTTAGAAACACAATTTTTATAAATCACTAAAAGAAGTATGCAAAGTAGTACTGAATGGTTGACAACAATTTCATATGGAAAGCATTGGATGTTTTTAAGATGTCATTTAAAATATATTGTTACACTAATTCAGTGCGGCATTCAGTGAAATCCACAAGTTCCATTGAAGTTCAATTCTAATTATTTTTCAAAAATTTTTAATAACATATAGACATGTATGGGACCTTAAAATTATGTCGTTTGTTTCAGAGCATAATTTAGTTATACATGGTATTTATTATATGAAGGGCTCAGAAGCAGAGTGGCGTAAGCCACAATGTGGATTATGCCACTTTGCTTTTGAAAAATTAGAAAATTTTTACAAAATCAAAAAATTTTTACAAAAGCAAAAGTACGTTTGTGAAAAATAAATAGGAAAAAAGCTATTTCGAAACTGGACACTAATATTACTGATTTTAGAAGATGTACATAACCGATTGCACCAAAAAAAAATTTTTTTTTATTTGTAGCTTACGCCACTCTGCTTCTGACACCCTCATATAATATAATCATTTGGTTTTGGTATATCACATGTTTTTTATTTAAATTGAAATTAAATTTTCAAAAAATATTTTAGTTTTTATTTTAATGTCGCAACCTCGTATATATCTGTTATGCAAATTTTTAATAACTGATTTACAGTAGTAAAATTATTTACAGTTCCAATAATTGATCCTATATTCTTTGTAATTCCAATATTCGGTCACATATGGCATGAATTTTCTTTTAATAAATAGTTTTTTTAGTTATAACTTAAAACATCTTTGAAAACTTACATATTATCTAACTGCTTTAATACATAATATTATATTCCTACATTTACACTTATATTTGGAAACCAAATACAATATGGGACAATTTCAATATATTTCTTTTTAAAGAAAACAAACTGGTAAACCACTCATATGTAATAATTAGTGGCACTTAATAAAATTTATATTAAAAATTTCATAATTAATTATATTTTATTGAATTTCAACATTATAGTGTCTAATAATATTACCTTATTTGTATTAAATTTCATAAAATTTATTATATGCGATCATTTGGATGACCCACCCAGTTTACAATCCACTAGTAAATTTCACTATAAATCTCTAAAATGTGAAAAACATGTGGTTTCAAATTTTACTTTATAATATTTTATTAATAATAAATATGTGTTGCGTTTTTAACACCTTTTATCCGTAAATAATAAAAACATACATATTTGTTTTTATACATATACATATATATGTATTAAATTCCAATTTAATAAACACCAATTTCTAAGCTATTTTTAAAATTTTCTTTTATAAAAATTTTGATTGTCTTCATAGTATCATAATGTAGGAGTCCGGAAATATTCAAATATAAAGTATATGAGAGTTAAAATTTCTTATATAATCAAATAGAAATCGATAATATTAGTAAAATTTTATTTTATTAGTTAATCTCGTAATTTTCTTATATTTATGTATATATAGATAGTACATGTGCATATACTAACTATTAATTTAGCCTACAATGAATTTTTAAAATAAATCATGAGAAAAATATTTTTTATTTTAAACCTTGTATTTAATTTTTAAATCGCACTGTAATTTATTTGGCAGTTTTTATTCACACTGTTATACAAATATTACTCTATATAAATTCTTTATTATATATAATAATATTGTGAAAAATATAGTAAAAATATAATATTATTAAAAATTTTTATTAATTTTATGAATTAAAACCGGTGGAAATTTAATAAAGAAAAAAATAAAGAGAAAAAGAAAAATTTTACTAAATTTTTTAACTTAATCAACTTGTGTATTCTACTCAATAAATTCTATTTAAAATTTAATATTTTAAGGAAATACATAATAATATATACATGAAATACAATATACTAACATATTAAAATTAGTTTCCGACTTATTTTATTAGTTTATATATGTACGTATGTTTTGCTAAAATATTTGATATTCTGGGACAGAAATTTCGCAAAATAATAATAATTTATAAAATTAATTATTATAAAAAGAATGAGTGTATTAGAATTTCCAGAAAATCGAAGGCAAAATTTGATCCATTTGCATCACAATATTTTAATCACATTTCCAAAAAAAAATGTACTTATGAGTTTTATTCAGTCGTCGTCTGTCCTTTTGCTCCGATAACATTTTTGTGCAAAATGTTTATTCGAAAGCATTATTTCTGCATATAGATCAAATTTTTGAGTATCGGTCCTCCTCGTCGAACCATGTTATATCCTTTCAATGCCATGAAAATATGTACACAAATTTTTGACAAGCTTACGTGTAACTATCAGGAATTCTTTTCCACCATCATATGAATGCTTGAAAATAATCGGTTTAAATCCATTTTTAATTAACAGTCGGAATGACTAGCACAATATTTTCTTCTAAATCGGTGCAAAATTATATAGAAAATAGATTTTACATTCTATTCAATGGACCTGTGTTACAATTTAGTTAGACGCAGTACGATAAGTATATAATATTAAATTTTATTTTTAAAAGTTTTTTTTTGTCCTGCTTTACTCCCCTTGGGAGCATAGGGTTTCCCTAAAGCTTCTCCAACCAACTCTGTTAGGGGCCATTCTTTATACTTTTGCCCATGTCATGTTAGCCGTGGCGATTTCTTTCTTTATTGTTCTTGGTAACGTATTCATTGGCCGTCCCACAATTCTTCTTCCATGCGTATTCCACTCCAATACCTGTCTGGCGATGGTTACAGGAGGGCATCGCAATGTATGGCCTATCCATCTCCATTTTTTCTTCTTTATAACTCTTGCTCTTGGTTCTTGGTGGGTTAAAGCCCAGAGGTCTGTGTTGCTGACTCGTCTGGGCCAGAATACACGGCAGATGATCCTTAGGCTCGAATTTATGAATACCTGCATTTTATTTGTGCATTCATTTTTCACTATGTGCTTCGTATCTATCATATGCTTCGGAACCATACAACATGACCGGCTTCACACATGTGTTGAATATTCTTAGTTTTGTATTCCTGATTTTTAAAAGTAAATGTGCTATTTTAAAAATCTACTACATTTTCACCCTAAAAACAAGGAATAGTAATTTTATTACAAAACTAAATCACAAGTAAAAAATTTTTGATCTAAAGATTCACATATTTTTATTAGGATTTATACGTGTACATAAATAACTCCCACTAATTAGTTTTACTTCGATTCGTTTTAAATTATAAAGAAAATAAAAGTTTACAACATTGTTACCTATGTATTTATTTTTTATATTTGTAAATTTTGAACTATTTTAATTATAGAGATGAATTTTAGTTCATATCAAATTTTGTAAACCCTTGAGCTGTTTTATAATTTTGCAGAAAATTTTTGAAAATATTGCAAATTAATTATAAAAATTTATAAATTTTATTTTTAAACTGAAATTAGCAAACAATTTATTAGGTAATAAGAGAGGATTTTGAATTTTCTATAATTGCAAAAATGTATTGATGTGTGTTTATCATTATTAATAGTTCGTAATAGAGTATAAGGCCTGTTAAAATGTATCATCTTTTAGTATAGTATGAATGAAGGAGTTGAAATTGTGCAAAATTCAATGATAGATTTTCTAAATGTGAAAATTTTAACTGCATCTAGTCAAATTTTTGTAGTAATGAAATCGTATATCAGTTATTCATAAGTTTTAAGGGGTAAATCTTTTATAACATTTAACAGAACTTATTTAATATTTTTAAAAGAATCTTGGCATTTAAATGCTTAAAATAGCTTTCAAATTATAGAACATTAAAATACGGGTTTTACTGTCATATTTATATTTGAATTTAAAATCAAAATTGCAATTACAGCAAAGTCATGACTCATATTAAATTTATAAATTTTAATCGACATTTAATTATTACAATATTACAAAAAATTGATTATTTTATAAAAATTTAAAAGGTATGTAATTTTCACAACAAAACTTTTATATTTTTTTTTTATTTCAATTTAATAATAACATTTTCGATTTCGTACTTTTATAATATTTTGTCAAAACGTAACAGACATTGACGTCTAAATAACATAAAATATCAAAATCACGATTTACGGTACAATTTTAAACTACACCATAATAATTTTATATAATCAAAAATAATAATAACATGTTATAAAAGATTTAATATTGTTATATTTTAAATTACAATTTAATTTTTGATTGATTTTATATATATATCGTTCAACTATCAATTATCGTAAATTACAAGTAAATATACTATATATATTTATTAAGAAATGAGAAACCTAATCAAATTGAAATTTTATAAATATTCAATTAAAAAAAAAAAAAATTGATTATAGCAATTTTGAGTGCATGTTACAAATACATTTAGATTTGAATGTTATAAATGTTATACAAAGTTAATTTTGTGCAACACGCACTAATCACTATACCTTGCTGTTATTGGAAATTATTTATTGAATACACAAATCTACAAATAAGATGTAGGAGACATGATTATAGAAAATCGAAAATTGTTTTTTAATTTGGTATGGCAATTTATTTATTTTATTAGCCATATAGCTATATATTGACAATTTATAAAAGATTTTTGATTAAATAAAAATGTTGCAAGAAAATTTCAATTAGGAAATTCATAATATTTTAAATTTTTCCAAATATTTTTAAGCTTTTACACAAAAATTTTAAATTAATTTTTGATTTTAAATTTTTTATTATTTAAATGCATATGCAACTTTAAAAGTCTTTGAGTCGGCCTATAATGAAATTATTAAATTATTCAATTTACAAAATTTTTATGATAATTTAAAATTGTGACCGTACCAGGAGATTAACCATTTAAGAATAACCATTTTATTAAATCTATTAATAAATTTATAATTTTGAGAAAACTTTTGGGGTTTTTGGAAGACCATACTCATATATTTTGAAAAAAAAACTGAATTAACATTTTAATCAGTCATAAGAAATTCTTAATTATGCTGAAATGAAATACAAAAAATTTGTTTAATTAATATGATCGATAACAATTACTATATTTAATATGTGCATAATGTGAAAATGTTATAGATAAGCGTTTCTCAAAATTCATGACAAAGTGTCTACAACAATTAATAGGCAATGATTTCGTGACCCCCCTCCTCTCGTTAAATTTTCAAATTTTTGCGTTGATAATGTAATCAAAATGTTAAAGTTATGCAAGTGCTACACATATTTATTAAGTATTAAAACTAAAATAATTAGTTCAAATTCATTTTATTACAATACATAATAAATATTAAAAATACACTTACACTTTATTTTTATGGATATTAAGTCTTAATGTCTTTTATATTGTTCAAGTTCCTTAATCAGCTTATCCACTCCTCTTCTACCTATCCCATTTGTATCCCATTTGCATATCCGTATAGGACAAATATTCAGAAAAATAAAAAATTTTATTTTTTATAAATAATTTTAGGCAATTGTACAACGAATAACATTTAGAATTTATGATTTTTTAAATAACACAAAAAATTTTTACGAAAATAAATAAATTAATTTACAAATTTAAAGGAAAAAAATAATAAATTTTATTCATTATCAAAAATATACGAGTTATGTGTGAGTGTACTCATCGCATGCAGTGTATGCGGTGTACAATAGCTCAATGGTTATAAATAAATAAGGGAACTTCTAATTAATTTGTAGATTATTTTTAAAATTTCTTATTGAGTGGTCGGAGTTTACACCCTAAACATTATTTTAAAACCCTAGCATTGTTCGTGCGGTAAAAGTTTAGCAAAAAAGAAAGCAGTTCGTCATTTAATTTCAAATTTAAACAATTTAATGTTTTATGTCTGAACCCCATATATTTCATTGTGAAGTCCTTAAATCACATGTTCAATAACAATACTAACAATAGCCAATACTGATCTGATCCACCCGGTAAATATAAAGAGCATAAATAAATAAAAATGCTTTAGCCAACAAAATTAATGAGTTTTGATAAAAATTTTTATTTTAGCTTAGCTTTATTAAAAAAGCACATTTGTGTTTCTTTTTTCTTCTGTTTTTATTTTTATTTTTTAATCAATTTATCAAATCTTAACGACTGAATAACTTTTATTTTGAGTATTTTAACTCTTAATTTTTTTATGAATATTTTAAAATTTTTTTGATTTTTCTATAGAAATATTCTTTTGTTTTGAAAATAAAAGCTATAAAGAACTTTTTTTAATCTTGTCACATGCTGTAAAATAAGCGTGTATTCAAATTTTATTGCTCTTTCATATTTATATTTAATGACGTCAAATATGCAAGTTATTTTTAGGTTTCTTACTTAAAATTTAGGAAATAAAATTATAAATTTTGCACAAAAGAAAAACAACAAGAAAAAATAAAATTTTGGAAATCCGATTGTAATTAAGAGGATCACATCATCCCTAAATTTTTCTTCTTATATGCGTGTACTTTTAATCTTCATCTAAAGGGGGGCTTATTAAATGTAAGAGAAAATGGGGGAGTTGCAAATCGTTTTAGGTTTTCACTTTATATTTAGAATATATTGAGGAATTCTAAACAATGTACCAGTTATGTGTAAAATTAAAAAAATTTAAATTTTTAAAAATTTTGTGGCTTAAAATTTTATTTTTTATCGTACAGAGATTAATTTTAACAGAACACAATATTTATTGCATATGCTGCGGGGCTACATATTTTTTTTTTTTGTCAATAATTGTTTATAAAAAAACTACTCAGTTAGTTTTTAATATTGGAATTCCAAAATATTAATTGAACGTAATTAGTCATGGTTTGTGGGTCAATCTCTAACTGTTAGCGATATTTTATCGTAAAAAATTTGAAAATTTTCATTAAGATTTTCATCAAGTATAAAACATCGGAACCTATAATGATGTTTTCTATCTTTTCATAATAAGGAAGTGATTGAAGCGTGGAGGTGGGAGGGAAGGTAGATGGTACTATTCTAATTATAACAATGTCAATATATGTCAAAATATTAATAATATTTATTCAGTTTAATTTATTTATTTTTACTAAATGTAGGGTATGCAATATTTCACTATTACCATATCGCACCGAAAATTTCACTAGTTGAATTTTTAACGCGAAATTTCTTAATAAAGAAAAGTTTTTCACCATTTTATTTTATTAGCACTTTTCCAAAAAATTTTTGAAAAAAAGTGCTTATTAGTTACACTCTGTCCGTCCGTCCATTATCCAGTCTTTTTTTTCCAAATTTTTGATTTGGTTTTTCTTCTAGACCCCAGTCTATAGAAGCCTAAAATTTTAGGGGCATTTAAACATTAACAAAGAGTTCATTTCGTTAGAAGAAAATTTTTTTCCATCTCCACCCCGTCTCAAGTTATCGCCTCTTGAAATTTTAATTTGAATTTTTGACACCTTATATTTCCGAAACCGCAAGCTTTTTCAAATTTCTATAAACACGAAAAGCTAACGGTAAATTCCATTACATTAAAAAATATAATTATTTTTCTTAACTCACACAATTAACCCTTAAAATCGAGCATTATGTTAACCCCACTTTATATTAATTTTTGCCTTATTTCAAAGACTGCATAAATCGTTCATCCTAAATATATGCAATCCTAGAAATAGTTTTGTATATGAATGAAAATAATTTTAATAGTGTGATAAGTATGCATAGACTGTATTTAAAAGCAGAATTTTCACTTGTTGAAGGGAAAAGTGCTACAATACAAACCATTGGTTTGACTCAACTTTATTTTATTTTTATTCACCATTAATTTGTTTTCTACCACTTTTTTTTTTAGTTTAAAGTGTCTTCTTCTTCACACCCCCACGTCGAATACAAAGCCAAGATAATTATTTAAATTAATTGAGTTAAACTGTTTGACATTATTATTCATTGAATTCATTTATTTTGAATATTAAGAAATTCTACATTTTCTTAATTTTAATTATTTTTTAATATTGTTCCTGGTCTAAATTTCTTCTCCATATAATTTGCGTTCATATAAAAGATTTTTATTAAACTGCAATATAAATTATAATTATCTAAGCTATTAGCTACTTATAATAAGAAATATTTTTACATAAGAAAAAAAATTTTCACAAAACTAGTAAAAATTGTTATTTAAAAATATTGAAGGCGTTCTAAATACAAAAAATTTCTTCATTAACAATATTTAACACGTAAAAGAAGAAAACATCACAAACAAACAAACAAACAAGGTAATTATTTTCAAAAAATAAAAATAAAAATGGAAATTTAACATTAATAATAATCTACATTTATTTTTCAAATAAAATTTATGAAATTTGAAATTTCATCACTTATCCAAATTTATATTATTAAACATATACAAATTAACAATCTCTCATTAATATAAAATATTTCAATATTGTAAAAATTTAGGTGGAACCTGAACCAAATCATGTCTGTAGAAAAATTCGGATTGATTAGATGCGTTAATAATTTTCTATTATTTAAGAATAAAGAAAATAATAAAATTAAGAAATAAAATTTAATGTAAATAAATTTAAATTTCAAAATAATTATGTATGTCAAAAATAATTGCAAGTTCTCAATTGAAAATCATAAATTGAACAATTGATCTGGAAAACGTCAATCAATTCATTTCTTTTTACTTTCTGTTTCAATTCATTTACGTACAAACATAAAATCGATTATCAAAAATACATTATATTAATGATAAGTAAATTGACAGATAGCTATAAAGTAATTCGAATTTATTTTGTTTACACACAGCATTCTTCTCTTTCGAAACTTACCTAAATTCTCTTTATTTTGAATTGAAATAATTAGGAGAGAACGATGCGCTTCAAAAAAAAATTTCTGTTTGTCATTTTTCAAGATAGGTATTAGGTATACGACTGAGATACGTGTAAGTTATTTGAACATCAGAGACGAAAAAAATATTTAGAAAGAAAAACAAAAGAAAAATATTTTAATTTTAAAGACAAAAGTATTTAAATTGTAAATAAAAACTTAAAATAAAAAATAATTACAAGGACGTTCATTTTGATTTTGTTTTGATTATGATGTAATAAAATTTTTGTTTGGGTCCCATTTGCTTGGTGTAGGTTCATATACATACATATACATAATATATTGAAATTTCAATAATCGATAATGAAAATTTACAATCATATCGTATATTTTACAAATATAATATTAATTACAATTAATGAGTTAATTATAATAGAAAATTTATTTTATTAAAATTAATTAAATTTATTTAAATTTAAATTTTTTCACATATTATTAATTTTATATCATAATTCGGAGCCCTCGTATATAAGAAAAATTGTATAATCTTTAAACTTTTAAACTTTTAATTCAAAATGCAAGCCGACAGCCGGTCTTTTACTAAATTATGTAAAATGTAATGTCGTAACAGAGTGAACTCAAATGATAACATTGTATCATTAGTTTTGTTTTTAAATAATATAATTATGTTAAAATTTTCAATTCATATTCAAATTTTATTAATTAGTTTTTAATTATATGACTGCATGTTAATAGCTCTGCATATAGTTTTTATGATTAGATCAAATCTTGATATTTCACCACAAAATCAAATTTGTAATTTGTAAGTCGGCCTTTTAAAAGAATAAGAAAAATATTGAGAAAAATATTGAAGAAGTTTAAATCATTAATATAAAAATATTGTTATACACCATATAGACCAAACGAGAGAATTAAAGATAAAAATTGTTGTTCTGTGGAAAATTTTGAATTCAAATATGAATCCGAATCCAAACAAAATCGCATTAAGAATTTTTTCGCTGCCAATCACTACTTGTATGTTTACAATATTTCGTTTATAATGCAGGAATATTTTAGGAATCACACTAATCATACTGTGATTACTTTCTATATGCTACTCAACTTATTTAATGCAAATCATTAAATCGCAAATCAATCAATCAAGGAAAATATCAAAATTTATATGACAAATTTTCACACCTCGCTTTTTCATAAATTTTTAAAAATTTGACATTTGAACTTTTGCAAAACTGAATTTATTACATAAAAGCATCACAGTTATTTCTTTTCTCAGTTTCATTATTACTAAATTTTACAATTAGCTAATCTGCTTAAGCTAGAGTAAAACAAATTAATATTTAGTTTCAAGTAGCAAGGTAAATGTAATCCAATCTTTGCAATAGTAACAAAAATTAAAAAAAAATATCGTAATTTTAATTCGAGCCATCGTATTGTTTTTAATTTGAGCCAATTAATTGTATCTGAAAATAAAGAAAAAAAAAAATAATAATGGAGAAATATTGGTATATAAATAATTATACTTTTTCCTGTAATTAATAAGTAAGTATACGCATCACATTTACTAGAAATTTGAATTCTTTACAGACAAGCATATATTTTGAATTTCTCACTCATTTATTCACTCATTCATCAAAATATTATTGTTAGAGATCTTTCCCACAAGATTGCATATACATACTCTTTGACAGAAGACTGAAAAATGAATAGATTTTTTTTTTATTGTATTTTGGTCTATGACGTATATGAGAAGAATGTTAACAGTCAAAACTATGATTGATAATAAAGATAGCGAAAGTAATATGACAGTTTAACGTCTACATACACACACATATTCTATATTATATGTAAGGAGTTCAGTTGTTATGGCGTTTTTTTTTTTTTTGGTTTTTAATATTTTAGGCGAAACTTTTGTTAAAAACTAATATTGTTGATTTGTATTATTAGTTTCAGATCTTTTATTTTCTAGTTGGTTACGGTTTCATTCAATTTTCTATAAAATTGTTAATTTATTGCTAATTTTTGATTTATTTCGAGTTGTACGCAGACATAATATATGTACATATATTTTGTATACATGTAAAAAATATGTTACGAATACAGCAATTCGTTTCTAATGCTAGGAAATAAATAGTCTAAGAAAATGCAATTGTTCTTCAGCATCGTATTCTGAGTCAATATTGTTGGGTTTATCCAGTCGTCTATATGCGGAACAGCTCAAAAACTAATTAAGCTAAACCCTCTTTAACAATTTTAACAAATTGCATGCATTTTTGCCATATTAATTTTTGATGGGAGAGACTTGTGTAGATTACCATATTTAGTTTGGATGCAAGAGATTTGATTGTGTTGGAATAGTGCTTTTTGCGATTGGCAAAGTATTTTAGAGTAATTTCAATCGTATGCTAAATATCTAATATAATTAACATAAAAAAAGACTTTAATTAAGATAAATGGCAATATTCATATAATTCTTAGGATCATCCATTAGCATCGGTAGGCACCACAGAGATAACATGGGCAATTGTCGTTTCTTATTGAATTTGTATTAAAAAAAACATATATATACATATATACGTACGCATAATATTGAAATTATTATTATTAGTCTATAATTTGATGGAATTGAATTCTTCTTTAGACGACGTAAGTTTAAGTATTAAAGAATTTTATAAAAGAAATTTGAAATGAAATATTTGAGCATCATGAATTCATTTAAATTTTGAGATTTGCATAATATGTAAATTTTGTAAAGTCACCCACTATTTCACAAAATTATTAAGAATTATCAGATTTTTTTTCTTAATAGGTAAAATTACAGTTTCTTCATAGTAACGCATTATATTTTGTATATATTTGTTGCACACTAAGTGTAAACACCTTTTCATTGAATACAAAATAAATTTTTAATATTCATAGTTTTATACTTTTCCAAAATTCCCCCGAATTACATATGAATATTGTATAAAAGCACATAATCTCTATACTCTACTACATATGTGTTATACTAATATAATAAATATAGTTTTCTTTGTAATGAATGTATATACATGTACATATACATAAGGCAACTGCAAAAATTTCAAAAAATGATTGACATTAAATCGTACAATGACGTTTTGATTATAACCATTTAATCGTAACATGTGTATGTAATTTAGTTATTAATTTAAATTTTTTTTCTACGTTCATTTTGATAAATTGTAGGGTTACCTATTAGCTTTATATTGTTACCTATTAGTACAAAAACAAAAAAGAGAGAAAGAAAGGAAGAAATTTTATGTCAAAATTTTGCATGCTTGTCATATCATATTTTGCCAATCTTTTAAAAATATTTTATACCTACATTTACCGTAAATATAAAAGAAAGGTTATTATTAATAGAAATTTATGTTTATTTGTATATGTTACACTTTTGTAAGCGCGGCGTGAACGGTAAACTTTATTAATACATTCTCGTTTATGGTAATATTTATTGCTATTATGTACACATAGTTTGTATGGAATGTGGGGGAAAAAAGATATCCGCAGTTTTATCGATCTTTCTCTAGATATTTATTATATACCATTTTTTGTTTCTTTAGAGTTTTTTTTTTCTATTTTGATGTTTTTAGAGAATTAAATAATTGGTGAAAAGATCACCGTGGACACTTTTGTTTTTCTTTTGTGTCTTGATGGGTTAAATAACGTTTATCACCTGCAGGTTTATTAATATAATTTGGTGTTTTTTTTTTTTTTTGTTTTCTGCTGCCTGATGACTAAGTAGCTTTCGCATAAATTTTTCGTAAATAAAATTGAATTAAACGTTTTAAATAAAGGTAAACGCATATTTTTAAATTGTATGTAATTTCCATATTTTTTTTTTTTGTGTACATTTTGATTTAAAGGCAGTTTTTAGGTGTCAGGTGGTTTCTTTTTATAGATTTTGATAGATGCTAATTGTTTTTTCATAGAAATTAATAATATTTTTTTGTCTTGTGGGAAATTGTTATTTTTTTTTTTTTTTTGAAATATGATATGCTATAGAAGAAATTTTATTTCCGCTTTTCGAAAACAATGAGTTTTTCTCTAATTTTCGTATTCTACTTAAAAAAATATTTTACAGTTGTTAAATCAAAAAGTTCGAATTTTTCATAAAACTTTATTAAAATTAATGAAAATTGTATTTTTAATAGTAAGGAGTTCTTATTTGGCCCCCCATAAAGCCAGAAAAAAAGTATAACTAATGTTAATTTATAGGAATTGTGCGGATTATATAATTAATGAACGAGTGAAAATTTAAATTAAGCAGTAAATTGTAAATAATTGTAATAAATTTTTAATTTAAGAAATTTAATTTTTTATATAATCTTTATAAAAGAAAGCTTTAATTTTCCTGTAATACATGGGGTGGTTTAAAACTTTTACCAAAAATATAATGTGCATACTTAAATAGTTCATCCAATTATTAGCATCTCATGGAAATATAGTGAATAACAAATTCTTAATATTAAATTTAAGAATTTATGCTTATTTTTCGCTAAATTTCGCAAATAATTATTCTGAACGGGATTTAATTTTTAAAATACTGGTAAGTTTTTTTTTCGAGAATCGTAACTGTCAAAAAATTAGAAAGTTTACCTACTTTCAAGTTTACGATATTCGAGTCTCTAACGTATTTGTTTTTATTATAATTCACCGGTAAGCACTATCTTTAGTAACTAAATTGGATTTATTTACCGGCAATACATTGACACTCATCGTATGTGTTTTTTATGGTCATAGTGAGCAAGGATCTTAAGGTTCTATAGTAAATAATGGCTGGGTATTATAGGTAGAACATAAAATACTTCTAGTTGGAAGTAAATCAGTCTAAATAGAACAGTAATTGAGGAATATGTATCTGGGAATATTTCTCAAAGAAAATGCTTTCTATTTACAAACAACTCCCAACTATTCTTTTCATATATAGGTCGAACGTAAATATTGTGTTTGAAAATTTAAAATTATAAAAAACTAAATTATTTTTCGCTATTAAAAAAATTAAAATATTTTCTATTATATTTCTTTTTTTATTTTTTGTATATTTAACAGATCGATCTTGGAAGAAAATTATATAGTTGGCAAGGTGAGGAGGTATATTAAAAAAATATGCTGCAACCAAAGGCAATAGGTAAGTTTAATATTCATTATTCATTTACAATATTAATTTCCAAATTTTTTTTTGAAAATTTTTATATTAATTTCAAAATTTGAACCCTACAATATTTGAATATTTCAAAATCTTTAAGACAAACAATATTATATTTATAAAATATAATGTGTTATACGATCAAATTTAACTTGTAAATTATTGAATTCGTAATTTTCATTGGGAATTTGTAAAGCTTCAATTTAAAAATGCCGTAGTGCTACACATCAAGAAAATACCGCGCGTTCACATAAATTTATATATAGATAAAAATGATATATGAAATATCATTAATAATTAATTTTATAAATAGTTTAAAAAATTTTTTGATTAAGGTAGAAATAAAATGATTCTTAAGAAAATATTCACAATATACCAGTTAAAAACAGTCTTTATATTAGTATGATCGTTTATTCTCTTCTGTATACAATAAAGTATTCAAAATGTCGGTATATGCGGTTACTATTGACTTTGAAAAATAATTTAATTATGATATTTTAATATTTCAAATCATTGAAATAAAAATCCAGAAGTTCAATAAAATTGGCTGGTGTTTTTCTATGCTTTTTATTTTTGCTACTATAACAGCTGTATAACTTGCCATTTTATTAATTAGTCACACGTCAATATTAAATGTAAGTATGTTTGTATTGTACTCGTATAGTTATATCTATTTTATACAATTCAATATTAAAATTGGAAATAAATATAATCAAGAAAACTTTATTATAACAAGAATTGTATAGAAGAAAAAATCAAAATTACGCATAATTAATTTTTAAAAATTTTCGATTTTGTAAATTTTGCATTATTAATTATGTTTTCATTTTGTAATACCAAATTGGAAGCTTTTAAAATTTGTGTATAAGTGGAAATGCTTGAATTGAATTGACGCTTCTTAGTAATTTATTAGAACATTTGTTCGGCCAATGGCATATTTACTTAATATTAAACTGCAGATTCACTTATATTTCCCGAATTTTCTAAATATTAAATAATAGTTTTGGAAATTTTTAAATCTATTTGCGTTTTACAGTAATTTTTTTTTCCTTGTTCACTTCTAGGAGGAGTATAGGGCTAGTGTAAAATATCATAGATAATCATAAATAGTTTCATTGCGTCATAGAATTTTAACTAAGTAGGTGACTAGACTGCCGTACTTTTTTCTTTTATATTATATTTTACAGTAATTAGAGTGCGATTTATAGTTTTAATAGTAATTATAGGCTTGTACTCGATTTTTTAATAAAACTCAAAAAAATTTCATATTTATTATTTTTCTAATGAAATTCATCATTCTTTCGGCTAGATCCCAATCGGGTAAAATTGAATAAAGCTTATACAATTAAATAAAGCCGATAACAATTATTTTCTCATTCTAACTTGTTATATAAGGAAAAACATGAGATATAGGGTTATGCTCTTGATTTCAAAATTAATTTTTTTTTAATAATTTTTACCTATACAACAGCAACTGTTAACAGAATAAAATCTATATATACAGTATAACTTAGTCTTTGTCTTATATTAAATATATCTTATGAATATTCTACATTTTTTCGGAAAAATTATTAACTTCCTCAAATTTTTCTAATTTTTGGTCTAAACGCATGTACACGCTGACCTGTATATACGCACGTATATAATTAAAATTCCGTAATTCATTCAAAAGAACAGAAAGGTTAATATTCATATATAGTTATACTGTAATTCTCCAGGGGGTGTTCATAAGGAAGAATTCCATATTATCAAATCAAAGCATACTACGGACTAATCTTATAGATATCAATAATATTATAAAATTTTGTAGTAAATAAAAATATTAAAATTGTTATATATGAATAATGTGAATATAGTTATGTGTACATGTTAAATATATTCTATGTATTTCTTAAAAAAAAAAAAAATTTATAAAAATTGTAAATTGGGGTCTCTGAACTATCGATTATTCATGTATTATGAAAATATTTCATTCAATCCGTATTTTGTAATTGATTAAACACAATTTGATTTTTTATTAATTTTTGTTTTTGCTTTTTGTTTTTTCTGTATGAGTTATTGTAATTGGTAGCCCTTAAAACCTGGAAGTTATTAATTATCATATAGATATTTATATTATATAGTGTGTGGAGAACTTTATTATTCTTCTCATTATTTATCAGTTTATAAGACTTTTATAGTGAGATTTTTTTTTTTTGAAATGATTGTGTATTATGTAAAGATAATGTAGTAATTATAAGATTGTAATGATTAAGGAAATATTGGAGTTTAGAATTGTTTTTTATTCATAAATTATTATTGTTCTTCAGACTTGTAATATAGATGCTTAAGGATTAGGTATAGGAAATTTGTTAATTTAAAGCAATTTTTAGTCGAAATTTAAAATTTTTAAAGTGGGGTAATAGAGGAGTGCAATTCAATTAAAAATTGATTTCAACTGAAATTTAATTAGCAGTCCAAATTTAGGGTGAAGAAGCCATTTTTCAAATAAGATAAAAATTTGAACGAAATTCTTAAAAGGCGGATTTGAATAGTGAATTCTATAGTATTTATTCCTCAAGTTTTTGATATTGATTTGTTCTATATCTATTGCATTTTTCACAAGTGGTAATGCAGCAGGATTCTTAGCTCAATATATCTTCCCAGCCCCACTTTTTAATTATTTTCTAAATTGTTTTGAATTTTAAATAAATTCTTGTTCTATCGTCAAGCGCTCCAATTATTTTCTCTTAATCTCGAATTTTTTGTTTCTATATCAAATAATTTTAAAAATTAATGGAATTTTAAATTCATATATATACATACAATCTCAGATTATGTCATTTTAATGTTTAATTCTATCATCAATTGTATTTTAAATATTATTTAAATTAAAATTCAATTTTTCAATAATATTTTAATTAATAATCTAATCCCAAATAGAAATCAACTTTTTTAATAAAAAAAAAAAAATTAAATGTTTTGTTTTAAAATTTCGCATTATGACAGTCCCAAAAATATGCAAATAATTTCAGAAAACAAATTGTTTTAAAAATAAAACAAAAAAGGTCCTATAAAATATAAAATTTATGATAGCAATTTTAAGAGCAACATCATTATAATATATAGTGTTGCAATTTTTCATTAATATTTGCCTAGAGCTATTGCTATTGATTTTAAAAAAAAAAAATTTCCATAATAATTTTTCGAATTATATAAGTTTAAACTGTGTATTATAGGTACATAATTAATTTTATATAGATTACTACAAAAGTTGGCTGGCATGATTGAACAATTGTATTGCAATTTCACATATTTTATATAACAGATCTAGTTTTTGTAATTGCATTGCTTAGAATAATTTATGTATAGCAGCACTAATCTTGACATGAGAAATGTACTGATATAAAGTGCAATTAGAGATAAATTACCAACTTTATTTTTATACTCGCATGCTTATACAAAATTGCTCAATGAACAAAACTTTATTGTTAAATCCTTAATGGACACGCTTTCCGGAATTGATATTTCAAAAAAAATCTTTCTCTGTGAACTTAAACGTGCACCACCGAATTTATCGAACGAAATACGCACTGGATTCGAGTTTTCAATCCCAACCATGCAGTGTTAGAATTAAAAAATTAATTTTATTGCTTTTCTCATTTCATACAAACGTCAATCATACTATTTAAGCGTATTAGGCCTGCGCAGTATACAATTTTGACATTTCACATAGGCAAAGCAGTAATTCTGATTACGCATACTGCGTCCATGTTGATTTAACATTTTAAATGCAAATCTAATTAAATGTATGAAGATTCAATTTAAAATCGTTATTCCTATGCAATAATATACTTTTATATTTTGTACAATATTTCCAGATCAATAATCGTTAAAGATAAAATGTTGTCATATAATTTACTATCAAATTCGTATGATTTCAACCGGTTCACAGACAAATAAAAAAAATTGTTAAATAATTTTTTTTTCCTAAATTATATAAAAAAAAAAATTTAAACACATATATTCAAAATAAATGGTAAAAAAAAATAAATTATTAGAACATGTACAAAATACAATATACATGTGTATATCAATGTATATGAGATATCTGTTATACACAAGCAGATAATTATGTACAAACAAGGATTTGACTATCGAATTTTGAACTCTATTAAGAACAGTTATATTGTATGCTTAAATACTATAATAAATATAAACACAAAACCCATACAATCACATAGAAATTATTTTTAAAGTGACTATGGTATTTATAATGAATGTGGGCTTGAGATTTACTTAATTAAGTAAAAGAATTTAATATTAATTTATAGAATGAAATCAGATGATTTAAGAACATAAATTAGAATTGAAAAAAGAATTTGTCATTTTTATTTCGCATAATATAATTAAATAAAAAAATAAAAATAAAATGTACAAAAACCGGTTTCCGTAAAAAAAAAATTATATTTTTAGAGATAGGTGAAATTTTTTTCAATGTAATTTAAGAATTTTTTATGACGATTGAATAACAGAAAAAAATAATTGAAAAGGTGAATTAAATTTTTTATTCTTCTTAAAAAAAATTTACGCGAAATACAGTTAAAAATTTACAGTTTTTTTTTTGTTTTCGTATATTTTAATTTATTCAAATTTTTGATTTATTTATAAACAATTTGAGAAATTATTTAAAAAGTAAACACATGAATTAATCACAAAATTGAACAATGAGCCTTGATATATGCAATTTTAATTTATTTTTTTTTCATTTTAATTTCCATTTAAGGGGAAATTATAACACTATATTATGTAGTATATCACATATTATTCTTAACTACACGAGCAAATATATATGAAAAAAATAATTCTTATACACCAATAACTATTAGTACTTAGACACTTTTCGGTATATATGACTCACTAAATGGAACATAAGTTTCAAATCTTCAATATATTTGTATTGATAGATCCATTTTTGGCTGGTGTATAACAGTATTTCCCTGCAATATTGTTTTATTTACAAACTACTTCCAACAATGATCAAAAACAATAACAAGTCTTATAATAAATGTAATTTTGTGGTATAAATTTGAAATCTAATAAGACAAAAGATATAAATTAGTTGTATATGAATTTAAAATAATATAAGATTAAATTTCTTTATTATATACATACCTATTTATTTTCCTATCTATATACAGGGTGAATTATTAATTGTAGAGAAAGGAAAATTATTGAATTTACAAATTTTTATAACCAAAGTTTTGGCTTCCCGAAAAGGAAGATAAGGGTGTGACATTGTTAAAGTTTTTAGCAAAATTGGTTTTTAGCAATTCTTTTCAGTTAAAAAATTTTAAACACAAAAATAAAATCACACATAACTTTGTATTTGATTCATTACAAAAATATCATTGTGCGTGACAGTGCAGTCAAAGTTCTCTGTGGAACATAAATTTGTGAGCCGTTACACACAAAGAACTAAAAATTTTTCAATCCGAAGAATTTTGTTTAAATCGGGCTGAATACTACATAAAATTTTTTGAAAGTCAGGTTTATAATAAAATTTTCGGATACAGGGTCTTTAAAAAATCTAATTATAATTAAATTAATTTAATTGTTTATGATGAAAAATTTTCTGAAATCAATTAAGATATAAATATTAAATGCACATCTAATCACTTACATAACAAATTAGTGTTGTCGTTTTTAATATTCGTTACCATTTAATTTCATTACTATCGAATGAATAAAACAAAATTGAAAATTAAAATCTCAAAAATTACTTAAATTTTGCTTTTAACTTTCTAAACCGCCTTACATAACTATAAAATATTTATATGTATATACATATATATATATACATGCATGTATTTATTGATAAAACCTTAATTTATTATTGAATTTTTAAACTTAATGTCATAGAAGCATATTTAATCCAATTATTAAGATATCAAAAAATTCAAAAGAAAAATGTATATACATATATAATTTATTAACCTGACATCTATAATTAAAATCATTTTGATCTGTTATAATAAATAACACTTTCTTTACAACACATTCACAAATGTGCACACACGTTAAATAGAAACGTGCGCAAATAATATAGAGAAAAAAAAAATTTTATAAATTTTTACAAATTTGCACAGTGCTAAAAAAAATAAAATTTTATAACTGTTATAAATTGTACCCAAATACAACCCTTTATTTTTTTGTTTGACTCGAATTCACTACTTACGTTGACAAGCGTAATGAGATTAATATGATCACATTATTATAGTTTGTTATCCCTATAATGCTGGACTTTTTTTTCCTGCCATACTCGTATGTCGTTATTTAAGAAATATATTTGAATATTCGCTAGATATGCATGTATAATGAAGTGTAAAACACATTGTCATTCATATTTTCATAAATGTGTATACACACATACATACATATGTATATTAATATTCCTAAAATATTTGTGTACATACTATGTGAATGAAATGTTTTGACTTGTTTCATAAGAAATTTTTTGTTTAAATTAATATGGCATAACGTCTACATACTTTGATATTACAAAAAAAAACATGCACAAGACAGCAATTCAAAATCGTTTGCCTGCAAATATTTGAAGCTTAAAGAGGGAGAGAAAAAAAAAAATTTCATTTATTGAATTATCAAATTTTTATATCTTAATCTTAATCCCGCTTAATGGTTTATTTAGTTAAAAGAGCAAAAACTCTAGGGGAAAAAATTCCAAAATCAAAAAAATAAAAAACAAAAATATCACCTGAAGTTGGAAATAAAATTAAAAAGTCGGCAACACATGTATCAACATATTTTTACATACATACATCCATACATACCTAGTTTTTGATTTCATTTTAATGTTATGATGATTACTGTTAAAGAAATTGTTGCACAACAATCCTAAGTTAATAAACATGCCATTTTGTTTTATTTTTTTTTTGTTTTTCTCTTTAGTTCCTTCATTTTTTTGTGTTTTTTAACGCGTGTTGTTGTTGCTGTTGTTGTTGTTGTTGATTGTAGTAATTGTGTTTTAATTATCATTTTAGTTTTTATAATTTATTACTGGATGATTTGATTACTGTTATCTCTATAATTTGTACGACTGTAAACATGTAATGTTAAAATTTTTATATTGAATAAAATATGCTTAAATATAGTTTTCTTTTGCAAGGATGAATAATTGGTAAACAGATTGGCAAATAAGGTGCCAAATATTTTCAGAGATAGTTCTTTGATCAATTTCCAGCAAACAATTGTATGAAGGGTGAGGGGGGGGGGGGGGGGTGGGGAGGGTGCTTATAACTTCGAAACCATGCGACTTAGAGTAATCGGGAACTTGTTTTATAAGTAAAAGAACCACCCCTGAAATTATTTGCCATCTCAATGTACTAATTTTAAGTTTAATTGCAAATCCGAGAAGGAGCATGGAGCTGGTGCATGAAGCAGTTCCTTGCATCTATGAGTATTTATTAAATAAATTGTATACAAAATTAAATATATTGATATTGTGTTCTAAAATTACGATAAATAACCCTAAGATTAAAATTTTTCATAGAATTAGTTATGATTTTTTTCAAAGATGCAAAATTTTTAGAATTTACTATTTTCTTAGATGAATTCTAAATAAGATGGGAAGTCTCTTAAAGCTCGATTAGTAGAATTCATAAAATTTGAAATTTATCAAAAAATTCTTACTATATTTATGAAAACAAAAATTATTGAATGAAAATCTTTTTCATTCAATAAATCTCATTCTTTACAAGAAAAGTCTGCAATTATTCAATAGTAGATTCAATACCATATATTGAATTCGCGTTTGCGAATCCGACTGCGAAAAATCATAAAATATTAAAATTGCACTGCAATAGAATTTCTAAACCAGCGCTGCAAACAAAAACTCTAGTGTCAAAAAGTTTGATCTATATTCTTTACAAATTGATTTTTCTATACTAATTACAATTTGAATATAAAAGCAAAAAAAAATTCTATGCTGTCAGTTTGATAGAAGATCTTTTGCAATTCTACTATAACAAAAACGGAATACTTCAAACTACAAAACATGCTGACTATTGCAGATCTTTGATATTACTGGAAACGCGAATTTAACCATAGCGTTTGCTGAAAAGTAAAGTCCTCCTTTAATTTGTTAGATCTCCGATATCTCGTTGATTAATCAATCTAATCTTAAAAATGATAGCATTTTAAATGCTTTTGCTTTTTTACTAAAATTTTTGCCACAAAAAAAATATTTTTCACAAAATTTATTTTCTCATATGAACAATGTACGTATACATATAAATAAAAAAAAAAAGATGTTTTTATTTTCTGTTTATAAACAGATGAAGTGGCTAATTTATAACATTTAAAATGATTGAAATTATTTAACACTATATATATATAAAAATTTATGAAAGATAAATCAATCAGATGTTAATCTATGATGGTAAAAGAAATGAAAAATGAATTTTCTGAACATCAAATAACATTCATGTGCACATACTTACATACGTTGTGTTATTATGTAATATAACAACTACACATGTCATAAAAATGTCGACAAAAAATATCGAAAATATTAAATATCAAAAATTTCGAGTATCTCAGTTATTAGTGCGGTAACTTTCAAATATTAACCGGAACCTTTAATTTGTAACATTTTTGTGTTTGCCTCTATGATTAATAATATTATTGTTATATTAATGAACATTTTCGGTATTATACTTGCATATTATGTATGTGTGTACCAGTATATGTTATAATAATGTCTAAATAAAAATTTTGATTGAAACTAGCATGAAAAGGGGAGAGTTAACAAAAAAACACAATACAGGAGAAATAAAATATAATATAGAAAATTCATTTATCAAAAAATTTTTTTTCAAAAATGTCTAAATTTGGTAATTTTAATTATTATTTTCATTTTCTAAATTTGTACAAAAATATTAAAAATTTGTTCAACATATACATGTAGAATAGTATTTTGAATAATATCGTAAAATATATGGTTTATTGACTCAAATTGATTATTGTAAAACTTTCACATTATATTGAAAAATTTTATTAAAAGTGAGGATTGTTAAAAAGAAAATAATTTCTTCAAATATTTTAGATTTTTAAATTTTAATTGCATATATATGGAAAGTGTTGATAATTTATTAATATTAGTAAGGAAACACATCTAGATCAACATTAATACTGCAAAATTTTAGTTATGTCTCTGACAAATCTGAAAAAAAAAAGATATAGAAAATTCCAATTTTCATTTTATATGTTAGTTAGCGGGAAAAGTACTGCACTGAATTCAGGCGATAATAGCCAATTAAATTAGAAATCAGCCTATATAGTAATTGACTCTCCCCTCTAGAATCATTTCAACAAAATGTCATTTTTCGATCACTTAATTTCGTGATATATTTCGATTACGAAATTAAGTGATTAAATTTCTCTATAAAAAACACAAGAACCTAAATTGCTTTTTGCCTTTACTAAATTAATTTACAATTCAATTTTTTTTTTCTTTTCATTTTGAAATCGCTTTAATCGCTTTAAGATTACCCCTAAAATTATGCAAAATTTATTATACGGTAAGGTAATTTAGAAATTCTTTTAATATAATATACTGCCTATTATTTTCTAAAATTCTACTATTTTTCTAATCATTGGCTTGATTAACAACATTTTTACTCTTAGGCTTGTTTATATTTCAACCCTCCCCTTCTTAATTATTCCAAACAATTAATATTATAATTTTTTTTTATGAATCTGTGTTAATTTTAGTATTTATTCTCCAAAATTATTATTTTTACCGTTATGCTACAATATTTGACATAATTAATTTCCCATTCTTTTTTTACACATGTTAATAATGTTTATAAAATCATAACTAGAATAAAATAATTAATAACGCCTTTTAATAATTTTTAATTGACTCCAATTTTTTTGTTTCTTTGATTTTTATTTTTTTTTTTTGCATTTTACACACCATGCTGTTTTCTAGAATTCAAGTTCATATTATTAATAATTAAGTAATATGAAACCATAATGAGATTTCTTGTTCTACTTGTAAAGCTTTTAAAGAGTGTGAAGACCCTGCTCACTCATATATCTAGCAAATATGTTTAAAATAAATTTATTTTAAATCTAGCAATTCTGATCTAAAAAAAAAATTTTTGTATTGTACTTAATTATTTATTTTAAAACTGGAAAAAGTTGTATTGTACAACAACAACATTATTTATTATAGAATAGTATATAATATTTCGGTAAAAAGCTAAACATATAATATGTAAGAGGTATTCTAAATTTCAATTCTGATTTATAATGTTAATAACATTATAATCGAAATAACAGTGTGTAAGGAAGGCAGTTGAAGTATTTCAGAAAATATTGACAATAATATGGCAAGTTGACTTCACATACCCTCCTCCCTTTCCTCCCTCTTCCTGTTTATTTTCAAGCCCTCTCCTTAATTATTAGTAGAGAATAAGTTTTATTTGACAATTTTTTCATTTGATAATATTTTAAAATTTATTTAATGATATTGTAAGGTAAAATTTATTTAATGATATTGAAATTAAATTAATTATGTAGATTACTTGCATTTCGAATTCTTCCTCTAACATTAATATTTTACGTAACCATATGTAGGAGTATATAAAATCGCTGTACTCAATTAATTAAAATTATAGTTTTAATTGTTTTTTTTTTTTAAGAACATGCTGCTGCAACAGTTGTCTTGACAAACATATAAAATTTCCTCATCTCTATATATACACTCTTATTATGAGAAATAATTAATTAATTGTTATTAAAAAATATTATTTTTTATGAATTTTATTATTTTTTAAAAAAACAAGAGATTGTCATATAAAATTTTTGGTATTGAAATCATTAATTTTAATTAATATTATTAATTTTTGTTCTTTTTTTTATTTGAAAATGAATCGTTATACTGGTTTTACTTTGTGTTTATTTAGTATAAAAAATAAATCAGAAAAAAGAGTAAATTTTTGGAATACTTGCAAAATATTCGCAAAATATTTTCAAGTTCTTATTTTGCATGTCATGATATTCAGTGCAGTTTTAAAAACCAAGAAAAATTAAACTTATAATTTCCATTAAGATTAGGGTTAAGATCAATATTATTATATCAATTAAATAAAATTTTATGAGAATAACGTCTACTCTCGTAATTATATTCCAAATAATACGACAAATAGAGAACGCTATTCTGGATAGTAAGTAAACTGGTACAAATTTCGGAACAACCATTCTATTCTTACTGTAACAGCACTGTTTGATTTGAAAAGCAAAAATAATAACATTACAAGAGAAGTTTTCCAAAGTTTACCAAAAAACAATTTTAACCAAAAAGTCAATTTGGTGCTACTTCCATGACATAAAAATTTTTGATATTCTTCGCTGCAATTAATTTTATATTAATCGACTCGGCCCACTACCTAAATACGCATACGGCTAATGACAACATGTGTTATTGTGTTTATCAATAGTTTTTCTTTTTGGGATCGGATTTGGTTCGAGCTGACATTGTGATATTTTGACTTCTTACTTTTTTCAATTGAACTTCCCGATTGAAGATCCCGAAAATTAATGAAGATTTTGTTTATCGACTCTTTAAAACGTAGATTTTTTTTACAAAAAAAAAGAGAATATTTGGGCCAATCTATTTGGCAGCATTTGCATGAGGGGAGTATAACAGAAACGCTGTTTGAAATATACATATGTTTATATAATTGTAATTTTAAGAACACTTACGTTTTAAGAACAAAACTGTAAATAATTTACTTTTTCTAATGGATTATTATTGACAAAATATTTAAAAAAATGTAAAATTAATTTCAAATTTGTAAAAAATAAAATATATGATTCTATTTTTCTATAATGGTCAGAATTCCAATTATAAATTAATGAATATTATTGGCATTTTTATACCCGTACGAACGTATGTTCGAAGGGTATACTAAATTTGCCTTACCGTTTGTAACGCTAAGAAATAACGGTGTTAGATATAGACTCAAGTGTATGTTTTTGATCAGCGTCAAATTCTGAGTTGATTTAGCTTTGTCTGTCCGTCCGTCCGTCCGTCCGTCCGTCCGTCCGTCCGTCCGAACGATAACTCAAAAACTAATTGAGCTAAGCTCACCAAATTTTCACAAATGATTTATTGTAGTAAGTGCCAGAACCCTATTTAAATTGGACATGATCGGGTTACCGGTTCGGGTAGCTGCCATACAACTTCAAAATTTATTTGGCTATATCTCAGAAACTATAAAAGTTATGGTATTGAAATTTCACACAAACGAATATATTAGTAGGGCCAGTATGCCCCATAAAAGTCGTTGAAATTACTTGGCTCCTTCTGGTACCTGCCATACAACTTCAAAAGTTATTTGGCTATATCTCAGAAACTATAAAAGCTGTAATATTGAGATTTCACACATGTGAATATATTAGTAGGGCCAATATGCCACATAAAAGTCGTTGAAATTACTTGGCTCCTTCTGGTACCTGCCATACAACTTCAAAAGTTATTTGACTATATTTCAGAAACTATTAAAGCTATAGTATTGAAATTTCACACAAACGAATATATTAGTAGGGCCAATGTGTCTCATAAAAGTCGTTGAAATTACTTGGCTCCTTCTGGTACCTGCCATACAACTTCAAAAGTTATTTGCCTATATCTCAGAAACTATAAAAGCTGTGATATTGAGATTTCACACAAGTGAGTATATTAGTAGGGCCGATGTGCTTGATAAAATTCGCTAAAATTTCTTGGCTCTTTCTGGTAGCTGCCATACAACATCATTAGTAGTTTGGCACAACCAGTATTTTGAATAACACATAGTACTGAAATTTTGCATAAATTAATATGGTAATACGGCAACTTAAAGTCATAGTCTGCCCCATAGTTAGTTATGGCACATTAGTTATTCGCACAAATTCGTACGGGTATCACAGAGTTGACAAGGTCAAGTCTATTTTTTTTCTCGTTTAATTATAAAATTTCCAAAATTTCAATCTATTCTTAAAATATTTTCGTTAACAATACCCTAAATTTTAACAAATCTTAATCTACTTTATATCGAAGTATACTAAAAATTTCCTGGGTTCATTGTTTTAGAAAACATGTCTATATCAGTCTACAATACCAAAATTATTGATAACAAATTAAAAATGAATCAGGCTCTGTATTTTTTTAAAATAAAATTTTAAAACTATAAAATTTATGAAATTCCTTATAAAGCAATACAAAATATTTTAAACTCATAAATCTTAAGGCTTTTAAAAGTGTATTTAATTTAATTATTTATTTTCACAATAAAATCAGAAAAATATGGTGAAACCACCTACAAATGTTATATAGATTTATATAGGTACTTAATATTATATTATGTATTTCTTAATTATGTAATTTTAATTGCCAATATTTTTTCTTTATGGAAAAAAATGTATAACACAATTTTTTTTAATTTTCTAATATAGATTAAATTACATAAACCTACTACTATTGTTGAAATATTTTTGTAAATTTCTATTAGTTTAATAATAAATTGCCTTTTTATTATCAAATATATTAAATTTTTAATCATGTATACGAGAATGCTGGTCATATGTTAACTTTTATACTTATATGTAAAACAGTTATACTAACAAACATGCTCTTATAATTTAGTGTGGGTGATTTGTAGACAAACATTACAATGAACTTTATTTTTTGTTTGGTAATTCCCATGGGGACATTTCTGGTATAAATTATTTGTATTTCATATTTTGATGACCTCAAAATTTTGTATGTATATTATTAAATAATTTTGAAATTGAAAATTATTAATAATTTTATTTTGCATATTCGAATTGCTTAAATATTGTTCCTCTAATATATATTGTGTACATAGATAGATTATTGAAATATGGGGTGTTATGGAAGAACAAATTTTCTGTAGCGTAATATAATTAAACAAAATATGGTTAAATGCAACATAAAAAGTGGAAATTTAGAAAATGAAATTCAAAATTATGCCATTCATTGTTTGCCATTTTGGTTTTTGTATTTTATAGTTTTTCTCAAAAAATTTAAATTATATTAAATGAAATTATATTGATGATAAAATAAAATAAATTATTCGCATGTTTTTAAACTCATTTAACACAAAGCTATGGGAGATATCCAGAAGAAAATCTTATATGGGTTAACTTTTAGCTCTCATTGTAGCGCATCGTAAAAAGCAAAAAAAAAAAATAACACAAATTTTCGAGAAATCTCGATTTTTTTCAAAAAAAAAAAACAAAAAATTCTGATTTTGACGAGCTTTTTATCTCGAAATCTAATTGATTATAATTAATTGATGACTCAAATCTAATTGGACCGAATATAAGGAGAAATCAATTACCTGTAAGATGATTACTCGACCCCTTCCCCTCGCGATGATTCCGAAGTTATAAGTATTTATTTGCATGTAGGAAAATGTGGTAAAATTTTTTCAATAAGCTATAACTCAGAAACGAGAATATCTGCCCCTAACCCTGCATATCTAATCAATTTTGTGTTGAAAAGTTGATCAAAGAATGATCCCTTCCATATTATTTTCTATTTTATACGAAACATCGTATAAATGATCAAGAAATTTTCATCCAAATCACATATTTAGTTTATAATAGTCACTGTTCAATCGCAGTTTATAATTGTCAGTAAATAAAGCATTAATTCTCGATACATTTCTTTAAAATACTCTCAAATTTTTTCTTTGTAAAAAATTAAAATTCTTAACAGAATTATAAACCTGTGCTAAATATTTTTGCTTCATATGGTAAAGGACCAACCGATTTCAGACAATTACAATAATTTTTTTAACACAAAAAAGAGTTTCATGAGTTTTCTGAGAGTATTTTGAAAATTCAATTAACAACATTTAAAATATACACAATAAACCTACATTGTATATGTAAAAATAAATTATAATAAAAGTTACTAAAGCGGCGCACGAAGAGTCTTGTAATTTAAAATTAGGTACAGAAATTCTCTAAAAAATTTTATGATATTCTGAAAATTAAAAGCTAGTACAGAAAATGTAGTGATTTGCTTTAAAGTTCGTAGTCACTTTAAAACTATAATTGAGTAAATAATTTAGTAAAATCTAGAAACACATTTTATTGCATAATGTCACTGACTACCCAAAAATAATTAAGGAAACCAAAACGCTACCATTATCTATACAGGATACATTACAGGAACCATTAAAATTTTATTATCAATAAAATAATCAATCAAAATTGTTATGGTTTCAATAAATTTTAATTTTTTGCTGCCTGTTTTTTTTCCCCACGGGAGCCGAGGCCTTTAGGCCCCCTCACGTCGACCCATAGGATCTTTTGTGATTCCCAACTCCCCTACATTAGCTCTATATCTAGGACCCTGACAAACCGCAGTATGGCAGCCACATCAAGCTGCGAGATCCTCTCCAGGGTCCCAAAGCCACCCCCCCGAAGCATCTCAGTCACAGGCGAGCAACCGCTTCGCATTCACACAGTAACTGCTCCATAGTTTCGTCCTCCTCCAGGCTTTTTAAATTTTTGCTGCCTTATGTAAAGAACAATTTTTTTAAATTTCAGGTTTCGAGCTTCCTCTCTTATTCCCACTAACATTAGGGCTAAATTCAAATTATTTAAACAGATGAGCCGAATTTTTCAATTAATGTGTGGTTCTTGTATTCTAAAGTAATTTCTTCCATCAAAATGGCTATATTTCAATTTATTAAGTGACTTAATTGAGAATTATTCGAATTTTAATTGCAGAATTAAATTTGTATCAGAATCGTATCATTTAGAAATTAAATAATAAAATATAAACGATTATTAAAAAAATTACTTGTAAGCACGCGAAAGGAAAAAGAGAAAAAAAAAGATCTACAAAATCTTGACTGTGACAACAGTTTTTATCACCTGCCTTTTTAGTTTTTTTTTTTTCTTATGTTTAATTTTTTTTATTGCTCTTAAAATTTAATTTTTTTTATTTCTTCTTTTATTTTTAGTTTGCCTTTTACTATCGATTTCATTTACATCTTGGCATGTACAATCAGCTGAAAATGGAAATTTTGAAGATGCGGATCGTGGCAGTGATTTTGCAACTTCGAGGTAAAAAAAAATTTTTTGTTTTTTGTTTTTGGAATTTAAACAGTTAAAAAAGCATCAGATATCGTAAAGTCTTAATCGCATTTTTTATTTTCTATTTTTGATTATTTTCTTTTTTTTGTTATAAAAAAATATCAATAGCTTCGGTGATGCAGATGGGCAATGGGATTTACGACATAGTATACCTGGTGAACCGGAAATCGATTATCCAATTTACAGTGTAGCACCAAAAACTAGCTTTTCATGTGATAATCGACATGAAGGTATTTTTTTTTTTATTTTGTTTTCATTGTTTTAAGTAATTTTTACTTAGATGACTTTTTTTTTTCTGAATTTTAATAAAGGTTATTATGCTGATGTTGAAACAAGATGTCAAGTTTTTCGAATTTGTACAAATACAGATCTATCAGGAGAAGGTATTAATAGATCGTTTTTTAATGATTCTAATTCAACTCAATTTAGATATAAAAACTTTTTGAATTTATTCATTTTCTTTTTTAGGTTTCGCGTTTCTCTGCCCCAATGGAACACTTTTTAGTCAGAGAGATTTTGTTTGTGATTGGTATCGAAATGTTGATTGTACTGAAAGTGAAAATTTTTATTTCAAAAATGAAGGTATTGGTACACCCGATGATAAAGATGAATTAATGAAAGCAGTCAAAGAAATGGTTGAATTTCCAATGAAAACAATAACGAAAACTATTCAGAAAACACCAAAAGGTTCTGCTCCAAGTGTAAAACCTACAAAATCTTCAATTAATCAACATCATGACGTTCATGATAATCGAAATCAAGGTGCATCTGGTAAAGATAAAAATAGAGTTACAAATTCAAATAAAGATTTTACAATTAATGTGGAAAATGAGAGCAATGAAGAAATTCAAGTAAAATCATCTAAGAAACAACAACATCATAATCAAAATCAACATCATCGTAATAATGGACATCATGGAAATGGAGGACGTAATAATCAAAATGGAAGACAGAATAATTCTGAATCAAGAAATAAATTAAAAGGTTCATCTTCAAATTCTGGTAGAGATCGAATTGAAACAGATGAATCAGATAAATTTATACCACCACGTGTATACGTTAATAGTTTAGGTGAATTATCAACTGATCCTGGTGTTAATTTTGATCCAAGAACATCATATGTTATTGAACCAGATCAGTCTAGCCGAAGAGGAAAAGTTAGAAATCGTGATCAAAAGAAATCATTAGATGATGTTTTAGGAGATTCAGCATCAGGCAAAAATCACGTTGAAGTAGAACGTCGCGAAAAATTAAAGCAAGGCTTACCAGGTACAGATAGTAAACGTGTAAGAGTTTCTGGTAAAATTAAAGCTTCCATTAGTGGAGGAGTCGATGACAATGGAGATAATCACAGTGCTGTAGCTTCAAAAACAAAATTAAGTTTTGCTGAACGTATTAATGCTGGTTTGAATGGTTTTGAAAATTCCGATTCGTTAGAGTTATCTGCCAATGGAAATACTTCAAATATACCAGAATTTGTACGAAATTTTATTGATAAGAAAACAAATCGAAAGCAAAATGAATCGAAAAAACAACAGCCTGAAGATGATCATGATAAATTTTTAAATTTAGCTGATAATGTTAATGGTGGCTTTTTAAGTAATGATCACTCTGGTTCTACTCATACTCATATTCATAAAGAATACCATTTAGATAAGACTGTAAGTTACCATGGCGATAATAGTAATAGTAATAATAATAATAATAATAATAACAATCAGCGTAAACAGAATCGTGGACCTAAAGTATTTAACGGTGAAGATAATTTGAGTGAACCAATACATGAATCGCATAAATCATCACAAGTAGTTGTAACACCGAGACCACCAAAAGAAAGCTCAATTTCAAGTTCAATTAATAATATTGCTCCTAAATCTGGAGCGGCTACAACAAATACACACACAATTGCTACCAATCTTAATGTTGGACAAGCTTTCCAGGGCACAAAGTCTACAGACTCGTCAACAAAAAAACCAGTAGTTGATGAATACCGTTCTGGAAGACAATTTCAATTTTTCGGGTCAGGGTTTACTAAACCTGGTCAAACACCAGTTACTTTAGCACCATTTAATGGAAATGGTGATAAAGATAGTAAATATTTACCACCAGCTCATGTTCAACCATTCATTTCTCAATTCAATTCAAATTCTAATAATAAAGTAGAAGAAGTTCGTAGTAGGGTAAGTATAAAAGGACCTGGAGTTGTACCATTACATGGCTCTACACAACAAAATGAAGCACAACAGTTTTCATCGTCAAGGCAACCTAAACATCAAAATATACCAAATCGACAAGTTGTAAAAGGTCCAGGTAGAGTAAGTCTAGCAGCATCTTTACCAGTTCAAGTAAGTTTCTTAAAATCAAATATAGAAATATTTATGAAAATCAATTCATTGCTCCTTAATTTAAATCCATCAATTCAAAATCATTGAGACACATTTCATTTACACGTTTCCTTTATAATTCGACTGTTCTTTGAAAAAACGCTTCCTTTTATAATTTCCTAATTTACTTTCAATCCTATTTTACTTAAGTCTAAAGACTCTTGTATATTTTTCAATCTCTATAACAAACTCTTTTCCTAACCACCTTCTTTTTATAACTTTTTTTCGTTAACTATTCGCCTAACTCGTTAATATTAAAGAATTTGATTGTTTCGGAAGAGAAAAATGACCAAGTTACAAATGACATATCAAAAACACAATCAATATCACAAAACGAATCACTTGTACCAAGAAAGCCAAGTCCATATTATTTACCACCTGCCAGATTTTCATCTCGTGTACAACAACCAGCTTCAAATGTTCCAGATTTATTTTTAATGGTTGGTGATATTAATGCAGCCGAAGAAACAAAATCATCTAATGAAGATGTAACAGTAAAACGTCGCGCAGAAGCTTTACTTGTTCAAGGTGTACAACAAGCATTTTTCGAGAATGAATACAATGGAAATGCTATTGATGATTCGAATCAACCTAATAAAGCACCGGTTCTGGATCCATTAGTAATTCATGTTGATGAGGAGGAACGGAAAGATAGCGATGTTACAAATATCGAAAAGTTATTGGTTGGAAACATACGAAATTTTTTACGAACTGGAATTGAAAACGAAATAAAATCCAGCGAACGTTTTGAAAATACTACAATTGACACTTTTGATGCAGAGCAACAGAATAATGATCAATCAACAGTAGGAATATTCCCATCTGAAACAACAATATCACCAATAACAAATCTTATTACTGAACAAACAACTGTTTCAAATGATTTCAATTTAAGTTCAGATTCGACAACTGAAAGTGATACATTCAATACGACGGATATTGTGCCAGTTCTATCAACAACTAATCCAGATTTTGAAACAACAACTACAGCATTGATTACAACTGAAGGACCCACACAAATAAGTTTATCCAATCGAACAACTACTGCATCAAAATTGAAAGGAATAAGTTTAAGACGTTTAACAGTCAAGCCTATTAATTATTCTAAAAAACCTTATAGTTTACGTCAATATCCCAAAACAAGTACAACAGCAAAACCAAACAAGTTAACGAATAATATTAAAAGGCGTCCTCTGAATCGTTTGGCTTTAAAAGATTTAGCAAATAGTGAGACAACACCGGCTTCTATAGATAGTACTGCCAGTGGAAACAATGAAACCGACACAGATGATTTACAAGCAATCGCTAATTCTTATAGAGCATATCGTCCAACAACAACATTAAGTAGATTAAGAATACAAAATGAAACAGCTACAAAATATACTAGAAATAATCGTTATCGTTCGTCAAATTTGTTACGTAATCGTAATGCAGTAACAACAACAACATCAGCACCTGCTAATGTTACTACAACTATTGGAACTATAACAACAACTACTGTTTCATCTGTCAATTCTTCAAATTCTACTTTTTCTTCTATTTCTTCTAATTCTAACAATAATCTATCTATCACAAATCTAATACCATTTGACATTTTATCTAAAGCTATACATGGTAATACAGAATCCACAAATTTACAGAATTTCAAAAATCGTTTCCACAATTTACAAGAACAAGAACAATCTCGCTTTAATATAAATGATACTCTAAGAGGTGAGTTAATTGAATTGCCATAATTTTTTGACGTTTACGTAAATTCTTTTATTGTATTTAATTTATTCGGATTTCCTTCAAAAGAATTTATTTATTATCCTTTTTCCCCTATTGATTTCTATTTTAGGATTACAAAAAACATACCAAACACAATCACATTTATCACCCAAAGCCCTATATACACAAATTCCCGGAACTAATATAAAAATATCGAAATCAAATGAAGAAGCTTCATTTTCTTTTGATCCAAATACTGGACTAAGACCACAACCAGTTTCAGCTAGTCATCAAACTGGATATGTCCCTCTAGAACAATATATAACACAAACACTTAGTAAAACTCTATCATCACCAGAATTTATTGGAAATGGCCAATTATCTAGACAAACAACAATAAATCCATTGCAACAAATTACAATTCATCCAACAATATCAACACAATCACAAAATAATCATAATATTTTTTCATTTACATCATCACCAATATTACCGACATTTAGACCATCAATTGTAAATTCCATTGTAAATAGTAATAATAACATTAATCATAACAACCACCACCCCAACAACAACAACAACAATATCATTAATAATCATAATATATTTCAACATCAACAACAATTAAAGCAACAACATCAACAACAGCAACAGCCATCAATTAGTATATTACCCTCAACATCAACATTCATTTCACAGCCTAGTCAAATAAATAATTTACAACAAACAACAAATTTTTTAAATAATAATCTTCAGCAGGGTTCACAGATTCGACAACAGCAACAACAATCACAATTAAATTTAAATAATAGAGGATTATTTACATCACCGTCATCATCATCATCATCTAGTGGATCATCATCTTCAACTTCAGCTCTATTAAATAATATTCAACAAGATAATCAACAAAATATAAAAAAATTATCACAACAATCTAATCAACAAACAATTCGCCAACAAGAGCTTGCAGGTTTTATAAATAACATTCAACAACATGAGCAACAGCAGCAACAACAACAACAACAACAACAAAATCAACAGCATTTTGTTCATCAATATCATAATATACCACCAACGAATCCCACAACATCATCATTTAGTTTTAATCAATTTGGAAGTCTTCCACCACAACCAATTTTGTTAAGTGAGTATAACACTTATCAAATGCTTATATGCTTGTATCGTATAAATTTTCCCCCTTTTTAACTTGTTTACTGAATTCAAATATAATTTTTTCTTTTTTTTTTGTATTTTTTAGGTTCATCACCACAACCAAAGACTCAACAAATATATGAACCGTTCGTTCAAGGAAATGGCCAACAACATCATCATCATCATCATCATCATCATCAATTAAATAATAATAATAATAATGTTAAAGGATATTCACAATATCCATTAGCCATATTTAATGAAATACCAATAGCACAACGTCGTCTCGATTTATCAGATGATGATGGTAAAACTGGAAAATCACTTTATTCAGGAGTTTCATCATATCATGTCCCATTAGGTAGTATTGGTAGATTATCAGGTGATATTGCAGCAACGAAACGTTTAAGGCGGAATGCTCAATTAATTAGTTAGAAAAAATTTATTTTGTTTATATGAAATTTTTTTTGAATATCTTTAAAAATAGAAATTCAAATTCTTCTAGGATATTTAAAACTTACTAAAGTATATGAACTTTAGAAACAAAATTAAACTAATTTCTAATTATTGCCCTCTTTAATTTTAAATTATTATTAAATAATATTTATATAATAATAATTAATTATTGCATTTATTAAAAAAAGAACAAAAAAAAAAAACAATTCAAAAAATCACAAAAATATTTAGCAAAAATAAAAGAATAGAATTTAGTATCACAAAATCACTACTATAAAATAACTAAGTTATATAATTATTATTACTATGTATAGAGAGAGAGGTTAAACTCAAGGACACGCGATTCATTTCATTTTCACTTTAATATTAATTTCTTTTTGTACAAGAATTATTTTTTTTTAATTTTAATTTTATGCATTTCTCACTCATCATTTTTATTGAATCAATCGAATTAAAAATAATTCCAGTTTTCGTTATTTTTCTCTGTAAAAAGAAAGCCATACATTTTTTTTTTCTTATATAATATGTATATATATATAATTGGTTTATATATATATATATATACATATGTAGATATGTAATGTTAATAGCAAATACGATTCCTTAAATAGTTTTTTAAGTTATTATAAATTAATAAATTATTTTAATATAAATTTTTTTATAGAAATTTTGTATTGTGTGTTTTTATTAAATGTAAATACTTTTTTTAACTTAGAACAGCCCCAATTATATAATTAATACAATTCCATTATACTAGGATTATAATAGAACTGTATATAATTAATACAGTTAAATATACTAGGTCCTAGGATTATAACATCGTGAGGTTATTAGAAAATATACTAGGATTATAATATAGTGAAGTTAATGCTACAACTAGATAACTCGAAAATTTTATATTTTTAGATAATTGACCTAGGCGTCATAGAATCGAATGCTCATTCATCTGCAATCAATATTTTAGCTTAAAAGTATTCTTAAATATCTGAAAATGAGAATGTCAAAACTAGATATCTTCATGATAAATTATTTGGTATTGTTAAATCTTTAAAATTTAATATCTCTAAACCAATAATTACGAGTTATTTAGTTGTAGCATATTAATCTCACGATATTATAATCCTAGTATATTTTTTAAATATATTTTTATGTACATAATTTTTAAGTATTTAATAACTTTAGAAAAGTGAATGTATCAGTTGTTTGCATAAATTGTTGTGTCTTAAATATGCAAACGAATTTTATAAAGAGACGAAACATCTTTCTTATTCTTCAGATTCAGTATCGAATTAACGTTTGATTATTATTCAATCGAATAAAACTTGCATATAACTTTTATAAATGGTAACATATTTGGGATTCTATAAGGAGGAAGAGGCAAAAACTGTATTAAATAAGAACAAAGAATTGAGTTTTGTATATTAGAGACGAAAAATGAACGACCAACATTTAATTTTACTTATAAGGGCGATTAGTTTTAGAAGATTAAATGAAATGCTGGAAATTTTAAATATTATTATAACAAAGTTCAAGGAAAATGGATTCAAAAAACTGTTGCTATTAAAATATGTTTTCATATGTTTCCAACAAGAAAATTACAATTTTATAGAAAATATAGTAATAATAAAAAGGATGCTTATAGTATTTACGTCTATAATATTGTCTGTATTTCCATTTATATAAAAATTCTATATAACCAGCACATATTTTCGACCAATCCAAGATGCCAAACATCTATTTACTTTAAATTACATTGTCAATAAAATTAACACCTAAATCTAAGATAGACAGTAAGCAATGTGTGTCTATTGATTTAGAGTTTTAATTCCTGTTTTGATAAGCGACATAATCAAGCATATTTGTTTTATAGTTTTGTAAATATTTTTGCATTAGAAAATAGGAGAAAAATATTATTAACAAATAGAACATTGAACTAAAGTTTAAATTTTTACCTTTTTTGTATCCTTTCTTTTTTGTAAAAATATAAAAGTTAATTTTTGAATTGCATATGTTTAGGCGAAAATTGAAACTTCAAAACATATTTTCGAATATCGTAAATTAAAAAATCTTTTGGACATTTTCCCTTTACAATATTGCATATTTTTCGGATGGCACTTTTTAGTTTAAATTTCAGAAATTTTTACGATGTTAAAATTACGATAAACGAGATTTTTTTTCTAAAAAATTTGTTCATTTGCATTAAAATAGAAAATTTAAACTTTAGAAAGTTTATGTTTTAAAATACAGTTATGTTTATTTAATGAAGAATTTATTATACGTAACGCAAATATTATAAAATGGGTCACTGTTGGCATGTAACGAGAAGCTATTAATATTTTTATTCTAATTTAAAAAGTCAAAGAAAAAACATTAAACTTTTTTCTTTAATCCAAATATCGTAGGTGTTTTAATTTTTAAATTACCTCCACTTATTATTCCATAACTTAACATCTGCCACTTTAAAATTAATTTCTACATAATCTATTGTGTGCTTCTGTGGTAGTTTAACAGAATTTTTTTTTTATTTTTAATTAAATAACAGCTACTCTTTATATACAATATAAATAATCATTACTAACCTAAACTATTATCAATATCAATTTTATTATTATGAATGTTCTGACTAAATCTTTTAATCTTTAAATACCATCTAAATTTCGTTTTATTGCAATATAGAGAAAAAATTTCACTATTACAACTTAAATGGTCATTTATAAACCTACATCCTAGAACGTATGTATATACGCAATATTTTTATATTGGATGTGCTCATGTGCCTATGTTCCAGAAAAACAAAATGTTTTCAAATTTAAAAAGAAAAATGAAAGTACAATAAAAAAAATAATGTTATATTCGGTTAACATTGAAATTATATAATAGTGTAACGAATTTTCCTGAACGCCTGCTGGAATATAAGGAGTGTTAACATGTTAAATATAATCATTCAAATGTCGTACATTTGAGTTTATTGTAGTAGATACGTATACATAAAATTTTTCACAGACATGTTACAAATTTTTGATGTTACTCGTACCACATGAATAACAAAATAACAAAACCAATGAAGACTACAAAATAACTGGTACCATTTACTTTGGGATATACTAAGACCTAATTTTATTACAAATGTTTAAATGTTTTAAACTATAATATTTAATAGAAAATTGGAGAAAGTAAATTTTTAAGAATTAAGCTTAAATATTTCGGTTCAATTAGTAAAATTGCTCCATGTATGTAGGTATGTAAAAAGAAATGTAGCAAAGGAGGGGCTAGCGGGAGGGCAATTGTATTTTCAATTCATTTAATTTTGAATTTAAATGAAATCGCCCAATTGGACGAGTCAATATTAAACCAAAAAAATGGCCTACATCGAGGAGGGTCACCGTCTCCGCCCCCCCCCCCCCCCCTCCTCCTTCTTCCACTCCTCGTCACAGCAGCTGATACAGAGAACGCTTGCGGGACGACCCATCTTTCTGGTATGGCCGCAAATTAGACAGTATCCAGTTAGGGTTCCTATCAGTGCGCCAATTTAACGTACCTTATGCGAAGTTCAACTTTGATCGCAACTTCCTTGTCGCATTACATGTTGTTGTATTCGCCCATCTGAGGTTGGTACGTTCAACTGTGGGTGCTTAGATGCACGCCCTGGTTTTCCTTTCAAGGTAAAACCCCGAAAGTTTTTCCATATCTCGCAAGCTCATTCTAACTTAAATACCGGACTTAATTAAAGTGACTCGTGTTATAAATGAAAAATCAAATTCATTAAACAAATATCTGGTTCTTCATATTATATTATTATAGGACCTGGATGGCTAACATTGAAAAATTACTAAAAAATTTGTATATAAAAAAAACATGAGCCTGATTCCTTAACTCATAAATTTTTTTTTTGTTTTTGGTTTAAATTCATTTTTGTCTATGACTTTAATCTCGTTTTGACATTCTATTGCAAGAGATAAAAGGAGGTCCTTATCTTCATAACGTCTAGTGTATAAAAGAAGTATTTAGACAGTAGGTCTTGTATATATAATATTTTAAATAAAAATGATATAAAGATATTTTTTAACATTGTCATTTTCATGTTCAAAATGGTTTCAGGCATATCAGAAATAAATTTTTTACCATTTTACATTTTTCTCCTTCCTGGTTCATAGTTGCGGTTGTTGTTTTTGGTTATCTGTTTCGAAATTCTATATTATATGTTATTCACCATTCATATATTGCACACATATCATAATGTATAAATTTACAGGTGTGTGTATAATGAGCCCAAGACCCAATACAAGTACTACGCTACTAGAATTCAGTATTTTTTTTTTCCTCCCTGTTGACAGTGAACTATAAATAATTGCCTGATGTCAATCTAAATTGTGTATTCTTGGTTATATAGTTAAATGTAAAATATATTTCCGACAATTAAGACAAATTTAAATTTATTCTAAAATTTATTGCTATACCAGACAAGAAAATGTCTTCTGCTCTTGCAAACTAAATATTGTAGGAACTATGGCTTATGTATACTTAGCGAATTTGTTAAAATGTCAAATAAAGAAAATTAATTTTATAACTACTGTGTATAAACGCATATATATATGTATACATTTATATCATGTGTGTAGGAAGCTACATAATACGCGTACATTTTTTAATAAACTGTGCACAAAACTGTAAGAATTTCTACGCGAGGAAACTATTTAAAGGAGTTTTATTTTTTAAATTGACATTTTACATTTCAAGAATTGGTTAAAAAAATTTGGGAAATTTTTCTTGAAATTGATAAATTCTGTGTGATCTATGGAAGTGACATACTGATTTGATTAAATTTTTATTAAATTAAGGTCGAATCGAAGGTTGCATTTTTATCAAAATGAAATTTTACTTGATGCTAGCAATCATGTAGGTTTTATAAAATATTATTGCTGTAAATTATGTAAGTACATGGGTGATACCTTAAAATTACAGTAAATTACGTATTAAGAAATTATGAAAATTTTGAATTTGAAATAAAACATTGTTCATTTAGTTGTAATGCAGCTTCAGCTAGTTCTGTAAGACATCTATCCATTGAATTTAAATCACAAAAGAAGAAGACTCATATGCAAAATTTTTGTAGACTAATCTGGGTGAAGTCTATGTCCCTTTTTGTATATTACAGATAAGTTCCGGTAAATTTCATGAATTACATAAAATTATGTACATGTCTCTTATAGTAAACAATTTCAAAAATCGAAAGTCGAGCTTTAAAACCACAAATTAAGTTTCGGAGCAAATAGGTGAGATATAATGTGTACTGATAAAAATTTATTGGTACGATATTGAAAAAAATTTAATTAAAAAAAAATTTTTAACAGTGACCAAATTCTCGACTCGATATAATTCGAGATTCTGGATTCAAAATTTAGGAAATGATGCTCAAGCTTCAGATTAATTAAGTAAAACAAAAATTTGCTTTTCTTAGTTACAGAAAATATAAATGTCAAGATTAATAGGAACATATTTTAGGAAAAATTGGACAGAATATAGAACAAATTCGAATTTGCAATGAAATTCCAGCTATACCAAACTGTGACTCGGAAATTATAAACTGTAATTACAGATTCAATTTAACATAGCGGAAATATGCTGCAATTACGGAACGAACTTGTTTATTTTTTAATATTTTGTAATATATACAGCCTCTTACAATTAAGGTCTCAGCACTGTAGTGATAGTAGGTTGGAATCATCTTTACTATTACAGCTATATCAATTAAGTAACCCAGGAATTGAGACTGACCATTTTTTTAAAAAGTTATATGATTAAAGGTAAAAAGTAGTATATTTACTGCATTTTTTCTTAAATTTACTTATAACTTAGTATTAAATTTTTATGACATGCTGAACGCAAGATTATCTATTGAATAAAAGCTCGAAAAAGAAACGGCAAACTATAAATTTTCCTAAACACTACCAATACTTTAATTGTTTTCAAAAATCTATTATAAATCTTTACCATATAAACAATTCCTGAACTTTACGTCAATATCATTTGTTACCATTTATTTAAAGAGAATCCCACATAAACTGATTTTCAACTTAAAGTTCAATAAACTTTGTTATTAGCTACAATATCGCCATTCATTACAAATTTCCTATTTAAGCATTGAAATTGAAAAATTGTGTACCTTTATAATTCATTTCTAAATTTATTAGCGATTAACTTATACGCCTTTATATACTTTGATTTTTATTCAATATTTCAAAATTTCATTACCGAAATTTGTAAATATTAACACCACCCCTATCATTTTCATTATATTATCCAAAAAATTGTATCAAAATTGAATCTTACGGAGAATACAAAGCCAAAAATAAAACAATTTTTTTTTTTTAATTTTTCTGGTTTTCAAAGTCAAGTGGGTGTTGAAGTACTTCTTTTCACAACAATTTCTTAATGTACATAATATAGTATAAGAGTCGAAGACCACCTAAATTGTTATATATGCCATGTACACATTGAGTGGCTTATAAATTCACGTTGTAGAAAATGATGTCGCCTTAAAATAAAAAAAAAAAATTTTTTTGCTCTACCTAATTTTTTTTTTTCTACCTTTTTTTTTTCGTTTAAATAATTGTGCGTATAACAATAACATACTTACAAAAAATATTCCAAAATATTCGACCTAAATTTAAAATTTTATCGCTTTTATATTTATAACAATATTAAATTTAATTTCCGGTTAGTAAACGTAGTTATTAACGACAAAAATTTAACTTAAACATTATCGTAAATAACACATCGTAAATTAAGAAGCAATTGAGTTATAATATAGGTTATCGCTTAATTTTTATAAGAATTGCTGGTATTCTGAGAGTAATATGGGAGGATGGGAATATTGTGATAAGATTTATTTATGATAAAATTGAAAAAAAAAGTTCAACAATTTAAAATTTTAAGTAACAGGCGGATTTCTTTAACCTAAGCCCCAAAATTCAGCAATTGCATATCTGGGATTGTAGACTAGATTTCATGCTGATAAGATATTTTTTTTCCTAAGCCGCTTTACTGAACAATGGTTTTTTAATGTATGAAAAAATTATTGGTCAGTTGATCCACTTACTAAACATTTCGGATTAATTAACGTCTGATTTGGAAAAATTGCAACTAATTGCTAGCCTTTTGCGTAAATTAAAATAAAACCAGGAAAAACATTTCAGTCGCTCTATGCTGACTAAATTATATCTTAACAATCTCAGTATAAAAACTTGTTTAACCAATTACTGGAACCTGTCAAACAATATCACGAAAACTTCACGGATATGTTTGGTCTATAATTGGATAAATGACTGTCAAGTCATATAAACGTAACTTTATTTATTTTTCTGAATTAGCCTTTGGAGTTGTATGGCAGATATCCGTTTTCCGAATTGGTTCAATTACAATAGGGTCCATTCTTGAAACAAAAGAAACAACTTCTGAAAGTAGGACACACGAACAGACGTACATGTCTAAATTAACGCAGTATTTTACGCAGAGCAAGAATATATACATATATACACGTCCATACCGGAGACAACTCCTTCAAGTGGTTGCAAACTCTATACCATATAGTTAATACACCCTTCACGGTAATATTGTACATCTGGAATTATATCTGATGGCAATTTCAAATTATAGAAAATAGTACTGCTGCAGATGCACGATTTAATATCATATGTTAAGATGCACGGGGTGTATACCTAATGGAATATTTACTGTAATGATCTAGTTTATAATTGCCTTTTCACAACATGAAAATCAAATTTAATCTTAGTTTAGAGTTAATCTAAAATTATTTGAAAAATTCTGTCAAGTGACTTGAATTTCAAATAATTTTTTGCTTATATTAATTTTTTTAAGTAATTTTATTCAGAATAACAAACAATAAATGTTTTTATTCTAGACATTTAAAATTTATTTCACATATTTATATATAAGGCAGCCCATAGTGTTTACAGTACAATCAAATTCCTATTTTTATAATACTGTTAGTCTGGGCCTTAAAAATAATGGCAACAATAATATTATTGTGTAATCATTGATAATAATGTAAAAAAAAATAATTTAAAATTTAATAAATTACTTTTATCCATTTTCGTAATATTTATGTGTACACAGCAAGTTAGTAATTCGCACATATAACGAATTCCCTCATATTACTCTACATTATAGTTTTAATCAACATGTGTTCCACCTAAAAAAGATTAAATATCACGCGACTAAAATTATTTTTTAAATTTTGTTATTGTTTTGCTGATAATTTTAAAGAATAAATTTAATTTAAATTCCTTTAATTTTAAGAAAATAATTTTATTACTCGGAATTCATGTTGTAATTTTTTAAGAAACAACTGAACTTACAGCCACAACTAAAGCAATATTATTTCTGATTAAAAAAAATAATTTATGGTTATGGCGCTTAAATAACTCCCCATTTTTTTTTTATTTTTAAATTTATTCTCTCGTATAACTAGCTACTTATATTTAACATTTAATTTTATTTTGTAACTCATTACACACGACATGAATTTGAATAATAATTTGAACAGAAAAAAATGTAACCACCTTCGCAACACAATATTTTAATATACATATACACACATACACATATACCAACTCATGCAAATTATGTAGAAAATAACAAAATTCTAATGAAATTCCACTAGACACTAAATAAACATGTGTGTGTACACAATATATGCAATCATACAAAAAAGTATTCAGTATAATTGCAACATTTACATTTGATTGCCATACAGAGTTAATTAACCATTCATTTACTTAAATAAACTTAAATGGTGAGATTGTCTTTATTACCATATTAAAAATGTCAGTTAAAACTGCAATATTCCGAAAAATAAACAAAATACTTTAATGAAGTCGCCATAATAATTGTAGAATGACGTTAATAATTTTGCAAAATTACACGTCATTATGCACTGCTCTATTGCTTCTCTCTAAAAATTATTTGTTAAGTCATTTTTGAACTGAAAAGAATAATTATTGTTCTATAATTAAGTGTTAAAATAAAATTGAATTATTTTTAATATCAAGTCTGATTATGGATTCTTTTATATTATGTTAGGTGCAGATTGTATTCTTTTACACTGCAGGTTGTATTTTAACTGACATAATGACTAAGGCAATAACAAAGGATTTAAATTGAGTAGAGAATTTCTGGAATTAAATGAAACAGCTATACTTAACGTATACATTGTAAAGGTATAAAATATTAGATATTAAGAAATAAATTAGAAATAATGAGGGTAATTTTAAATAATGTTCCATAATATTTTGTCACTCAAAATTGTTGTAATTACACATATTGTTCTTAATTGTAAATGCTTGGCGTCTTAAATAATGTGATTGTAAACGTTCTGCACTGCGCGTCTTTCAAAAATTCTCTTATTTAATTTAAAATTTATTAAAAATAAATTAAATAAACTTCTATTTTAAATAGATTATTGAAGATGTTGCGGAGTACTAATAATTTAATAATTCCTATTAAAACCTTTGAATTTCGGGCTGTAATCGAAATTTTCTCGTGAACAATTTTCAAAAAAATCTTATCAAACTAATCACAAATAAACGTTTTGCTCTCCAAAAATACGATGAGAGAATAATTTCCGGGTTGGGATTATCAACTTGACAGCTAATTATTTGCCATAATGTAAAAAATTTACATAATTTTTTAACTCTAACAATTGCCAATTTCAGTTAATCTGTAATTGTATATGTTAAATAATATTCCCAAATCGAAAACATTGAAAATCCACTACTAGTCGCCTATTGTCGATCTAACTAAGGCGTCACAGGTAAAAATTCTTAATTACTATCACTTGAGCATATTAATTGTATAAAGACAATCGAAATCCTTTAAAAACCAAGTAAATTAAGAGCATGGTTTGTGTGGCTGCACTTCTGATAGCATGGTTTGTCTTATACTTAAGTTTTAAGTTTTTTTAAATTAAAACTTAAATTTTATAGATATTGGTTGATACTCGTACAACATTTTTAAATTCAATTACAAATCAATGAAAACTTGCATTTTAATTCTTAAAAATTTCAAAAATCTAAATTTGCAGCATTCGTATTCTTATTTCGCCCGTAATATGCAAGTATTTAAAAATTTTTCCTATACTTCTAACATTATGAACTTTATTTTAATATAATCATTGACATTATGCACTCATATTATTCGTTTAAATGCTTGTATTTACATAAATCATACAATCCACACAATATATATAGGTATGTATGTAAGTACCTTCATTGCTTGACTAAAATTTTCAAAAGAGCCGATTATCAAAAACCTTTCCTGCGATAAAAACTATTAACATTTTAATAATGAAAATTTATACAAGAAAATTTCAATAATAATTTATAAACTTAACATATTTGAATCAACTCCCATTTCTCACTCTCTTTTCTTTATTTTAAAAGCTAAACGCCTTCAATAATAACGAAACTTGCACAGCAGGATCAAAAAAATTGTTTTTTCTTTTATAATTTATCATAATACAAGCTAGCATAACTTGCAGCATTTTTCTTATCACCAGATGTGTATAGTGGTTTATTTTATAGGTAAACCATAAAATAGTATCCAAAGTGTAAATTGATTTATTCTCGTTCGATGCTCATATGTATGTATAGAAAGAAACTCTCTTCACAGATAATTTTTCTGTTGTCAGTGACGTCTCTTAGTAATTTGAGTACGAAGTACATGTTTGTTAATACAATATATTTGGTTTAACTGATCTATTTGATGGTAGTATGTAATTCTATGAACTGCGGTCAAAATCAATTCGGTAGCATTTTTTTTTTTAACTTTTCCTCTTGGCCTCACAGGTAGTGTTTCTGAAAATAATTCAGTATTTTTTGTAATATTTCTCTTTAGCACACACGTGATGGAGTAAATTTGGTGAGCTGATTTATAAGCCTCATAAATTTTTTCTTTTGACGGTATGTCGTCGATGACATTAATTCTTTCAGTTTTCTAAATATTTGTGCATAAAATAAAAATTTTTAAGAATGTTTTCAAACAAGTTTCCTTTTTATCCATCACTTATACATAACTATACATTACTAACTTAATTTTGATAGACATTGTCAAAAATTTAGTTATAGAACCTCTAAGACTTGGAAGCTTTGCAAACTGACTAATTTCCCAAATAATTCGAAAAGTAAAGCGGTAAAATGAACATGACCCTTATAAGTAATTCTTTGTATCGTTTGTCTCATTATATTCTTCTCCTTCTAGGGCAGCATTGAATCTTTGAAACCCTGCTTGTTTAATTACATGTTATCAACGTCGTCACTGGTTGCGGCCTATTATTTTTTTTCATGTGCAAATTTTCTTCATTTTTATCATTTTTCCCTATCTTGTATATTTATAGAAATGTTTTCATATATCATTTTTAATTTTCTATTAATAAATCGTTTAAATTATAGTTTCGATGTAATTTTGTCTAAAGTTACAGCCCTTTCGATTTTATATACATACTATTAATAAAATTTTTGAATTAATATAATAAAATATTCTTTTCGCTCTCATTATCATAAAATACTAGTTATGATAATCAATAAATAATATTTTTTTATATATGTAGATGATTTATTTCATAAGATCTAAATCGCAAGTACAATTCGTACATGAGCCTCGTGTTATATACCTATAGGATAGTCTCGTATTATGTAGAATGGGATATGAATTGGAAAAAATAGATTTTCATTCTACGAGATTTAGAATAATTTTTTAAATTCAATGTTGTATAACAGAATTAATTTCGTATCGATATACACTTATACCTTTCTTTACGTGGAGCTCAAACCGATTATATTTAAATTCGATTGTTCATACTTACATTTCCATCAGAAATTAAAAATTAAGTTCGATAAAATTTGGACCACTGAACTGCAGAATTGTAGTTGCACTTCTGTCTGAAATTTTTGATCTTTTTGATATTTTGCTTTTGGAAAAAAAAATCAGATTGTAACTTCTGTGGATATTACGGATTGTAACTTCTATAATTACGGTAGACTCGTCACCTATCTGAAGTAAAACTCAATGACGCAAGAAACTGGTTCATAGTTATTTACGATATTACACACTAGCCCTATGCTCCTCTCAGGAGGGAAGTAGGTTTAAAATAAAAAAACACAACTTCTGCAGGAAAATTCAGTTGGACTAGAGTCGAATGTTTACCATACTGAAATTTACGGTAACAAATTTTCTCAACAAATCCAATGAATGAATGAATGGGTTATGGGTGAATTATTTATTTATTTTTGCAGCATTAAAAGAATAAAATTATTCTTCAAAACAAATTTCTAGCCATGAATAAATGAAATATCAAACAAGATTATTTACGATAATTATTACGATATTGTTATCGTAAAAAAATCATATCATTTTCACATAAAATTATTATCGTTGAATGAGGTATGGGTGTAAATTTTTAATTTAAAGCATGTGTTATCGTCATTTTACTTGTTTTATAAAATTTCAAGTGCAATGGTGTGGCTTTTATATTGGGAAAAAATTAAAATTTCTCGTATATAGGAAAGATTACGCTATTTTTATACCCTGCACTTCGTGAAGGGTATATTAACTTTGGTATGGAGTTTGTAACTACTTGAAGGAGTCATCTGGGGTATGGACATATATATATATTCTTGCTCAGCGTAAAATTCTGCGTTGATTTAGACATGTCCGTCCGTCCGTCCGTCCGAACGAATAATGCTCGACACCAAACTCAAAAACGAATAATGCAATCGGCACCAAACTTTCACAAGTTGTTTCTTTTGTGCCAAGGACGAACCCTATTGTTATTGGACCAATTCGAACAACTAATAAAGGTACAAATATAAAATTTTGTATACATGTGTCCAATTATATTCTACACATGCTCTAAAAATTATAATGGGATAGCTGCACCGGTTCGGGTGGCTGCCATACAACTCCAACAGCAAATTTTTTATATTCGGAAAAATAATAAAGTCAGATTCATGAAACTTGGCAGTCATGTGTCCAATTATAGGTCAAATATATTTTTGAAGTTTTAGAGGAATTGCTTGACAGGTTCGGGTACCTGCCATACAACTCCAGAAGCTAATTTTAAATATTTGGAAAAATATTATAGTCAGATACATGAAACTTGACGGTTGTGTGTCGGGTTATAGGCCAGATATATTTCTGAAGTTTTGATGGAATTGCTTGACAGGTTCGGGTACTTGCCATACAACTCCAAAACCTTATTTTAAGTATTTGGAAAAATAATAAAGTCAGATTCATTAAACTTGGCAGTTGTGTGTCCAGTTATAAATCAGACATAGCCGTGAAATATATATAGAATGGTTTCACAGGTTTGAGTAATTGCTATACAACAACGAAATGCAGGGTATAATTCAATCGGTTTATACTGACTGAAACGTTTTTACTTGTTTATATTTTTATTCTTTTATTTTTATTTATACTCGTAAGTCGTTGTAAACATATATTTACTATGAGTGTGAAATTGCGAAATGTTAACCATGTTTAATACTATGAAAAATTAACGCCCATTTTTCTAGTTCAATTGCGTGCTTTGACTGATAAAAAGTGATACTCATAGAAGAAGTGGAAATTTAATTTTTACCTTTTTATTTTACACTCTTGTACATTATTTTGAGTTGAAAATGTACAAAATATAAGTATGAGGATGAAGAAAATTGGACAACTATTAAAAAATAATTTATTGCTTTTTAAATATTTTTAAATAACTTGAATTTAAAATTGTAGCTTTGGGTCACATTTTTTTTTTATTTTTTGAAATATTACATTGATATTAATAATTATTATAGGTCTACATGTACATATGTATTTTTTAATTTATTATGAAGATTAATATCTGTAACACAAAAACAATCAATTTTAATAAAATGTTATTCAAGTTAATTGGATTTCACATAATATTAAGAATAGTAAGAGATTTTTTTTGTATTTATGTAAGTTTAGGAAGAGAGGCGTTTAGCCTTAGATAACTTCCTTGTATTCGAATAATTTCATTTTAGCATTTACTTTGTATATTTTCGAATGAATACGTTTATTAAATTTCTTTATACTCCTACAAATTTTAGTCCAACTTTGTTTCCAATCAATTTCAAACTTCAAATAGCCAAAATCTAATACTTTTACTTTAAATATTTAGAAAGCTTTTGAAGAAGAGGTGCGTTCCACGTTCTCAGGATCAAATGGGCGGGATCCAAAAAGAAGAAGATTAAGATTAAAAGCAGAAATATTAAAAAAGAGTACTGCAAGAAACGCACGTACCTGAATTTTAAAATCGACAAATCAATGTGAATTCAAAAGCGTTTCAGTTGGTATAACACGACTTGCACCTTTCATTTTTGTAAAACAATTACTTGAACCTGTGAAACCATTCTATAGAAACCTCACAGACATGTCTGACATATAAGTGAACACACGACTGCCAAGTTTTCTGGACCTATCTTTATTTTTGTTTTCCGAATATATAAAATTAGCAAAAATTTTAGCAAGAATTGCTCAATGGTGAGCATTAAGCAAGAATACATGCCCATAACGCAGACGACTCCTTCGAATGGTTACAAATTCCGTACCAAACTTAATATTATAGCCATCACGAAGGTGGAGGGTATAAAAAAATTGCAAAATGCTTCGAAAATATCTAGTTGGAAAATTTTTCGTATATGTAGGTAGGGGTCTATTGCACCAATCACTTTGCACTTTTTTTTAAACATTTATAGTAAAAATATTTGCGAAATTTCTGTTGCACCAAGAATCAAAACTCTAATGAACTATAGAGCACTTTTTAAAATTATACTTTTTCTATTAGCATAAAACTACTTTCCAGTTCCAGGCAATAGGGTCCAGAAAGTAATTTGACACAAAATATAAATTTTACTCATTTTCGACCAACTACCCGATGGCATATGACTCTTTACTAGTTACTAAATCGTTCTGTATATAAGGATTTATTCAACATTTTTTTTTGAAGTATAACAATTTTATTATCATGAGAAATTTGAACGAGTGGTCACCCCTAAATTTTCAATTCACTATTTGCAAATGTTGATTTTTAAAGTGACTTCAAGTTTATTTTCTACCATTCTACAAATACATTTTTTTTTTACAAAACTTGGGTAAGATATTTTCATCTGAATATTCATAACCATGAGCTTATTATAATACAAAAAAAATTGACAATCACCTGAAATAAACGTGTCAACAATAATATTGCGATTATTCAACTCATACCTATACATAAATGCAGCTTTATAACAATTTAATATTTGACTGGCATGATTTTTAAAACTAAATCAAGAAATTTTGAGAAAAAGAACAGAAATACATGCTTGCAAACAGATTACTTGCGTCCAGCGATTTTTAAAAAAAAAAAAAACATTTCGTGTAGTGCATTTTTTCTTTCCACTTTAAATCTATATTATCAGCAGGTGGTTATTGAATTTATTAATTTTATTAAATTAAATCTCACTGCTCTTTCATTTCTAAATCAAAAATGATAAAAGATGAAATTTACAAATCTGATGTCTTAATCAATTTAAAATCTGCTTTTTTCTTTATATTTTTTCATTGAGCGTATGAAGAGCATATTTTTGAGAAGCAGTTGTGCTTCCAATATCTTATTATAGGTACATACAAATAAAATAAAATAAATTTTATATGCGATAATTTATAATTGGAGGAAGTACGATAGTAAGAATAAAATAAGAATTTTTTATAATATGGTAAAATTTAAGAACTTAAAATGACTTTAAGTACCCTCCTTGTATAATAATATGTAGGATGATAATTGAATTTAAATGATGGCGCATAATAAATTCACCATATTATGACTGATGACTGCGATGATTGTTGTTGTGACATTGCAATGTTTTGTGTTCATAGTCAAATCTTGTTAAATTCCTTATTTAAAACAATTTATGTGTACATATGAATCTAAAATAAGAAAAATTTAAAACTTAAAATTTAAATTTTAATTTAGAATGCCATAAAAATAAAAGAGAATAATATAAAGAAAGACTATATGGAAGATTAAATGTAATTACAATTTCCATTTCCGGTTTGCTTGTCTTATATATTGTCCGTCATAATTAATGAACGTGACTTAAAAAAATTTATTAAAAATAATTTTGCAAATCCACGTTTGTTTTTTGTTTCTGTTCTCTTTTTCTTGTTTGTTTAATTGGAAGATTTTGGTGAATCATTTGAACTTGTTGAGAGGTTGATAATTTTGATATTTATAAATAGCCATAATATATTGTTTCAGGTGTCAGTCTTTATTAAATGTTTAAAATTTAAACCAGTCGTCAGCAAAATGCGGCTCATGGGCAGCATACGGCACATTCAACTACAAAACGCGATCAGTCATTCTGATTGCAAGAATAGAAATATTCGATTGCGACTATTAAGAGCTCAATCATAGATAATATATTATAAAGATGCGTAATACATAAAATTCCATACAAATTTATTATTTTCCAAAACAAAACAATCAATAAAGTCAGTTGAAAATGTCATTTCTTCTTGTAATGTAAAAAATTCGAGTGGCCCATACTCACACTCACATAGTACATATTTCCTTATTACACACAAAAGTCTGTCAATTGTTGGCTTAAACCATTGAAATATAAAATAATTTTTGATGTATTCAAAGCCTCACCTGTGTAGATTTATAATTTAGAAACAATTCCAAAAAATAATTTAAATGAAAAGTATTCATTAGAGCTGCCTAATTTGTAATTATAGTTAAAAAGACAAATTTTTAAGGATAACTTTTAAAAATTTAACATTTTTCTTACTTGAACCTTTTTTTAAACAAAAAAACTTTTAACAATATTTCCATATGACATTGATTAAAACTAAATTTTTCTATATATATACATATGTATAGTTAATATTCAACCATCATTGAAATTTTTTTGAATATTTTATGAATAAATTATGTAATATTAAAAAAATTTTTCAAAAAAAAATTTACTTTCAAAAACTTATCATTTCTTAGATTCTAATTATATAGTTACAAATTTCATGTAATTTTAAAGGCCGTAATTTTAGAATAATGTGACCATTTACGAGCACTGATAAAGAATTAGAAAAAATGATAAATCACCTACATAATAATTAAACAGAGTTTAAAGCGTCCTACCTATACACGTATTGAATCTGACATTTTGCTTTCAAGTATACAATTTATTAAGAGGTTTTGAATATGATGGAAATGGACAAACTGTGGTAAGTCTTATTTATTAAATCATTACATGCACAATTTATTTATACAGGTTGATTCAATGTAAGGAGCCATATACCATCAGGTAGAGATTCAAAAATCATTAAAATTTTTGTTCAAAACATAGTGGCTCCGATTGGAAGCTATTAATTTTCAACTTACCGAATTGACTAATTTTCGACGATCTACCTGATGGTATATGGCTCCTAACTTTCTGCTGAATCACCCTGTATGATAAAATTTTTCAAGTTTAAACTGGGATTTTGTTAGATTCTTAAATAATTCAATTTTTAAAGTTAAAACTCCTAATAAAAACTTTAATAAAATTCTACATTTAGTTTGTATTTGCGAAGGGCTTAATTCTATACAGTTTTAATTTTAAGAACAGACAAAAAGAAGAACTCGTTTTAAAATTTTAATATTAAATTTCGTTAATCTTGTATTCACATTAATGCCGAGCGTTAGACAGTCGTTCTGCAAATCTCATACACAAGGTACGTTCCAAATTTTTAGACTTAATGCAACAAAGAATAAAAACTACTATGACACCAATAAATCATATAACTTAACCAATACCAGTTTTATAGAATAATAACTATTCCAAAATCTTATCTTCAAAAATTCTTTGTGCACATATTGCAAATTTTAAGAATCGTTAGATCACACTTTTTCTTCCAAACATAAGATCCATCAGCTTGAAATTCTATATACTGAAATACCAAAATAACTACTCGTATATAGGTACGGTAAGCACATTTCAAGAAGTGGTCACTCTCAATTTAAAATTTCATCAACATTACAAAAAAAAAAAATTCACTTTGAATAAATTAAAACAAAAAAAAAACCTGATGCAATAAAACTTTTTATTTTTAACAAGTAGAAAAGAAAACAACCCTTTAAATTCCAGAATAATTAAATTTTAGCCAAGAAAATAAAAAAAAAAAACTTTTTTAAAAAAATTTTCTTCTCTAATTTCATTTAATAAAATATTGAAATGGAAATTAAGATAAAGAAGAGAACAAGATTCAAAGAAAATGAGAAAAAGTTGTTTTCAATTTTAAAGATTTCCCAAATGGTCATTCCGTGTATGCTTTTGTATAAAAGTTAAATATTCTTTAAAATTTCTTCTTCTTCTTCTTCTTCTTCTGCTTCTACTTCTTTGAAAAGTTCATACAATTTTATAAAAGTTTTTATCTTAATTTCAAGAATTCTTAAAACGGAAAAATTCATCAAATTCAAACAGAGAAAAAAGTTAGACAACTCTTCACTGTCACTCTATAAATATTTAATAAGATTGAGTTGAGATTATTTTTCTGCTTATTTCTCTTTCATATCTCTGCCTTCCCTCTCCTCCCGCCCTTCACCCTCTGACTTTATTTCTCTTTTGAAATTTTGTTGCATTGCATTAGTCAAAGTTTTTTTTTTTTTTTTTTTTTTAAATCATAGAGAGTTTTTAATGGCGGCAAAAAGTAATTAACTTAATTGTTTGTACGGTTACTTGAAACTCTCAAGATCTTTAATTTGTAAAATTAAAGAGTTTTGATGAAATTTTTAATAGATTTGTAGATAAATTTCTTTTTTTTTTTTGTTTTGTTTTATGTGGAAAAAGAAAAATAAATTCTTTCTCTTACAAAAACTATGAAATTAAAACTCCATTAAATTGTAGAGAAAAAACATTAAAAATAGTTTTGTTTTTTGTGTTTCTATGGGTAAGTATTTTAATTTGAACTTTCATAAAATATACTTGAATTTCGATACTAGGGGCAATTCATCGAAAGTTTTTCAAAGCAAATACTTCTGCTATCGATAATTTCAAAAATATATTTTGAACCACCTAATTTTCATTTTATTCTTCATTTAATATGTTTACGATATTGAATTTGTAGTTAAGTTCAATTGTATAAAAATAAGGTTCATTTCGGGTCAATTTACTTTCATTTTAAGTTTTTGCAGTATAAAAACTTAAGGTTTTATATTTATTAAACATTAATTGAATAAATTGGCAAACACACAGCAATTTATGGCAAATCTTAAATTCTGACAATTTCAAAGCTATAGAAGTATCGAATGCCCAAAACACCAGTGAAATGGAATGGGATCGATTATAGCTATCAATTATCAAAAATTTCTGAAGCTCACCAGCTTTCGTGCCTTATATTATTATTAGATTGTTAAAAATGACTTATTTGTACAAAATATTTCAGTGTTCGAAAATTTACTCTGACCCCGAAAGAATAGTTCTTTTTTTGCCACAGTAAAAATAATAAAAATATATCAAATTTCTTTATTTTTTTTTTTTTTTTGTATAAATTTTATTGTTTTGATTATAATTTATTGACAATGTTGATTTTATAGACTCCCTTCCATATTGTGGCACAAAACACCACACGCAAAATCAAGCACGAGATACATATGTTTTTATTATAACAAATTAAAATGTAGGGGCCCCCATTTTTCAAAACTGTTGAATACTACACAACGCAAAAAAAAAAAAAAACATTTTTTCTGGATTAATTTGGATTTTCGCCTAAAACAACAGATTTCAATTTTTTTTCTTATTTCTCTTCTGTTGCTCTTCTCTTGTTTTTTTTTTTCATTTTTCTCTCCCCCTTAACAACATTAAATTTACCCTTTTATGGTTCAGTTAGTTGACAATTTTATATGCGGCTTTATAATATTTTTTTTCGGATTTAATTCTTGTGAAAATTTAATTGCCTTCATCTCCCGAATTCTTTAAATAATCCTTTAGATCTGTTTCAAATTGTTAATCTCTTTTTCTTTTCTCTTTTAATTGTAATTTTTCTAAGAAATTTATTTTGCTTTTTTTTTTTAATATTTCAGATTATTTACAAGGATTGCCAGAAGGAAAAATTTTAATTAGTTGAATAAAAAAATACAAGTGGTAATGTAGGAGGGCATAAAATGTATGGGTGATGCGAGGGGAAAAATAAAGGAGGAAAAATTATTGGATTATAAGTTGTAAAAGATTAGAATACCCAGAATTAACATATGTGTTAAAGTAGAACCGAAAGAGTACTCGTATAATAATTCAGATGTGAGGGAAAATAAAAAATATAGCAGATTTTTTTTATAATTACCGACCGTATTGTGTAAACAATAGGTAGGTTATGTGATGGCAACAAATTTTGCATATCGAGTTTTCGGTGGGAACGTACTTCTCCATAGTGGGGAAGTGTAAATAAACTATTTTTAGCAACCTGTCGGTCTGTCGGTCTGTCGGTCTGTCGGTCTGTCGGTCTGTCGGTCTGTCGGTCTGTCGGTCTGTCCGTCTGTCGGTCTGTGTGTGCACGCGTGTATCTCAAGTTCGGCTGAACCGATTTTGATGAAATTTTATATGTAAGTTTGTTTCCACCATGGCACGGATCGATCAACTTTTGGTATATATCAGGCCTCGGGAACTGCACTTTTTAGCGGGCCTGTTTTACATTTTTGAACATTTTGAAGAAAGTATTCAACCGATTTACTTGAAATTTCATATATAAGCTTTGCTCGATCATACGCAAAAATTCCTAACTTTTGGAAGAAATCAGACATCAGCAACTGGGCGTTTACTACGGGCCAAATATACATTTTTGTGTATATAAAGAGAAATAATCAACCGATTTCATTGAAATTTAATATATGAATTCCCCGTATTAAAATAATGAACATGTAAATTTTTTGGAAAGATCAGGCATCGGCAACTAGACGTTTACTACGGGCCAAACATACACTTTTGTGTATATAAAGAGAAATAATCAACCGATTTCATTGAAATTTAATATATGAATTCCTCATATTAAACCAATGAACATATAACTTTTTTGGAAAGATCAGGGCTCGAGAACTGATTTGCGGGCCGATTTTACATTTTTCACCATATCCACAGAATAAATTGATGGAATTTCTTGAAATTTGATATTTGAGTTCTGGTTGTTACCGAAACTAACTGGCGAGCATTTCAGGGAATTCGGGTAGCACAAAGCGAAACTCTACTAAGAGCCCAATTTACATTTTTCTAAGTATGTTAACTATAAGCTTACTAATGTCCTAAAAATTGGAAAGAAGTATTTAGCAGACATTTTTATAATATTCTGTAACACTTTCATTTAACTAGACAATACACAATGCGGTCGGTTATGTGCTGACCACATCAGATTTTTAATATTTGGACTATTGTTATAATTTTTTTATTCGACTGGGATTTGTTCTTAAGCCCTTCCATAATGTAGAAATTCATAACATAAATTCGAAATTATGATGAAATTTTTAACATTACTGCATGAAGAGGAAAGAAGACATCCCTTTTATAATAATTTTTGAGTACATTCAAAAATTTTCGAATATTTTATTGTACCTCTTAAATTTTTAAGTAGGGAACGGATAATCGTTATCCTAATTCTTTCTCCTGTACGTTTGTGCTACAGAGGATAAATTTTTATAATAAAAGAAAATCGTTAAAATGGTTGACATATACAAGGTGTGAAAAGCAATTAAAATTTAATTTTTTTTTAATTTTAATGGCAATAAAAATATTTATTTTTAAAATAACTAAGAATTTGCAGTTTTAAAATATTTTGGTTTAATTTTCTTATTAAAAAACTAGTAAAAATTTTAAAAATCAGAAAAGTGAAGCACAATTTCAGTCTCACTTAAGTTTTTCAATTTTAAAATTTATGTTTGACTGTATTAAGGCTAAAATCTCAACAATCATACATAGATACTTACCGCGGTATTTGAGAAAACAACAAATAATTATCTGTTCGCACACACTCCGTGCTGATTACTTGAATTCGGCCGATTCTGTGTGAGGAATCACACTTAAAAACCCGTGCACGAAGTAGAATAATTTCAGTATGTATCGTAGAGGAACAAGAAATGATCATGTGTTCGTATATAGCCCGTGTTGATTATTTGAATTCGAACGATTCTATGGGGGAATCACACTTAAAAACAATATAAAAGGTAGTAATTTCAGGGTTTAGGGATTATGCGGAAAATATGCATTCAATAAAATGAATTTTTATTAAAGATTGAATTTATTTATAATTTTAAAATTGCAATTATACTTAAGAAAATTTTAGTTTATATAAAATTAAGTAATATGCTAATATTAATTATTAATAATTTTATTAAATATTAATTAATATGCAAATAAAAATTATAAATTGCATTCTAAAATTTTATTAAAATATTCGAATAAATTATTTATTTATTCAACAGCAAAAATGTTAAACAAAAAATTCTACATTCTACATCCGCCGCAAATATACATACTTGCTTATATTTTAACGTTCAAACACTGCAGTTATCCAATTAAATTAATCTCACTAATATGCATAGCAGTCAAGACCCAAGTTCATTTATAATTATAATCGTCTTCAATTTAATTTTACATAGCTAGTAACAAATTTTGAAAGCAAATATTTGAAAGAAACACAATAATATCAGTTTCCAGTTTCTTATATTTTTCAAATTATTTTATCAAAAAATATTTTTGTTAGCCTGCTGAATTATAATTGACATTAAAAAATTATTTTAACTTCTGATCATTATTCCTACAATTCAGCATACATACATACATGTAATACAAATTTTTTATTTAATATGTATAGGCTCAGCATGTTTACAATCACCTGCTGTACACCAAACCGAAATGCATTGATTTTTTTTTCAAATATCGCAAATAAATTAAAAAAATAGTAATTTTTTTTTATAAGCTCAATAGTTGCAGCAGTCAATCAATTATTTATTTATTTGTGTTGTATTTGAATAAAATTAAAAAAATATTAAAGATAACCATCGCATAGTAGTAGATTTTTAAAGTATATTCCAAGTGTCTGGGAAAAAGTGCAATGTGCAATGTTTGAAAGCACAAATTAATAATATAAAAGATTTTTAATTTTAATATTATTTTATATTCGGATTTGAAAGGAGATTACAAGTTTATTGAAATGTTTGCAAATATTTGCAAAATAAAAAAGGCATGAGAACAAACAAACAAGCGGAAAAAAAACAAGTTGATATTGAATGAAAAATTAGATTTTTTATAATTAGATTTAAAGATTTAAATTTTTTTAAAATATGACAAGATTGAAATTATTATTATATTGCTTTGTTGGGGATTTGAATATTTCCCATGATATTTAAAAAATAAATTTGAAAGTCTGTTGAGAGAAAGAGAAAGAAGCAAGAGCTATTTTATTTGCTTTAAGTGAATGCGACTTTTACATACGGTTTAAGATACAGTATGCGACTACTTCATACACTATATTAAAATACCCTCATTAAGGTATACCAAATTACCCTACAGCTTTCCTGGTATCTTTTAATATAATACCTAAAAGAAATATAATAGAACAATGGAGCTATAAAATACTCTTCTTAAGCAAAATTTGAATTTTGTCGTCATATAGCTTTATTTTTCCCAACATACGCATGAAACATACGCTTATGAAGCATAATAGAGTTGACGCAACTTAATATTCTTAAATTTATTAAATATGCACTTTTGTACGATAATAATTTCCAACTGAAGAAATAATGTCGGAATTTTCCTGTGTTACACAAGTTACACAAGTTAGTTAGCAAGTTACACAAAATCAAACACGAACTGTGTAGTGTTAGTACCACTTTAAAATTATAGTGATATTGAACATTATTACACATTTTATTTTAAAACTGGAAATCCTGTAAAAAAGTGATTATTGTATTTTATTACGTGATTTTGAATATTCATGGATCATTTTACCACCATTTAACCCTAAACTTTACGTCAATTCAGTATAACCATTTTATATCGTAAAAATTTTAAATAAAGCGCTAAATTTTTAATTATAAAAATGTGCTATTATATGAACCACCGGTTTTTTTCAACTGTTATATTCGATTCTAAAAAATCACACCATTTGTTATTCATAAAATCAATTTACAATCAAATACGTTTATAGTACGGCTTTTATGAATAATATAAAATGAAGTTGGTGAATCACAAATTTATATACTGAATTAATTTATCATATTTTGTGCAATAAGCAATAAACTCCATATTACTCATAAAAAAAAAACTGTTCCTATGGCAATTTTACTATACAAGATAAATGAAACCCACGTTACTATTGAGTCTGCAAATGATTTTGTTCACTGAAGAAAAATAAGAAACGCAACCAAAAACAAAGTATGTAATTTAGAGTGTTATCGATTAATCAATACTCTTCTTTATAAGTCAATTTTCAAATGTCTACGACCTTGTTGTAATAGATCTATACTTAATTGAATCCATAACTTAAAAATTGATTTTTTATAAAAAAAAAAACAAAAAAAAACATGTTTTCTCTCTTTTCCTTTTTCCTTGATACGTCAATAAATATGAGCGGAGCGCGATGATATCTCAAAACTTTTTAACATTTTTTTGTATACTACAATAAATTAAAAGGAAAACTATAGAGTGTATTTAGTATCGTCAGCCAGATAGACATTGTATGTAGTAGGTCTCAGTAGAGTATTAATACCACAAATTGGATGATAGTGGTGGCGCTAAGAATGACATCAAAACATAATAAAAATTGACATCATAAATTTCAACTATGATTAATTATAATGTTTCGTATATAATATATGTATGTACGGATGCTGTATGTATTTTCGTATATACATATATTATGTATGTATAGCATAATATTTTAGTATCTGGTCATAATATGTTATTTATATGTGAGTAAATTTATTGAGAATGTTTGAAAACGCATAAAATTAAAATTTATGTTCCAACAATAACTTAGAACATTAGAAATAAAAGCAAAAACATTTAAAATGAAAAACGAGAACAATAAAGTAATATCGTAATACAAACATACATATGTACATACGGTTGTATATAGAGTTTATTGTTTATATATGTGTAAGCTATTATTAAATTTATAACATAAAATTAGATTAAAGTAATTTCTTACAACTTCTTTCCATTTTATGTTTGACCGTAAAAAACATAATTATGATGTACGTGGTCAATTGGTGATCAAGACAAGACAATAATATGTTATAAATATATTCAGATCAAAGAAATATAGTTTGTAAAGTAGTACATTTAACAAGAACAAGTGAAGGCGGGCCTATCTCGAAAAGAAAATCAAAATGTTTTTATCTAAACTTTTATTATTAATTTATACAAATTTGTTATATTATTGCATACTTTCAGGATGAGAACAAAAAATAACTGAAGCATTAATATAATAGTTAGATTCGACGCCAAATTGGGTGAGTTGAGATGGACAATTAGTATAGCAAGGAATTTAATGTAACACTTTTAGAACTTTATAAAAATTTGGAAAAACTTGATGCAAGGTAAAGCGAAATTTTAACAATTAATTGATATTTATCTCTTTTACTTTACGATAGAAACTTTTACGGTATTATATAAAATTTAAAGAATGAAAAGTAGGAAAATTTTTATTCTCTTCGTATTTCTCTCTTAGAGATATATCTAGGTTTCTCGCAAAGATTGGGTCATGTATAAAATCTCATTTTTCTATTTCAAATTAATTAAAAATTTTATAAACCGGCACACAGAAGAACGGGCGAACCGAATTAAACTATATAATTCACAAATTTGAAAATTTTGTTGGAAATGTGCTATGTTAAAAACTAAAACTGCTGATAGAGAGAATACATAAATTTTTTTTTCTTCATAAAATTACTTTTGTCACAATTTTAATTGGACAATAAATAATATTTATATAATATGGAGGGTTAATTTTCTGAGAAATTGGCTTAGTACCATATAATGTATAATATAAAACAGGTTTAATGTGTTAACTTGATAATAGAACAATAAATTTTATTCTCAGCTTTGAAATGAAGATAAATCGTGTGAATTTGGAATTTAATTTGCCACTTTACGTCATTGTAGTCGTGAAAAGAGAACCAGTTGCTTCTTTCTTTTTTTATTAGAGAATCAGAAATAATGGCAAATAATTGTTACTTGTATAGTTGAAAAATAACTTACACCTAAATTTAGTATTATATCGTACAATAATTTATAGGATTGTTACCAATAATAGTTCGGAAAACGAAAAATATATGAGAAAATATTTGATTAAGAAAAAAAACAGAAATTCAAAAATATTTATGTAACCAATTTTACTTTGATTGCTATACAAAATATTTTCAATAAATACAAAATTTATGTTTCATCTTGAATTGATCTCTTAGATCTCTAATAAATTTTAAGCAAATAAATTTGTACCATCACATTATTCTTCAAGAAATTTTCACTTTAATTTCTAAATTTGCACTTTGATAAAATCACCAATTAAAATTTACATTTTAATTGCAAGCATATTAATTATTTTCCTTAACACTTTCTCATGTTCAGTAAGCTACTCTATACATATATTATACATTTCTGTATATACATTCTGTATTTATAACAAAATATTATGCAAATTAAGAACAAAATTATCAACAACTAAAATTAATAACCATTAACTTTGCTAAAATGGACTGACATCAAATTATTCCAACCAAGAATTACTTCTAAATTGAGTATTTCAATTCTTAATTCTATTATAAATTTCGAGAACTAAATAGTTAAATCTAAACTATCGAAAGAATAAGCTTTTTGAGCAATGTTGCAGTCGCTATGGCATCAGTCTTTCTACCGAGGAGTCTTGGGTTCGAATCCTAGCAAAGCCATCGTTAAAATTCACTATTATATAGCTCAATATCCAATACTATATAACTTAAATAATTAATATTAAAATTAATATATAATTATCTATACATATAGATAATTATATATTAATTATCTATATATTTATATAGACAGGCAGACCTGTCTCCGGCCTTATGTAGCTCTATGACTTATTAAATTGAAGCACGGCTCTAAAGTCAAATAGAATTCAGAAATGCTCCCAAAAGTAGTAAGGAAAACACATAAAAACAAACACTAGAAATTTATTAATGTTTACAAACTTATCGGGGGATCATCGGGTCCGATAATTCGTTAAGTGTACTTTTATTGAAATTCAAGCTACATTCACTTTGCACTTTATTGTGGAACACACTCTATATTATTATTCTGCGCCCTCTTACGGTATAAATATTAATACTTAATTCTTAATTTAATCAATATTCCAATTTACAATTCTGTATAATAATATTTAACTGTATATAAAGTACAAGATCTCAAATCGTATCTTACACATTGTAACGAGGAATTAATAACAAATCTTAATGTAGGTGAAGTCACTTCAAATTACAAGCTGGTACATTTTTAAGCCAGATTATATTATTAATTATTGTAGTAATGAAAAATATTTTTATCATATTAATTCCCTTCTGAAATCTTAAGAATATTATAAAATTTCACATATCGATAGCTATAGGGTTTCAATAAAAATTACTCATTTCTTAACAAGGTCTTTGTTTTTGGCTTTTTTCGGATTTTTTTAAAAAAAATTAATTATTCCGTTATAATATAGTAAAATGAATGCGTGCTCTTAAAATTTTACTTAAAAAAAATTAAAATATTGTAGCAAAAAAATAAAAAGTGTTATACAAGTATTATAGTAAAATTTTATTATTAATATTGTCAGTTGTCACCCTACTACGACATTTCAACGAGTACATTGCATTTTGTATCAAATATATTGTAAATAGACGCAAAATGTATATAATAGACTTTTATTAAATCCACCCAAACAAAACCAAATTTTCTATGTGATGTAGGAGACAAAAAAAAAATTGAGTCTATTTATGTTGCGACATACTTTTTATATATGTTTTGTGACCCCATAGGATAGTCAATTTATGACAAATTTCTAATTTACATGATTTTTTTTTCTCGGGCAAAAACTAATTTGCATTTGTTTTTGTTTTTTTTTTGAATGATTGCATAAAACGAGAATTGTTTGAGTGTATGATTATGCGACTGTATGATTGTATGATTCAATTTATAGTGGTTTTCTTAAGCTTTCTTTCAAAAATATGAATTTACTAGTTATCACACAGCATTACCGCTTCATTTTCATTAATTGAAAAATTGAAATTTTTAAACCTTTGGGATCCACTTTGTTTGAACTTCACTTTGCAATCAATTTGTTTGAATCGCAGACAGTTATATGTTAATATATGTCCATGCTTACCGACATAGAGCGACAGTCGATAATTTACGTGACGATTTCTAGAACACAATTTTTAAATTCCCCGAATTTTCGATACATGCGTGGACGCCGAAAAATTGGCGTGATGTTCAATTCTAAAGGCTGAATTAAATACAAATGTATACGCCTTAATCATACTTGTATAATTCGATGTGATTCCTATCTCATACTCTTTCTGATTCATTTCAAAAATTTATGAGTAACAACTGAGCGTTATTTTAGTATATTTTTATTCAAACTTTCTTAATTGTCGAAAGTCATACATTCTTGGTCATAACATAAATTTGCTAAACAATTTCATCGACGTTCAGTGAATTAATGATTACCAACATAATGTACACATATTTCTCATTATTGCATATACCGTTATTATTGCATATACCGTTACATTCCGAAATAAAATTAATTAAATTTTAGTTTATTTATAATTTGCATTAACAATAGCCTACATTTTAACCCTTTTACACCGGAGACTTTAAAAACATATTAGATTTTAGAGATATGATTAATAAACTTATGCACTTTCACGCATTTGAGTTTAGAAAAGGGCTAATAATATTGAAAATTTAATTAATATTAATTTTTTACTACTCTTCTCTAGTTTGGGTATGGTTTAATGTAAATTTTTATAATTGATTTTTATCACAAAGTCATAAAAGACTAAGATTTCTAATCACTACAGAATTTATTTAACAAATTCAATTTTAATAGACTAGATTTTATTATTTTTTTATAATTAATTAAAAATATTATAAAATTAACTTGAACATAAAATTTTCCAGATTTTTATAACCTTTTTTCATTAAATATTTATTGTAATAAAATAAAAAATATTCTTGATTTAATATTATAATTAAAAAAAAGAAAAATTATTTATTTTCATCACCTAATAAATTTTTTTGGTTTATCACCGTTCTTATTATGACACATGCTGCTTATACTGGTCATATGACACCACATGCCTCAAATATACACAAAATATTAATTCCTTTAAGACATCTGCCCACAAAATCTAAAACAAATTTTATTTAATTCTATTATCAATTTCAAAGCGCCTGTATGCGCCCCATAAATACACAAAAAACCTTAAAATCTCTTTTATTTTTCAATTTTATAAAATGGAAAGAAAGAAAGAAAAAAAAAACCTTTTTAAAAATAGAACTTATAGCTAAACATAACAAGAAATGCCGTCTGGAATAATCTAGGTACATACAAGCTTTCGGTCTACCATAAAAATAATCATCAAAAAGACCTACGAGTATAAAATTAAGCCAACACACCAACATTACAATCAGTTTTTCTTTCTTTCTTTGTTTTTCTTTAACTCCTTTTATTCTTCTTTATCTAAACTGAAAAGGCAAATAAATTCATAGAGAATCATAAATAGAAAAAAATAAATAAATAAAGTCACCTGGTTCTGAAGTTTTGGTTATTCAGAAACCAACTTTGTTCTATGTGGCAGCATTTTTTTTTTTAATTTTTATTAAAAAGAAGAAAAATATGCCATCTACCGAAGGGCTATAACAATGGTACAAAAATTTTAATGCAAGCATGGGTAAACATTCTGATAAAGAACAAACAGTATAAAAAAGTAAAACCAAGAAGAGAAAGTCTGATGTGATCAGCACACAATCGACAGTTGTGTGTGTATTGCCTAGTTAAATGTTATAGTAGTGCTATAGAATATTAAAAAAATGCCTTACGAACACTTCTCTTCGCTTCTAAGGAAGTTAGTAAGCTCTTAGCTAGCATACCTAGAAAAATGTAAATTTGGCTCTTAGTAGGATTTCGCTTTGTGCCACTCGAATTCAATGAAAAGTTCACCAGTTAGTTTCGGTAACAATTGGGGCTTAAATATCAAATTTCAAGAATTTCCATCAATCCGTTCCGTACATATGACAAAAAAAGTATAATCGACACCAGTTTCCGAGCCAAAATCTTTCCAAAAAATTTATGGATTCATTGTTTTAACATCCCGAATTTAAATATTAACTTTCAAGAAAATTGATTGATTATTTTTCTTTATGGCAAAAATTTAAAATCGGCCCGGAAACAAGATCAGTTCCAGAGTTCTAATATAATCCCAAAAGCTTATCTATCCGTTAACTCACATAATATAATATTTCAACAATATATCAAAATTAACTCACATATATTATTTTCACCAAAATCGCTTCAGCCGAACTTGAGATGCGTGCGTGCACACACAGACCGACCGAACCACTTCTCTCTAAAAAAAAGTTTGTTTACCCTTCTTTACTATGTAGAAGTGCCTTCACACCGAAAATTCGATACCCGAAATTTGGTGCCATCACATCATCTCCCTTATTGTATGCAATGCGGTCGGTAAAAAACAGAGGGAGAGAGAAAGAGAAAAGCAATTAATAATGGGTTCATTTTTTATTCCAAACCAAACTAAGTGCGAGGAGCTGTAAAAAAAAAGTGAAAAAAAAATATTACAAACTTTTACAAAACAAAGAAAAATTGATTTGTTGCCTCCTACGCTTTAAAGAACTTAACAAATTCTTCGCGATACAAAATAACTGGACTATGGATGATTTTAAGAAGAGTAACATTTAATAATTGTGTTGTCAGTTCAAGAATTTAAATTTGTTCCAATAACAATCGAGGATGCTATTTAAACCTTCACAATTAATATTATGTTAGAGGAATACTTACTTCATTTCCGATATGCTCTGAATAGAGTTCAGTCGACTATAAAAGCAGAGTACTTTGAATTTGGTGTATTCATTACATAGGTATTCTTTTGTTTTTCTTTTCATTTTAAGTAATCCTTGACTTTTTTTTCGAATTATTATTACTATTATGCTTTAATAATCTAAGAAATCTGGAATTATAAAATTTAAAATCAAATTAAATAAATTTATATTTTACAACTTTACAAAGAAAAAATAAAAAACTAGAAAATAATTTGATAAAATTGAAATTAAACAGCAGGAATGCATTGAATACATGGCCGAGAGAGATCACAGAGGATAAAGAATAAGGAAAAGAAAAAAATGTTGATGTAATGAGAAAATAATCGACTGCATTACGTAACTTTTGGCTTTGGAAAACTTTTTTCAAAATATGGGATTGGAGCCTCAAATTAAATTAAATTTGGCTTTAACATTCACTTTATGGAAATCAATTTTCCTGAAATAATAACTCGGGAAATCTGAAATTATCAAAATGTAAAACTGGTGCCCGTTCTGGAAATCTAACATAAGCCAAAAGTTAATGAACTCTTCAATGAAATTAAGAAAGTGCAGTTAGGATACTGAACACTAGAAATTGAGGTATTTACATTTATCTTAAAATAATTTCGTCCCAGATACGAAATGGTATGTACGTGCATTATTACTCTTAAAGGTTTGATGTGTGTATTTTGGTATTGAATAACAGCACACTGAGGTTTTAATGAGGTACACAATCTAAAGAGTACATTAAATTTTTGAATATATTTGAAAATACCCCAAAAACAGAGTACGTTTATTGTAATTGTTAAACAATTCCCAATGAATAATGTGAAGCGTATAAGCGAACATAGGTTCATTGTACAAATAGCATTGTACCTTTGCAGGAATTATACTGGTTTCTCTGTTTGTTAGTCTTCACTATCGAAAGTCATTCCAAATATACTTTATTTAGAACAACAATAAGCAATATCTGCTATACTGAATTTAATAACAATATAATTATACAATAGATGTGCCACAGAAATTGGGATCAAACTTGAATTATTGAATTCTAATGTCGTTGACCTTCTTATAGCTACAACATCGTTTTGGTCCGCACGCACACCCTTTATTTAAAGCACAACATTACACAAATTTCTTTAATTTCCGATAATATGATCGTTCATATATACACTGGCATACATACATACATACATACATAGATGAGTTAGAGTATGTAAATTTTTATAGTGTTTACTGTTTGCTTAAGCAATCAGTTTATTTAAATAAAATATGTGAAAATATTTGGACACAAAAGTAACCTATGAAATTCAATTTGTTTACAAAATAGTTAACTTTTAACATTAATTCATAGTTACCTTTCCTATTAATTTTAAGTAAACGTTATGTTAATTAACTAGGTAAATTTATTTTAGAATGAAAAAGAAAATACAGAAAATGAAAGAGTAAAAACAACACTGCAATAATGAATGCAGAGTTTTTCAATTAATTAATTTATTGATTTTTCTTTCAAGTCATTATTTTACTTTAACAATATTGATAATGACACCCGAAGCATATAAATTTATTTAGATAGCAAAAAAGAAAAAAAACGAGTAGAGTTAACCATGTCAACTCTGTGATTGCTGAACAAACTAATGATTTTAAGAGTCGTATGATAATTGGCACAATGCTTCATTCAATATTATGTTTCATTTTAAATTAGTGCTCTTTTATACATGTGGCACATTTTAATTTTAACAGTTTTTCACCAAATCACTAAATTGTGAATGTGAATCACCAAATTTGCTTGTGAACTTATATGAAATTACTGTCAAAGTTGTAATAAAATATTCGTTTGTGTGAAATTTCAATAACATGCGGCCTAAATATTTTCCGTAATAAAACAAGTTCGCAAAGTTCAAGTTAAATTACAGCTACCTGAACCATAGTGCCGCATTGAGTTCAAATATGGAAGGGCAGACGGACTGACATGGCACATGAAATTATCCCTCTAAGTTAACGCTGAGCAGAAATGTAAAATAATGTCTGTGTATCAGAATCAAACTGTGATTTGTTAGAATTACAAAGGAAGAGGCTAATTTATGATAGCCTTCGAACATAAGTTCGTGCGGGTATAAAGAGTAAAAACTGTACGAAATTTTAAATTTTTTGTTGTTAAGTTTTAAAAGAAAAAATTTATCACTTTTTATCGTGCTGCTATTTGTAAATAAGTAAAAGTTTATAAAGATCTAGCGGTAAATGTAATCATAAATAATAATTCGGAAGCAATTGATATTATAAAAATATTATGTGAAATATTGAGCACACGTGTTCCTTATATATGCTTGAAATATCATAATTTTTGAATTTGTAGTAACTAAGTTTTTTCAATATGTCAAAATTTTGTATAAATTTTCTTACCAGATTGTATGGAATATTTTATTTGGATAAAATTGTATTTAAAATTGATAACGAAGTAAAGGCAATACAAAAATCTTTTGAATTGCTCTAGTATTTTTGAGTTACAATATAACATTAGAAGGCGGGGGCATATACTATTTAAAATCTTTGATTTCATTATAACAACTCTGTTACATTTATATGTATAGTTGTTGTTAATCCAAGTTCTGTAAGAATACTTAAGGCAGTTCTTGTATTTTGAAGAAACCGATAATACAACAGTTACACTAGTTAATGTATATATGGATTAAAGAATACACACTTTTAATGTTGGAATAAAGTTGACTATAATATGACAAAATTTCGAATTCCTATAACTCCTGTATGACAAAATTTTCTTTGGGCATTGATTCTAGTAAAATCAAATACAAAAAATTCAATTTAATTTAATAAAACTTAAATCTAATTATGCTACTATTTAACATCAAATCAGCATTTTTCTAAAAAAAATTCCAACAATATATTGGAACTTCTATATATTGTAATATTTGTATTTTGAACTATTATACGTGCTTAAGTAGTAAATTCTTAATTTGTACACAACTTCTATTTCAATAAGAGATACTTCATCTTATTTTGCAAGGGTTTGAGTGTATATACAAATACATATATAGTATATGTGCATACAATATAATTTTATCATTATTGCAATAGGAATATTTATTTTCAATTTGATACAGGGTATTGAACATGAGATGGAAAATAATTACAGGGATGATTCTTTGATAAATTTTCGGAAAAAATTGTATGGGTGAAGGGGAAGGGTGTGCAGATATTAATATACATGAAAAATTTGGTACCTCTTTTTTCAACAAGCTACAACTGCAAAACGGGCATATCTGCCCCTTCCGCCCATACAATTTTTTACTGCAAATTGATCAAAAACATTATCCCTGCAATTATTTTCCACCGTATGCGAACAACCTGTATACTAAATATTAAATTAATTTTTATACATATAGAATCTACACTTCAAAATTATTTTATTTCAGAATAGAAAAATATTCCGGTACTTAAGCAAATACAATCTCATTTTATTTCAAAATTCACAATTTAAAATAATTTTCACAGATTTATCTGAATAACATTATTGGTATATATAGTACTGGAACTCAAATCAATTTCATTATTTAAAATAGAAAAATAGAATATTTTTATAAATAACTTTAAAAACATTATACTATACATATATACTGTTATACTACAAATCTATGGATTAAAACTAAAATTTCGTGAATTTCTAGAATTATTTAAATTTAATATGACCATTAATATGGTAATATTTAAGGACATTTTATTATTATTATTATTTTATTTATTCAATTTTAATTAATTTCCGGTTTTATTGTCAAATAATATTTTGATTTTTATATGTGTAAAGTTTCGTATTGGAAAACTAATATTAAAATAATTTGTAAACAACATGAAGTACGTATACAAAATTCTTAATGAATTTTCTGTATATAAGCGAGACTATATTATATGAAATAACGAGAAAAAAAATAGAGTTGACCTTGTCAACTCTGTGATACCCGTACGAATTTGTTATCCTATGTGCAAATAAAGATGCCATAACTGACTAAGGGACACATTAATTTATGCAAAATTTCAATACTGTCTGTTTTTCAAAATACTGTGTGTGCCAAACTACTATTTAAGTTGTATGGCAGCTACCAGAAAAAGCTAAGAAATTTTAACAAATTTGATCAAAAACATTGGCCCTAGTAATATATTCGCTTGTGTGAAATTTCAATACCATAGCTTTTATAGTTTCTGAGATATAGCCAAATAACTTTTGAAGTTGTATGGCAGGTAGCAGAAGGAGCCAAGTAATTTCAACGACTTTTATCATACACATTGGCCCTACTAGTGTATTCGTTTGTGTGAAATTTCAATACCATAGCTTATATAGTTTTTGAGATATAGCCAAATAACTTTTGAAGTTGTATGGCAGGTACCAGAAGGAGCCAAGTAATTTCAACGACTTTCATGAAACACATTGGCCCTACTAATATATTCATTTGTGTGAAATTTCAATACAACAGCTTTTACAGTTTCTGAGATATAGCCAAAAAATTTTAAAGTTGTATGGCAGGTACCAGAAGGAGCCAAGTAATTTCAACGACTTTTATCATACACATTGGCCCTACTAATATATTCGTTTGTGTGAAATTTCAATACCATAACTTTTATAGTTTCTGAGATATAGCCAAATAACTTTTGAAGTTGTATGGCAGGTAGCAGAAGGAGCCAAGTAATTTCAACGACTTTTATCATACACATTGGCCCTACTAATATATTCGTTTGTGTGAAATTTCAATACCATAACTTTTATAGTTTCTGAGATATAGCCAAATAAATTTTGAAGTTGTATGGCAGCTACCCGAACCGGTACCCCGATCATGTCCAATTTAAATAGGGTTCTGGCACTTACTACAATAAATCATTTGTGAAAATTTGGTGAACTTAGCTCAATTAGTTTTTGAGTTATCGTGGGGACGGACGGACGGACGGACGGACAGACAAAGCTAAATCAACTCAGAATTTGACGCTGATCAAAAACATATACTTGAGTCTATATCTAAGACCGTTATTTCTTAGCGTTACAAACGGTAAGGCAAATTTAGTATACCCTTCGAACATACGTTCGTACGGGTATAAAAATAATCAATAATGTCCTTGATAGGAAATTTTTGCATTTCTATAGAAAGTGTTTTGAATTTGATATTCATTTTTTCTGTTTTGCAAATTTCCACTGCAGACATTTTTATTCATAAAAATTCAATGTAAATGCACGCATAAATAGAATTTAAATATTTTTGAAATAAGTAAAAAATTCACATTGGTTTCCTTTTATTTTGAATGTTATTGCAATCGGAAACTCTATATATTATTGAATTGAATTAGAAAGAATAGGAAAAAATGTTGCAAAATTTCGCAATAAATCGTAATTTTTTATTTTTAGATTTTAAGTAGCAAAATTTTTAAAAAAGATTTAAAATTTAGAATTTTGTCGCTATAATGCAAGCCATTTTTTCTGATTCTTAAAAAAAATAACATGAAAATCTCGGTAAAAAATTTTTAGAATTAATTTTGAATTCATAAATTTAATTTTTTATTTATTTATTATGATGGCGTGGACATTTTGTTTCAAACAATGCGAATAATATTATTCCGTAGTTAAAGAAATGCGATAATACCAGTTGTCAGCATTTTAAATTGTAGTCCATACATACTTATAGGATATAGCACAGATGTAACACATTGGAGTGTTATAAGATTTGTGTTCTTTTTATTAAAAATTAATTTTTAACTGAGAAATCCTCGTCCAAACCATCTGCACCTCCTGACGGTCAAAGTAGAACAGTCACAAATAGTATGTGTGGCGGTTTCTTCATCTCCTCGTCAAAATCTAGACAAAAGGGGGTCCGATTTGACCAGATTGCGCTATTAAAGGCCACATGATCAGCGTAGCTCCACATTCCTACCCTGGAACCCCAAAAGGCAACGATGAAGTTATCCACCACAATAGACTACCAAAGGAGCGAAAGAACCCCACCCTATAGGAAACCTTTTGTAACAGATATATAGAGCATGTCATCAACTTTTGCGAATTTAGAATGCGGCCAATCCACTCACCCAATTAAAATTTTGCAACTTTACATTTAATTTACTGCAACTCTTCTTTAAAACTGTTATATGGAAGGAACTTTTTTTTTCTTCAAATATTTCTAAATAAATTAATAGTGAATATATATTGTTATGACTTTGTGTGGCAAAACTTTAATCCTTATAGAGGCATAATATATTACAATAAATTTCAGTATAGTATGCAGTAGTACATCCCGGTAAACAATTTTCACTTTTATAATGTATACTTTTGTAACTGAAATATATGTGCATAAATGTTGTTCGTAAAAATACCTCTACTTAATAATAATTACATTGACAATCGACGAGTTTTCGGAAATTTTCGGAAGAGTTAATAAACGAAGAAGAATGCAATGAAGAAAAATGCTCTTCTTCAATTTCACTTTAGTAATTTCAAAAAATTATTAAACAATTTGATCATTAGAATGAAATTTATATAGATTTTTTTCTTTATTCTGCATGAATACAAAGCATTTTATTGAATACCCAATTGAAAATGCCGCAATTCGTTATTAAAGCCTTTAAACCATTTTAAAACCCAATTATTTAAGATACTCGTAAAATACAGAAGTTTTACTTGATTTCATATTCAAATATCTTTATCGTTTAATATTAAAAAACAATTTACATTATACATTTAACAATTTAACCAATTATTATATTCTGATCATTCAATTATTTTAATATTAACAATGCACAATGTGTTCGCGGCGTATATCATTGAACAATATCTATGCACTTTTATTTTAACAGCAAATAAACAAACTATTATTTTAAGAAAACTATTTTAATCTCTTTAAAGTTGTTATTTTAACAATAATGTTAACAATTATATTAATGATAATAATAACATAGTCGTTGTTGTTTTTTCTCTATGATTTTAAAAATAATATAACAATTATTATCAAGTTTAACAATAACCTTTTGTATATATATATAGCCGCTAGGTTTTAATAATATACCGCATACTGTTTTTCAACGACAAATATTTAGAAAGATTAACAAGCTAAAGAAAAAAAAAATAACAAAAAATTATTAATTTAACAAAATAATTGTCATACCTTATACTTAGTGTTGTTAAAATCAAGTAAATCAGCTTGCGGCATTCTTAAATACACAAAACGTACATGTTTGTGAATAACTATAAGATATAATGTTAATTTTATTAAAACAATTTAATTATATTATAACCGCACTCTGTTTTATTAGAAAATGTTATACAACACGCAAATATATTTGTTTAGAAAAGAAATGCATGTATGTAACGTATGTATATTTTTTAGTAATTAACGTAAAAGTGCAAGGGTATATTTGTTGAATAAAGGAATTAAAAAGAAAATTCTTTGTTTTCTGTTTTTTTTGGAATTTTATTTAAAATATTTTAAAACTATGGTGCAACTGCGGCAATAAACTAAAGAATTATGTAAATATTTTTATATATTATTACAAGTTATTTTCTCATTTTGTTAATATCATAATTGCTTTTGAAAAAGTTATGTTTTATTTGTATAAAAGATTAAAAGTGGTAGCTTTAAATTGAGGTTATAAAATAATTAAAGTTTGTCTTTACCGTGATGTAGATACGAGAAATATTTAAAAATATTTTAACTTAAAGTTTGTGTAAGAGTTAAAAATATTGTTAAATATTATGTGTTTTAATAAGTGTTATACAGATTTTAAATATTATTATATAGAAGTGTTTAAATAGTAAATTGAAAAATTTTAGTAAAATTTAAGATTTTTTTAGATGTTTGATTTTAATTCTAGAAAACAAAATTTTTTTAGTAAAAATTGCATAAATTCATAAACTTGTAATTTAAAAATATTACTGTTATACGTTTCTTATTTACAATATGAAGTTAAGTCTGGTACCGTATAATACACTGATAAAATTGAGATTTACTGATATTTTTCAGTTATTTGTTTGAGCAAAGCATGGTACTGTATCGTGGATACCTTCTTCAGAAAATCGCATTTAAAAAATTCGCATTAAAAAAATTCTTTACTTGCCTTGAAATACTAGAGCTAGGGCGTATTATTATAAAATCGCATAAAATCAAAACAACGAGTTTAAAATTCTCTTGAAACCGTATAAGAAAGTTAGAAGAAATTAAAAGAAATTTTTAATGAATTACTTCGAATATCTGAAAAAAATTCATATAAAAGCTTTTGACACAAAATTCAGAATAATGTAATAGCAACTTGTCGACTTGAATAATATAATAGTTACAAAGGTATTGGCGCCTGAATTTTGGAACTTCAAATTAAATTCTCTTAGAAATTTCTAATAGAATACTTCGGTTATGAAAGTTAATTTCAAATACATAAATTGAGCTGTGTGTTTATATCTCCCATGAAATTATAGTATAAGTATTGGTATAATAGTGTAGAGTACATTATAAGGGTATGTAGCAGCAGTAACTTCAGTCACATACTCTTCATAGCACATGAAGTTACAGCAGTCACGTACCGTTATAATGTACCCTTCATAACTTTCATAGTACATTTTCTCTTTCTTTCTTAGAATTGTCTAATTTTATATTAAAAATTTTACTATATTCAACTGTTATACATGCTCATATACAAAACGAATTTTAATCTGGAGAAGTGCAATAACCTTTTTTAATATATTGATAAAAAAAATCTTATACGTAAATAACTATAGTTCAACGAAATGTTACATATAATAAAAGCCAGGTGCTTACTTCTCTTATAATAAACATAAAACATAAATTATCTACATTTATTTTAATTGTAAAATCTATATTGTATGTATGAAAACAAAACATCTTATTTCCGTTTAATATTAAAATAATACCACGTTGTTACAAACACACATAATAAAATATCACTAAGCCAAAATAGTCTCAAATTATTGAGCTAAAATAAATTGAGCATTAAATTTTCTTAAAATTGTATAAATATTTATGCATTTGTGTTGAGAATATTAAATTTTCTATATAAAAAGCGTGTCGAATCAATTCGATTTATTGTTTATCCCTTCCATCAGCAATACCAGCCCTTACTTTATTAAAGTAATAAAAATGTATATGAAAATCACATCTCTTTGTTCGGAAAATTTTTTGTTACATATTGTGTAGGCAAATTTTTATTTAAAGAAAAGCCTGTTATTATTGTGTAAGGGTTATTTTTTAAGAAGTATAACAAAATATAGAGGATAAAATAAATCTATGTATTTTTATTATATTAGAATGTAAATTAGAAATGTTTTATTTATATTAACAATATTAAAATTTTCTAAAAGTGGGCTGTGATTTTATGAAATCAGAATTTAATTTAGTAAATGAGCGTATCTAATGATTATTTTTTTTTATCTAAATTAACAAACTTCCCATTTAATTCAAAAATTAAAATATTTGGATATTGCAATCGTAATTTGCGCACATATTTCGAAATTTCCTGCAATTCTTTTAACACTATACAAAATATTTCATTAAAAATATTGATTATTGAGGACTCAAAACAAAGGCATTCAATTCTTTAAAGTGCTTAATATGAAAATAAGGAAAAAAATTTTTTGTTCTTTTAAAAAAAATTTTTTTTAAATCGAAAAAATTGAAAATTCCGCACGAATGAAAACATTAAATCCTATTTATTGCAGAATTCAAAACATTCACATAACATTTTCGTACGTGATAATCAGTTCCAATTGTTTTCTTCCTAAAATTTTTTTAGAAAGTTATTCCCTTCACATTCACATTTAAATTTAGAATCATGTTTTTTTTTTGTTTTAGGGTAATTGTGTTGTAGAAATGTCATTCTAATAAATTGGTAAGAGCAAAATGTTTGTGAAAATAATCCGCCTGCCCCAGTTGTTCTTCTATCCTGCAAATATAGAAATGAATTGCTTAATTTAGTGTTCTTACCTTTTATAGAATTATAAATAATTTTAATGGTAAAATTTATTCGAACATTTTCATCCTATTTTATGGGAATATTTCCATAGTTCCTGATTATATTATAGGCACTTCTACAGCTAATTAAATTTGAAAGTTATTGAAAAGGGGTCATTCAGTACTCAAATTTTTTGTAGTTCTCGACGCACTATTCTAATCTCTTTCATAGATTAATTGGATTTTGTATAGATTTTTTATTACTGTATTCATGCAGATCTCATATATTTTTTCTTGTGAATTTTAAATGCACTTATGCTTGTAGATATAATTCCACTTTATGGTTAAATTTATAGCATTTTTATAGTAAACGAATTTTATAGGCGATTTTGTACGTGGCGAACTCACAAGGAGCTCAAATTTTAACATTAATATTCCGCAATTTTAAAATTAACTAATTTTTTTTTTATTGCTTGTAACACATTATTTATATAGAGTTCAATTGCATAAGTTGAAATATTTTTAAGAGAACTTGTGAGATGAAATCTTGTAAAATTATTTAAATGGTTTCTTCTTCATTTTAAAAGTAATTTCTTTATGTTTTTTATTGAAAAATTCTAATAACTGTGAAATTATAATTTTTATGTCTCATATAAATTTTTAATATACGCGTACACGCTTTATGCAATTTATTTATGTAACATGCCTAATATTCGAAATAACAAAATATATTGTGCCTTTTAAAATTATTACGAAATTTCAAATTTTAATTGATTTGATCATAAAAGAAAAAAAAAAATACATTTCCGTCTCAAAATTTTAGACTAACTAGGTCAAATTGTTATAATTTTGTTGTTTTTTGCATGACTTCATATAAGTTGATAGATTTATTACTATTAAATTGGTATCGGAAGAATATAAAAATATTATAGTGCTTAAAAACACAAAGAGAATTTAAGCAGAACATTAAAAAATTTTTTCTAAAACTTTCGACCCCTTGTTGTTTCATAACAAATACAATACTTGACATATTCATGTACTTGTAAGTGAGCCCAATAATCAATTAAAAGAATTCATCTTAAAAAAAAGTTTTAAAATTATACACAACATACAACTATCATAATGTATGCGATGATTTTAAGGAGGGAGTCATTAATCTCTTAATTTTTTTTTTAATATTAAAAATTTTAAAACAAAAAAGAAATGAAGAGAAAATATTTATTTAAATCAAATTCACGTCGACAATTAAAAATTATCTAGGCTGGGATTGCCCAACATAACGTGCCGTAGCTGCTGGGAAATGAACAAGAAAGAGAAATTTTTTCATTATCTCTGCTAGTGTCTGAGAGGGGGCAGGCTGGTCACGTGGAGCAGAGTAAGTGTAGCTAGATGAGATATCGAAGATTAGCGTTGGGGATTTAGATATATTAGTCAAGAGAACCGGTTGATTTAGATAGGCTATTTGTAATCGTACACTCAACGACGGCCTGGTTATCACGGAGTAGTGGTAGCAAAATGGCACCTTAGTGCCAATAAAGTGAACCAGCTGACTGGCTATATCAACCAACCAACCAATCAAAAATCACAATTGTAACTATATCATGCGTTTTTAAAATTACTCCAATTATTTCAATTAGTTATTATTGCAGCAATTTATAATTAATTATAGTCTAAAAATTATAATCTTGTTATAATAATTATAGTATTAATTATAATCTTGTAATTAATTTTTGAAACAAATGAAATAGCTCGAAAAATCGTTACTTTCAGTGGGATTGAATTTTGATAACATATGTTATAAATGGACTTGAACTATGACTTCGTTTCTACAAGCACACATGAATTTTATATAGCACGACTATTCTACGCTTATAATGACTCTCTTTGGTAACATTTTTGTTTTTAAAATAATAATGAATATTCCAGACATGTTTAATGCAACTTACTGTATTACATAAGACATGTCTTATGAAGTTTGAAGCTTCTTGCATACTCCTTCAAATTCAAACGATGAGAGATAGTTATTGGATTCAATTCTCTCATTCCCTTCAAAACATGTTAGATTCATATTATCATCACTGAACACTGAATGATCATTATATTGTTATCGCAAAAATTTATTCACTCTTCTCTGATTTGAATGTTGTTGATTATTGTCAACATATATTTACTCTAGATCTCTAAATCTGAAAAAATATAAAATGCCATTAATATTTTGTCCTATTTATAAAAACAAAATTTACTAGGAAATTATCAATACAAAATAGCTTTTCTCTTTTTTTTTTCATTTCAAGTTCTGGCAGACATACTACTCGTATTATGCAACAAACTATTTTACTAAAAAAACAACTAGCATTATTTTCTTGTCCTATATAAACTACTTTTATTTTAAATATTTTTATTAATTCATTTAGTTTTGGAATTTTATTTTATATAATTTTTAATATTCCAATTCAAAAGTTTATGACATCTCTTTAGATTTAAGCGATGATATGCACAAAAAAAAAAAACTCTTTATGCCAGTTAAAATTGTGACTAGTCTCATTTGTTATTTTAATACTCTAAAAATGACATTAAAATTCAATTTTTGATCATAAAAAATAAACTTATTTTTCCTACATAAAAAAAAAAAAAATAAATTTGCTTTTAACTCTTTATCGTTTTCATTGCTTATTACTACATACACGTAACCAGATAAAGTTAAATTTCATTTGATGCACACACATTATGTATGTACATATGTATGTTAATATACTTATTCCAGTCCTCTTGAATTAGAATATTAAAATACCATGACATGCTATTGTAAAGTTTCTTTTTTTTTAAATTTCCACTTGTCCACTACGATTATCTTGTAAAATTCCATAAAAATATTATTTATTTGTGTATGTGCTTAGTAAAAGCATGTCCAGATTAAAATTTTACACCGCATAATATTATTTATTTTAAAATGAAAAAATTTCTATATAATGTAGCTAATATATTTGAATATATTGTTCAATATTATAAAAAAAATACGATAAAGGTAAAAATATTGATATTAAAATTAAATTGGAATAGATTTTTTCAATATTAGGTAGGCATTGAATGACGGAGCTAAAATAATTTTTGTAATTTTCTTCAAACACTATACAACTCAACATAAAATAATGAATAAATGAATTGATGACTGCAAAATTTACAAATAAATGTAAGGCGGAATTCAGATATCAAACATTTGATGAAATTTGTTTGATCATTTATGATAATTTGTTCATAGAAATGATAAGCAACATCAAACAATTTTCAACATATTTTAACAATATCAAACAAAAAATGTATGAGTATAAATGTATTTGATGCAGTCAGGGCCCAGATACACATATATTTTTTTTTGTTTTGCAATTACTGCTTGATTGTAAAATCGTTGCACGTACGTCTAAGCAACTAAACTATTGCGACAATACAAATGAATTGAAAAAAATTACAAAATGTTTGATTGCTTAATTTTGATGCGATCATACAGTTGCATGTGTGCGCGCTTGAATATAAACCTATTGAATATAAATAAGCACATAAACAGTTGAAAAACTACAAATTGCATGTCTGTTTGAGAACCTAAATTAAAACTTCGGTATATTCGTAAATATATTATAATTAAAACTTAACGCAGTTATCAACTTATGATTTCGAATGCTTTTACGATTCGTTTAGCTCAACTACCTAAATTTGAGTATAAACTCAAATTATACCAACAGAAGTGGCGAAGTCTCATATAAAGTATTACTCAATGTAATACAAATTAACCATACGCACATTAAACAAAATACCTAGGTATGACCCACGATTCTAAATTAAAATGGCAGTAGAACGTTTAAAACAAGCAACCAAAATTGAATATTAAATTGAGAATAGTGTATTGACTTCTAAGAAGATATTCGAAGCTCAATACAAAAGCCTACATGAACTTACGATATTACACATGGTTTTAGGCTGTACCAAAGGTTCCAATGTTGAAACTTAACTGACTTTAACATATATTAACACAAAAAATCTAAGCCTTAAAGTTGACAGTCTATATATATATATATATTACATATTTGACATTATAGACGAAATGTCAATATTGACAGTCTTAAATTTTAATTTAAGCTAGAAACTGAAAATAAAACTGTTTTGATCATATAATTTTCATACAAATTTCATTATTAAATTTTTAAATTGCGGTAATTCGCAGGTACATATGTATATAGTGAGAGACATAGAAAAATAATTGACGTAACATTTAAGAGGACATAAATAAGAATTAAGATATTGAAAAAAAATATTTTCAATTAATATTTAATATTTTTGCATTTTAGCATTTTCATTTATAGCATTGCTTTAAGAATCAAAGTCTTCATCTCGGCATAATATAATAAAAGTTTAATTGCTTTATTTTTAATTTGACATATGAAATGATTTTTATTAATAATATAAATTTAAAATTTTTAATGTGCGTAAACATATGTTTCTACATACACATATACGAACACATAATATAATTATATAAAATATTGATAATTGATTTTTATATTTCAATTTTATTTTAATATATACATAGATATTTAATCTGTAGTTAATTAACATAGGTAAAAATATACCCACATAATGTTTTTTAATTGATTCTTCACCATGATTCGATTAATTAATTTTCATTGATTCCTTCATACACAAGACATATGTGTGTAGACTAATTTAAATGCAATTAATAACATTTGTTTCTTTGTCTACGCGAAACTACTTTGATATATCAGAGAATGTTAGTAATTTAATTCTTGGAATATTGCAAATATTTAAGAATATAAGAATTAAATTAAATTCTAAGCCCTTTGCTTAAAAAAATAAATAACATTCGGCAGATATTTGATTTCTAGATTCAATTCCTAATAAAAAAAACGTGTATGTGTTTTCACCCCATTCGTCCATCTGTCTGTGATATACATACGTCCAGCGTCTGAAATTTTACAAGCACAGAAATAATTTTTAAAAAATTATGTATATGTAGGTACTAGTTCTAGGTGAAAATTTTTACCCAATTCCCATTCAAGTTATTTAGAGTCCTCGAAGACTTGAAAATGACAGAATTTTTGCAGCTTTCTTTACTGAATTTTGAAACCTTGTTTTATAAATTTTGCAAAATTTCGATTATTGGTTGACGGCTGTTCATTTTGCAGTAATACAAGCGATTTTCATTTTTTACCATATCTTAAAATTTAAATCTTAAATTCTATTTACTATCGGAACTAGCTGACTAACATCGGAATCAACTGTCTTAGGCCATAAAGTGAATTTTTACTAACAGTTAAATTCACATTTTTATATATATGTTAACTAAAGGATTTAGTAGCGTCCTTAAAATTTGCAAAAAATATTCATATTTTAATTTTTCATATCGTAAAATGGTATGAAGTGCCAATTCTGATTATAAAAGAAATGAATGTACATTACCTATTTAAAATTGCCATATCATTTAAAGATATTTATAATACCCTACAAGTGTACAACTGATTTAAGGCACAAAATATTTTTATAACAACTAGTAAACTCATTGTACGTAAGCCCGTATCGAATAACGTGGCAATGTTCTTCTACTCTGTTGTACCTTTAACCTCAATTTATGTACATGTACTCTAACTAATTACTCTCTGATAAATTTAATAAGTTCCTATTTAAAAATGATTTTTAAAACTTAATTAATTAAAATATTAATTAAATTGATTTGTGACTTAAATTTCCTGTTGTACACTTGTACAATAAATACCAATGTCTTGTATATGACATTTTTTTTTTAATTAAATATTTCAATTTTAATTAATAGAAAAATCTAAAATCATTAATGAAAATTTTACATTCTTTAAAATAAAAATTATGAACAAAATACACTTGATCAAATCCAGAAAATCAAGTCGAGGAAAAGATGATTTTTATACCTATACAAACGTATGTTCGAAGGGTATATACTAAATTTGCCTTACCGTTTGTAACCCTAACAAATAATGCACTGAGATATAGACTTAAGTTTAATTTTTTGATCAGCTTCGAATGCTGAGTCGATTTAGCTTTGTCTGATCATCCATCCGTCCGTCCCAAAGATAACTCACAAGCTAATTGAGCTAAATTCACCAAATTGAATATGATCGGCTTTTAAATTTATTTGACTATATCTCAGAAGCTATAAAAGCTGTGATATCGAAATTTCCCACAAGTGAATGTATCAGTAGGGCCAATTTGTTTGATAAAAGTCGTTGAAATTGCTTGGCACCTTCTGGTAGCTGTCATACATCTTCAACAGTAGTTTAGCCATATCTAAGAAAATATTGAAAATACAGTACTGAAATTTTGCATAAATTAATATGGTAACTTAAAGTTATAGTCTGTCCCATAGTCAACTAGACATATTTATTCGCACATAGGATAACAAATTCGTACGGGTATCACAGAGTTGACACGCTGAACTCTTTTTTTTCTCGTTTTTTTTTAATTTTGTTCTACAGCTATTTATTTAGATTTTCCGTCCAAATGAATGAACTTGTGCTTATTCTCATTTATTAAAATATTTTGCTTTCTCATGTAATTAAATCGTGTCCGATCTAAATCCTTATTATATTTGTATTACCTATATGCATTAAAAGAATTCAATTCAATTCAAATGAAATCACATATTTTTGATACTCAGATAAGTTTATCATGTTTTCTTTAACTTTTCTAAACTTAGAACCTAGTAGGCAAACAAAATTCCTGCAACATTGTAACTATACTAATGAACTAATTTTAGATTTGTAAAAATTATTTATAAGTAAAAGCCGGTCGTTCTCTTAAGTAAAAGTAATTATTCTGATAACTTGTTATATAGAAAATTTTATCACATAAAAAATAAAATTTTAAATGTAAAATATGTATGACATCTAGTGTGTATTAAAATGTGATCATTATAAAATAAAATTAAATAAGCTTTTGATTAGATAGGACATTAAAATTGTTGCAAATATCAAAATATGTGTACAGCTATAATTCATGGATTAAGTTATTTTCGGAATGGTTGTTTTACAATTTGAAAATGTTGTTTGATTTGCAAGTTTTTGGTTGAATAGGAACGTTAAATACGTAGCTATATTAAATGTTTAGCGGGATTCAGAAAAATAATCTAATATAACAGTGTATACTTAATATAAACGATATTTAAATGCATTCCACTAAAATACTATACTCATTCAGTTGCCGCACGTTACAAGCAGACAGAGACCTGAATAAAAATCATCAAAATTGTAAGATGTAGAGGGATAAATTTTGTGTTTATTCCTAAATAAAGTATACCTAAAGTGAGTCACACGTTATAAGGTGAAATTCCGAAATCTACGTATGGTATAATAATTTACAAAGCATAATGTACTCATTGATTCATCATCGAAAGTTGTAATATCCTAATATCTACGTATACTTGACCGCGTATACTCATTTGAGGCTTATACTGATATAATTTCCTCTATATTTGCTACTAGATTTAGATATGTAGGTTATTATTGTTAGAAAAGTGACGCTCTGATAAAGTGACTGAAGTTATAAAGTGATCGCTAGTGCTCGTATAGTATTAATTCATCAATTTATTACGAAGAACGTTGCTCCGTAATTTTTGCTGGAGCAGGGCTCTTGTTTTTGGAGAAAATTTTAATAATTTGATATTGGCTAAGCTTTTCAATATTTCTAATGTGAACATGGCCAATAGCAGAAATGAACTAATTACTGTAGGATTTTTTTGGTGTTATATAGTTACAATACCCATAGTATTCCCATTTAGTGTTTTGTTATAATTAATGTAGCACCGCTATCAGTATCTCATACTGACATATTATAATTAACGCGGCATCCCTATACAGTATCTCATACAATAACACACTTCAGTCGCCACTAAACTTTTACCATTCCTCATTCTTCGCCTTATTTAAATAATGACGCTTTTGTGTAGTAATCTGATAGCAGAATTTTATGTGTCTAAATAATAGTTAATTGCTTTCTATAATTATTCGTGCTTTGCTTAAGCAATATAAAAAAAAAATTTTCAAAAAAATAGTTAATATACAAATTTAATGCTAGATAAAACTACAAGTGTACACTCCATTTAATACAAATAGAATACCCGTCTGGCGTACATTTATGAAACAATTTTTTGGCTCAAAATTCTAGGGAATTTTATTGGTCTATTTTTTTTTAATAACATGATTCTTTTTATCTTTTAACGACGTGGATATAAAATTTTCATTTTTATCACTCTTTCTTTTAAAATATTTAATACTCGTATAAGTCCAACATTAATGATTTCTTAAAGCTTGGAAAAAAAAAAATTAAAATGTTGAAATTTTCACGTAGCTAAAAACTTTCAAAAACTTTTGATTTAACTAATCTGCACAAAAAAATTTAAACTTTAGGTATACACTCTTTTTATAACTTTGTCCAGTCCCCTACAATTTCCTATGTGTACCTATACTATATTTTTTGAATATTTAGTGAAAGTTTAATAAAATTTCATGTAAAAATTTTCAAAGGATTCATGTGCCTTCCAACAAACAGTTTTTCGATTTTTTTTTTTTATAAAATTGCATTACTATAAAAAACTAAATTTACACTGATGTTTGCATACATACATGTATTTAGAGCTATATACAGGATAATTCAATTTGAATCCTTATTTTGCATAGAAAATAAAAATGTCCAAAAAGAAAAAATAAAACTCATTGAGGAAAAACTAAAATAATATAAAAAATGTTTTTGTGATGTCAAAAGTTTTTAAGTAAATTTTTGAATGATAAAAAAGAATTCTAAATATGTGCATTTATTGTCAGTACAATTGTCCAATTAAGAAAACTTTTATACATTTCTGAAAGCGGACAGAGCTACAATATGAAGCATGATATTTTTTTTTTTTTTGGAAAAAGACTCTTACACTCATCTTTTTTGAATTTTTTAAAAATCTTGAGAAATTTTGCAAAAATAAAGTACGAGTACATTTATTTCTATCTTGTTTTTTCCAGCCCATTTCGGGATTTAGCAGAGATTGCTACTATTTTATCAGATACTTTGAAAAGCAGCGACTATAGGTTCCAAAATAAGGGAAAATACAATAGAACACTACTTTATAGCTTGATTTTTCTGGCCCAAACTAGAATATTTTCGGAATCGTCACATATATTGCATAACAATTAATAAGTTTTACAGCATGAATTCTTGAGAGTTTCAGTTTCGTATTCGAACAATATTATGCACAACTATAACCAAGTTCGAATAATTTTCGGCTAAAGAATCCTTTAACTAATTCATTGATTTTATTATAACTTGGAATTTTTTTTCTGTTGCATTAAATTTTTCTTTATTAAAAATATTCATGAATTTTCCTAAGAGAATAAAAATTCATTTCAAAATTCAGTTCACAATTTCCTTATTTACTTCGAAAAATTTTTCTAAAAAAAAAAATTTTAATTTTGATTTTTACTTTTTTTTTTGTTTTCTGTCTACAAAAATTTTTTTACAATGTCCTGATGATGCACTTCATATAAGTTTTTCCTCTATATTTCAGTTTTCATATTATTGCCTAAAACTATATTTATTCATAGAAGAATGTACGTGAAGTACATGTGCAAGTCAAAAACACACAATATATAGGAAGGCATCTAAAGTATTTAATAAAGTTCTATATATGCATCTTATGTCTACAATATTTAAGTGCATAGGGTATTGATTGCCTTCATAAATCAGATTATTGAGAACCTAGAATATAGAAATTTTTCCCAATTTAAAAATACAAAAAAAAAAGTTGAGAAAAAAATTTTTTTTTAACCTGTTCCTGTTCTACTGTCGAAAAGTTCTACGTATAAATTGAAGCCGTAACAAAATAAATAAAAGTTTATTGTGCACTATTCAAACGTATATAATTAAAGTTTTATACATATATGCTCCAAGTTTTCTCGGCAAGAAGATTATTTCTTAAATATGAGAGCTTAGTTGTCAACAATGATATAGTGAATGTAGGACATAGAGTTCATCCATCTACATATTTAAAGAACTGCAGTCTATCTGAAGCAGTGTGATAAATTGCATCGAAAATGGTACATACGTAAAATATGTAGAAATTTATTTCGATTTTATTCTTATACTCGCTCTTGAGTTACAAAAGCACTGAAAAATTGTCCTTGTTGAGATATATATTTTCTAATAATCTAGGATTCAAATTTTATAGAAAAATTTATAAATCAAAAACTAAAAACGAAATCAAAATTACGATAATACAAATTTTTTTTACGATAATATATAAATGTTGATTTACTATCTGAGTTTATAACTAGTAGTACTTAAGATATACAGAAATCGATGGAAGTTAAATACCCAAATCAGTTTGAATCCACCCGATTCAGTTTGAACCGATGTATGAAAATTGAATTGTACAAAAAATTGAGTCGATTCTGAAGAAAATTCACAGATTCTTCATTTTGTTTTCTAGGTCATGTTCATGAAGTAATTCTGGAACTTATATTTAATTGTAAAGTAAATCGGGAAATTTATGGAGGGAATTAATATAGTAAATCGGGAAATTTACTCAATATACTAAAATTTAACTTCTGTGTCAATGAAAAAAAATTCTATTTTGAAAGTGTAGCATGTTACACTATTCGGAGAGTAAATAAGAAAAAAAAAGTTGTTATGTCTCTCTGTTACGTCTACTCCCTGTTACAATATTAACACTAATATATGTATATATATTTATTGTACTTGTATAGTCTGATACGATAAAACATAATAGCTTTTGACATGCAGTTACGTGATAGTAACATAGTAGTAAGTTTTTCTCTCCAATTTTTTTTGGCTCCCATACACTCTATAATTAAATTTTGTTACATTATTTAACACTTTGTATATCCACTTGTATTTATTCAAGGTAATTGATTAGAGAGAAAATCAGAACTTGTTGTTAGGTCTTTATATTATTAAAAAGAAATATTGTTATTGTAGAAAGAAAATTTTTAAGCTTTAAAGAATTTTTACTCATCATTTAATTTCTTAATTTTTTTTAATAAAGAATGAATGAATCACAAAATAAAGGTGATATTTTTAATAGGAAACCCTCCGAATAATGTATGAGTTATGCGTTTTGACTTATGCGTTAATTATTTATTATTTATATAAAAATTTTAATGATTAGAATGAACTTTAAAAGTTACAGAGTACACGTAAACTTTTCAAAAGAATCGGCTTTATGCATTTATAAGACCTGTAATTGTTTTACACGCCAAGTTTTCAAAATACTTATATAATGTCAATATTTCCCATTTGTGTGATGATTTGTTTCAGCAAATAGTTAATGAATTTTAAAATTTATGTTTAGCAAAGGCTCAATGTCACGACAATTCAAACTTTGTTTTAGGTTAGAAAATAAAAATTTTTAATTTTTTTATACATACATACATACATAGGGGCAACATATCAACTAAGCTCAACAATCACGATATGTTAATTATAATATTAGTAGACACTATATCCAGTACAAAAACCAAAAGATATTTCAGGTTTTTGTTTTCGATTCCCAGACACTTAGGAAAGCAAATGCCATAATAGCCACAAAAACAGATCAGTAGACTAACAAGACTTCGCTTGCGTTACATATTTTTTTAGTTTTGTTAAATGGTACTGGATTACACCACATTTTTAATAGTTTTCATTTAAAAAATTGTTTATTTTAGTTTTTATACAAAAATATTTTTTAATTTCATGGATTTGCATATTACAAAAATTAAAGATATTAAAAACAAATCCCCCAAAGATATTGTGTAAGTGTAATTAATATTTTTTTTCTATTTATTGTATAAACAATAATAACATTTCCTTATAAATTTCTGTATCTATTGTATAACAGCAATAAGTCCAATTTTTTTCTACTATATTTCAATATTAAAAACCAGGCAATATAAAAATTATTATTATAGGAAATTTAAACCACTATTAAACACAGCGTTTTGTAATATGAAAAATATTGTTGTAAATATTTCAATTTCATTATATTCTGTACTGTTATATGCGAGAAAGAGAAAAAAACTAAAATTAATAATTTAACATGAAAACTTAAAATAAACATTGCACTATTGAATATCACGTGCTCGCATAAAATAATTTTTTATTAACTGAAACAAATTTTTATAATAAAGAAAAAAAGAAAAAATTATTTTTCATTTTTGATGCCGCCACACTCTACACCATATTTTCATAGTATAAGAAATTTAATAATTGCATATGAAATAATAAAAATAATTTAATTATTAATTGAATTAAAAATGAAAATTCCAGCGAAAATTAATTTAATTTGTATTCGAAAGTTTGCTGCATTGTACATTTTAATATAAAAACAAAAAGATAATTGATAAAAAAAAGAAGGCAGCTATATTTTAGATGTTTATGAGGTTGCAGTATAGCAAGCTTTAATATTTCAAGTATTAATTTTAAAATTTTTTTGCTAAAATTTCTCTATAGCTTTAATATTATTATTAGTAAACAATTATCACCCTCACTTAATTCTGAGCTAAAATATCACTTGCCGAAAAGCGGAACGATGAGAACGACTGCGAGCGGCGGAGAAAGGTACGTGACTTTTGTTGTATTTAGATAGATCCACTATTCCTCATGAGTTTATTTGAACAGCAAAAATTTAAAAATACTTTTCCGGCTTTCAAACGTACAGCTTAATCATTTAACAATATTAAATAGCTCAATATTTGAGTCACCAATGGCTTGTAGGAAATAAACGATGCTTGAAACTAAAGTTTTTAGATAGCATCATGGTTTTCAGGTAGAGCACATACCTCATATATAAAAAAAAAAACTTAATGAGAAATATTGTCTTTTCACTTATATTGTTCGTGGTCATGGACGATGTCTTTCTGGAATTCGACATCAAGACTGTGACATATTCAGTAAATCTCGTTATTCTAAGTACGGTTTTCGATCTTCCAAAAATTAGTAGTGTTTTAGAAGCAATATATAATTTTGTTAGCTCCTATGACGAGAAATTAGAATTCTAAGCAAAGCTGTTCAAGACAAAAATTCGACTTATAGATGATATGAATCTGTTCCTTTATGAGAATTATCTGTATTTTAACTGTTAACCTAGTGCTGTTAAACTTAGAGAGTGAAGATATTGATACAAAATCAAGTGGCTTTCAGTGGGAATGACCAATTCCTTAGTCATTTTTACATCAACTGTATTATTACCTATTAAAACATTAATTACAACGAATCACAAAAATCCTACAGGAAAACTATCAAATTCGTTGTAGACTAGTCAATTCATTTGAATCCAAATGGGTATCGATTCCATACTCTTCCGAATTTAAAGTGATGTTTATTTAATTTAGTGATTTCTGAGAAATTGAATTCAGATCATTAAACAATTAAGCGTTTTTTTTTTTTAATAAATTCTAGAAATATTATCTAAAAGTAAAATCAATAATACAAATTATGGGTGTTTTCCAATCTAATAAAAGATATTTTTATATTAAAAGCAATTAAATTTAGAAGTTAGTTCAAAAATTTATTCATAATTATTATGAGCAAATAAAAAATTAATTTTAATTTATTTAAATATTAAAAAAATATTTTTATATCACATTTCTGATATTAATTGTCTCTTATAAGTATGAAAATTTTGCCGCTATTGCGCAGAAAGTTTACACATATTACATAGTTTGTCAGAAAGTTATTCGGAAATCGATATCTTAATTAAATCAATTAAAAAACTAACTTATATAAATATTTACAATAAAAACTTTACTTTTAGTCTTAATACACCTTAGAGACATAAAATTAAACTTTCTCATTCAGGTTTCTTTATTATTTTGTTTACGCGACGCTTAAAAATTAATTTCTCAGATGATGCATAAATTTTCTACGATATTGTGGTGAATTACTATAACTTGTGTTCTTCTAAGTATATTATAACGTTGCCTATCCGAATTTAATAATTATATGGTAGGAAAACTATATTATTTCATAATTTTAAAATAATTTCTTAGTTGATTTAATCAGGACTATATAGTTTGCTAAATATTGTCCAAGAATTTCACAGTTATTCAACATAGATTTTCGTATTTGATTTGACAGCCAAAGATTTTAGCCAATATTTACATATTGCTATTGACATTTGAAATAACTTTTCGGAATTCTGATGTGTCAAAAACTTTTTAGAAATTTTGATTAATAAGCCTTAAATTTCAAAGAATTAAGGAAACCCCCTTATAAAAAATAACTTAATTGCGCTAGGTTTTGAATGCCTGAACTCTCAAATGTTTTTCGTCTGACAGTAAATGTACTGTATGTCTTAAATTTACACTCAATTAATATTTTTAGTTTAAGCTCTAAAATTTATAAATTTTATAAGAATTTGTACTTGATTTTACAAGATGTGTGCGGATACCTAAGTGATGCAAAGGCTAACTTTAATTTTTCCATAATCATAATTTTTATTAAATAACTTAGAAAATATTGTTATGACTAAAGTTATTATTTTAAAAGTTATTTTTTCATAATATTGACAAAATATTTAACAAATTTACCCCTTATTACACTCATATGAATATTATGTACCACGTCATTCTTGTATCTCGCTATAATACTGGAAACACAAAATATCCTTTTGGGCAAAAGAAAAACTATAAAAAATTTAAAATAGCTCCGTAAATGTTCAATTATGTATGGAATTTGTTTATAGTTAAACGTAAACTTTTCCATTTATTAGGTGAGATGATAAACTTTTTTATGAGAATAAAAGCGATCAACGATAGTTTAAAAACTTTTGCTTAGAAAATTTTTTTAAACTATATTAATTATTTTTTATGTTTTTCAACACAATCATGTATACATAAAAATATTAATATTTCTTATATGCAATACAGAAAAATAGTTACATGTCTCTGTTCTCTGTTCTCCAGGGACGTATACAAATATTTGATTTACGGTAGCTTTAGGTGCATCTACTTGGAATAGAGGTTTATATAAAATTAATTAGATTCTATATATATGTGAAATATAGTTCAGCTTGGGGAAATTTCTAATAATGAATTTAATCTTTAGTCTCAGATAAGATTGAATTTTCCTGAATTTATTCAGTCGGTCCAAGTAATTAATTAAAAAGTACCTACAAATCTGAGGGCAATAGGAATTACGCTCTACAGAGAACCTTGATAATGCAATGATTTTAATTGTACTATGGAACATCAAAGAATTCAGTATAATTGTTATATTTCTTTTTTGTAATTACTGTCGAACCTCAAAATATATTATACATATATTTAATTTTATATACATAGGTAGGAAAATTCTATAATGCAGAACAAAAGTTTGTAATAAAATTTTCAAGAATAAAAAATTACAAAACAAAAAAAAAATAATTATAAAAAATTTTCTTTGAAAATAAAACAAAAACTTTTCCAATTACTTTCAGACATGAAATTATTTTTAGTTGTAAGGTTGTAATGTACATAAAAAGGTACATAATGTACTTATTATTATGTACCTATATATGTGTGTAGACAATTTTGTTATTTATTTTTTTTTTTAAATGTTTAAAAGTTTACAATATTTCATTTCTTCCTTTTTACAAAAATATTTTAATGTGTGTATTTTTTTCGATTCAGTGAATCTAATGCAGCAACAAATGTTGCCACACACAACATGACTCTTTAAATTTTGTTTTACGTAATAATGATAAGTTACACTGGTAAAAAAAATTACTGTAAATATTAAATGTATGTATGTATATAAAAAGTTAAGATTATTCTGGTCTATAATAAAAAAGTAAATTCGAATCAGAATGATATTTAAAATTAAATTTAAGCCGACAAGACAATAATTGCCAAAAATTCAAATTGTGAATACAAATATGTTCAAAATTAAACTTTAAATACCTGTGCGTTAAAATGAGGCTTCGATATATGAGGCATTTAGCTTAATAATACAAATTTATTCAAGACAGAATTGCAATATAATTTCTATTCGATGATTGTCTTATTATAGCTATTGAAAGAATATTATAACACTCTAATATATAAGTAATATATGGTATTACACATATGGTAGATCCGTCCAATTATTATGCACAATGGGCGATGTTTATTTTGCTTAGTTTATTTCATATTGTTCCTCGCTTTGAAAGAAACGAGGCGCACTTTTTGAAAACCGCGAAAGATGCCGAACAAGACAGAACCAGGCCTGCTGCTAGATCAATCAAAAAGGCCTTACCTATTATAGTTAACAACGGTCACAAAGAAAATTATTAAAATGATTTCCGCTACCGTAACGATTTTTTTAACGATATTTTTAATGATAACGATACATCGTAGGATAAAAAAATTAATAAGTACCATTTCAAGAGATCAAAGAAGTCCATCTATAATGATAGCTTATATTCCTTATATATAATGACCGTAACCCTCTCAAAATAATAAAAATATATTCGAAGAGTGACTCACGAGGCAATTTTTGAATAGTTCTTTATAACGTCGAAGTGCCTGCCAAAACAATTTTGAACTTTATTTTTGCCAGGCAGAAAAAAACTTATTCAAAAGAGTATTAAAAATGTCGCGACAATGAGAATGTGTTTTGTGTTGCTCTGCTTGGTGGTTGAGTTGACAGTACAAATAGTGAGTGGTGGAATCGGTATTTGGTGTCATTTTACGAGTATTAATCAAAAATATAAGAAAAATATAAAAATAACCCCGATTTAATTAATTTTGAATTATAGTTAGAATGGACTATGATCAATTGAGGACAATATTATTTTATCATGTCAAAACCGATAGGAGCCGATTTAATTACTTATTGTCATAACATTTAACGTCGTATTGTATAAAATTATTATTAGTAACACTAAAATGTTAACAATTTATTATTGAATTACTTCATCATAAATTCAATGTTAAATTTTTTTCAGTGATCATGAATAATCTTTTAAATTTTTTTTTTGTATTAAAGCATTAAGTAAACTTAAAAATAATAAACTATAATTAGCTTCTTTCTGAGACTATCATATATAATATAAGGGTATAGATTTGTAGGTACAAATAATGTACTATATGAAATTTCATGACTTCATGAAATTTAGATCCATAATTAGTATACAATAACAATAAATTGTAAATATCAAAGTTAAATTATAATTTTTAAATTGCGTATACCTAAATGGAAGGTTTCTAAATTGAAATTTTAATTCAATAATAAATGAACTTATTGTCTACTATGTAATTGATATTGCTTTTTAGCTATAAATTAGATTTTTATTTTAGGTATGTTGATCTCATAAATGAAATATAATTTTAGCAATTTTCCAAATGTTATTCAAAATTTAAAGGTTTCATAATTTAATATAGGCAGTTCCTAGTTTAAGGTAAAATTCTTATTTAGAAAAGAAAAATTTCAATTAAATAACAAAAATCCTGGAATTAATTCAATTAATAAAAAATTAATTTTATATAACGTTTTGTGTAAATCTAATTCAATTTCTTACAAATAGATCATATTGTCATAAACAAATGATATAATTGGTATAATAGTTGTATGTATAGGCACTCATGTAATATGAATGTAGTATTATTAAATCTTCTTTAAGGTTTTTCCTAATATTCTTTGGAAAAATTGATTATTTTCGGATTGAATAATAAAATCTACTATACTTCATAAAAATATTTATGAATTTATTTTCAAATATTTTGTTGATTTCCCAAATTTATTCCTCTTAATACGAGTACTATTGATCTATGCATATTAAATAATATGTGTAAATTATTAAGTATATTCGTATCTGACGTATATATACTGATATACATATATTGTATCTGACTTCTGGGTCTTTCAAAGGTACTTCACCTATCAATATTAATAATATAAAATTAATAAATGCGAATAATATGAGAAAAATTTTATTAAAATAATGTTCAAGGTTATTTTTGTTGTTCATCTCCTAAGCTGGTTAATATAAAAGATATTTGAGTAAATTTAACTACTTATATAACATATTGGTAAATAATAAGTACAATCATATTATATATAGAGAAAGATTAACTGTTGAAACCAATAACTGTTTTGAGAAATTTATATATTATACACATTTCATATGACCACTTGTACATAATAATCTAGCGTGTAGATTGTAGATCATGGATTGCATAATATTTGAATTTGATAAATGACTAGCCACTTTTCCTAGTCTACCGTTCCTACATCTAGAGTTCCAAAAGAAACATTAGATTGGAAACGAATTGCTCAACAGCGATTATCATTATAAGAGAATTAAGTAGCCACTTCTCTTATCAATCTACAAAAAGTAATTAGGGTTTAATCGCCTTATTTATAAAACTTTCTTATAGAAGACTTCGGAATTCACAAAACTTACAATCGTTATTTATGCCCAGATTCTTTTAGTATTCTCTAAGCCTGTGAACATCCTTTTCTGCTTGGAAATTTATGGATTAAATTTATTTAGATTTTTGTATTACAACTGGAAATTAAATTGAATTTACCTCGTGTTCTAAACACTTAAATCAGTTTTTATTAAACTTCGTTTCTTTTACGAATTAAATATAATTAATTTAAAGATTGTCATTCGCGAAAGAAAAAAAATTTTAGCAAATTACAAAAATTTCTTAAATAATCTACTTTTAAATCTCGGATTCTGAGAGTCTACTTTAATAGTAAGAAATTTTAACTCGCGGAATAATCTACTTTCAATTCTCAGGATTCTGGGAAATTTTTGAGGGGATGAATGAAGTAACAATAAAATGTCGAAGGAAAATTCATTCGTCCTCATTCCGTGTAAAAATATGGCTATTATTTAAATTTTAATTTCTCTCCCTTTCTCTGAATGCGAATAAAATAAAATAATACTAATTAAATAATCTACAATAAATTTATAAAATTAAATTTTATATTAAAAAATGAAATCTTAATAAAATTTCTATTCTTTTTTTTCTTAAGCTCAACAATATATAGAAACGAACTTTTCTACACATTATACGTACGTACCTACATATGAGGTCTTAAAATGTTTGTTTGCATGTATAGAAAACAAAAAAAAAATTCTAATCCTTGACCTAGAATAATATAAACAAATTTCAATGCAAAATATCAAGGCTGCCGTTAACATAAATAGAATAATGAAAGTAATATGTTTCATATTATAATATTATATTTCTTGTATAACAATATCCTCTAGGGTTTATCACGTTCAAATGTATATATGTAACAATATAAAAAGTGTATAATATCCTTGTTAAAAAAGTAACCTTTAGGGTAATGTAAACTTGTACAATATACAGAAAATGTAAAAATATCAACAATAGAAAAAAAAAACTAATAAAATAGAAAGACGTGTAGATGAAGATTTGTTTCGTTGTTTATAATACATACATATATTTGGGAAACTGTTTAAACTGTTATACATATATATATAATATTCTTTAAAGATTTTAGTAAAAAATTTTTTTAAAGACTTTGGTCGTTTGCTTGAAAATCTTTAAATTTCGGTCGCCGTCATTATAACAATTAAGTTTTTTTTTTTTAATTCTCTTGTTTCTGGCCTTAATATTTTTTGAACTAAAGTAATTGCTTATACGAGTAATCAAAATTGTTGCATTTAAATATGTGAATGCAAGTAAAAATTGCTAAAGCCGAATTCAGTAGATCTGAATCTCAATCCAAATTAATATTCTTTAATTTATTCTACATTTCATTGATATTTTGTTTAATTAGACCTTAATTATTTTCAAAATTTTGGAGAAAAGTTAATAAGAAATCACAGTATTTTTCAAAGATTTATTAAAATTTCGAATGATTTTGTCATAATATCCAAATTATCTGTACCAATACAAAAATTACCAATACCAGTAGAGGTAGTTTGAAAAACTGTTATACTCAAAATCTAAACGTGATCATAGGAAATTCACTGAAATTATTAATGTTATACAATTATAACCCTTCTACATACAAATTATTTTTTCAAAATTAAATTTAATTAACTTCAACAATTTGTCATTTCAAGGACACTTTCAAACCTTTAAATTTTATACATTAATAAAATTCAAATTAATATGACAAATTAATCAACATCACAATGAATTTTAATTTAAATAGAATTCAGTGTAAAATACAATGTTAATTTTAGTATATAAGTGTGGTATCTGTTATACATATACAATAGTAATATATTATATCCTTAAATTCTTTGAAATTCAATAGATTTGAAATTCACTAACACTCAAAAGTTCTCAAAAGAGAAAAAGAGATTGTATAACAAAAAATTTTTGGAAAGCACGTTTCAAGTACTTAATTAAATGAACACCCATAACCTTGAATGTCAAGTCTTTATTTTTAATAAAATTATTTACAATGAAGATGTGAAGTTTCTTAAAAACAATATTAAATTACAAAATTTTTTTCTATATAGCACTTATATAAAAACGTATGACATTTATTACAATAAACACACACATACATACATACACAACTTATATAAATATACTTTAATTGTTATACATGTGATTCCTTTTAAACATTTTCCAAATAATCTAAGTAGAGAACTACATGTCAGTAATTGTAATGAAAATATTTCTTAAAAAAAAAAAAATTTACAATACTTTGTAAGTACACTGCCATTACAATGCAAATTAAACTGACACAACACTATTGTTGTGGTGTGCATAATATAAAATATTTACTTATAGGCATGTTTATATAAAATGAATAGAAAGAGAATATTTGTAGATATTGTTTTATACAAATACACCTACAGAATGTTAAATTGACACTATTACTGTTAAAGTATGTTGTAGTTATAATAAAAGATTGCATTGCATGCATATAACACAAACTAACAATATTATAAAACAAAATAATTGAAGCAAGTTTTTTAGTCCTTTGCTTCCTTTAACTATCGGATTCTTTAGCCCTTATGCTGTATACATATTTATTTTTATGCTATTATATTGCATATAATCAGCTGTTATACTTCCGTTTTACATTAAAATGTTTTAGAGGCATTATAATAAAATTTTTAATTTCTTACAAGTTTCAAGAATGTTAAAGAATTTATAAAACTATTGTGGTATAAGTAAGTGAGATAAGATTCCAAAAAACCAAATAAAAAAATTTTTGATTAAAACTTTGAAAAGTTTAAATGTCAGAGGTTTTTCATTAACAAAAACAAATACAAAAAAAATCTTTTTTAATATTTTGTTACAATTAAATTGTAATTGTTTTCGAAATTTTGAATATTTCGTAATATTCAGAAATTTAATATTAAAATATTTGAAACCATTTACGTCCGGCTTGCGTAAATTTTTATAAAATTTATAATTATTTCATTTATTGTTGAGAAAACTCAAACTTTTTTTAAAATTTAATTGGACTTGATTCTTAAAATATACAGAAATTTTTAAGTGATATCATAAGTGATTTTTACTGAGAGAATCAAGACTTTTAAATTATTCTTTTTGTTACCGACCGTTTTGCATGCAATGGGAGGTTATGTGATGGCACCAAATATCGAATGCCGAACGAATTTTGGGTGAAAACGTACTGTTGATGGTAGCTAAGCGTACATAAACTATTTTTAGTAAAATGTCGATCTGCACGCCTGTCTCTCAATTTCGGCTAAATTAATTTTAACAAAAATATGTTTGCTTTCATCCATTAAGGCTATTAAGTTTATAGAAATCAAATATTGTTCATGCATTTTATTTAATTTGAAATCAATTACCGAATTCGAACTTGAATCTATTATTTTTAATTCGAACTTGAATCTCTTATAATTCGAACTTTATTTTTTTATCGAGCTTAATTTGATTCATTTATTAATAATTGAATAACGCTTTCCCAATTATTGCTTCTTTTCCACCAAGGAGATCTGCTTGTAATTGAACCAATTTGGACAACGGGTTCAGGTAGCTGCCACACACATACAATTCCAAAAGTAAATTTTAAATGTTTGCAAAAATAAACAAGTTAGATTCATAAAACTCGGCAGTTGTGTGTCCTATTTCAGGTTAGATATATCCGTGAAGTCATATCAGAAATATCTATAGAATGGTTTGACAGGTAATCGAGTAATTGCCATTTAACAATAAAATTTAATTCTAGCCTATATTTCAAAAGCAAGTTTTTATACTCAAATTGTAAAGGTACAGGGTATAATTCAGTCGCTTCAGATCGCCTGAAACATTTTTACTTGTTATATTTCGAATTGTGGTGTGATTTGATACTACTAACTGCTCACCTAATGAAGAATGTTTTTAAGTTCGAGATTTAAACTGCAATGAAAATTTCTGTAAGAAAACTTAATTTAAGTGCACATATTTTTCATAAAATAATGCTGACCTTAATACTAAAATATTAGATATTCAATTTTTAATTTTTTTTTTAATTTATATACGATATTAAAAGAAAATCAAATCAGCAATTTTGCTCTAATGGTCAATGAACTTTCTAATAAATATTCTCTGTGCGTCAAAATCCTTTTTTAATTTAATATTTTCGGATTGAATGATAATGAAATTTAATTTTATAACTATTTCAAGAATAAATTTAATTTAAATTTCAAATAGCTATTCTGACATTGACAAGGTTTATTAAGAAGAGGATAAATCACAAAAAAATGTTAATTTAATTAAAAAGTAAACACACGCTGTGCAAATGATTAAAATTGAATACTGACGTAAATCTATATAAATAAATTTACGTACTTGCATAGCTATTCCTTTTTCAAATAGATTCACATTCACACACACACACTACAGAAAATTAATTTTTGTAGATCAAAGGTAAAAAGAAAATTTCATTTCTTTTGATAATGAAATCGTGTGTTATACGCAGTCATATACAAAACTCGTGTAGATTTTTAAATTGTCCTCAAATTTATTTTATTATCCTACATAAATATTTACCCACTATTTATAGGCATTTATATTAACTAAATAATTAAACTTTTTTTCAAAAAAAAATCTTACATATTTAAAAATAGCAAAACTATATCTTAAACAATTTTCTTCCCACAATAATGTGACAACAAAAAAAAAAATAATTTGCTTCTTTATTAAAGCAAAATTGCGTATTATTCTTTTATTTACTTTGTTTTTTATCTATATGTTACAAGAACTGATTTTGATATCAAAATATTTTCGTCCTTTTTTAATCCTACGTGTTACAAATACGCATATATATACTATATAAGTGTAAGAAAATATTTGTATCGTAAACCTAAAATTACGCATTTTTTGTAATCTGAATTGAACTCTATATTAATATAAAATACGATACTGCATAAATGAAATTGTAAAAGGTTCTCCGCTTTAACGAAGTATACCAGACCAAACAAAGATGTTCTATATTATGCACAGTGTGTCGTATCAAAGTGCACTGCTATATACCATTGTGTTCATCGGGCCAATAATTTTAATAAATATAAGGGAAACTATGTTGTTAAGTTGAGCTTTTGCTTAATAGAAGAGAGACACCACTTTGATGGGCTGTTATAAATTTTTCTAAGTCATTAAGGAAAAAAATTTGGTATAAAATAACATTTGCAATTATTGAGAAAAATAGACTCTCAATAACTCCTAAACCACATCAGGTAGCAGGACGACTCACATACAAAATTGGGGCGAAGTTAATAAGGTTGCCAACTGTACTAAAATTTGATAAAGCTACAATGCTACGTGATCTATAGAAAATTAACTTTTTTTGAAAATAAAAAGTTAAAATTTCAAGTTTTTCGAACTTTAAGTCATGTAATTCCGAAATTTGAACAGATTATAACTAATGTAGATATTCATAAGAAAGCCCTTACTGTGTGGTTCCCAGATCATATTTATTAATGCACTAGTCGTACACAGACGCGGAGTTATACTTAAAATTTCAGAAAGTAGAAAAATCGATCGAGATTGACTTTAAACCCTCGTAACTTCAAACCTGTTGAGCTGGGAACAGCATTTTCATACAAAAGTTTAGTATACTCATGAGGACTTATGCAATGGTATTTGATAGGAGGCACCCTGTTTATATAGGTGTTCCATATATTATAATATAGTATATATATTCCTTGAAAAGGATATTAGGTTGACTTTTCATTATAATAAGTATATAGGAGAATGTCTCATATACACCTACTCAATCTTTTTTTTATTAAGTACCTACTATAAATATCGAAAATGCCTTTTAAAATGGCTTCTTTTATTGTAATGTTATCTGTTATTATTATTATTATTAACGGTATACAAATAAATATAATGTTACGGTACTCATTTATCCCTCAACATATACATATATAATTGTGAATCCTATATATTAACTGGTGTAATGTCATATAATTGTTTCAAAGATATTTACTTAAAAAAAAGGTCGCCTTACATAGTTTTTTTTGGGTATATAGATTGACTTAGAGTTTGTGTTTATATAATCGCTAAAAAATTGTGATTAAACAAAGAAAAAATTATTTTAGAGAGAAATTTAGCATATTCATTTAGTTTTGAAATGAGGTTGGTTATTTAAAATTTTGACTTATAACACTGCATGACCCTGTTATTGCCTTAAAACAAAGTAATTTGAATAGTTTTGCTATTATTCTAACAAAAAAGCCAGAGTACATTCTCTATGCTGCAAAAATATTGAAATAGACAAATGGTTCTCGGAAAACCCATTAGAAAATTGACTTCGGGCACATTTATATACGACAAATATAATATTAATAGCTACCTACTGCTTCGTCATTTTTGAGTCAAACTTAAATTTTTGAGAATTAAAAAATTGGTACTTTGCGAATTTGAAAAGTGTAAATTTCTTAATGAAAATAAGCAAAGAAAATTTCTTCGAACGACTACAGAACAGATGGATGACAGAGCCAATTTCTTTTCTGCCTTGGCACTCATCGAACAGTTTTCTCCTCAAAGTGTACTCGATCGATCTAAGAGTTCGAAACTTACTGCTTTCTATATAGGCGATCTATCAACTAAACTACTAGAGATATAAGCAACAATTTATCGGGAAATTGTTCTCCACGTTCCATGCATTTGTTCTACAGTTTTAAGAAGAATATAACAAGTGTCTCAATATCCATATACATACATATATAAAATTTTAAAGCAGTGAATTCAGTTGAAAATGAACCTAGTATAAATCAAAGTTTTATTTTCTGATTCTCTTCTTATTATACGATCCATTTTTAATCATTTATTCATGAAAATGTTGAAAATATTCTACCTAATGGTACACCATTTTACTTTTGGGGATTTTTTATTACACAAACCTACACTAGAGTGAAATGTAATATAAAATCATTTTTAACGAAAATATATGATGATTTAGGTTGGATTATTTTCAGATTTTTTAAGGTTCAATATCACAAATCTAAGGACCTTTCAAGTATAATAAAAGTAAGATTATATAGCCAAAATAATACACGAAAAGGTGTAAGATTTGTGCATTAAATGATTAGTGTTTCTCGTTCTGTTACAGTACAATTTTTTATTCTTATGGTAATCAACCAAATAATAACTGATGCCCGTTCTTAAATCTAAATAAGGTTTTTACCCAAAAATTGTCATTTTTGTACATAGAAATTTGGGAATTTTTCTACAAATATTTTTGAATGTAATGAGAAAATTTTGACAATAACACAACAAGAAATATTTAGTTTGAACAGTATTGTGTGTGGTCTAAAAAATACTATTTTGGTTGTTATATAAAATTTTCCGCCCTCCCTCTTGTCCTAAATGCAATAAAAACCCCCTATTCAGAATTAGAAACTTAAAATTTCATAAATAATTGCGAAAATAAAAATTCATTAAAAATTTGAACTACTTTTAAAAAGTTCTTTATCCTTTTCAGTATAATTCCCACAAGTATATTTACGTGCTCCACTTTGTGTATATACGAGTACTACTGCCTATTATGTGTATTCCCATAGAGAAATAATATACAAAGTACACGGATTTTATACGTGACTAAATGTTTAATTTTTCGTTTCTAATTTTAAGATTTCTAAAAATGTTTCTATTATTTTTGCTCTTGTTCATTACGTATAGAGACCAATATACTTCCCATTCCTCTGCTGTACTCTGCTACCCTCACACTCTTGTATACAGCATTGTCAACGCTATAATTTGTGGTTCATTATAGATAGATTATTATGGTACTATTTATACGCACTTGACTCTTTTTTCCAAAAAAAAAAAAAAATATAAAATTTATTTTTAGAAAAAACCACAACTTTATGAGAAAATCACTTTTTTTTTTGTATTTAGTTTTTTTACTCTAGGTCAGTGAGGGAAATACACACACTTTGTGCGTATTTTTTGTATATTTTCCTTTTCGTTGACATTGAAATTTTTTTTAATGATTTAATTTTTCTTTCTTGATACGCAACTTTTCCAAATGCCTGTTTTTAAAATTAGAACCACAATAAAATAAAAATGATGAAGCAGACAATAAAAGACTCGTGAAATTTTTTTAAAGAAAATAAAAATTTTATCAATGAAAAACTAAAAATAATTTTCCATTAAAGAAAATAAAAATTAAAATCACGAACGGAGAGCAGAAAGAGTAAAGTGTAGGGAAGAAAAATTTTTCATACGGTTGGAAAAATTTTAATTTTCGTTATTCGAATGAAAATTTTTACTCTTTAATTTAATTATGGAATGGTCATTTTCACATTTTACTCACTTTAATAAATTTTCACATAAAAAAGTTGAATTCAATTTGTTAACAATGTTAATAATGTGGGTAAATGGAAAATGAAAAAATGGTTAAACAATAAACCAATTACACTATTAAAATTCTATTAAAAGGTGGAAATAAAAAAAAAAAACAAAATAACTGTTTTAATGAAATAATTGAAAAGCTTTTTTAAATTAAAATTCTAAGCATGTGAAAAATAAATAAAAATTGCGTTCAACTATTTTATCGAAAGTTCAATAAACCAACCATTTCTTTCGTTTTTTATGGATTTGTTGGGAGAGGCAACTACTAGAAAACATTTTTATATTACCAAATTTAAAATTTTAAATTGTTGTGAATTGAATTTTAGGCAATTCAGTAAAAATTATTGACAAACAACATTGTTATTGTAAAACATAGAGACAGAGTCGAACTCCTGAATCGGCGACTTTTATATATGAAGGCGTGCAACAGAATCATTTCTTATGTAACTGTCTTACAAGTAAAAAACGATTTGAAATTTGAAGTCATTAAAACTGGAATCATTTGCGAATACTATCGAGTTTCCTTATGGGCAACATTAGTGTTAAAAAATATCTAAAAAAAAAAACTGGTCATTGAGCAAGGTGAATCTTAAAACATCTTCGTTCTTAAAACACCTTCGCTGCTATTGTTTTAGTTTGTTCCAATATGTGTATAGAAAAAGTACTAGGTATGAGTGTTGATTTCAAACTTTGTTGTTCCAATAGTCTTTACATCATTTTAATTCTATAGTGTATGGCACACGTTGTACCTGCCATACTTTAAGTTTTTAATATTAAGGTAAATATTAGTTTATACTTTAATTTTATATTCTTCGCACATAAATGTAAGTAATTTATAATTAAAAGACCAGAATTTGTACAAGAATTGACACTAAAAAATCTATGCAGGAACAACATTATTACATTCAATAACTATAACTCCGAAATTATTTTAGAGTTTATAATTTATAAAGTTTGTTGTTTTTTACTAGAAATATGAAGAACTTGCAAAAAAAATGCTCTTTAAGATTTACAAAATAATTGAAATTTGAACGGCAACCCTTAATTTTACTCAATAATAAATTCTCGAAATTAATCGAAAGAGAAATTTGTGATAAACCATTAATGGGTTAAATTAAGGATTTCTAAAATCAATAGATTATTTTCTTACATATACAAAAAAAAAAACTGTATCCTCTCACCGCTTTTTATCGGTTTCTCACAGAATTCTTTTGCTTAGGTATCCGGGTTCGATTTCCGAAAAAGTTTCTTAAAAAAAAGTTGTAGAGCTTTATCTTTCTGACAGTATACCGCATTGTTACATTTTATTCACTTTTTTCCGGTTCTTCTTGAAATTTTATTGGAACCTGGACTAGAGTTTCACATATAAATATAATTGTCGCCTTTCGAATTTTGTCAAAATCTGTACATTGTTGTAGATAGTATATCATAATCTAGCAGTTAATTCAAGCACCTAATTCTTTTATAAAGTAACATCCCTGTTTGTTATGAAATAAAGTAACTAAATGTTAAAGATTGATCAAAAATGAGTAAACCAAAAATAATAGAAAATTGCCGAATTCAAATTAAATAATAAATTGCATATTCAACTATATAACAATGTACTTTGACGAAAACTTTAAAAGAGTCAAATTACTTTGTAGACTCAATTCCCCTTTAACTGGTAGCATTAATTCATGAATAACAATTTCAAAATGTTTAATAAAATGTTAAAAATATTTGTTACAGTTTGTTAACTTATTAAATTTATTACCTACTTAAATTGCACTATAAAATCGTTAACTAACCTTGACGAAATTTTATACCTTATGTATATAACCCTTATTTTTCGTGTACCTCTATACGTTATATAGAAAAATGTGTACATAGATAGCTTTCCTTTTTATTTATTTGAAAAGGAAAAATATTTGTTTTATTTTCCTTTTCCATTACTTATTTAATCCTTTGTTATAATAAGGATGTATTTATTATTTTTATTATTATTATTATACAGACAGATAAATATTTATAAAACTTATGCTTTTCGTCTTCTCATACAAAAATTCCGAAAGCTCTTTCTCCATATAGTGTAATACGGTTTGTAAGAATGTGTAAGAGAATTAAATTTTTCCCTTTTACAAATGTGCACATAGTAACGTAAATTTAAATTTATATGATTTTTTTTTTTTATTATAAAGCTTTTACGCAATTCTGGAAATTAACACAAACCTATATCTTTATAACAGACCTTTCACAATCCTAACTACATGAAGGCATAACAAAAGTCTTGAATATAAATTTTTGGGGTGATATACTTATGTACATACACAAATATATTGTATCCTCGTAATCCCTTTTTTCCATTGTCGAATATTTGACAATCAGATATCTACTGAATTTTAAATTTTCGCAAGTATGTACCCTAAAACGAATGAGGACAATAATCTTTTCATCCACACAAAAAAATTAAAAGAATGAAAACGATTCAATGATAATTTTGTATGACAAACATTTTGTATTACAAAGCTTTTTTAAAACGAACACAATCATACATGATGATACGACAAAAATATTTGCAACATATTATTTATGTTATACATACTTAAATAATTTTGGAAAAGTATAAACAGAATTTGTGACGTAATTTAAATTTAATGATTATTAGTGTGTGTATGTGAAGGTGTATAAGATTCACATACACATGTATGATATACTTTTGTGTATGTTGTGCTAAACCAAAAACTTGTAATCTAAATTAGAAAGAGTGTTGAAAACCAATGTATATTTAATTTTTTGATAATTTTCATTTGATCCCAGAAAATTCTGTGAAATAGAACGAATTCTGTGCCATTCAATCGTGAAAGCTAATTTTAAATATTTGCACACATTATAAAGCTAGCTGCATGAAATTTATCAGCTCACGTATACTTATCCAAAAATTTTCTGCGAAACGGCTCGGCAAGTTTGTATAGCTGCCATACAAACCTAAAAGATTATTTCAAGTATTTGAAAAAAATAATTGAGGCAAGTCCTATGAAAATTGGTGTGAAAGTGTAGAGTTTATTATAATTTGTACGCGCCTCAAAAACTTTGTTCAACTGACTCACATATTGCTATAACTCAATCAGTTTAGGTCGAACGAAACTATTTTGCTTGTTAGTAATATCTGGGAAACTAAATGGAAATTTTGAATACCCTTTTAAAAAATACTGTGTTATACAAGTATATTAGTACCAATACCAACTCACTAATTTTCTCCTTATCTCTTATATAAACGTATACACAAAATTTTATTTATAATTCAATTTAAAATTCTTAAGATTAAATTGATGTGCAAAAATTTAACAAATAATAAAAAAAAATTGTCATACACAATATTTTAAATTTTAATAATCCCTTTATGTAAAGTGTGAATTTTTTATAAAAGTAAACATATAATAAAAAGAAGAATTTCTTTTGATTATAAAAGTAAACATATAAGAGTTAACAATTGAGATAATCTTCATAAATAAGAGTCTTTAAAGTCCAATTGAATTAAATTGGCATCATACAAAATAAAAAATTTCGTGCAGTATAATGTAATACATTTATATTATGACAGATAGAACAAAGTTTAAATTAGACCTTCGAAAAGGGTGTTGACCTTAAATTGTACTAGCTAAATTTATTATGTTATATGAATGTAATCATACTTCATATAAGTATGTTTATCGTTTATACATACATTACGATTTGAGGGTGTTATAATTTCTTGCCGGGCATTATGCAATACTGTATCAAATCGCGTCAAATTCAATGTTTGTTAGATGTAGAGAGGATCAAACTTCACTTTCACTAAATTTTTTGAAATTTTTGTTGCTACAGTGTGAAATATTCTCTTTTGGTGAAGTGCAAACCTATTGTATACTACCGCATTTTTTTTGTTGGCCGACAATTAATTCAGTTTTTCTTAGGACTTAGAAGAACTCGAAAAATCTCTGATATTGGAAATTTGGCTGGCCGGAATAGCTTGCCAGCTCTGAATCGATGAGAAGATCATGAAAACCTATTAAAATTTCTAGTTCCAAAAAGTTGCAAAAATTACCACAAAATATGTATGACTGTAAGGCATACCGTAGAAGATGCACTGATAATCTCTACAAATTTTATTCTATGACTTTTTTTAAAAAAAAAATGTTTTGCGAGTTAGCAGATCCGAAAAAAGCTTCGAACCACGAAACCAAACTAAATCGAATATGTCATTGCCGTGTGTGATAAAAAAGCTTTATTCAAATTTTTGCTATTTTGAGCCCATGTATTTAGAATCTCTGCTCGACACGGTCACATATTTCGCTTGCTTTGTAATTTTTTCATCTCTTTAAACACGCAAAATATCTTTTCGGTTAGAATTGAATAAAAATATTTATTTTAAAATTTCCTTCCAATGTACGAAAGTTATACGTTGCTGTGATTCTTGTTACACAAATTCAAATTATTTAGGAGTACTTGTTCATATTAAACGTTGTTTTTCCAAAATCTATATTCATTTTTATTTTTCCATTTTAAAATACGTAGTTCAATGTGATATAGTTTTTGTTTACATTAAATTCAAAAATTCTGGAAAATTTTCAAATTCTCTTCAATAAATCAATGACATTGTATTTCATGTCTTTAATATTTTTCAAAATTATTGCAAATCATCACTAATATGACACGCAAAAAATTAAATATGTTCAAAAATTGTGCATAAAATGTACATAGAAGGTGAATAAAGTGTTTGCGAATTCGTTGAGAATACTGTGATACGCAATGAGAACCTATGGATAATAAAGAAACAGGTGAAAAACCTATTAGCAAGCAAATACGAAGAAAAAATGGAGGTACATTGGCCGAAAGAAAACCAATTAATAACACTGCTAGAATGAACTTAGATTGAAACCCACAGCAATCGAGAAATCCAGGCCGCCCCAGTAAAACTTGGGGCAGATCTGTAAGAGTCGCGTTACATACCGCAGCTTTGACATCAGATCACGTTAAGAAATTGGCCAAGAACCATTAGAACCAGATGGAGATATCAAGTAAAAGCCCTGTAAGCCCAAATGGAGTAAGGAAAAACAAATAAGACTACCCTTATATTTATAATAGCCATTTTTATTACAATTTCCTTTCAACGTGTCCATTTTTATTGAATTTAAAAATTATATTAGACACATGTAAAAAGTAAAATGCAAATCATATTGCATAAGAACAAAAACACTTGAAAAATGTCAAAATCTTAAAAGTTACAAAGTAACAATACCGTTTAAATAGCATTCAACACTTCAAGTTATTTTAATATGTTAAGAGTCTTTAATGCACAATACGGCCACCTTAAGACGTCAATTTGATTTACCGAAAGAATAATATTATTTTGCATACGACTATTTTGACATTAGCTTTATTATTGCAAAGTTCACAAGAAGTTAAGACTGATTAACGTAGTGTATATATACCGTTATAGTCGACGTGGAATTTATATTTTACAAAATATTGTAAAAATAACATTTTAATAAATATCATATTGCAACATTAAACTAAATAAAGGAAATGTAAACTACAAAAGGTATTTAACAATTAGTTACTTAAGTATTTCTCAGTGAAGGTTGCACCAAATAATAATACTCGTACCATCGTTAAAAGTTTGCATACTAAGCTGTAAACTTATTTGTGAAGTACTATTACCAAAATATAGAGGCTACTACAACTCTTCCGGCTCCAGATTTAATACCAAAGTTCCTGAAGCAAAAACTTCAACGGAATGCAGTGACAGCGCTCGAAGTACTGTGAACTGCTTTAATTAACACTACTAACTACGGAGTTCAAATTTACGTTTCTGTACAACACACGTGCATACAAGTGTCGTCAGCTTTATGTTCAATAAGGTAAAACTGTTGCGAAATTTGGCCAATAAAGTTCGTAATATGGAATTTATCGTGATTGCGATAAACCGGATTGAGAAAACTTCATGCAAAACTAATTTTTAACAGGTTGCATCTAATTTTGGGATATTTTTCTACCTTCTTAAAACCAATACGTTTTATTTTGTAAACGTTAATCAAGTTAAGTACAAGATAGTTTATGCCTTTGCTCAAATCACTCTGAACTTAACTCTCAACTTAAAGTACAACTATTTTTAGCAAAATTTATGACAACCATTCCCAAACCCACATCTATTTGGTATGGTAGTCCCATGACAATAAAAATTTCTTCAATAATTTTTCTAATCAAAATTCTCAATGCTTAAAATGGTAGTGTGACTAAAACAATACTAAAATAGCAATCACAAATTTTGTTCCAAAATTATAAAAAAAAAAAATTAATAGGAAAAAAAAATAATTTTTACCAATTTCAAATAAAAATTCTTCTTCCGGCACAAAACCAATTAGCCACCGTGATAGTGAAACCATCACCGAACCGAATTTGTTTTCTTTCATTCTTCCAGACGAACGTATACACACAAATTAAAAATGCTTTTGATTCAATATTTGAATGGAATGGGTGTTTTAAGGCAAAAATTTTATACTATAGCAAATTTGACTAGCTATGTGCAAATATTTGATTATTCAAATTCCAATTTAGAAAAAAAATTAAAAAAAAAAACTAAAAACTAAAATAGCATTTGTTTTTTTTTTTGTTTTATGTTTCTACATTGGTTCGAACGTTAATTCAAATATTTGGCAGACAATTGATGAGCCATCATGGATTGAGAATTTGAACAAATTAAATTTATTAGGAGAGCTGCAAAATTTTAATGACTTAGAAAAAAAAAATTTATTTTTATTTCTATTATTTTATTCAATTGATCTATTATTTATTTTATCAAGGATATTATTGAAGCATATCCTTGATATATAAAAAATAAATCATTCAATTGTTTGATTTGAGAATGATTTTATGATTCTCTTTAATATATGTAGTTGTGCACTTTTGATTTAAAATGAAAGAGATTCTTTAAGAATATTGTTTATTTGGAAATTTTTAAAGTTTATTTATGAGTAATTGTTAGCTTCTTCATTTTGTAACAATAAAAAACCTAGAGCATTCGCAATTTTGAAGAATATTTTGAAAGTACTTTCGGAATGAGATTGTTAATGTCATTTCCTTGTCTCATTTATTCGAGGCAATAACAAAATACTATGAAAATTCAGATCAAGCATGAAATTAGAAAGACTTTGCTTCTTTTAGAAATTCGAACTGTTGAAATATGTTATATCTCTTAGCTAATGCGTATCACTCGGCGTTGCCCGGTGGAATATGATTTGCATAAACTGTAGACAAATCAGATTTTACCGTTATGACGATAAGAGGGCCATACTCTAGACCTCTGAGTAACTGTCATGTTCTGGTCATCAGGAGGCGCGTAGATGGGCGGGACTTTTTCAGTACTGGAGACCTCACGTCTAACTCTATGAAGGATATCTCCGGATATTTACTTGGGATCGGAATAATTTAAGCGGGAATTGGGAGGGTTACAATGAGTTATTGTTGGCTGCAGTGATCGGATTGGAAATGTTCCTTTGCCCATATCTTTCTTCAATAATCTACAGTCCAAAATAATAACAGGTAACAGATATGTAGGATTTTTTTCTCAAAAATTTATACGAACTTGAACACATCAATATTTTGTTTATCAGAATTAATATAAAATTTGCGATGCCGAAATAATAAGTTTTAAATTTAAAAATATTAAGCATGCCATGGAAAAACAAATTCAGTTTCCATATTTCTCTAAAATATTAGATCTAATGATAACTTAATCTAAAAACTCGAAATAACACATCTAATATGAACGTAAGAGTTTTAAATTTTCCCATTTTATAAAATCCCTTCATTCTTTCACAAAAATTATTCGTCATCTTTTAAAAATCGTCTGTAATTCTTTCGTAAATCTCTTTCGCTCTACTTCAAATAACTTTTTTAAAAATGTGGTCTCTTTCAATTACAGTTTTATTTGTAACTTTTTCTTACGTTGAAAATGTTATAATCCTTAAATTACAAGAAAACAAGAAAAAAAGAAACAGAAATCTTTTAAAATTTCCCAAAATCCTTTTAATATTTTGATAAAGAAAACTTTATTTAAAATGATTGTTCAATGAGAATTAAAAATTTAATTCGAAAACAAACTATGTATATAAAACAAAAATACTTCATTCGCGGCAACACAATGTTATTTACTATAAAAAAAATCCTCCCCGATAAATGTACTTATTTTTATTTCTTTTTCTAAAGAACAGAAACCCCGCGATTCCGAAAGAAAAAAACTTGCATTTACTTTTAATCTGTTTTAATTCAATTATTCTGAGTAAAAATATTTTTAGTTATTGTATACTCGTATATAGCATCGAATTTCTTTAATAGACTTAATGTTCTTACATGCATTGTTTAGGGAAGGATAAAACTCATAATATAAAAATTCTATATAAAATTCTATAATTCCATAAATAGTTCAACATTCTAGGTCTGTACTCAAGTTATGAATCATTTGCTTTACTAATTCTTACAAAATATATTTTTAATCCTTGCTATGTGCGCTTGTATTATTTAAGGCACCCAAATTAAAAACATAAATTTTTTTTTCTACTCCCTATTAAAACAAAAATTTATCCGAGAAAAAAAAATTTTATGTACAGGATGATTAAGAAAGTTGTAGAACAACATATGCCATTGATTATAGTAACATGTTGATTTTAAGTTCCTTACTAGGCCTTTTCGAAACTGCTCGTTTGAAGTCTACATGTTTTTCGGAAAAAAATTTATAATCAAAAAAACTTGGACAATTACAAATTTCGTGAAAATTCTTTACAATCCCTGTAACTCGGAAACTTTTAAGATTTAGCACCTAGTCTGGAATAAAAGTTTTATTCATTTTTGACCCTCTAATCAATGGTATACGTTGTTGTATACATTTATGAATCACCCTGTATATGTGCTTCATACGGTAACACAAATGCATTGTTATTATAAATTTTGGGTGCATGTAAGTCTGTATATAATATGTGTACATTACATAATACAAATGAAAACAAAGAGGACTTTCTATAAACATAAATTTCGATTCTTGGCACCATATAAATTAAAAAAACGAAAATTATTTATATAAGAAAAAAAAATTTATTAAAAATCGAATTTGAATCGATCAGGGGGACTTTTTTATTGGAAGAACTGAGGGTATTGTACTTTTCTGAAACTAAGAGTCTTGCAAATTTAGAAAATAAACTAACATCTTACCCAAAATTTTGTCAATGAGCCTCACTTCTAATTCCAAATATAGTGCATAAAAGATACATAAAAAAGATTTTTGATTTAAGGTAGGCTAGATTCAAGACTAGGCTTGAACAAAACTTCAATATTGCGGCAGTCTTTGACTAACGTTTTTGTTTCAGTGACTTAGTTTTAGCTAAGTCTATTTTCACCAGGTCTTTGACAATAATATATTGCAATTTTCTATTCCGCTGAAATTCTTTATCCTTTAACATTTTTTGAATCGGCATATTATATTAAATTGTAAGCAAACAATTGCCCAAAACTTACATATACAAAATTCTTTATTTCGCACATCGCATTCCCTTATTACAACAACATTATGCCGTAATCCTTTTTTTATTATATTAGACCTCCAAGTACACATATGAAATTTCACTGTAATAAAAAATTTTTAACATTATTACATTAAAAATTAGTATGTTTGTAGATATATTAAAGGACCTTGATATTCTGTGAGATTAGAAGGTTTCCTGTTATTGTTAGAAAAAAAAAATTATTATTGATCGTAAATTTTTAAATTGCAAAAATTTTATTTGTATAATAAACTGTAAAAATAACAATTATTTTACAAATATTCTAAATGATTGCCAAAATAGTTATAGTTTTAACTATTATAAAGGTACCAGAAATATATAACAGAATTTTATGAACCCATGAATTACAAGGTAGATATAAAAAAAACAGCCAGCCACATGGGGTAATTATTTCTGATTTAAAAAAATAGATTACATATGTACTTTAATTTCTATGTTTGTAAAATTTTATTACAGGAATTTTTTTTGTCACGCCCCTTCATGAATATTTTTTTTTTTCAATAATAAACCCTCGTTTATAGAGTTGATGTATGAATATCGTAAAAGGATCAGGAAATATAAACACGTAGTCGAATTTTTTTTAATTTTCTTTGTGTGTGTGTGTGTTGACACAATAAATGTGTGTCAGGATGTTTAATTAAAGTGTACATGCAATTTATTACATTAAAAAATCAACAATAAATAAACAGTTTCAATTTTAAATGTAAAAAATTGACAAGTTAACACTTCGACCATGAGAATCCCCTTAAAAAAAATGTTGACCTCTTTCAGAAGAAGTCACTGATTGTATGAACATATAATAGTATTATCGTTATGAATGTTGTAATATATGTGAATGAGCAAAAAAATTTTATTAAACTGTTATATAAGTTTATTCTGAAGAAGAAAACGTTTCGATTACCAATAAATTGTCAGAGTTTTTCAGTATTTATTTTGGAATTTTTAAAATTCTCTTAAGGATTCTTCATTTTTCAATGCCTTACAAATTTTGTTTTGAACTAATTTCATTTTTTTTTATTTCACCAGTTAATAAAATTTTACCCAGAGTAACTGTTTTTTTCTATTGCTGTATTCATGTTTCGGAGTCAAAAAGCCTTTCAAAAAAGTAAACTGGTTGAAAATTTTTAATATACGATTTATAAAAATTTAATCGTACCACGGTCTATCTACAAAGGTGACAAATTGGTATAAAATAGATTTTTGCAAAAATTTCTTATATTATTTTTTAATGTGAATAATAATTATTTCTACCAAAAAAAGCTAGATAATTACTGTCACTTATGTACATCCAAACGAGAAATTTTCTATTGTCCTACAAAAAAATTTTAAAATTATCTAGCTGCATTCAAAATTTTTAAACAGATATTCAATCGAAATGAGAAACACAACCGCATAATTAAAAACTATCATTAGCTGCCACATAAGCTGCTGATTAAGGCTTAACTTGATTTTTGCTTGCATTTGTATATGAGCAATTCTGTCTGAAATTTTTTACTTTCCGTCTGACTGCACTTAATAATAAGCAAATTAAATTAAAAATTCGATAAGGCAAAATTTCATACTTAAATTACTCTTACAATTATTAATGAATCAAAATTAATTAATTTGTGTGTTTTTGTTTGATTTTTTTTTATTCTGTAGGTTCTATAATTTAAATAATTAAAAAAAAAATTTTTTATTTAAAAAAAAATCTGATGTGGTCAGCACATAACCGACCGCAATATGTGTTGTCTAGTGAAGCGAACTTGTTACAGAATATTAAAAAAATGCCTTACAAACACTTCCTTTCGCTTCTAAGGAAGTTAGTAAGCTTTTAGCTAACATACCGAGAGAAGTGTTAATTTGGCTCTTAGTAGAGTTTCACTTTCCGCCACCCGAATCCCCTGAAAAGTTCACCAGATAGTTTCGGTAATAACCAGAACTTCAATATAAAATTTCAAAAAATTCTATCAATCCGTTCCGTAGATCGGCACCCAGTCAGATTTGCGAGCCCCAAAATTTTTGCGATCCTAAAAATTTATATGTTCATTATTTTAACATTCCAAATTTAAAAATTAAAATTCAAGGAAATTAGTTGATTATTTTTCTTTATATAGGCAAAAATCTAAAATTGGCTCGCAAAAAAGCCCAGTTCCCAAGACCTGATATTTTCCAAAAGTTAATCAATCGTGTCATAGCCAAAAAAATCACATTTAAATCTCACGAAAATTGGTCTAGCCGAACTTGAGATACGCGAGTGCCCACACAGACAGACCGACATTTCTCTAAAGATAGGTTATTTACGCTTCCCTACTATGGAGAAGTGAGTTCCCACCGAAAACTCGATATGCAAAATTTGTTACCATTGCATAACCTCCCTTACTGTATCCAATGCGGTCGATTGATAATGAGTGGTTTTATTAACATTATAATAAAATTAAAAGTTATTTGGAAATTATTTAAATTAAATTGAAAATGACTTTGATATTTTTTTTATTTTTTCAATTATTCTAAAATCTATACTGCCGTGTGTGCATTAAAATTAAAATTCTGAATTTAATTTAATTAGCCATTTTCAACAGTTTAAACCGAATGACATTGCAATCTATTTGTATATATGGAAGACTGACTATTTACTAAAGAGTATTAAAATATTTACTTGCTAATCCATAATATGATTATATTAATTATCATATGTCAGAGCTTATATATTTTTTTGCCAATATCCAAAAAAAATTTCAGTCTCCCATAATACGACTATAATAATGGGATTAAAATCAACCATATTGAAAGTTCTAATGCAAAGAGATTTCAGAATTGATTATTCAATTGAACAGATTAAAATTATTTAATTTATTAAAAAATACCTAAACAATTTCTATAAAGTTTCCCCCATATTTAGTTAATCTTCTATAATAGCAATTAAAATAATATTGAAATCATATACGTAATTTAGTTGGGATTTAATATTGGAAATTAAATTTTATTGAAAACAGGCAATGCTATACAACATGGAAAATAGAATGCAAAAATATTTAAGGCATCCTAGGAAAAAATTATAGGTTCATTTCAATACAAACTCATTAAATGGATTACGATATTTTCAGTTTTCATAATATTAAAATTTTTACTTTTTTTTTTACGAATGATTTTTGATATTAAAAATATTTATTTTAATATTTCCTACAGCAATTTTAAATTAATTCAATCAGCTCTCGATTCATTTTATCAATTATATTGTTAAGGTAATTGAATATTCATAACCGCGAATAAAGTTTTAATAAATTGATTTTATTAAAAAACGTCTACTTGCTATTCAGGAACCTGCTAATTTATAAAATAAAATGCTTTAAGCAATCTGTAGTCAAAAAATGAATGTACGAGTACCAGTTTATTCAATTACATTGTGTTAAAGGCGAAAAATTTTTGTATTAACCAGATGTATTTTTATACCCGTACGAACGTATGTTCGAAGGGTATACTAAATTTGCCTTACCGTTTGTAACGCTAAGAAATAACGGTGTTAGATATAGACTCAAGTGTATGTTTTCGATCAGCGTCAAATTCTGAGTTGATTTAGCTTTGTCTGTCCGTCCGTCCGTCCGTCCGTCCGTCCGTCCGTCCGTCCGTCCGTCCGTCCGTCCGTCCGAACGATAACTCAAAAACTAATTGAGCTAAGTTCACCAAATTTTCACAAATGATTTATTGTAGTAAGTGCCAGAACCCTATTTAAATTGGACATGATCGGGGTACCGGTTCGGGTAGCTGCCATACAACTTCAAAATTTATTTGGCTATATCTCAGAAACTATAAAAGTTATGGTATTGAAATTTCACACAAACGAATATATTAGTAGGGCCAATATGCCCCATAAAAGTCGTTGAAATTACTTGGCTCCTTCTGGTACCTGCCATACAACTTCAAAAGTTATTTAGCTATATCTCAGAAACTATAAAAGCTGTGATATTGAGATTTCACACAAGTGGATATATTAGTAGGGCCGATGTTTCTGGTAAAAGTCGTTGAAATTACTTGGCTCCTTCTGGTACCTGCGATACAACTTCAAAAGTTATTTGACTATATTTCAGAAACTATTAAAGCTATGGTATTGAAATTTCACATAAACGAATATATTAGTAGGGCCAATGTGTCTCATAAAAGTCGTTGAAATTACTTGGCTCCTTCTGGTACCTGCCATACAACTTCAAAAGTTATTTGACTATATCTCAGAAACTATAAAAGCTGTGATATTGAGATTTCACACAAGTGAGTATATTAGTAGGGCCGATGTGCTTGGTAAAATTCGCTAAAATTTCTTGGCTCTTTCTGGGAGCTGCCATACAACATCAATAGTAGTTTGGCACAACCAGTATTTTGAATAACACATAGTATTGAAATTTTGCATAAATTAATATGGTAATACGGCAACTTAAAGTCATAGTCTGCCCCATAGTTAGTTATGGCACGTTAGTTATTCGCACATAGGATAACAAATTCGTACGGGTATCACAGAGTTGACAAGGTCAACTCTATTTTTTTTCTCGTTAATATTAATTTTAATACATATGTTCCTATACATATACTGTCTGTCGAGTATTAAAAATTGTGCACAATTTAATTTTATTTTATTATTAAATTTTATATTAAATAATACATTCAAGAACCTGCATTGGTATTAGAATTAGGACAGAAAGCTTTTCCATTGAACTGAGTGTATCAAACGGACTTTAAAAAGAACGGAATCTACATTATCGTCAAATACCAGAACTGTCTGCTATAGAGGATATCTCCCCCCGATTTAGCTAAGCACAACAAAGTAATTTTGATAGTTACGCTTTGACGTGGAGGTGTTCATGGGAAGTGAGAAGCCGGATAATCTTGCTTGGAATGGGGTGGAAACTCGACTAATTTGATCATAATCTTATACTTTTGGATGTCAAGGACAACGGTGGTGTGTGTCCCAAAGGATTTGGAAGGGCATGCCGAGGTAGACTGGTAGAAACAATAAAAACACCAAAATATTCATACCTCGTTTGAAATTTGTTAGAGAAGCACTTACCAGGTATGTTTCTCCAGACTTGAGATAAGTGGTTTCTGCTCACTTTCGATGATTTTTTTCAAGAGAGCGGAAAAAACGAAGAGCGAAATTTTAGTGACATTCCTTGGAGGGGGGCGATATGATAAAAACACATTTTCTAAGGCAAAGCTTATTTGAGGCTGTGATGCTTGAAGAGTGGTCTGTAAAAGTTGTGTTGTATGATCTACCGGAAGTACGTCTGCCACTGCAATACTGAAATTTGGTATAAGTACTATTAGGCCTAGGCACTTACCTACTAAAGCCTATGTACGTGAGAAGAAGTTGTTGTTACAAATATTTTAAATTCTAACAGTATAAAATTTCATTATATACCTTTAAGGCTTTCCTTAAATTATAATATTAATGTTTCATATCTACGTATGCTTCAAACGCTTTGCATATTATATATAAATTTAAAAAATATTGGAAAATTATTAAATATATTTTAACACCTACTTGAGTGAGCTATTACATTTTATGACAAATACGCACATTCACATAACTATACATAAATATAACATTATATGTTCAAACTTATAAAGCTGATTAAATTGTTATAAATGTGTATATTCAGTTTGAGTAACATGTTCGTTAATTGAATAAAAAAACCTAAAAAAATTGTACATAGACAGTAACTACAACAATAGATATTTTGACTGACAGTTTTCATGCAGGCCATGTTCACGTCATTTAAGTGCTATAGGTTTATGTACACATAAAAAATAAATCTCTTAACAGTGGATATTATTGTAACATTATATATGGAATATAATGTGAGTGCTCGTATTTAATACCTTTTAACACTTTTAATATTATAACGAAAATCGATATTATAACCATGTAGGTGCTAAAAGTAAACACATGTACCTATCATAGTTGATTTCACTATAATCTTGTTTTATTGTTATATTTTTGACATATTATATCGATTAAAGTCGCGGCTATACAATAATGAAAATAAATCACGTATAGGTATATAGGAAACTCTAAGTTGAAATTAGAAAATTGTTATAAAATTTTAACAGACTTTTAAATTATAGTGTAACTTGATAATAGTAAATATAACAATTAAAAAATATACGCCAGATAAGTAAATATTTGCTTTTTGTTATGTCTGTATTTTATGTAGTTATAGATAATTATTGTTTTAAATTGTTATATATACATTTGCTGACTTGTTGAACTAGTATGGAAATATGTACAGAATATAATGATTTATAGAAATCTATTAATATTTAAAATACATATATTTTCACTACAATTGTTATACTAATTATACTATTTAGAATTTTATGAAAAAATCATAATTTAAATGAATAAATTAAACATAATATTAAGGAATTATTAAATGGCTCACACAAAATACGATCATAAATTTGCGATAGAGCGATAACTGTGAGCTATTCCTTTTATTAAAACTTTTGTAAAGATTTTTATGTATTACGGCACAATATCTCCAAGTTTTTTAATTTGAGTATATCAATGCATTTTTTGACATTTCCTTATTGCTCTAATATCTACGTCACTTATTCATTCAGCTATTTTCCTCTACCCTTGTTTATTTGTGGTTTAAATGATTATAATGGAAGTCACATCTACTTGGCACTCTTCATTTGAACTTCGTCAAGTCACAATGAATTTTGATATTTTAACCCGAGGACTAAATGATTTTCCTTGTTAACTTTAAATGAATTTTTTAAAACTTGTTGAAATCTTAAATATCTTGTTCCATCCTAAATTAATCACTTACACCATGTTCCATCTTAAATTAACTTTCAAGCAAAATTCATGTCTTTCCAGAGAATGCACTTCACATCCGAATTCCGAATTCTATTAATTTGGTTGTATCCGAATCCTATCAATTATAGTATTTTATCTAGTATTTGAAGAAATAAACGAAGAGAAATAAATGCCTATATGAATCTTCATCCTATAATTATTCTCAACAATTATAATAGTCAGTAGCCACTCTCAACACCAAAAAACAAAAAAAATAAATAAAATTAATAAAATAAAAGAGAATTCCAAATTTGAATTCTAAATGAACTACACTGGAACCACATTAAATATTTGCATTCTTACTTTTATTTTATTTTTTATATATAATTAATAGCTCTAAAAATAATTCATATTAGGTATAGGAAACTATAATCATATTTTGCATAAACATAGAACGTACACAATTCCGTTGATAAATATCGCAACATTTTATACTCCGATTAGCTGATGGCGACTTGTTTCACGTGCATTATTAATTTTAATTTAAATATACAATTTCAAACATTAATTGAGACACCATTTTACAGTTTATGAAAAGAATAATAATTAATCATATATAAAAGCAGTACTTGCATATATTCATTTCTATATAGGTACACATAAACAAAAGGTACTTTATTTATAAATTTCCATAGAAATCAGTGCAAAAATGTACACTTAAGTTTCTTGTATACATTCATACTCAAGTCATTTTTCATATTATTATGTATGAATTACAATAGTGAAGATAGACGTGGCCATTGAACAAAATAATTTATTTAATAGCATGCAATTTTGTAAGAAAATCATAATACATTGTGGGTATAACTTGTTCATATGCTTCAACATTAAAATAAACAGAAGTTATTTATGAATTACAATATACTTTTTGTTTGTGGAATGACAAATGAGTTATTTAAGCGCCTTAAACATAAATCTGTCAAGTTTTTTATGTATGTGATTAAAATATAAACTTCAATATGTATAGTTCATATTGGTATACTATATTGAATCGTAATTTTTTATAAACACCTAAAGTGCGATTCCTGAAAATAATGTGTAAGAAAAACTATGAGAAAATAAAGTTTGCTTGTAATACTAATAAGCTGGCAAAATTACTAAAGAATTAGGAGTGATTATCCAAATATTCTCCATCATTATTATTGGAGATTAATTTTGGAATTTAGCGTAAATTAAAAAAAAAATCTGATGTGGTCAGCACATGTGTATTCAGTCTATATCTGACCGCAATGTGTATTGTCTAGTTTAGTGAAAATGTTACACAAGATTATGAAAATGGCTTTAAAACACTTTTTTTTTTCAATTTTAAAGAAAATAACAGCCAAAATAAACTCACATATAAAATTTCATTAAAATCGGCTCAATTGAGTTTAAGACACAACAGATCGCGGCTAATAATCGACCAGCAGACTAAAATCTCTCGAAAAATTTTTTATTTATGCTTTCCTAACAAGGAGAGGTGCGTCCATGCGATCGGTGCATCGAATGCGATCGGTGAAAAAGAGGACCGGAATTCTTATTTAAAGTGATTTATTTGAACTGAATATAGTTAGAAATACAACAATTGACCTTCATGTACAAATAATATAAGCGTACCAAACGATTTTCCATTAATACCTAAAGTGTACCAATTAATTTTCCTTCAAAAATTAAAAAAAAAATTTTTGAAAACATTTCGAACAATTTTCATATGATGAATTACAATTTTCATCTGGTGATTTTGGAATTTTTTGTTATTGGGGTATGCTATGGTTAACAATATTATGACTTCCATATAAAACAAAATTCAGGGGCTCTAATATTATTTTTTTATACGAATAGCGTAAAAACTTAATCAAATCTAAGTGATACGATTAGAATTAAAAGTGATAGATTAGTATTGAAAAATTCGAGTCATTTACTATTTTAGGAAAGTTAAATCCTTGCTGTTTCCTCAAATTAAGCTCTGAATTTCAGATTTTGATTTTTTTTAATGATGAAATACAAGAAAGACTGTACAAGAGTTTATTTGGTAATCTAAAACATTTGTTTTGAATTCAATTACTTGCAATTCCTATAATTTTCTAATAAAAAATCTTTCATACCAAAAGTAAAATTAAAACTAAATATGATTTGCACCTTATTTAATAAAAATTTTTGGTAACAGAACACAATAAAATATGTTTTAACACTTTCTTAACTTTTAATTTACTTGTAAATCGAAACGATCTTATCATGTATTCCTTGCAAAAAACACACCTTAACATTTTTGATAGTAAAAACAAAAAATGATTTTGCTTGCACCTTAAAGGGAATTTTCTTAAGGCATGAAATCTCAATTTAACCATAATTATATATTTCGTTAAATTGGTGGGTATATCCTTAGGAATACCTAGATTTATACCTTATACGTTTGCACAAAAAATTCAACACAAAATGTACATATTTAATAGTCAACTCAAGATATATGAAGAGATCATAAGATGAAATCAACTTCATGATGATCAGTTGATCGTTAATTATAAAAATTAATTAAATTTTTGATGGAAGAAAAATAACAATTTGATATTTTCATCAGTGTTTCAAATTACTTATGCCTTAAACTATAATTTTTAGTTCTCACTGAAAACGATTTTTCATTTTAGCACATCTTAAAAAATTCCAAAATAGAAAAGTGAAATCTTGTAAAAATGTGCTTGTAAATTATATTTTGCCGTTCATTCAATGATCTTAAATTACTTTTATTGAAAAACATGGATGCAATTTATTAAGAATAAAAAATTTGGTCCACAAAACGTGTATTTTGTGTCATTTATTTCTTTTAGATTCTGGTACTATTTGATATTACCACATCCGCTTAAAGTAAGCATCTCCTCCAGTATGCTTTGAATAAATTATGTTAGTAATTTTTCAAAAACTTGAGAACATTAAAATGTTTGGAATTGAGAATTCTTTGAGATATTGGGCCTTAAATTTAAGCCATTTGTTTCCTATTAAATACAATAAAATTACCGTATCCAAGATGCCAACTTCCATTTCTATTACTCATTTCTATCCACTATCCTTTTATTGCTTTCAAAAATGAAAAATCATTTTTTTCTCATCTTCTTAAATAAAGTAAATATTTCAAAAATACTCCATGTTATCCATTTCATAAAACAAGAAACCATTCAATAGCATGAATTGTAATGTCTGCCATTTAAAATAAAATGTTATTGCTATTGAGGTTGTTATAAATGCCCCCCCAAGTTATTATAAGCGCAATCTATTATTATGAAAATTACATATTGTTGTTATACCTTGTAAAATTCCTTAAAGTTTGATATTTACAACATATTATGGCAATATTAAAAATTATGTAAGCCTTATATAATCAGCAAGATTTGTAAGAAAATGCCATTCAAATATATAAATTTTTAGATTTGTTGGCTATTTCCTTGACAAGAATGGAAATAATTTTTGGATCGCTTACATATAGATATAATAACTTGCATAAAGGTACATAATATAGATATGTGAGAACTTTATTTATGCAAGAGGATTAAAATAAAAGATAGTGAGTTTACATGTGAACCATTTTCATTTTGAAATTGCGTTAAAGAAGTAAGTAAAGTGATTGTTAAATTGTTGCATAGGATACATAAATTAAGTAAATATTTACATTATGTATATATGTAGTTCATAGTGATACACAGAAGACAATTTTTGAAATTACACAACGAATTAATTTTTTTGGAGAAGCGCTAGTGAGTATTAAGTTTTTTAACTTATAACAGCGCCACTTAAAAGTAGTGATTTTAAATAAATACAAAAAATATTAAAATATATGTAAATGGGAATAAGAGAACAGATAAATAGACTTTCTTACTAAAATATTTTTCAAGTACCTCAAAAATTTCTCACAACATACTCAACTAGACTGTATGGTATCTTATTTCACATCAAAAAGTTTTCTGTTGTAAAAATACGTGCATTATTCGGGTGTAATTGAAACAAGTCAACCAGATATTTTTAAAAGAACCAAATATAGAAAATCGATCCTTAAAATCAGGTCAGTGTTTGAATTCACGATCATGCTTTCCTCTTCTGTTGTTTTACAATTTGATAGTTATTGAACACTACTACCATGGTTATTGAATCCGGAGTAAGAAGTACAATGAAAATAGATACTATCAAAATGAGTTTTCGAATTAAAGTTAAAAATAAGAAATCTTCAAAACAAATATTACGTAAAATTTAATAATATTAAATTAATTCAAAAAAGATGCAGTTCGCTTATCAAAGACCAAGAACAATGCGATATTTCAAGGCTTAATCGCTCTACACAATTTTATTCATTAATCTTTGTATGTGTTGAAAATAAAATATTATGACAGCAATTTTAAATATTTCATTAATGGCAGACCTAGTATCAATTTGTATATAATTTGTAAGTTGTAATTTTTTGTGTTTAGGAACGCTCCAGGTAATTAAAAATTCAACTTATAGCTGAATTGCATGTACTGTGTATTCTACGTCTATTTTCTACAATTGTGGACAATAATTCATGAATAAAAATGGATATATTTTCTAATTTTTATACTTTTGAAGTAATTATTAAAGTGTGTACAACAGTGCAAATGTCACGATTAAATTTTTATTTTACTATTAATAAAACTAAATTAAAATATGCACCATTTTTAATGCAACTTACATGGTAAACTTTAATGTTACTTGGAAAAAATATTTTTGCATTTCATTCTTTACAGTTTCCTAAAAATAAATTTTTGTAATTAAACAAGACTAGTTTACCTATAATAATTTATACTTTTATCCATAAAAAAACTACCATAAATCATAGATTTAATATAAATAAGCCCCCCCAAGAAGCGTTCTCATAAATTACAATTTTCTTTTCAAAAAACAAACAAAACCTTTGTCTACAATGACAAATTAAAATTTTGCGGTTAATGAATTTATACCTGCATGGTATAATGCATTCCACTATTTCAAAATAATCAAAATATAATTTATTTTTAAAATATAATTGAATATTTTTTGCTTAGATTTCGAAATTTAGTAATTAAAAAATTAACCACTATTTTATGTACAACAATCATGTCAATGCAAATGTGAGATTCAAATTACTCACATGAATATTTTTACGCCTCTTTTTTAAGCATTCATGATAAAACACATGTATGCATATAAAATTAATTTGCAATAAAATATAAAGGTTGACATACTAGCGAATGTCAAAATTGTTGTTACCACAATGTCATAACAAAAATTTATTTATAACTTCAATTTGTACAAAAGAAAGAATTTAGAATTTAGGTAAATATTATATTGATTATTGTTGTGGTTGATGGTATGGATAGAAAAAATTAAAATAAAAAAACTTTGATTGAGCAATTTTGAAGGGCAGCCTGCGAAACATAAGCCTTTATTCAGTGGTAAGGGAATGGTAGGTTAAAAAAGACTAGAAAAATTATTGTAATAGATAATTTTTTCCCGGTCGTTCGAGAAACCCTCTTTAAGTCGTCGGAAAAAATGTTCAAGACTCTTCATGACCTTCTCATATGACAACAAGAATCCAAATGTAACAGTTCCGAAATGTTTCAAATCAATCTTCATTTTTTATTACTTCGTAGGTAAGGAATTAGTAAATTGAAAATACAAGTTGAGCACCCAAATTACTTTTTAATATAAATTTTAAGTTCACTAACCTAATATTATAAATGTTGTTAACTCTTCAAGATGTTTTGAATATTAAAACTCCCTTTAAAAATATACATACGAGTACAAACCTTATAAGAAAAGGGAAAAAAGCAACAAGAAATTTTATCCATATAACTTACAAGGAAGCAAAACCCAACTTTAAGGTATTCGCCATTTCTAATTAAATTTATGCATAAAATTCGTATGTTCTAAGACAAACTTTTAAACATTTAATTCTGCCATATTCGAAACCTACGAAACAGGCGATCTATGCGTAAAAGAAGTCGGTAGGTGACATGAATTGACTGTAATATATAAGAATTAGAAACAGTTTACTTTCTTGAAAATTTCAAGCTTAATTAATAAAATAATTGAAATAATAAGAAAACATTCGGGCTTATTCTGAGTTCTTAGATGGTTTGTGTCTATAATAAAATTTCAAAAATTTTATTATAGACCCGAATCATTTTGTATGAATTGGTTTATGTTTACAATAGTAATATCGAACGAGAATAATTATCACTATCGCTTAGTGATTCGATACTCAGAATAAGCCCCACTATTGAAGTAAGCAAAGTACAATTAGCCTAAATGTGCTTTCTAATATTTTTAGCTAGGTTAAAAAATTTTAATAACAGAGTTCTATAGCACATTTTTGGCAATTAATTAAAAATCCTCCTTAATAAATAAACTCTTCATTTTAACTCTATGAACGAAAGTGGAAATTTTGTTCACTTGCGGCTATTAGCCTTGAATTTGGTTCTGCATCAAACAATAAAATGATCGCACATGTCGCGCACAATTTTTTTTATCGCTTGCAATTTTTTACATTCTCATCTGTTTCCTTTAGTTAATTTATTTTTTTTTGTCCATAGTTGCATATGTTTACAACACAAAAACGTCTCACATATTTAAAATTAAAGAGCCTGTTATGAATGAATGAATGCACAAAAAAAAAATAATAATAAATTTTACTCCTTTTTTTTCGAAAAAAATATTATGCGTACTTAAACAAAAATAATCGCTTAATGTGAATTGAAAAAAAAAAAAAAACAAAAAAAAAAATTAAGTATATTGCCAATTTGAAACCACAAAAACCTTCAGGCGCTGTGTGTCTTGTGTTATCATATTACAATAATTATTTAAAATAAAAACGTAAAAACAAAAAACAACACGTAAAACCATGGTGGTTAAAGTGGGAACGAACAGAGCAACAAGAGAAAAAAAATGCAATTATCGTCGTCGGTTGTTATTGTTGGATATTGAATGTCACTTAAGTCAATCTCATTCATAACTTTCTGATAGTAGTTCTGTTTTTTTTTTGGTTTTTTTTTTTAATGAATGCAAGATAATAACGCTTTTGATTTCATTGAGAACTTGAGTTTTTTTTTAAATTTACATTAAAATCAAAAGTATTAAATTAAAATTATAAAGGAAGCATTAGATTTCAATGAAATTCATACTGTCATCAAAAACACTTCTGATAATTTTAGTTTTGGATTATTGTTATCAGTTATATGGGAAACTTGTAAATGAGAGAAGTTTCTATAATAGAATAAATTTTTTGAAAAAAATAAAGTAGGTAGCATACAGAGACAATCCGAGTCGATTTATGAATATTTGTGCGGATTATTCATGGCCGATTCAGATTGGAGAAAAAAGGAAATTAGGAGATTTTGATCGTTAATTAGGTCTAGAATATTTGCGAAATGAACGGACATCGGAGTTTATATGTATTTATTCTAAAAAATGACGAAAAACTTACTTATGTCGTTATTCTCTATACCTAAAAACATTACACAGTCGAATTTCCCTAATTCGAACCCCGTGAAATTAAAATTCCTCTCAAAGTTAAACTTCTTTTTTTATCAACTTGTTACAATAAATCCTTGTTTAAATCTCTTTTATTCGAGCTTTCTATTTTTCTTATTTCCGATACTACGAATGATTCGACTTAAAAAAGTTCGATAAAAGTTTACTTTGCCAATTTGAAACCACATTGGCTTCGTTCTATCACTATCCGAAAATATTTTAGTATTTTCCGAAATAAAAATTTGTGACAGTTCATAAATTTTTCGAAATAAAAAAAAAATAGTGTGATGAACTACATTACAGCGCGGTGAAGTGCAATACGTTCTAAAACAGCCTAAGTACTTTTTATTAACTAACGTTTATTCATCTTAAAGATGATTTCAAAGTTTTCATATCAAAAAATTTTTCAATTTTATTAAAACAATCCAAAGTGTCAATCATCTAAAATGTAGTTATGTTGCATATTGTGTCATCCCTGGCATAGTAATAGTAATTTGTTGCAGAAGCATTGTTTCCTCAATATTAATAAAATTGAATCCATATTAACAAGGGTTGAATCAATATACGAGTATGTAAGTAAACAATTAGTTTGGCAGTGGCATTTTTTATTTATGAATTTTGAAGTCCTTTCTAATTAATAAATCTTTGATGTATTACGAATAAATTTTATGAGCAATGGCTTGACATTATGTGAAAACCCAATTGTGTTTACTAAAATAAAAATTCATTATTAAAGTATTCTAAATTCCGAAATTTAACAGCAAAATTATAGAAACTTTTTTATAAAATTTAAAAAAATTGAATTTCAAATTTTTAAAGGATGAAAATATAATGAAAAATTTCTTTAATTCCCTCAATTAATTTATTTTGGATTTTTATAAAAAAAACATTGTTAAACTTAAATATTTCAAATATTTCTTTTTAAGTATTTTAGTTTTTTTGATTAGAAAATTTAAAGTCATGTCATCTCTTCAATTAAGTATTAAAATTTCATGTATAGTCAACAAGTTTCCAAAAATTATGGTGTGTATACTAATGATTTATTAGCTTTAGTATGTTGGAAGTTTGCCAACATTAAACAAGAATATTTTTCTTCTTTTTTACTCTTATAATAATAGTCACATTAATATTTGAAATACTTTACATATACAAAGTACATAATATAAATAAGTATATTATATAAAATGGGGTTGTATACCCACAAAATGACATTCTATATATAATATAACTATTATACTATAATGTTATATTATTAAATATCAAAAAAATTCCCTGACGAATAATAATGAACATAAAAATAAAATTTTTAAATATTTTTATCTTATGCGCTATATGACTTCATATTTTTTCTTTTATTTTTCAAAAAAAAAATTATGCATAACATCATTTTTGCACTTTTTGCTCACATTTTAAGTGTAAATGCAATTTTTCATCAAAAAAAAAATTATTTTACTTTATCATCATATTTTAACATTAAAAAAAAAAAAACTTGAGCAAAAAAAAATTGAGCAAAACTCAAAATGAATAAAATTATCCTTGATTCTTTTTTATATTTACAAGAATCCTTTAAAACAAAATATTAAGCTTTATGACCGGTTCCTTAGACTATATAATAATATAAGATTTTAAGCAATGCCCATTCGCTGTGGTTCGAAACACATATGAATCATACGAGCATCATCATATCTCGTCTAAATTTCATAAAAAATTTATACCGGAATTTGTTTATAGATTAAGGTCCAATTATAGGCGAAACTCCGAAGTAAACTTAGAAAACATGCACTTTTCATATGACTCATATGATTATATAAATAATGCGTGTTTTGCTTGTAAATGAGCTACTACGAAATGAACACACTTAAAGATAGGTGCAATAAAGCTCACTAACACATACACTCTTACTTATTGTATTTTTGGAAATATTTTACACATAACCTAAATTGAGTTTTTCTTAAATAATTTTGCTTTAAGGGTTTCTTCTTTATAAGCAATAAATTAATGAGACATTTAATTTAAATTGGTCTAAATATAAAATCAAATTTAAATTTGGATTACAACTAAAAACTTGTCAGTTTTACAAGCTTTTACTGTACTATAAATAGACTTATTGAGAAACAGGAGGAGAGCGTACTGATGTAAGCAGAGACATAACAAATTGCTCTGCTCCAAGCGATTTTGCCTATTAATTTTTTGATGGTATACTCATATTTCTTAAATTAACTCGTATATTTGGAAATCAAGCAGTTACAATCACAAAATATTATATTGAATTATGAATTTTTATAATTCAATTTAAAGGAGGATATTCGAAAAATACAGAAATCCTTGGGAAATGAGAAAACTTAAGAAAATAAAAGTCAAGCATTTTACCATTAAAAATTCAATAATAAATTGTATGATTCTGTATTTAATCGAAGATATTAAAATAATAAAATATAATAAAAGGTCCTTGATTTAATTTCAACTCAATTAAAACATCAATTTAATCAATCTTTTTCCTTCGTAACTTTTACCTTAATCTTTACCATATATTTGCCATGTCATTTTTTAAACATTTTATTTTTCATCAACAATATTAATAAGATTGTCCTTTTTCCTTTCGTCAAGAATTTTGAAAAAAAAAAAAAATTTTATTAAACACAGAAACAAAAACAAAATTAAAAAAAATTAAATAAAATAAAAATAAAAGTATCCTTTTTTTTCCTTTTGCATTTTTGAAGAGATGAAAAAAAAGAGAAAAAAACAAAAATATGAAAAAATCGTGCTCAAAATTATTTAACTGTTTTTTTTTTCCTCTTTCAACCTTTCAGAGGTGCATTAAAATTGCATTGCTACATATACCCTTTTTATAAAATTTCAACAATGTTATGATGATTTATGTCAATGTATATACATACATATATATATTATGTACCTATGCACAATAAGTAGTACATTCTTATATACCTGTATATTGTTGTCCCTATACATAATTATGTCAAAAATAAATATATTATATAGGTATGTACGTTTATATAAACATGAGATATGCAATGCAAAACTAGAAGAGCATCCTGCTGATAAGTGTGTTAGTGCCCTACATTCTTGTTTTTTTTTTTTTTTCATTTCCCATAAAATTACAAATTACCATGTACATTAAATAAGAAATTATGATGATGAGAACCTACAAAAATAGTATAGATAGAAGAAGAAAAAAATTATGGTGTTATATATACCTGTGGTAATAAGGCAGAATGGTCTAAGTCGATAAGCAAAAAGATGTTATATAACACTTTAATTATAATTTTGTTTGCATATTATTCAGACGGATTGGGTGAATAATTCGGACGAATTATTTATTCGGATGGATCTGGGATAGTTGAATTAAAGTAGTAAGAAATTTTTTTTTTTTGGAAATTCTAAAGAAAATTTTGAAAATTTGATAAACATACCATGATTTTCGTAAATTTAAATTTTTAAATTAAAATATTGACTCAAATTATAAAAACTCGGTTTCATGTAGAGTCCTTTTAATTTCTCTAACACTAGTTTTAAATTGCTAAACATGATCTATTCCAAACCATACCAATCCTATCATAAACGGTTTTTCACAATCGCCACAGAACATTATTTTATTTTTATACATAATAATATTGTAAGGTCTCTCATTTCTGAATTACACGTATATAACTAATAAAAATAAATAAAAAAGGTGAGTTCCTATACATATTTTATATTGTATAACTTTTTGACCTACGACATAAATGTTTAAATGTGTGTAAAAATTTTTATATTATAATAAGTCGTGTGCATCAAATTGGAAAAGGAATTCACGCTCTTTTAAAGAACATTGCATTCATAATAATAATAATAAGAATAAAATCATATGATAATAAAAATAATAATAAATGTCACTATTAAAATTTTACATTTTCCAATGTCATATCCTTTTTTAATTTATGATTCAATTATTTTATTTTTTCCATTATTAAAAATTATTTCTCATAATGTTCTTAAAACATGAAAAATCTTTTAAAAATTTTATTTTTAAAGGATCACAAAATTTTATTTTTTTTAATGTTAATGGAAAAAAAGAAATGTCCTGCCATATCATGAAGAGAACTATTAAGAGACTAGTTTTAACCTTTGAAATTAAATCCTGATACAATAAGATAAATCGAATTAAAACAATTCATTTCACTTATCACCATTGAATTTTACGGCTACAATTTACGGCCGATTATTTTGCTTCAATTTGATAAATTTCATAAAATTTTTGAATAAAACCAAATTCCTGTTTTGTTATGGATTATGTCTAGACTGATAACATTAATACCGGTGAAAAACCCAATTTTGAAGATGAAAATATATTTTTCTGCAATATATGTACATATTGTATGTTACACTCCGTTTTCTTGCTGGGTCACTCTGGTTTTTTCAAGAATTTATTTACAAAATATTTTTTTTTCCTATAATCCTAAAATTTTGTATGATAAACAAACATTTTTTGGCCTTAAATTATTTTAATTCCCGGAAATGGATTATGTTTACTAAGTATAAAAACCTAAATTACATTACTTATACTATGTTACAAAAAATACCATTAACCAGTTCAAATATTTTTGCATAACACCATATTTACTAATGGGAATTGGTTAAACTCTTCCGATACGTTAAATTCATTTTTCACATTTTTAGTAAATTCACATTTTTAGTAAATTCACATTTTTAGTAAATCAAACAAGCATCATATTTAAAATTAATGTTGTACTAAATATTAAGCACCCATTATTTCTTTGATAAGGAAACAAACTTCAAATTCTCTTCCACATGCTGTCTATATACAATAAAACGTCTACTGGAATCCAATTTTATTATAAACAGATATTATTTTCCATTACACGGTCATGTCGTAAATTCAAATCACTCAAAACAATAAATCGGAAATAGATGTAAAAAAATTAATCTATATTTCTCCAATTTCAGCAGCATGTTAAGCAACACACACCTTTAGAGATATAATAGCAACAAATCAAACACAAAGAACATAATCCTATTACAATATCCAAACACAAAACAAATTCCAAATCCAAAATTATAGAGGTAGCCGTGGTCAGAATCCGTTTACCTTACGACTTAAGTACTTGAACTGATAATCTTTACTATTTCTTCTTCACAGCAAAGAAATCGTTGTTTGGTTAACTTGACAAGGTTTATTATTCTTTGGAAGTGTTAATGATTTTTGTTTTACTACAAATTACTCAATGTTGCACAAATTTTAAAGTTACTTTTGTATTTAAAAGGATAATAAACTTACCAAATCTCATTAAGTAATCTTTTGACTTTTCTTTAAGAAATAATTTAAATTTTCCAATATTAGAATTAAATTAGAATTAATTTTGAATTGATTTTCCGGTTTGAAACAACGCATACACTTTAATTAATTAGAACATTTTTGTTCTTTAAAACTTGTAATAAAAATGTGACTATTCTGCTATTAGTGTAGCTGTCTACTACCTACCATGTATACAACAATATAAAAATATTGACATTTTGCAGTGTTGTCAATTTTTTGAACACTTTGAAATATTTCTTGTTCTTTCTTTTTTTTCTTTTGAATACATACCTTCATATATTATGATTAATTTTAAATTAAAAGCATTCCTGTATATTTTATTGATCTTTTAGTGGAATATTTTACATTTTTCAACACAAAACACATTTTATTTGATGAATTCAAACCAGAATTAAAAAATTAAAACTCTTAATAATCAAAATAATAAAAAAATTGAACAGCTTGGTACAGTAGTTGCCTTGCAATTTAGTATTTTTAGTGGTTTCTGTCTGAATCTTTCTTTCTTCCTTTATTTTTATTTTTTTTCGTTAATATTGTTAAAGTCGATTTGTTTAAGTGGTTTAATCGATTTTCTTTTATTTTGTTTTTAATGTTTTAAGTGGTTCTTTGAATTTTTCTATCAAAATACCGTTTATAAAGAGAAACCGCAATAGAATTGACATGGCTAACAAAAATAACAGAAAAATCAACTGTTCAGCATTTTTGTCATATTTTTGAGTTTTGGTTTTCTTTTTGTTTTTTAAATTTGCATGGGAAAAAAATTTCTTAATTTATTGAAAAATTACTTGATTAAAAGCTTTTCACATGTTTTCTATAGTTGGAAAAATTTGTTAATTAAATTTATTAGCGTTCTGAATGCATTTCTAAAAATTATAAAGGGTTTCAGACTATTGATTTACACTAAAAATTTTTTATTGTTATCAATATATAATTTGCTGGCAACAAAGTATATTCAAATACAAATCGTCAGATGGCCATTTATACCTTAATAATTTTAAGTTGGCATTATTTTATTAAAGTAGAGCATATTTGAGCAATTGTGAGTCTATAATAAGAAAGTACAACTGCTTTTCCGAAACTCTGTTTTAATGAATTTAGAACAGTGTTGACAAGTATACTATCAATATTTTTCAATTTACATAAAAATTATATATAATGTGCCAATACATATTTTTAATCTCTATGCCTATGCATGTCGTAAGTCAAAACAAGTTATATCAATTGTCATTGATTGATTGGACGTGCTCTTGCGTAAAATATTTCTAAATAGTAAAAGAGCTACTTAAATTCATTTTAAAAGTATAAAGAGTAATGAAATATATAATTTTTTATCATAATTTGAATTTAATTTACTTTTCGCTACGCTGTAATAAAAATGATAACGAAATTGAAATGTCAAATAAGTAATAACGTCAAGTAAGTAAATAATGTCAAATAAGTAATTATTAGTATTAACAGTATTTGTACCACAGAGGCGCATATATACATATAGTATGTATATTATGTCAGCATAATATGAAAATTAAGAATTGTGGTGACAGGAATCACTATGGCATTTACTGCGAATTTAGTGAATCTCATTAAATTTGTTACATTCGAAATACAGCAGCCACTCGTCTTTTTTTTTGTAAATATTTTTATATTTCAATTTATGCTTGTCAACATACTAAAAACTTACAATTTACGTCATACTATTTATTGTACGCGAAGTTTATTTCTTAGTACAACATTTAGTTTTGGTTTTGATTAGTCGCAATTTTGACATCATGCATAATTTTATATTTACAACATACTTATAATCAAAAGGGCTTAAGAATATTGTCCCTAATTGAATGCGGCAACAACAACGGATTCAAATGCCCTATTCCCAGCATGCGAGGTGGGAACTACCACTCTCTTTATAAAAAAAATTAGTTTTCGGCATTCGCCCGTACGAATTTTTAACGGGAAAAGCAGTAAGTTAATAAAAAACTAAAATAATTTATAAAAAAAACTTCTCCATGAAACTTAATGTAATTTAATTTTATCAAGGCATTGTTTATACAAAATTAATTTTAAAAGATATCAATATTATTGATTTTCTAAATTAAACAATATTTATAAAAATTTATTATCAATAAATGATAAGAATCAAACTTAATTTAGTTCTATAGTGTGTTACACATTTTTAACAATCTGCCATTGTATATAATAATATAATTAATTGAATTCTTTCGAAATCTACATTATATCAAAAAAATTTAAAAATAGAATTATTAAAAAACCTGATAGCTATGCGATTGACAAAATTAATAAGTTTTGAAGGGGATCATTTCGACATTTAAAAAATCAAATCAATGTATAACATTTAGAATCAAACAAAAAATTTTTTTTAATATTACTTACATAATAAAAATATATTGTATATAATATTTAAAATTTTATATTGCTTTTGCCCAAATTGAACTTTTGTGATGACGTCAAAGAATATTTTTTTTTTTGGTTATACATACATACTTATAATATACATTCATTATTTTTGCAATACTATATATTTACTACCCAATACCATTTACCGTACAGCAAAAAAAAATTTTATTTACTATACAAATTCTGTCAACTACATTAAACTACAAAGCAACAAATTTCTTTATTTTTTGTATGATAACAAAAATATGAATAACAAACAATAATAACCTTAGACGAATACTATCAATATTACAATATAATACAAATCATTTACAACATAAACACAACAATTTGTATGTATAAAACATCCCTCATACAAAACTGTTAAAATCATAACATTTTCTGTATGAAATGTTGTATATCCAACATAACTAAGTTAAAAGTATGATACTAATGCTTATTTTAATAGAAAACTGTTAACATAATTTTTTGTTTAGATTGGTAAAATGTATGTATACATTATGCATATAAAGTTAGTAAATAATATAATGTTGGAATGAATTATCATCCAATTGGAAATTTTATTTATAATATTTTAAAAACAAGATTTCTATTTGTTTCTTTTTTTTAACAAAATTTATACAAATGCAATTGCAGACATACTTACCATAATATTTTGTACAACATTTTATGTTGTTATTATTTATAATTTTAAACAACAAGAAAAACTTGTTGGAATTAAAAATGCTACTTGTATAGCAAACAATTTACTATTTATTTCGTTTTAATTACTCGTAATAGATATTTTCTTATATATGTACATATTCATATGTATGTATATAAATATAACAGCTGTATTTACTTATCTTGAAATACTCCAACTGTTTACTATCATGTTACTAATAGTAGCTACTTGAATACAATAAATTCTCTTCATACAAAATATAATGTAACAATGTAACAACCTTTTTTTATAAGTTAATATTTTTCGTATGATTGCCTCTGATGGCACTAAGTACCAATAATAAGCTCTATATCATCCCCATAAGAAATGAACAAGAAAAATAATCAAAATATCGTAGTACAGATGATTATCGCATTTTCCTTTTACTGTACACTTATTTACTAATAGGAAATTACAGCATAAAACATAACATGTATATACATTGTATAACATTTTACATTGAATGTATAATTTAACAAAAAAGAAGAAAATAATAATAATAAAAAAATTCAATCAAGACATTTTGTTCTTTTCGTAAATAAAAAAATGTTCGAATCAGTATTTGTTTGAACTTCGGATAGTTTAGATGTACATGAAAAAGTAAGAGAAAAAATAATTTAAAAAAAAAAAAAATTTATTGATATCCTCTTAATGGTGTTTTGAAATTTTTACCGTTATACAAGTAATAATTTTGTCTTTAAGAATTAAAAAGTGAAATTACTTTGCATCGTAATTAATAATTTTTCGATCATTATTTTATTAACATTTGTTATACATAATTTGATTAACAAAAAAAATTTTAATTATACAAAATTTGATTTTATTAGAAAATTAGAACAAATTATTTTTTTATTTCGAAATTACAGTTAAATAATAATTTTTTTCATCATTCATACATACCTACATAATGTTGTTGTTTTAAAACTCATACACATTATGTATAATTATTGAAAATTGTTGCTAAAAATTATAAGTAAATATTAAAGAGTGAAAAGAAAAAAAAATTATACTACAAATTTTTGTGTTCGAATCAACCATTCGAATAACGTAATTTAAATATAGAAGAAGTTGTAAAAGCTTTTTGATTTAGAGAAAGGAACAAAAAAAAGTTCTTTCTCATATTTTATTAGAATTTTAATTTTGGTATGAGCAAGTGCTGCTGTTTATGATGTTGTATTGTATTTTAAGCTCTTCATTTATACATACATAATAGTAATATATATATTACGTATACATATATATGTATGTACATAAAAATTTGATTTTATATTGTGAATTGTGATTATAATTGAACTTTACCTCCAAATTAATTTTGTTCGAAATTTTCGAATATACTTAAGATGTTCTTGTATTATTGAAGTAAAGAACAATTATTGAAAAGATTGAATGGTGGTGTGCAAATTATAATATCATCAAAAGAATACAAAAAATAATAATAATAACACATAAATAAAAAAATAATAAGTATAATATATAAATTAATTGATGACCTAACAAGTAGGTAACGCAACATTACCAATTGTATCAAACATACACTCATACACTAATATTGTTTGTGTATTGAAAATATCATTAGAATAATTTTTTTTTTTTTGTAATTTTCGGTGATCGCATATTTATCAAAAAAAAAAGTCATTTTGGAGAGAGAAAAATTTATAAAAATTATTTTATTGTTTTGTTATTGAATTTTATAAATTTGATTTTATTTTTAAAATAAAAATAATCACTTGTGTGTAGTATAGAAGCATTTGATTTTTTAAATAAAAATTTGTGACATAAAGAAATTTTTAATAATAATTTTGAACAATTTTTTAATTAATAATTATTCTGTTGTGCACCATCTTTCATATTAATTTACTGAAAATTCTTTTAATATTTAAAATAAATATTGTAATTTTATAATTTATGATTAGTGATCAGTTTTGGTGATTAACTTTTTGAGTAAACAGTGAAAATAATATTAAAATACTTCTAAACTACAAACTTGTGTAAATTCATTATTCTTTATTAAATTGTATAGTAGAGTAACAGAGAAAGAATAATAATAATATTAATAATAAGTACTAAAAAAAAAAAATTGGAACTTTAAATATTTTGGTCGAAAATACGACGGCATTTCTTTCAAAATTTTAAAAATTTTTATTGGGGTAAGTAATAAAAATTATTACACATTATAAACTAATTAGTATAAGTACATAGAAATGATAGCAATTAGATTTACCTAGATTGAAATTTTTTAGATTTGCATACATACATACACACATACATTCAAAAATAATTTAAAACTAATAAATTTTTCTATTCGTACTTAATGAAAAAATTTGACTTTTAATTTAAAATTTGATAAAGAAAGTGCGTTCTAAATAATATAATACTTATTATGTAAGTTGTGATGACATACGAAATATATTACTAACTTGTTAGTCTAAAATTATGTAAAGACAACAAATGTAAGAATATTATAGTTATGGCGCTATTCTTGCTGTTCTTATTTTGCTCAACATTTTATGGTCGAATTTTGTGTTTTCTTTTCTTCACCTTGATTTTAAAATTAATCTCAATTCTTTTTAAATTCGTGTATTGTATTCGTATATTTAGAATTTTTAAATAAATAATATTGGTAAACTAAAAATTAAGGAAAATTTTGAGTGACACTGAAAAAAAAATTTAACCTTAATATGATTAAATATTTTGTTCTATAGAAATGAACCTTTATTTAATTTTTGAAATTGTCATAATATAAGTAAATTTCGACTGATTAAAATCGTAGGATTTCAATAAATTCGTAATATTGAGGAGGTTAGAATTAACAGTGAAAAAAAAATTTATTTTGAAGCTGCATATAGTTTGTAGCAAGTACCTACTTACCAAATTTTTTTCGATTACTTACTTATCTAATCACTACTAATACATTTTTTGAATCAACATTAAATATTTATTATTATAAAATAGATAATTAGAAACTTAAAAAAACATTCATACTTACTTATAAGTAAACTAATTACTTCCATGATATTATAGCAACTGAGTTCCTTTTTTGTGACTAAATTAATTATACGCCAATTAATCGAGAAATTGCTCTTAGAGTTAAGTATATCGAATCTATACTTAAATATAATATGGAATAATATAAGTAATATTAATATAATAATAAAGATATTCGTAGACACAGTTGCAAGTACGCTTACACAATGTAGCCAGAACTTACTTTTTTCAAATTTCTTCTCATTAAACAATTTCGTTTATTCTATAAGTATGATTCAGTACTCTTCTATGCTAAATTCTGTATTGCGTAAATTTAATGGTCGCAATTTTTACATATTTCATAAGTATTACACATTCATTTTGGATTAAACACACATATTCAATAGATTTTGTTTAGATAATTATATTAAAAATTTCGACAGCGTTAATTGATCCATTAATTTAGTCATTTAAATTGAAACTAAAATAAATTTACAAAAAATAAGTGAACCATTAGGATTTGTTACTTAATTGTATTAAAAGAAAACAGTTAAATCCTTATTGCAAGTACTTACTTGGGCTTGTTTCAATAAAAATTAGAAAAGGAATAATTTTTGTGACAAAAAACCTTAGGCTATATGCTAATATATATGTACATATGTATATGCAATGAGAGTACTTGTGTTCTTATAAGTATTTTGATTGTTGTAACCATTTTAGTTCTAATAGTGGGGAAAATAATATTATAAAAAAGAATATTAAATTTGAATTTTTCCAACAAGACTACAAACATTTCAACAGATTTCAATAATGTTAGTAAATAAAAATATTTTTATAAAAGAAAACATTAAAACAAATAAGAATTTTGCTTTATTTTCTTTTAATTTTTGCTTTAATATTTTCAAAACAAAATATCAAACATACTCGTACATACATACATACACATATATGAATATAGGTATATAAAATGAAATCCAATTTGATTGTGAAAAAATCTATAACAAAACAAAGTCCCCCGTAAAAATGGACAGAATGGGAAAAAAAATATTTTTTTTTTTTTTGCAAGTTGATTATTATAAACAAAAAATCTTCTTAAATAAACACAACATACTTCCACATAAAGTTCGAAGTATATAAGTATAACAAGTATGTTATATTACTTGTATATAGGTTTACATTATTAGTTCAAGTTACATGCACAAAATTTATATAAAATAAACAGTGTTAACAAAAAACTCTAACAACGTATAACGTCCTCTATTAAGCATATCTTAAAAAAATTTTACAATATTACGCGTTCCGTATTGAAAAGAATGCAAAGGAAAGCAAGTCGTACATCCATAAAAATTCTGAATACTTTATGTAAAATTTGACTATAAGTAAGCATTACCAGTATGCTTTAGTTAATTTTATATTCGATTTAGAGCTAGTTTTTGATTTTTTGCGTTATAAATTTCATTGTGGAAAATTTACGTTACCCTGTTAATTTTAAAGGGAGACGACTGTAAAGAATGTTATAAACTAAACATTGCAGTGTTCTTGTATTTAGTTTTAGATATAATTTAAAGGTGGTTGCAAAATTTTGCTTTTTTTGCAATACGGAATACTATCGTCTAGATGTTCATATTTAATTGCACAAGGTAATTCAGTAATAAATACACTGCGTAGTGTATGGGAAGTAAAAAGATAGCAAAATTTGTGTTAAGAACTTTGTGTTTAGAACACAACTTAAAAATTTTAAGAAAATAAATTTTCTTATGAAATTTAAGCTGAAAACTTTACGTATAAAAGCAGAATAAACGAGCAAATCGAAAATTATTCCAAAATCTCGAAAATTGTTCAGAATTTGGGACATGTTCTCTGAATCATCCTGTGTTGTTAATATTATATGATATTGTTTAACGGTCGAGTGCCTTAAATAAATTTCAAATTGTTTTTACGAAAAAAAAAAATATTGTTTATATAAGAGTTAATATTTAATTAGTTTCTTGAACTTGTTAAATTTTAATTATGATACTTAAAATGTTCATACTTACTTATTGTTTATAATCTGTTGACCATATTGCTTGGTGATAAAAAGTAGGTTTTTAATAACTAGAAAAAATCTGCATATTTTTCACTAGAACTCTTTCTATATTTAATTGCATGGAATGGAAATTTCTAAAAAACAATATAAGAAATATCTAGCTATAGGTATACATACAATTTTTAATGTATTTGGTCAAGAATTTAAAATATTGACCTCCTATTATTCTGATTTTTTATTAGATCTTTTTTTTATGTTCTAATGCCAGTAACCTTTTCCTTTTAAAAACTAAGATTCTTGAAAATGAGCATAAAGATTTAATAATAGGTTTAATATGTAGATTAATTTTCATAATTTTGCGGCAAAGATTAAATAAACAAAAAAAAAGCAAAATAACATTGTAAAAATTATAAAAATTTAATATGCCGAAAATTATGGTTTTAATGATCGCGAAAGCTTACATTCAATTTTTCAGTTCTCAAAATCCAATCATTTTAACAAAATCTGCTATAGAATTATTTTTATACCATTTCGTACATCTTTAATATTTTAAGAATTTTATGCGGTCTTTGGCAGCTTAAGAAAGTGTTTTTTTCAATGAATAGTGTGTGCGTTTAAGCAATCTAACATATTCTTACACATATACTTACTGAAATTATTATTATTGCAAGTCTTCACTAAATGGACTCGCATAAAATTTCTTATTCTTACTAACAAGAGTATTTTCTTAGAACAATATGAGTGCCTAAGTAAGTGATGAGTTAATTAGTTAAAAAATAGCATAAAATGAGTGTCTTAATTACTTAATTCAATAATTTGAATACGGTTTGTACGGTTTAACTTTCATCTGAACCAACCATTGTAATTATGTACTCAATATTCATATCTTAATTTAAATTATTTATTTTTTAAGAAAAACGCCTACAACTATAATTTTAATAAAATTATACTGAAAATACTTAGTTTTCTTTTACTGCTAATGCTTCTACATAAAACACATGTGTTATTCTTTAGCTCAATATTGCTCGTATTGCGGTATTTTAATAACACCTAATTGTAATTTCGAGCCACTTAACTTCAAAGTTTCTATTTAGTTTTTAATAGCAATTAAGTACTTATCAGATTTTTACCCTATAATTTTACAAAATGTAGATCAAATTATAAAGAAATTGAGCTTTTAAACAGAATTGATAAAAATCGTAATTTCACTTACACTATTTTTTCTTCTAACCACAGAATTATTGATGGTATCATAAATATTGTTGACTATGCTTAAACTGATTTTGTAAATTTTATTGTTTCTCAATTGATGTATAAAAGCAATGACAAAAGCACCGAAATTATAATTTTTTTTGCATTTTGGTTACTAAAATTTAAGCTCTGTTAAAAAACTGTAAGTGGGTACTTTTATATGTAGAACATTATACGTGACTAGAAATTTATTTAATTTGTTAGAATCCCTTTTAAGTATAACACATTTTTCCGGTTGTTTAATTCATAACTACATTATATCTGATTATATAACTGTATAAAGAAACCGCTATCGAAAGGTTATTTTATTATTAGGTATAACAGATTTATAAATTATAATTAATTAGAATTTGACTTCTTCGGTAGCAACCGGCAATAAAGCATAATAGTTTTTAAAAAAAAAAGACTTTAATTGAAACACAAAAAAGCTAAAAGTTGTTGAAAAAGAAATGAAAAGAATTTAAAAAATCATTTCTATTCCATGTTGTACTAGAACACCGGAAGTACACCTTAAATAAATTTTAAGTAAAACACCTTAGTACCCAAGTATGAACATAAATAATATGTCTTTAAATATATAAAGGTATGTTAGCCTTCGCATTCATATTTAAAAGCAGTAAGAAATTTAAATAAGCTAAAAAATCACCAAAGAAAACCAATATTTAAATGCGATTCTAATAAACAATAATAATAGGTTTAAAGCTTGACAAATAAAAGCGCTCTACTATTTGTTCTTGCCCCCTTCTATTCAATATTTATGTTATAATTAGCAAATACAATGAACAAGGTAGTTAAAATTTTTTTTTTCAATTGTTGTTTTCTTCTTCCTTTTTCACCTACCACTATTTGTATAATTTGCAACACAAACTGTTGTGTGTATAGCAAAATGTGAAATGAGAAAAAACGATACCGCTTTATTAATATCGCGTAAATATTTTCTCCCATTATGTAAATTTTCTGTTAATTCTTTTTTTGTGAAATATCGCGCTTCTTTCTTAAAAACAAACAGAATGCTACCGAAATGCCGCGAACTTGAACATTTAGTTTTAGTTGTTTCTGGTTATTTTTCAATTTTAAAGAGTTTGAATTAATTTGCAAATACTTAAATAGCAATAAAAGAAATGAATTATTTAAGTATGAACAATAGTTAATAGAAAACAAATGTTTATTAATGGAGGCTAAAAATAAAAAAAAAAGGATTTTTAATATAAAATTTCCGCTTTTCATGTTTGATGTTGAATTAAAGTTGTGTTTGACATGAAAAACGCTATCATACTTATGTATTTTCTATTACAAAATAAAGAATAAATTTTGAGTGAATGGCCATATTGCAAATGGAATTTATTGGATGAACCCTTCATTTTGATGTAATTTAAAGAAGCTTTTGAAGATTATCTGAAATAAATAAATAATAAATTTAAGCTAACTGAAATATATCGAACTAGGCTTTTGCATATAATGGCGACAGAAGTCGATCTGAAAATTAAGACAAGAAAAACTAAATCACTCCGAATAAGCACATCAAACCCTTTCCACTTCATCATAGATTCCAGACAAATACAAGATGTCGAACAATTCAATAATTATCTCGGCAGTATAACATCGACTACCGGAGGGGCCAAAGAAAACATATAAAACCGGTTGAGAATGGCTAAGATGCCATATGGCAGACTACGGGCCATCTGGAAATCTTTACATTTATTAAGAAATACAATATTAAGAATTTTCAACACATATGGATCCGAAATATGGGTACCAAAAAATTAATACACAAACAAAATAAAGGTATTCATAAATAGAAGTTTAAGAATCATCTGCCGGGTTCTCTGGCCTATCGCAATAGTAATAAGAAAGAAATTATGGGGGTGGATTGGCCTCCGACGACAACATGAAACAATTGCTATAGAGGTATTGGAGTGAGACACGCAACGAAGAACCATTGAACAACCCAAGAGTATATGGCAAAGAACAATAAAGAAAGAAATCGACACGATCAACATCACATGGGCGAGTTAAAACGAATGGTTCCAAACAGAGTTCGTTGGAGAAGCATTGTGGATGCTTCCAAGAGGAGTAAGGCCTATGCTTCCAAGAGGAGTAAGGCCGGAAAAATATGAGGAAATTCAAAAATTAAAAAAATGTTGGTCCTTAAAGTTTGCCTTTAATTGTTAAATTTGTAAACAAAAAATACTAGAAGTGAAAAATGAACTTTTGAAGAGATTTTTTAAAATCATTAGATAGCTATACCAATTCGTTTATTCTTGAAGCACTTGCTAATTTTATAAACAACTTTACCACAGCGCATCGTTAAACTAAACCATATTTTTTCTTATACATTTTAAGTGTTTTTTTATTATTTATGCAATATAAATTTTTTAATTTATTTTTATAAAAATTTAAAAATAAATAAATAAACAAATAAATATTTATTTATTTATTTTAAAATTGAATAATTTATTTATGCAAATAATCTAAAGAAAAATATATAAATATACAAAAAATAAAAAAAGACTTTAACAATTTAATCTTTGTCAAACTATAAATCATTATTGTACTTACTCAAAGATTATCTCTTAAAAATGAATTTTTATTTTTTAAAATAAAGAAAATATTAATCAATGGTGGTGCAGGTTTAAGGATGGTGTTCGCATTTTCCTGCTGATCTTTTATGTAAGTTCTTAAGTATTTATGAATATTCGAAAGTAAATTCGCAATTTAAATTTTATCTTACAATGATTTAGGAGTGCAGTATTTTAAACAAAATACAGAAATCAAATGGGATGGTTCGCAACTCGTCGGTTATAGTTGATATTGTGTGTCAAATATTTTACTTGCATGTCACTTGAAAGGAACGGGTATTTCTATAATGGAAAGCGCTAGCAAATCGAATAAATGAACAAAACTGTATAGTTTATTAAAAAATGCTGTACTCAAATCTTAGCTGCCCAAAGTTGCAAGACAATAAAATCTAACTTATCATCCAAAGCTTAAAATACCCAAAATTGCAATTTTCCGATACTTACAGCAATTTGAAAATTTTCTTGCCTTTGCCTAAATGTGTTAAGTGCACTTTTTTAATTCTGTTTTTTTAGACTAGCCTTACCGGCTTCTGACAAAATAAAGATTTTGTAACTCATAGAATTTTTATCGATTATTGACATATTTCCAATTCTTCTTATACTTAGTCTTTACAATGCTGTACTGGTATTGTTCTTGTAAACCATATTAATTTTTTATAAAAGATTATTGCGTAAAATAAATTTATTGGCGGCATGAAAATTCAATGAAAATTCGAAGGTTTTCTAAAAATCTATACTAAACATATTTATATTAAATGTTTTTATTGAAAAATATGACATTGAAAAATAATCCTTATCCATAAATTATTGAAATTGAAGTGCAAAAATTTTTTATTTCCATTTTAGGAGTGCAAATTCGTTACTTATTGTATTTAAAACATTTGATTTTAACTATAAGAAGTGCACTATAATTGATTTCAATCCATTTAAGTGTAACAGACAATTATTTGGTTTGTTGTTTTCAATTTGAGTATTTTGCAAATTTAATTTAAGAAAAATAGTTAAAAGTCGAGTGAAGGAAATATTGAAAAATAATTATTCACTGCTTAACAATAAAATACTTATTCAATAAAGATTTATTGAACCGTTCGATTATAAGTAGTTGTCGTTTTTGTTTTTTTTTTAATTTTTCAATCTTCGCAAATCTTACGCTATACCCTTAAGTTTTATTATCTACAGCAGTATTAGTCCAAGTATATATAATAGCCTTTTGTTCTCGCATAATACTAAATTGTTAACGGATAATAAATTGTTACAAATTACAAGCAAGTTCATAAATTCATTAAAATTAAAACAAGTTGTTGTACATTTTGGTATATTTAATGCCGAAATGTGCCTATTAGATTTTCTTCATTATAATTTCATGTTAATTTGGTGTCAAAGAAAATAGCTTAAACTGGCGACAAATCTCGTATTCTCAAAGACCAATGAACAGGTCAAAACCGTTTGTTTGAAAAATTTTGGAAACATAGACTAATATCGATTTTCATTGAATGTGATTCAGTTTGCACCAACACAAACCCAAGTTTCGATATTAGGGCAGGCATTTCAGATTTATTTCTAAGCTCTTAACGAGAAATGGATTCGAAATTTGGCCGCCATAGCTTATTCAGTAGTTCGATTACTTTTAACTATAAAGTGATCGGAGTTAAAGGAAACGTAGTTTTGTTTTTGTCTCTTGATTTCTATTTTCGGATTTCTATTGTTAGGTTGTAAATCTTTGCGTGGTGAAATAGCAAACCAAATTGAGTTGATTCAACGTTGGCAACTACAACAAGCCGTTTGTAGTTCCAGTGCCAAAAATACGAAACACCAAACCGAAAAAAACATGACGTTATATATGCCGTATGTAATTCGACAAAACTAAATATCGTAAAATCATAATTAATTTAGATGTTTTCTTTAGATACGCAATTTTTTAAATATATGGCCATTGCAATAGAAATCTGAATTTTAAGCAATCTTAGGAAAAAAAACCGGCATAATTTTACAAATTATTATTTAGCCTTGACTTGGCATAGAAAATTTTACATAAAATTCTCGTACTGATTTAATTAAAAGTAAAAAATGAATTTATTTAAAAAAAAAAGAACTTTCTTTTCTTGCAAAAACAAAAAAAAAACACAAAATAATTTTGAGTTACTAAAAATTTTAAAATAAAAAAATTATGGAATAAGAGAAAAAAAATGTTTTTTTTTTTGTTTTTGTGACCATGAACTCACAATTTTATTTATAAATAAAAATATTTTGCATAAATTTTATTTTTATTTATTCAAATTTGTGATTCTTTACTGCAAAAGTAAAAGGGGGAAGAAGTGAAATTTCTTAATATTTTTGTAATGCTTAAATAGATTTTGCGTACCACACCTTTTTAATCTTCAAAAGATTTCTGTATTTTAGTTTATTTAAGTTATAAGAATAAATACTTAAGCAAGTATAAATGAAGTAAGTAAATTTTAGAAATGACTTCCGTTCAATTAAATAAATTTGAATTTTATATAAGTAAGATGATGTTTAATATTTCATAAGATTATTATTTGTGTATATATGAATAGATCTACAGTTAGCATAGGGAGAATGCTTGATAATAGAATTAAAATTCTTTATATTATTATTTGAACTAGGAATTATGAGGAATTAGGATTATTTATAGCTAATAACTCAGAAATTTATTCAAAATAAATAATAGAAAAAAAAACTCTTTTCAGTTTTCTAGTAGTCAATTTTTAGAAAAATTGTATATCTCCTTTAGCCTAAGTATTTGAGTTAAGAAATCCATGTTCTATGAATTGGAAGTAGGTGTTATTTAAACAGGGGTGAACTTGTTGTTACACGTGGAGAGATGAATGTATTTAAATAAGGAAGGAATCACAAGAAAATGCAAGTAAAATACTTATTAGAGTAGCAATAATATGTGACTTCTGGCCCTAAATGAATCGATTCATATATTCACATATATATTCACCAAAATAATAATAGCTGGATCCGTTTAAGATGTAAAAATTTTCCGTTTAGGATAATAAAAAATTGGAAATTTTCTATTTTTGAGATGGAGAACCACACATTATCTCTGCTTGTTAGAAAAAATACTTAGCAAAATAAATTTTCATCTTTTCTTTTTTTTTACAGTAAATGAACGGAAATCACATATAGTCAGAATATCGTCTGGCTGAGAATTCAATTTTTAATTTATTTAATTTTTCATGAAGAAAACTCTATATTGTATACATACTTATATTTGAAGGACACATTTTCACCTTGTATACTTACTATAATAACGTAGTATTCAATTGACCTTAACACTTTAAATATGGTTTGAGAAAATATTGGATTACAAAGATTTTATAAAATTTTTATCTTTCAAAGTTCTTTGTGTCTTCATCGCCAGAAATTCTAGAATAAAGATTTTTTATATTGTCATAAAACTTTGTGAATAATTTAATGTAAAGGTACAAATCGATTATCAGCTCCTCCTTGGTTAAGTTAGTTTAATGAAATTAAGTTGATTATCACCATTGCCTGTTATATATGAAACAACAAAACTTTTAATTTCCAAAATAAATTTTTGTGAATAAGCATTTTGAAAATTACAATAAGTATGTAAGTAATAGGCTTCCATACCATGTTAAATTTACGGGCAAATACGCAGTTTCTATCTGCAATATAAAAATTTTTGCGGAAGATTTCGTGCTTTACGATTGGCAGTGCTAAACTTTATACATTCTAGAGATATGCTTATGTATATACCTATACTTATATTGTAGCACAGTTAAATACTATATCAATTGAATATAACCGTCTATTTAATTCCCAATCACCTCCCTATTATTGTTGCATATTTGAAAAAAAAAAAACAAATTGTTTTTATCTCTATTTTCATTGCCAATTCTTATTTGCAAACAAAATTTTTTTTTTCTATTTAAAAATATCTAATCATGTGTTTTATGACTCGTTCTAGTAAAATTTTGCCAAAAAGTATGCATATACGAAATGATAAAATACAAACAAAAGACCAGAAATAAAAAAAATATCAAATCATTAAATTTCAATGTCAATCCGAATGAATTTTTATATCCCCCAGTGACCTAGTGTACGTACTATAGAGATAACAAAAATATCTAAATTATGCCAGCGCGAAATATTCTTCTAGTACGTAAGAGCAAAATTTTTAGCAAAACGAAATTTTTTGTTATATGAAACGTACAGAAACAAAATATACTACAATTATGTACATAGATAATATATATATATATATACCTATGTGTATGTATATAAAAAATATTATATTATTATTTTATTGTTTATAATAACAATAACAATAAATGAAACACAATAACGTAAAAATAAAAATGAAAACATTCTGTTCATTATTGTGATCGTCATTGCGAGTAAAAATTATTTATGATAGAAAAATGTTCAGGGGTCTGAAACATTTCATGTTTAGTTGAAAACTAATGTTTATTATAAGTAAAAATACTAAAATATAGAATAAGTATGGTAATGAATTTTAATTACATACTATGAACATATTTCAGCTCTAAACGTATATTTGAAGCCTATTTTATGTTCATATAAACGTTACTTGATTTAAAGGCGACTTCACTCAATCTAATCAAATAATTTTGCTTACTTGAGTTGAAATGTTAATTATTTCAAGTTGATATAGGAAGAAGCAGCAACAAAGAACAAACTAATTTAGAAAATTCTATCGAAATTTATTTTCATAAGGTAAAATTCTTTATAATTCCTAAATTCAAAATTACAATAAAATACTGTGTTACGAATTGTCACAACAGATTATGAATTGTCATAACTGTATTATTGTAATGGCATAATGAAACAAAAGGGCATAAAAGTTTTCAATAAGAAAACATAAAATAAATTGAACTTAAGAAATAATCAAATTATTTACATTAAATTTTTTGAATCCTGCGAGTATCACAACGGACCTAACCTGACCTAACCTAACCTACATTAAATTATATGGTTCATCATGATTCAGTGACAATTATAAAATTTTGAACATTGTAACGCAATTTTACCTTATAATTGCTAATTTATTGCTGGGTTGTTTAATGGTATAGCATTGATACGATTTGGGTATTAGTGAATCGATTTGATGGTTGCTTCTAAAATTCATAAAAGAATTTTAAAAGTGCTTGTTACAAGGAAATTAAAATTTTAAATTTTATAAGGTTCCGTAGCGCTACGAGAAATGTTTAATATGTCAATTATCTATCGCATTTTATTTTATTAGCGTGATAAAAAAATTTTTTTTTATTACTTTAGGTATAATTTTAAGCAAAAATTTAAGAAATAATTCCAACAAAAATTGTATAAAAATTGCTAAAACGTGATTAAAATTTATACGTTATGTAATGAAGAAAACAATATCGAAAAATTATATTTTATGTAGAATACAACATTGGATGGAAATTTAAAATTATTGGAGCACAATCCATACTTATTAATTTAAATTCCAATAAAATTTAAAATAAAATTTTGATTTAGAATATTTAAAGTTGAAATTCTATATAAGCAATACAAACATATGATTTGTCCCGATTATAAGAGCCTCGCACGGAAAGTACCATAAAATAGAAAAAACAAATTGTTTACTAGCACTGCATTCATCTAACTTGTATAGTCTATAATTAAAAAATTACAATATGCACTTCTTCATTTTGTATACGAGTCCTATATGCTTCTGTATTATGCACTTTATAATGAATGCATCACAAGTGTGTGTACTATTTTCAATTATATAAGTCAACTTTTTTAATTATATTTCATGCAATCATACTTATTTTCACGTTACAAATTCTAAGAGTAACTTTTAAATAATATTGCAATGAGTTTTTTTAAAAGTTTTTTAACAATTATAATAATTTTTTTCTTTTTACTTATTTTTTTTTTTTTTATTACAATTTTTTAATTAATTTTCATTTGAGAGAATGTTAAGCACATTTGAATATCTAGGTACATTATTTATATGTATGTATGTACTTAAAAGTATCTAAATAAACTTTATAATTTTACTATAAGTACTTATATAAATTTAATATGGTTATAAGTTTGTATATATAAGAAGAGTTTTGTTCCTCCATAATATAATTATTTCAATAAGAATAACAATAATAAATGAGTATGCCTGTTTGTTTGTATAAGGTGTACTTTTATAATTGAAACATAAAAATTATATTATAAATTATGTAGTTAAAATTAAATAAGAGAATAGTTTGACATCACTGTTATACACACATATGTATATATATACTTCAATTAATTCTAACTGTAATTGAAATTATGAAGCATTTGTTAACTTAATTACTTATGTACTTTGTTAAAAAATACAAATATAATGGTTTCTTCTTTAAAATTCTTTTTGTATATGAGAATGGCAAGAACGTATATGTATGAATTTACGCAATTATTTGTGTGTTAAATGATGCACTTAAGCTATATAATTATAGTATTGCTTTAAAATAAATTAGTTTTTATTATTATAAGTATACAAATTAAATTTGTTCACATTTATTGCGTATATTGCATTTAACATAAATTTGATTAATATTTAAGTTAATAATTATAAAACATAAATATAAATAATATTCTATATAATTGTTTAGGATATTGAAATATTAGAAATTCATTATTTTAATCTCAAGACATTCGAAACTTCTCAACTCACCACATGGTATTGTGCAATTTCTTCGGTTATATTGAGAATTAGAAAACTGTCATTATATTTATAATGTATATGAGAGTTTATTATATCAGCTCTCGTAGATCCATCAATTTTTTCTAATATAGAATTCATTTCTTTTATATTTTGATTAGCTCAACTAGTCCTATTCGAATATAATTTTCGTTCTTGCTTTCGCTCTTACCAGTTAAAAGTCTTTATGATAATTGTTCCGTAGCTACTCTCATATATACATTTTTATACTTCTTACTCTGCTTCTTTTCTATTAACTAAATACATTATCTTTCCATTCAGTGCTCTTAAAATAATAGCTTTAACTATTTTTCACCTCTCTTCATAAATTCTATTTCACTCTCAATTGTCATATGTAAATTTCACAAATATTTTATATAAGAATTTTTTATTTATCTTAACTATTAATCAGATTTCCATTTAAGATTAAAACACTTTCAGTTGAATGTACGCCACTTGTTCTTAATCATTAAATCACAATTTATACGTTTCATACTAGGTATAAGTATAACGAATGTATAAAATTATTTTAATGTATGAAATTTGTTATGTTTTTGGATTATAAACTTTGTATCAAAATTTCTATAATATTTACCTCACACCGTAAGTCTACAATAAGATTTTTTTCGCTTTCCAACTCATAATACAAAAATTGTTAAGGTCTTTTTAAAGAATTTTCATGCTATATAGAACGCAGTACTTAACGTACAACCGTATAAAATTATTATTATGTAGCATGTCATTAACTATAAAATATAAAACACAAGAAAGGCAGAAAAACATGAACAGAAAAAAAAAGTTAAAACGTGAGAGACAAGAGCGAAACTATCAGATAAGCTGTTCTGTTTGTTACCTTGTGAGAATTCCATTTAAAAACAAAAGAAAATATGAGGAAAAAAAAAATGGTAAAGTAGTTAAGGAACACGCGGAAAAGCTAAAACGTGGTGTCATAGAGCGACAGAAGAATTATTTTTTTTTTTTTTGGAAAATAAGTTGAGAAAATGAAAAGCTCTTTTTACTTAGGAAAATGAAAAATTTCCGATTATTTTTGTTTTTTTTTCTTCTGCTTTTATTTTTTTAATGAAAAAACTTCTTTTGCTTGTTTTTTCTCAAATTCTCGAAAAAATTTTTAACACTAATGAGGTTGCTTTTTAGTTTATTTTTATATTATTATTTTTTTTTTTTATAACAATGGAAAAAATTTGTCGAATGTACCTTTTTTTTTTGTGTGTTTAAAAGTACAAGAAAATTTTTTTTGACATATCTGTACTGAACAGAACACAAGAATTTAAAAATGAGAAAATTAATTTTCAATTTTTAATAGCTATTCCTACTTATTGTGATAGTTTTGAGATTGTGTAAGATAACGTGAAAATTGGAACAAAAATCGTATTCTGTGTAAGTCTTAATATCTGTCTTCATTAGAATAGGAGACTTTAAATTCACGAGCTTTAATAATCGCACAGATTAAAGTTTGTTTAATTTACTTAGCAAGTGAATTTTCGATTGAAACAATTTTTTCATAAAAAATAGTACTACATTTTTTATAAACTTCTTTCGATCCCGAGGAACTATTTCACTTTTTAAGTGAAAAAAGACGTCGTTATTAAAATTAAAGCCTATGAAAGCACAGGATATTGTTGATTTGTTCAAATGATGAAGATGAATTGCCATGATAAAGATGAGACGGTTGAATATATTATCTGCTTTTGTGAAGCATTGACTAGAACGCGATTTATTCACTTAGAGGGTTATTTTTTAGCACACACGCGCTTATGGGAGATAGCGTTTGGACGAATTTGTAATTACGTAAAGATTGTCTAGCTGGGGCTTTATAATGATTGACGTTGGAATGATACAATAAAAGTTATGAATATTACGGTGACATGTCTTTATGGCTGCATTTGACTTGGTCTAGGGTTGAACACAGCAAATCTACAAATCTAATCTAGTCTACCTATACATAAGTATGTAACTTATTACTATATGCAATTTTATTATGTGAGTTAGAGGTTCTACATATTTTCATTCCAATGTTGTGGTTATTTCAACAATAAACCAATTTTAGCCAAGTATTGTTTTTGAATTTTTCACATTTTTAATACAACACTCGTGATTTATAATATTTGCATGGAAGTATGTTGCTTATAAACTTTTCAAATCTCATAAATTCTAATATGCAAATTTACTTATAACTCTAATATCATATAAAATGTCGTCATCATTTCAACTAAATGTCATAATTTTGAATAATTGTCGTAATAAAATGACAACATTTGAAAGGCTGTTTGAAAGCAAAACTTTTTTTTTGTTTAAATTTTAAATGTATGTAAGCAATTTTAAAGTTTTTTTTTTTGTTTTTCCCCTTTTTTTTTCTTTATTCTAAATTTCTTCTGTTTTTTTTTATTAACTTTTAAATTTTCTTTAAATTGCATTGAGCTTATAACCTTTTAACCTTATCATATAATATGACACATAAATAGGAAACTATATTTTATGGCATAATCCATTCCTATATTTATAACGGCACGTACAAGTATTTTAACAAGTTTTGACAGATAATATTGTACAAAATACAGTAGTTGAGTATGTTTTATTATGTTTTTCGTTTATAATGCACCACTGTATTAGAATCATATAGAAATTAGGGGAAAAACATACGAGAAAAAAAATGTTTGTTACTGATGAAAATTTTGTAAATTGTAGCATACTTACAGGAGGAACTAAATTAAATTTTCTAAATATATTCAAAATTTACTTCTGATCGACAAAATCAATAATTAGTACAAATTTTTTCATTATACGTAAGTTCCATTTCCGATTTGTCAAGCTCCTATCAAATAACAAAAAAATTGTCTACACTTATTGAGAGAAGAGACGGAATATTTTAAACCGTGTTCTTATTTTTACTCTCTATATTCACTGCTCTCTTTCATTATATACTTATTGCGTATATATGCATTTAATTATACGGATTGAATCATAACTAGATAGGGTAACATTCTGTAAAAATGTGGAATGGGAATGGGAACTCATTATCGTATAGAATTATATTAAGTATTAGTCCTGTTATACTTTTTGATTTATTAATTATTGTTATAATATCATTTCTGTAACAGTATATGAGAGAAAAAAAAAGGTAAAACACAATCCTACTCATCATGTCATAGAATTCACAATAGTATTTTAACAAGTTAGTATTTATCAGTTTTATATTCTAAGCTATATAATTTCGATTTTAATTTGATTTAAAAGTCGAGACAAGCGCACGCAATACATTAATTTTTCTCTTTTTTTTTCTATTAAAATTTCTTGAAAGCCTTATAAATTGGAATGGGTACGTATAATATACTGTGGGATCTGACAAACGTGGTATAGTGGATGCATATAATTCAAGAAGTTATTATAGAAGAATATAAATTGCAAGGTTAGGATAAAATGCAGTAAGCAATAAATCCTTTCAAGAAATTCAAATATATCTAGGCATTTAAAATGTCTTGTGACATCAAATCAGGACAAAAAAAAAAAGAAACCAATTTTCATTTAAATTATTTTATTGTACCCATAATTCAAAACTTTAATAAGACAACTCAATTTTTTTTTTTTTAAACTATAGCTATTTCATTATATTGTATGTTTGTAGATAACCAACTAAAATATCCTTTCATATCCTGTACTCTTAAAGTAAAAATAATTGCGATTGCAAAAATACCAAACATTTATTTATTTATTTATTTTCTTGCTTCTTTTTTATTTCTTTTCTTTGTTTCTGACAATCAAACATTGCACAGTAAAATAAAAATCTGGAAAATATAAGAACATTAAAAAATAGAAGAAACAAAAAAAAAAAAGAAAGGAGATTGCGTGCCAAGAATTTAAGAAGGAAGTTTTCCAAGAAACCTTGAAAGAAAAAAAATTTCTTGCTCTATTTTATTTTTGTTTTTTTAAAAAAGAAACTTTAAGAAAGTTATAGAGACAAAATGAATATTAAAACTGCTAAAGGATGTTTTCAAAAATTTTATATTTTCGTATTTTATTAAAGTTTTTTAAATTTTAATTTAATAGTTACGTAAAATTTTCTACGAAAAATTTTCATTTTTCAAATTAAAATTTTAGTAAATTAACTTAAACTGTCTTGGCTTTAGAATCATGAAACTTTTCTAAGTTTAAGAAAATTCTCACGGCTAACGTCACGTTCATTGAACGCGACTTTGTTTATTATACAATGTAAGCTTTTCTAAAACATAATTTACCTATGCTTGCAGATTGTTATTGATTCTTACTATGATACCTGCTATAACACGCGTTCTACTGTAAAGAACATAAAAGCATGAAACAGACCTGAAAACACATTCCCTGTAATTACAAAATTAAGGTGTACATAGTCAAATTAAATTTTTTTAATTACTACTAAGGAAAAACTGATGGTTTTTCAAAATCCCATAAAATGAGAGTTATTTCGGTGCCAATTTTGATTTTTGATCTATTCCACTCTGTTCGCTTCTGGTGTAGAATTTTCCGAACCGCAAATGTCTCTCTTTCCAATTTATTAATATTGTGAGCTAACTTCAATGTTTTGTTATTTTAAATACACATGTAATGAAATTCAAAGATAATAAATTATAAATATAGAGACTTAAATCTAGTGGAATTTTAATTAAATTTAGCTAAATTGTATTCACGTAATTGCTTCACCCTTCGGCAAATTTTACTTTGCCCAGATATTTACTTTAATTTCATAAAGATCTTAGTTTGCACCAAACAATATTTGAACGTCTTATACTTATTTCAAACTTGCATTTTAATTATGAATTTCTCAAAAAATCAAATATTTTCAAAACTTTATCAAGAAACCAATTCAAGATCAATTTAAAACTTGAAATAATTCAATGTTAAATTCATGTTCAATAGCATTCTAGTTTCAAAATTCACTTAGTAAGTACGCTTACATAAAGTTTTTTCTGTAAAAGTTTAAAGAAAAAATTCATTCTGTTTATTGTTACAACTTGAATTGCTAAAATTGAAAATACGAGTATTTTTGAAATTTTCCCTGATATATGCAAACAACACTCGCACATTTTTGCAATAATTTTAAATTTACAAACTTACTTTCCAATTTACAGAGATTTGAAAAGAAAAAGAGTTCACTTTTATTTATCAACATTATTTAAACATAAACAAAAAAAAAAAAGGATACCTACAATAAATAATTTTTAATAGCAAGACACGTGTGCAAATACGCCTGGGAGTACTTTAGTGTGTTGAGTTATGTTAAAAGCAAATAATAACTTCAAAAATTACCATAGTACTTTATAAAGTTATTTTGTTATTAATAAAAATAATTGCCAAAGATTACAAATGCAAATTTTCTTATTGATAAAAATTATGATTATTTCAGTTGACAAAATAACGATCAGCCATATTGTCATGAATAGACTCAAATTTCAGCTGTTTACGCTGTTCCAAGATTACAAAATATACTTTGAATAACAGTCACAGATTCTAGAAACTCACATTTGTTGTCTAATCGCTAAATTATGATTAGACTTACTTTTTATCTTCAACGAATAGACTTGATTCTGACGAAGGTATTGGACACCTTCAAATGCAATCATGAACTGAATTTTTGTACTAGACCGTAAGTACATTTAATAAATTTTTTCTAAATTAAATTAGTAGTAAAGCTTCAGTCATACTTGCCCAAATTGCTAGACATGCCCCATTTCCACATAGTTACCCTATATCAAATCACTCTTTGGTATGATAAGGTTTTCTTGACAACGTCTTGCATTCCTTCAACATATAACACTATAATTATTCTTACAAATTTTTAAAAAATTTTTCCAAGAAAATGCACATGAATCATTCCTACAAACTCAAAGTAATTAAAAATTTTCTCAATATTGTAATGTTTTCTTTTTTCTTCAATAAAATTTAACCTTGCGCTTGATTTTCTTTAATATAGTTTTGACATTAAGCCAAAAAAACAAGAAAAAACTTTCAAAGATAGCACAGAGAAAATTAAAGGAAAGAACGCATAAACCGATTTTTTTTTTTAAATCCTTGTAAATTGAAGTGAAAAAACAAACCAAAAAAAAGAAAATTTTTTATTACATTAAATTTCAAATTTTTCTTTCCCATAGAATTTTATACATATATAGAAAATTATGCAATGTGGTGTCATTAAAGGACTTGTTTTTATTTGTGGGGCAAGGAAAAAAAAACGTGAAGGTAACGACGGGTACATTGTGTTGCATTTCTCAAATTACCATAGAATTTTTTTCATTTTGTTTTTCGCGTTTTAATGTTTACATTTTCATTTCCATTTCTTTCCCATAATTTACCATTTTGCCATTTTTTTTAATACAATTATGAAATCCTTTTGCTTTTTGTCCTTTTTATCCTGTCACAATTTTTTCATTCTTATTTTTAAGGTAAATAATAATTATATTTTATGGAAATACGAAAATTATGCAAGAAAAATAGTAAAACCATGATGGTATTTAAAATTTTTTTTTAGTTTTTTTACAAAAATTGTTTACATATTTTTTTGCAATAATGAATTTATTGTTAGCGTCATGCGCAACACACAATTTTACTTTATTATAGTTTATGTTTTTTTCACATTTTTTGCCAACTTTTCTACATTATAGCCATAACTCTCATTATAAAAAATAAAAAATTAAATAAAAATTCTTTATAGAAAGAATGCAATCTTTGAATATATTTTAAATGAATAAATTGGGATTACAATTAGGCACTTTAGTGCTATTAATTTTCAAAAAAAAAACAAAAAAAAATAAATGGCAAAATATTTAAATTAAGACTTTAGATTTTTTTGTTTTTTTTTTTATCGTTAGTACACAATATTGTTAATTAAGAATAAGATAATAAGATTGGAAAAATTTAAAGAAAAAGACAGAACAGAATTTTCCTTTCAAACATAAATTATAATTTAGTGTTTTCCAGAAATTAAGAAGATTATGGCTAAAAGGAAATTATAACAGAACTTCGTTATCTAAAAAGAAATTGGGTAATCACACCAAAAACTAAAATGATTAAGGGTTTATTTCACTTATAAAGCAATAATTTCGATATGACCCAAAAGTAAAGTGTTTCATAGCAATATACAACGGTAACACTATAAAAATATTTATAAATTTTAACGAAAGTTAATTCTACCAAAACTATGCAATAGAGGACCTTTAACAAACCTTTAAATTAACATCCTCCTCCACGTAATACGATTCCAAACATCAACTACTGGAAGCAATTAACATCCTTGCCGAATCTCAAAATCCGCGCCAAGGGCTCGGCAGCATATGTTTTCTTTTCTACAGAGATGGATAGGCACAATCTCCGCGATATCCGCACATCCCAGGCAGACATCCATCGTAGCGACTGCCAGCCTCTTTCTCTAAGAGGCAATGCCCCGTCAAGAACCGCACCAGTATACTAAGATCCACCCTGTATCACGAAAACGCCTTCGTGCTCTTCTGATCCCTATTAGGCTACACCAGAAATAGTTCAGTTTTCCTATCACAAAAAAGTGCATTTCCAATGAAAACTCTATTTCAACTCCATTCAACTCCCAAAGAATATTCAAATTTCGGTTCCTACCACAAAACCTTCCTTATTTTATGCAATATTTTTGCTAAACAGCCAAATATATATTAAAATTTCAAGAACAAGCTGTGGTGGTGCATGATTACAAAAACGTTGAGTTAATTGAATTCAAACATTTTTTAAATTTTTCTTAGTGCAGTTTTACAAAGTTTTAATGGTACAGCAAATTGCATTTATCGTACAAAAATGGTCATACTAAATGTTCAACCATAACTTTGCTAATTTTATATATGTACATAATTACCAAAGCATTTATGCTGAACTAAAACAAGTTTTTTTTTTTTAAATTCCTTTTACTTAATAAAATATTTTAAAAAATATTTAAATATATTTTTAATAAAGAAGGTTAACGTTAAAAGGAACATTAGCTGTTCTTTTAATATCCTTATTTAGTTTTATATGTACGATATACATAAAAAATAACTGTTATATGAAAAAAAAACTATAAATATAAATAAAACAAAGAATTTCCTTCAGTTTTTCCCCATTTCTTTTAAATTTTTTAAAACTTTTTGTGTATTATGACGATATTTAAGAGAGTAAAAAAGGATACAATAAGGATAAATTTTTGAACGAAAATACTTATTGAACTTTTCATCACTTATATTCTCTTCCATATTACAATAGAAAACTGTGTATGTGAGTAAGCAAAAAAAAAAAACAAACCCAAATTGAGATAATCAAAATTCCCACAGATTATGGATCCTGATGCTTGAGTAAAAAACAAGAATGGAAGGAAAAGAAAAGTTTAAAAAGTTTCTGTGTTTAAAGATAAAAAACATAAGTAACTTGTTTTTTTTTTGGATTTTGTGTAAGAATAAGAAAAATCTTTATATATCCTGGTATTAAACCAACTTATAAATTCACTTGAACATATATTTTTCTGTTTATGATATAGTATGTATGTAAATTAGAGTGACCATCTGTTCTCCGTTAATTATCACAAATAGCAAACAATGGTGTAACGTCTTATTTTAGTGCTCAATATTCAAACGAATATCTTACTACTTGAATATTTCACGATTCTACTTGAATATTTCACGATTCTCCTACTTAAGAAAATTCAAGAAATATAAAAAATTTTTTATGGTTCAATTGTGATTTGTGCCCTGCGAAAGATTCTAATTTTATTTATAACTCGTTCAAAAAAGGCAACAAAAACATTTTTTGTAGCGACATCTACAATTTTTTATTAAAACGAAAAATTAATTATTAATTAAAATACACAGCCGTACCATTTATTTTTAGTTTTCTTCTTTGATTTCTTCACGAAAAATTTAGGTACGTAATACTTTTTGAAAACATAATACCTTGCGTCCGTCAATGCGTTCCTAACATCCCTGACTGACTATCGATTGTAATGTTGGCATTGGGTTGGAGATTATTTAAGATCGGGAGAGTCAGCATCATAGTTACATAGCACAATAAAAATTTTTACGCAAAAATTTTACGGTTTTTTTATGCAAAAATCAGAAAAGTATAGGATTGAATACGATTTTTTTAAATCATTAATAACTCACAAGAACTAATAGAAATGCCTTCATACAACAGCAGAACATAGGATGACGTAATCAAAGAAACGAGTCTAGGGAGAAAAATTCAAAATTTATCTCCTCGAACTGGATTTGAACCAGTGACCTACTGCTTTAGAGGCGGGCATTCTACCAATTGAGCTACAGAGGTATGAAGCAATTTTATACTTCAAATTGTGTTGGTAATCAGTAATGTCATTTAGAACTTGTTTCTGCTTTGGTCCCATCTCATGTTTGTTCTCTTTTTCTCTCATCGAATTATGGTCACCCTATTTTAAATATGTTCGCAAGTAACATTATCATAAAAATAATGTTCTCAGCATAAACTACGCCCGTATTTTGAATGCATTTCAGGCTGTTCTTTTTTTTTTTTATCAACAAAAAAACAGAAAAGAAAATTTCCACACTAACAAAATATATTGAAAACTTGGATTAAGTTTTAACTTTTATATAAACGTAAATGTATGCATGATTAAACTATATTTACGTTTCATACTTTCAAAAAAAAAACTTACATAAAAGTGCAGAAGAAGAAAAAGATTATGTAAATAAAATTTTATGTGTATAGTAGGCGGATTAATAATGCTTTGATGTAATAGACGTTGACATTGAATCATTGTTGATTACTAAAATTGCAATAAGTAAAGTCGTTAGTATTTTAATGACTCCTTAAATTTACAAAAATGTTATCAAGTTTAAAACGGAAAATTTTATTATTGATTTTGTAAGACTCTAAATATCAAAAGAAACTAATTCGTTGTAAAATATTTAAGGATATTTCTTTTTAGAAGAAGAAAACTTTAATATCGCTTTTTATCGTAAATTAATATCGTAATCAGTTAAGAATTCGAGTTTTCAATCAAAGTTTTTTAAATGTGATTATAAAGTGCCGAATACGGGCTTGAATAACGGCCAAGCATTTTTAAATATCGAAGATTTGAAAATTTAATTTGGAATTAAAGATGAAATTGCTCCAAAATCCATTATCAATTTTTGACTTTTAAAGCAGTTTTATATGAATCAGAAGGTATGTTATGCCTGGTTCGCTTATAGTATAATGATAAATGTGTGTAAAATGTGCCGGAATAATCCTTATAATATTCACTCTATCACTGATTTCGAAAACGTGATACTTTTGAAATGTCTTCATCAACTTCATATACTTAATTATAATAATATGAACCAATATACTTAAATTATATAAAAACTGTTATTTAAATAAAATTACCATAAAAATTTATTATCCCAAATTCAATGTGCCATCATTATTACGGTATATTACATTATTTCGGATGATCACAGAATTGAATTCATTTGTTAATGATTCTTATTGATTACAATATAATCTTCCTTTCTCTCTTCACTTAAAATGTTCAATAAGTGTACAAGAGTATATGTATATTATACATATAAATGACATTAAGCATACAGAATAATGGTGAAATTTAAAATTTTCTTTTCTCTAATAGTCTACAAACAATGTTAAACACTTGTATAATAAATAAATGTAGGAAATCGATTTGATAAATGAGAGATATGAGATTACCAAACAAAAAAAAAGAGAGATAATGTAAGATTTTTTTCGGATTTTTTTTTTTAAAATACAATGGAGACAAAATTTTCATTTTCATTTCATTGTGGAAAATTGAGGAGAAAAGGATAAATTTAAAAGTATTTTATACATTTAATAACAAAAGAGCTATGAAATGATTACATTTTTTTGATTACTTGATAAAAATGATTACAAAAAAAAAAAAAAAACAAAATGGTTATTTAGATGTGGGAGATTAAGCTTCCTCAAATGAACATTTTCTTCTTCCTTTTGCTTTTAATGGGTGTGATAAACGTACACATGTTAAAGGTATTTCGAGTCAAAAAAAACAAATTGTCAACGAGCTCAATCCATGGTTTATAAAATAGATTATTTGAGATTAGAATTTGTGATTTTTGTACAGCTTATTATGGCTCTAAATTACAAAATATTTCGGCGCTATAGTAAGATAGATAATTTCATGCTTTTATCATAAAATCTTGCATAAATTTAGGAGAAATATTATACATATCTATATTCTATAGCATATGTATCGAATTTTAGTGCTAATTAATTTATTTAAGGCAGCAGTGATATACTTTTCAATAAGAGTACGATTCTTGGCACAATTTTTCTTTAATAGCAGTTCGATGGAGCTTGTGATGTGCAAGACGAACAAAATCCAAAGTTGTCATTTTGAAAAATATAATAAGATCATAATAACTGGAATAGCAGGGCAAATTTTCAGTATTCCACCTTGAGTGATGTCAAATATTTCATAAAAACATAAATTGATAGGCAGACAGACAAAATGTAAATAATAGACAAATTTTTTTTTAATATTTTTTGGAAATGCGCCAAAAATATATAAGAAAATTTTTTTTATATGTAAAGAATTTCATTTTTTTTTCTCTCCTTTTTCAAATTTCCGTTTATTCATTAAAATCTTATGTAATGTTTATTGCTACTATTGATGTTTTTATATGCGGATGTGTATGTAGTTTTGAATATTCACCTGAAGGTTATTTTTTAAAAGGATATTCATGCACATTATAACAACAATATTTTTATTGTTTCATTTATTATTTTTCTTGTTTTAAAATCCTAAAGGCAGATATATACTTTTTTATTAAACTTGAAGCTATTATTTTGTTTTATCAACGTTCATGATTATATTTGAATGTGTGTATGATAGAATATAGAGTGCGCTCATATAAATTTAAACCTATAAAATAAATATAAAGGTTACCAAACATTCGGTATTTAATTAATTTACTAAACGGCTTCGTTTTTCGTTAGAGGAACGAATCAAAACGATATCAAAGTTTTTTTTTCAAAAAAATAAGCGTGATCGGCTTCGTGTGGTAGATTTGGCAAAACATAAATACACTAAACCTCAAAGGGTATTTGAAACCGCAGTTATGGCAGTTTATTATCAGTTTTGTTAATTAATTCAGCTTGTCGTGACTTATATAGCTTGTTCTTCAAATTTCTACGTTATTTCAAAATTCTAAAACAAAATTTTCAAATTGATAATTATTTTTGTGCGTTATAGATAGGTGATTTTCATTCCACCAGCTGAATTCAAGGTTTTCAATTGAGAATTTAAAAAAACTGATTTTAATAACAAAAATATAAATATTTTGTATACGCCTTTCTAAGAACCTCAACATTTACACAATAAAGTTGGCAGCCCAAGTAGACATTATGTATTTTATGCATGCAAAGTAATATTATACAGACATCTGAAGGCACATACTTATATACGTATGTAAATATATAAGTGTATTATTGTAATTTTTGCATTATCCTAACAATTTTATACTATAATATATTGTTATAGGCCAAGGATTTAAAAAACAAAAAATTTAACATGCAAATATGTTTTTACCTATATTCATGTACATTACATACAAACATATATAGATTTCTATAACAAATGATTTTTTTGTTGTTATCTTACTCTTAGTCTCCGTATCTTACATATACACAATATTATCCTAGGTTCTATACGTACATAAACTTTATATGTGAAAATCTACGTAATGTAAATAAATACATAAATATATATAAAATACATATATGTATATAAGTAGGTGTATAAAAATGTGAAGACTACATTAAACCATTCTTTTCAAGGTGTTATTTATGGGATTTATGGGATTTATTTTGGGTTTTTCCCTAAAAGAAAATATTTTTAGATTTAAATCATTTTTATTTTATATATTGTGTTATACGGTATAAAAATAAAAATTTTTTTTGTTTTTAAATGCATTCTCATATATTTGAGAATTTTGAATTCTTAAATTTGAACAACAAGTATTGCTTTTGGATTTATTATTGTGTATTTGTAAATGTATTTTTAATAGTTACTTGGTACAGGTACCTAAAATATGAATTGAATATTTTATAGACCTATACAAAATTTGTAATTTAAATATTTTATTTAATTTAAGTTGCCTTCAAAAATCTTCTTGAAATTTTAACTCTTTTGCATTCATAAATAAATTTTTAAATACTCGTAAAATTTTGTTATTATATCTATATACTGACATATTATGTAAAATAATTACTGGATGGAGGCCTTATAATATCCAAATTTTGATTTAATTATTTTGATTTAGTTTTAGTACAATGCATATAAAATTAGAATGAAACTTGCTTAATAACTCAAAATAGTGTTCAGTTATCAGGAGTTTTATGGTGCATTAAATTGAATTTGAATGCTTACCAAACACGGTAAGTCTCACCCTAACTCTATTCAACGTAATAAAAGATAAAATTATTAGAAATATAGTTAACACACCTTAACCTTTTTATACCTTATTATCAAATCAGGTATAAAAGTATAACTGAAATATTATTCAGATTTAGTGAAACTTCAAAACTATACAATATGGAGATACAACAAAGACGATCTATGACTATCTCTAAGAAACCAGTAAGGCAAATTACCAATTAATAGTCAAGTCAAGATAGTCAAGCTATCAAACAAGTGCTTATACAGAACAGAAATACGGGATCAAGAAGGAAAGCCGCAGCTGTATTTAGGTATGTATCGTCCTGAACATATGGACATATATATGGAGAAAAAAAATACATGTTAATACAAAACAAAACAGTCGTGTATAAAAGTATAGAGACTCTAAGACAAATATGTGGCTACGTCTTGAGAGACAGAAAATGTAGCAGCGATATTAGAAGCGTATGTCATGTACGAAATAGGCGAACAAATCTGAAAGATTACATAAATAGGATGCCTGAAGGTCGATTGGTGAAGGTGGGAATGAATGGCCAAATTAGTTTTAAACGTCAGACCCCAAAAAGATATGACAAATGCTGGACATTTTCATTGCAAAACTAATAGCGAAGATTAGCAATTATCACACCAATTAAAAAATAATGGCGAAGAGTTGTTTTTGATAAAGATATAGGCAGATATGCCTAATTCAAGAAGAAGAAGATCAAACTCATTAGAAAAATTAAATTAACTTAAAATTTTAGTTTGAAACATTTAATACTATTAACACAAGTCACTTATTATATTATTTTCGAACATATTCTGTAGGACAAAAAACCAGAATATGATCATACCAGAATATTAATATCTCTGAAATTCCGTAGCTAAAAACTGCATAAATCAAATTTTTGCCGTTTTCGAAAAATTGAATTAGGATACGTAATTTATGAAATTTCATGAAGTTATTATTAAAAATAAATACGTATACATTTTAATTTAGATTTATTTCCAAGTAAATTACCATCAATCTTTGAAATTAAATTACTCAGAATAGGACTTTTTAACTTATATTTATTTTCAATTACTTTTAACTTTCAATTACTTTAAATGAAATATTTCAGAATACAAAAATTTCAGAGACAATATTAACTTTTATTCAATTCCCAAGAATAAGCAATATAGTTGTTCCGAATAACAAGAAACTTATTCAAAATTGAATATTATCCTTCCTATATAAAATTAATCGTACCTATGATTAAAAACTTTTGTTTATTTCCCAGGAAAATAAAAGAAAATTTACATGAATTCTATAAGAACAACACTCATATTAACAATTTTAAAAAGGATATTTGGAATTGTTAACCAATAAGTAAACTTAAAGGAAAACAATAAATTTTAATTGAATATTGATCACAATCCTTTTACTTACCAAAGTACTGTAGAAGAAAACTTGTATAATCAAATAAGAAATTTGAAAATTTTTTAATAAAACGTTCAAAATTCAATTTAATATTTTGATGATTGTTAAAAATTATTTGAACTTCGTATAAGTAAAGGAATTTTGAAGATGAACTCATAGGGTTTTTTTTTGTACTGTTTTACTTGGGAATAATCTTGTATACAAATTTATGGTGTGCACGTCGTTTTTAATATTTTTTTACTTGTGTATGCGATTTTTGTTAAAAGATTTGCTATTGGCAAAACATGTTTATAATGCTGTAAACGTGGGGAAAAAGTGCATATAACTTTTTCAAAAATATTTCAATAAAAATTCCGAAAAAAAATTTTATTTTTCCAATTCAGTTACAATTTTAAGATGATTTGAAAATAATTTACTATTATTGAATTTTTTTTCTGTTCTTGTTGTTTTTTGTTTTTTAGTTGCAACTTTTCAAGGATATATCAATAAAAATTTAAAGGAAGTTTAACGAATTACGTGAGCATACAAACTATTATAAATTCAATAATTTAGATGTTCAATGTGAGCATTATATACGTTTGTGTATGTAATTTGTTTTGAGTCATACATATAGTATTTTCATTAAAAATATACTGAACTATAATATATTAAGTAGTGAAGCTTAATTATAGGAAAACATTGAATCTTTATTGGGTATATTTCTTTCACATTGGAGGTGAAAATATTTTGGTAATTTTATAAGAAATAGGCAAACAATACATTAATTAACTAGTAAAGAACTATTAATAAAAATGGAATAGTTTTAAGTAACTCAAAACACATTGAGCTTCGATTATAAGAAATAGGCAAACAATACATTAATTAACTAGTAAAGAACTATTAATAAAAATAGAATAATTTTAACTCAAAACACATTGAGCTTCGATTTAAAATTATAAGATTAGAATTCTGAAATTCAATAACAAGGTGAATTGCCGCCCATAATTTTTGTTTAGGTGCTTAATCCATCTATTATTAATATGAAATGCGGTGCTTACGTAAATAGATACTTCTTCCATAATACTAATTTCACTTATACTTATTTAGTATACTAAATTAGTACTTTCATAAGAATTATTTTATAGCTTAGGAATAAAGAATTTTGAATTCCATAGATTTTTTAATTAAATTCTAACATTTTTGAATATTTATCAGTGTATACAGTATGTTTCGCATAAGATGGTAAATAATTTTAGGGATAATTTTAGTTCGAAAGGTGCAGATATGCTCGTTTTCAAGCTACAGCCTGTTGAAGAAAAATGTATTTACCAGATATTTTCTGTATATAAATAAATTCTTATAACTTTCGAACTATGCCACAGAAAATAACCACCGGAAGCTAGATTCATTATTAGAGCCTTATTTATAAAATTTTTTGCTGGAAATTGATCAAAGAATCATTCCTGAAATTATTTGCTATCTTATGTAAAATACCCTATATAATAATGCATACATAAAAAAAATTTCACATTTCAAAATGATGGCAAGAAATTCAAGGACTTTGATGTTCCCTTTAATCTTTAAATTCTGACTTAATTTAATCTCGTCAAAAATCTTCATTTCCATATGTGAAATTTTTTTTATTTTTTTACAAACATTTTTAAATTTTCATTCAGTTAGAGAAACAAAAAATCTACTTAACACTTGAAATGAATAACTTAAAAAATAAAATTACCATCGTTTGCATTTTCATCATATCCAAGATGAGCCCAAATACCCAATGTGAATCTTAATATCCTTGGTTTTTTCTTCAAAAATCAGCGACAGTATATTGCGTAACATTTTCCAAAAAAAAAGTTTTTTTTTTTTTTTGTGTAAAGTTTTTCTTTCACAATTAATTTAAAATTTCATTTTTGTTTCTGTTTTAAAAATAAATTTTTTCTTCAAATTTTTAGCCAAAAACAAAAATTGCAATTATTCTGCAGATTGCTTTTCTTCGTATAAGAATTTTCTAATTACTTGTACAGGAATGCTTTTTATGATCTACAAAGAAAACAAAATTAATAAAAAAAAAATGTTTTTTCTTTTAATTACAAGAAAAATTTTTTCACTGTCAAAAATTATAAAAAAATTTTTTATTTAACCATAATAACCTTAAAAAAAAATTGCAAGACCAAGACTGTATCCTTATAATTGCAAAGTGCATTTAAAAATTAAATATATAGGAGTAAAAGAACAACTTTTTGGAAAATAATTTTTAGTTAAATACAAGAGTATAAATGTTGAATTACCGCAAGTCACGAAAACGGAAGTCTATTTACAAATATCCTTGACAAACATTACAATTTAGAAAAGAAAAACGTTAAAATGAAAATAAAAGTTTTCTTTTAAAAATATTTAAAAATTTTTCATTTAATTTTTTGTAAACTTATCCATGATAAAAGAGAAAAACAGCAAAAAATAAAAGTTTTCTTCAAGGAATGCATTCTAACTCAATAATACCTAACAATTTAGGAAACGGATATAACTATAATGTTTTATGGACTTAAGAATTTTCCGCTCTCTCTTTCTCGCTCTCTACTTATATACATATATATATATACATTTACTTGGAAAAATTAAAATTTATAATAAATTCTTGAAATATGTTTTCCTTTATTAAATTTAAATAGAAATGTGAGAATATTTTGAAAATTTTCAAAATTATTTACAATTTGCAATATTGAAATTTAATATAAGAGCCCCGAAAAATATGCTTTTTTCGATTATATTTAAAACAAAATTGATTAATACATACATACATACATAATTATTGCATTCCGTTTGATTGTACTCACGAGTTTTCGATGTGTAATTTGAAATTCCCAGAATAGTATAGTTGGTAGATACAATCATGAGTAGTGAGTTATGGGTTAATAAAATTTGTTAAAATAATTTTGGCCTTCTTAATGAAATTAAGTTTAAAAGTTAATCAATAAACCTGTTGGTAATTATTGTATTTAAAATGTTGAATTTAAGGTTACATGTTGCATTATTTTATAAAATTTTTTTTTATATTGTAATAAAATTTTCAAGAATCTATGAGTATAATTTGTGTGCCCTTTAAGAATTAAGTTAAGAATATTGTAATATTATTGAAATAAAGGGTGTTGCAGCAGGCGTATCGAAAATTGCCAACGGGTGACCTTTATATCGAATGATCTTATATATACAAATTATTGACTGTTATTAAACGAGGACGAAATCATTGTTCCATTCTGAACCAATTTTATTTAAAAATAACGTATGTTTATAAGTATAAGCACTTTTAACTTAAAAAAATTTGATCATACAATAACACAATAGCCCTATTACAATGACAATTATTTAATTTCTAGTTCAAATACTTTATAGCTGATTTTTTTCCAAAAAAATGTTCAAAAATTCCGTAAACAAACTCACGTTAAAGTAGAAAAACTTGTTAAATTTTCAATTCCTTTATAATTTTTACGAAACTGTAACTTGATGAATGAAAAAATTGAAATATAAATTCCAATATTGTATAATATTTATGAATTAACACAAGTTTATAAAAATTTAATGTTATTGACAAAATATTTTAAAATGACATTTTGAGATTTTAACAAGAATAACTAGAAACAGAGAGTATATTGGAATGCCGTTGCCACGTGAATAAACTTTTAATTATACTTACTTGCTTAATGTTCATAACTGCGTGACTTGTCGCTGACAAACAACTTAAACTACAGTTTTTGTGTACAATGTTCATGAGAAACATTTTGCTTTTTTTCATTTTTCAGTTGTTTCGCATGAGTGAAACTGAACAAATATTTATTTTAAAAATTAAATCTTATTTACTTTTTATAGGTATAAAATATTTTCATAATTATAGGGTTATTCAGTTAAAGTAATCATTAAATATGAGATGCAAAAGGAACAGTTAACATGATCGAAAGAAATTAATGGAAGCCTGTGAAATATCGTCAAATTGAAAATTTCAAAACCTAAACACTGTAGAAATCTTTGATTTTATTTTAATTTGTGGGTTAGTATAGGCCTATAATTTATAGGAAAAAAGCCTTTCATTTTACAATGTGGAAGCCGGTCCTAGGAGAATAAAATTTCGGAGATAATACCGGAATTATAAAAGGTATTTCATCAGTTGCAATGTACTGCTTTCGTGAATTCACAAATATTCTTTCAGTTTTTTGACTTTTTTCGAAAAATTTTGAGAAAACCAAATCAATTGGTTGATATGGGATTCTGTTATAAATTGTAGAATTTATAACAGAATCCCAGAGACTGCCAGTTCTCTTTTGGGCTATAGACTTACTAAAATTATATTTATATCATTCTTTTCGCATAAAATTCAATGGTAATTTCAGGTTTTGACTCTGAATTTGTTAATACAGCCTTCGCAAAGAGTAGTGTTCCAGATTTTACATTAAAGTTAAACAGCTTTGTTTAATACTTTGTTGAAAACTCTTTTAATTTTTTATTATGAATATAAAATATTTTAAAATTAAATATTTACATTTAACATGTGATCAAAGTTCAAATATCAATTTCATATTGTTTTATACTATATAACAATTAATATTCATACTTTAAAATAACAAAATGTAGCTTAGTATATGTACATATGTATGTATATGGTTTTTTCGTAGAACGTATATGTAATTTCAAGAATTTATACTTGACGAACGACTGGTCATGTTTAATTATAATCCATATATAAACCATACGTTTGGACTATAAAATAAAATTCATGTACATAGGGTACTTATTATAAAAATCCACAATTTTATAACACGGAAATGCAGTTTATAGTTACCATTATATTATACTATTTCTAATATGTCCATATAACGATGTAATAACACGAGTTAGTAGTTAGTCTCGAACTATATAAATATTAAATTCAAAATAAGTATGAAATTATATCCTGTATACAGAAAAAAATGTTGTTCGCTACCATGTGTTATTTAAATAAATTATAAGTTGTAGTTTGGTGTTATGTAAATTTTGCTGTTTTTGTTACCAGAAATAGAATTGAATAATAACTTTTTCCAATTATATTCCTGACGGATCATTTATCATCGCAAAATAAAATTTAATTAATTTTAAGTTTATAATTTTCAATTTTCTGTAGGTGCTATACAACTTCGATTCTCTAGAGTACTTACATGCTATTGAATATTTAAAGGGTAAACAATAGACTAGGGAAGAATTTTTTTAAGTTTTGTATAAAGATTTTCAAAAAATTCTATTTTCAGAATAAAGGTCTGAATTTATAAGTACATTAAGTAGTCAGGTTCTTTAACCACGTTCTTTTTAATTATCTTTATTATTTCTGTATAACAGAAAATTTACACCGAAATTGGGAGCGTTTTACTTCCATTTTTGTGCAATTTAAAAATAATTCTTCGAAGGTTCCACTCAAATTTTAATTTATTAAATTTTAAGATAAGAACTTATGATTAGAAAACTTTTTGTGGGCCTCTATGTACGTATAAGCTCACAATTAATTAATCATTTTTTAAAATATAAAATAAAAATAATCTTATCATTTACTTATCATAAAATAAATTGGAAAAAAATATGCGTTGAAAAATTTCATAACGATTTATGGGAGTGAATTTCTTGAAATTTTAAAATTAATGGTAAAATTAATTCCAAAATTTTGATGGTCTATTAATAATAAGTATAAAAATTCTAATAAATTTAATGCAGATCGAAAAAATTAATTGATTTTCGAAATTTGTGTTGTAGAGCTAAGATTTCTTATCTATAATGCTCATAGAGCGGTAACCCACCACAAAATTTTGAAAAATAAATTAATAACACGATGCAATATAATTGAAATTCGAGATTTGTTTGCATTTAAACAAGAATTTTCAAATGACAACCCTTTCGGCAATTTTAATCCTCCTTGGACTACAATTTGTTGCGTATAGATGAGGTTCATTAAAATATAATATAGTTATGGTAGTTGATTTCTTTTGTTTGCTGTGTTTATTTTTCTAGTATAATACTTTTACAATAATTTTAAGTTTAGCAAGCATAATAACTAACAAGGTGTTTAAATTAATCCCGCTTACAGGTTATAAAACCGCTTATAAAAGATTCTAATTGCATTAACACAATTACGAGCATTACTTAAAGACATTCCTTCCCACGAAACCTTAATGTTCACAAAATTTCGGAGAAAAGAAAAAAAATAATATCCCTGGTCAAAAACTTCTCGGAAAAGTGCCAAAGTTTTCATTGATGAAATTATTCTTGTTTTTCTTCCAAAATTTTTTCGTTCTTATTGTGCGACTTATCTACAATATAAATATAGTATGACAACAAATTTAAAAGACGTCTGCTACAAAGCAATCTGTGTCCATATATATAGAAGTAGTTCCACGTATTCCAAGTTTTCTAGAAAAAAAAAATTTTATTTCCTTTCATTTTCAATTTATTAAAAAAATTTTCAAAAGTTTCCTATTTTTAAAACAAAATTAAACTAAAGGTATAGAGTGAAATATGACTTTAACTCACCTGTACCATTTATTCTCCTAGGACCTAGAGTACATACACATATGTAAAGGTTTTTTATATTAAAATATTTTGCAATTTGAATTGTCGCAGTGTCAACCTTATAATAAATTATACATGCATGAATGAATTTCTTGTCTTGAATTCATCTTTTATTTTTCCTATTTCGTTCGTTTAAAACTAACCATAGTGTTACATAAATATATTTTTAAAAATTTTGTATCTCGTTAAAGAAATTTAATATTAAGTAATAAAATCAGAAACTGTCGTTTTCAAAAAAAAAGCAACTAAGTAGGCAAGTTCCTATTCCTTATATATACGCTTGTGATCGAATTATTCTATGTTACTTACTTCTTCGTTACACAATTTATGTACAAAAGTAACTATCTATAGTATGTGTAAATGCAGAGCTATAATACTATATATAAGTAGGCAATCTTATTATCATTATAAAACAGAAAAATACTCCAATATATTAAATCTCACCTGTATATATGGTGTAACCTTTAAAAATAAATTAAAGAATGAAGAAAAATATAACGAAAAAATAAAAGAAAGAATGTATAATAACTTATATAGAAAAACCGGTCAAAGCAATTGAAAATAATAGTCTTACATATTAACAATAGTACAAACATATACGAAGTATAGTTGCACTATATTTTATCTGTGCTATATGTGCAAAACACATCTGTACATATAAATGTGTATTTATTTGGCAACATATACATATAAGTACACAACAAATAGTCCAAAACTAAATTGTTACAAATATTTTATAGCGATAACGTATATAACATAGCCAAGTATTATGTAATATGTATAACAGTTTGTGTTTATATTCTCATATACATTACAAGGTATCGGTACAAGATTTTAATCGTTGATTTATTTATTTGTCTTTTACCTGCAGATTCACATCCAAATAGTTTTGTAACATTCTAGTAAAAACAAAAACAAAAAAAAATGAATAGCAGTATAAGATTTACCTTATGTGAATTGTGCACAGTTCAAAATGACATAGTAACTATCCAACTGTATATATATAAGATATTTGTTTGGATGTTTGTTTAGACGTCCTCTATTATAAAACATTCAATGTCTTTCAATTTAATAAAGTAAAAGAAAAAAAAATAAATAAAAAATATTTTATGAAGAATAAAAAATTATTTTTTTTTTTTTTTTGCTTTTTATAGACATCTCATGTGTTTTTTTTTTTTTGCAGATGATTGTAAGAAAATTTGTTACCTCATAACTCAATATAATACCTCTTATCCTCCTGTAGACAAAAAAAAAATCTGATTATAAAATATTGTAAAATATATTTTAGATTTTCTAATACGTTTATAACAATTAACAATCAAGTTACTACTACAATTTAATAGAACTGTGTACTCTCAAAAGTGAGACGAGTTCCACCTATATGTAAATAGACCTATATGTAAAATATGACTCACTGCCTATATATCCAATGAAATGGCTACTTAAATAGGATAATAACAAATATGAAGCAAATTTATTAAGCAAGAGATTACTCTCTCAAAAATATTGTTTCGATTTCAATTACATGAATTGAGAGCATATTTAAGGCATGATATATTAGGAGAGAATATAGATGAGGAATAGGAATATTCCCTCGTATACAAGCATTTTTTTTACACCAGAGTCCAGAATTCAAAAATATTATATTTTGCTACAGTATTCTTTATATCTGAAAGGTAATACTCAAAAAGAGGGAATGAAGATTTGCAATTTTCAAGTAAATGTATTATTCACCACATAGTACAATAAACAAGGGTTAGTCCAAACGGCGGAGTCGTGTTCTATTGAACAAATACATCAATATTTTTTACTACTTGCTAAATGTTTTTCTAATGCGCATTTTTTACTATATACTAAAGTTTTACTAATAGTTCACACTTCTATATATTTTTCTATATCTTATTCATATTTAAATCCTATAATCGAAAGTTTAACCCGACATTTTGCTTTTCTTAGAACGACAACAGTGTACTTGAATTTTTTAATCTTCTTTGATACAATTTATCATCCGTATTTTCTCATTTCATTTCAACATATTTTCAGGTGAAAGAACAAATAAAGTTGATGTCGATGCAATTTTCATAGATTTATTGCTAATCAATTCAAAATAAATTTATAACAATATTACATGCCATTATATTTTTATACACATACATATAAATATGGGTTCCTAAATAAAACGTGTTGGGTAATGCGGTATATCTTATGTTTTTCGTATACTGTTCTCATTGTTCTATATCGCAGGTATTATGGTCAGTGTCACTCAAGCGCTGTTATTTTGATAGGAATTAAGTCCTATTAAGTTAATAATGGTTGTTATTTCAATAAGAATAATTCTAGAGCACTTGAACAAAAACTCGAAATGCTTAATTGCATGGGATCATATAGTTGCAAAACTAACGATTGCATGTCAGCCTGATCTCTTACATGTTTTGTAACGCATTCTTTTTAATAATTATACAAATCCACTTTTATATACCTCAAATTGGCTTATATAAAACGCATGTCATCCTTTGGAAACAATTTCATAATGTCATTTAATCCGAGCAGGAAGGAAACCGAAATTAAGTATATATACGAATGGTTCCATTGAATTATAGAGTGACTAGAATGTTTCACTGTTTTTCATCTCCCATTCAAATCTTTTCGTCGCAGTCTATTCGCGGGTAAATAAATCATTTTTAAGTTAATTATTTGCTTTGTGTGCTCTGTAAAATTTTGAAGTGTTTAATATTGGACTGTGATAAAAAAATGTTGAGAATCACTGGGATAAACAATTAATTTTCTAATAAACTTTTGAAATTTAAAATTAAGTGCTGATAGAATAATGAATTGTAACGTGATATTAAAGAGTTTTTAATCTGACAAAACATAACTATAGTCCTTTCTTACCTATAGATTTAACCCAATTTAAAATCAAAGAAATTTCCAGTTAATTTCGGTTATTATATAAATAATTATAAGCAAATATAAAGATAAGTAAATAGAAATGGAAAACTGGGAAAAAAAAATGGTGACTTAATTATTAAATTGTGCATAAAAGAATTCCAATTATTCTTGCTATGCTACATTAAAAAATTTATTATTCTATTAAAATTGTAATTCAATTATAGTAACCCCAAGGGGGGAATATACTTGGAACATAATTTCCAACACCTGATTTTTCATTACACTCATTTTAAACGGTTATTTTTCCATGAAGCTTTAAAAATATTTTTAACAATTTTTCAATAGAAGCAATTTAGAAAAAGAAAATTAGGAAATTCAAGCAGGAAATGGTTTTTCTTCTATATGTTTTTGCTTATTATCTCAGTCTTTCAATTCCCTACTTCAAATTTTCAGATAGTTTATTCAAAAATTTCTTTAATTTTTATAATTATTTAGTTTCGGGAAAATTATTGAGATTTCTTAGAATAAAAATTCACAATTTATTAACCATTTTAGAGATTTTATGGTAAAAATTGTTTAATATTTTCAGAAAATTCTAACAATTTGCTATAATTGCCTCCGTATAACTCCATTCTGGTCATTATATCATGCAATTATGCAATCCATTTGCATCATTCTATATTTTCTACTCCAATTTAAATACAAAACAAACCTGGCAGCATACTTAGTTAAACAAAAATTCCATTTCCATTTTTATTGGTTTTCCTTATTATTGGTTTTTCTTATAATGCCACCTGGATGAATATAACAAGCTTCTTTGGCCAATCAAAACAATTTTATTAGATAAATTTAGAGTGGTGGGTAAAAAATGAAAAAATAGCAATTGAAAAAAAAATTTTTTTACATTAAAAAACAAATGTGGTACCTACCTTTGCCATAATCAAATGCAGAAGAAAAAAATCCAATCTTATTTGTTTGTGTGTCTCCAAATGCAAAAAAAAAATTTAAATTCATGTAAAGTTGGCAACAAGAAAATCATGTATTTTTTTTCCTTTTACAACTTTATAAATTTATTATTTATATTGCATATGATTTGCACGGTATTGAATGGTGTTGCATATTAAAATGACTAGTTTTTACATGTAACTTGTCTTATGTATTGATTTCTCGATCAAATTCATATAGAAATGAAATTGTCATAAATTAAATTTGAATGTCAATACAAAATGTTCAATGGGAAATTTTGCAGTTACCAATCGTAAATCAGTGTTATTTTTTCCTCAAAAAAATAATTAAAATGTTGTATTTTAATTAGATATATTGCTAGATATATTGAGTATACTTAATTTTAAACTGACGTAGATGTACGAGTTTGCATGGAAATGCGAAAATTTGTTTTCGAACGCTTCAAATTTTTGATTACATCTGCGCAAATATTTTTGGTTATTTAACACAATGTTGATGTTTTCTTTCTCTAAATCTTTTGCTGATTTAAGATTTTGTCATATCAGCAATTATTTGCTCATCAAGGTTCAAAATGAAGGGTTTTTGTGAAAAACTTCAAAAAAGATTTTTAAAATTTTTAAATTTTACATAAGAATTATTTTCAATATTAAGGTTTTTTACTGCTACTGGTTTTATACTGTTACTGGTAGTTTTTGAGAATAGGAAATTTTAACACTTTTTCCCCTATTTTCTGAAGTTCAGTTTTTAGTAAATTTTTAATATTCTTCACTGCAATCAATTCAATATTAATCGATTGGGCACATTAAATAAATGCGCATACGGCATATGTCATTGTGTATGTGTCTGATTTAATTCAATTCGATTTGAAAGTTCAAAATATCACGATTTCAATTCGAACTACATTTTTCAATTGAAGATATCGGTACGTAAAGATGTCGGAGGGTATTTTTTTATCAAATCTTCAAAATGAAGATATTATTTAAAAATAAAGTTGGGTCAAACCAATGGTTTGTATTGTAGCACTTTTCCCTTCAACAAGTGAAAATTCTGCTTTTAAATACAGTCTATGTATACATATCACACTATTAAAATTATTTTCATTCATATACAAAACTATTCCAAGGATTGCATATATTTAGGATGAACGATTTATGCAGACTTTGAAATAAAGGAAAAATTAATATAAAAAGGGGTTAACATAATGCTCGATTTTAAGGGTTAATTGTGTGAGTTAAGGAAAATAATTATATTTTTTAATGTCATGGAATTTACCGTTAGCTTTTTGTGTTTATAGAAATTTGAAAAAACGTGCGATTTCGGAAATATAAGGTGTCAAAAATTCTAATTTTACAAATTTCAAGGGGCGATAACTTGAGAGGGGGTGGAGATGGAAAAAAATTTTCTTCTAACGAAATGAACTATTTGTTAATGTCTAAAAGCCCATAAATTTTCAAGCTTCTAAAAGCTGGGGTCTAGAAGAAAAACGACATCAAAAATTTGGAAAAAAAGGACTTTAGATAACGGTAAATTTGAACGGCCATTTTGTTTTTCTAAAGTTCAACTGTAGTATACCGCGCTAGGGAAAGCAAGCCGCTGCCTTTCTGCGTTTGCAAAATTTCCAAAATGCTTATGGTTTCATTGCAACAAATAGTTAAAAAAGGCCATTTTTAAGGTTTTGGGGGGGTATAACTTCTAGAGGGGGGGAGATAGGTAAGAATTTTGTTCTACGGAAGTGAGTTTCTAGTAAAGATCTATGTACATATAAAATTTTAGCTTTCTATCTTCAAGGGTGTAGAAGTTTTGTAAACAAAAAAAGTGTCCACGGACGGACGGACGGACGGACGGACGGACGGACGGACGGACGGACGGACGGACGGACGGACGGACGGACGGACGGACGGACAGAGTGAAACTAATAAGCACTTTTTTCAAAAAATTTTTTGGAAAAGTGCTAAAAATGAAGATATTTGGCCTATTCTATTTGGCAGTACTGATTTAGAGGTCAGATGAAAACCTAAGAGTAAATTGGAATTCATTCCTTTTTTTTTTAAGTTAAATTATTTTAATAAAATCGCCGCCGCTTGACATCATCAAAGATCTAAAAAGAGAAAAAGTTGCTTGCTCCCTCACAAGAAGCCAGGAGTTGCAAATATAAGTCGGTGAAATCTAGGTGTTAGAATCCATAAAATTTTATTTTTACGGTAGGTGGTACAGTATACTACTACATATACAAGTATTTATATTTTTAAAAGACGTCATACATAATAATGCATAACATACATAATATTTAAATTCAAATTAAATTCTTAATATTTTCTTATAAAATAATTGGCTATGTGTCATTCATAAAGAAAATTTAATGATTAATAAAATAAATCAGTTAAATGGCGCCAAAATATTTTTGTCAAAATACAAATACATTCTTATAAACAACCATATTAAAAAGATATGTAAACTAAGCTGATTCATATATGACTATTATGTTATAGCATTTATTACTTAAAGTTTTATCACTTCTTGATGTCATTATCTTACAAATATCGTAAACGACTTTCATACATACGCACGTAATATTTGAATTGTGGTTCTCTTGCTCTTATTTACATAATATTTTTAAATTTTTCTTATTATTTATTTAATTACATACAATGTATCTGTATTAATAATAAATTTTTTAATTAAATTTAAAAATTTAAGAGGCAATAAAAGTAATTATTAATTTTATTTACTTCTTTTTTCTTTCAGGCGGACGCTAATTCTCACCAAAAAAACATCTAAAATTAGAAAGTGTCTACAAACATACTTTTACAGTTAATTCCAAAATACAATATTAATTTTATTCCGTTATAATTGGAACTACGATAAGAGACACTCACTTAGAATACAAGAGAATTTTAGGAACATACAGAAGAACGTACGAATAAAAATTCACCTGATCCTATTAAAATTATTACAAAATTCTACTTTTATTCAATAAATATTTTTTAATATCAATATTATTATAAAAATAGAAAGAGAAAAAAAATTAAAATAATACAAAACCAAAATAAATAAATAAAAAAGTAAATATTTAAGAAGTTTTGAAAAAATCAACATCATTGCAAAAAAATAAATAGAAAATATATTCAAAATACATAGAAATAACTACATATATAACATTAATTCACAATAGAACCCAAAAAAGATAGTGAATCACAAGTTTTTAAAATGTAAACATTGAAAATAATAAAATAAAATTGAGAAAACAACAATAATTCTTTAACAAAACACAAAACAGAAAAAAAAGAGGAATTTCTAACAAGCAAATAAAAATATTAAAAAGCAAAAACCAAAACAATAATATTAAAATTATTGAAAGAAAGAGATAAAATATTTGATAGTAAACAAAACAAAAAAACAAAAAATAAAATTAAATAATAAAAAATTTTAAAAACAATAACAGTGCGCATGTCATACTTCTCTCTATCTCTCTCTCTCTCTCTCGCTAAAATTTTAATATTTTTGTCAATTCACAATAGTTTATATTAATTAGAGAAAAACTGAGAGAGAAAAAATAAATAACAAAAAAAAAATTTTAAAACTAAAACTTTTCAATATAAAATTCGAATTCGAAAAATCTTTATAGTTTTTGTTGTGTTTATTAAATAATATTGTATTTATGCACGTGCTATAATTTTGTGCACATGTAAACCAATACAAATAAATTAAAATAAATTCTTATATGAATCTATAATAGTGATATCATCATATCTCACACACTATATACATACTTGCAAACACACATAAATAAATTGAAAGCAATAAAAATTTAACAACAATATAAAAATAATAATCAGACATTTTCGAATATCAAAAAGAAAAAAAATAATAAATTGAAGAAGAAGAAAAAAAATATAACAAACATAATAATTGATGACGTAAACACACACATTCTCCTCCTTTACACAATTTTCGTAATATAGAGAGAAAAGCTTTTTATTAAGCTCAATAATATTTTTAAAATTACAACAAAAAAAAATCTCGTTTATTCTGTCTTGTTTTTTTTTTTGTTTGTTTCAATTTTTTTTTCTTTTTTGCAAATATTTTTCAAGTTCATTTCGTCATTACATGGCATTCTGTCTGTCATACACACACGTTCTATTTATTTTTTAGTATTCAAGATTTTTTAAATTTAATCAAAACTTTAAAAGAATATAAGAGAAATATTGAAAAAAAGAAGAACAAGAAAAAACAAAAAGTAAAATTAAATAAAAATATTTGTTTTTTAATTGAAATTAGAGTGAAAAAGATAGACTTAAAACTGAATACATTGAAAAAGAATTAAAAATACAATTTAAATAGGAATAATATAAAAAAAAGAGGTAGACTATACACACAAACATACATAGATACAGATATAATTTATATTTGTAATTATTTATGCAAACAAAATAAAAGTTAAAAATTTCGTAATTGCAAATGTATGAAAGTTTACGATATACGAAGAATGAAAGTTAAATAAAAATCGAAATTTTTTTTATAAAATATTTTCTCACTCTTTCTTACCAGACCGTCGTATATGTATTAAAAGAGAGCCAGCCATACATTCATATTGAATTTTAATACGAGAAATTTGGTTTATATTAAAACATAACTCTTTATCAGTTAAAAAAAAAAAAAAACAATTTTAAATATAACAAAAGCAAAACAAAAAAAAAAATAGAGTATTTAAAATAAAAGTAAACTTTTTTAGTATTTAATTTTTGTTGTTGTTGTTTCATTTTCACCTGTTTACCTTTATTATTATTGACATTCTGTTTTTTTTTCTTTTCGTCGTGTTATATTCGCTTCTTATTTATTTTCTTATATTTTATATTGTTTTTTCTTTTAAATACATACATACATACAAACATACTTACATACATATAATATTGTAAATTGTTTGTTATTCATTCTATATAGTGTTGAAAAGGCTTTTATAAATCTTCGTACAAATGAGTAGTGATTTTGCTTTCAGTGAAACAACACCGTTACGTCAGAGTGATTGTAGTAACGCAATATCATCGACGACGGCAATCGCGATAGCTAATTCACGTAATTCAAATAATATTACGTGTGATAGCGATAGTAACGGTATTCGAAACGGTAATAATACAAATACAAATTCTAATCCATATAATAGAAGAAATAATAATAATAATATAAATAATAATAATAATAATAATAATAACAATAATATAAATAATAATAATAATAATAATAATAATTTAATAAATAGTGCAAATAATATAACAACATCGGGTAGTGCAATAGGAAACGAAATACCAACACCAACAACAACAACAACAATTGGTACAACGGTACAATTAGAAACTGGATTAAATTCAAATCGTAACGGTTTTACAAATCGGATATTACGTCGGAATTTAAATAATAATAATAAAGATAAAATGGATACAAATCGTAAATTGGTTAGGAAAATTGCAATGGATTTTGTATTATTATTATGTGGTAAGTTACATTTTTATGATTTTTTTTTCATTAATTATTTTAGAAATAATTTTTCTGGTAAAATACAATTATTGGTGGAAATGAGGTTAATCCTCACGAATATATTATTACATATGAAAATTAGGCAAAAATTAATTTTAAATGAAGTTATGAATATTTTTTTTTACATTTTAATATTTTAACAATAATTTTGGAATTTTACCTCGAATAAATTATGTTGGTACACAAAATGAATAATAAAATTTTTTCAATACATACAATTGCGACACGTGTTAAAATTAAACATATATAAAAACATTTAAAGGTGAAATTAAATATTTTACGAAATTTGAGTGTAATCTTTGAATTTAATGTATTTTTTGAATTTAAAGTAATTAAAATTACATTTATGTTGGTGTTTGGCTAAAAATTAATGTTTTAAAATTTTGCATTCAATTTAGTCTTTTAAAAAGATCTAAATTAATTTTTAACAATTGCAACTGTGAATCCGAAAATGCATTTGTACTTACAATTCTTATAAAATTCAAATCATGAGAAATATACAATTCTGAAATGTTTATAAATAAATTTAAAGCAAAAATTAAATGTCTTTAGTCAGTGTTTCCACCTTAAAATATTGATTTCCCGTATAGGTACGTCAAACATTTCTTTAAATTTCCCAATTTTTTAATTAGTATTTCGAAATGCTCGCATATGTTCCATTTTTCTATATTTTTACAAAATCATATCTGAGTAACTATAATATTAATTCAAATATTATAACACTAGAAAATTGGTAAAAACCCATCAAATATTAAATATAATTATTTATTCGAAAGAAGTTGTAGTAAAAAATACCTACATACTTAATATTAATGTATTATCAGTTAAAATTTCATCTTTAATAGGACACGTATAACAGAATTTTTCTATTAACGTATTTAATAGATTTTACTAAAAGTATAATAATTTGAATTTCAATAAAATTTTAATCGTAAATTTAGTAGAAAATTATAATTATCTGTTTTTCCACATTAATAGACTATTTCGCATAAAATTGCGAATTTTCGAAATAATTTTAGAATAATCGAATTTAATCGTATTGATATTATTGCGGTAATTGGCATTTTCACTTGCTCCTTTCATATTAATTCCATAGTATAGCTAATTATCTAAATTATTTCTAAAAATTATTTTATTACTTCGAATTTTTAGGGTAATTTTAGGGCAATTTCATTTTGATAACCAAAATTATTTGTAAACTATTTATTTTACTTATAATTGTAATCATATCTTAAAATTTTGAATAATTTTCTTATAATTCTTAAAAATTTTTAAAATAATTTTAAAAATTATCTAAGAATAAAATTGTAAATTCACTTATAAGTAGTGAATTTTATTTGCTTTTTTCTATTATCTGCAACTGTTATACAAAATAAATTATTATAATAATGCATTTCTTAACACTAAAATTTAGATTTGTAATCGACCTTAATAATATATCAAATCGATTTTTAATGAACTAAATTTATCCTATATATATGCTAGTATATAGATAATGTATTATAATAATATGGTCAAGACTCACGAGACAAGTATGACAAGTGAGTCATAATACTCATAATTATTAAAATTCTTTCAGTGTTAGTTGACTATAAATAATTATATATAAGATATATATATGTATATATATGTATATACTCATAAAAAGTACACTTATATACAGAGCAACGAATAACTATACACTGATAAAAATGCGTTTTCTCTTTAAAATTCCTTCAATACAGCTGTGAGTTTTTGTCTACGTATTCACTTTTATTTTTTTATTTTTTTCAATTTTGCTTTTATTTTATTGTAAAAATGTCGAAAGCGTGTAAAAAATTAATTATATATATACTTACTTAACTTTCGTTATACATTATGTATAACACATTTTTGCTTTTTTTTATGAATGATTCTCTTTTGAAATTTATTTACAAAATAATTGTTGCTTACTGCTGTTTGTACAATGTAAAAAAATTTTTCGTATACAATACGAGATTACGTTATTTATTAAATATTCCGTTTCTTCAATCTTACGTTTTTTACGAGTAGTGCAATTTCATTAAACTTGTTTCAGTTTACCTTTTGATTTTCTTCTTCATTTGATTTTGTATAAAAATTTTACAATTAAATTAAATGTTTTTTTTTTTTTTGGAAATTATTCATTGCATAAAAAACCGTATATAGTGCAAATAATAATGCATGTATTAAAATGTAATTTTAATTAGCTTACATTACAGCTTTTGATTCAAATTTGATTTTTGTCAATTGGAAAAATTTAGATTTTTCGAATTTAAAAATTTAAGTAATAGAAGTGTGATTAATTAGTAATGACACGAACCATATACTAATACCGTACTATACACGAAAATAGTATATTTTAAGTATTTTTTTAAAAATATCTAAGAAGCAAAAAAATAAGTACACACTTGATATTATGCGATAGTAATGCTTAAATGATTTCATTCAATTTGCTAATATAGTTTAAACTACTTGCAATGTAAATTTATTTGACATACTTACTTAATTAGATATTGAAGAAATAATTTATACTTGACTGTGTTATAAAAAATTTGTATACCTACATAAAGATTTTGATAAAGTTTCTGATTATTTTGTGTTAAACGCTCCCAAATTTTTGTACCTTTGGATAATCTGCAATTACAGTTCTCTCTATGCTATGAGTTTATCCTTCCTTTGTATTGCCTTTTTTGTTCTAACAATATGAAGGTGCGCACGATATTATTGCCAATTTAATATTTTAAATTTGTGAAAAATCTTTTGGGTAGAATTTCTTAACCGACAATCAAGGGTCCAAACTCGAAAAAGAAAACTAAATTAAAATTTAATGAAAACATTTAATGAAAATTTATTTAAATATTTATTAATAATTTTTTTATATATATTTCCCGATTTCATTTTCTTGGAAATTGTCTTCGTATACAAATTACAGTATTTCATAATTGTTAAACACATGATTCATTTACTTTAATAATTAAATTAATATTAACCCAAGATATCACGATTGTTAAACTCTTATTAAATTTTTAATATAAAAAGGGAAATACGATATAAGCGGCACCTGAGAAGAAATATTTTTAAAAATAAATAATAAAAATTTGAAAAAAATTTAATATTAAACGCGGAACTAAAACAGACTAAGCTTTCGAATAAATAGATTTAAAAATAAAAATTAAAATCAACCGGATAAAATATGATGCTAACCGATTCTTTTTGAATTTGAATTATGATTGGCATAATAATCCCTCAACTTTCACGTACCTATACATATACACAAAACCCATGCTAATTTAATGTAGGTATTAGGAATTAAATTTATGATTTTTAAGTTTTATCTGCAATCCAATGATGTCATAAATGCGACCATTGATAATAATAAAAGAAATAAAAGAAATTATGTAATCACTTGCTTATTTCAGTACGTATACAAAGCTACCCACAACCAATTTGAATATTTCATACATTAAGTAATTTTATGTTTGCTAAATGCCATTTTATATTTAAATTTAAACTTTAATTAAAAATTTTATATCAACCCCATGCATATTTACGAAAAAAAAAAATAACAAGTACTTTAATTTAGACATTTTGCACGAAACGTTGCCAACTACACTATTACTCGTATTTATGATGAGTTTTAAACAAATGTGAGGGTAATTTTTTAATAAAAATGTTCATATTCATATTTTATATTTTTATTATTGTGATTCTTTTTTATGTTCCTTTAATATAACACGTGTCCAAATCGTTTAAAAAGATTTTCAACCACAATCAATTTAATTTTTTTTTTGTAATGTGCACTTTTAGCCGGTCTATTATAATTTTTTTGTACTCATATTCATTATGACTACAATAAATGTTAGCTGCTTACTTAGCCCCAAAAAAAAAACTCAAATAATTCTTTTGATTCAGATTTAAAAGCAACTTTGAATAGGTCACTTGTATTTACCGGGAATTCAATGTTTTCTATTTTATTTAACATTAAAATAGAATAAAATTGTAAAATAAAAATAAAAACATTAATAACAATTCTAAAGTAATATACTAGGCTACAGTTTTCAAAGAAAAATTAAAATTAAACTCAATGAATTCAATGTTCTTATAATTTTTGTTAAATTAAAAAATTAAAAGTGCTTTTGTTGTGTACGATTTAAATTTACAATAATTAATTTAAATCAAGTGTTTAAATAGAAAAGAAGAAAAATCATTCAAAATACTCAACATTTCTAAAATACACAATTCTAAAATACAAAAAACTCATTAAAAATGGAGAGTTCATTGTCAGAGAATGCATTTAAACAAGAAAACGAAAACAAAATAAGTAGTTTATTGTATTTTTTTTGTAATTATAGAAAATTAAATTGGTATTTTAAGAAAAATTGTCAATAAGTATACAAAAATTGTAAAATTTATTAATGTAGTTAACATGTCAAAAGAGAAAAATTGCATATATTAAGGCGTTCCACTTTTATATTATTGCATTAATTTGATGAACGGACCTTTTGCAGGGCACACTTAACAAAATCTAATATTTTATATTTTTTTTTGTATAATCGAGAGCATAGTTTTCGAAATTTTAATTATTCATTATATTTTTTTAGTTAGATGTCAAAAAAAAAGTCTTAATAAAATTGCATATTTTCTAAACCTACGTTGTGTACCTTGTTGAAGATTTCCAAAGAAAATTAAAAATTAACCAGAAAATTATTTTTTTCTAAGTAATCTTTCATGTATCTTGCAATAAATTTTATGATTTCTGTAATTTGACCTTAATCAATTTGCATATGAAATTGAACTAACGTAATTTTAAAAGAAATTATTAAAATCTTATTATAATGCGTTTCCTGATAATCAGAAATTCAATTTCAACTTCACATCAAATTATAAGTTTAGAATCAAATATCCTAAAATTTGAAAATATTGTTGAAAATTTTGAAATATATCATTTTAATCTTATAGTTTGAAGTTCAGAGCCTTCCAATAAATTCAGCCTCATTAATTTGAAATTTTAAAAATACTATTCCAATAATTCCAACAAAAAGAAAAATATTTTCTAAATTTTTTATTGTTACTACTTAATTTATCCAAGAAAGAATTAACGAGAATGACGTATAGAACTGACAATTGTGACTCAAATGATCCACAATTACATCAAAATTAAACAATTTTAATCAAATTACTAGTATACTGTTACTGTTGTCATTATAACTGGTATATATTATTATTAAAATTTTATTGAATATTGTCATTTTGCATTGTTATAAATGTGAGAAAAATTTGATAGTATGTCTAACACCATATTTAAATACAATGTCAATGTATTTTGAAAGCTTTAAAAATAAAAATATTAGCACAGGCAAAATCGGAATATTTGTTGCCAAAAATAAAAATGAAATATACCTACCTAAATTTTGCCGAAAAATAAACCGGTTTTTTTTTCACTTATTCAAAACCAGTAATTCTCGCTTCTTTATGTGTATATCGTACCTAATAATTATTACCTATCAAATCTATAAATAAACTTTCATCTGTTTTTCATTCTATGGTTATTGAATTGTTAAAAAGTTACAATATAAAAAATGTCATCAAATATGGGTTAGCGAAATAAGGTATGATAAAAATTTAAAAATTCCAATTTTATGTGAAACAAAATGGCAATGAAACAATGTCAAAATAAGTATTTAAATTTGAAATAGATATTAAAATTATTTAAAATATACATAAATTAAAGGGATTTCAATTGAAAATCGGAATATGTGTTTAGATTTAGTTCAATTCAACCCCGATAACTATAGAAGCCGTGTAATCAGTCTGATTAAGTCTGATCTAGTCTGATATTAAGATATTTTATAGATTCAATCTCCAATCATAAAGCAATTGATATTATTTTAATTTTTATTTCCAATACTTAATCTTCAATATCATAAATAACATCAGTAGATTACTTACTTACTATATTAAACTTATTAATTCAATAAAATATTCTTAACTTTAATCTATGTAAGTCTACACTTTCATTAAAAATGGCATTCTACCATGCAACGTGACTTGTTTTAATAATTAATATTTTATTTATTAAAAATTTCTTAGAATATTGTATGTGATAAATCACATCTTAAAAATTTATCTATTATCTTTACTTACATAAAAATATTTTTATGCAAATTATAATAATTAATTATAATATTGAATTTCAACTTCTGTAAATTTCATATAATTACATACATAGATAAAATTAATTCGTTCTTTTATGATTTTTAATAAAAATTAATATTTTTTTTCATTTTCAAAGCCATACAATTTAAAAACTAGTAAAAAATTTTGTATGTGATTGATCACTAAATATTTATTTCACATTAAGTTTTTTAAAAAAAATCTTTTACCACTTGATTTCAAATAAAATTTTTGATATACTAAATTAGTATATCATAGTATACTAAATTAGTATATACGTTAATTTTAAATATAATTGAAAATACTAAAATAATTAAAAAATAAGTTTGATATTGTGTAATGAGTTCGAACTGACATTATTATAACTGATAACGTTTACTTTCAAGGAAATTTGGTTTGAATCTCATATGAATTGGAATAAACTCATTATACCCACTTACATACTCACATACTGTGAATTAATATTACGCTATTAGAAAATCTAATTTTCAAATTGCCTTGATTTGACTAAAAGAACTAAATTTTCTGCCTATACGTGTTCGAATTCTCTAAAAACAAAATTTGCGTATTAAAAAATGTACAAACTTTTCAAAGGCAGTGGAAAAGTGTTACCGTTCAGCGATATTATGGTTACATGCAATTTTTTTTATATTTTAAAAATTTTGTAAATTTATTCATAATATTTTTGGTTTGAAATTTATATCTAACCTAAATTAGAGTTAAAACCACATTGCAACAATATATGGAAGTCAAGGTTTATTTTTTAAAGTTAATTAAGAGTTAAGAATAATCAGCACTATACTCAATCAGATATAAATATACATACAGTGAGCAACAAAAGTCATCGCACCTTTCCGTTTTTACGATTTGTGGATAAATTTAAAGAAAATATGACTGTATTTTTATGAAAGTAATATAAAAATTGAAAGTTTTTTTTATTTTTAAGTTTCTGTAAAAAAATAGAAAACATTCACATCATAATTACTTCGTTATAAGACAAAAACAAAAAACAAATCAAATTTCATCGCAACAAAAGTCTTCGCACCCTCATACATTTCTTCGAAAAATTAACAGTTAAGAAAATAACAATAACAGCGCCAGAAATCACTATAACCAAACGTATTGAATTCGAAAAACTTTATTAAAATTATTTAATAGACGCCGCATTGTTTTAAATTCAGTAGGTGCTTAGAGGTCTTGATTGCAGGACGTTATTAGTTATGGATATTCCAAAGAGAAAAGAAACCACAGTAGCTGAAAGAGAAATTATTCTAAATCTGCATAATAATGGTAAAAGCTACAATCAAATTGGAGAAATCGTAAAAAGAAGCAAGTCTACAGTTCGCAGTATTATAAAACGTTTTTGCAACGAGAATATTGTAGAAAATAAACACAGAAGTGGAAGGCCTAAAAAGTTAACTAATCGTGAAGAAAGGAAAATTTTGCAAATAGTTAACAATACACCCAGAATTAGTGCTCCCAAAATAGCTGATAATATTAAGAAACAATTTGACAAAGATATTAGCCCTCAAACTGTTCGCCGCACATTAAAAACTGGTGGTTACAAGTCTTGCACTGCGAGAAATAAACCTTTAATAAATAAACGTAACAGAAAAAAAAGGTTAGAGTTCGCAAAAATGTATTTAAACAAGCCGATTGAGTTTTGGAATAAAGTAATATTCTCAGACGAAAGTAAATACAATATTTTTTGCTCAGATGGAAAAGTTTCTATTTGGAGAAAATCAAACACAGCGTTGAATCCAAAAAATTTGAAATCCACAGTTAAACATGGGGGTGGAGGAGTAATGGTTTGGGGCTGTATGTCAGCCTGTGGGGTTGGAAACTTGAAAATCATTGAAAATACAATGAATCAAGATATTTATTTGCAAATTCTTAAGGAAAACCTAAAGCAGAGCGCCGATTCAATGCAGCTTAGTGATTCTTATTATTTCCAACAGGACAACGATCCTAAGCATACAGCCCACAAAGTCAAAATGTGGATATTGTACAACACTCCCCACATGCTAGTAACACCTCCGCAATCTCCGGATATAAATCCTATCGAACATGTGTGGGATTTGTTGGACAGAAAGATAAGGAAACATAATATTTCCAGTAAACCGCAGTTAGTAGAGGTTTTAAAAGAAGAATGGAGTAAAATAACTCGCGAGGAGACCAAAAATTTGGTGGACTCAATGCCCCGAAGACTCCAAGCTGTTATAGATGCGAAAGGATACCCAACAAAATATTAATTGATTTAAAATGTATAAATAGTTAAGTTTTTTTTATTAAGGTGCGAAGACTTTTGTTGCAATGAATTTTGTTATGTTTTTCTTTTTTGTTAAGTTTGTTAATGAATTATGATTTTCTTTTTTTTATATTTTAAGAGGAGTTTGAGAATAAATAAAACTTTCAATTTTTATATTACTTTCATAAAAATACGTTTATATTTTTTTATAAATTATCCACAAATCGTAAAAACAGAAAGGTGCGAAGACTTTTGTTGCTCACTGTATGTAATGAGTAGATGAGATTGATTTCATAATGTTAAACTATCAATTAAAATTAAATTATATATAATACCTGTATAACATGTAAACCTACATTTCCAATGGTATACATACGTACATATATAGGAAAGGATGGGTTTTTTTTTTGCAATTTTGCTGCTTCACTAAGTGTATTTATTTATTTATTAAAAATAATTATTCTGTTAAATTTTATTTATTACTTTTGTAATCTATACAATATTAATTTCAATATTCATTATTTATTTAAATATAAATATGAAATTTATTTTTGTTTTTTGAAAAATACATGGCATACATGCATTAACTTATGCATTTTTATATATGTTATACAAAAATTTTCCATAAAAGTGCTTCAATAGTGGAATATATGATATAAGTAAATGGCATACATTTTTTAAATTAATTTTTAATTTGTTTTTTTTTGGTTAATGTAAACATTAATATTTAATATGAAATATGTTGTACAGTGCGATAATTTTACAAAATATGTACATCGTACAATCACTAGATACACACTATCTACATTTAAAACACATGCAATATTGATTATGTGGAATGTTTTGCTATTACATAAAATATTTTAATGAAATTTTATAAATTACTTACCTGGAATTTTTTAAAAATAACAACAAGTGCAGTAGAAATGATAACAAATTGAATAGGAAGGGGGGGGGCGGGGGCATGGCAGTGTGTACAATGAAATTTTAAAACAAATAAAGTTAATTGGCATTTTGTGGATTTTCAATTTTTTTTCCATTCATTTTCTATTTTTGAATAGTGTATTGAATGAATATTAAAAAAAAAACAAAAATTACATAATAAATTTGTTTGCAATTTATTTTTTAAATTTAATAATAATGAATTAATGATGAAAATTATTTTTATCACAATATACGATCGTATATATAATATTACATAGGAACTATCATTAACGTACGTACATGAAAACAATTTAAAATATTTTATCTAAGTAAGAGAAAAATTGCAAATTATCAGAATGATTTTTCATTTTAATTTTAAAATATGTAAACGTAAATGGGAATGTGAGGTTTAAAAAAAACCCAAATTTGTCATTTAATTCCTGATACTGAAATACCAGGAATTAATATAGAATTAATAATTTTAATGAAAATTGGTGTTTAAAATACACGTGTTAATTATACGCTACTAAAATATTCTCATATATCAGATAATTTACAAAATTAAAAAATTATAAAACAATACTGTTATATAAGGGGAAAATTATGCTGAAAATGGCCAGATTTGTAAAGTTATTTGAAAGAAATCATTCCGGATTGTTACTATAACTGTCGAATTGATTCTCTGACTTAACTTTATCTATGCAGTTTAATTACTAATTTTCTGCAGAACATTTTTCTTACACGGCAGTTCGGATATTTGAATTTTTAAAATCTTACAAATATACGACTAAACTTAAAAAAATGTCCAATAGTATACCCTTTAAATTTTTACCCAATAAGTATACCTTTAAAAATTAACTAAATTAAATTGTAATATCGTCTAATATTCATACTTGTTGAAAATTGATCTTTTCTCGATCTCTTCAAAATTAATTAAGTGATATTAAGAAAATTATTTACGTATCGCCATATAATCGCTACTCGACCTTTATGACTAAGATGAAAATGTGGAGCTACATGTAAATGTGCAAATACAAACTCTACCCTTTTGTAAAACTTGAATTTTTAAAGAGAAATTCACTATTTAATAAATTCAATTTTCATATGCACTTTAAACATATTTGTATTGCATTGTAAATTAAACTTCACAAAATTTTCCCGACATCATAATGTCGTGATCATTTAATAAAATCCGAAAACTAATTGAAAATAACAGCGCGTGTATTTTTAAACCATTTACCCATATTTCTTTTTTATTTAAGTGGAAAATTATGAATCAAAGATTTATTGATTTTGCGCTTTTTATACTAACTGATTTTATTCTCATTTTAAATGATCATAATTATTAAATAACAGCAGGATAAAAAAGTAATGAACATTTTAATAAATAAGAAAGAGTATGTACGTACATAGTGTACGTGTATGTATTTCTAGCTATAGAAAATATATTTTTTAGTTCGTGTTGCGGAGGCGGTTAGAAATTTTCATTAACAATTCAATTTCAAGTCGATCAATGGTATATGAGAAAAATTTTTCCATTTAATTTCCAAATAAAAAATTTAAAATATTTTTACTTCATTTCCTTACTACAATATAAATTTAAAGATTTGATTTATTATTTTACTAAACATTTATCAATTTACAGAAAATTTATAATTGAAATAGATAAGAAAATTTATTAAAGTAATTTGTTAAACTGCTAGACTTAAATTAAAATTTTTAATAGCAGTAACGAGTATTTTGTAATCGGTACTATTTTGATATTAATGTAAGCTTTGATAAATGTGAACTCACTTAATGGAATTCAAAGTTCAATTATTACTCACAACTTAAGTGATTCCAGCGAAATCGAAATTACTTTTCCATTAACTAATTTATTAGCAAATTTTAATTAAACTTCCATTAATTGTTCGATTTCAAATTATAATAGGGGGAAAATGACACTAAAGAGTTAATAAAAATTACTGAAATTAAATGTGGGGCTTTGCATTTAAAGATTTGTAATGTCTTTTTTTGCTAATAAACTCCAAAATATGCACATTATAGTTATCTATATATTATGTACGTATATATAATTAATAGACCCGCGTATACTTAGTGTCTAAGAATATTAATTAAAAGCGGAAATAAAAATTTAATAAAAATAATACTCGTAGAATTCAATAAGTTTGTGATTATTAATGATTGTTAAGATTAAAAGGATTTAAGGATAAGACCTGATAACATGATTTAATTATTATTAAAATTTTTTTTAATATAATCAACCATATGATAATGAAATTATTAAATTTCTAATATTTTCTATAGGAAATACGCTGAATTCTTAATGAAAATTTAATATTTTTAATTTTCAACTTGTAAACAAAAAAATTACTTATCTATAAATTGTGCAGATTTTGCAAAAATAATGTTCAATAACAAAGATAAAATTTACGTAAAAATTTTACGCTTTAATTTCAAAGTGAAAAATAAAAGTTAATAACAATTTTTTAACATTTTATTATGCTTTATCATTACAAAATTAAATTAGAATTTTTAATTACTTAGAATTTTTGTTTTAATAGAAATTATTGGGGTTATACAATCTAGTAATCAAATGAACGCATTAAAAATTAAACGACTATAAAAATTATATTACTTATGCCTTTTGTAAATAAAAATCATTGTCAATTCTAATATTGAATAAAAATTTTACATTGAATTCAAAAATATTAATATTCGAAATAGAATTGAGTTATGCGAATTCATTTTAGAAATGGAGGCAAACTTGGTTTGCGTCCGTCAAATTTTTGTAAAGTTTACAATAAATTTTTAATAAGATGAGTGACTTCTTAGGTAAAATCTAGGCATATATAAAATTTGAATTTATATTCGTACGATTCAAATTGCATACATTCATAACATACGATTCAGATTATAAAAAATTTGACGTAGTTCCCAAAATTGTTAAATAACTTTTCCTCTTTTACAAACAAACAATCTTAAAATGTGTTTAACAGTAATGTCAATAAGTTTATGTACATATTATATTAAAATTATATTAATACAATAGTTTTCTAATATGTCATACGAAATTTTTTTAAAATTCTTATGTCTTGTAACGCTAATGCTACTTATAAAACTAACGGTAGTCAATAATTAAATCCGAACCTAACGTCAAATTTACCTCTTCAGTATAATACAATTTTAATTGGTGAGTAAAAAACGTAACAGATTAGTTGCTAAATGTCCAACATGCCTGTTTAACTCATTACTTTACTTCTGCATTAAATTGGAGACTGTTCGAATTTTTTCAAATAATAAAAAAATTGCTTAATTCAAAATTTGATGACACCTACTTTAAAATATAAAATTTTTCTCTTTTCTCTCTTTTTATTGATAAACGCTTATAACTAAGGCACAGTCTGATTAAATTTCATAAAAATTGCTTACGATATAAATACGATATGGTGGTGCGTACGAGAATAAGAAAGTTAAATTTTATTTTTTTCTTGCCTTCTTTCATAATTAAAAATTTTTTATCTTTACTATGTTTTTATTTTTCATTCTTATTATTAGTGAGCATTAACGTATCTTGAACGGGGCTGTATGTAAAATCTACATATTCACAAACATATTTAATAAGTATTAGTTTTATATTTAATTTAATTAATGATAAATCATTGTAGATAAGGTAAAATACTTACTACGTAATAATAATTTAATGAGAATATTATTATAAAATTTTAAGTTAATGTTATACAATTTACGTAATGTTATACGTTTATGATATTTAATGATGTGAGCATAAGTAAATGTCATAAATAAAATAAATACATAACGTATCTGATATTCTATGGCGCTGTAATCACATTTTAATTGCCATTACAAGTTGACTAATACTTTTAGATATTATAAATTCTATGAGATTTCAAGATTTTAATCTAATCACTTATTTTTCGGAATTTTATATAATAATTTAAAATATTTATATAATTATACAAAATATATGTTTACAATATAATAACGTAGCTAGAAACAGAATATGGAATGTGATTCTAGTTAAAATTTCTTAGAATCTCTTTATCTCTATACCTTTAATAATTGAAATATATGAACTAAAACTAATATAATTATTTTTATTAAGTATATATATTTGTTAATAAGTAAGGCATGACTAAGTGAGTAAACTAATTTTCATGGAGAAAACAAAAATAATAAAAAAAAAATTACTTTAAATTTTGTTGTGTAAATTTTTATCGTACATATTTGTACAATGTAGTATGTTTGCAATGGGGGGAAAAAATATATTTAAAGTTGGAAAATCTTTCAAGTTTATAAAAATTGAGTCATGAATTATTTAAATTTTTTTAAAGATAATTCAATTAAATTAAAGTTATTAAAATTCTTTTGAATATTGATATAGCAACTATAATGAAAACTTCTTATTTTTTTTAAAACCGACGGTAATCTGTCTAAGGAACTAGAATTTCAAATTTGAAATAAAATAAAGTTTTATTTCTATAACAATGATATTAGGCCTTGGTACATGGGGTGTCTGAATCGTATCGGCTTCCTGATGGGTCGAGTTTCTTTCAGGCCGGTGTTTTGAAGAGCATGCACGATCTTGGTGGTCTCACTGTCGTGGCTAGTAAATATTTATCGTACCGCAGATAGAAAGCCATGTCTGCATACCCGACGGCAAGAATGATGTGGCCAAAGTACGACCTTAGGAAATCGGATGGCCTCCTGACGGCAGTCTATATGGAATACTGGTCTCAGAACAGACCATTTGTACTAATTGAAATGCAGTGGACAACTTGCACATGCCACATCAACCATCCAGTCAACCATGATATTGGGATCTTATTGATTTTTAATTATAACGACGGTATTTCATGATGTATAATAGTTTGCAAATGATTATAATTTTTTAGTGTATAGATATGTTACATACGTATTCATATAAAGAATGCCCTGAATTTTCAACCCAAAATTTAAATACCAAAATATGTGTTAAAAATCTTGTTGTAATTGTACAAAAATTATAAAATATTTTAAAATTGGAAAGAACAATCGCAGTTGTAAATTGATTCAATAATTTTATTATAATTTTTTGAATTTTAATCATTTTATTGTTAATGAATCAAAATAATTTTAATCACATTTATTGAACACAATTAATTGCTATTTAATTAAATAATTGATTTAAAATTGTGCTTTCACATTAAAAAATTTTACTACTTATCTGTATATTGAAATATTGGAATTATCTAGATTTGGGTACCGGATTTTGTTAACTCTTTATTAATTATTTTCAACACCAACCTGGTAACAAAATTATAATCGGCCATGCAATTAAATTTAATCTGTGATTATTCAATAATAAAACTAGCATGATTTAAGGCACGCTTTTTTTTCATAGATTTTTCACAATTGTAATTATAATAAGTAATTAGAATTTCCTATAGGAATTTATCCCCTTTTTTAATATAGAATTTTAATGGCAATTCTTATTAATGTAAACCTGTAATGAAAGTTGAATTTGTTATAAAATCTGGACTGTATTGAAAAAAAATACTAATTTTTTTTTTTAAATTTTTATATTATTTTAAATTTACACTTAAATTTTAAGGATTCTAGCAATTTAATTCAATTAATATTAAAATTCATCTATGTGTTTATTATTTTAAATTTTCAATAAAAAATATTTTGTTCTCACCAGAAATATTTATTTTCTACAATAATTTTTTTCCAAATTATTCCAAATTATTTTTATTAAAATTTCTTTATTAAAAAAACATTGACCTAGACCAAAAATCAATTTAATATAAAATATAAAGATAGCAATAAAATATTTAAAATTTTCTAATAGATTGCATGTTTTTCTAAATTTATTATGAATAATTTGATTTTTATTACGAACTACTTTACTTATAGTATAAAAGGAACAACAAAAAGTGAGAAAATTTAAAATTCTAGCAAGCATAACTCTTCAGTTTTTAAAAGAAAATTTAACATATTTATATTTACATGGTACATACATACATATATATATTGAGAGCTTTGTTATATACCTAAAATATAGTCACATGAATTTCTTATAAATCAATATTATTAGCAAAAAATAACAACAAAACTAAATAAAAATTTATTTTAATTTAATAATACCAATGAACTCTCTACATACGTGCATAATACTACGTATATAAAATTTTTCTATACATTTAAGAAGTCGTAATAGCAAAAATTGCCCAAATAGACTTCAGATATGCGATAGCCTAATATTGTAGTATAGTCAATATCAAACTCAATTACGATTAAAATACTCGCTTACAAAATTTTTGATATGAAATTATTAAAAAAATATTAATTCTGAATTTTTTGCACAGGAATACAATCTTTAAATAGGATTGCTGAATTTAGCTTAATTAAAAATTTCTGTATAAAATTTAAATACCGCATTATGAAGTTCATTAGGAACAAAGAAAATTTAGTTTTCAATTTAAGTATTTCGAATTCTTTAATTCAACCGAATGTAGTTATATCAATATAGTATGCATAAAGAGAATTCCTCATTCAGCAATTGATTTAATTGATATTATTCCGCATATTAGATTCGTAAAAATTAGATGGCGTTTATTTGTTCGAAATTTTGTTGTAATCATAAATGTAATTAACAATCATAAAATTTTAGTATGACATACACTTTTACTTGCTAAAGAGTAACGTAAATGCTTGTAGTTTCCAAAACTCACGCCAGGTAGCTAAACATAAAGACACTTTCTTTCCTAACTCCACACTAACCTTTCCTAACTTTCCTAACACATCCAAAATACCCCCATATTCAAAAGTCATTCGTAATTATCAACAACTTTGTATTAAGTATAATAAATTGTTTTCTGTTTTGTCTATCTGGGTGATTTACAACATTCTATATAACATAATGTTACATGGACCCTAAATAGAAAATGTTATTTGTCAACTAATAATTTACGGTCCATTAATAATAAAATAAATAATAATTGAAAAAAAAAATATTGTCTTTGTTTTATATTTTAAGTAAATAACTTAATAAATTTGATTGTTAATCGTAATTTTTTTTGTGGTTATACTTACATTAAGTATATTGAAAATTATGTTGTTCTAGAATGTAGGGTACTTTTATTGATTAAATTTCTAATATTTAAAAGTTAAATTAAGGTTATCAAAATCTTTTAAGAAATTTTTAGAAAGAAATATTTATCTGTACTGTAAAAAAAAAATATTGAAATTAAAATTGGATTCGGAAGTATTATGAGAATATTAATATTTGAACTTTTTTAAAGAAAGATGCCGTATAGTTCAATTCTGTCAAAAAAAAAGTTGTGTAAAATGCATGAAGGATGTCTGATAAGGTTTTTCAACATTGTATGTGGTTTTATGTATTATATACATCATTGTTATAATTTGAAAAGTTTTGACAAAATGTTCTTATTTTTTTTAATTATTCATATTATAATTTTACTTTGCCCGCCTACACATCCGTTGGCAAAAATTTTAAATTAATTTAAAAGATGATGTATAGAAATCAATAGATCTTTTGCTTAGAAAATAATTTCTCCGGAAAAAGGTTTTCATTCAGCTTTCTCTCTTGCAATTTAATTTCTATAAATTGCCAAAAATGCTCTAAGAAATTTTCGAATTCTGGAAAACAAAAATTTTTCGAATTATTTTTTCCTCATTCCTAATTTTATTGTTAAAATTGCCAAAAATGCATGTTTATTGTGTCAAACTCTATGAAGTTTTTGAATTTTTAAAAGCAAACATTTTTCGAATTATTTTTTCGAACCTCAAAATGTAAGTGTTTTTAAATTACTTAAATTTTTTAAATCAAGGATTCTTTTCCAAAATTTTTTCTTATTCATTTTATTAAAAGTGGCAATTCCGAAATGCTTAAAATTTTATAGTTACATAAATAAAAATAAATTTATATGGATGGAAAAACTATCGACCTAAAACCTAAACTATAGACCTAAAACTATCGAAATGAATTTTAAGATTTATTTTACTAAGATTTTGTGCTTATATTCGTAAACAAAATCTATAAGAATTTTAAATAAAATATTTAAATAATTAATTATTGTTTTTACCTTTAAAATATTTCATTACAATTGCAATTTTTCAACTACAACACAAAATTTAAATGTGTCAAATGCACTTACATCTTATTGTATAACATAAAAAAAATATTCACAAGTTAAAAAGAGTGTAATTTATAATTTTCTTATCAGAAGTAGAACAGAGGAATTCTTTTCTGTGATATTATTCATGTGAACTCAACCATATATCAAAGTCAGTCCAACTTTTAGATTGTATGCATTTCATTTTGTCACACACTTTTACTATCACTAAGTGTATAATAATCACTGCAATGCAACCAAGAAGCACAAAAGTAATTTTATATACAATTTTTCTTATATAAGATTTTTGTTGGACATTCCAGAATGCTGCTGGCATTAAAAATGGTTACATTTTCTAAGAAAGAAAAAAAAAATAAAGAAATTTAAAGATTTTTCAATTAATACATAAGAATATCCAGGTCCTCATTGCATATCTTAATTAAGAATGAGAGTACATAATGGTCGATCGTATATTATGTAGAGTTTAAATTTAAGCAATAAAAATTTAATTATTAAACTAAAATATTTAAATTACAAAGTTATAATTTAATTTAAAATATTCAATGAGTTTTCCAATACATTTAGTAAAGTATATAATTTAAGGGCATACAATTGGATAAATATTTTAAAATTATTATTGCAGGTAAATTTTAATTGAAAAACTTTGAAAATTTATTAATGTAATAACATTTTATTTGCGAAATCTTTTTCCAAAAATTTATATGTATTAATATTGAGTCAAGTATAAATAAAATCGAATTGCAAATTAAGAGGCACAATATAATTTTTAATTATACTTTCGATTTTTATCTTTTATTATAACATTATAAAAGTCTTTTAGTAATACTACTTGTATTATAATGTTATAATCTTAATATACAAGTATATTAAGATTGTAGTATAAGGTACAAGGTATTTAATTGAAAAATTTTTATTATTCAAAATTGCACATTCAATGGTATAACGTAAATTTTATATTTATATATTATGCTCCATTACTTTGCATCTCAAGATTATATAATATACTTAGTATGCACATTGCATACCCTTTTTATACTATTTGAAAATATTTATGTAAATCGGCTATATATTATGTAGCATCTACGTATGCAATTTTATAAGATGCTATTGTAGAATATAATTTTTTATGAGTGTCTTAATATAATTTGAAATAAAATGAAATTAAATTGTTAGAGAATTTACATTTTTCAAGTAAACACATACAATATAAGTATACACATACATACATATATATACGGATTCGCATTCATATGAAGGTACTTCATATATTAAGAAACAAGGATTTTAGTTATTGTAAAAGATTAAAAATTTTAATTTTTTAATGTAAAATCTAATTGTCTTTACAATTTGTAGTTATATATTTCTATACATTATGTACATACATATATGCCTATTCTTTTATGTAACTTAAAAATAAATTTCTTATTCTATATAAATACATAGAACTTTTCATCTATAATTAAATATATAGGCACGCTACTCTCACAAATGTAGCTGAACATTCTTATTTAAAATTTTAACAATTGATTGTGTATAACTTGGATATTGTTCCTATGATATTTATATTACTTGGTAGAATGAGCTATATACATGTGTATATACATATGTGCAATTATTATACGTAGAAATTTTTTATTGAAATTTCTTTCTTATTTAAATTTTCTTTACCTTCAAAATGTGTGACCTAAATAAGTAAATATATAAGGTATTGTATATTACGTAACGTAAATATAAGTTAGGACTTTATAAATGTGTGTATATGCAATATAGTATACTATAGAAGAACATTATAGCATAGGAATAGTGAATTCTTTTTTTTGTATTTTAGTACTTAAATTCAGTTTTCATTCTTACATTTTGTTTTTTTCGAATAATTTATTACTGTGTGTTTGTTATTCAATTCGTGTTGAATTTTATACACTATGTACATACTATGTATAACAATAATGCACTTAAACACGTTCACTTAAAAAATAATATTGTTATCTTTTACAAATTGTTATCGGTATATTAGTAATTTACGTTAATGTTAAAATTTAAAGTTGATTTTTAAATATTCGTTTGCCTATATGGGTATATGAAAAAATTTAGAAATCCTAAAAATAAAGGTAAAAAGTCAATTTATTTAAAAATGTTGCCGGTTTTATTGTCAGGCAGTAATCGACTAGCAAATATAGGCACGACTTCTCGTTCTAAATACTTTATCCACGTTTCTCCAATATATAGAAGTGTACAACTCAGTTTGAAATTCAAAATGTGAAATTTGAAGCGAATTGACGAAACCTTGCTCTACTATGTATGCGATCGAAAAAAATATAATAATTATTGTTGCAAATATTACAAAATTTTATACATACAGGCTCATATCCACAGTACCCATACCGACATATCTCAATTGCTAATTATTAATCAACAAAGCAGAAAAAACAATTAAGTATTTTTTTTTTATATTTTTTTTTCTTTATTATACAATTTTCAATTCAATCTAATAAGGAAACTATCAATTTACTATAAATATAGTGAAATGAAATAGAAATCGAAAATATGGAATATAAAAATAAAATTAGTATGAAAAGGAAAACAAGAATGTATGACAGAATATCACAACAGAAAAAAAAATTGTGTTTCGATTCACGATCGCGGTTTTTCGACCTTGGTATATACCTACATAATGCAAACTTTGAAAATATCAATGAATACTGCACATACACACGTATGTACATTAAACAATTTCAAAGCAATATACAAGGTCGACGTTTAACATGTGAATGCAATTTTTTTTCTATATTTTTATAATTTTATATTGTTTTGCGTTTTATTAAGATGAAAATAAGTACATAAAAGAGAATTAAATATAGTGAAAACTATAATTATGATTTTCATATTAACGTTGTATTGTTTAATGTAGTTGTATTACTGCATTCAGCAAATTTAAAAAATGAGCTGTTGATATGCTATAATAAACTGTTGCATTTTCCAATTTATTACTTATAAACATTATTCAGCATTAAATTGTGAGTCTAGTTGCCAGTATACTTCGGCCTGTTTTCGCTTATCAGCTTGTTTGTTCAAGTGATAACTCAAAAGCAGGTTTAAATGGTTAGAAAATTTTCACAAATCTAGTAATTGCTAGAATCCTTAAATATTTTAATGTGATTTAGGCAATTGTTCGGGCATTTTTCATATTACTATATTATACGAGTAGGATGTAGCAAATTCTCGTATATGAAAAATTGATTTTATATTCCAGTGTTGCCTAATTTTGCTTTTTCCAAGAACCTGAATCATGCTTTTTTACATAATGCAGGTAAATATATTTGAATTTAAATAACATTTTTATAAAGCATAATGCAAGAATGTAGTAGCATTTATACTATTTTACTCTCAAAAATATTATAGCACGGTAATACTAATTTGAATTTCAGTTTATATCACAACAAGCTCGTGTTGTATGTTAAAACAGTATACAGATAACTACGAGTATTATTGCATTATTCAATTGCGTCAACTATAATTGAATAATATAAAAAAAATAAAGTTTATATTTTTATACCCTGCACTTCGTGAAGGGTATATTAACTTTGGTATGGAGTTTGTAACTACTTGAAGGAGTCATCTGCGGTATGGACATATATATATATTCTTGCTCAGCGTAAAATTCTGCGTCGATTTAGACATGTCCGTCTGTCCGTCCGTCCGTCCGTCCGTCCGTTCGCACAATAACTCAAAAACGAATAATGCAATCGACACCAAACTTTCACAAGTTTTTTCTTTTGTGCCAAGGACGAGCCCTATTGTTATTGGACTAATTCGGACAACGGGTTCGGGTAGCTGCCATACAACTCCAAGAGTTTATTTTAAATATTTCAAAAACTAATAAAGCTATAAATATAAAATTTTGTATACATGTGTCCAATTATATTCTAAACATGCTCTAAAAATTATAATGGGATAGCTGCACCGGTTCGGGTGGCTGACATACAACTCCAACAGTAAATTTTTTATATTCGGCAAAATAATAAAGTCAGATTCATGAAACTTGGCAGTCATGTGTCCAATTATAGGTCAAATATATTTCTGAAGTTTTAGAGGAATCGCTTGACAGGTTCGGGTACCTGCCATACAACTCCAGAAGCTAATCTTAAATATTTGGAAAAATAATAAAGTCAGATTCATGAAACTTGGCAGTCATCTGTCCAATTATGGCTCAAATATATTTCTGAAATTTTGGTGGAATTGCTCGACAGGTTCGAGTAGCTTCTATACAAGTCTAAAAGCTTATTTTAAATATTTGGAAAAATAATAAAGTCAGATTCATGAAACTTGGCAGTTGTGTGTCCGATTATAGATCAGATATATTTGTGAAGTTTTGGTGGAATTGCTTGGCAGGTTCAGGTACTTACCATACAACTCCAAAAGCTAATTTTAAATATTTGGAAATATAATAAAGTCAGATTCATGAAACTTGTCAGTTGTATGTCGAGTTATAGGTCACATATATTTCTGAAGTTTTGGTGGAATTGCTTAACAGGTTCAAGTAGATCCCATACAAGTCTAAAAGCTTATTCTTAATATTTGGAAAAATAATAAAGTCAGATTCATGAAACTTGGCAGTCGGATGTCCAATTATAGGTCAGACATGTTCGTGAAGTTTCTATAGAATGGTTTCAGAGGTTCGAGTAATTGCTACACAATAACGAAAGGTGCAGGGTATAATTCAATCGGTTTATACCGACTGAAACGTTTTTACTTGTTTATTTTTTATTTATTTTTTATAATGTAACATTAATGTTGGCTTCATTCATTCATCATACTTAATTAAAATGATCAGAATGCAATATATAGGAAGATATATTTTTTTTTTTGTTATTGAACTTAAAATTGAAATTTATAGAAATCTATTATGTTTCAAGATTATGAAAATTATGAATTAAACAATTTATAGAATAGAAAAATATCTTTGTAGTGAGAGAGAGAGAGAGAGAAAGATATAATATAATAAAAAACATCCAAATCATAAGCCTCCCACAGCTGATAGGGTATTTTGCTTAAACATGCAAAATTAATGTGTTTTTGTTTAATTTTAAAAGCACTTTGCTAATGAGTTCTTAAGAAAAATTATTACAATTTAAAACTGAGGTTCTTGAACGTTCAAAAACTAATCAAAAGTCTAGCATCTTATTGAACTTATTTATCAATCAAAAATTAAAATTTCTACACTATTCTTTTTCTAAACTTGAATTACATTAAAAGAAATCTTAAATGTAAATTCACACCATTCGATTCTAACAATCATCATCAATAATTATAAATTCGATACTATTAATTCTAAATACTAAATTCGAATGTCACTATTTCACAAAGTAATTTTTAATGGGCCATTAAATATAAGTAAACTATAAATATACCAATAAAATTTTTGTCAATCAATTTTCTCAGATAGACGCAAATAAGAAATGAATAATATATAGGATTCAATTATCTCGGTTAAACGTAGAAACTAATATAGATCAATATAAAAATACAAAATAATTTCAATGGTTGTCTTTTCATTTTGCAATTTAAAATTAACATTTCTTGCATTCACGAAATTGCATTCTCTTAATATCCAATAAAGTTAAATATAGAGTAAGTAAGTACTTACAGAAATATTTTCAAACTTGAGCTACTTAAGTTTAAAATGTGAGATCAATTTACAAATTAATGTCATATCCATAAAGTAATTGAAATATAAATAATGAAATAAGAAAATTTTTTTTAAATAGTGGGTGGTCATACTCATTGATTTTATGTCGACAATTTATTGATATCATTTAATACGCCTTACATTATTACCATATTGCAAACACTATAAAGTGTATATAGTGTTAAAATTTTTTTGTTAAATTAGATGCAATATAATAAATATTTCTTGATGTGTGTTGAAAATTTTTACTACAAAACAAAATAGCAACAATATAATATAAAATTGTATACAAATGACTGGATGTAGATTTTATTCAATTTGTCGCCCTACACCAAAGTGGTGTTGTAAATATCAAAATAAGTTTGAAATTATTTCAATTAAGTATATGTAAATTATATTCAATTCTATTATGTTTTCCTTACATTTCTTAATTGAACCTGAAATAGTTTTAAATATTACCAGAAATTATTTGAATTAAACCTAAAATGGTTTGAGTATATTTAAATATCAAACGGTTCTAATTCACGGTTATCTATATAATCATCAAAAGAATTACCATATAAAAATTGTGTTTTGTTGCCGAATTCTAAAAAAATTAAGAAATATAGACTGCAACTCAGTGATGTTACCCTCTTTGCAATATTATAGAATGAACTGACCAAAAATAATATGGAAATGAGCGTTCTCCATAATTATATGTGGTTCTCTAGTACAAAATCAAACTTTTTCAAACAAATTTCTTTACAACTTTTGTTTATCTGTTATTTACTCACAAGTCTTAATTAGACATTAGCAATCTATTCATGTTTTTTTTTTCCGAAAAGTGAGAATAATCAGAATTATCAAGATTCAAAAAGAATATATTGATGCCTTATGGTTAGATCTTATACATAAGTAGTTACGAGTATATATAAATATGTATGTACATGATTTGTTTTCTTCATTTTTCTTTGTTAAACTATTTCCATTTTTTCATTATTTTTAGTCTACGTCTGGTTCTATATAGAGAGAATAATTTCTATACAATAATAATGAATGCATTAAACATTGAACATTCTATATGCACACACGTTTTTTAAAATATTCTTAGACGTGTATTGCCTCATACATATTGTATGTTACACTCAATACTTATTATTGTTTTGCAAGATTACTAAAGATATTGATTATAGTGTCATATACAATAACTATATTCATTCCACATTTGTGTACGGAAATCTACATTGCATAAGAAATTACATTGAGCAGCAACCTATAGAACAGATTCACTTTACAGCACTTTATATATATATACATACATATATGTGTTGAGATATATAATTTGCATTAATAATTTTAAGAAGAAATTATATTATGTACATAGAAGTTTTGAAAATATTTAAAAATTCACAATATGAATACTAAAAATATGCAAAAAGAGGAAAATGTAAAAAATATGGGTTTCTTTTTTTTTTTTCATATACTTTAGAAAATATTAAAATTTTTTTAATATATTAAATTAATTATTTGAATTACAAAGAGTAGCAATTCAAAAGAAAAAAATAGAATACAAAATACAGGAAGAAAAATAAAAATTCTCATCCTTATATCGTATACGTTAGGTACATTGTACAGCCTTGTATTCGTAGACCTAGATTTCACATGTGCATATGCATGTATGCATTTACAATACTAAAATTTATAATATTTTTCTGCTTTTGACATCTTTAAATTTATTAAGGAAGAAAAAAAAAGAAAAAGAGTTGTGATTTTATTTTAAGTACTTAATGTTTACGTGTGTTTGTACTGAAAAATTATAGTATATTTATACATATATATACATACATACATTTATATGATAATTTCCATTGACCTGAATTTGTATTATGAACAATTCCAAACGAATTTAATATGCAGATAGAGGAAAAGAAATTTAAAAAAGAAAAACATTAAATTTATCCTTTACGGATTCTTAAATAATTTACAATTACTTATACGACTATACCATTAGAACTCTGAAGTATTTTACTCATAATTTTAGTGTTATTCGTATTTTAACAGGCATATGCAACTACTTATCATTATTGACAATTCAGTGATTTTAATTGAAGTTTCTTCTTTGAGATACAAAATTAGTGCTACTGATTGTCCTGTTAATGTTAAAATTTCAATAGCATTTTTAATTATATGTGCTCCTAAACTAGTCGATTAGATTCTAGATTTTATTTCCCAATTTTGCATAGCTTTTTGTATACATATTTAACTTAGTAACATGCTAGATTTCATAAAAAATAGCGCTCTAAATCAATTCATTACCAAGTTATTTCTCTTAAAATTCTTAATTATGTAGAATTTTCTACAAATAATTAAAAAATTGTAAATTTAAAACTGCAATTATTATAAGAATAATTCTAATTATTTGCATAGGCCGCCGAAATTTACGGCCCTCAACGATTTTTTTCTTAACATGCCTGCATAATTTCCTTTCCATTACTTGTTATACCAAAATATTCCGGTATCTAAAATTGTAAATAAATTTTCATTTCTTACAATTTTTCATATAAAATACGACAAATTACCAAACACTTCAATATTTTCTCAATCTGCATATTAAAAGAAAAATTAATGAAAATTGTTCAAAATTAAGAAATCATAGTTGGTTAACATTATAGTTCATTTCTTAAAAATCAATTATAATTTTAATTATATTGCTTCTCATATTGATAATATTATTAATATACAAGCAGATGAGCATAAAATTTTCATAATTTTTAAATATTTTTTTAAAGAAAATTACAAAATATCTAGTTTTTCTTATTCTAGCCCCAGTATTATTTATGACCAATATTATCAATTCATATTATGCTTTTAATGTTTAAGATTACTACTTTTTAATACATTTTAATTTTTTCAAATGTGTATATACAAAGTAACATAGTCTCTTATATAATAGAAATAAATTTAAAATTATTGTCATAAATGAATGGTCTACCAAACCAGCTTTGCAGTGAAATTAAAAAAAAAAATAAAAATTATGTTGAGGTTATTAGAAATTATGAGTGAAAAAATTGGATGGAATTATTCGATTTGCCTATTTAAAATCTGTTTATTGCAATTAAGTTCGTCTCATTTCCAGTAGCACATTTCCAAACAAAAACTTTTTTTAAGCAAAAGATTTCCTGTAATATATGTATGCCTACTTAAATTACTTATTATTATTTTGATGTGCAATAATTATTGCATAAATTCAGGATGAGAAGACCATTTTTAAAAAACCCGTAACAATAGAATTGTTCGATTAATTGGGTAATTTAAGATATTTGATTATCTTCTCTGATAAAAAGACATTAAGTAACACAAATTGATTCTATTTTATAGAAATTTAATAAAGTTTCAAATTTCTATTTCAAAGTAATGAATCGTTGAGCTATAATTAATAGATTAACCCTTGTGCTGATACCCAAATTCAATGCTAATTTTAAAAGGCGAAAACCCGGTAGGGATAGAAGTAATTTTCCACAAAATTTTATTATTTTGTCTATAAGCTGCGAAAATTTTAGGTTCCTACAGATTGCACTTAAATTAAAACCGCTTGAAATATTTGAAAAAAAAACGAGCATTATAAAACGAGTGGAAGGACAGACTGAGAGATAAAGTTAAGTTGTTAAAAATATTCTTTTCCGAAATTTGTAGAAATTTGCTAAAAAGAAGATGGCAAAAAATAACAAATTTATTTTTTTTTTATAAAATTTATTAACTATATAATATAATTTAAAATATAAATTAATTAATATGCGAAATGAAATATCGAAAATAATAAAATTAAATTAAAAAAAAAATTTTTTTTCTGATTTATTTAATTATTTTTATTTATTAACATTTATGGCTTATTCATTAATTTTGATATGAAACGTGAATTGAACAAGAGTTGAATTTTAAAATTATTAAGTAAATGGAAACAAAAAATTTGTATTTAGCAGAAAAAATATTGAATTTTCTAACAATAGATGTTTTTTCAAGAAATTCGAGAATTCATGGTAGTAAACGGCTACTGCAAATCGAACTGAATTCGAAAGATAGGTAAATATTTTCATAAGCCTCTGTCATATAATAGGGTTATGATGATAGATTTTATAAGTAAAAAATTTCTTTTTATTTCACTAAATCTATACACCCATTTAAAACTTAATAATTAATTTGGTACAAAGAGGAACCCTTCCCCCCCCCCCCTCCCCCTCCCTCCCCGTCTTGCAATTATGTGATTTGGAACATTTTAATTTTAAAGCGTTTTAATTAAAATAAAGTGCAAAATAATTTGAATTGATTTTTTTCCACGAAAATATACGAAATTTTGTAATTCATTTGAATATTGTATAATTTACTTAAACATTCAGGTACATGTTAATTGGAAGCGACATTATTATTTATTGTTATACACAAATATTATATAAAATAATTATAGAATTTATTTATATTTTTTTTCTTCAATAGTAAATAATTGCTTTGCAACGGATTCGGGTACCAAGTTTTCTCCACAACATATGCTCCTCACAATTATCTTTCCCAATCATACAATATAATATTTCAATTTCATCATAAGTTGAGTTACAACACATTATAGTAGGTATAGTGCAGAGTAGGGAACAAAAAGATATTATGTAAAACTTATGAGCATGCTGAACATAGCAACAAAAGTCTAACTACAAAATTTTTATTTTTTTTTTTATGGAAAACCGAAAAGAATAATAACATTGTAAAGAAATCACGTAAATAAATGGTGTTGATTTGTAAATTTACTTACATATTTTATTATCCTCGTATTATCGTAGCATGTAATTAATAAGATTTAATTAAATTCTTTTGAAAATTTTCTTATGTAGGTACAAACATACGATTTTATTTTGTAAATTTTATCACAATTAGAACACCTACTGATTAATACCAGTTTTATTCATTTTGTTTTTACTTTTAATTCAGAATTTTACAGAAAATACTCCCGCGTATACAAATATTATATTATATACGATTTTTTTTTATAATTTACAACCTAGAGACACAAGAAATCGCATAAATATTTTAATTTCAAATAATTCAATGTCACTTTTACTACAATATTTATTTTAACATTATACAGACATTATTATGATTGTATTATTACTTGTTTTTCTGTTATAAATTTACTTACTTACTTAGAAATATGTATACGTATATCTACCCATTCCTCTCTCATATTCTTTCATATAATAATAAAGAGTGTTACCATTTTTAGTTTTTAAATTAATAAAGTAGATTTTCGCTTAAATTTAGAGAATTGTAGTTTAGCTAAGAAATTTTGAAAAAAATATTGCAAAATATCTCCATACATACCTGAATAATTAATAGATTAACCCTTGTGCTGATACTCAAATTGGTATACTTATTTCGAACATCCAACATACCGGGGTAAGCAAAAATGGTCTTTTATTAATTTTGTACCCTTCGTCGTATGGTTGTAATCCTAAATCATATCCGACTTTTTATGATATGCATTAGAAATTTTTGTGCTACAATCAACAGTAGACAACTGAATGACAGTTTTATTTCTTATGAAAACATTCGAGCTCGTTGTTATATCTTTACTGCAAAGCAAATAGTTAGACTTAACAATTCTTTTAAGAATATTTCATTAAATCAAATTCCATTTATATAAGTACTCACTCTTATATAAAAAAAGCTTACTACAATGATTTCAGTCGAAGACGGGAAGCTGCCTGCAGCATACATTTTAATAATTAATACATACAATATCAATATTCTATATAAAGATTAATTAAATTTACGCTACCGGAACAAGTAACAGTTAATTTATTTATTAATGAGTCACCTAGGCCCCTTGTTTTAATCTAACTTTAAGAAACATCTATGCATATGGTACCGGTTGTTAAATATGTACAACATTTCTTATATATTTCAGTAATAACGTTTCAGCTAGTAGTAAATAGAAGTAGATTTACTTCAATTAAATTTAAATGGTAACATTTATTTAAAGAAAACAAATTTCATTCATCACTTTCAGTGTAATTTAATTATCACTAAACATTCATCATTATTATTCTTTAATAAATTACGTAAATTTATTTAAAGATTTTCTCAAATTTAAAAATAAGAGAAACCAGAAAATTATTTTTACACTGCATAAAAATTTTTTATATCCAGTCATACAAAGTAAAATTCCTTATCAATTATCACTTATCAGTCTTAAAACATTCTAGTTTTTTTGTTGCAAAGCTTTCCTGATTCTTAAATAAACATTAAACATTCATTATCATTTTGTGATGCAAAAAAAGAACGAGAACTTTTTATTAGAAAATTTATTTGTACTAAACACACATAAGGAAGGTATTGTGATCGAAGCAAATTTCACATGTTGAGTTTTCAACAGAAATGTACATATCTTTCCATATTATGCAAACGCAATTAAATTATTTTAGAAAAGGTGGAATAATATAAACATGGGTTTAACGTTTGACGCTTTGTCCTCCCATTCATCTGCCATTTATCCTCCCATTAATTACGCTGAATAAATTTCAAAAAACTTTATATGTTTTGAGATTTTATCTAATAGGTTGTGTCTTACCATAAAACTAGAATAAGAATAACCATAGCAGACTAGAATCTATATGTAAATCTATTCGAAAAACCCTCACAAAATCATGGATTCCTAAAAATTGAACCTCTTCTATAAGAATCAAATACATATTTTTGTGGACAGTGTAAAAAATTTAAAGTAAATGTATAAAAGACGTTTTCACAATATTGTGTAGCCCTCTTTCGCCCAACTAATATAGGAATAAATTTGTTGCAATTCGTAAATTTTTTTGAGTTCAGTAGTGTGCTAGCCCATATTATAAATTGTTTTTTAATACCAACTTAAATAAATTTAAAAGAATATTTTGGCAAATATTTCTTAAGTGCCTCTTAAATTATGATGAACTTTAGATAAAATTTATGTGTTTATTCAAGATTAAATTAATATTTAATAGCTTTTTAAATAGTATATTTCTTAACTTGTACCTGAATATACCTATACATACATATATATATAATTACAAGTAAATTTACGGGTATTACATATTTACAACCGCTATAAATAATATTTTGTAGGTGAATAATAATGAGCGGGAAAGGGAAAAACTGCCTTATTTTGAAGAATTTGTATAAGAATACTAAAATAATTACATTGCAAAATAAACACCGTAAACAATTTATATTTATTTAAATTAAATTATTTAATTAAAAAATATGAAATTTTAAGCTGTTTAATTTTTTATTTAATTTAACAAATATGAGATTTTTACAAAATATTATATAATTATATGCCCTAACAATTTAACTCTAAGTCATACGGATTATTATATGAACCCAAAAATATAATTAAAATTTTGATAAGGAAGTATTAAAATAATTATAAAAACCTAATTTCTGTCATATTTTGAACTTCCTATTAGACGTCGAAGGGAATGGCAATTGGAGAACTAATATTATATAAAACAAACCGCTCTTGTTTGCTTAATTTAATTTGATAATCAGTTTAGCTCTAATTCTAATATTTTTCAATTGCGTTATTTTATAAACGTTTTATTATTTTAAAGCCTGATTGTGTAACTCTCTATTTTACTCGACAAATGAGAAGAAAGTGAGTAATTATAATAATGTATTTGTATAATATAATTTTCGAGTGAGAAGAATTATTCGGTATTGCGTAGCACGTTTTTTCATAAATACAAAATTTATTCAGTTTGTTTATGCTGGTAAGACGTTCAGTCGATAATTTGAGAAAATTTCTAAAATTGTATTGGAAAAATTGGTTATCTTATTGGAATATTCAACTATCATATAAAAAAACGGAGAATTCTGATTTGAAAGTGAAAAAACAAGTGAAATGAAAATGCGAGATACACGGCTAGGCTGTTAATGTATGAAAAATAAAATAGACAAAAAAATTTGAAAAGAATTAAGATAAAAAATTATAGAGCTTAGAAATGTAAAACAAGCTTTCCCCCTTTCCCTCTCCCCCTACATTTTAAAACAGAATTAATAATTTTTTTTTTTATGATTCTTTCTAAAAACAAACACAAAAAATCAAAAGCAGAATTAAGTGATAAATTAAATTCATAACATTTATGATAAAATTTTAATTTTTAAATTAAAAAATAAAAATTTTTGAATCTTTGAAATAAAATGAAAATTTAATAAATGCAAATTTAATATTCATTGCATAACAGACTTTTATTCCATTTAAATGCAATGGTATTAAAAAAATATCCTTGATTCTTTGCATATTAATACTAACACTTATATGTATGTACATATGTACATATATATATGTATATAGAGGTATACACATATTTTATAATATGCAAATTTTGATGTGCTTTAATCTTTTCCCTACAATATGTACATCCGCAGAATATCTAATAATAGTGCTAAATATTAAAAATTTTGAATTTCTAAGATTTTCAAGTTTATAAATTTTATAAAAAATTGAATGCGGTTTTGTACTTAACAGTTATATTTTGAGAGAAATTTTTTAATAATTAATCAAAAATATTTATTTTGGCATTGTCAATTTACCCAAATAATTGATGAAAATTGAGGAATTTTAAAATTACGATTTTATTTTAAAATATTACTAATATTTTATTTTGCAAAAAGTAGTTTGATAAAATTTTTTAAGTGGCATTGCTCTAAACCCAAAGTGCCCACCCTATGGGATTGTTCGAATTAAATTTTATGCCTTAAGTTCGGGAGAAGTAGTCTTCAAGTTTTCAGAACTAAAAATATAAAAATAAGATAGGCAAGGATGAGAATCACAAAAGATCCTACGTGACGACCATAAAGGGACATCAGTCATCTGTGCAAAAAATTGTTAAAATTTTTAACAATTAATAATTTTACTCAAGTCAACGTATACCAAAATTTTGGTGAAGAAAGAATTTATAGCCTTGATATCCGCGTATATAAAGCTACAAATCCATTAATCCAATATCGTCATAATATGTTTATAGAATATTTATGAAATTGAGATGTTGAGTTTCAAATGTGAAGATTCATTTTCATTTGATTAGTTGTCTAAATTTATATTGTATTGTGAATGTGCTGGCAGATGAATCTTGAAATGTCCTCAATCTTGAAAAAAATGAAGTTGTTATTTATTCTTGATTTTATATTTTGTATCATAAAAAAAAATCCTTTTAATTTAGTTTTAGTTTTATGACGAAAATTCAAAATTTTGGTATATTCTGGAAAGGAATACCAAAATTTCAATCGTATACGAATGCCTTTAACATGTTAGAAGAATAAATCATACTTCGAAGAGAAGACACATGCATTCAAATACTGTTTAAATAATATTAGAAGTATCCGTCTTTATCACAACATTGTATGACAAAAATTTTTTGTATAGCAGTATCATGGCATATAAATATTTTCTCAATTTTATATACGATAATCCTTCCTTTTTACAAATTTCTAGAGTTTTATAAGAGCAAATATTTTGATACTTTTTAAAATTAATATTTATAATATTGTCACGAAATTAAGCTTATTTTTATAACTCAAAATATTGGATAGGAGATTTCATATTTTGATAATATAAATGAGAAAAAATTGTTAATTTTTAAGAGTGTAATCTGCAACTCACATATTTCCATGCTGTTGTGCTATGTGCATTTGGAAATTTTATGAATTTTTTAATATTTTCGGTAAATTTTATTCTACCTTTTATGATATTCTACAATTTTAACATGTTTTCCACATTTTCGTCCTTGGTTTATGTGGCCGATTAAATTTTATTTTTGCACCAGCATTATTTTAGCCCATAAATGAGGCAAGCCAGCATAGGTTCATTACATAAAATGATTTTGTAAATATTGAAATGTCTTGAAGACAACTTATCCCTATAACTATATTTGAATACTCTGAATAGAAATTTATAATCCAGAATAGTTTGATTCAATTCGAACAATCCCAAACTTGATAAACTAGAAAATCTTAGAAATGTCTTATTCAAAATTTATTATAAATTTAGATGTTCATTATTTTTTAACTCTGAACAGACACCAGTTCACACACCCTTTATGATAGAAATCTGAAATTTTATACATAAATTATTGTTCCATACAATTACGTAATACGTATAATTAACTTTGAAATGTGCTAGTTTATAAAACTTTACTTTGATAAAGATTTACTAATTAATCTGTTTTCTGATTTTCATTCTGATTTTTAAATTTTTAATAGGTGTAATCTGATTTCTTGACATGCTGGCCCAATATAATTCTCTACAATAACAAGAAAGTTACTTGAAATCTGATTAAAATCTTTAATTTAATAATAAAATAATAAATACAGAAATAAACCAGAAAAAGAAAATGTTGAATAAACTTGAATGTTTCACAAAAAAAATAATACCAAATAAGAGCATTAATGTCAAATTCAATTACATATTTTAATATCGATGTTTTCTTCCCATAAAATGCGTCCCTTAATTGGATTTTGTGTACGTCATACTGAATCGCTTTTATTTCTTCTGTATTTTATACAATGAGGACTCTAAAAAAAATATTCATATTTTTGTATACTTTGAATAATAAATTAAATTAATTGAATATAAAGCAATCGATAATAATATTATTTATTTGAATAATTCCAAAGAGCTAAATGATGCCGTGGATTTCGGAAAACATATCTAATCAATTTTAAGTACCTATTTAATATTACTTTCTATATTTAATCAATTAGTGCGACAAACAATTTATGTATTTAATTAATTCCATTCGAAATTTAATAATTAATTTTGAATACTGCAGTAAAGGAATATTAAATTTCAATCTATCCTCCATAGATTCTAGAAATATTTTTAAGAGAAAAATAAGAAATTCTTCATAATAAATTTAGAGAAAACCCTTTGTGTTCTTAATATTTTAAGTTTATATCTTTATATTTTATAGTATTAAAATTCTTCAAGGATATATCAAGGTCAATAATGTCATTTAAAGGTTTTTCTTATGAATGCAATAGTATAGATAAATAAATTAAATTTCGTTGAATAAAAAACAAATTTTTATTGATTTAAAATGAAAAAACAGTGAAAAAAAATTAAATAAACCTTCAAAAGATCTTGAAATAAAAGTTTTAGTATTTATATTAAATTTTTATGTCAAGATTTAATTTTATATTTATCCTCGGAAGTTTTTCTAAAAATATTCAATAATTCACCACTTTAATTTTAATTCACCATTTGAATTCTAATCAAAAATAACTATGAGTTACAATCTATTGAAATCAATAATAGTTGCCACACCCAATAATTATTAAAAATGGCAATTGTTGCCAAGCATCTTCAATTTTCTCGATAATTGTATAACCCGTATCTGTCGAAATATCAGTACTGACTGACTGTTTAAAGTAACTTGACACTTTAAATTCATACATTCAAAGAGAATGTTCCGAAAATATTCAAAATTCTCATTTTTTGGAATGACTTCTCTTTGTCATTTATGGAATGACTTCTCTTTGTCAAATATTCCCATTTCGAAATGCGGTGAAATAAATAGTATGAAAAAATAGCACAATACTAAGCTTCATAAATCTCTTCTAGTCAATTTACGCACATATCTCTCATTTCCGTTTTCAATTTTCATAATATTCTTAAATCAAATATGGTAACCAATAAATACTTACGTGCTTTCCTGATGATATTATTGTAATAAATTTAATTAAAAATTATACTCGTATGCTCAGTTTCAATCATGATATACTCGTTTTAAGATAGTCGGACATAAATATTTTGCTTCTTATTATTGTTATACAAGCAATAAAACTGTTATATTCTTTTGTAATCGAAGGTATTCTTTTATAATGAATTTCCGAGGCATTCTTACAGCATGAACAAGTAAATAAATATTCTTTTCAAATGTCAAATATTTCAACTAGCCTGCCTTATTATAAAAAAAAAACAAAATACATAAAAATTCTAAAAATTCTTTAACAAAAAATTTCCGATTATTTTTTACTTTTTTTTTCTCAAAGACATTTCAATTTTTGAAAATAAAAAAAAAAATATTTTTTTAATGATAACATTGTTTTCAGGTTTCGTAAAATACCTTAAAAGATGCATATCACCATATAAAGTATAACTTGCATCTTATGAATAGTAGGCGCAACAATAAAATAAAATTAAGCTGAAAACAAAATGAATGCTCCACTAAACAAAACTATATAGTTGATTGAAATCATCACAAACAATGGCCAGATATTTTTCATTCTCTCTCTCTGCAGCCTCTCGTCTGTCTTCTCAAATATACCGCGATAAAATCGTATCCAGCCGAATTTCTTTTTACTTATTTTATTAAAATTGAAACTTTTTATTATAACGAAATACCGATTACTCATCGTTGTCAAAGTTTTCAGGTGTTGTAAAAGCAAACCAAGAAACACAAATAATTTTTGTTCTTGTTTTTCCTTTTCTTTTGTATAAATACTTTTTTTTTGGAAATGTCCAGAAAACTGAAAACTAATTCCAAATTGAAGTAGACATAACGAAAAGAAAAAAGTTTTGAATTTTTTTTTTTTTGCTTCTGAATTGAATTTTCTTGTAAATTTTATTTAAAAAAGTTATTCTTTACTCCTTTTGTTTTCTTGATTGATAGTTAAATAAATTTTATGGTATAATAAATTCGTTTTGCCAGTAAAAATATTGTTTTAAGAAAAGTTTCGTTAAAACTATTTTTTCTTTTCTTTACGAAAAAAGAGAAAATAGTTTAGAACGCAGTGGAAACGATACAGGAATGCCACTTAATTGTAAAATATTCAGCAGCGCCAATGCTTTTCCAATCGGAGGCCTCCTCAATCAAATGTGATATGGTATAGTCTCCTACCTACTTTCTCTTTTAGGCGAAGTGAAAACGTTAAATTCTTCACAATACCCAATTTGGCAATGTGCTCACGCTCGTGAAAGTTTCTTTTGTTATCTTTGTTAGATTTTCGTTTAGGATCCATATTCGAATTCATATTACCCGATAGTTCACAATAGTTTCAGTTCGGGTGCCAGGCTTTGAATGGTAAATCAATTTGAGTTAATTTAGCTTTGAAAACAACAACAAATAATATTTCAGATATAAAAAAGCATAAAATAAATAGCCTCTTTGCCAGGCTGTTTAAGTTAATTGTGCTATCTTTTGCCAACTCTTTCAATTAATGTAATAATACTTATTTTATAATTCATCATACAAAGTAGTTTTGAGCCCAATTTGAAAATATAGAATTGATTTCCTAGGAAAATTTTTGATTAAAGTTTAGCTAAAAATTTCAATATAATAAAAAATAATTTTATTTTATTTTTTAATTTTGACGTAACTAATGTCAATTCCTTTCCTAGACAATTTCAAAAAGGGAGTTACGGATCAACACCAAATCATTTCATTCAAAAAAACAATTGCATATGTAATTAGAATTATCAATCAACTGCATAAACGAAATTTCTCGCCTATACCTTGCCATTTACGATATTCTATTACTCTATTCGTAACCCTATAGTTAGCTAATACAACGACATTATCACATTTTTACTATATAACCAAGTTTATTTTTGACATAGCATTGTCATTTTTAATGATTTACAAAAATAATGTTATGTTTATATTGTTGTACTCGTATAATAGCATTTATAAAATTCAAAATTATGTTTGTTGTCTTACATAGAAACAAAATATAAATAAAATAATTTATTCATGGTATTCATTTCATGCATTATTCAAGTTATCACCGTCTTTAGTTACATATTCAAGTGGTATCAAATTACATCTTCAGTACGATACTAATTTCTGTTCACATGAAAATTGCTGACACAGCGTCTGCAATCGAACATGTTTAAACATGAAGAAATTACGAAATTATCGTTCCCATCAAAAATGCTGACGAAACGTCTATAATTTTGCACGAGGCCGGAAATGAACTTAATTTTAATTACTATAAATACTGTTAGATTTTAAGATATGATTTAGTCTAAAATTGGTGTTAATAAGAATAGAATATTATAATTAAACTATCAATTCGAATTTAAGTAATTGTAAATTTAATTTTTAAGTAATAGTTGTGACATTGTGTGAAATAAAATTATTTTTTTATAATCGAATCAAGATAGTTTAATAACTGGCGCCCAACGTGACTTGAATCGTGAAATCGCAAAACTCTTCGTTAAATTTTAAAAGAAAAGAAGAAAAATAAGCATATCGCGATAAAAGTGTACCCAACTATAGTGCGCGTATTGTGGAAATCCGAAGTGAAATAAAAAGAAAAAGGAACTGAAGCAAACCGTACTTACAAAAAAGTGTTGAAGATTGTGCCGCAGTAGGACGTTTACGAGAATAAAAGTTCACGTCTAAAAAGGACAAACACAACTCAACCGCTATTCGCATTACTCACCAAGACTCAAACAGATGAATTACGTTTTTTTCCTGTAAGTAGTTTTTCATTACACTTAATCTTAAAAACTTAACTGAGGGAAACTAACTGCATCTCACTGAATAAGCTTTAAAAATATAGAAGCTTCGTTAATTTTAAAAAAATTAAGATTTAAAAAAATTGAAGTGATAAATGAAAATTAAATTGAAAATTTGAAAAATTAATCAATTAACCGATAATAAATTGAAAAATTAAAATTTAACCAATAAATATTTAATACAAAAAATAAAACAAAAGTAATTAAAAATTTAAATGAAACCAGTAAAAAATTAATAAGATTAACCAATTAAATTTTATATTACCAAGAAATATTTAATTAAAAAATAAAACAAAAGTAATCAGAAATTTAAATAAAACCAGTGAAAAATTAATAAGATTAACCAACTAAAAACTTAAATTTAACAAAAAATTTGAAATTAATCGACAAAATTTGAAAGAAAAATATAATTTAAAAGTTTAAAACCGCGTAATAGAATAATTTAATTAGTGAAATCACCTTAATAAAAAGTTAAAAATGGAACAAATAATGGAAGAGCTCAAAAAATTAAATGGAGCCATCAATGCTCAAATTGAACAAAGCAAACGGTTTGAAATTCGCCTAGCAAAACTAGAGGCTCAGTTCAATACACCACAACCGCAGGTAACAAATTTGGCAGCACCGAAAAGTGAAGACGACCTGAAACAAATATCGAGACTTCCGGACTGTGTCAAAGATTTACAAACCTTTGATGGCGATGCAGTGCAGTATGTATCATGGGTGCACAGCGTAGAATCAATTCTACGAGATTACGAAGTTGTCAGAAACAAACCCATATACAGAGCAATATTACAAGCTATTAGAGGAAAAATTAGAGGTAGAGCAGATGCAGCTCTAATATCGTACAACCTGTTCGACGAAGAATGGGCCGCAATCAAGCAGTGTTTGTCCCTGCATTATGCCGACAAACGGGACATACGCACATTGGAGCACCAAATGAGCACACTGACACAGGGAAGATCAACCATAGATGAATTCTACGCCAGAGTCAACCATCAATTCTCCCTCATAATCAATAAGATCAAGACCGAGAATTATACAAAAGAAACTATAGACGTACTGATAGAATCACAAAGAAACAGAGCACTGGACGTATTTATCCGAGGGCTCAATGGGGAATTGTCCAGGTACTTGATGCTTCAGAAACCGTCAACTCTGCCAGAAGCATATTCAACGTGTCTAGAGCTCCAGAACTATAGTTGCCGAAACTTCGCTATACACAACAGGAATGATAACAACAGAATCACTGTACCATTCAACAAAATGTCCATGAAACGACAACAACCAAGTGCTGGGAACCCAAGGTCGTATCAACCAGAACAGCCATTAACAGTGGAACAACGGAACTTGGCTTACAACATTCAACATCAGAGAGAATCGCAACCTCCACCTAGACCGCCAAAACCGTTAGAGAAGATGGACGTTGACCGATCCATACAAACACGTCAGGTTAATTATATGAACCGGCCAGACAACTACAGGGGAATATACAAGAGGCCACCATCAGTAGGCAACATGCCTAGCAATAAGCACCAAAGGCTATTCAATATGGAAACACTTGAAGACGACGTAGATGACCACCCAGAAGAATGCAGCGAATATGACGAAGAACCAGCATATGCAGATGATGAGGTTCAAGAAGTAAATTTTATGACGGACGCCTTTCAAGCGTTCCTTACTTAGAATTCAAGACAAAAAACAACCAGCTCCTAAAATTTCTAGTCGACACAGGAGCTAATAAAAATTTTGTAAGAGAAGAGATCGCGACAAATGCCAAACCAACAACAAAACCATTCAAGATACGTTCAGCTGGAGGAGATATAACAATCACCAAGAAGATCGGAGGAAGATTTTTTCAGAGTCTGGGAAACAACACCTTCATTGAATTTTTTGTTTTGCCAGGATTGAAGACCTTTGATGGTATAATTGGAGACGACACGCTTAAGAAGCTCGAAGCCATTATAGACAGAAAGAACAACACCTTAAGGATCAAGCCAGATATAAAAATTCCGTTAAAGGCAAAGGCATCAGCTCAAGTCAACACCATCGAAATCGGGGCAGACCATTTACCGAAGGCAATCCAAGAAAAAATTATGGGAATAATAAGGAAATACGAGAAAATATTTGGCCCAATAAACGACAGGGAAATAATAGACACACAAGTGAAAGCAGAAATTAAAACTACTACTGATGATCCCATATACACCAAGTCATATCCATACCCAGCCAATATGAGGAAGGAAGTAGAGGAACAAATCAAAAAGCTGCTAGAGGATGGAATTATCCGCCCTTCGAAAAGCCCTTACAACTCACCGATCTGGGTAGTAGCCAAGAAACCCGACTCATCAGGTGTGAAGAAGTATAGAATGGTTATCGACTTTAAACGACTTAACGCAGTAACGGTACCAGACACATATCCTATACCGGATATTACAAGCACACTAGCAAGCCTAGGCCAGGCCAAATTCTTTACAACATTAGATCTGACATCCGGATTCCACCAAATCATGATGCACAAAAAGGACATTCCCAAGACGGCTTTTTCAACAATGAATGGAAAGTACGAATTCCTAAGACTACCATTCGGGCTGAGGAATGCGCCTTCAATATTCCAACGCATGATAGATGATGTTCTAAAGGATCAGATAGGCAAAAGCTGCTACGTATACATCGACGACGTTATCATATATGGAAAAACGGAGGAGGAACATTTAAGGAACATTGAAACGATTTTTAGCATATTGGAAAAAGCTAACCTGAAGGTCAACCTGGAAAAAACAAAATTCTTCAACACCGAGACAGAATTTCTTGGATATATAGTCACAAGCGAAGGAATCAAACCCGATCCCAGAAAAGTGGCGGCCATTCAGAACATCATGCCACCGACAAATTTGAAGGACCTAAAATCATTCTTGGGACTCACATCATATTATCGCAGATTTATTCAAGATTTTGCAAAAGTGGCGAAACCACTAACGAGCTTAACAAGAGGCGAAAACGCACAAATAAAGGCCAATCAATCTAAGAAAGTTGGAATCAAATTGAATGCAGAAGAGTTAAAGGCATTTAACAGGCTGAAAGAATTACTTATATCTTCAGAAGTCCTAATATTTCCAAATTTCGAGAAGCCGTTCATCCTAACAACCGATGCTTCCGACACAGCTATTGGAGCGGTGTTATCACAAGGTTTCTTTTTAGACTAGCAGTCACTAGAATTACAGCATTTCCGAAAATCTTCGAATTCAAAGGCGCAATAGCAACCATTAAACAAGGACAAGGTCAAATCTTGGAAGGAAATTTCAATTTGGTGCACATCATTGATTTAAAGAGCTATGACGAGGTTATACAACAAATCATTCCTTTGGTTGATGGAATCAACTCGACCAGCATAATGAAACCACAGTTAGAACACCAACTGGCTCAAATAATGGAATTTCTGACTAAATTGAGAAGCAGCAAATCAAGAGTTCAACGGTCAATAAATTGGATTGGTACAGCATGGAAATGGCTGGCAGGAACACCAGACGCCACAGACTGGGACAACATCGTTACAAGCCAAGACAAGCTGATACAAAATAATAATCAACAGTACAAAATAAATCGTGAAGTTATGAGGATAACAAACCAAGTAGTAGAAAGATTTAACCACATTTTGGAACATGTAGGGAACTTAGATCATCGATCCGAACAAATAATATTTAACAAACTTGGAATCATAAAAGAAGCCTTGGGAGAAATCGTGTTAGCGACAGAATTAGCAAAAAATGGAATTGTCAACACAAATCTTCTTAGCAGGATTGAAATCCAAAAAATACTGAAGGAGATCGATACACTACCCTACGTCAACGAAATTGAGGCAATAGAATACGCAAAACCACAGGTAGTAACCAATGGACGAGAAATTCTCTACATATTATCAATACCGAAGACAGGCAACCAGTACTATGACCACATTATAGCGAGATCAACAATCCGAAACTCCCAACAAGTCTACCTCGAATATCAGGAACTTCTCGTGAAAGATGACGTATATGGCATATCGACAAAATGCGAGAATTTAAGAAACATCACCATATGCGAAAGAAGTAAAATTCGAAAACTGGACGAAGGACACTGTATGTATCAACTGCTAAAGGGAATAAACGCCAGTTGCAGCCTTCAATACAATAAGGAAGAAATCATAGAAACCATAAGTGAAAATATCATCTTTCTCAATAATTTCAATGGGGAGCTAACAAGTGGCAACACGAGCAAACACTTAACTGGAAGCTTTATGATACAGCATACCAACGAAACCGTTCACATAAAAGGTCAGAAATTTACAAGCGAATCTGCCACCACGTCGCAAGTTTTACCACCTGTTCTTCAAGAAAATTTAAAAGAAGGAGATATCAAGCTAAGCCTCGACTACATTCACGATCTTCATATCAGCAACACAAAACAACTTCAGAAGCTAATACCAAGGAGCCAACTCTCTATAGCATCCGATATTACTATAGGACTCGTCATCATTGCAGTCATCATCATTTGGGTCATCAAGAAAAACATCAGCAAGGTTGTGAGAAAACGCACTCCAACAGTGGTTCCTACTATAGAGATTCCGCAAATTTCAGTCATAGAAGCACCAAAATTCCAGCTTGATCTACGGGACGCAGATCTTTGAAGGGGGAGGAGTTATCACCGTCTTTAGTTACATATTCAAGTGGTATCAAATTACATCTTCAGTACGATACTAATTTCTGTTCACATGAAAATTGCTGACACAGCGTCTGCAATCGAACATGTTTAAACATGAAGAAATTACGAAATTATCGTTCCCATCAAAAATGCTGACGAAACGTCTATAATTTTGCACGAGGCCGGAAATGAACTTAATTTTAATTACTATAAATACTGTTAGATTTTAAGATATGATTTAGTCTAAAATTGGTGTTAATAAGAATAGAATATTATAATTAAACTATCAATTCGAATTTAAGTAATTGTAAATTTAATTTTTAAGTAATAGTTGTGACATTGTGTGAAATAAAATTATTTTTTTATAATCGAATCAAGATAGTTTAATAACTTTCATATTGAAACCATAACAAACAATAATGTATTTAGATTAGGCTGTTTTCCAGGTTATTTATGAAATCCCTTAAAATGATTCTCGGTGAAAACAAATAGGAAATTTTATAGAATGGAAATGAAAACTTAAAATATCAAAGAATATGGGAAATACAAAAAAATTGTTGGCGGCTTTTAAATAAAATTTTAATTTTAAAAATTTAAAAATTGATTTTTCAATGTATTTGCATTGTTACTTCGAATCCAGAATTTTTGTATTTTTAATTAATTAAGGAAACAGAAAATCATTATTTTCCATAAAATAAAAAATAAGAAAATTTATATTTTATATTTTAATTGATTAAAACAACATTTTAATTAACAAAAAAAAATATTTTATTGCCATTATATTAAAAGGATTAAATTCTTTAACTATAGAAAAATACCCAAATGGAATAAAATTTAATTGAATGATGTCAGTATTCGGATAATTATCTACACAAGTATAGAAGTACACATACCCATATATCAAGCGCGTTTTCTTATACACTCCGATGCAGAAAGATATTTAAACGCATTAACAAGAATTTAGTGGGTTCTCAATAAAGAAAATCAATCGATTGAATAATGGCACATGTTCTTTTATTAAATTTTATAATATGGTTGTTGTTTTATAATCAAATTAAATTTAAGAATAAGTTTATATATTTTAGTGGAAATATGTACATATGTATATGCTTATTCTATACCTACATAATGTATGAATATTTTCAATATCATAAAAGATAAATTTAAAGATATTTGTATTTCCACGCAAAAGGGTGAAATTGTTATAGTTGAAAATTTCCTTTCATAATTATTTGAAAATTTGTCATAATTTATAATTTTGGGAGGTGAAAATACCTGCTTTGTTAAGAAAACTGTTCTAATTTATGGCAAACATTAATTGTTTATGTTATTGCTTAAATTGAATAACTTATAGTTAAATACCGCTTACATATACGACAAAATCTAAGAATAAATCTACGACAAAGTCTGATGACTGTCTACATAACAGATTGAAATTATCTGATACAACTTCGATTTTATATCAAAATTTAAGAATTACAAAAATTACAGCCAAAATAAAAATCACCTGATCTCTTGAAGGAAATGATCTCTGATAGTAATTCTAATGAGAATAGAGCAGTTTTTATTATTCACTGTTAGTCAAAGTCTGATAGCAAACAGTGTTCACATATACGGCTTAATCAAACTCAGATTAAATCTTAGATTTTATGGAGATTTTGTCGAAATTTTGCCGTATAAATAGGGAGGTACATTCAATTCCATTCAATAATAAAATATCTTAATTTAAACTTGCAATTTAGTATGATTTTTATAAGGCCAAAATACGATTTTGTCTAAGGATCATGGAAATATTTTTGTTTAACAAAGTTTTTTTGCTTGTATGTTGCAAAGACTTTTGCTTGAATAAAATCCTTCTACAAAATATTTATTATTTTCAATTTATAAGTTCCACATACCTTCAACTTATTAATTTTTCGAACTAATTAATTTGCTGGGCACATATCTTGAAAATGTCATGAATAATGTAGCTATATGTATAATTATTCTTATATTCTTGTAAAATATGTTTCCTTTGTTTATATTATGTAATTTATTATTGAGTTCTCTCATATACTTTCAATAAAATATTCGGGAAGGTATCTTAATTTTGTTTATTTTGATATCCGCTTGTCATGGATTAATATTTTGCAAAATGCATTTACACATAATCAGCTCATCTGACGTGTATTTCCATTATAAACCACTAAGATTTTATTTCTTATTGTTTTGCATTTTACTCTTGCTTACAAATTTATATTAATATTGTATTCAAATTATAAAACTTACTTTAGTATAAGACTTATTAAGCACTTGAAGAATATTGATGAATAATAGTGAAAGTTATGGTGACTCTTCCTAATTTTGGCGCTAAACATATAAATATTATTTTCCTTAATTAGAATCAGTTAACTAAATTAAGTTCGGAAAAAGTTTTGATTCTGGTCAGCATTTTAATAATAATTAATATCATATAGATAACAAAGTTTTATTAAATGAATGTTACCGATAATGTAGCGTTATGCTCTCCTAAATTGCCTCACGTATTATAAAATATTGAAAATATTTCAAAAATCCTAAATATGATAAATTTTTTTTGATTAATTTATTGAATAAAATCTGTTATACAAAATTGTATGAGCCCGCAGCTTATGCAAACAAGCATGATTAACATCTTTTGAATTCAATAGGTATAAAGAATTTTCTTAATAAAATTAAGGCTAGATATTGGAACTTTCATTTCTATTTTAAAAACTACCCGTACTGATGACTCTTTTTTCTCAAAAAACATGATATTTACATTTCATATAGCATACGTAAGAAATTTTTAATATCGTCAAATTCATCGAATATTTTTGTTAAATAAATATTGCTTACCTATTGTTTACCTACAAAATAACTGCAAATTCTTTCCCAAAAACCATTGATAAGTCCATTGTTATAAAAAATGTTCTCTACTTCATTAAAGTTTTCTTAAAACTTTTTAAGAAAAAAAAAAATATTTTTGTAAGACAAAAGATAAAAAATGATTTATAATGTTTAATCAGTTTTCCACACTATTATATGGGTCGTGTATTACAGTTAAATAATATACCCATATAATTTAATAACAAAAAATATAGGTTAATGTAAAAATTCGTCATGGATGGTGATTTCTAAACAATTTTAAGCTTCATTTCAAAATTTGGTACAATTAATAATAATTTTCTCTCTAAGTTCTCTCTCTTTACATGTAATTTGTAATCTTTTGGAAATTAGCATAATATTCTCATTTAGATTTAGTTGTCATTACTAATGTTAGTAATTAATATTATTGTTTTTTTTTTATTATTAATGATTTCCATTTATAAATTAACATTTTTGTTTGAAATATCGGGAAATTAAGGTAAAAAATTGATGCTATCAATTAGAATTTTAATAAATTTGTATAACAATTAAATTGACATTTTAATGGAATATAAAATTAGTAATATTAACACTAACAAACTATATACTAAACCTGTGTTTCGGAAACGACAGAATGTTTTATTGTAAGTAATATTTTTATAATCGTCCATTTAATTAATTTACAAGTATTCTTAATTAATGGAAATTAATTTTTTTATTAATTCAATTTTGTTATTTTAGATATTTAATAATGCAAATGTCTCTCTAAACCAAATTCGACTAGAATGCGGAGTTAAATCCTAGTTAAGCTTTTTTTACTAGGAATTTTATTTACGATAGCTAGTATTTCATTTGTTGTACCTAGATTGCGAAAAAAAAGAGTACGAAATAACTGAAAATCTAGTTAAATTTTTTTAATCCATTCATAATACCTGAGATTCTAGTTAAAAAGCTGGAAATCCAAGTAATTTAGTTTCACCAGAATTTAACTAGAATTTAGTTTTACTAGAATTCAACTAGAATTCCAGTAGAACTTTTAATATAAAAAAAAGAGTAGATGAAGAATCTGCAACTTTATTTAAAGGTAAGCCAGTTAATCTTCTATTTATTTTCCAATTTTCTAAAGAAAGCAACATTTTATTGCCACTTTTTATAGTTTTATTGGAAGTTGTGAAATAAACTGAATATTAAAACAACAACATGAATACACAACAACAATCTACACGTAGCAGCTAGGTTTCAAGTATTGGTTACTAGATTTTCATCTGTTGCAAATATTTTTCTAGTTAGTTTAGCTGTTTACCTAGTTTATTCAACGAGAAAAACATTTTTCACAACCGCTAATCTAGTAGCAGACAATGATAGCGAATTTTAACGAAAAAAAATTAATGTAAGTTCACACCAAATTTTCATGATAAAATTTTAACAAGTTTTTTCCATTTTATATTTTGATACAGATTTGAAAACTTGAATCTAAATGAATAAATAAAAAAAAGATTTTTGAAGTTACGGACAGATCTTTATAAATAGATAAATAATATTATAGAAATAAAATTTTTGAGTATTAGAAAATATTTTAAAATAGTAAAAATTTTTGTCTAAAAATCAGTTTTTTTTCAGGAACTACTTTCCAGCTGTAATGACCACATTTCAAAGTAAAAATACTAGGAATGCCTAAATAAAATCCAGTTGTACTAGCTAACTACATCTAGCATTCTTGCACTCGAATCCCAGTTGCAAGAGCTGTAAATTCTAGTTGAATACCGCGCTAGATTCTAGTTATGCCACAATACTTCAACTAGTTGTAGCGATAAATTTCTAGTACTCAAGTCTAGTTTTTTCTAGTTTGACGAACTGGTTTTTCAAGTTGTTTTGACTAGAATAAACATCTACGGCAATAGTTATTCTAGTAAAAAATTCTCCTAGTAATAATACCTAGACTATCTAGTAAAGCTAACTAGGATATGACTAGAAACTCTAGTAAAGAAATTTTACTAGAATCTAGTTACTTTTTTCTAACTAGATTGACAACTAGAGTCCTAGTGACTCCAATCTAGTGACTCAATCTAGTTATGACTACCCGTTTTCTAGTCGATTTTGGTTTAGAGAGATATATTTTAATGTAATGCAAATTTAGTAAAATAGCATTAATTTCACTTTTTTAAATTTCAATCAATTTCAAGATTGACATCACAATTGTCATCAATTTGACACTCGTCAAAAATAGCTTTTCATAATAATTTTGAAAAGTCAGTCTTGATTTCATAATCTGGCGCTAACGCAAAAATTTGTAAAAATCAATGCAATGCCGCAATTTTTTTTTTTTGTTACTGCAAGATGTCAAAATATTTCATATTGCTAAAAATTTTTTTGTTTACAAGATGTCTGAGACGGACTCAATCAATATTTAATTAAATATATTAATTAATTAAAATTTTTAATAAAAATGTGTTGTTTTATAATGTTTTATAATGTTTATGTCAACCAGCGTCACTTTAATTTTCATAATGATTCAATGACATATGCAAATAATTACAGCAATCGACGATTCTGATATCAATGACAATTATTATGAAAAGTACAGTAATTATATATTTTTGAATATTTTGTAGCTACATATACTAGACTAATATTATACTTATAAGCAAATTCGGAATATATGGTTTGTGGACAAGCTAAAAAATGAGAAAATTGCTCGATTTGGTAATTTCTTATCATGCTATACGTGATGGTTAAAAAATTACGATTTATAACAGATTTTTGTCTTGGGTTTTCTTATTTTCATAATACATTTAGGACATATTCCTAATCTAATGTAATTTAAATTTTAAAAGATTTTTGTGGCAAATAGTTCTTCATAATTAAAGAAAATACAACTTAATTTTCCTCTAGTTTTTGAATTGGAATCTAAAATATGTATAGAAAATCGATAATGCCACAATATAGATCTAAGAATATACCAATAAAAAAATTGAGAAGGAAATGACAAATGAAAAAATTTGATAATTTATTTTATTTTCTTTTAGTAAGAAAAAAAATTCTAATTCTGAATTTGCTTCCATTTCAATTTAAAGAGAACTAATTACATTTTCTTTATGAAATTTTCTTTATAAAATTATGAAAAACTTTAAAAATGAGGAAAACTATAATTTCCTATTTTTGTTTTTGTTATCTTCCTCCATAACTTGATTTATTTATTTCTTTAAAAAGAAAACTTTTCTATTGAATAGACAAAAGTGATAATTTTCATAATTTGAATAAATGATGAAGTTTGTCGGAAAAGCAAAAAAAAAAAAAACAAAAATTCATAGAAAATAATGAGAAAAAAATTCAGACACAATAGTTAAGTTATTAACCAAGATTTTTTTTTTCCAATTGGACTCGGATGTTTTTATTTTGTTTGTTCTTAGAAAATTTATAACTTTGATAAATGAATATTAAGGAATTATTTTTTAAATTTTTTTTGCTTCTTCATAATATTTTTAATATTGCTATGAAAATATTAATGATAGTTATAAAAAAAAAATGAAATTATTAATGTGAATTTAAATTATAAACTCAATTCTGACAAAAAAAAATTAGATAAATTTGAGTCCATTGTTTGGGTTAATCTATTTTTCAAAAAAATAATTTTTCTAGTTTGATGAAAATATTTTGTAGAACGCAATTTTGGATGCATTAATTCTTATTTTCATATTGATATTTTACAAATTTTGGGAGAGATTATAGAAAATATAAAATAAAGTACTATTTGTATTTAAAAATTAAAGTGAAGGCAGGTTTTTTTTAATTGATTTCTATTGAACAATAAATTTAGCACTAAATAGAAGCAAATTTCCTTATAGTTCCATACTCGTATTTATACTAAAGGAATGTACGAGATTCATTATTTGTTTAATTTTTTGGGCACATCACATATAACATTGATAAAAATTTGATAAAATTTATTAATTTCTGAATCCCGAAAAGCCTATTTAAAATTTAAATTTATTCGATTTTTTAAATTTTCCAACCTTAATGGTTTTCATACAATTTTCAATTAACATTATTGAGTAAATGATTAAATTGTCAGTCACTCTTGATTCAGTAGTAAAATTATGGTCTATGAAAATAATTTTTAATTTGTTACATTTTTATTATTGAGTATATTATAATTAATTGAGTATATTAAAATGAAATGAAAAATTTTTTTTTAAGTTATCATTTAAGACAAAATCCAATATTTCAGCCGTATACATAGAAAGACACATTTTTAAAAAATAATTAATCAGTTCGCGTATTATACAGTAACATGAGATTAAACCAAATTCTTATTCCTAAAAATTACTTATGTAATTGGTGAAAATTAGGTTTTTAATTAACATTTCCAGGAAAATTCGCAAATTGAATTATAGGTGAATTTTTTTTAAAAAAATAAAAATTCACAATGGTAAATTTTACAGTAATATTTTTCTACCGTTATTATGTGGATAAAATTTTATTTTTTAAAATTAATAAATACAAAAAAATATTTATTATTTTTAAAAATATTAGGCGCAACATAAAATATATTTATGGTGGGTGCATTATGATAAAATTAATTTATTTTAAAAAAAAATTTATTATACCCAGTTAATTTATTTATGGGTAAATTTCATTGTAATAAAAAAAAATGTATTTTATGTAATATGAAAATTTAAATATTATGCAACAAGGTTTAAATTACCTATTTAACAAAATTTATGTTTACATGTATCTACCTGTAAGGAAAATAATTTTTTTTTAAACAATTTATTGCTTTAATTAATAGTTTGACTATGATATAAATTTTTTTTAATAAACCTTTTGTGTTGCTGCAAACCATCGCACCAAAAGAGGTTTACACCACATTTTTAAATTACATAAATATGAAATTTTTTTGATTGACATAGTTGACACATTTTTCATATTTCTTGTTGATATTTAGCAATGTTCAACTTATGTATATGTCAAAATAAAAGTTGCTCGCTGTATGATAAATCACACTTTTCATTCAACTAGAAATGATTAAAGTGCTTTAATCAACTTGAAATTCGAAACTCGAAACTCGCAATTTGAGTCATAATTTATGTGTCTAATAAAATACCGTGACTTCCAAAACGCAGAAGAAAAAATTTTAATACACTTTAAATACCGTCAAAATATAGTTTTACTGCAAAATTTTTTTTATTTCCGAAACTCAGTGGAAAGTAAAGTTTACAATGTATCAAATTCCAAAATGTAATTATATATTAAAAGCTCTTGACAATGTACGCTATTCTAAAATGTATCGAATACGCAGTCGAAACAGAAAACAAAAACAAATTTATAAATTTAATTTAAGAATTAATAAAAAAAGTAATATAATGTCATAGAGGAAATTTAACAGCATTTAAATTATTATTAATATTAAAGTTTATGCCCGAATACAATAGAGAGTATAAAAAACTCAGCAGTTATATAATGGAATACACAATAGTGAACAGAAATAAAATGACACTAAACCATTATATAGTCACAATAATTTTCTAAAATATTTTAATATTTTTTTGTTATACAATAATATTTCCATTTTTATTACTATAAATATATTGGACGATTAAAAATTTAAACTTAGAACTACAAATTCGTGAACAAACTTTTTAAATATTCTAAATATTTTGTTCTATTTTCAAATTCTGGATACTTAAATTGTGTGAACTGTATATAACAGATTTTTAGTTACCTAATGAAAATTTCATAATAAATTATAGAATTCTAATAAAAAGTTAAGTATTCTGTATTATGTTAAACTATTTATAAGCACCTATACTTAAGAATTTAAGCTTCTTGAATAATATTATAAAATAATTATTATTCAAAAATTAAAATATTATTTAAAAAAATTTGAACTTTCACCAACAATTCCTGCTCTTGTATAATAATTTTCTATTGTGATTGTTTTTTTTTTCAATTTTAATGATAATAAGACAAAATTATTGAATTTGAAAAAATATTGAATTTGAAATAGAAATTTGAAAAAATTTCAATTAAATATTCATAAGTGATTCATTAAAAGCATAATTCGAAAGCATTTCATTTTTGTTAACAAAAGTTTAAATTTAAATAAAGATTTTGTGATCTGTTCCTTAATAATAATAATAAATTTATGTTGAATTTATGATTGCCATGCCTCTAATCTTAAAATCTTTAATTTAAAAAAAAGTTATTTTGATGACCATTGTAAATGTAATTTCTCTTATTAAAAATATACAATGACGTCATTTCATTATTATTTAAAAATAAAATAAATGTTTTTGAATTGTTATACAAATTACTGCCGAGACAATTTTGTCTTTTTTTTATTTTCGTCTTCCTTACTGCTGTTGTCATAAAGATGTATTACTTTACAATCCAATACAGAAAGCTTAAGCTAATTTTTAAATAAACGAAGAAGAAAAAGACGAAAGAAAGTAAAATATATTTTAAAAATAATAAAGACAGTAATTTGATGACTGACTATACTAAGACTATTTAATAGTTTTAATATTTTAAAATTTGTTAATATTCTTATGTTCCTTACCTTATTGCCATACGATTCGATACATTCGCGTTCGCATATTTAGCCCACCTCCACAAATAAGTGTAGCCTTATTATGTAACATTATAATACGAAATGCTTAGCCTCTTATGTCACTGTCATATTCTTTGTCATATCTGGTATATGTTTACTTGTATATATCTCTGTTTGCAGAGAAATGTAGGCTTGCCATTTGAGACAATAATTGTATTTCATGGACATAAAAAATGTGTAGTTGTTTTACTCGTTATTATCACATTCTGACTAATGGTCAGTAGAATTTATCCAGATCATAAACAATATTGTATAAATATATTATTAAGGATTTTAACCATTGTGTGCATATTATGAACTTAAAATTAATTATTAAATACCATATTTATTTGTATATGAAAGCTATACGTGTTATATACATATAATTATGTAAATATCATCTCTATGTTTGGCAGAATATATAGTGTATATATACGGCGGTACATGTCAAATTATAAGTTATATACAAAATGACAATGACTGTTATTCACTTCATCTTTCTATGGCTCATTATTATTTTCTTCTTCATATTGTGATGAATGAGTCTTATTTTTGGGTAGTTATTTAGTACGAAAAATAACCTCTATATATATAGTATTATTTATTTTGATGTATATGAGGTAGTCAAAAAAGATTACGCCAAGTCATAAATTTAATATCTGATATACACAATGATATCTCATTCACATTAATAAAATAAATAAATTTACCTAACCTACACATGAGTTGTGTATCAATTTCAATGGCACTTTTGAACTATTTTCTATATACATACTTCAAAATTACGTTTTTGAATTTTATTCTTATTTTTTTTTATGAAATTAACAATGAGTAATGGTAGGTTATTGTACTCAAAAAAAAAAAAAATATTATTAATTTAACAGTGTAAAAGTTTGTAAAGAAAGTTAAAAATTATAATGAAAATTGCTTTTGGCCTAAAAAAATATCACTGTGTCACAATAAAATTTGACATTTAGGACAAAAAACTTTTAAAAGATTAACAAATCTGTTAAACTTTTATAGTAGATGTCATATGAGAAAAAGTATTTTTCGAGAGCGTGAATGTGTTTGATAGACAAATTTTTGTAATTTTTTAAAGCTGTGGGTTATATTAATTGTCAAAAATAAATTCAACAATTAAAACTCATTTAAAAAACGTGAATTAAAAATGTTAAAATTGTTATTGATTTCCCATTGAAATTGATTTTTTGTATATGGAATACAAGCAGCAATTATAAACGGGTTCCAGTATTGATCGCTGATATTGTCCTTTTGACAACATACACTCCGTTACAACGTTCTCATCTCTAAAAAATGTTGTATTAATTAAAACAAAATTAACCTAAATACGGTGTTCCATTGAAATGATAATTTTTTTACAATTTCATATTGCATATATTTAGGAGAAATTTTAAAACATGAAATAATTTAAAGAAAGTGGCTAGCATATTAGAAAGATGGAAATAGATTAGCAATATTGGTACTTATTCTGAGAATGAATTTTGCTTATTATAATTATCGGGTCAGTAATAGTGTTAATGACAATTATCGCAAAATATTCTATATACTTAATTATTGATTCGTGTCTATAATAAAGTTTTTAAAATCACTCTCTTATTCGTTACTCTGTTTAAGATCAATTTTATTTTAATGAACTGTTATAACTGTTATAAAATATTATGATATATATAAGGTATAACGGCATCTTCTTGAATAAGATGATGATTCGTGCTAAGTGTTTGCTTCTTAAGAGTTTAGTGAAGTTCATTTATTGTATATAAAGAGAGGATCTAATAATTTTATAAACGAACACAGACACCGTGAAACTGGAAGAGAAACTTTTTGTTTAACGAATTTTCATGTGCCAAATAGGTAGGCCACATTATTTTATTATAGTAGGAAAATCATTATATAAATTTTTGATATAAGTGCAAATGAACTAATTCTATTTTAATGCACATACCATACATAATTTACGTATTCATAATTTCAGATATTCTAAGAATTAAAATGAACATTTATTATTAATATTGCTTCTTCTGGAAATAAGACAAATCCAATTTGATTTCCTTAACATTACACACATCTGACATTATTTTATGTGTTCAATTAAGATAAGATCAAATTAATCATTAAAAGTGCATTTACCCCTTTATATACGAGAAAAATGGAAGAATACGCTTTGTGTTCGCAACACATATATCATATGCATGTATATAGGTGGCCTAATATATAACACTCAATGTCTATTTAAGTTTTAATTTATGAATTTTTCACATTTTTCATTCATTTCAATTCAATTAACTTATAGCAAGTAGGTATATGTAGAAACGCCTTCCACTACACAATCTGCCTATATGTATATAGGTATATAATCAAAATTAACATTAAAAAATTTGATTAGACACAAAATAGACTTGAAGAATTTTTTTTTTCTTTAATTTATTCAAAAATTGAACTCTCTTATATTTTGCGATAAACTTTATTTGAACGTACAACTCAACTTTTGTATTGGAAATTTAATACCAGAAGTTCAAACTATAATTTAAAAATAACAAAATGAAAAGAGATAGGAAGAGAAAGAAAAACAAGGAAAAGAAAAAAAAAATAAAAGAAAACTTGTCAACTTTTATAAACGCTTATGAATTAATTAAAAGATTTGAAAGATTTTTCTTATCCAACCTACGGACTTTTCTAGTGTGTATGAGCAAAAAATAAATGTACAACATGGGTTTTTAATTTGTACACAAAAATATATAGGCAATTATTGTACAACTAATGCCTGGTATCTGAGTATAATACCCATTTATCGAATAAAATGATGTCGTTATAAATTTTGCTTCGGATATACAACATTGACAGATATAGTTGGACTGAATTTTAATAATTTTATGCATAAATATGCATAATATTATAAACATTTTTATAATATTGATTTAACATGATTTCTTTTAAATATAAAATATCACTTCTGTTATTGTGTAGTTGTTGAATACACTTTATTAATTTAATTTACAACTTTATTCACACATCATCAACTTACTGTATTTCAATATGATTCTTGTATAGAAATATGAATATTGTACAAGGTGATTCATTATAGGCAAATAATTTACTCGACTGAATTAAAGATCGATTGGTGTAAAGACAAAAATATTGATTGAGATTATTTTCTAATTGCAACACTGTGCATTGCATAGTGAAAATTCATTGGAATCGAAACTCTTAGTTTACTTAAATGTATTAGACACGTAAGGCTTGTATATTTGAGAAATGAACCTTAAATGTTAAGTTTTTGGGAGCATTCATTATTTTATTATATTTAGAATTGTTATCTAATATTATTCGGTACCGAATCTGTATTCATAACATTCTATCTTAGACATGCATACATACATAGAATAAGTATGTAAATATGTAAAAAATCATTGTTCAAAAACTGCTTTCAATTGCAATTGAAGAAACAAAAATTGACAACTTTTAAACTAATAAAATGAACTATAAAAAATTTCCTATATAGTAAAAGAAAACAATTATCTATATTGAACATATTAATATTGTAAATAACCCTATTTATAATTCTAGCATAATATAACAGACTCTATATATTGTAGTTATAATATTTGTAACCTTTTAAACATGTTATGTATTTAACATGTTAAATATGTCATACAAAAATTTAATTTTCCTTGACTTTTAAATTTACTTAACCCACATGATTGAAGTATATTTGTTAAGTAATTTTTTAAGGCTTGTATATAGGATCACTATAATTTTGCATATGCCTCAAAGTTTACATACATACATAGTTGGATTTAGCAGAAAAAATATTGTATTCATTACAAACATTTTCCTTTAACCATTGAAGGTAATAGTAAAGAACGGAATAGCAAGCCTTTATTACGAAGGACGGTTTCTTAATTAATACTCTTCAGGTATGTTTAAAATGGCAATTTGAAGTTAAAAGAAAAATTGCAGATTTACCCCGGAAATACCCCGTTAATGTAAAATTTTCGATATGTACGAGTATAGCTGCGACGTTGCTTTACGGGTGCGAAATATTTTATTACGGGTTTTATATAGAAAACTATAAGATGTACTTAATTATACTTGGAGTTAATTAATATATGGATTTTAATTAATTGAATAAGAAAAAAAAAACTGGCAGTTCATTAACAATGAATATCTTATGACATTGATTTCATAGCATCTTACAGCTATGGAAGTATTACAGATTTACAAAAACATAATATTCAATTATGTTTCGACTCCAAGATTCGAATTATTCAAAAATTCTAAAGTTCATTGCTTAAACAATTTTTAAAATTGTTATATTATTTGTTATAACTCCTAATTATTATAACTTACTCGTATTAAATTGCAATATTGTCATACTTTTTTTCATTTTTTCAATTCAATTTTTGGCTTCTTTTCTTCTATTATGCAACTTAGAATTAAATATCCCATTTAGAAGCAATATTGAATTTAAAACTCCAAGAACAATAAATGTTATTATACACATATTATGTACAGTTACGCATTACTTATAGGCGTCAGTATACTGAAGATGAAACAAAATAAAACCTCATATCATTGTCCATTTTAATTAAAATATACCTATATGAAATACTTATGCTCGCATATGTGTTATACGCAATGTAAAATAGGTGTTAAAGATTATACCTATACATATTACAATTGAACTTTTAACATTATTCAAGGTTATATTATACTTAGCACACTTGTCACAAAATCATTTAATTCTAAATGATAGAAACACAAAAATGTGATTAACCCATTGTTTATAGAAGAGTTTAAGTTTTAAAATGTAATTTTTTTTTTGAATAAATTTGCATAATATTATACAATTCATATTTGCTTATATACAAGTAATATAAAAATATATATATATATATGTATTTAGAAATGTATTAAAGTATAATACTTTATAAAATGGTCATAAAATTAGATAAACACCTGATATACCCCTTTTGTTTTTATATATTTTAAAATCAAAACAATATTTTACCCTACTTTTATAAATATTATTCAAAAACAAAATCGGAATAACAAAAATCGTATAACAAAAACAAATAAAAATTTTCTAAAATAAATTCTAAACAATAATATTTTTATTTTTACAATATTATAAAAATTAATATTCTATTTGTTACCCTCAATCAACAACATTAAAAATATAAAAATATTTTGTTTTAGATTTGAACAAGCCCCTACCGATCACTATTTTTATTGTTATTATTGTTATACATAATATATATACATAGTTATTGTTATATGTATATATCATTTCCGGTTTTTTTTGTATTACTATTTTTAAAGAGCAATGACAATACCATAATAATAATATATTAAGTGTATAAAAGTTAAAGAACTACCCCAACCCTATCTATATTAAAATTATAGTTTATTATTATTTATAGTGTTATATTTATTGTTTTTCAACTCTATTTTAATATACTATAATGAAACATTGTGTTTATGAGTATTTATGTGAGTATTGTTTGTCTTGTATTTTGATTTTATGATACGAAAATTTAATGGATACAATAACTTGTACATATGTCAGAATTATGTACACATTGGTAACCTGTAGAGAATGAGAATGACAAACAAATAATTTTCAATTAGTATTATTATTATTATTGTTTGTTTTTAATATAATACTATATTTTTTTATAATACATAAATATTATGAATGCAAAAGAAGAGATAGGAGATAGTAATTGTTATACAAATTTTCTTCCTAATTTTTAAATTTTCATCGAACATATTAAAACCAATAAAAGATTATCTAACTTCCGTATTTAAAATTTAAATAATATTATTTTTTAGGATTTTAAATAAATATAAATATGTATATAATTTATACATAAATACACACAAATATTAATTTTAAATATTAAAAGAAATCGATCGAAATCAAAAAAATAATGTCAATTTAATTTTAATATTTACTTGTGACCAATAATTCTGGTTATAACTAAATAAATGGGGCTGCTATTATTTGACATAATTTAATACCAACAAATGTGGTTAGAGCACAATTTAATTTGATACTAGAAATATTTTATTAATATTATTTTGACTAGCCGATTAAAATTTCGTTATATAGGTAACTATTGATTTTATAAACGTTAAGAAAAATCATTCAATTAGTAAAAAAAGTGATCATATTAAGTATATCGAAAATAATTTTAGTCTCTATATTTGTTCGAATACTAAAATATGGTCTTGAAAAATATTTCTTTTAAAATATCGTAGTAAAGTTCCCCTTACAATTTATAATAAAATAGTAAAAAATGGTCTGAGATGTAGACTTAAGCATATGTTTTTGATCAGCGTCGAATTCTGAGCCAATTTGACCATGTCTGTCCTTCCCCTTAATAACTCAAAAATTAATTGGGCTAAGCTCACCAAATTTTCACAAATAATTTATAGTAATAAATGTCAGAATACTATTTAAATTGGATTTGATTAGTGGTTCGATTAGCTGTCCCACAACTCAAAAACTATTTTGACCATATCTTAAAAAATGTTGAAGCTATAATGTCAAAATTTTTCGACTAAAAACCGTTGAAATTTCATAACATCATGTGGTAACTGCCATACAACTTCAAAATTTACTTGGTCATAACTTAGAATTTGTTGAAGCTACAGCACTGAAATATTGTTAAAATAATTATGGTTAAATGGCTATTATTTTCGGTGGAAGGGATTAAGATATCATGAGCGTTTATGGTAGCTGCCGTACAATTTCAAACATTCTATTAGAACTTTTACATTTACTGGGATTAATTATTAACATTTATTTACGATTAATATAGCAATTTATAATTGTTAGAAATTGGTAGAAATATGCAAAATTAAAATTTTTGACCTTCCAATTATTTATGTGGCAATGCTACTTGTTTCATATTTAAATTTTATTTTGCAAATCCTCATATTAAATTCCATTTTATAACTGCTAAATAAGGTAGAGCTTAAGTAAGTGTTAGGTAAGTATGCCAGTTATACAATATATTTTCTAAATTATAGGTATTCTATGTACATGAACACACGAATTTATTTGATTCTTACAATTTATTAAATATTTTAAAGCTTATACTAAAACAAAACGAACAAAAAAATAGTAATTGTGCAACTTTAGTACATTAAACTTGACATTATAGAATAAAAATTTATTTGGTATTCATTTTGGATTTTTGCCAACGAAAAATAACATTTGTGCCAAAATAGTAAAAAGTATATATGTATATACGAGTAAAAAATTTGAATATACGAAGTCATGTATAAATTTTTAAATAAATACAAAAAAGTCACGGAAAACACCACAAATCGTTTTTCAATTATGTGGGAAATTTTTGTAATATTTATTTTATATATTCAATATGCAATTTAATATGCACATAACATGCATTTTTTAACATTTTCTATAAGATATTAAAAATACAAAGCTACAGTTCAACATACATGTGCATATACATATGTATGTAGATATAGAGAATTTTATAAGTGAAATTTTATTGATTTTAAATTAATTTCACTTGGTGTTGCAAATTGAAATATACTTGACATAAAAAATTCAAATATAAAAAACACAAAATATGCATAATTTTAGGAAAAACAGAAACAAATGAATAAAACTAACTTATGGGTGATTTTCTGGAATTCTTCCTTATTTTTCTAGAGAGGCACAACGGGCCAGATTAATTTATTGAATATAGAAGTACCGCCATACTTTTCTTAATTAATTGGTTGTTATTGTTGTAATTATTTTTCATGGAAATTTCTAAAATAAAATTCTAATTTTGTTATACTTACTGAAAGAGAATCTGACTATAAGTTGTGGCGCTCTTCAGTATCTTGAAATTTTTGTACTTTCTATTGTTCTATATGAAATGGTTTATAAAAGATAATAGTAACGTTGTTCCAAAAGAGCTTTCATTTGAACTAAAAGCTATGTGACAATTAACCCGTTCACAACACTTCAAATTCATATCGAGAAAATAAAAATTAAAAGGATATAAGAATTTTCTGTTTATAAAAATAAAAAGGATTAAAATAACAAGCAAATCGTATATAAAAAGGAGATAGAAAAAGTTGAAGATAGAAAAAAAATATAAGACTGACATAGTTTCATTTTTTTTTTCTTTATATACAATTCTTATACTTTTAATATAAAAAAAAAAAATAAAAATCTTTTGAGAATAAATTGAATGTATTTTAAATTCAGGTTAATTGCCAAGGTTATAAGGTTTTTCTGTCTTTATAATTTTAACAGAATTGAACTGTTTTATATAGTCTTTCGGAATAGGTACATATATATACGTTAATATAATTAAAATAAAAATTTAAATTTGAGGCCAACATAGAATCAATTTTCTTTAAAGTTTTAATGAGCAAGTATAAGATGTTTTTATAAACTAAAGTGCAGTAGTATATTAAATTTTCTTTATTAATAATAAAAAAAAGTTTCTTCTAGTTGTTATTCTCATACGAAATATTCCAATTCTAATAAAAATTCTCGTTCAAGAGCTGCCAATTATAATTATGGCAAGTCAATGCTTATTGAGCTGTTGTCTGAATGGAAAACAGTTTTTTCATAATTGAACCAATTCAATCATGAGATATAAATAAAATATAGATATATGTATTCAATTAATTATCGGACATTTTCATCTCATACCGAAAAATTTTACCTATACTTTGCCATTTCACTTAACTGGAAAAATCCAGTTCTATGAAGAATGCTTACTTTTGAACTATAAGTTTTTCTAAAAAAAAAACTTATACTAGAAAGCATCATGTGCAAATTTTTAAGCTGACATTATTTGTGTGAAAACTTTTCCTTGAAAAGAACATTACGCTTTACATAGAAGAATAAGAAAATTTTTCTGCACCATTTAATTTTTCCTGGTCACATTGCAAGAAGGTTATGTGATGGCAACAGATTTCGTATGTCGAGTTTTCGATGCGAACGCACTCTTCCATAGTAGGAAAGCATAAATAAACTATTTTTAGAGAAATTTCTGTCTGTCTGTCTATCTGTCTATCGGTATATCTGTCTATGTCACGGATTGATCAACTTTTAGGATAATGACAAATGAATTTTATTGCGGGCCGATTTTACATTTTTTCGTATATAAAGAAATAATCAATTAAGTATGTAAAATCACTTTCGCATAATCTAAGTGGGTAATTTCTTTTTTTTTTGGAACTTTTGCTTCTGTATAATTTGACTAACAAACTCAGACATCAATATCAATACTTAAGTCTCAAATTAATGATTTGGTTGTATAAGTGCTAACATAGTTTGAAAATAAGAACCCAAAATTATAATTTGTCCTTTTACAATATTCTACATAGAGAGTTGAAAAAGTTGCATATTAAAATTAATTCAACAATGTTTTTCGAAAATAATATAATTTTTCATATTCATAAAAACTTTTTATTACATAAAGATTATTCAATAGTCTCATATTGCTTTGAACAATTCTTTTAGATTTTGGTTAACCAATGCTTAGTTTATAGTATTTATGAAAAAATTTTTTAAATTAAAATCTTAAGGATTATATTAAAAAATATGTGTTCAAACTTCTGCTTATAATTCATTGCAGAAATCTGAAGAAAATTCTGGAAAACAATATTATGATTTTTCAATTTTATATAAATTCTCTTTTTATACACAGGGTGTGTACTTTTACACAGAGGGTGATTCAGAAAATAAATTCTGAACGTAAATAAAATTAGACAGCATTAGACAACATTTCAGCTTCAAGTTCTTAATTAGAGATTTCCCGAAATTTTCACCGAATTTACCTAATTGTAGCAAGAATTAAGTTATTAGTAAAAAAATATGAAATGAAGTGACAAAATTTTCATAATGTTTTGGAAACGATCTAAAGTAAATAAAGTAAAAGAAAATATGTAGGCTGTATATAGAGATAAAGTATTATGTAGAATATCTGTGTTTATTTTGGAATCACCATGTACAATAACTAATAAATATGTAATATCATAATGAAACCAAGTTGGTTTGGAACAAATTTTTTTGTCGTACTTTCGCAATAAAGGAATGAGTCAGAATTTACCATTTTGTTATGAAATTTTCTAAGGATTGAAAATTTTCTTCTACATCCGAATCTATACCTAAATCGTCTTCATATACAAAAATTAACCACAAATATTTATTAAGTAGCAAAATGAAAATTGCTTTTAAAATTTCCTTTCAGTTCATATGGTTTATTTGATCATAAAATTCTAGTATTTACAAATTGATAATACAGATTTACTGTTATAAAAATATTTTACAACGGTAAAGCTGCAAATTAAACAATTTTTTTTAAATATTTTTATGTTTTATTATGTCTTGTTACTATTATTATTATTTTAACATTAATGTATCTAATCGCACTCTTATGCTCATTAACGCACTCTTATGCTCATTGTAAGCACTTACATACAATAATAGCACATAGTTAAGATAAGTATTTATAACTAAGCTCTTTGTCATCATCATAAAATTTACATAAATTTTTAAAATATATGAATAATTTTCCGACTACTTATAGCATATTTTTGCTTTGAATTTGAACAAATAAGAATTTATTTTGGTATCTAATTGTGTCTGACTAGTATGCTATATTAATAACTACAATAAAAACTTAAAATAGTTTACTATTTAAGGTTTAATGAAAAAAATTTAGGTGTATACTAAATTTGTCATTCAAATTCAATGTCAAATTAGATTTTTAATGCGGTTTAATTTTTTTCATCAAACAAAATATAAGTATGAACGTCAAACTATGATCAAAATGTTGTTCGATCAAACAAAATCCAGAAACAATGTTTGATTTACAAACTCATCGAACTAAGAACTACTTGAATACTTCAAGTAATAATGACTACATAGACGCTTAAATTTATTCTGATTTAGTTTAATCAATATATTATTGTTAATATTTATAAAAAAAAAAATTATCAATTAATATAGTAAGTAAACAAAAGCCTACTTAATTTTAATATTCTTAAATCAAGTTTGACGTTAAATAGCTGTCATATTGTCAATCATACAAAATTTGTGTATTAATTGTTTATTTTAGAAAATTTTGTAAAAATATCTATTATATAATATTGTTGTATAATGTAATTAGTTCTCCATTTTACAGAAGACAATAATTATAGTTTTGGAATTTTTTGAAATTATCACATTGTTGGTCAACTTATCACTCTATTGTAGTAGACATTATTATAATTTCATATTTTTTAATTTCATATTATTAAGATAATTACTATCAAATTTACATGTCAATAAAATAAAATTAATCAAATATGCAGTTATGAACTAGAATGACAAACCATATTATATAAAAAATTTTACATGAAAATGTCAATTACCATCAAAATTTTCGTATAAGCAATATGTAGAACGGATAACAAAGAACCGATGAATTGAAAGTAAAGTTAAATGAATATTAAAAAAATTTATTATACGTTACGAATTTTGAATACCTTATTGCTTACAGTAGTCAAAAAGTCCTTTAGTAAAAGAAATTGAATTCTTAGAAATTTTCTCTCTCAGCTTATATAAACAAGTTTTATTTAAATGCTAAAGTACTCTCCAGGGTCAATGAATAATTTTATAAATATCTTATATTAAATGGTGCTAGGATATAAAATCCAAAAATGATTGTCCCAATTTTTTTTAATATATTAAAAAGAAAAGCTTGCAACGTCACAATATGAAATTCACAATTGAATTTTTCTATATGGTTATAAAATATTTTTCTTTTAAAATTTCTTGTAAAATATTACAGTGCTCTCAAGGGTTCATGAACAGCGACATTAATATCTTACATTAAGTGGTGCTAGTACATAAGTTCCAAAATACGTGTTTTTTGAAAGAAAGATAACAATTTCACCTTTCCTTTTCACTTGGAGGCATTTAAGAGTTTTAATTTTTCTAAAAATAAGAAAAAAGAACGGTTTTTGTTAAAAGTATATTCACATGAGGAACTTAAAATATAAGTAATATGACATTTCTTTTCCCTTTAATTAAGATAATAAAATCAGTTGCAACAAGCCGTTTCCAAAACTATATATTTTAATATGATAAAAAAATAGTATAGAAATGACATTTGATATAGCTTAAGGTAGAACAAAAATTACTCAAGTTCTATTCAAGCTCAAGGTATAACAAACGTGGACGCTACATAAAATAATATTTTAAGGAGTAAGAAACCTTAACTGCCAGCCAACACTACTGATATCATGCCACTGCTACTTTCCCTTTACAAATTGATAAAATTCAAATTAACATTTAAAATTAAATTAACGTGTAAAATCTACTTAAATCGCAATTAAAAAATTCAATAAAAAAAAAATTAAAAGTAAAACCAATTTTACGAAATTCCCTACCTTCTTTATTCTAACTTAATTATATCAGTAAAGGCACTTACGTACAAAATGACTTTGTTATTATTTTTAACCGTTAATAAAATATATATATAATTTCCTTGTACATACATATACACTCATATTCATATATACTTGTATTCTTAAACGTATTTAGGTATAGATAGAAGTACGTACACCTATTTTTGTTTATCTTTATTGATTAATAAAAAAAAAAACCTCTTTAATAACTCTAATTTTGGAAGTAACAAATTGTTTTCTTTATTTTTTTATTATGTATTTCAAATACATATACATACATGAATATTCGTAAATTTATTTATATATATGTATAAAAAAAAATAAATATAATTTCTGTCAATTTACTATTTTAGTATTAAAGAATATTTGTGCTTGATAAGGTGCGGTTCTATAATATTTAATCTCTTACCTTAAATACCTTAAATTGAAATTAATTTTTAAAAATATTTCGAAAAATAAATAAACAAAATAAATAAGTACATTTTAAATTTTAATTATTAAAGTGCAATGGATGATGTATCTGTATCAGAATATGAACTTACCAGTAAGATTAAAATTTGAGTTAATTTTTAAGTTAAAAATTTCACAAAGAATCCTATGGGTCGACGTGACTAGCGCTAATTTTGAGCCTCCGTTCCCTGTGTCGAAGAATTAATAATAATATTAGAATTTAATTCACAATTTCCTAGGGTTAGATAATAGAATTTAATTCACAAGTTCTAAAGGGTTCTCAAATAAATTTTGAGAAAAATTAATTAAAATTCATACATATAGCTGTTTAAAGAAGATATTTAGAAGGTGTCTAAACTAAATATTAAAATATATAATTATTTAAAATAAAATTTAAATTCTTAAGATTAAGCTAAGTTATATCAAATTGAAAATATAAATTTGAATTCTGAATTATGAATAAGTTTGCTCAAATTAAATATACTTAGTTCTAATTCTATATTATTTTATTTGTAAGTACCTATATAAATAATTAAATATTAATAATTTACTTAAAAATTCCTATATGACATTCATTAACATACATATGTCATGTTAATATTCACATTAATAATTCATAAAGATTTTACTCTTACAATATATTTTGGGAATAAATAAAAAATTTACATTAAATCAATAAAATATATAAATATACCACACTTTTACAGAATGTCACAATTTTGAAAATTATGTCAACCACACGGATCATTTTAAACAACTACCAAAATGAATAAATGTAAAATAGAACCAGGTGGTAGTCAAAAATTAGCTATACTGTTAAAGGTTTTTGCTTTTATATTTACTGTGCTTTTACCACTGTCAATCGAAAATGCAAAATCTAAGGCTTGATATAAAAAATATTAAGAACTCCGTCAATAATCAGTTAATTTTTTTATGTCCTTCTGATTTTTAAGCTATATTTCTTCGATTGATTAGTATAATTTGAATAACTGTAGTCAGATACATATTAGTGCTAATAAAATTACATAATGAGTGAATAGGACAGTTATTTATCGCCTAGCGCCCAAGCGTCGCATTCTAAACAATTTAGCCACGTTTGTTTACCGTTTAATTTGTCACAAGAACAGCTTAAAAATGAATTAAAATAGGTTCATAAATAAAAAAGATCTAAGAAAGACACTAAGAGAAAGTAAATCACAACAACCTATTTTATTGAAAGGTTCTCGATGCAGCGGTGCCAGTTCTGAAATAAATGAATTATGTATATATGGCTACTACAGCCTCGTCGTACTTGATATTTTAATAGAAACTATATTTATTTTAAGAAAGAGCATTCACGATCTTCTGAATTATTGGCACAGTTCCCACAAAATTTTTAGAATGAGTCCTTGATAAGGATTTATTCCTTGTAGGATTGATTACAGAGTTGACACGATCAAATATATATCTACATATTATTATCAATAATTGAAAACAAGAATTAGTTCATTTTTGACTGTGCCTAATTTTCAATAAACAATCTAAAATAAATTTTTAATTTTCAATTAAATTAAAGTTGTTAAAATTTTGGATTTTAACATTTTTTTAAATAAAATTTTGGATTAATTAAAAAAAAATTGTATGTTTAAATAAAAAATTGCTTAAGTGATTAAAAAATAATTTTTTTGTAATTTTGTTAATTCTTTCATTTTCAACAAAGAATTAGATCATTCTGTTACAGTTTAGTGTTAATTTTCACTTTTGATAAATTAAATTAAATAACATTTTTATTCTGTTATTGATTAATCTTGATTAAATGTTATAATTTTGTAACAATATTTATTAATCCAAACCTAATTAAATAATCTAAAAAGGAAAAACTTCGTGTAACATTTCCAATTTTTAATTATGTTATATAGGAACACAATTAATTGTATGAAATATGATGTAGCAACGGGTTTTAGCAACATCGAACATAACCGTATGATTAATACTGTATGATTAATACTATTTGATTGTCGAAATCTAGCAACTATGATCATGCATCACTATAATTATAATTACTATTGTTATATATTATTATTTATTAAAATTTTTAATTATTTTAATTAAATATATAAATAAAATAATCTAATTTTTGTTAATTTTATTTTTCAGGTAAGGAATCATGGAAATCTTATATTCGAAGAACGATATTTAAAACAATATCAATATTGAATTTATTTTTTTTTCCAACTGTATTGAGTAAGTAAAAATTTATTGAATTTTTATAGTTTTTTTGAGTGAATTACAATATGCAAAACAAATGGTCTATTATACATAATTTTTACAATACAGCTTAACGTTTTATGCTAATTCAATATATCTACTACAATAAGACAAAATACAGTCTCGATTAGTATTTTCGAATAAAACTAAGCTTAAAGGTTTAGTATGATTTCTAAAGAAAAGTGAAGTGAAGTAATTATTTTGTTCTCTGAATGCTGTAGAAAGTTTTTTGTAGCATATTAAAAAGGTTATTCGGATATTTTCGAATTTTGGATTATAGAACGGATATTTGAACAATAGGTATAGATTTTTTGTACAAATACTGATTTAAATCGATTTTTGTTTTCTTATAATACCCCAAAATTTCCGTAAAAATATTCTTACATTTTACAAAATTCGCCGTAATGCAAAATATATATGTATATTCAAATGAAGAGCAAAAATTTTCTAAAACTAGTTTGATTTACAGAAAATTAAATCAAATATTCCCCTTTCAGAAACCAAGTTCATTTACATATACTTCTTCTCATAGATCACATCGAACATTATCCAGTTATTTTAGTTAATTGCTCCATTTATTCAAAATTTGATGAAAGTTCGATATCATTCAAATATTTATTGATTGTGTTTGATCAAAAATTTCATCATTATTTAATCAAAGCATAAGGTATTCAATATTTCAATCAAACCAGCTAGATGAACAATGTTTGATATCTAAAGTCTTGTTTAAACTAAAAAACTAGTTTAAATTGAGAAGTGTGTCTTACAATTTATTATTTTATAATTTGACATATTCTGTAGATGGAGCTTGAAATTCCAATATCCTTTAGTTTTATAAGACAAATATGTATAGATAAAATGATTTAATGAGAAAACCAGTAATCAAAATAACTAAATTTCATTTATAAAAGTCATAAACCTTTATACAACAATTATAAGAGAGAAAATCAATACTTTCGTAATATTCAACAATAATTATTATTTTTGAATATTTTTTTTCTTTTATTAATATAAGACTAATGAAATCCACCATTACCTTCTCTGTTATTCTATACTAACATTTTTACACATTTAATTTAATATTTTTCAGTACTTACCGGTTTTGTAATGCGGTAAAATTTACGGTACACAAACAATGTATAGTTGTAGGTACTTTGTATCTAATGAATCGATAATTATTATAATGAAAAATAAATTTTCGTTTTTTTTTTCTTTGCTGTTCTCATAAAACTTAAAGAAACAAAAAGGTTCTTTTCACTACAAAGTAAAATGACGTAAGTTTTAGCGTTTATATAAAATGTAGAGTATTCAAGGAAATTTGTGTATAGAGTAAATGAAATGTTAAAAACATGTTTTAAGTATTAAGTCACATTGTCATAAATATACTCGTAATATCCTTAATGAAGGACATATTTTAATATATATAGTGTAACACAAATGTGAAATAAAAATCTGATGTGGCAATCGCATAACCGAATGCATTATATTTTTCCTTAATGATATTTGCAAATCTGGATAAAATTTCAGTTTTTCGTATAAAAAACCTTTTATCATTTTTTTATATAACGATCAAAAATGTAACAATGAATTGAGATAAAGCTCCAATCTCTGACTCTTGATTTTTCTGAAAATCTGACTCTCGGATTATAATACCAGAAAAATTCGTCTTCTGCCAACAATAGAAACTGCATGTTTCCCAAAAGTTGATTATTGATCCAATTCGAAAAGAATACTGAAAAATAAAGTCTAATTAAAATCTGTTCGAATGAATTGCTCAGAGAAACAGACAGCTACACACCGACAAATTTGCTAAAGTTAGCTTATTAACGTTTCTCCTCCAACATATAGATATATCGATTTCCCTTAAATAAATATCACATTATGAAATTTGGTGTGATTACAATACCTTTTTTATTGAATACAATGGGGCCGGTAAAAAGCCAACAGTAATAAAGTATATAACAAAAAAAAATAGGCGAAAAAAAAATGAAGCGTTTGTTGACAAGTTTCTTTCTCTTTTGTATTTTTTCAATGTTCCGTACATAAAAATGTTACAATTTTTTTTCCATACTCGTATTTCCACCATCTTTACCTTTATAATAATATAATACAGGTAAAAAGTGTATATATAAAGGCACAAAAACGTATATTTAATGTGTCAAAAATTCTTCAAAAAAAAAAAATCTTTTTTTTGGGTTGAATGCGTGTTTGTATTTTTGATATTATAATAGTATAAGGTTAACTGAGCTATATAGCATACTATAATCCTTGTCTTAAAAAAAAGGGGATTATTATTGTATAAGGATATTTTTATGAATGATTATTTAAAACGATTTTTTTTTTATTAAATCTTTCAGTTTATAATGTTGTAGAATGTATTTAGTAGAATAAATATAAACAATTACTATTCTAGTTTAGTTTTTTAATGAGAATATTGGGGATGAGTTATGGAAAATTTTCAAAAAATCAAAAATATTTGGAAAAAGAACAGGTATGCAATACTAAAACTGGTATTTAATTAGGGGAATCCCTTTTAATTTTCTATTATTCTCATTTTCCGTATGCCGCTTCTCAATCGAAAATTCTAATTTTAAATCTAATTAAAACAATTTTAACAGTAACTGGGCCAAAAACTTAGAAATTGTTAAAGCAACATTAATAAAATTTTGCAAAATGGCGATTATTTTCGGTAAAATCTGTAAATGTGTCATGAGCGCTTATGATAGCTACAATATAACTCCAAAAGTTATTTGGGTAAATCTCAGAAATGGTATATACAGTATTGAAATTCCACAAAAGCAAATATTTTATAAGGGCTCTTATACATTATGTAGATATTTGGTAAAACTATCTGGTAGTTTCTGGTCGAAACAATTGAAATTAGTGTATAACAGGAGTACTTATGCGACAATATCGAAATTAACACTCAGCACTTGAAATCATTCATCTGTACGGATCACCCAGAGTTGACAATTCTACCTATTCTCGTTTATTTTTAATTGTGCTTCTCAGAAAAATTTCGGGAAAAAAATTGTTCTTTTTTGACTGCTCCTCAGCATGAAACCTGATTTTCAACATAAGTAAACCATCGTAAGGTCTCCTTATAATTGAAGTGTTACCATTGACAATTACTTAAAAAAGTTCGCTTCGACTTTCATTATTCATTAAGAATCTGATCTAGGACTACGCACATTAACAATATTATTTTTTCTTATTCAATTTGGGAAAAACATGAAATATGTAGCAAAAACTCTAACCATTCCTTTCAAAACCTAAACAAAAAACCTGAATACAAAAAACGTTCTTATTTTTTTTTTGTTAAATTTTAATTATGTCCTTTGTGAATTAATGGTAAAAACTGTCGGATCTGGTTTAATTTTATACTTAACTAAAGAAGTTTTTAAATTTTAAAGAAGAGAATCAACAAAAACAAAAAAAAAAAATGAAAGGTGAGAATTTAATGATTATTTAATTACTTGGTATACCTTTCAAAATGGTATACACTTAACTATCCTTTTCTTCTTTTTTCATTTTAACATTTAAAATTTCTCATTTAAGTTCTTTAGTTCTTGGATTTATTCAAGTAGAAAATATTTAACTATGAAAATGATATCAAATGGTTGATTTGCTTTGAATGTTAAGTATACGATGATTTTGAAATTAATAGCTAAAAAGTGACTTAATTCTAATGATAGGAGAATCAATCATAAGATGAAATATGAAAAAATCCTTTCATAAATCAAGAAAACCCCTCACAAGGTCGTTATTTAAGATTTTCTTAAAATTATTTTTTAGATTAATAAAATGAAGATAAATGGAATATTTTCAAGTGTGACATAATTGATTTGCCATATTACGTTTTTTTTTTTGTTCTTAAAGTATGGAATGTTTTGAATTCATTCTTTAGAATAATGTAGAAAAAATTTAATATTGAAATTTTTAGAAAATTATCTTTTCTTAATAAGCAAATGCAGGAGCCATTTTGTTAACAAACATTTTTGTGTGTTGTATGCGGGTTATTTCCCTATAAAGACACAAGAAATAACTTCATACCAATTGTTGAATTGAAAAATTTTCATCGAACCAGAAAATTCAAAACAAATTTTGAATTCTCTAAAATTTAAAAAATTTATCAAAATATTTTTTCATTAAGAAAAATTTTGTTATACTTAGTTTTATGTGAATTTCAAGTAATTACTAATCAACGACGATATGGTTGGAGTCTTCCCTCCGATAACAAGGTCTTCCCTCCGATCATTTATTTTAAAAAGATCTGATTTTCTTATGATTAATTATTCACTCCCTTGAAAAAGTTTTTTTTTTCCCATATTTAAAAAACAATTACAATGTAGAACAACCATATTTGAAAATTCTCGCGGAACATTGTGTACTGAGTGGACACCTGGTGAATATTGACCTAAAGTATAAGGCATGCAATTTTGCATTTTATAATAGTGTAATCTCAATACACATTTTGAAATAATTGAGAGCCTTGATTCAAAAAAAAGGCGCTTCATTCTTATGTCTGAGGAGCAGCAAGCTGTGAATCCACATAAGATAGTCGAATTTACGAAGGGTTAAAATCACAATTAAGGGCCTTAAATTTAAAAGAGGAGGGCAGAATGAAGTGTGAATCAAATTCTTATGAATCAAATAAAATTTTTATATTATGAAATAAGTATATGTGATAATATTCGAAAAATTTCCTAAATTTTCAATTACAGTAAGCAAGTTCTAAGAATCCCTGAAAATATTTAAAATTATGTTCTTATTTTTCTATAAAAACAAGACTGGCAAGAATATTTTTAATGTATAAATACAGAATAAACATTTATTAGAAAATTGCGAAGAAAAGCCACCTATAGACTCAGTGGCTAACTTTTTATATAACCCCCACATTTTAAGTACGATTCGTAATGATTAATTGAAATTAAAATTTTTATACATCCAACACGACCACTAAAACTCCTTCCCCCCGTATATTAAAAAAGATATAAAATCTTATAGACGTACCGACACAAGGACAACAATTTAAGCACATTGTCCATGAAATTTTCTAAAGTATTTCAAACAAAAAAATTAAAAAAAAAAAAAAAAAGATATTATTTTTCGTTTTACTTCATGTAAATTAAAATGACATTAAATGCATCACTGGATTTCACTTCCAGACATAGAGAAAAATATTATTATGATGCTTTTATAAGCCGTATTGCAAATAGAACGATGAAAGGAAAAGCAGAAAGAAAAGAAGGAAAGCATTTAATTTTTCATTGCCATGTTCGGATTTTTTTCTCGACTTTTTTTTTATTTTCATTATTTTTGCTCCTATGCCGTCGCCATCTTTTCATAAAGAATTTTTTTTTTTGTTAATTTTTTCATTCTATTTTATTCTATATAATGAATAGTAATGTAGAGGAAAACAGGAAAGCAGCAGCTGAGCAAAAATTCTTTTGAAATTTATTTGGGCAATATTTGGTATAATTGATTGTTACATTCATAAATGAATAGATGAATTTTTTCCATTCTCATTTCATTTTTCCTCCCCACATATAACATTAATAAAACAGAAAAAAATGGGATGCACTTTAAAATTAAAACTTTTTTTTTTACGATTTTCAATGCATTTTCAAACTTTTCAACAAAATATCTCATAATTTTTATGAGAAAGGAAAAAAAAATTTGTTTGTTTCTACATTTTCAATATGAAGCGTTTGTCAAGATGTCATAACAATTGCTGTCATTTTCATGAGAATTAATCAGTTTGATAAATAAAACAATCCTAACTAAACAACATAAAATTATTCAGAATACTGGAAAATATAGAAAAATCTTAAATTTTATGGAAAAATCACAAACTTTAAAAATTGTTTTTTTTTTTTAATTAAATTTTATAATTAGTAGGCATAACACAAAGAGGCAGAAAAAATGTTGCAATTAAATCTGTTATCAAAATGTTCTATTATGTGAATATTTTGTGTGTGTGTTGGAGTAAAGCATTGTTTACGCAAGCATTAAAGGAAATTTTAATTTAATGATGCCCACTTAAAGAAAATAAACAGGAAATTTGTCAACCTTTTAAAAATTATGAAAAATTTTTTTTTTGGAAAATTTATACAGACCTGATAAGATTGTAATGAAAATGTTCTATTATTTACAAAAAGAACACATATTCCCACGTAACACCTACACATTCCCTACCTTCGGACATTTGACATTTCAAAAGACAAAATAATTACTATAATTATATAACAGAATATAATTTGATTACAAAATAAATTTATGACATTCAAAATTAAAATTTTAATAGGCAAACAACCAAATTTTGTTAATAATTATTGGTTTTATTAGAAAATTGTTATACATATATTTGGAATAGGTTATGGAATACTTATTATATATGCAAAAGTTTAATAAAACTTATCATATGAGCCTTATTACATCATAGATTTTGCAATACAGACTAGACATAATGTTCGATGCTAACAAAAGCAAATTATGCAGAATGCATGTTTTACATGGAATTTTAATACAAAAGTTTCGCCTTATAAGGTGTTTTAGAAATTTTTACAATATTAAATTAACTGTGAAAACAGAAACAAGGCGGTGAACAGCAACGGCCGAGGATTTCCGTTGTAAACCTAGATTAGAACAAAAGCGGAACGGCAAAATAAATTTAATAGTATTTTGCATAAAATGTCACATACACACAAATGACAAAACTTGTCTAATTTCGACTGGTGAAATTCACTATGATAATTTCCCTTGATTCTGGGCAGTTCCATTTGAATATGTGTATTCTGTATAAATTTTGACATTTCGTCTCAGAAAATCACTCTCATTCTGTTTTCAACTTAAGGGGCCGCTATGATTAATGACAGTTGTCGTTTTGTCAATAAATTATCCCGCACTGACTAAGTTTTAATAACAGAAGTAAGGTATATGGAGCGCTCTTATTCGACCGCTCAATACTAGTAGAGTAGTTGTAGAGTAGACCCACAAATAATTCTTCGGAAACCATTATATTTACTACAATTATGTGACATCATTTATGGAATCTCAGCAGATACGAACAGACCTAGTTGAAATCTCTTCCAATTTTCGAACTGAAACTTCTTCAAACAAATTTTTGTTCTTCTACGCCAGACGGAAGCCCTCCCATACCAATTTGGTACTTTCTCTCTTTAAACACCAAACAATAGAATTGCGCTCAATAAATTAGACAGCCGAAAATTCAAAATATGAGAATTTTTTTTAAATATTTTAAACAAACTTTGCATATACTTTTAACTCTTATATTTAACGCCTTTCGTTTCAAACATAATTTGTGCTATCGAATTATATTTTAATTCCTTTTTTCTTATTCCTTGCATATACCTTGGAGGAGGTTGAAAAAAAAACTCCACTTTTGGTGTTTTTTTTTTTAATTTCATTTGAAATTATTGAACCGCTCACGAATTTGAATAATTTACAATTTACAGCACGTGCTACAAATTATTAAAATTTTCTTCTTTTCTTCTTTTTCCGTAGAATTTTTCAACCACATAGAAATTTTCTATTTGATTTCTTGTGTTTTTCTTTCGGTTTGTTCTGTTTGTTTGTATACTTATTCCATTTTAAGTGTTAATTTTCAAGTTAAATTTACAAAAATTAGAAAGCATTAAAACCAATAAAATTGAAATTTTATTTTCATACATGAGTCAAAAGAGTAAATAATTTTTTCTTTTTGAATCGCAAGGATGTTCAAAGGAAATTCTCATAAGTTTTAAATTTTCTATTTTTTTCTCTTCTATTTTCTATTTTTCCATGAAAATTATGTTAAAATATTCGGTCGTTTCCAGGAGTTTTTTATAGAAAAAAAAAGAGGAAATATTTAACTGTAAACAAAAATTAGAATTATTTTATTTTTATGAATGTAAAATTTTTTTTAACTTTTCCTTTCGTTCGAGGAATTTAAGGTAGAAACCCTAATTATACTGAATTTACTTACTGTTTTCTCAGTATTTTTGAGTAGGAAGGCATGGTATATATTTGTTAGATGATTTTCCTACGAAATGGAAATAATTAATTGTGTTTTATGAAGTTCAGAGTTAATATTTTTGTTAAGTGGGATGCCAATAAAGGTTGAAAGTATAACAACGCTCAAACACACACAAAATACTTACGAAAAAGATAGGGGTTGAGTTTAATTTCAAATAATCAATTGATTTAAATAAAATTTAAAGTTAGATTGTCTGAATGAATTAAAAATTTTGCATTTTCATGCGTTTTTTTCATGAGAAGTCTCTTAACTAAGAGCAATATTGAAGCATATTAAAAAAGGTTTAACAAATTTTTTTTGAAAATCTTGAATTATTGACAATTTTAGAATTCTTACCCATATCTCTTGTACTCTTCTGTGTTTATTAAATCATTTAGTATCATTTTTATTTTTTCGACATTATTTCTGATGCTGCATATCATGTACACAGTTCGGAAATCGAAGCCCAATTCATAAATTTCAATATGTTATTTTCAGTTTGTCTCTTCACTTGCAGTGTTGGGATTTATTTTTACTTTAATGTTTTCATTTTCAAAAATTATCTGCATCACAAAATAATTTTTTAACTGTAACTATGCCGATGCATTTCATTTTCCATAGCATTAAACGGAACATGTGAATTTACTTAAAATTTTCCGATGAATCCCATGACTACGGTTTAAATTTATTCCATTATTAAATTTTTTCCACATGAGTTTCTTAACAACATACATAATTAGTTTGAATATTATGTAAGCATTTTTATAATATGAAAATAATTGAACAAATTTTTAAATAGAACCAAATTTATTTTTATTAAAATTTGTAATGAAATTTTATTTTAAATGAATAGGTTACTAAGTTGTTAAAAAAATATTTATTGAAGCAAATAAATTTAACAAGACATTTCATATATTTTTAAATTTTTAATATAATTCAAAAATAATAATTGGTATGGCAGTAAGAAAATCGACAAATTATCTTATTGCGTTTATTATATTTTGAATTTTATTTTTAATTTTAATTCTGAATTCTAATTTTGTTAAATAATTGTAATTAAATAGCTATTTTTGATCTAGGCCTCTATATTTCCAAAATTCAAATTTCATTATTCTTCTTCTTGAAATTCTTGTATTTTTAATTCATATTATTGTTCTAGATCTAGCTGTTCAACTTCAAACAATTGTTTCAAAATAAATTTCTATTACTTCAATTCCACCACACATGACACAATATTAAAAACCGCCACCACTTAGAATACTTATGCATAATTTATTTATAGCTGCTTTCATAACAATTTAACATAAAAAATGTACTAATTACCTAAATTCTACATTTAAATTCACCTGATTTACTACATTAAAATGCACCTGATAAAAACAATGAACTTTTAATTTATTTGCAAGGTTATGAAATCGGATCAAATATCTCACTTTATTTTTCGTTTCTTTTTTTTTGTTTTTAGAAATTAAGATTGCGTTTTGTAATTTAATACTTACCTACTACTTTCTAAATAATATCAAATTTTTCTTGAATGTCAACGTTTTATACTTTTTTTTTTTTAAATAATTTTAATAATCATTAAAATATTTTAATTTAAAAGGTTCTTTGAATTGAGAATATCAAATTTAAATTGATACTTGGAAACCGAATAAATGAACGAAGAAAAAAGTGGAAGGAATCAGATTACAAATTCTAATAATAATGACCAGTTAAAATAATAATGATCTATCTCATTATAAATGACATAATAGTCGGAAAATTGAAAAAATTTAAATAAATTAGAATGTTGAAACTTCATAAATGAGTACCCGATAAGTTTTACTTACATTGTGTTAATTATAAACTTGCATTGTTGGATATAATTTTCTTATAATCTACATATACATATATTGGCAATTTGTAGATTTTTACAACCGGGATGACAGTGTACATTGTGTTCCTCACCCTCCGAGTGCGGAGCATGCCAAAACATCATCTGCACGAGATCTATTCTCTTGAGGCAGGCGCAATAAACCGCAACTTCGCCGTCGCGAGAGCAACGGGTGAGAGAAGGTGCCCCTCAGTACAGATAAGAAATCTTCTTCTCCACAGAATGTGCCTTCACATTCCACACCAAACCTTTACTTAGGTGCCTTATAAGTAAGCAGTTTGGTTTTCGTATATACATGTATATAAATCAAATTACATTCATTAATCAATGATTAACAATATATAATTGACACTTAATTCCAATTTATTTATATGAACGAATTTCAATAATCTTAACGCAATGTGCAAAAAATAATACCGAACTTTTCCTAAACTTTCTATAGTTATATATGATTTTAAAAAGAAAACTATTATTCAAATATGAATATTTAATTTATTTTTCCCCATTACCATTTATCTGTACTGATTAAGTATGAAAATCAAATTACAAAACAAATATTGTTACAAAGTTTACCGCGACCACTAAGGATAAGGATCTATTGTGCGCCCCCATCCGAGTACGGGGCATGCCCTATAGCACACGCTCGAGATCCACCCTCCTGATGTACTCAAGCAACTTGTGAGGACCAGAAGAGCGTAACCGCCACCGTTAGAGCAAAACCCCCCAGCCCTCTCCCCTCCTATGCTCGTATTTACTATAACCTTTAGTTTTCAGATCGTTTTAAAACTCCGAAATTTAGCATTGCTTTGCGGTATGAATAAAATTTCTAACTTGCTTGGATTTAAACAAAAATTTATGTAGATCATACGGGGTAAATAACAAATTTTTTTTATAGAAAATTTCCAAAAATTTTATTAAGAATTTATGAGTTCAGATAGCCTTTTATTATTCTATATCTAATCTTACATTGTTTTTTAACAATAAACTAATTACATTGAATATGTTACACCATTAAAAAAAATTTTAATTTTAATTTAAAATGCTTGTTAAAATGCTTGTTGTTTGTTTTAACAAAAAAAAATGTAAACGTAACGTAAAAAATCACTAATATTGCCACACAAATTGTAAAAGCATTGCGTATACTTAGTCATACCATAAAAATTGTAAATTTGTTTTTATTGTTATTTTTATTGCAAAATTTACATACGTTTGGTATGGGCCCGATAATCACTATTATTTAAAATTTTAAATACAATTATTTAATAAATTGTAAACCCAATATTTACTTTTGTTGTTTTTATACCCTACTAGTTCGTGAAGAGTATAGAGTTTGTAACCCATGAAGGAGTTGTCTGCAGTATGGACCTGTACACACATTTTCTTGTTCCGCATAAAATTCTGCGTTGAGTCAGACATGTGTGTCCGTCCCATTCCACGATTACTCAAAAATGAATAATGTAGACCACACCAAACTTCATAAGATTTCTTTTCTGCCAATGACGGTTTCTATTTTAATTGAACCAATTTGGGCAACGGGTTCGGTTAGCTATTTCTAAATATTTGAAAAACAAATTTTTAAACTCAAATTGCAAAGGTTCGGGGTATTATTAAGTCATTTATCGACCGAAACGTTTCTATTTGTTTGTCTGCAGTTTCCATTTAAATTTTTAATTAAAAAACATTTAATGCAATTCACATATTATTTGTAATTTGAGGTTTGGGGTCATTTACAATATAGTTAATTAAAAAAATTACTTTTAAAATTGGTAAATTGATAGTTAAGATTTAATATCGAATGTCTTAAGGGAAAGTTTTTTTTTATATTTACATAAAAATTTAAGATTGATTATAGGTAATTATTTTAATTTATTCAAATCTTTAGTAATTTAAGAAATTCATAGAATTTTTTTATAATTTGAATATTTGAGTAAAGCTTGTATGTATATATGAGTTAAAAAATAGTATTAACCACCATTTTATTAATATTTACATATAAATTATTTATTTTTTATTTAAAAGCCAACAAAGCAAAGTATAATGGATGGATCGACAACGTGATAAAAATCAGAAATACGCTTAATTAATTTGAAAGAGCTCAAAATATTTTCACTTGTCTTCTTCTTACCATGATATTGCGTCCTATATTGTAGTCTTCTCTTTAAATTATGAATCTTCGAAGAAGTTTCGATATTAAATTTTCGAAATTTAAGTTTATGCAAATTGCAGGAGCTTGAACAAATTGTTCCGTATTGGTCTCTTCAATTATTATGTTTGTACAGTGTGTATCAAAATTAAATCGTTTAAATTTTCACAGATATTATGTATTTCAAAACCAGAAATGAAAATTTTCTATACATATGTTATATAGATAAAAATGTTATACAGAAAGGACTATTATTTATAAGTGATATAAGGTCCGTTTTTAACATAATTTTGCATATTTCCAAATATTGAATTTCTAGGCTATTATTATAAAAGCAGACGATTTAAGCAATATATTGAAAATATGAGAATGTAGAGGTTGGGCTAAATATAATTGTAAAATTGGGAGTTGAAATTTTTCTCAACAGTTTCATTAAGAAAGACGTGAAATCTGTCATTAGACTCTGTAAAAAGTAAGAATTTATATTTTGGTTAAGTTCCAAAGTACACTATTCGCAGTAAATCTTAAAATGGAGTATTCAATAATATTTATCTGTGGAAAAGAAAATAATATTCACCCATACTCTGTTAGTCGTATCACTTGAAGTGAATTGAGGAATATTTTTTTTGAAAAAAATTTTGTTTTTCAGTATAGTTGAAATTCTATTTCTATTTTGGAATTGATTTTATTCAGGGAATTACAATATTTTTGAATAACAACCTATCACGTCAGGTGAATTGACTAACAGAATGTAGGTTATTATAAAAATCTGCTAAAGTTTACAAAATCTATAAGTAATTTAATTTATTAAATACAAAGCTACATAGTTATACAAAAAACACCTTTGTTTCAAATAAAATATTTTTCATCACATATTTAATATTCTGGAACTAATTGATTCATTTTTATTTTTAATTAATAAAAAAGAAAAAACAGAATTTATTTGAAAAATGTGAATTTCAATAGAATTGGATTGAATAAATTAAAATTTGAATAAAATTTCTACAAAGGACTATTAATTTTTCATGAAAGATCTATAATAGTTTTCATATAAAAAAAGCATACACACACATATTCAAAGGTGATTTTAAAATAAAAATTCATAGGTACATGAAGCTACTGCATCCTCGTATGTATCCTAAATTTCAAAAATTCCAAATGTATTCTAAATAAAATTTTTAAATTTTTATCTTCATATTTAAAATATGTGTATGTATTTGAAAAAGGATATGCGATGAAAAGGATTTTAATTATGCAATCAGGTTCTTTATTTTTTTTTGTGTCTGTTCAATTAAATTAGAATGAGATAATATCATTGACTTTCAGCAAATTATTAAAAGCTTAATTACCATAATATTGATGATGATAACACATTTTATAATTTATGTTGATTTTCAAATTCATCTATAGATAAAATTTTCAAATTAAAAGAAAATTTTTTAATTTTTCATTTCTGCAAAGAAATTTTTGATCATATTTTTTATTCTATTAATTTTTCCTCTTCATACCAGGATGAGTTTGAGTAGATCTTTTGTTAAAATAATTATGGTATGATTTTTTAAATTAACAATTTTTTCAATTAACAATTTGGAGTCCCCCCTTACGGTCTCATTCAATTTAGTTTATTTCTAATGTTAAATAATTGTTTTGTTGTGAAAATAATTTGTCTGGCTCCCGCTGGAAGCGGTTAACTTATGCACTGTTTGTTATATCTTTGCATGCAGTAAAATATTCAATTAGTAATCCTTGTAGAAAATCATTTAGAAGATTACTTTAACTCTCACAATATACGTTATTCATTTCGAATTAAATTCACATAATTTCAAATATTCTTTAAGAATTTCCTATTCAAATGAGGTAACAATATGCATAACATTTAAAAAAAAAATTTACAATCTTAAAGCACGTGTAGTATCAAGAGGATAAATTTCTGCAAAATTTACATCTATGTATTTGTGTATAAAGGTAACGTTGTATGTATGCATATGCTATATAAAAAATTTTCTAGGAAATAATTATTTTATCTTTCTGATTGTGAATTCTCATTGCTTTCAGAGTTTTCATCAAGTATATACTTTATTTCGCAGTTATACAGTGTACATATTAAAAATATTGATGAAAAATAATTGATTTTACGCGTTTTAGTACAAAATTGATTGAAAATTATTCAAATGCTTGACCTACTAAGCAATCATCTGATTTTATGTTTCTATTCTGTATAGGTAACAATTGCAAATACGAACTCAGAATGGTCTCAAAACTATTAATTACGATTTTTACAAAATAACATGAAATTTTCACAGATCTTCAATTAATTTTGACTTTCACTGTAAAATTAATTATGTAATTATTTTTCATCACATAAAAAAATATTTTTACACTTCCAATGATTTTTTTATAATGAATTTAAGATTCTTATTAATTAAAGGTAGAGTCAGTGTATCAGCAATTTAAGACAGAATTTAAGGTGTCACATAAATGTGTCAGCAATTATATATGAGCTCTATCGGTTCAATTGTATTAAAATACTGTAAAAAATGTCAAAATATAAAATTAATTGAAATGAATTTGTAGCCCGAACATATCGAATAACTGCATGGTTTTATTGGTTAACTCAGTTTAAACTTAAAGTTTACATTTAATATAAATTTGGAAAGTGAATATTCGGCCAAAATACTTCGACATAGAAATTCCTTTCTTCATAGTTCCATTTGCAAAACATACTCACATGCATGCATAACAATTTTACATATAGAATTCAAAAGCAACATTGAAGAAAAAATTTTTTTCGTATTTGCAAGTAGAACGATTATGCAATATTAAATGCATTTTCATTAAATAGGGCACAAAATAAAGAAGAAGGATTGCTTTATATGATTTTCAATGGTGTTCTCATTTCTTTTGTATTTTCCTATTTGAAGGTCATTTGTAGAAGATTTGTAATATACGATAATTATGACATTTATGAGTATATATATAGTTAGCATATACTAGATTGCAAATAATAATAATAATGTAAATTTTTTTTTTCTTCTTTGTACTTTAAGTTATAAATTTTTGATGAAATACACATTATGTATGTATATATAAATGTAATTGCTCTGTATAAAAAAATATAGTGAGAGTTCATAATATTTTAATTATCTACAATAGATTAACGATATCTTTCGCAATATTTGAATAAAAAACTGTTCTACATTTTATATCGTAGGTATGTAGATGTAAAAATTTATATGCTTCTCTTGAACATATACATTATGTATTTTAAATATCTCTCAATTATTTTTGTTTAAGAAAATTATATTTAAAATTCGAATTTTGCCCACAATTGTTGTGGATTAAAATTAGGATTGATCTGAACTGGAATCTACAATTGATGTGAAATTTTTATAACACTCTGTAAATTGTACAAAATAAAAATCAATGGCCAAAAAAACAAGTAAATACAAAATTAAATAGTTACAATAGTTATTAAAAATATTGTTATACTACTTCAAATTTACATCCGTTAACATTCAAATAGAATAATTCGCAATAAATCAGAAAATATACGTGATTTACCGTTAACTTTTCTTACCATTCCCTCTTCCAATTAACTTATACTTCTTATCTCTAGTCAAAAGAAAAGTCAAAAATTTCTCTTTTAAGTTATACATAAACCCACTGGTGTGCGTTAAACTCACTCTTAGAAATTCTTATCATTTGTTTGAATTATTTCAGCTTTTAGATCAAATAAACTGCTCTTTCATCTTAACATGAATGTGTAAATAATAGTTTAACCTATAATTTAACACGTGTTTGTCTGATCTGTGTTGATATTTCATAATTCTATTAACTCACTCATAAAATGTCATTTGAAGTTGTAAATATAAAATATAATTTTGTAATTGCATTAAATACACATAATTAATTATTTGATTACTGTTATACTAAGTGCATATTTGTTATATACATTATGTATCATGTACGTATGTTTGTTTTAAATATTATCACATAAATTGAATTATATGACAAAAACATAAAAAGCTTATAAAAAAATTTAATCACATTTTTTTTATTAAAATTTTAACACGTGCCTGTTATGTTAATTGTTTTCCATTTTGGTATAAAGATAATCAAAAAATTAAAAAAAAATTCTAATAAATTGTTTTTTTACTTTTTTTTTTGTTTCTTTTATATATTTTATTAATTTATAAATATACAATCATTTAACACATTAATCAAATTTATTAATGTTATACGTTTCTGTTATAAAATTCATTTTTAACAAATTAAGACCAGATTTAATTATGAAATTAACAATTTCTGTCATTTAACCTAAAAACTAAATGCATTTATTTTAAATTTTTTTTTAGACATTTTTTTAGATTTTTCATTAAAAACTTAGAATGTTATTTAAAATTGGGAAAATGTTGCAGTGTTTAATATAAAAACCAAGGTACCAACCTTGTTATTTTTCTGAACAAAATTTTCACTATTTTCCACAATCATACCTAAAATTTATGCGAACTTAGTCAAACTAAGTCTTCTTATAGAACAAGTCAAACTAATTCTTCTTGTGATCGTTTATTATCATGAAGCTCTACAGGTCGGGGTGAACTTTGGCCTGCTTCACAATTTGTCTCCATTGGTCTCTATTTTGTGCCGCTGATTTCCAGTTCGAGGCCTTCAAAACTCTGGTGTCATTTTCTATATTGTTCATCTATCTAGTCCTTGGTCGAACTCTTGCTCTTGGGCCCATAAGTTTTTCACGGAAGATATTATTTTGCGTTCTATTTTCTCCCATTCTAACAACATGGCCAGCCCATTTTAAGCGTTGCGACTTCGCATAACGTGTGATATTTTCATGCCCGATTAATTGGCTTAAGTCGTCATTGCTTCTTCTTTCATGCTCGTCATCATTTATTCTTCTTGCGCCAAAAATCTTTCGGATTTTTTTTCTTTCAAATATTCTTAGACTACTCTCGTCATGTGCTGTTAGTGTCCAGTCACTATTGGGCGTATTATAGTTTTATATACTATCATTTTTGTTTGATCATGATAGTAGTTTTGATTAAAGCAAACTCTTATGTGCGTAGTAACATCTATTTCCAGCATTGATTCTGTCTTGTACGCATTGCTGCATACTATTTTCATTACTTATAATTACTCCAAGATAGTAGAAGCTTCCAACTCCCTCAAAATTATATTCTCCAATTGTTATGTTTTGTGGAGTTCTTTGTCTTTCGTTTCGAGACATTTTTAAATATTTTGTTTTGCTCTCATTTATTGTGAGGCCAATTTTTTTTTGTCGGTTTATTAGTTCACCCGAAATAAGCTAAGTGGATCCTTTCTTATTTGAATTTATTTGACACTTTTTTGACACATCTATTATAATTATGTATTTCCGACGCTCATCTCCCATTTTGTCAATTTATTCCTATAATAAGGACATTAATTAATGCACACCCTGCAGTTATTGACAAAATTTTAATTTTAATTTCTAATCATATGTGACCTAAAAAAAACGAACATAAAATAAACAAAAACCTCATGTTTATGTGCTTTATGACTTTATAAATGCGCTTTTTATATTCCCAAGCAAGTGCGTACCAACATACTTACATAGATACTGTATAGTGTACACACTCATTATGTCAACAAAACAGTATTGTATAATGTTTACGCAACAATTTCATAATTTTTCCTTTTTTCTCTTTTAATATTTTTTAATTGTTCTCTTTCTGCTTACTAAAAATTCGAAAGAAAGAAACAGAATAAACACTATTTGTTTGTTTTTATACCGCTATTATTCCCGGTATATATTTATTATAGTTTTTATAATTTACGGTAAATTCTAGTATTTTTATTTTTTAATTGTTTTTATTTACATTTCAATTTCGAATTAAAGACTTGGGCATTTGACTTTTTAATTTCGTTTCTTTTTTATATTTTCCATTTTGCTCGAGCACAAGCGTTCAGAGAAATAAAATATGAACAGAATTGTAATAAAAAGAAAATATGAAAAAAACGGTAAATTATTAACAGTTAATCTTATTACTAACCGAAATTTTATTACAGGTTATGAACCCATTCTTATGAATGAATTTTTAATATGTTGAATAAATTTTTACAAGTAGTTTTAATAGGGGAACGGTAAGCGGAAACATTTTCTGAAATTTATCTAGATTCTAAAGTATAATAGGAAATTGTTTAAAATATTTTGATTAAAGCTTGTGTGCAATATAATGTAAATACAATTCGCACATTAGGAAGAATAATGACACAACTCAAAAACAGGTTCGACTCTCGCAGTTATTTACAGCCGAGTGTGAAAAGTATTTATAGCCGAGTAATTTAATTCCGAGTGTCGAAGGCTAAAAACTGTTGATATAGAACTATTCTACAAGTATATTTGACGAAATTTTCTGTGTTATTTTGTCATAGCCTTATATATTAAAGTATAATAGTAATAAAAGCAAATTTGCGAATCTGAATTTTGATTTATGTCATTGTTCTCGCAAATGTGCGAGTTATAAATTTTAATAAACACGTACTTTTACAATTGCATACAATATGCCCATATGTATGTTATATAAAACATTTGGTCGACTGACATAGCATGAACAAAATGCTACTAAAAAAAATATTCGTCTATTTTAAAGTGAATCAATAAAATATAAATTAATTTCTTGTTAAAAACAACTTTTTAAGTATGAGTTCATAAAATAAAACTTTTAAGATTAAAGGAAATAAATCAAATTAAAAAAATTTTTTTGGAATTAATTTATGACAGCAAAATAAATTCAACAACTTTCTTTTAAAAAAACACAAAAATTTTATTGTAATTCTTAAATAAATACAAAAAAATTAACTGTATATGAATAAATAATTAGAAAAAGAATAAGTAAAACAAAAAACTAGAAAGAAATGAAAACAAGTGTAATGACATCTGGCGGAAATTAAAGTTCATAAAATTGTATCGAAATTTTAATATTCTTAATCGATAATAGCAATTTCTAGAAAAAATAAAATATATTTTGATAAAAATTGGAATAAAACTGTTTGTTTTTCCTTTAATGCGGCATACATACGCACTTAGTTCATGTACTTAGTTCATTTATTCATATTGCTGATATTTCCAATTGATTTTAAATTTCGGAATAATTTCCATAAAGTCAGAGTTTCGCTGAAGTTTCAGTTAGAGCCGGACTCATAATTACGTAGGGGTCGAAATAGGAGTTAAAGTAAAAGTTAAGTAATCAACACAATTAGTTATATAACACGATTTTGAGTTACAATATATTGAATTATATTCCGTCTCTCTATATGCTTAAAATTCATAATTAATAAATAATTCAAAAATAATACACACATTCATATACTCACTTAAAATGAATTTTAAATAAAAACCTAGTTAATTCTTACTACGTATATTAAACATGCTTGTGCTTATAATGGTTGAATTTCTAAAACTTTGCAGCTCTAACAACATGAACTTAATGTTCGAAGAATATACCGTTTATGCAGCATTTTTTTATAGTGCAAAATATTATTCGACATTTTAATTTTATGTATTTTTCGAAATCCTGTTGTTTTAAGAAAAATCTGTAATATTGATTATTTATCTGGAATGAATTTTAAAATTAAATTAATTTAACAGGCGATTAAAATTAAATACACACATAAATGAATATACTAATACACACTTTCATTTTCATAAACACAATCTTCATAATTACTCACAAACTTAATTATATTATATTTGAAATTTGATATACTCACAAATTAAAACATAATGCCATAAGTAAAATAGTATTTAAATATTTTATTTGCTCAGAAGAACACATGTTTTCTATATTTATATAGGGATTAATATTTTGTTAAAGAATCATTATTAATTTTATATAATTTTTATTTTGTCTTCATATATGTATGCGTGTGTATATTTGTTCAAATCATTTCAAAAGATTTATGTTTGTTTTTAATTAAAAATGTTTCAATCATTTTGAAAATATCAAATATCAAAGCATACATAATTGTCATACTTAATTTGTCAGTAAACACTTACTATATACTCTTTAATACCTACAAATAACGTATAACACAAAAGACCCTACTTAATATGTATTTGACGCGGAATTCTATTAAAAATTATTTAATTGATACTTGAAAAAAATTTTTTGTAGAAAAACTGTTTGACTACAGTTTTTGGGTAAAGTTTGAATTCCAAATTAAAGAGGAAGAAAAAATTAACCATAGCTATTAAATTTAAAATTTGTTAAAAAATGGAAAAATTTTTAAAAAAAATTTTTATAAATATTCTTTTTTTTAAATATTTTAAATTTTAAATAAAATTTTCTTTATAAATTTTTATAAAAATATTAAAATTTATTTATATTTATGCTACAATTGTAGTGCGTAATTCGCACACAAAAAAAAAATTATAATAATAATTTTTTTTTCTTTTTTTTATTAAATTGCAGTTGGATTACCAATTTTGTGTTTTTTCCTATTTGTTGAACCATACAAACGAGGTTTCTTCTGTGATGATGAGTCCTTAAAACATCCTTTCCATGATTCAACCGTTAAAAATTATATGTTATATATAATTGGATTAGTTTTACCATTATGTATTGTAAGTATAACCTTATGCTAGCTATATACATACACATATACAAAATATATTTAAATTATATTTAAAGTTATTCTAGTTGAATTTTTTTTTTTTCTTTTCTGAATTTAATTAAAAAGTTACGTGATGGCATACATTTTGTATGTAATTTAAGAGGACAGCCATTGTTATTGAAAATAATTGATTTTATGGGCTACACACGTGAAATGTTGTAATTTTATGGTTTATACTGTAATATAGCAATACATACAGTGTGAGCCATTAATATTTGCTTTAACGTGTAAAATGGCAAAACTTTTGTTTAAACCAATAGATATCAAATTTGACACAAAGTTCTAAACATTAGGATTTCAAGGATACAAATCTAGGATATTCTAGAATTCTAGCATGCAACTTTTAATGAAATTTTATAAAATTTATGTTTTCCGAATAGTAAAAATCGAATAATTCTGAAAATTATCTTAATCACATTTTAATTATTTACCATTAATATTAAAATAATACCATTGAAAATACACTCCTCTTTATTATACAAGAGTATCAATCATAACAAACCGAAATAACAATAATATTTAATTTTATTATTTTTATATTATCCAATCTTTGAGATTAATTGAATACCATCGAATGTATTTTTTGTAATATGACAAACAAATAAATTTGTAAAACAAAAAACTTTCCAATCAAATTAATTCCATATAGTATTTCAAACTTATGATTACATCAATCAATTGAAATTTAAAAAAAAAAATTAAATTATTTAAAATAAAATTCGAACCGTTTTGGAGAGTAGCACATATTCCTTAAATAATTTTTAATTAAAAGCATTCTCATAGCGCATTATATAAAAAGTTTTCGGATTGCATATTTTTAGGATGAGAACATATAAAAAAGTATTAATCATTAATAGTTTAATTTTATTGCTAATTAGGGTCATCAGCTAAGAAAAATTGGTAATTTTTATTTGTAAGAAAATATTTCCCACTAGTTCTGTGCTTCTACATATATATTTTCACAAATTTTTAGAATATATTTCAAGGCGATATTAGCAAAGGTGAGGAGGGATTTCCGGTCTAAAAAAATGTACCATTTATAATGACTACAAATTGTGAACTATTTTCAGACACCTGTAACTCACACTGCCTTCTAAACAAATAAATTGCGTATTACCAAAATAAATAATTTTTTTTTCTAATATAATAATTCCGGAATAATAATTCCGGAATTTAAAAGTTGTAGAAAGTTGCTTGCAATTTCGATACAAAAATTCGACAAAAAATAGCATTTGTAAGGAACTAATGACTTTTGACAATCAAGGCGGGGGAAGAAAGAAGAAAATTACCTTCAAATGTTCAAAGATTATTTTAAAGGTTGTAGAATTTTTGTAAACAGATGCATGAGTGATTGAACAGACCAATTGATAATGAAACTAAGAACATTTTTTTTTTCAATTTCATTGGAAATGTTTAAAAATCGAAACCATAGTAAAAAAAATACTTCGTATTTAATTACAATCTATAAAAACAATTATTTCTGATATCTGCAATTTTTCCATCATTAAATGAAACTTAGTATACAATTACATGTTATCTATATTGACTTATACAATTTACAAATTTATTAAATTCCCATATGAATGAACGAAAAATAATTGTATATATGAAATACCAATATAACAATTTTGACATTCAAAATGTCGCATTATTATTAAACAAAAATCAAAATTAATTCATACAAACCTATGTATTAGAGTTGCATTTTTGAATTTTTCAATTATCGATTGAATTCATTTCAATTAACTTGATTTATTTGTGCTCTTTTCACTTCCCCATATTGTTCGAGTGTTGTATCTTGAGAAAATTATTGTATATTTGACAAAAGTCTATATACATATATATATATATATATATATATATATATAGGTGTATAAGTCTTTTGTGTATTTATAATTATATTTGTGTTGTTGAGTGAGCATTTTTGTTTGAAAATGTATGTAAATATTATTCACATACACGAGTACATATTATACGAGTATGAGTCGGAATTAGGTCATTCGAAATCTTTTGATATTAATTAAAAACAATTAAATTATTTCTCAAATTTCTTTTCATAATATACAATAAAAGCTATTGTATACGCATGTGTATACAATAGTATAACCACACTTTACATACAAATATGTATAAGAACAAGTGTGTCATGTACAGGGTTCTTGTATTTCATTGTTTGTACAATATTGTGCTTAAATCTCAACAAATTCCAGGCTCTATTATTACACAAGTCCGGAATTAAAATTCGTGAACTGAGTTGTGTTCGTATTGGAACAGTTTTGAAGTCAGGGAGTTCCAATATTTCTATAGAAATAATATGAATTTCAATAAAATACTGTGAATTTTATGTTTAAATAATTCCGTTTTTAAAACCATAAAACTTCATTTTTGTAAATCCAATTCAACTGTATGACTTGATATATTCAGCTTACACATATATAGCTGAATCGAAGATGAGAAATATATTACTGCATTACGACACCCTAAGACACTGAATTTATAAATTTAAAAGAAATCAGTGAAACAAAATTAATTGTTATTTACCAAATGCGAGACGCTTCTTACATATAAAGAGTGTCTACCGAAATGCAGATCAATTTTAGTAACGCAAAGTTGCTATTTTTTAGCATTTAAAAACACCCTGTTAATCTATCAATTAATTTTTCTTTATTTGATTGCCTTGAATTTATAAGATTTGTTTTATCGGAAAAACAAAAAAAAAACCTTCTGAAATAGTTCTTTTATAAAAATTAATACAAACTGCTAATGATAAATAAACAATGTAATAGAATTTAATTGATTTCCGAAAAGGGAAACGGTATATGCATTAGAAAACTCTTGAGGTTCACAATATTGTTTTGTAAACAATTAATAAAATTGAAATCTTTAAATCTATTGTATCGGATTATAAAAATTTGTTTTAAATTATTTTAAGTGCATGTGAAAACTATTGTACATAATAACACATATATGTACGTAATATGCGTTTGTGTAAGAGCGTCATTTCAATATTATGTCACATTTAATTTTTAATATTAGTAAAACCCATTGACTTTGTGTTTAGTAGTGATAAATTTTGTGATATTTAAAATTCTAAATTGGGATCAATTGAATTCTAAATTGGAAAGCAAAAATTTTACAGAATATTTTATTTATTTAATTACGAGAGATTGATAGAACGAAATTGTTATACATGTAGAACAAATAGAAAATTTCTTGATATCGCAATATTTTCCTATGTTGTAATTTCCTGAAACGCAATATTGCTGTAAAATTCAATAAGAACTTCTGAAATTTTAAAAGCTGTTTAACAAATTTCAATACATTTAAGAATTATTTACATAAATATGTATTTAATCTGAGATTGGAATTGTAATAATACTGTAATAACACTAAATTCAGCTAATGAATGGCAATTGCTGAATTGTGTATCAATACGGTATTTTTACAATTTCGATGTCAGAGATGAATAAAATTTATAGGTTATGGTATATGAACAAAATATAAATTACATAGTTAATGTAATAATTTAAAATTTCCTATGCATATTTTTTAATTAATTTTAAAATAATAAATAGATACAGAATAAGAACGTATATTTTAGATTACGCCATTCCCAAATGTACTATAAATTCCAAATTCAAATTTAATCAAAATAAATCAAATCCATTTATATTGCAAATAAATTAATTCCGGATCATTTTCAAATATAATAATTTTTTCCTTGCAACTTACATCCTATGTACACATAAAGAATTGCTTAAATTTATGAATTGCTTCTTAATAATTTTGAAAGTTAGATAATATTTTATAATAATATGTTACAATATTTATTAGCTTCCTTATGCGTATACATATGTGCAGTTTCTATTTTAATAAATAATTAATTTAGATATTTCTAAAATATACGTCATTATAAATAATTTATATGTAATCTTTCAACATTATATGTGGTCAACATATGAACTACAACTTATTATCTTCAATATATTTTATTAGCTAGCCACTGCATAAATATTAAAATTTTTCAATATTATGATTTACAATATGCGTCCTTTTAAATTTTTTTTTTTTGGAATTTTTAAACATTGTATACAAAGTCAGATTAAAAATTATCACATATACAACATTATTTCATTTTTAATTAATGACTATACATAAAAAATAAATTATAATATTAAATTTACGATATATGATTAGTTAGTACCTAATTTACATCGTAATTAAAATCACGTTAAAAATTGTTTTTTGTTTTTATTTTTTAGTTCTTATAATTTTTTGTTAGCACTTTTCAAAACAAATTTTGAAAAATGGTGCCTCTTATTTTCGCTCTGTCCGTCAATCCGTCCGTCTGTGGACACGTTTACAAAACGTCTACACCCTTGAAGATAGACAGCTGGAATTTCATATGTACATAGATCTTTGCTAGAAACGTACTTCTGTACCCCTAAAACACTAAAAATGCTATTTTTCAACTATTAATTACAGCGAAACCATAAGCACTGTCCAAATTTTGTAAACTAAGAAAAATAGTGGCATTCTTCTTCTACCGTGGCTTTCTGCTTTTGGGAACTTTAAAAAAACAGAATGGCCGTCAAAATTTACCGTTATCTAAAATCCGTTTTTTTTAAATTTTTAATATCGTTTTCTCTTTAAGACCGCAGAATGCAGGAGTCTGAAATTTTGGCAGCTTTTAGATATTAATAATTTTTAATATTAATAAATACATAGTATATTTCGATAGAAGAAAATTTTTTCCAATATTAAGTAATTTTAATAATGTAGTACACACATAGTTGTTAAAAGGAAAAGTGCTACATTAAAAATCCTTGTTTTCGCCCAGCTTTATTTTAATTGAAATCTGATACATTATATTGATTACATTGAATTGGCATGTTATATTAAAAAAAAAGAATTACAAAATTTTAATTTTTATCCCTTATTTACAATATTTTATTCTACATATAATATTAACATGGTAATAATACATATTAATGATTTATATATGTATATATTGTATCTTCTGACATCACATTAAATTATCACAATTATTTATTGCCTACATATATTGTGTACATAATATGAAAATAACCTCCATAAATTCACAACTATCCGATAATCAAGAGTCCGCAAGTACATAAATTTTATAACAAATTGATTTTATCTTATAAGAATAAAATTCAAAACTATAAAAAACTTGAAATTTTTTTGTCACCATTTTTCAATCTCTTTCTTTTACTAATGTTTTATATAGGTTAACTTATCCCATTTCATGCGTCATATTCAGTATATAAAGAAAAATTATAATAAATATTCCTTGAATCCTTGATATAATGAAGTACAATTTTATATATGCATCTATATTGCGAATGTAAAAGATATGCAAGTATGTTTGTCTACCACAATTAATCATATTATTATCGTTAAACATTTTCCAATCTCAATTTTTATAACGTATACCGTAATGGCGCACTATCATTCGCGTTCATTATTATTTTTTTTATAGATTTTTAAAAGGAATGAAATGGTTTATTATTCACATAATATGAAAAAAAACAACAAAGAAAAAAGGAATTGATTATTATATAACATTTATTTAGTACGTAATTATTATTGGGACCTGTTCGATACACATTGACGTCATTTTAAACAATTATTATTATTAAAATTTCGCATAATAAATACAATAAAAGAAAGAAAAAGGATAAATTTGATTACGTTATTTCCATAGTGTAAAATATTTTTACGTTCCGATCATATTGTGTCATATTGACATTTTAATCAGTAATATCCCAGAATAATTTAAATTCAGAGGAAAACAAAGAGGAAATTATGAATAAAATTTACGATTAAAAATAGGACAATGCCAAAAATAAAACGGTTTAAAATAACAATAACATGTGGAACAATAGTAATCTCTACTTGAAATTGCTACTTACATTCATACCGTAATTTCGATAATATTAGATAAAATTCCAATTTGGTTAAATTTATAAAAATTTGGTTGTATGCACTTATTAGAATAGATGATGTTCTTTTGTTAATTCATGGAATTATAAATGAATTTAATTCATGCTTTAAGTACCTGGACATGGCTGGGAAGACTTCTAATTTCTTTTGTTCCCAGAATTAAACATAAGTAAACAGAGGCATATTTTTATGTTTTATAACTAATAATAGTATCCATCAATGTAATAATACTGACTGTGACCATATCAAAGTAAATACGTGGTAATTTTTAATATTCTGTGTGAAAATCTTGCCACAGCATTAATCATAAGTGCATAAATACTGACTAAATTTGAGTTCTTATCGTAAAAAAATTAATAATCAACCATGCATGAAATTATAATTTGAATTTTCTGTAAAAGATCACAAGTTCCTATTTAAAATGATAGGCTATTTTCAAAAATCAATTATTCTACTCGAATTATCCGGAAATATTCTAGTTCCTATTTACGGATTACCCTTATTATACTCGTATATGCATACGATATGTTATAATCAAAGGCAAATGAATTGATTTATGGTTTTATAAGAGCATAAAAGAGATTTTTATTTTCTTCTTTTGTACATTTTTTTTTTGCATCTTTTCTATAAAAGATTTATTACAATGTCAATATTATTTTTTGAATTAACAGTGGGTATAAAGAGGAAAACAATAATAACAAAAAACGCGGAAAATAAAAGAAAATTGTGCAAAATTTTGTAAGGAGACAAAACAGAAAATCAAAATAAATGTACTGAAAATTTTTATATTTTGATGTTAGCAAAACATTAACATGACACGCGAAAGATAGTTATTCATACTCTTACGTACATACATTACATGCATTTCATGCTATAAAAGAAAAATACATTGTGTGTTTGTAATTTTATTTTCCAGTATAATTGACAAATGATTTTCATGAAATTTTTTGATTTTTCAGTATGCTACACATTTTTCATAGATAATCAATTTATTTATAATCGTAAATAGTACCTATTATTTGCAGCGAACCGAATAACTTCCTCAGGGAGATAAAGATAAAAGAATGAACAATTTTTTCTAATATTTTACGTTCATATTTTGCATTTCGTCTCGCTTGAATTTCTTTCCTGTAATTTTACTCTTTGCATATCAATTTCGCTCTTTAATCTAATTTCTAATGCAGCAAAATGTAAGTAGAGCTCTTTTATGTAGTGTAGAAAAAGCATTATGAACTGCAATATATAATATTGTATTTTTAGAATTAATTTTTTTTTTACAAAGAGAGTAATATTTATAATTGCAAAGAGGAAAGAGAGCAAAATATGATTGAGTCCGATATTACGTTGTATTAATGTGTCCGATATTACTAATACAACGAGTTGTTGTTAATTTTTTTATAATTTTTTATTAATTCATATAAGAATAACTAATTGAAATTTCTTCATACAACTGCAGAACGGAAGAATGATATAATCAGGGGAACGAATTAAAGGCAAAAAAATTTTATAATTTTGGTCCGATATGTTTGTGTAATACTCCTTACATTAACATCATTAAAGAGAAATCAACAAACTCATTCGAGTTAAAATTTTCAAAGATATTCATTATTGGTATCCTTAATATTGAAAGTGAATGAATTATGTGATATGAAATCAACGACAGATTCTTAATTCTACAATTTAAATTCAAAATACCACTGCAATTCACAAACCTGGTACAGGTACTGGAATAAATTATGTACTAGAATATATTATGAATGAAATATTTAAAAAATTATTTTTTCTCGAAGCGCACTCATGTTGGCGGACCAACGTCTTCTAAAAGAGTGCAATGAAATTTGCTTATACAGTTAATAAGACCTTTTGCGCTTAAACAATTTGATTTTGGAATAAATCCTATTACTGGATATGCACTAGAGTGTCAGTTATTCAATTTCATATTCTTCTTTCTGATTTTGTTTCTTTTTTTCAATACTAATTTTTATAATACAAACAATTCTTCCTTTATATCTCGAAAAAAAAAATTAAATCATAAATCACTTCACATAATAAATTTCATTATTATGGCATATAATCCCTACGTTCTACTGCATAATTCCACGATATTGCCATAAAAACGGATTAAATTTCTCTAAAAATATTTATTTTTTTTTTTTTAGTTTTCGAACTTTTGAATAAATTTTCTGAAAATTTATTAAGATATTAATCTTTAAACTAATCTTTTATGTAATTTAATACCTTAATAACTTAATAAAATTTAACATTTATCGATTATTTATCATTCATCATAGTTATGCTTCATCTATTCTTATATGCAAGCAGGTGGAAAATTTTCAGAACATTATCATTGATTCTATGTACTCATAATATTATTAAAGAAAATTTATATAGCCTGAAAAACGGTAGTTAACTATCTCAAAATAAAGATAATATTATAAGCAATTTATAAAAAACAAAAAAACAGGGAAGTTCACACAGAAACTTAAACGGTTCCATAACTAAAGAATGTAAGCGATTGAAAAATATTCGAAATTTTTATAAAAAAAAAAATTTCAGTTTCAAGAATTTTATTTTAGTTTTTTTTTTTTTAATCTTCATAAATAACTCTCTCACAATAAATCAATTAATCTTGTGCAATAAATCATATTTGATATACGTGTTACCTTTTCTTTAATTTTCTAAAGCATTTTACAGTATATAATTTATAATAAATTCGATTCAAATCAATGGCTTATAAAGTAGCACATTTTTGAAAAGTGATTTCAGTATTTGCCTAGCTCCGAATTAATCATCATATTAAAATATACTGTCATAATAATTGCATACCTCCAGGATGAGAGCAAACTTAAAAGAAATCGTATAAATTGATGTCGAACTTCAATCAATGTTATTGGTTACAGGTAATTTAAAGCACTGTCAGATTTTCTGACAAGATTTTCTTTTCATTTATTTTAACCGTACATACGCCATTGTAGTTTAACCGTATACCGTTGTATATCGTAAATGATATGAAATTTTAAAATATTGCTAATTTTGGGATGGAGAAGGCATATTGTCGAAAAATCACGTTTTAACAACCTTGGTCATAATTTTTGAAGAGGCTGGCAATAATATGAATAATTTTCTTCTAGTGAAATATATATTTTAATTTTATTAAAAGGAGCACACGAATGAACGAAAGGACGAACATAACTGTAACACATGGACACATTTTTTTACCCAATTTTGTAAAAATTTTATTAAAAATTGAATTGGGGTGAAATATCTAAAATTTATCATAATGTTACACGTTCTTGTTTTATACATCTAGTGCTCAAGAAAATAAGAACTGAGTAGAACTGCGAAAGATATGAGTATATTCAGTAGCATTTTCTATAACATTGCAATTCATCTTTATTTAAAAAATTATTCATGCAAGGTCAAACAAAATTACTCATAAGAAAATGATTGTAATCGCGTGCAAAATATAAGAGATACAGAAGGACATTAAAGATATTAAAAAAGAAAAAAAAAATAATTTAAATATTTTAGTTTTACAATTTTGAATATTTGATATTAAAGCAAAAATTATAAAGGCGAACGAGTGCAGCTTAGCAATTTTTAAAAATGAATGTAGTATCGGTTCGAGAAAAAATATGACTAATATTTAGGGAACATTTCAAGTTCAAGAACTCTTCTAAGGGGTTAAAGTTCTCAAGTGTGAGACAGACAGGAAAATGTCTAAAAATAACCAAAATTTGTAATTGTAACTTTTATAAAATGCATTCCATTTTTATGTAATAGTTGGTTAAAAACTAAATGTATAATATAACACGACCTTTAATGATGAGGTCGGTGGCAGGAATATTTGCATATAACTTTATTCCAGCAGATGGCTTCGAATTTTTATATGGAAAATAAATATTTAATTTTAAACATTTAAATTTAATGCTTAGTTTAACTGCAATACTAAGGGGTTTTCAAGCAGGACAATGTTTAATTTACAAACTATTACAAAATACTCCGGGACAGCTTTAAGTATTAAATTTCTGTTAGAAGAAACGCTGTGATACTGTTGACTGTTGAATCAAATTATGCTCATTTCGTTTAGATTTCGGCATGATTTTGTTACATGATTGTTCATCACATCTCAAACGTTTGTTTAAAAAAAAATTTTGATTTGTCTATTAATTTTTATCACGAAAAATAAAAAAAAAAACAATTTCGGAATGTTTTGGGAATTTTTTTTTGTTTTAGGCTCAAAAATAGAAAAGTAAACATTTTTTTTTTAATTCTTTTGTGTTTTTTCCCTCTTATTTATTATTTGTTTATTCCATTTGAGACAAAAGAACAAATTGTTAAGACAAACAATAATAATCTTTGATTTGATATTCAAGTTGAGCGTCAAACATACCGGTATGGACTGTTCAGTTTTCAATATGATGATTAGATTTTGCCTTGCCTTTCTTCTTTGTCATTATAGATTATTGTAACGTGACAGTCAAGTGAGGTTTGTGGATATTTTCATGAAATCAAAAAGGAAAATTTTTATAGATTGATGACTTTTTAATGGGAGAAGTGTGCGTGTTATAATAATTATGATTTAAGAAGTTGTTATATTTAAGTGGTGTTAGGAAGAAAAATTGGTTTTTTTATTTTTGTAGGTTTCCGTATATTTAATTGTATGCTTTTTTATAAAATAAATAAAAAAAAACGGAGGGGGAATGGTTCGACTTGATTTTTTTTACTATTTCCCTTTATTTGAAAAAACCAGAAAAATAATGTTGACATTAATCATTATATAACATTATAGTTTCACAATATACGATATCGTTTTTATGTTTGACGGGAAAAATGGACTGGGGAACAGCCGACAAAATAATAAAATGGTTCATTGCACTTTTCTATATGTATGAAATGTACATTTGGGTGGGAGAGGTATGAACGCATTATTTTTGTGTGTTTTGGGAGAAAATTATACAAAACAGTTAAGATTTAAAAGGGGGGGGGGAATTCATTATTTAATATTTTAATGTGAGAACTTTGATTTTTTCTCTTGATAAAAAAAATTAAAGCACGTTTTTTTAAGAAAACATTTTTTTTCTTCTAAGGGAAATAATTAATTAAAACCAATTTAGAAAAGTGTTATTTTAAGAATATTTCAAAAATATTGGAGTTAAAATTATATATCATTGATGAAAAGATGTTTTGGTGGAAAAAAAATTCATTAAAAAACTCAGAAAGCGGTAAAAAAATTATTCTTCTTCGATACTTTGGAGATTTTGTGCAGAATGAACGGCAACTTTCAATCAAAAAGATCCAAACGAATAAAGATATGCAAGGCAACAAAAAATTTTTTTAATAATAATAAAGTTTTCATGTGTTGTTAATTAATCTCTATCGAGCTCATATAGTTGAATAATTACTTTCCGGAAACTAAATGAAAATTGTAATTTGGTGTCTCCACTCAAAAACTACCAAATTTTTTTTTTTGAAATATAAACAAATAATGTGTGTGTAAAGAGATGTATGAGTATGACATTGATCGATTTCTTCAACAATATTTTATTCGTTGAGTCACAAACCACTGTCTATATAATATTTATACAAGTTAAAATTTTTCAATAGGTTTCAATGTTTTAATATTTAAATAGTATTCGATATCCTGAATCAATCTGGTTGCTTCGAATTTCAATTTATCGAACGTAATCCAAACGAAATCGAAAGACCTCGAAAAAATAATCGTAAATATTAACAAATATGTTGGTTTTCCTACGCTTTCCAGGGAGTGTTCAAGCCTAGTAAGTCTTATAGGCCTCAACAAATATATTAATTTTGTTTTCTTCTCAAAAATTTTGAAATGTTCGTATGCCAGTTAAAGAATTATTCATGCAACTGCAGAATAGATGGATCAACTGCAGCCTAGAAAGCGGTAGGTCACTGGTTCGAGTCCAGTTCGAGGAGCAAAATTTTTTAATTAATTTTTCTGCCTTTAACTCGTTCCTTTGATTACGTCATCTATCTGTTCTGCAGTTGCATGAAGAAATTTCCATTAAGTTAAATTATTAGTGTAATAAGCACATTACTTATTAATTTCACAATTATGATGTTGTATTAGTAAAATTCATAATAAAATGCCAAGTTTTACGATCATTTCCAACAGAATAGTCCTTACAATCAATGCAACTAATAATTGATTCTCAAAAAATTTATTTTTCAATAAAATAATTTATAAATTAAAAATAACACAAAATTACTAGTGCATAGTCATTACAAGACTACAAAATCTTGTTTATAAGAATAATTATAGTTAAGTAATTTAGACGTCATACATAATGACTTCGAAATATTCAAGTTCCGTCACCACCTTAAGTTATTAAAAAATAATTTCTCTCCTGTATTAAAGTCTTCATCAATTTGACATCATCAATAAGCTTAGGATTATAATTAAATAATATTTCATACCTTAAAATAGTTTTGCTTCAAACACACACACATTATTATTTTTACCTTAACATTTTACCCACCTTATAAAATATTTTTACATAATTATGTGACACTTATAATTTTCTTGTCTTTTTTTTTTATTTTTGCAGATTGTACCTATGGAATATTTTCATGGTAAAAACAAATCAATGCCAACTTATAGATTTATGGACTTTGATTTACCATCATGGATTGTTGAATCCTATAAACAAGTTGGTATATTTGCATTTGGTGCCGGTTCACAGCAATTAGTTGTAGATATTGCAAAATATTCAGTTGGAAGATTAAGGCCTCATTTTATTGATGTAAGTATTTATATTTGTTTTTTGCTTTTTAATACAAACATACATATACATTATATATATATATACAAATTATGTAAATGTTTTTAATAATGTAATAAATTTAGACATTAAGAGATTTTTTTTTTGTTAAATAAATGTTATTGATAATTAAAATTAAATTTTAATGTTTTTGTCATCAAACAAAATAACAAGATGTAAAAAAAGAATACAAGTTAGTGTTTAATAAAGGGATCACAAAAAGGACTTTTTTTTAACCACCTTATTATAGAAGCCAAAATTTTTCATATAAAACTGACCCTAATGTTATAATGGGAGCGAAACTCAAAAATAATTGTACATCATTGCAACCTACTAGGAGTTAATGCCATTTTTCCATTAAAATTTCTGTATCAAGCCTATACATTTCATATATAACTACATTTAATATAATTGTTTTCATTCAATAGAATTTGCGATCAAATTCATATAATGTAGAACTGGGATCTCGTATTTGCAGAAATGAAAAGGTGATAACATACAAATTGTTTGATATTACCTTATCATTTTTTCGAAAACGACGATTCATGAAAATCAAATCAAATAGTAAGGCCCGTGTAGTACCTACTTATCCCCCTAAATTATCCATTCAATTGATTAGTTCACTATTCTCATATTGATATTTACTCTTTTAGTTTTATTATTAAAAAAGAAGCGAATTTCAAACACAACAAGAGTAGATTCGCTACATTAATTAGAGAGCGGAAAATGAAAATGTCACCAATTATACTTGAACATATTGACATAAACACTTTGCATCTAAAATGTTACTCGTAGTAATTAGATATAAATAAATATATTAGGAGAGAGAAAATATATATTAGGAGACTACGTATTTTTAATCATCAATAGCTGAAAAATATAGTGAGATGAGAGCCTGTTCCGTAATAATACTCACCATTCTTTCGAAGAGCAACTTTCATACAAAGTAAATTGAATAGCAAATTTCTCAGTGTCATTCTTGTATTCTTGAAAAACGTACTAAAATTGAATTTCAAAATTTATGTTTTTATTAATTTGAAATAATGTGTCCAAAGTCTATGATGTATGATTATTGTTATGTTATTTTATATAAGCATACATTATGTAATATAAATATAACATTACATTTTAGTAATTTCAAAATATTTAAGATTAATAAAATGAGTTGCATGCAAAATACAATGCTCATACATGAACATACTCGTATATATACATTTGTCATCAGATTTAATAAATTTCAACTTACCAATTTAAAATAAATTAAAAAAATTTTTTATTTCTATAGTTAATAATTTAAGAATTTATTGCTATTAATAAGATAAGTAATTTTTAAAGCGGTTAGTGACAATTATAATGGTTTATTTTTAACACTAATTTTTTTTTGTTATTTTCTGCCATTTTTACTGAAATTATGCACTTGTCTGGTGACATTTATCTTCTTTTTTATACTCAATATCTATTTTACATGTTAAAATATAAAACCTTTTACTTCTTAAATGTATACTATAAGAATATGCAAATAAAATATAAAATTAAGACTACTTACTTAATAAATATTTAAGCATTAACAGCTGTCCATACAGTATTAAGCCCAAGTTACGTTTTTATTATTTTATGAAATAAAGAAACATAAACACACGTCTTAAAATTTACACTCACTTGTTTATGGGGTTGGGTACTAAAAGTAACATTGTGAATTTATAAAATTTCTATTCTTTTTTTTTGAAATCATTGAGCTTGCATTTTATTCTCGTAAAAGCAACAATTTTATTCGATCCGATTATCGTTTATTAGAAATCTATTATATATATGTTTTGCTATATCGACATTTCTACATAAAATATAATAATATTTTGGAATATGAGAAATGGTGTTATCGTAGTAAATCTCTATAAAATTACTCTCATAATAACTGATTCTAAATTATAGAATGAATAGGTTCGGTATTATGCATAGTAATTTTAATAAACTGCATATTGTAATGCATTGGTAACAGTTCAAAATTGCGTTGTAGCTATACCATAAAAAATCGAACTATTACTATTAATTTTTATTATAATCGTGGCCCTACTGTACTAAATTCGTTTGTTTGTGGAAATTCTGAAATATTGAATATTCTAATTCAATAATAAAAATCATTTGAACAGCATTAAAAATTTGTAAAATTCTATTGCTGAGGAACTGCAAGTAATGAAAATTTTTGAAACTAAGGATTTATTTTGATTTCAAATCTAGTTCGCTATGTCCAGATTTCAATTTTGTGGAAATTACGAGGGCTGTCCCAGAATTAAGTAGCCTAATCAAGAAAACACAAAAATTTTGGCAGAATTTATTTTTATTTCTCAACATAGTCCCCTTTTAGGTCGAAACCCTTTTCCCAGCAGTGTTGAATTGCTTCGATACCATTTTTATAGTAAGAACTGGGAAACTCTGCAAAATAGCCATCAACACCAGACTCTACCTCTTCATTTGTAAAAAATCTTCTTCCACCAAGCCATTTTTTCAAGTTTGGAAATAGAAAGTAATCTGAGGGGGCTAAATCTGGTGAATAGGGTGCGTGAAGAAGCAGTTCAAACTTCAATTCATTAATTTTTGCCATGGCGATTGTAGATGTGTGAACTGGTGCATTGTCTCGTATACACAAAAATGAAAATTATACACAAAATGAAATACATAAGAAAGGGTCCTTTAAATTTACATTTCCTACTGAAGAACCGAAACAGAAAGGAAACCGAAAATCTAACATCTACGTTCCAGAACAAAAAAAATTTCCAACATTTTACATAAAAATAATTCTATTGACCAAAAATTGAATCACAAATAAAATTTTTTACTAAAATACCATTTAAATTTTTAGTTGAAAATCATTTCAATGTTTTCAAAATCCCAAATAATCTTACTTATCTCTTTTGTATTTACTATGCCAGTTGCAAGTCCATTAAAAAAAAATGATCATTTCCAAATATAAAAGTGCACATAATATGAAAAGTCCAACAGCAAAAGATGGCTTTTGAATCCCAATTTTTGTTTTTCTTCTTTCTGTTCTTTAATTTATTTTAAAGTGTGGTAAAATTTTTGCGGATTCCAATTTAATTTAAATCGAATGGAACCCAAAATAACGATAATAAAAAAAAAACCAAAAATCGAATTTTATTTTCAGGTTACTTATGCGGTTAATCGCACAGTTATTTATTTTACGGTGTTAATTTTTATTTTTATTTGCATATTGTATAACAGACTTCTGTTCCATATATACGTATACGTATATATAAGAATGAAAAAAAAATAACATTCAGAATTTTTTTTTTACAATTTAATTTAAATTTTTTTTTTTATTTGTTGATACAAAAATGAATTTTTCTTTTTGTGCATTTTTTTCTGTTAATAAAAATTACTTTATTTAAAATATTTGAAATATCTTTAATATCGAATTTACTAAAAGAACAGCGATAACCGAAAATTTTCCATTTAAAACGAAGTTTTGCTTAAATATGTTCAAATTTTTGAATAGAAATTGTTTAAATTAAAATTATAATGCCGCCTGATATGGGGCCATATAACAATAAATCAAAAAATTTAATCTATAATTGATATTCAATTGAAGATGCACTTCATATCTCTGTACTTCAGTTAAACCGGTATAGGTCACTGGTCCGAGTTCGTTTTGAGGAAAAAAATTTTGGAAATTTTTTTGACTCCTTGCTTTGATTACGTCATTCATCTATTCTGCAGTTGTATGATTGAATATTCTTTCCCCAGATTAAGGTTTAAATTTAATTATCATTTTAATACTCACATATTTTTTAGAAAGCCTTAATATTCAAGACTCTTTTTTTTCGGAGATGACGATTATGATTAACATGCTCTCAGAATTTAAACGAAATTTCAGATACATAACTAAATTTCTCTTATTTAAACAAACATAAATTACCGTGTGATATTAATTCAACCGTCTGTAATTATTAATTAGTGAGCTCAAACATTCTTAATTTTAAAATTTTTTATATCGTATATGTAATACCCATTGGCCATAGTGTTTAAAACCTTTAATATTAAAAAATAAATAAATAGGAAATTTTGTATAAAAATTCCTTTCTTAGATTACCTACACGGTAAAAGGGGTAATTAGCTTCCGGATTTAATATATGCGAACATAAAATATTTCTATACGACCTTTTTTTTTTTGTTTTAAATTCATAATTAATTTAAAAATTTCAAATATTCAATTTTAAATATTTAAATTACAAAGGAATATTCCTACCTAACCTTGACAAAATTTTATATGTGATTATACAGATTTATTATTATAGGGAATTTAATGAACACGAGGCAGAAATCTCTTTCTAGTCCTCATTATATGGATTGGCATATGTTTAATGTACAACATCAAATATTTGTACAAAATATTTTCTTTCCGAAATCCTTAAAATTTTTTTCCTAATAAAACCCTTTTAATATCCCATTTAGAAATTAAATGTGTTAAATATAAATAATTATATGCATAGCTCTAGCATGACGTACTCACATTTTATAGAATTTAAAATAAATTGCTTGACTTTTCAAGTTTTCAACTTTACGGACATCATAGAAGACATACAAGTCAATTTTAAAGATATTGTAAACTAATTTAATCACAAAAAATATATTCGGAATGATAATCACAAGAAAAAAATTCCCTCAATAGAATTTAATAGTTTTACAATGAATGCCTCACAAAATATTTAAATTATTTAATTTATAAAAACTTATCCAGCAATACAAATTTCAAATTTTATCATCCAACTTGTCTAAAACTTCTTCTCATTTTATACTATCCATAAATAGAAAAAAATTTTAAGGCTTTTCTGTAAAATAATAGCAACTTATTTAGCTCTCATAAAATTACACATGAATTATTTTCAAATCGATGACGTGAACTAAGTCCCCATGATAAATTAAATCTCATAAGTATTGCAGGAAATGCAAAAACGCTTTTCAGATTTGTGTTATTACAAATATTTCCTCTTGAGTACAGTTCCATTAGAGTCTTTTATTCCATTAGAGTTCATGTTCATTTTATTATTTTCTCATTTATCGTCTAATACCCGCCTTTGCAACTTCTCCCTCGAAACATTTGTTCCATCCAACTTATTTATTCTAGTTCACAGCATATTTCTGTCGCTTTATCAATTTTATGATATGATAGTAAGCTTTACTAATATTCTTCAACACTTCTTTTGTTTACGGCACTGCTACTAGACCGGGTGGGAGAAATATGCTATTTATTGGCATATTTTGCGTTATATATATATTTCTTAATCTACATTTTCGAAAAGTCTGTAAATTAAACTAAAATAAACAAAGAAAACCCACGTCTATTATAAATTAAGTAATTTGTGTTGAAATTTGTTTGTTTAGTTAAATTTGCATGTCCTCACAAATTTAAAACGGGTTGAAAACAAAAACAATATCACATATTTGGAATTATTTTATTCTTAAAGGATATACAAAATTTTCTTGTCATACAAAATAAAACAAAACGCCTTCAGGGCCTTATTTCATGTCACCATATACACAAAACTTCATATATATAAAAACAAATATTTTATTTTATGCCTTTACAGTGCATAACTTGCATTACAATCCTTTTTATTTTATTTTATTGTATTTTTTTTTTTTTATTAAATTCCTTGAATTTTATCCTTTTCGTTCTCGTTATTTATAAATGTGGATGAAAAAACGCTTTGAGAATCCTTTTAAATTAAACACAAAAAAAAATTTTTCAACTGAAAATATTTTAAAATAAAAAATGTTACTCAATACACTTTTAGACTTTATATTGTATATAAGCTTAAGCAGGTGTAGCAGATCAGGATCTGAATTTAATCGTTGAATCATAAAATAATTTTAATATAATTTTGCATTTAAATTTTTTTTGTTGCTTTGTGCAACTTATTATGGGCAGTATATTTTCAGTTTAATACTTTTTTATATAATAATGCAAGCATTAAAGAATAAAATATTTTAATGCGATAGAAATAGGTTGATTCTATAAAATTTTGTACACATAAAATAAGCTTATATCTCCCATCTTCATCTACAATGGATTTTATTCAGCCCATTAAATAATTTCTACAATTGGAATATATTATTGTAATTTTTTTTTGAAATACTTTAATTTTCCGATATTTTAAAGTAGTTTAAAATTAAATAAGTATAAATCTTTTATATTATTGTCAAATTATGCATAATTGTTTCCTATAAGCCATAATATAGAAATTATTCCGTCGTTAATAACACAAACAGCAAAATCAAGTGGGATTAGTACAAAAAATTACTACGTTCACGAATGCTAAGTATGAAGATAGAAAATATTTTTAAATAATTTTTATACAAAAATACAGCCATAATAGAAATATCCGGAAGGATCGTTTAATATCATCCATTATTTGAAAGAACAATAATAATTGGCGATAAATATAACGTGAGCTGTGTATGAACTTCATTAAACGACGCATTTTTCTGACTGAAGCAGAATATGTAGTCGGTCTTATTCATGTATGAGCTTATGATCAGTCCCATTCCATATGCTGTAATTTTTCTTAAATAACAAAGTTGTTCTGAGAAAAACCAGCACCTAATCAATGCAAATCGACGAATGATTTTTATTCTTAATTTGATTGTTTTGCCCAAGCATAACCCTATTAATGTAATTTTTCTAGAGCGAACCGATAATTAACGTCGAAAATTCAGCCAAATGTGAAAGCCGGATTTGTAGTCAACGTTTTTGCAAGTTCTCTTCAATTCAAAACACACACTCTGTATAGGGAGATCGAAAAGGAGAAACCTTTTTAAATAATCATCGCGATTTATGAAGATATTGAGAAAAATTCATCAACATTTCTTACAATTTTTTTATTAATTTCGTTTTCTTTTTTTAATAAAGCGCAGTCATTTATTTTTAATGGATAATATCCTGGTTTAGCTCATGAAGTCGTTCTTGTCTTTCCTTTTTTTAAATCTTTTCACCGTCTTTTTATATTCTATAAATACATAGGTAATTAACATCTTCCTTGCCTTTAAAAAACTATCTCGAAAAAGTATTTAATTCGCGATAAGCAAAAGAGAATCGCAAGATTTTTAGAATTAATTATAAGTATCTACATAAGCAGATATCGTAGGAAACAATTTGAAAAGATTATCTCCTGTATATAGGATTCAAGCTAATTAAAAACTTATAAGAATCAGAGTTGTACGAATGAACTTGGTAGCAGTACAAAAGTAAAATAAAAGCGATTAATGCTGTCAGATAAATACAAGGAATTCATTAAAGCGACCAAATCAACAATATAAACAACTTTAAAAAAAAGACAATAATACAAAAATGCCAGACCATTTGAAAACAACAGCAGAAAATAAAAGGAAAACGTCTTGTTATAAAAAGAAATAATTAAAACGAAAAACCGAAACGACAGCGTAAGGTTCAAGGTTCACTTCCAATATAATTTTATCTTGATTGCCACTTATTGTATTGGTTATAATTGAGAAAACATGTGTTTCATTTATATATTTCTCATTTTGCTTGAGCGTTGGTGACGCTTCTCTCTATACTGTCGCTTAAATATTGTTTTTTGGACACATAATTTAATATTTTTAAATAAAGTCACTTAGTGTTACGTAAAACTTAATTAAAACCAATAAAATAAATATTTTCTTAACAAAATTTTTAAATTTTAAAGATTGTCAAATTTTTCGTGCTTACAGAAAACTCTCATGATGCTAACCTGCAAAATGAGTAAATTTATTTATGCTTTTCAAACTACAATCCATGTCGACAATAATATTTTCCGCTGACATCGAAAATAAAGATTTACCAAAGTAGTATGTCAATAACAAAAATCGGCAGCTATCGAAAAAATGACAGTTGAAAAGGAAATCATATGGCATTTCACGTCATTAGCAGTAGATAACAAGAATTTCTAATATGACGATTTTTAATGTAAATAAGATTAAGCTACAATTCTAACGATATTTAAATATTGCTAAATTAGCATACAGTTTTGCTCACGTTTATGTAATTATTATGTATTTTCTAATAATAAGAGCGAAAACTACTTGCTCTTATGTCAGTGGCCTCAAACACAAACCGCCTAACTCGAGTTAAGACAAAAATGAGATATGTTTACCAGCGAATTCTCCGTTTTGAGTTTCATATGCTCACAAATTTTGGTGGTTCTACGACTATTGCAGCCGGAGTTATTTTCGGATTCACACATGACCTAATTCGAAATGGCAACCATATGCACTTGCACTAATCGCCTAAATCGAGTTAAGAGCAGAAAACATCTTTTTTATGTTTTGGACAAACCACTTATTTCGAGATAGGCTATTGTTGCAAATCGAAATTAGTGACATTTTTTTTTATTTGTATGAATTTTTACAACCGCTTATCTCGAGTTAGGCTTTTGTTGCAAAATTAATTTTGAGTTTTTTTAAATACTAACTCGACATAAGCGATTTGTGTAAAATAAAAATTGGTAGTTTTTTAAACTCATCTCGAGTTAGGCGATTATTGCAAATACAATTATATTCCAAAAGGCTTCTTATGTCGAGTTAGGTTTTTATAACGCGTGCAAATAAGAACAATACATCGAAGTTAAGCGTTTAGTGTTCGAAATAATACATGATCAGTATAGAATATTTTTTAGTTTTTTATAATAAAAAATATTTTATAACGCTTAACATATTATTTTATGTGATATATAGTGTAGTTACTTTATGTCCATGATTTAAAACTTGTTCACTATAGTTAAAATTAAATCTTACATTCAGCGACAAGAAAATAATTGTATTTTTTAACACAAAATATAAAACATCTGCAGAAGTTACCTGCATTATTAGTGCTCTAATTACCCAAATATCCCATGTTTAAGATTTGAATTTTTTTATTTAACAAATAATATTGTAGGTCATTTCGTGATTTACCTGCGACAAATGTTTTTTTCAATTGACGGAGTTCCCATGTTAAGATGACACGTGGCTAGCTACCTGATGGTAGATTGTTTTGCCTTTGTGGTCTAATTGTATTATTAAACAAAGTGTTGTTTTATTATGCCCTTGTAAAACACATGTTATTAGGAAGAACAAATTTTTGTGTTTAACAAGAGTTTTCATTCTAATTATTGTATTACAAAGCAACACTTTTATTATACACTAGTAAAAGACATTTTGTTAGGATATTCATATAATTTGCAAGGGTTTTCAATAAATAAAATTGGTACGTCTGGGAATAACAATATTTTGTTATACTTTTTATTACTCATTTCCGTAAGATTAAATTTCTTCGATTTTCAAATATTTATTATATTTTTGTTATTTCGAAGGAAGTATTTTTTACAAAGACAGTTTTTTATTATTGTTTTTAAATGTGCTGATGTTGGAAATTGTTAAATAATGCAAAAATTATCCAATATAAACTTTATTCACGCTTAATAAATGTACGTTAAAAATTTTGGAACTTGCTAGGAGAGCTGAGATTATTGTGGCGGATGTTAGAGGTATTGCAATATATTTGAAACTAACGTAACGGATTCAGTGTGTTTTAAAGCATAGAAATTAGCGAAACTGGTCCTATAGTTAATAAACAAGTATTTACACTACAGATCTTACTTTGAAAACCGAAGTTAATACAGTTTTGAAAACCGCAACTGACTTTGGTCGTGGTGACTGTATTAATGATCCTGATTTTAAAATTGACAACCTTCAAAAGCAAGTTTTTGAGTCCTATAGGGCATGTGAACATATCTGTAGAGATAAAAAAATATGAAAGGCTTTCTACTTTTATTCTTTTAAGAAAAATCCTTTTACAATTTGCCGAACGGTTAGAAAATTCGCTTAATCTTTCGCGACTGGGCTTGCTGAATGCACTCAAGTACATGAACGCTCGAAACTGACTCGTGGTTAATTTGTATGGAGTCTTAATTGAAAAGTAAATGCTGACAGCTAAAATAAAAATGTCGAGCAAACTTACAATATTCTTTGTTTATTTGATAATCAAATACTTATATACTCTATGATAGGAGAGCAAATTCCGAACCAATTTACTTTACCACAACTTTTTAAGGAGATCTATATACTTTTTACGGCAGAACTTAGAGAAAAACTGACGAGCAAACCATTTTCTTTATGTAATTAATAATACGTCTCCAAGATTTAATTTTCACAAGTATCGAATCATTATTTTCTATACGAGTTCGAGTTCACTATCAAATTTGACTTTTCATTACAGTAGTTGTAATGACTCACACTCGATTTCATTTTGTTTTTGATTTAAAAATTTTAATTAATTCGCATTTAGTATCATTATGAACAAGTAAGAAAGTCATATGGACTATACGAGTAGTACATAAATAAAATAACAAACACCAAACTCATAAACTCATTTTAGAAATTACTTTATGTACTAATTTTTACAATAATGTAACAACTTTGTCAGATCCGTTGCACAATGAAGCCTTTTTGTAATTGAATTACTTTTTGAAATTCTCTTAAGTGGAAAGAGTCGCACCACAGATTTAAAAAAATTCACTTCCAAAAATATTTTACAAGAACAGTTTATACAAAGATTTTTTATATTTTAAGACGAGGTGTTAACTAGTTAGATTTTCAAGATATACTCCGAATTGAAGAAGAAGAGAAAATTAGTCCCAAAAAAGAAAAACTTAGAGTACTTAATGCAATTTTTTAATCTTTTGGTTTACAAATTTTACAAAACGATTAAGACTGGAGATTTAGCAGATACTCATCCATATTTAGTTGGAGAATCCGAGAGAGAATAAAAGATACTGTCACCTTTCTTAAATTTAATGAAAAAATTATTTTTAAACTTTTAGAAATAATTTTTATTTGAAGTTTATTCATTTTTTACCTCAATTTATGTTTTTTATGACAATGATTTGGAAAAAGAGTGAAAAATCAAATAACGTAAAAATAATACATTTATTTCTTCCCTTTTCAATATAACTTAAGTCACCTAAAACCATATATTCAGTTTTGCAACAACAGCTTAAGTCGACTTAAGTTTGACGAAAATGCAAAAGTAATTTTTCACAAATCGCCTAAGTCGAGTTATGCTTTGCAAAGTGCTTTTTATAAATTTTGTATAACCGCCTATCTCACTTTTTTCATAATTATGAGAATACTATTAGTTGTTTTACTTCAGATTATGAGTTAATCGCTTCCTTTTTTAATTATCTTTCGATCAAAAAAAAAATTGGCTCAAAAAACTTCATAACTTTTTTCAAAATTAAATTTAAAGTTTAAAATGCATTTATCTCGAAATCACTAAAACAGACTTAAGTCATTTGTGCTTGAAGCCACTGATGTAATGATGTAAATCTGTACTCATTTACTCTCTTACGAAATTGAAGTAAGTAACTACTGTCGGCTCGACCTAAAAATTGAGAATATTTAAGTCACTTTCCAATTTTGAGCAATAAAGTATTATTGTCTTCTATGCCACTATGACAGACACGTTTAATTGAGCAGTAGTGTACAAAGTGCATAATTTAAAAAGAAAATAATTTAATTTATTCTATTCTAAATATAAGAGATTTTTCAAGGTAACCATAATACCTTCTATTTACAATAAATAAAAAAATAATCGTAAAAGGCAATCGTCCTTGATCTTCTTTATTTTCTTCTTCTTTTATTTAATTCTCAATTTCATTTTATTTCATTGAGCTCTTCTGCTACAAGATAAAATCTTAAAAGTGTTTTTTTTTTTTTTTTTTGACATATTTTCGCTTTATTTGTCGGCGTCTTCGTTTTTCTTTTCGGAATGTATTAAAACTACATATATATATATAGAAAAGCATCAATAATATTTAAGAAGGATAAGACTATAATCTTTAAGCTACATAGACTTTATCATGAAATCAATCATTCAATTTCTGGAATTCAACTGCATCATTCATATTAAATCCTATATAAAAGAGAATTTTGAAATTTTCAACTTAATTCCTGTATAGATTTTGCTTTTGATAATAAATAAAGTTGGGTCAAACCAATGGTTTGTATCGTAGCACTTTTCCCTTCAACAAGTGAAAATTCTGCTTTTAAATACAGTCTATGTATACCTATCACACTATTAAAATTATTTTCATTCATATACAAAACTATTTCTAGGATTGCATATATTTAGGATGAACGATTTATGCAGTCTTTGAAATAAAGCAAAAATTAATATAAACAGGGGTTAACATAATGCTCGATTTTAAGGGTTAATTGTGTGAGTTAAGAAAACTAATTATATTTTTTAATGTCATGGAATTTACCGTTAACTTTATGCGTTTATAGAAATTTGGAAAAGCTTGCGGTTTCGGAAATATAAGGTGTCAAAAATTCAAATTTTACGAATTTCAAGAGGTGATTACCTTAGAGGGGGTGAAGATGGAAAAAAATTTTCTTCTAACAAAATGAACTATTTATTAATATCTAAAATTTCAAGCTTCTACAGTCTGGCGTCTAGAAGAAAAACGACATCAAAAATTTGGAAAAAAAAGACTTTAAATAACGGTAAATTTGAGCGGCCATTTTGTTTTTCTTAAGTTGAACTATAGTATACTGCGCAAGGGGAAGCAAGCCACTGCCTTTCTGCGTTTGCAAAATTTCAAAAATGCTTATGGTTTCATTGCAACAAATATTTAAAAAAGGCCATTTTTATGGTTTTGGGGGGTATAACTTCTAGAGGGGGGGGAGATAGATAAAAATTTTGTTCTACAGAAATAAGTTTCTAGTGATGATCTATGTACGTATTAAATTTCAGCTTTCTATCTTCAAAGGTGTAGAAGTTTTGTAAACAGACACACGGACAGACGGACGGACGGACAGAGTGAAACTAATAAGCACTTTTTTCAAAAAATTTTTTGTAAAAGTGCTAAAAACCAAAAACTGAATTAAAAAAAAAATTAAAAATATCATTTTGCTGGCCGTCATTTTTATCATGCCATATTTGATTCGTTCACAAGAAGTTTTGAATAAAATTTTCACATTTAAAATGAAAATCGAATTGAAGACCTCTTTTATAATATGCAAAGTTTTGAAATCATTTTATTATTTATGGAGAAATTGTTTGAGAACAAAAAAAAAAAAAAATAGAAATTTCGAATATTAAATTGAAAGTGAACTTGTCTAAATATTATTCAAATTTAATGGATTTAACAATATTTTTTTTCAATTTGAATTCGAAAACCAAAATGGAAACTTAAACATTTAAAGAAATTACTTGCAGTTGTTAAATTGAATTTCTGGTATAGCAATCCGGCAATATGGTATAACAATGATGGTATACAAATGAGAGATCTGCCGAGGTCCCCTCCTATGATCTACTCATCAAAACTTCCAAAATAAAATGAAAATGCATTTAACATTTTTTATTACTTTCTCCCCAAATTTTTTTTTTACTAAAAATTCTTAAAAGTTTTTTATAAATTTTTTTAATAGTTCAATGTACAAACATTGAATTTGTTTTTTTGTGAAGTTAGAAAAAGATGCGCTTAAAAAAATGAAATGTGAACCCTAAATTGGCTGTCAATGAAAAATTAAAAAATTAAAAATTTTATTGTTAATGTTTTTTTTTCTTTTTAAATTTTTTTTTGATTAATTGAAATCGCTTTTTCCACTAGAAATATATGGGAATAATTAATTTTATTTCTGTTCGGAAATTCTATAAAATTCTATGAAAAAAAATGTCATATAAGAGAAGACAACATTAGTATGAAACTCTTATAACTTGTAAACGAGGCGGTTGTATTCTAAAATTAAAATAATAAAAAAAAAACCAATTGAATTAGAAGTTAAGTGAATTTAGATAATATTTGTGGCTTAGAAGAAATCAATTGATTTTGAGAAGAATTAAATCGCGCAGACAAAAAGTATAGAAAAAATGTGATTTTATAATTGTACTCGCTTAGGGCATCTGCTATCCAATAGGAATTTTTCATAAAATCGTCAAGATTCTTAGATTTTGTTCGAACTTTTCAAAAGTGCACTGTTTTCATTGCATCATTCCAAATTCCAAATAAATAAATTATAGCAGAAATAATAATTATTTTGATATTACGTAATTGTACATTAAAATTTTCTTTTAAAAATGGGCGTAATATTGATGAAATTGAAATCAAGTATTAAAAAAAATTAAATTAATATTTTAATTTATTACATGGGAGAAATGTGTTGAAAAAAAAATATCATTTAAACACTGCAATGCAATTATCATATAAAAAATTGTAATTTATGTTGTAAATATTTTGAATTTTTCAAGGGGGCTCTTCCTAATATTTATATATTCTGGCGTTCTTGAAGAGAGCGGGATCCTCTATAGTAAAAGAAATAAAAAATCTTGTAATTAAAAATTTAATAAATTTTTTTTTATTGTATAAGTTTGATGAATCTTCTCTATAACAAATTGTGTAAAATTTAAAAATCGATGAGAAAATTTCCATAAATTTTCTTTTATGTGCATAAAAATAATAATGCGTTTTTTTCCCCCTCATAATGATAATGAAGAGAAATTTGTTTTCAAAATTTGTTTTATTTTTCTAAATTTTAATTATCATTATAATTTATTATTAAAAAAAGCATTTGGATAAAACAATTTTAATCTTGTAATGGGCTTGAAATTGGGCTTTCATTGCTATTCATTCAGCAAAAGCATATACTCTGAATTAGAGAAAATAAAAATTTAATTTATTAGACTGCACTTCAAATGCATTTTGGATTTGAATTAAATTGTAAAATGACAAACATGTGCTTGTGTACATTGATGTCATAATCAGATTATGTTTGTCATAATGTAAAAGAATCGATTAATCTGAACTGATTTTTTCCAATTAATTTTGAAAGCAATTTTCATTTAAAATTTTAATTATACGGTTCTGCTTTTTTAAAGTCATCATCAAATGTAGAATGTAAGCAGTAAATGGTTCGAAATTGACATGTGAATTTGTCATGGAGTGGATATATTGAAACAATGTAAAAAACTGTAATAGCAAATTTTTGTAATTTTAAAGAACTAACCAAATTTCGAAATATTCCTTAATTTTGAAATTATATTGAGAATTTTACTCACAATCTCTCTACTCTTATAAAAAATTTCTTTTCTCTCTACCACAATTCTCTATCCTCTATCACTATGAATAACGATTCCTATATCTCAACTTCTAATTTAATATAAGAATTTGCTAAAGAATATTTGAAGTGCACCCATTTCTCAAAATTTGAATACACTCGTAATAAATAATTTTATGAAAATAACAAGGACAAAATTTAATTTTAATTTTAATAATTTTTCATCTTACTGCAACTCTTTCTTTATATTTTAACTGACAACCATAATTTTTAATCAAGCGTATAGATAAGAATATGAAAATTTGGCTTAGTATGAAAAAGCAAAAAAAAAAAATATGAAAATCTTAAATCCTTTTTCATCGCGTATGATAAATTTCTCTGGAAAATAAGGTAATCACGATAAAAAAATTTTAAATTAAATTGCGTTTGAATTTATAAGAGAAGTCCCCATATTTTTAAGTTAACGTGAGTAAATTGTTCATCCATTCATAACAAGTTTAATTCAAAATCCGAAATGGAATACTTACACAAACAACGATATTTACATGTGGATTCAAAAAACTATGTGGAAGCAAAATTTAAGTTTAAATTTTAAAATTAACTAATCTTAATCAGTGGTGTCACTTTGAACTAAATCAATCACGTATTTAGACTTTGGACACATTTCATTTGACTGAGAAAAATTTGAAGAGTTGCCTTATCCTAATCATCTTATATTAAAAATTGTTGTTTAACGTCCCTTTGCTATAAGATGTTCCGGTCATGTATGTTCCGGTCATGTATAATATAAACATACTATAAAGCTCTTTAAATATTTAATTTTGAGTATCTCTGCATTTCGGGATTGTCAAATTGAAAATTAATTTGCAATTATATGTGAAAAAACCTTGACGAATGAAAATAAAAATTACTGTAAATCAAAAAATAAACTAGAATCCATTGCTATCCTATTTCAATTATTCCCAGTTTTCGACCACCACCTTGTTCGAAAAATAACCGAATTCCTAAACGCAAAGTGAACTAAACATATGAGTGCTAAATAACAAAATGCGTTATTCTACCAAAAGAAAGTTATTTAAGTTACAAACCCGAAAGTATGAAATTTCTAACTACAATTTATGATACTTTGCAATTTTTACGCAAATGACATTCCTGAAAGCAGGGTTATGTAAAAACCAAGATAGAACAACAAAACGTAAACTGTTATACAAATACTAAATTTATTGTTAAGCCCCTTTTAATTTCAACTCCTTTTCAACTCATTTAATTTTGACAACTTCAATGTTATATTTGAGTAATTTTTTTATAGCTTCTAATTTTTCGGTAACTTACATAGTAAAGTAAAAGGACACCATTAATTCTGTTATAAATAATTAAAATTAAAATTGAATTAATTTCTTGTAATTTATTTTGTAAGTAAACAAATTTGAGGTGAGGTGATTTTGTTCCTCATTTGAATTTTTGATTTCTTCCCAGAATTTTCGAAACTTTTATGTTAAAAATTCATGTTATCATCAGATACAGATCTTGGTACATGCCACATAACGCAGAAAATAATCGAAAAGAATTTTAATAATGAATTATCACCTAAGATTTTGCATAAAATTTTTAAAAATTTTACAAGTAATTTTTTTTATTTTTTCATAATCAACTACACGTAAAGTTTTAGTACAAGTTAAAAAAAAACAAAAACAACAATTTTTTTTTATACTCACATTGTGTAAATTTCTTGTTTATTATTTGAAGAAGATTATTTATTCACCATTCAAGATTATTCCACTCTTATTATAAAAAAATTTGAGATGCAAAAAATAAAAGGAGCCAAAAAAACAAATACCAGCTTTGGAGGCAACTTTATTTATTTATGGATAAGAAAATTCTGCAGGCAATCATAAAAAAAGATTTTCTTTTAATTTTAATATTTTTTTTTTGATATTATGAATAAATTTATTTAAGCAAATAAACGGCAACATAAGTAATTTTACACTTTATCAAAAAGATAGTTTTAAAAATTTATGAGTATTTCTCCCGCGCACTTAAAATGAAATTTTCACCCGATGTGTTGCTCAAAAAAAAAGTACGTACTCTGCAGTTTAAAAGAGTAAAAATAAAAAAATTAAAAAGAGAACGAAAAAGCAACGAAGCAATAATATCAATTTCCGAATTTGAGAAGTATTTTATTGCGTATTCAAATACGTGATATCAGCAGGTGGTACTGACCATTTTCATGTTCTAAATAAATGCTATATAACAATAAGTAGAGAAAGAGAGAGTAATCCATCTTTTAATTTTAAAATATGCATTTACTCAGTCATGTATAATACTTTTTCGATTTTCTTGGCATGTCATTTTATTGCCTCAAATTTTAGTACACTCTATAGAAAATTTCTAAGAAAATTCAACACTAAAGCTTAAAGTTCATATTGACGTATGTAGTTTCTTTATGTTGCCAAAGTAGTTTCTAATTTTCTTATACCAAGCATATACCAAATATGCCCACATATTCCAAGCTGAATTTTTTTTCAGTACTCATGTAAAAACAAATAAGTCGTGAATATATAAACAAATAAGTATGACGTCAAATATTTCTCTTTCGAGAAATACTTAATTAATATGAAGCTTGTGCTTGTTATTGCAGAATGTTTAAATATTAGAAACAATTGACTACTATGTTTTTAACAATTTCTAAATCTTACAAAATTAAATACCTTATACCAACTGAAATTTTGCATAAATTATCTCGTATATTATATTAAGTATGTACTCTGCATTTTATCAAAAAATTACAATTTTTTTTCATATTTTAAGTAGCCTACTGTTAAACCTATAATAAAATAAAAAGTTTTATTTCGCATTTATACTAAAAATTATGTTAATTTTGTTAGAAAGTATAACCTAGACTTTTTTACTTGGAATAGTTTCTTCAAAATGACTAAAAGTTACCGTATGATTCTTTATAACAAAAACGAATTCACTCTACAGAGTTTAAACGTTAATTAGATTATTTAATGGTAAATTGTGTAGCAAAACTGTTAATTGTATGCAAATAATAAAGCAATAACAATAATTTTCGAAAATAAATTGAATTCAATAAATTTTAATTTAAGAACAGTAAAAACATTTTAAATTTAATTTTTTTAATAGCCCATACTTTGTTAATGAATATTTTTCTTTAATTGATCAATAATTTTTATAAAATATCACCAATTTTACTAAACACTTTATAATATTCTCAATATAACAGAAGTAAAACATTTATTCTCTCATTTTCTTATGGCATTATAGTAATGTTATTATACTTTAGTTAATGTTATTGCACTACTGTACTGGTGCGTCTACAACCTGCTTATAAGAAATTAGACATTTAATTTTTACGTATAGAAATTAGAGAAAATATATTAGAAATCTGAGAAGTTTTTCACTCTCTTTTTTTTTTGTAAATTATGAGTATTTTCATGTTAATTTTATATTCACATAACATACGTAAAATTATATACTCGTACGATAACAGAAAATTAGAAAATAGAATATTTAAAAGAATTCTATTGAGAATTCAAAAATAAAACATGCAATCCAGAAATACGATATTCCTTCAAGTCCCACATGAGTTTCGGCAATTCTATTAAAAAAATTTTAATAATTAAAATTTAATTTTTAAAATTAAACATTCATTTTTCTGTTATTTTCTTACCGTTTTTCGAAATTTCCTGACATTTCCGAAAAAAAACAAAATTTTAACTGTTATACTGAAATGTCCTTGAATTTCAAATTTAATAATAATATTGCACATAATATATTACCAATTTTTAATTCAAACATGATAAATAAAAAAATTATTATTAAATATGTAATTTGATTTACAGCTTTAGTACATCTGCCTAGTTAACATGAAATCGTGTTAAAAAACAAACATAAATACAAAATGAAAAATGAATTTCTACAAGACAAAAATAAATTTTGTTGACTTTGAAATGTTGCATGCGTACAATTTTTTTTATTTGCATAGTGTTTAATGTTCTTATAAAAAAAAAATCTCTCTCTTCACTTTGCTCATATCGTAAACATGTTATTGATCTTCATGAGAACGAATTTTACATAAACAAAATTTTGCGATCTAAGCAATAAAAATTCATTTTACATTTTATTGAAATTACAATTTAATTTTTACATTGCATGCATGGCAGTGTATTTGAATTTTGAAGAATATGCAAAAGTCGGCAAAAAAATTAAAGTAAAAGGCATTTGTTTTTTAATTTTTTTTTTCTCTAAACTCCTTTTATGAAAACAACGCGGCGTTAAAAATTTATAATTAATGATAGTATTTTATAAACAACAATTACAGTATTAATGATGATGAAGTTATAGAGTGATAATGATGTTTATTTAAATTTAAATATAAAATTTATAGTTAATTAACTCAACTATAGGGTATTTGGGGCACATACGAGAATATCACCATTTTCATTGATTAACATTCCAATTTTTTAACATTCGCTAGTTTGTTAATTAATATAAATTTTAACGTAATAAGTTACTTACGTGTTATATACGATAATTATTAAATTGGTCAGTGTAGTACTGGACTGAATTATTGACAAAAGTGAGTATATTCCTCACTCTTGTCCGAACAGAATTATTCAATTTTTATTAGTATAATAAAAGCATGGAGCACAAACCATTGACAAGTTTACAAAATTTTTTAAAATCTTAGATTATTTTATACTAAATTGGCTTAAAATCATAATTTTTATTCGAACAATTCAGAAAATACATTGTAGTGATTATAACATGTAAAAATGGTTTTCTATTATAAACGTATAACAATTTACTTGTTATACCATTAAAGTGATTTCTGTCTTTTTTTCTTCTATATAAAACTATGATGTTATGATAGACGATATTTATTTATTTTAAAAAATTTTTTGCATCTTGTTGCAAACAGCAGAAATTCTATTTTAATTGCAATTTAAAATCTTTATAAAAAAAAAATGAAGATATTCGAAATTGCTTGTCATTTAATTGGTATTAGAGTCGTGCATCACACATTGTTGAATATTAAAAAAAATAAATATTGAGAACATTTTTAGAGATCTAAATTAAAAATATTATTTAATATTTTTTTAAAATTGCATGATTTGAAATAATAATTTTAAAATTTTCAAATTCAATTTAAATTAGAAGAACGTGTAAAATGCGGTATAAGATTAAAGCGTATGGTGAATGTGTATAACAATTCTACAGGTACAAGGTGTAATAATAATTTTTTTAATTAATTCTCGCATTTAGAATCGCTTAGCATTGCACGCAATATCAATAATATTAATGAAGATCTTTTTGAAAATTTAATAAAAATGTAATATTAATAATGTAATAGTTTAGAGAGAAAATATAAGAAATAGTAGTTTTTTCTGAAACTACTACATGTTATAGAAGTAGAAGAATAGAATTGGAAGAGTAACATTTACTGAACGGTTTTAAGATTATAAAATCAAGCCAAGTTATAAATTTGTTTACATTATGTCCAAATTACCTTATAGAGAACATGCAAAATAGAGAAGCACAAATAATATTATCATAGTTTGAAAGCTTAGAGTAGAGAAGCAACTATTCGACCGAGAAATCCTCAAATATTTCATATATTCTATAAAAGCCATTTACATAAATATTAAATTTAAATTTTTATAACATTAAAATTAAAAAAAAAATAATCATTAATACTAATAAATTTTATTTCTTCTAATTATTCAATTAAAAAGGTATGCCAACCAATTATGCCAGATGGTACAAGATGTGATGATCCAATTAATTTAGGACGTTATATAGAAGATTTTACATGTGAGGCACATAATTCAACACCAAGAATGATAAAAGATATGCGTTTATCATTTCCCAGTGGACATGCTAGTTTTTCAGCATTTACAATGATTTATTGTATTGTAAGTCACAAAAAAAATAACATAATTATTTCATATTATATACACTCAATATAACAATTATAATATAATTTTATTATATAAGTACACATATAGAGCATAATATATAGTTTCTAAATCGTATTTATATAATTTCAGATATATTTACAAGCTCGAATGAATTGGAGAGGTTCAAAATTGCTCAAACATTTCTTACAATTATTATTATTCTCAATAACATGGTTTACAGCATTAAGTCGTATATCAGATTATAAACATCATTGGTCAGATGTTTTAGCTGGTGGTGTTATTGGTATTGTTTTTGCACTTGTGGTGGTAAGTTTTTGATTTTTTGTCTTTTTTTTTTGTTTCAATTTTCCATTTGAAACTGTTAAACTTTAATTAGTTGGTAAAAGTGTAATACCAAGCAAGTCTGCAATAATGTCCGATTCTTCGAACTACAAAATTAGTGCCTTACTCTTTCCAATTAACATTATGAAGTAATAAGAATATTGGAATCAATAAAAGAGAACGAAATATATTTTAAATTTATTGCGATTTGCCTTACTCTGTTACGCAAAGAATTCATTGAAATTCAATTGACTTATTTTACAAAATAACAAAATTTTGTTATGGTCCAAATGTTATCTGTATGGAACGACACTTTATTAAATATCCGATATAAAAATGAATTTTTGGAGGCAATATTTTTAGAATTTGAAAAGTTATCCCTTGAATAAATTATTAATTCAGAATTATAATTAAAAGTGTTATATCCGCCCGAAATCACATTTTTTCACTAAGAATAACCCTTTTTGAAGTACAAAAAAATAATATTTTAAATTTAAAGTATTGCAGCTTCTTAAAATCAAAATATAAGAACGTGTTTCCCTCGAAAAAAATTCGAAAACTCTAATAAACTTCTCTTGAATACGTCAATTATTTTAAATTTTATTTGTCATTTTCTTTATTATATTCACTGCAAAAATGTCTTTCAAATTTAACTTAAATGTACGCATGTGAATGTGTTATACAGCGCACACAGTGCATACTATCATTCGTATCTGTAATTTATGCTTACATACACTCATAAGATATTGAAATTTTAATGAGCAACTTTTGGCAAATACAAAATAATCAACAGATAAAAATCAATTTTTACTATATAGGCTTATTTTCGCATTGTTATACAGGTTTTATGTGTCAAATATTGCCAGCAAAAGAAATTTAAGAAAAATATGTAATTTTATACTTTTTTCCCATTCTTATATCTGAAAGCAATTGCTATCCATCCTACATACATAATATGCTGTTCCTGCTATGAAAGTATTGAATTTTTAAAGAAAAAAGTTGCTCCATCAAATTTTAAAATTATTTTTTTTTTCTCTTCCTGCGTTTTTTGACCGATTTAAGAACTTTAAAATTAAAAAAAAAATAAATTCGAAATTAATATTTTAATTTTAGAACAGGATTTTCCAGCTTGGTATAATTTTAACCCCAAAAAAAGAATAAAAAAAATCAAATTATCTTTAAATAAATTTCCTGAATCTCCTGCAAAAATTTTTGTCCAAACCGGTCACAATTTATGCATTTTTCGTTCCTTTTAATTTCATATTTAATTAAACCCAAAAAAAAAAAAATAATTCAAAGCAACAAAACAAATTTCTTTTAAAAAATTAAGAACAGCACAAAAAACTAAACAACTAAAAAAAAAAGATGCTACAAAATTTTTGCACAATAAATGCATCTTCCATTAAATTTAAAGCCTTTTATTATCATACCGCAATGAAATTGACCATAAATCTTAAAATCAATGGTCCATGGCATTGAACAAAAATTTTGAATAAAAAAATTTTTTTTTTTTTCTGCTATCTCAGAATAAATTTTCATGTCAAAAGACGATTTATTTATTAATGTCCCATAAAAAAATTAAAGCGGAACCCATAAAGAATGAAACCAATCAAAATTGATTCACAAAAATTTGAACATATTCAATCTTATATTATGAATTTATCATAATATGGAAACTATGAAATTACGATTTTTGTCAATTTATCATTAAAAATTCTTTGTATTGCAAAGGTTAATTTAAACTATATGCACGTACACTCATACACATATGCAGTAAAGTGTTCACATAATTAGAATTCTTTAATGTAACAATGAGCAATTAATAATTATTGCTTTGATTTACACTCGTTTCAATGAATTTTGCTTATGTTTTTTTTATGAACGTGTAACAATAATAATGGACCATGATGTTCTATTCCTTAAAATGTTAATGTGATAGAAAATTTATAGTTCATTAACTATATTAAACCTAAAGTTATTCCTGTGTACCCGAAGTACAGATCAGAAATTTCCCGATTATGAGTAAAATGTATATCTGGTTCGAACTTGAGAGTTTTCGATAATCTTATATATTCGAATTCTTTATAATTCCGGAGAAATATCCGTGCAAACTATATGTAAGTTTTACTTGAACAATTGAAAAGTGATGATCTATGTTGTCTATATAATATTCTTCTTAAACATCGAGTATTGAAAGTATTTGGTCATGTTTGTGCATCTGTTCGTAATATATATATAAAATGTAATTGACAATTGACTTAAAACTGATTAAAAATCTTATATAACTTGGATATAATTAAAATGACGATTTAAATAAGTGCTATAAAACTTCAAAAGTTTTAATGTTATAAAACTTACTTTATTATATTTTGGATGGCATTGAGGCACAAACGTCAACCCTATACGGGTTATTAATTTTTTAATAAATTCTAAATTTTGAATTTAATTTGTTTGAACAAATTTTTTTTTTTCGAAATTTTTAACAAGTTTTTCCCTTAAAGCTTAAATATAAGGAACGTTCCGATTCCTCCGAAATTTTATTTTTTATAATAATAGTTAATTGCATATTAAGAGCAGATAAAAATTAATTTATTATTCTATAAATATGACAAATAGTTTATGTTAATAATAAGAAATTCAAACCCCTTAATTAAACGACCCTTAGGGTATTATAAATTTCAATGTAAATTTGATATACACATTAAATAAATCACGTTTATTAGAAACTGTAACAAACAATAATAATTGTTAATGGTAACATAATGTTATTTGAATTTTAAACCTGTATTCAACATATAGCCCTATACATATACCAATTTACTTACGATACCTATCACATTGAATTCAGAAAATCTCGAATAGCAAAATATCTCATTAAAACATCATGATTGACCGTTATAGTGCGAATAATTAACAAGGATAATTCATTGAATCTTCTTGACATTAAAATGAATCAAAATTATAATGATAGCATTACATTAAATATGTGCAAGGATGAATTTTTGTGTTACAGTATACATATATAGATGGGTTCTCTATATAATTTGGGCCAAAGTATATTAAAATAAACAAAATCCAAAAAATTATATTGTTCAATATCATCTCAATGAATGCATTATTTTTTCTCTAAATATAATTTGCATAAATTTCTTATATGTGTGTGTGCATCTCATTAAAATATTTTTTTTTAATATGGAAACTATTATGGTATAACAATAAAATTTGTTGTGTATAACAACAATTCTGTATGCATTTTGCATTTAGGTAAGTCAAGTAGAATTAGCTTGGTTGAGCATATCATTAAATTATGCCAGCTCAAATACTTTTTTTTCTTTTTGATAAATATTTCATTCTGTAAAATGATGGTACATACTCGTATAACAGTTTAATTTTAATGATTTATTTTTCCTACTTTTTTTTTTTGTAAATGTGCATGTCAGCATGCAATCTCAATCTGAAAGAAACACCAATGAGGAAGTATACTCGTATATGAAAAATATTTGACCGTCTGTGCTTTAATATACACAAATATTGGTATAACACAAAAATTGGTATAACAATGAAGTACATTTTGAAATTTTGTCAAAAAAATTAATTTCCAATGAAATGAGCCGGTTAGAACAATCTGCAATTTATTAACAAAACTGTAATATTAATATACATATGTATACATACAACTCCTAAATCGTTTATAAACAATGGCTAGTTAAAAATGATATTAGAAAGTTTTCATAAGAATTCTGAAGAGTTTCAAGCCTGTTATTCAGTAGTTTTATAACAATTTTAAGTTTTAATTTATTAGAAAATTTTTTATAAGAATGAACTATATTTTAACACTCTTTTTATTGTTTTCATTCAAATTGTGTGATGGTCAGATAGAAAATAAAAAATTTATGTTTAAAAAAAATGTTTTTCATTAGAAATTCTCCCAGCTACAATTATTACTTATAGAAAAATAAATCAATAAGGACTCATAAATTTTCTTCTCTCAAAAACTTAATTCCCACAATTGTATTTGCCCAAACTAAAATTTCTCTAAAAGCAAAATGCCATATGTATACACAATTATGGTAGTGTACAAGTAAAATTTAGTATTGTTACAAAAATAAAATGTTTATTCTATTGACCATCATAATATTATCATGCTAGTGTTTATTCCGCTAATTATGCATAATTGTTAAATAATTTATTTATACTACCGACCTAAACATATAAATGTCTAATTAAATATTCATTATAGTGGGCTCAAAAATCCTACAATGTTTATATTTAATAAAAAATGCATAATTTACATAATTTTTTTTTATAACAATAACAAATTCAATTGGATAATTTTAATATTTGTCTTTTTACCGACTGCATTGCCTGTGATGGCACCAAATTTTGAATGTCGACTGAGAACGCATATCTCCATAATAAAGAAGCATCAATAGACTACTTTTAGAGAGATATCAGTCTATCGATGTGTTTGGCTGTATGTGCAAGCGTGTATCCCAAGTTCAGCTACACCAATGTCGATGAAATTTTATACATTATGCGCCGATTTTTGCACATACTCGTATAAACAGAAACAATAAACTAATTTCCATGAAATTTAAAAAATTCGGGCTGCTTAAACAATGAACCTACAAATTTTTTGAAAAGTTCAGGCCGCGGAAATCGAATTAGTGAGAAATTTCAGATTTTTTATCATATCTATAAAACTAACAAGTAGCAAGTGTTTGACAAGTGACAGTTTACAGGTGATAGTTAACAGGTTACATTTGAAAGGTGACAGTTGATATTTGACAGGTGACCGCTGACATTTGACATTTTGGATTTCATTATTTAACAAATTTATTCATAAATGATTTTTTCCTAATGGCTGTTTTCATACGTCTCAATTCAGATGACCGTGCAACAATTTTATGTCATTTAATGTTTTGTTGATTAAAACAAGACAATTAAAAAATTTTTGTAGTTGGTTTGTATAGTTGTGATACGTATATTTTTATTTAGACTTGTTTGAAATGAGAATATTAGATTACTACAATTTAATTACCTGTAACGTAACAGAAAATATAACGTATATGAAAATTGCAACATTGTTGATGATAAGATATTAAGAGTGTAAAAGAAATGTCAAAAAAATGTGATATGAAATTATAGTGTGGCAAGTCGCAACGGAAGCCAAAATAAATCATTCAAAAATTAAGTTGATTTTCTCTTCTATATCTGTCTAACTTTAATAATTTTTAAATTTTAATAAATTGTGTCAATTAAACACGCAATTCGCAAATATAAGCATGCAAATATATTTTGTGTATTATTACATTGTAACAGTACATTAATCGTACTCAATTTTATATACCGAAAATTTCCATGTGCTTTTTGATTGTGGTCTTATTTTACAAGATTTTTAAAATATTACACGCAATAATTAACGCTTTCCTTTTCATGAATAATCTAATATTATAAAATTTCAATATTTTTTACTATTGTATCAAATATATAGAATATTTTATTGAAATTGGACATTTTACAACTAAAAAATTAATAAACTGCTTTATGTTTGAAGCAAATCAAAATGGAAACCATTGAATAAGCTGAAATTTAATGGCTGTAATTGAACATTAGAAATAACTATTCGAAAAAATTATATAGCGCTCTTTAGTATCCAAAATTCTCTTGCATATATGAGGAACTCATAGTACATTAGTGGCCTACTTGCAAAAATGACATTTTGAGTAAACTGCATTTTAATTATTTATATAATTAAAAAGATTTTTAAAAACCAAAAACGAACTTATGTCAAAATAGCGTAAAAACAGGAATAAACTGAAAATTTAGGAGAAATAAAACAATTTTTTAGGCCATTACAGCTCTATTGAACATAATAACTCATTTTTGTTAAAATGTTGGATACTCCACTAATACACTGAGCGATTGATATATATATAGCTAAATGTGAATATTATAACACAGTTTTGTCACCACAATTATATTATTGAATAGTCATGGAATTACAGTACGATTATTATTATTGAATATTCATATGTCATGGAATTACAGTACGGTTTTTATATATCCTCTGTTTAAATTATTAAATTACTTTACTATTTATGCAAGGAGTATAGGAGTGGCCAACTAAAAGAGTGCATATAAATTGTACATCTATTAACCATAACATCTTCCAGAATTAATATTTATTCCCAATAACCTGCTTCTTATAGTATACCATACATATTTTAAAAATTTCTCATTTAATTTTAAATAAAGGAAGTAATTTTAATTTTTACAATTAATTTTATCTTTTTTATTAATTATATAAAAATCCAATTTTTTTTTAAATTTAATATTTTTAATAAAATATTTACATAATTTCTTTTCTTTTTTATTTATTCAAATATACCAAAATAGTCCCAGTGTGTTGCCGATTTTCGTGATACAGTACTACAATTACCAAGAACACAACATGATATAACAGCAAATAATATAAATACAACATCATCACGTCAACAACACCACAACAACACAAATCATCAGCAACAAAATAATCATCAAAATTCTGGCCAAAATGGTCATAATAACTATACTTAAAATTAAATTTAAATTTTATTAATTAAAAAACAAAAAAAAATTTTTATTAAAATTTCAAAATTTTTTATTATTAGCTTTCTTTTTTTTTTTAATAAAAATACAAAAAAAAAAAAATATTTTTAAATTTTTAATTATTAAATTTTTTTTTTTTTAATCTAATTTATAAATATTTATATTTTTCAAATTTAATTTATTTAAAATATTAAACTAAAATGAAAATAATGCAAAAAAAAAAAGAAAAACAAATTAAATTATTAAATATATAGTTAGATTATATTTTTTATATATATATGTAAAAAAAAAATAAAAAAAAAATAGAAGCATTGATAATAATTAATTAATTGATTAATTTTTTTAATTCGTTGTCTTCCAAAAATTACTTTTTATAATTATAAAAAAAAAAAATTAAAAATTAAAATTTAAATAAAAAAAAAATTCAAAAAAAAAAAAAAATTCTTATATAATTTTTAAGTCCTTTTCGAAGCTAAACAATATTGTTGTTGTTGAAAAATATTGCGTGTAATTTTTTCATTTTTTTTTTTTTTATTTTTCTCTTAATAAAAATTATTGTTATTGTTTTTTGCGTAAAGTGCTTTTACAATGAAAAAAAGGATAATAAAAGATAATAAAAAAAAAAAATTCAGACTATTTAAGAATACTTAAAAATTAACCTATTCATCTCTACATATCAAAGATAACAGGTGATTTTAACACTTTAAGGCATGCGTGTAACATTATTCCGTATGCATATAGATTTGTTTTACATTTTTAAAATAAACAAGAGTCGTCGTAAAAGTAAATGAACAGCATGAGTGGAATATTAAACTTTAAACATTTTTAATACTAAGAAAAATTTTACTGTCTTGAAAGTGCGCTGTTACATATTATTTATTAAAAGTTAAACAAAACGGGAGAGCGCAAATTTGTCTCAAAAAGAGAATTTTTAGTATATACGTTAAAAGAATAAATAAAATTTTATAAATAAAAGAGAGACAAATTACATAGATGCATTTTTCTAAATCATTTAAGAGAATAATTATTTTTTAATGAAAATTTGACTAAATTTTTCTCTTTAAAATTTATTGTTATGTCAAATTGTCAATATTAAATTATTATTGTATTTAAACCGTACAAGTTAAATGTAATAACAATAAGAGAGTAAAATATTTTACAATTCTCACTCATATTTTTAATATTTCCGTGAAATGGTAAAATTTTATTCAAATTAAAGCTGAAATTAAAGAAATATTTAAAAAATTTTTGAAAAAGTCAATTTTGATTTTAAAAAATATTTATGACGAAGACCGTATTAACGAAATTCTTGTACTTCTAGATATAAAAATTTTTAAAGTCACAAAATCATGTTAAAATTTAATTTTCACGGATTCAGTATCACGGATTTAGATACTTTCATTAACAATTTTAAAATTAATTGAAATTACTCGTATGTGTATTAGCTGAAGAATTAAATTGTTAAAATTAAGAAATTTTAAAATTCATTTACAGATAGACTTATTTTTCATATTGTGGTGAAAATATTATGGTCAATAGGATGTAATTGATTGTGGTGAATTGTATTGTGGTGAATAACGCCTAATAAATAGTGTGTAATAAGATCACCTGCTACCAATATTTTACAGAACGAACAGGTTAATTATATCGAAAACATTTTTATAACACAATTAAAAAATATTAAAAAATTTTAATTGATCTTTAAATATAACAAAAATGTTAACAAGAAAAATAAACGAAAAGTATTATAAATAGTTAAAACAAAAAAAAAATAGAAATAGAAAAGAATTAAAGTGAAATTTTACTTAAGCATTTTAGTTAAAAATTAAATAGAAACGAAAATATTTTCAAAAATAAATACAAAACTTATAATAAAGTATATAATAAAAATATGTGAGGAATTTTTACAAAACATGATAACACTGCATTTGATCTAAATTTTAATTTTTTTTTTGTTGTAGTTGACCTATGTATAATGGAGCTGATCTCAAAACATACAATTGAAGATTATTTTGAAACCACAGGATTTCGAGTTAATTTTATATTTTTTTTTCCTCAGTTGACCTATGTATAATGGAGCTGATCTCAAAACATACAATTGAAGATTATTTTGAAACCACAAGATTTGCTTTTCAATTTAAGTTCCAATTGCAAGTTTCAATATCCTATATAGTGATATTGCAGACTAGCTATGAAAAAATCTGCTCAAAACTCTTATCTCATCGTGATTCTTAAAATTGAATATATTCTATTGCTAGACCACATCCCAAATGTTACAACAAAATTTTTTTGGATTATTAATTCGAAACCTCATTCTCTTTATTAATTCGAGTGTTTGAAGAAAATCGAACGTCCTGCGTTGATTTTATCCATGAAAAAATATCAAATGAAAGACATACTTTTCTTGTGACTTAAAATTTCCAAATATTTTCTAAAGTAAATTCAATTTTTAATAGAAAATATTAGACCATACCGAGATTTATCATGATTTTGTAAATATTCTACAAATATTTTATTTTTTGATTTTAATTTATTTTTTTAATATTAAAATGCAATAAAAACAAAATTAGAATCCTTAACAATTATTGTTAAATAAAAAATAACTATTTTTCAAATCAAATATTTTACCTATATGCTTATAAATATATGTATGTATATATACATTTAGATTATAATTCATACAAATATTCATATACAAAAGAAAAACTTATTATTACTATTATATTTATTATTTAAAAAGAGTAAATGTGAATGAATATTTTAATAAAATTATGTAGAAAAATATTTAATTATAATACTTATGGTGTATAGTTAAACTTTAAATAAGATTTAATTTAAAAAAAGAGAAAACAATTATAGCAAAAATTTGTGTATCCAATTTTCTGAATCTGAAAATCTTCTACCTATCTATATATATATATATATATATACTTAATATTTTATAGAAAACCATATTTTTAAAAGGCTATGTTAAATTTAATGTAATGTAGTTTAATCTCTATATTGTAATATTGTGTATGAGAACAAATAGACCGAAACAGAATATTAAAAAAATTTTAAAATTTCATTTCATAATAATTACACCACATAGAAGAGTACGTAAGTCATTTATAATAATCATCTCTTAAAGTTTCTCTTATCATTAATCTCTTGAAATTCGTAATGTTAAATAAGGTATACTGTATACTTGAAGAGTAATAAATATAGTTTTCGAATGTGTTGTAATTTGTATACAAGTTGAAAATTTTTGGAGAAATAAAATTGAAAATTTTAAATCTAATTTATTATTTGAGTAATAATATTCTTATATTACTCATTTTAATTGCTGCGGAGAGTCACAATTAAATTTTATTATTAATAAAATAATTTTGAAAATTTAATTTACATTTTCAACCTGATCGTTTCAGAATTCTCAGTATTTTCTAATGGATATTTCACTTGTCCAATATTATTAATAATTTTTTTTAAATGAAATTTTGCATTTCTTCTCAAATTATCGACTTAACGTCTCCCTCTCAGAAAATAATAGTGAATAAATTTTGTATGCATTTTAGAAGAAAAAACGAGACACAGAATACCAAATAATTCTTCTCACTCTTACCACTTAAAATTACATCTTATACAAGTATATGATAGTTATACTCACTTTCTTCTCATTTTCCGATTAAAATATTGAGATAAACGATCCAGCCCTTTTTAACATGTATTGTATAATTAATATGATGTTAAAATGACAAGACAATAATATGGATTCATGAAATATCGCAAACTGAAAGTGGTTATTATTATTATTATAGACAGATTACAGAATTCTCTTTGAAAACTATTGTTATTTAATTATTATTCTACAATGTTTTTTTTATTTAATGTTGCTCTGTTACTCTGTTACAGTTATATTCTCTCATTATATTCACTAAACTCTCTTCTCGCATTAAGTTCTTCTCAAATTACTATAATATTGTATGAATTTCACTCAATAATAATTATTCAAATTTTAATTAAATTTCAACAATATTCCGAAATTAGATTTAGAATTTTTCAAATGCATGATGGTACAAGAAGAATTTTTTAAAGTGATAACGATTTTCTCAGATGACCTTATATCATTCTTAAAATTCAAATTACATATTGTTGGGAACATTTTAACCAAATAAAATAATAGCTCAGGCAAGTATGCAATTTTTAATATTACATAATTGCTACTTGATTGTAGAATCGTTGCTCTCACCTCTAACCAACTAAACGATTGCGTCAATTCAAATCAAATGCAATCAAAGTTTGTAAACGATTGCAAACTGTTTGATTGCTTAATTGTATGGGATCATACAGTTAGTTGTATGTGTGCGCGCTTGAGAATACCTCTGGAATACAAATAAGCAATCAAACAATTGCAAAAATTAAAAACTGCATAACTATATGAGCCCTAAAATTCCATAGAATCCATATTAAAAATAATATATATTTTTTAAATATGGGAAAATTAATTTTATTTGATTAAATTCTAAGGATTTTCTAAATGTTTGACATTACTGTTATATACGCATAATTATGTACATGTATGTCTTAACATTATCACAGTAGCCATACTTGTATTAGGAGTTAGGCAGACATGAAATTTTTAGTTTTGCAACTCTTTGATTGCCTGTTTGTATTTCATAAGTTTATATTCAAACACTCACTAAAAGCCTTGCTAGTGTGTGAGCTTGTATATATGCCTATTAAACAGAAATAAGCAATCAAACAGTTGTAATACTAAAAATTGTATGTCCATCTAATACCTTATAGTTTTTAATAAATCTACTCGCAGCGAATAATAGAATCATAATAAAATTCCATTGAGTTTTTACGATAAAACACAAACATAGCTTTAGTTGAATATTAAAAATTTACATACCTTTATACATAATATTAAAAATATTTCATATTTACGTTATATTTTTTAAGCCAGTATATAAATATAATAGTTATACGTATATAACTATAGATAAATATTATTTTTTCACTATTAGAATGTTTTAACATGCACATTCCTACGTTATATATTTACAGTGTGTATTATAGCAAAATATTTATTCATATTTACAATTTATATTTTAAAACTATTTAATACATAATATTATTATTATTATTATAATTTGTATATTATGAAAACGAATGTTAATATAAAAACTGTTATATATACAATATATGTAATATTATAAATTATTATACAATGTAAAACAAATTCATTTATATACTAAATAGTATTGTAGTATAATGTGAATGTTTATTAAGAAAGAGAAACAAAAAAAAAAAAAAAAACAGAAAAAAAAATTGAAATTTAATTAATAATTATTAGTAAATATTATATATATATATATATATATATACATTAGCTATTAATTAAATTAAAATTGTAAATATATTTTTAAATTTATTCAAAAAACAAATTAATTTTGAGTTTTAATTTTGGTTTTAAATGTTGATTTTTTTCATCTTGTCATACAAAATATCACACTTTCATTCATTTATTTATGATACAGAATATCTTGTCATACAGAATATTTATTCCATCATACAAGTTCTATTGCGATTTTTAAGTAAATTTTTAAACAAAGTATGTTCAAGTTTCGCCCATAATATCGGAAATATCTTTTAATACAACAACACTTAATGAAAGTATCAGTGTAAAAATAGAACCAAAATGGAGAACAAATACATATGGCGAACGATTTCCGTTATAAACAGAGAAGAACTTCAGAACGGCAAAATGAGCTTTTATGTCAAAAAAAGTCGCCAGTCATAAAATAGGATTTTAGGTGCCAGTTACACATCAGTCTTAATTTACGATAACATTTGATGAGCATTTAAATATCAAATTCCATTTATACTTTTGACGATAATGTTTTTAATATTTTAAATCTATGCACTGGCAACAATAATTTTGAAAAACAAAAATCGGCAGATTGTGGCAAAACTTTTTTAAAAATTCATTTTCCGTCATGTTATTTTAAAAAATCTGACAGAAAATCTGATGATAACCCGATAATGTTTTATTTTTTTTCATTAAATTCAGATTTAGTTGTAGGTTTTAACAGCACCTTAGGCTATTTTACTGTCAGTTAAAATTATGGCTTCAATCCGAGCAGTGTCATTTTCGTAATGAGTATTCTATATGAATTTTGACATTTCGTCGTGGAAAAATCGCTCTTGTTCTTTTTCTGTTTTTCATCTTACCACTATTACTCTCTTTACTTGTACTCTATTTCTACATTAAGTGAAAACGAGAACATGAGAAAGAGACACAAAATTTTCTAATTATACTATATAAAATTTTTCAATTTAATTTTCTATTTTCTTTCTCTCTTTTCCAAAATTGTTTTTGTTTTTCAACTCTCATTTTATTTTAAAATTCACAAAATTTTCATAATTTTTTTTTTTACAAAATTTAAACATTTTTTACAAATATAATTATAATATAAATATATATGTATATATGTAAAAAGAAGACATATCATTGTGCAGTAGAAAAATCATATTATTTTGTTATTAAAAACAGATAAGAAAAACAACCTTTATAAAATAAAGAAAAATTCAAAAAAAAAAAAAAAAAAATTATATAAAAAATGCATTTTTCTGCTCTTCAAAATTAAATGGGAAATTTTGTTTTACCAAAAAAAAAGAAAACAATTTCCCATTTAAATATTTTTGTAGCTAAAGTATTATTAAAAATCAATAAAAAAAAATATAGAAATTAATAACTATGTAAGAAAAATGTCTTTAATTTACAAATTGACAAAAAATAATTTACAAGAAAAAGAGAATGAATTCTTAATGATTAAGTAAAATTTTTAATATAATTAAGTGCACTCTTTCATTACCACCATATAGAATATAAAGTAAATAATGAAGTATAAGAGAATTATGTTTCATTATTGTATGAGAATAGTCGTGTGGGCTTGCATTACAAGTATTGCAGATGGATTGCCAGCGGTTTGCAAAATTTCCTATTTGCAAAACTTAAGAAATTATGTTTTTATTGTTTTACAATCTCGTCGTTTTCTACAGCTCAACTCCGATAATAACTTTTTGTTTCAAGTGTCTAAGCTCTTCATTAAAATAAAATTATTTTTCAAATATTTAAATGTGAGAATAATTTTTTTCTGTTAATAAAATAAACATGTGCTCTATGAGAAAAATTAAAAAATTAATTTTGCATTCGAAAAATTTTAAAACAAAATATTATTTTTTAAAAAGGTGTAAAGAGCTGCCAACTGTAATCGAATTAAATACATAATATGAAATATATTCTCATATACAGGTTGATTTAATAGTGAGTTCTTTAACATACACTTGTTTAACAACATTTGTTTGTAAACTAAAGTGTCACATCTAATTAGTTTCAGAAACACATGGATTTTATATAAAGTTTAGTAGAAATTCTACTTACTCTTATTATCTAACCTAATGAAAATATAAGCTTCAAATAAAGTTTTTTCTTGAAAGAGCTAAGAGAAGACCTTAACATAAACAATGACTATTATAATTGTATATTCTTTATATTTTTGTTATTGGAAGTGGGGGTTAAAAATTTTGAATTCTCTTTTTCTTTATTATACTGTTCTTGCAAGAAAATTTTACAAAAATTTTAATGCTAATCACGAGATAATACAGTGATATGATATTAATTCATACCTAATCCTAAATTCCTCAAAAAATTGTTTCGAAATAAAATTTTTTGAAATCTTAAATTTTATTAAGAGCTTCACCAAAACATTCTTAAAATCTCTCTATTAAGATTTTTGACACTAATTGAATCTATTAAAATTTAACACATTTTTAATGTCCTAAACAATAGTATATGCTAAAGTTCTCATTACAAAATCAGCCTGTATATACTATTATATTACTCTATTTTCATAACTACATGTAATATATACCTAATTTAATCATCTAGAAAAAAGATAATAATAATATCCTTAATAATTATCCTTAAAAGAGACAATGTTTTATTGCACAAAAAAATAATATCAAAATGACAAAATTACAAAATGATCATTCACATTTTATTTATATACCCAAAGAATTGTAGATGTATACTTACTTAATCTTAAAACTTAAAATATTTATTAATAAATTTTACAAATTAAAGGCATTATAGCTATTAGATTTTTATAAAATATTATTGCTCTGCATATAAAATAAAACATTGTGTGCATAAAATATAAATATACTGGGCCCAGATTAAATACTTATTATTATACTACTATATATATATATTCTCTTATATACTCTTATATACTATTAAAATTTTAAGCTTGCAAATAAGTAGATGGCGGCCCACCCAGTTTTTTTTTGATATGAAAACTTTTATCAATAATATTATGAATGATCATTTTGTAATTTTTATTATTCAATTTTAAAAATATTTAGATTTTTTTTGAAAATCTTATATATACCTATCTTATCTATACCTATATAACACAAATATTATACTATATATATATGTATATATATATATATATATATATATATATTGTACATAAATGGATTCCACGTTGTTTAAATAATCGGCTTTCTGATAAAAACATAGAAATAAAGTCAACAATAAATCTTTACTTAATCATTAAGGACCATATGGCAACCCGATCATATTCCACTATATATATATGTATGTATGTATATCAAATATATATATAATATAGAAATTCTTAAATTTAATAATAAAGAAATTCAATATTATTAAATGTTGTTAAAATTTGCTTCATTTGAAAATTATATGAAATAATGAAAAAAATTTATTTGTAATTAAAATTAATTAATTATATAAAAAAAAATTAAATTATATACAAAAAAAAAAAAAATATTTGAAAAAAAATGCTAGCTATATTTGTATTTAAAATGAAAACTAAAAATAAAAGAAAAAAACTTAAAAGGGGAAAAAATTTAATTCTAGAATTTTTTAACTTTCCAGAAAAAACACTTCAGTTTTTTTTAGCCTTCTTTATGAAAGAACACTATACGAAATACTCATGTTCCCAGAATTCCTTAACAAGCCTCTTCCAATTCGCCATATAGAATCAAAATAGAACGCAAAATCCTACAATGTCATTTGTTTGCTCTTAGCCTCGTATTTATTGGCTTGCATTAAATTTCTGTTATTGCCCTTAAAGAAAATTTTTGTATCGAAATTGGAGTCTCTCAATAGACTTATATATGAAATGCGTATCAATACGTCCCTACTCGTAAAATTACCCAAAAGACTTCCACAAAATCAAAAAAAAGTATAACCTTCTATATTTTCATTATACCCTACTAGACCTAATCCACTCATAGAACAAAATTTTAATAACCCGAAATATGAAAAACAAGAAATAAAATTTTTAATAATCAAAATTAATAATTTGTTAATAATAAATTTTTCATTAATTAGTTTTAAATTCAAATTTAAATCTCATATAAATTGCATTATTTCATGAAAAAATACAATATTCATCCTAAATATATGCAAAATTTCGTCATCATAAATTAATTATTTTTATCGTTAAAAAAATAATAACATTTATCCCTGAAATTATGCAAAATTTTTAGAAAAAAAAAATAGGAAATATTTTATGATCTAAAAATTTCATTTATGAATCCTAAATATATGCAATAAAAAAAATTTAGTTTGAATTTAGAACAGAGAATTAAAATTTTTTAAATTATTGTCATTATATTGAAAAAATTTGAGCTAATTTGAATGACTGCTTTAATTCTCTTAAAGTCTTGTTGTCCTACATCACATTAGTGATTTTGATTTTCTGTCCTTGGAAAATATACACTACATTCTACAAGTATGAATGACGAATATATTATTAAAATTTTCAAGTGAATTTTTTTTTTGGAATTTTTCTGCTCAAAATACAGAAAAAAAATTATGCGTGCTACGTGCGCTCAATAGCTTTTAATTTATTATATGATTCTTTAAAGGATGGACAAAGCGAGGGATAAGGTTTGCTGTCTCTGCCTGGAGGAAGGCGAAACGGTAGAGCACTTATTTTGTGAACATGAGGCTGTCACTCTTTTCTGACTGGGATGCTTCGGAAGGGGTTTAGTGACCGCGATGGAAGTCTCGAAGTTGGAAGTGGCCGCCATACTGCAATATTAAAGGGGCCTAGGTATAGTGCTAATGTAAGTAGGGATGGGAATCACAAACGATCCTATGGGTCGTTAATATGGATTAATTTTGATCTCACAATATTATTACACCAAAATAACAAGCATTTATATAAGTTTCGAAAAGTAGATGTATAATATTTTGTAGGCCCAGTACATTTAAGGGCATAATTTTTTTTACATATAAACTTTAATTAATTAACTAACCCTAATATAATATCAAATAAAAAATGCATATTTGGTCTAAAAAATTCGAATCAAAGCGACGATTTTTAAAAAAGCACATTTCCAAATGAATCATTTCTTTTCAAAATGACATTGTTTTTATAATGTAGTCGGACAAAATGACAGTCATACACACATTTTTTTAATTTTAATCTAAATGTGCTTAAAAATGAATAATTTCCATATATTTATAGGTATAGACTTCCCTTACTCCAATTCATTCATCATATAGCTACAAATTATTAAACAAAAAATACCCACAATATTACACGCAGATGCATACAAATGCATGTAAATCACGTATATATATATGCACAATATACAATATACAATAATATTATTAATATTAAATCATATTCCAATTTATTTTCTTTTGACATCTATAAGAGAAATCTAATTATATGAGACCACAAAAATCTTAATTTTTAATTTCAATTGACCTCGAAAATATTGCAGACTTTTTAACGACACAGCAAATGCTGCTATAAATGTAAACTAAAAATCACAAAAAACAAAAACAAAGAAGAGAAGAATCATAAAAACCACATTAAATAAAAGTTAGATGAGAGTATACTCGTATGTAGCGCACATTGTAATGCCATAACACAACCTTGTAAAACTAGATTCATTCTCAATATTCTCATTGCAATTTGAATTTTATTTTATATTTTTTTTTTTTACATGAGCGTCATACAATCTCTGGTTATTAATTTTATATAAACTCAAAAATATTTGAAGTCGCACATACACACATATATTACATATATAAAATTAAGAAAAATATTTTAAACCCACTATAGATGAAGAAGTAGAAGAATTCCAAATAAAAAAAAAAAAAAAATTCAGATTTTATTTGTCATCCTTGCTTATTGCCAATTCTCTCAGTTTTTCCTCGATTTTCTTTTCCATTTCTTTGTACTAGTGAGTATACCAGCCGAAAATTTCTAACTAAACTCAAATATCAACTTGTGACTTGAATTTGAGAAAATAAAGGAAAACAAAATTTTCATTTTTTTTTTTACTTTTATAATTTTTCCACAGTGATATTACATTCGCATACACACTCACACACTTGTATACTTCATATGCCCCCAAAACCGGATCCAAATTCTTTAATTCATCATCGTCATCAGCTGAGCAGTGCGCTTATTTCGCCTCTTTTTTTTTTTTGATTCTTTTTACATACATATTTTTCAACTTGTTATTCTTCCTTAATTCATTGTATCATTGCTTATTAACTTGCATGCAAGTATATTGCTATATCATAGTATGCTCATTTCATTTAATATATACGAACAATAATAATGAATAGACGCACGACATGACAGTATATTACATGAAATGAAAATATTTCCCACATAACACTCTTAATACTATATTTCGTACACATAGTTTGGAAGCTCATATAAAAAGTCATCTATCCAATACATACGTACACACTTGCCGAAAAAATTAACATACTAACATTTAATTTAATAATGCACTAGTTGTCTCAAGTGTAATATCTGGTAAGATATTAAATTGCATTAAAAAAATAAATAGAATATTAATAAAAATTTTCTATTCGATTACAAAATTGGTGATGAAGAATAAGAAGAACGATATCAAAAAAATAAAATATACAAGAAAATTTCTCTTAAATGTTAAAGTTGCTCACTGCAAAGAAAATCATCGAAAAAATCATTCAAAAATTGACCATTAATAGATTTACACATTTTAGAAGCATAGGCGGCATAAGGACTATCAAAGAAATTTATATTACATATGTATGTATGTATGTACATATAATATGCAATAGAATTTAATTAACATCAACTTACGGAAATTAAAAAGATTCAGGTGAACATTACGGATATAAGGAGCCTATATATACACAAACATACACATGTGTATAAAATTTTATCTTCTGTAAAAACAAGAAAATTACATTTTCTTTTATTTTTTTTTATTTTTGTTATTTTTTTATTTTTCTACACTTTTTTCTTTCACTTCATTAATTTCGAAATATGAAATAAAGTAAAAATACATATCAATTTAACAGAATACAAAATTTCTACATAATAACATAACATTGTGATTCTCTGTGAGAGAAAATCCTATACTAAAAACAAATTACCCAATACAACACATTATAAAATTGAGCTTAAAAAAAAATTTCTCATTTTCTTTATTAATTTTATTTTAATCTCCCGTTCACCATTATTTTCATCTCATTTAATTCAAAATTCATATATATTACGATTTTACAAGTTTCCTGAGAGAAAATTTTTATTTATTACAGGTTTTTCTTTTAAGAATTTCTGTTTGGAATAAATATGTAATTCATATATGATTACCTTACACATAATACAAAACCGCTTATATTATAACGAATAACGTCACTGTTTCTGTGAATTACTGCGTAGCTGAGTTTGTACATTTTGTAGCTACACAATAGTATAAGACGAACACATTCTCATAATGAAAATCAAAGTTTAGTAAAATTTATTTTTTCTCTTTTTCTTTTTTTCTTTTGTGGCTTAAGGCTAAAATATGAGTTTATAAAAATACCTGTCGCACCACTTTTATTTATTATGATTTTAATTTTTTACTTTTTGTTCAAATATTATGATTTTTAAAATTCTCCTCCGATAAGAATATAAGAAAGAGAGCAATAATAAAGTTAAAGCTAAATTATAAAATTTGAATAAAAGATGAGAGTGACTAATAAATACATATGAGAAATTAAAAATTGGAGTTTGAATTGAAAATTATTAGAAAGAATTAATTAAACAGAAAAAAAAATATTTTTAAATTTTGAATAATTAAAAATTTGTAATTTTTTTGAGTTCAAATTACAAATTCCCATTTTATTAGAAAATTTAATATTCTAATTTAAATCAGATTAAATTGTAAGATTTAAAGTTTTAAAATTTCAGTAATCAAAAATTTTAAAGAACAAAAATATTTTTAATTCAAAAACAAATTAATGAATTGTTCAAAATCAATTTAATACAAACAATATAATTACGATTATTACTCTCTTCTTTGCATAAAGTAGTGCTTTGAATTTATTTGAGAATTTATTGGAGAAGGTAACTCAAATATATTCTAAGCAAATTAAATCAATTCAAGCTTCATCTACAAATCCACAGATCAACTCAATTTAAAAATTTCAATAAGTTTTCTCTTTTTCTAAAATTAAATATAAACTATAAAGAGAAGAGCGTTTTTTGTTTTTGTTCGTTTAAAGAGCCACTCTTTTAAAAGAGTAACTATTTCCCCTTCAATTTAATTTTTTTATTACTTTTACTTATAAATGTTTATGGTTAATTTTTTAAGTTGTAAATTTTTCCCTCATGGAAAATTGTGTTTTACTTTCCGTTTACCCTACCATACCACTGCTATGATAGAAATTTTTTTTGATCTCAGAGATCAGTAGTGAGTTTAATTCCGAATCGATTGGATATTTTTTTATTTAAGCGCGTTAATAATATTAAATTTATTTTATTTTTTTTTTATTTTTACTTCTTGTTTTTTGTTTTGTAATTACTTTTGTTTTCAGAAATTTAATAATACAAAAAAGAATAATAATGTTAGAAAATTTATTTTAAATAATTTTTTTTGTGAATTGTTGAAATTTATAAAAAAAAAAGCATATATAAAAATTGTTATTTAACTTGAATATTTTCTAATTTTTTAATTAATTTTTAAATCACGAAAGTAAAAAAAAATTAATTACTACAATAACAATATATACATATATAGATATATACATACATGCATTACTGTATAAATATTATAAATATATATATATGTGTGTATGCTTACAGAATTCGGTCCGTTTAACAAGTTTTGTTTTTTTTTGTTTTGTAAAATAAACTGAGATTTTTACCTGTATACGTGAATTACCTGTACACAAGAAATATTAATGTGTATATATATGTGTGTGTTTTTAACATTGAAATAAATAGAAAATAAATTTGTTATTCTTATTATTGTTGTTAGATTTTCTATATTCAACAACTTTGAAATTCTTAAAAGAAAGTTTTTTTTTTATTTAGAAATTTTTTTATTAGTTTGTGTTATTTTTGTTTTTTTTTCATCATTTCTACGGAAAATCAAGTTTATACTCGTAACAAGTAAGAAATAATAAAAAATTACATACATAATTGTATATATATATATACAAATATACATTCATGAATTTTCTCTTAATAAAAAGTAAAAAAAAAAAAATTATTAAAATTAACAAAACAATTATTTAAACTAAATGAAAAGAATTGTCGAAAAAAAATTTTTTTTTTAGAAAACAAAATTCAAGTGTATTTTTTCAATACTAAAGTGTTTGGAAGTCTTATTCGTCATCAATTAATTTTTTCCAAGATTTCTATAGAAAATTACCTAAAGTAACCAAAAAAAAAAAAGTAAAAAATAAAAATTCTTGACTGTTCTCGCGTATTTTGTTTTTTTTTTTACCTGTAAGTAGTTACACGTTTTTATTTTTAGATTTAATAAGCCCACACAAATTCTATTCAAGTTTTTACATACAAATTACATTTTATTCAACTATAAACGATTTTATATACTTTATATTTAATATCTAGTTATTACATACCATATATACATATAATTTTTTGTATATTTGTAATATTTTACATGTTAAACTTGCTGGAAGTCAAGTAATTTTTTCTACATACAAATATATTAAACGGAAGAAAATAAATAAATAGAAAATTAAATTTTTAAAAAATTCGAAATTTATAACAAATACACTTTAATTGCCTATGCTGGAATATTTTTCTAAAATACAATTTTAAAAATTCAATAAAATTTATAATAAAAATTTTGAAACAAAGTATTCATATTATTACATGTAAAATAAAATAAAATTAATAAATAAAATTGAAAAATTTAATATTGAATTGGGAATTGAAATAAGCACACAACTATCAAGTTTTTTTGCTAAATAAAAATGAAAATAATAATTTGAAAATTTAAAATTATACAATATAAAAGATCGAAATACAATATAAGGATTGAAGAGAATCAATTTACTAATCAAGAAATCAAGGGTATGTTAAATATTTGTTTCATATTTGCTCGAATTTAATGCCTTAATTATAATTTGCTTAATTGAATAACAATAACAAATCTTTTAAGTTTTAACCAATATAGTGGCAAATAATATTATTATTAGTAAAATACTGTGTAGCTCAATCCAAAAAAAACGTAATATATGTACATGTATTTGGAGTATAACTAGTATAACTTTATTAATAGGCCATGCTAAATGTTCGAAAATTTTTTTTTTCAATAAAATTTTTGCATGTATTTGAAAACGCTGAAGATATTATGTACATATTTTGTTTCTACTCCCCCAGAACATAATGTAATAACATTTTGTTGCATAATTACAGGCCCATTTTATCAAGTGAACTTCCGGATTTCAGGATAAATTCTAGGATTACATTTATCTATATCCAAGATAAATTTATTTTATAATACACATAAGTACATATTACTTAACTAGTTACTTGATTAGATCTAAAAATAGGAATAGTGAACCGGATTTACTTTCAGTGATTACTTTTGTTCACAAACTTATGGAAATATTCGTATATTCACATTTATAGAAAGAATACAAATCATTATTTTTAAAAGTTAAATATATAGATGGTTTTTTTTAGAATAGTATACGAATTTTTCGGAATTTCTTCGAATTTATGATATAGATAAAATTGGGGTAATAAAAATTATACGAAACTACTTAGGCGATAAATAATATGAAATTGTGTATGTACTTATTTTTACTTTTGAAATTTTTCAAAAAAATAAAATCTATACAATGGCAAACAAATATAATAATTCTGTAACTAATGTAATTTATTTATCGTTCTAGCGTTTTTTGACTAAAATTTGAAATTTTTTATGTTTTTATAGGGAAATCTACGATAGAATAGAGAATTTAAATCTATAATTATTAAAATTTATGCTACCATGTTTTCCATCATTTTGAATTTATTTTGCAATTTTATTTCAAAATTTAGAAGGTTTTTATATATGTTAAACGATTAATTCTCTAGACAACTATTTGAAGAAAATGTAAAAAAAGTTGAGCCCGAATTTCTCATTTTATTTTCTTTTTATAAATTATATTTACTTTCGTATATCTTTGAATAATTCAAAAAAGTTCAAAAGATTCCTGATTCCAAATCACATAGAATTAACTCATCAATTTATTTCAAATACACCTAATATTTTACTTATGTATACAAACATCGTTTCATATTTGTATATATATACAAGGCAGAAACATCATTGCTTACCATGTTATTACCTAAAGGCATCAGTTCATCACATTTCTTTCGTTTTTAACAAAAACGAAAAAATTTTATAGCTTGTCTTTAATAAATCAAAATTCTCATAATAAAATGACGTAAGAACACCATAGCTATTTTATCATTAAAAAATTAAGAAGCATTGTAGCACAAACATTTCTTTCAAAATATTTTTTATATACTTATACAGAAATTGTATAGTTCCACTCTAATATTACTGAACATATACATTTACACAAAAAATTACTTAAATAAAAAAAAATGTAAAAAAAAAACGCTAAGATTTCTTTGAAAAAATAAAAGATTTTCATTCCAAAGATTTCTATACACTTAGCCCATACTTATTTTTCTCATAAGCATATAAGAAAATTAACAAAACTTTTTTAAATTACTTCTATATAGCTACATATTCTAGATAGAGAGTGTTAACAACAAACTGTGATTTAATTCAACTTTACAATAGAATTAATTTTAGAAAAAAAAAAATTCGTATAAATTACAAAATTCTAATTGTCGTTTAAAAACATTATTTTGTATAAGCTTTGTAACCATAGCAACGTATAACATGCCCATATTCAAATAAGTACACACGTTATATATTTACAGAAATTCTTAAAATCTTGATGGTGATTATCAAAACTATTTTTATAGAATCTTTCATATATCAGAGTTAAAATTCTAAATAATATGAGGAATACATATGAGGTATTAAGAAATTAAATTGAATAAGTCAAAAATTTTATAAATATAGGAAATTAAATTAAGTATTTGTTATATTTCTGTTTATTTGAAAGATTCGATTATTCCATTAATATATTCCGTTGTCTCCAAATTCCTCTTCTTTATTTTGTGAATTATTTAAATAAAATTTCTTTTATTTAAAAAATTCACAAAGCAATTCTATAAAATACTTTTACATCGTTCCAATTGCAGGCATATAACATTCTAAATGTATAACACTTTATGTGTTATACACTTTAAACGTATAACAGTTCACAGATTTTTATATGAAGTCAAGGTTTGAATATTTAATTTACTGATTAGTTTCTTATATATATAACAAAATTATATAACAAGTATAAAAAATAACAAAACAGCGTTCCATTAAGAAATTATTCTCACAATTACTTTTTTAGTATAATGGTTTGGTAATTTATCAATAGTTGGAACGTTCCTTTTATGGTACATGTACTTCTTTCATCTTTAACAGTCCTAGTTCAAAAAAAGGATTAAGATGCAAACTTGCTCACATTAATCCCGGTAGACTGCTTTAAAATTTTTATAAATGAAACCTGTGTCAAATGCTTGTTATTAAATGTTATTTAAATTCTTTTTACCTATATAACAGAATTTTTATACAAAAAATTATTCAACTAACCAATTTCACGCAACCAACTAAATTTTCAATGTAGAATGGAGTGATGACAATATGTATTCCAGATTGTTTTTATAAAATTTAGAATTTCGTAATTTTGAATTAAAATTGGATTTGTACAGTTTCTGATTATAAAGGCTTTATTATAATATTTTATTTGTATGTAGTTAAGTTTTTCGCACTTGATACATGTAAGGAAAATTTCTATACATATATATATACTAGCTTACTGGTTCTGTAATTAGAATAAATTTTTAAAGAAGATGGTGTCATATTACCACTGTCTTACATCAATTCGAAATTGCAAAGCACAAAAATTATTTTTAAATTACATCAAAAGCAGTGTTTTTTTTTTATTCTTAAATTCTTGATGTGAATTGTGAATTCTTGAGGTGATTTCATAACAACTGTGTTGTTTTTTTTTTTATTATATATTCTAAAAAGTTCTAAATAAGATGTCTTGAAAGGCAGAATAACAAAAGGAGAAAACAAAAAAAAAATAACTAAAAATAGAAACTTAACATTTAATGGTTTTTTGATCAGGAATAAAAAAAAATTATTTTTTTTTTATTTTTCTTTTTTTTTTTTTTTGTTCTAATGTTAAAATCTGGTCATTATATAATTTCGAGAATTATCTGAAAATTAATACCATCTCTATATATAAATATTCACAATTAGATAGTATAACACATTGTATATAGAAAAATGACTATATAAGCTTATAGAAAATAACTTTTAATTTTAGATTTTTCTTATTTTTTGTTTTTGTTTATTACAATCCAAACTATTCTTTTTAGAATCTTCCATCAAAGGTATTTAAAAATAATAAAAAAAAAAATCATAAAAAATAAAATGAATTAAGGAATTTCAGAACGCTACTAGCAACACTGAATTTTTTTGTTATCTTTTCGAGAAAAATTGTGAATTTTTTTTTTATTTTTACGTTAATAATAATATGTCTATATATGTATATATAAATATTTAATATAAATACTTAGTTTTTTTTAATATTATTATAATAAAATTAAAATTCTGACATCAGAGTTATTAAATTTTATGGATTCCCGTCAATATACTTTCATAGGTATACCATATAACATTATTTTTTAAATATATATATATATATGTGAAATATTTCAGTTGATCTAGTCAACTATAAATTGTAATGCTATAAGAACTCAAAATAATCAGCTATATTAGAGAATGACGAAAATCATTAACATGTTTTTATATAACATGTTGCAATACTGTGTTTTATACAGTATCTTGTATACAGCCTTTTAACATAAGTTTTTATCGCTATTCAGAGTATAATGTTTTATTGTCACATATTTTATAATAATGCGGGTATATATAGTTTGCGCTTTCCTAATGTTATAATTTGTTCATCTGCTTAGGGTCACTAAATATACAATAAATGTGGTTTAATATTTGTTCAATAATGAATTCTACAATGTCTTAACGCAATTTAATTTTAAAATGCTAAAATTTAATGAAAATTCTATATAATTCATCATTTTTTTATTTCTTTCATTCAAAAGAATTATAGAATCTTATATTTTTTAGTTATAGGCAATTTATTTAATCCTGCTTTGAAAACTTTTGTGATGAATTCATTGTAATTATATTAACGTCCAAAATTTCTAATATTGTCGAATTTATCAAAAATTTCAAGGACTCGATTATTTTTTATAACATTATATCGAAAATATTAAATTATGTTCATTAAAATTATATTTTACAGAAATTTTTAATTTACTGCTTGCTTTTGACAGAGAAAGTATAGGGTACAACTCTCTATTAACTGAAAAAGTAGCAACCTAATATTTTATTTTTACTAATATTTTAACGTACCCGAAAATTTATGAGCTTTTTTTTTTATACGTAATTATGTATATGCATATGCTGGTAAATGAGGAAGAGACTACGTAACGTATGTACAGTCTATAAAAAATCATGTTCCTCACTTAAGTCTTTTGTTCAAAATTAATTCAACATCATAGTATTTATTAAACAAAAATACTATATAATAAAAGTTTTATATCTTATTGAATATTTTATATATTGCACCCCTACGGTAAATGTATATAAACTCAAAAAATGCAATTTTCCAAATATTTAAACCAAAATAATTAAAAATTTTACCTATCAGTTGTATGTGAAGAATGTTCAAATTGTGGTTTAACATTTTATTCATTTTATCACAAAAATTAATTTAAATAGTGTGTTTTTACCAATTTTCTCCGAAATAATTTATTTTTTGGGTTAGTACATTTTCGTTGGAGAGTGTTGAAATGTAAAATTTTTTATGTATAAAGTCAATTTTTATTTTACTAGCGGAATTCAATGCATTCAATTCAATATTAAATAAATAAAAGCAAAAATTGGTCCTATTATTCAAAATTCTGTAAAATTTGGAAAAATCGAATTTATATATTTGAATTTTTAATACAAATTTTTACGTAATCGGATATGACAGTTCTAATTCTTATTAATTACAAAAATTATCATCTTATACGCTTTTTAACCTAGTATTAATATCAAAGTAACTTAAATCTAACTTATTTCCTATATAAGGTTATTGATTCACAATAGCTTTTACAGTAGAACTACAATAACAAATTTTGAGTTTTTACTTAACGCGGACATGATTTTTTTATTTTATACATCATTTCTAGCAAACGAGAAAAATAAAGGGTTATTTTTCATTTTTGCCAAATTTAACAAGTGTGTTAGAGTAACAATAGAAATTTAATCATATCAAGAGAATAAGTAGAAAATTTTCATTTTTTAAATACAGAAAACACATAATTTTGGATAAAGTATAGCAATAAATTTAATAAACTTGTGACCAAAAATAAATAAATAAATTAAAAATAAGTACCTTAAATATTTTCAATTGAATTTCACTTCTAAGAAAACCAACAAAAAATTTATTTGAGCGAAATAAATTTCAATATTTTCTTTTCATGTTAAAAGAGAACTCTGCCACTCTTCATAATTCTGTATGTAATGACTTTCTATAGTCACCAGTGCATTATATTGTTTGAACTATTGTGCTAAGTCATAAATACCATTAAGAATTATGATGGTTTATTTAAACTATCAATAAAATAACTTTCTTTTTCATATTATTTACAATATTTTTTTTTCCAAAACTATAATTAAAATTCTTTCCTATAATAAAAGTAAATTTTTTTTTTGCTTTTGTACTACAAGGATTTTTATGTGATTTTTAATTTTTTAACATTGTTTTTGTTTTATTATTTTTGTCAAGAGGATTTTGTTTAAAAAATTTTCAATACACTTTAATTGCATTAAGTTAAATAAGTAATAAAAGAGCAAGTCATAAATATTGGAATATAAGTATTGGATTGGTTTTATGCTAAATTATGCATAAATTACCTTTATTTATTGAAAGTAAAATGGTAATGATGCTTATATAGAGAAAAATGTTTAATAATTTGAGGTCAAATTTTCATATTTCATTTCATATTTTTTATGAAAATATTGTGAGATCACCTGCGTTTGTTTTTTTAAGTATATAGTAACAGGTTGTATTAAATTCATATTTAAGTAATAATAATTTATAAAAATGTTCAGATCTTGGTCATATTGTTTCAATATCAAATATTTTTACGCTTATGAGTATATGAGACTCCATATTGCTAAAAAAGATCTTGTTATAAAGATCTTCTTATAAAGATCTTTAATCTATTCTACTGTAATACAAGATTCGTGTGAAATTTTAATTGATTTTCTATTGTCAATAATGTTGAATGTTGAATGTCGTTGAATGTCGCCTGCAGTTCTCATATACTTAAAAAACATTTTAATAAAATTAATTTAATAAACAGATTAGTCCATTATCGACTTAATTGATATGTCAATTAAATCAAAATTTTTATCAAAATCAATTAAAAATTTTTAATATTAATTGCAATGTCAATCAATTTAAAATACGAGTATAACATGCCAATTCTTAATGAGTAGTATCGGACTATATTAAAATATGAATACATTTTGAAAATTCGACTATTAATAAAAAAAAAGAGGTAAAAAATAAGAATTCTCGAGTCTTTTAGCCAAGTAATAAATTAGTTTTGAATGAAATATCAATTAAGACGCATAAGTACACATTCAAATATAAGTCTGGTAGCTTATGGAATATTCACTATAAAAAATATTGAAAAACTTGAAATATTTGAAATAATTTACAAGATCAAAAGAAGAAGTGCTATGTAACACTAACAATACACTTACTTGTAAGACCAGAAAATTACAATAAATTTTAAGAAAACTTTTGAATTTAGCTGGTTTCACAATCATCTACAAATATTGCTGTCTTCAAAATTTTAGAATAGAATCGAATAGAGAGCAAAAATCTCAAAAGAATAGAATTTATATTATTTATTTGTGTTACTAAAAGTTCTTCAAAAAAAAAGGTTGATTGCAATAATAAAATTTTAATGAAACCTTCTCATACATTGAACTATTCTTTTCTATTCTAATAGTTTCTACTGTACACATTTCTCATTTTGAATAAAATAGAATTAAATTTCAAATTAAAAAATTAACACTTCAGCCTCTTATATGATTTATAAACTAAAATTAAATGATTTTTTAATAATAAATAGAAAAATGAAAGATTAAAAAAAATTTTGTATGGTTTTCTTTACATTTTAACAAAGAAATTTTTCATTTAACAATACAAAAATTGATTTATTGATTTTACCAACTTTTTTTTTGTATTAGGCGAAAAAATAACAAAGAGAGCCTGGACCACAAATTTTATAGATGATTCTTTTATTATAATATTTCCATTCTTTAAATAAAATTTTATTTGACGTGATAATTGATTAGTCCCCATTCAGAAAAGGTCACCTATCCTTTGTATATTATGTACATTTATTGTGTATACGGTTTATAAAGAAAAGAATGTAACCATACCGTCATTTATCTTTCCGCTTTCTTTCATCAAAACTTTTAGAAGAAGTTCAAAAATAACAATTTTTTTCCTTAATTTTTTTTTTTTTTGGCTGATTGAATTGAAAAATTAAAGTTTATTTTAATGAATATAAAATAGAGGTGCAGAGGGAGAATAAACACATACTATGTATAGAGTGTATTAAACAAACATACATAAAATTTTTTGATGAGAAATGCTATAATTGAATTTTTTTATTTTTCTATTTAATTTATTTATACAAACATATTTTCATTAATAATAGATTATTAATGATGAAAAACTTTGAATTGTATATATTATATGAACAAGTATGAATATCATTTCAGTATTAATTATAATATTTAAAAAGATAATAAAGAAAGAAAAACAAAATTAATAGAAAAAAGTTATACTTATATATAGTGAAAGCGAAAATTATCATTAAAAAATATATTTACATGAAAAGTGTGAATGATCTATCGTTTATGTAAGTATGTATGTGTAAATATATATATGAAGTTAAAAAATCAAAAAACAAAATTATAATTAACAAATGGTTGTTAATCAATCAATTTAAATTTGGCAGATTGTATGTATATGAAAATAAAGGAAATAAAAACAACTAATAATAATATTTTTAATTAATAATTAACATACTACATATGTATGTGCATTCATAATTAACTAATATAATTTATTTTAATTATTTTTAAATTTTGTGTTTAAAATTTAATCAAGAATAAGCAAAAACAAATAGAGTTGGGTCTAACCAACGGTTTGTAAAGAAGCTCTTTTCAGTTCAGCAAGTGAAAATAAAGCTCCTAAAAGCAATTTACTACATTATCTAAGCCAGTTTCATTCATATATCAAATTTGTAGAGTGTGTCGTACAAGATGGTAAATAATTTCAGGGCTTAATCTTTGATCAACTTCCAGCACAAAATTGTATGAGTGGGGGAGGGGTGCAGATATACTTGCTTGCAGATATACTAAGGCTATCAGTATATCTGCACCCCAGATTTTTCGTGCATGAAAATAAATGCATATTACTTCGGAACCATGCGACATAGTGACATGCGACATAAATATCTATGTTGGATGGTTCAATCGATTACTCTATGTCGCATCGTTTCATATGCGAATGATTGCTCTTTCTTTTTGGTCTTACAATCAATTAGATTTGAGCCATAGTTATCGAGATAAAGCTCGTCAATAATTAGTCAAAATTTTCGTTTTCTATTTTTGATTTTTTTTTTAAAATTCGAAATTTTTCGAAAATTTGTGTTATTATTTTTTTTCTGCGGGGGGAGGAATAAAGAAAAATTTTCTTCTACGAAAATAAATTTCTAGCAAAAGTCTAAAGTCTATAGAAGTTTTGTAAACATGACGACGGACGGACGGAGGACGATGGACAAAATGAAACTAAAAAGCACTTATCTTCAATTTTTTTTATCTAAAAGAAGGTTTTTAACATAACTATCCAAATGTTATAAATCTTCTTTTAAGTATACGACACTATTTTCAAAATAAATTTGTTATATTAATTTTAACGTTAGAAGGTGTAATTAATTGTTTATATTAAAAACTTCATAACAATATTAAATTTCAATTTGAATGTTAAAAATTCACAAAATGACCAATTTTCTTCCGTTTTTCTTACTACTCTTATGTATGCACATCCACTTACACTATACTATATAAATTTTATTAATAAGTAAAACAAAAATAATTTTCATTCCAATTTTTTAATCTCAAAATATTTTAAACAATTGCTAATATACCACACTAGTGGTATTTTGCCCGCATATAATATTAATGAAACCACAAATATTTAGAAAGAAAATGAAAAATTTAAGTTTTTTACAAAAGCATTTTGCAAAAGATTTTTCATTTATTTTGTGTTTTTCTTTTATTTTATATTCTATGAAAAATCTCCTACACGTTAGAAATACCATTTAGCTCTAGCTAGGTTACCTATTTTCGATATAAAGTTCAAAAGGGTCATATCTTATAGAATAATATATAAAGTGTATGAATTCAAGAAATTTCAATTTTTTTTTTATTTTTTATTACCGCTTTCAAATGTGTCCGAATAGACTTACCATTATAAAATTTTTCTTTTTAGTAAAATTTGTTTTCTTCAGTTGTTGATTTTTTGTTTTTCTCCTCTACCTGTGTTCGTTTGTCTATTTTCTATTTTCCATCTAACACATCATATATATATACCGCGTATTATACGAGTACGTTCTATTACAGTGGTAATGTTTAAATTTTTCATTTTTAATATTGTAACTAACACTTTAACACACCTGACTGATTTCATTTATTATATATGTACATATTTACTACTTAGTTACTAATAAAATAACCTGTAATAATTTCAAATGTGTTGGCAAACGGGCGATCATTCCAACAAAATGTTATTAGGTATAAAAACAAAAACGTAAAATACTTAATGTAGTGAAAAGAGAGGCGAAAAAAGAATTTACGTTAGACAAAAAATATTTAAATTCAAATTTTACTCACAAATACAAACTTTAGTTTCAAAATGAGCAACACAAAAATTAATATTGCATTTCTCATATGAGTAACAATAGTAATTCATTTGAGAAGAGAATTGAGAAAAGAGGAAGATCATGATGAGATTTAACAAAAAGAATTTGGAGAGATTTTTTCCTGTAATGCAAATGTAAAATGTAACACAATTCTTTACTTTATTTTGTTAGTATTGTGCAATAATATTATGGTAACATGTAATGTGTGTGGTGTGAGTAAAGGTAACTGAATGAGAAAAATTACCTATGTTATTGCGAACATTTTATAAAGTATACAAACAGGTAATATTTAATATGGAAAATTTTTCTGATAAAAAAAATTTTCAATCAAAAGAGAATATCATAAGAATACTGTAAAGTATCTATACTCTGGTTTCTCAAATTGTGGGCTGTAAAACTATATTTTAGGGCCACAAATACTTTATCAAATTTCAAATATGTTAAAAACCAATATACAATTTTTCATTTATAGTAAATTTAAATTTTTTTTACATGAATAACATTAGAAATAAGATTTCGATACGAAAGGCATCTGTTGGTTACAATCAATCGATTTTTTAATGTCACATGCACAAATGGGTATATGAGTACACAATTTTCATATGTTACAAGAAGTGTCTTAGGTTTAATTACTATTCAGGAATTTAAGACATCCAAAGCAGCTAAAGCAAATGTTGTTAGGGCCAAAACTATAGAAGGCAATAAAAAAACAGAAGCAGCATCAACCACTGCAACACTTTTTTCATGAAGTTTATTAACGCACAAAAAATTCGTTGTAGTACAAAATTTTGTATACAAATTCATTTTTACACACACTTGTTTCATTACATAATAGATGTCGGCGCTATACGGTATCGCAAGAATGCCTATTAAAGGCTCTAATTCAATCTTTAAACAAAAAAAGTTGTAAATCATTCTCCTTTCTAACATATTTTATTCTTTTATCTCTAAATTATGTTAGGCATCACAAAAGTATCGATTCTTTCCGATAAAAGGGTCACGAAGCGCAACAGTTTGAGAACCCATAGTCTATACTCAGCACTACTAAACTAGTAGAGAAGAGTGTGTTATGTTATTGCAATATAACATTATTATGTTACGCTCAAAATCTTTAACATTTAATACTGTATATCTAACATTAAAAAATTTAGTATGCACAAGATTTTAGGAAAAAAATCTCTTTTTCATTCTACAAGTACGATAGACAGCACATTACCGTCGCTGCATATCTAATATTGCTTTTGAAATAGTATGGTAGAAGGTAAATGGAGAAAAAGAAAAATAATAATAGCAAAAAGCAAAATAAACCTTTAAGCATAATCTTTTGTTTTTCAAAACTCAAAAAGTAAGGCCATGTCAACCTGTTTTTATTTTTTTTCTAATAAAACAAAAAAAAATTAAAAAACTGCAATAAACGAACAGGTAATATAAAGTAAAAAGAAAATAAAAAAAAATTATTCCACAGCATTTTATTTTTTTTTCTTGTTATTTTTTCATTCATTTTTCATATTAGCGAATAATTTCTTTATTTTATTAAGGTGTTTGTTGCACTAGTTTTTTTTTTTAAAATATTATTGAAATTAAAATTTAAATTATAATTTTGATTTTATTATACACATACATACTTACATACGAGTTATATTTCCCACATTAATTCTTTTATAGATTTTGCTATTTTTCTCTTGAAAAATGAAAAATGTATTGAAATTTTTTATATTTAAATTTTGTAAATTTTTTTCTAATGTCTAGACAATTTCAAGGCGTACATTTTTGTAAATGTAAAAGATTAATATTACTTATTAGATTATAAGAGAAAAATTTCGGCAATTTATGCAATGCATTCATCACAAGTCAAATATTTCCACACAAAAACGGAATTCGCCACAATAAAATTTTTTATTTAATATTTATTTTGGGTTCACAAAGGCAATACGAAAACCAAAAACGTAATTTAAAAATATACGGTCTTTCAAGAGTCTCGCCTCTAGTGTTATTTCTAAATAAACCATGCAAAAATTGGGTTTTTTTTTTAATTTTTGTGGGATTTTTTGAAAAGTACGGTCTTTGTGAAGAAGTTAGCAACAATTTCGAAGGTGAAACATAGCATTCAGGACTAGATTGCTGCATTCCATGTGACAATGTTTGAGCGAATCCTGGAAAATTTTGATTTTCGTATATTATAGCCTGTAGGCATGCTCATTATGGACATTCAAATGATATAATTTGTCACCTACATAATTGTAATGAACTAAATTTTTAATAAAATGTGCGAAAAATTCAAAAATAATCTAAATTTTTGCATATTTTGTTGTAAAACAACATTTAGGCGGTGTAGAGTAGCGCGACCTTTGAAATTATTATAGTCTTGATATTAACTATCGCAATTGTAATATTCGCTTAATTTGATTCCAAAATTATACACTTACGAGTTCACATTTCTTTTACAATTTTGAAAATCATTTGTAAGAACGGGCTCTATTTTTTATTTATTTAGTGTGTATAATTATGCTGTGATAAAATTATTCAGTTTTATTATATTTAAAAAGTTTCTTCTAATTGTAAATATTAAGTGTAATTAAAAAATATTAAAAAAAAATTTAAAATTTAGTTTAAAGTCAATAAAACTTTTATACTTCATAAAGTAAATTTTGTTCTCAATTCTTTTCTTAAATTTCTTTTTTATAACGTAAACAAATAATAATATGGTAACCTCGATTACGATTTAATATCTAACTTTCATACTTATAAATAATATGTAGTGTTGTGTAGGTAACGAACGACAAGTGATATCAGTTACCGTGTATACAATAGAAAACTAATTTTATTAATCATTTACACACTTTTTTATTTGGTTCATTTAAGTTTTTTTCTTGTTTTTCGTTTTTCTCTTTCTTACAATTTACACGTTAGTTAAATTCATGTTGTCGATTAAAATTGAAACCTGAAGAAAATTCTTGTCATACAGGTGTGGATTAATTTGATGCGTTTGGTATATAGTAGTAAACACTGTGGTTAAAGATGACTAAAAAGTTTAAATGAAACTTTATTGGTAGGTGATTAGAGGTGCAGTTTTATTTTATTTTTATTTTTTTGCTATTTATTTACTCACTTTTTATTAGTTTTTTTTTCTGTTGATTCTTTTTTACAATTTTCATTGAGTCAATGGGGAATTAGAGCAAAATTTTCATTTGTAGAAATTTTTATTTTGTTTTTATTTACAAACAAATTTTTTTTTTTGTTGCTTTGCAATTTGAAAAAGAAAAGTTTAAGTGTAAAAAAATATTATTCTTATTTTGTAAATTTATTAAATAAACAAAAATACAAATGAAAGTTTTTAACATAATTTCTATCAAATTCAAATTAGAAACTACTTATATACACGCTATTAGTGTAATTGGGAACACGCGTATTTAGTGCTATAAAATTATAGTGTAAATATTTCTTTGAACTTTGAACAGCATGTGGAGTGGCGTATATTTAAAGTGAAAAAAAAATTGCAATGTGACTTTTTTGACAACTGCAATCAATTGGTAATATTATAAATATTCTGGCAAGTACAAGTATAGTTAGTGAAAGTTTATAAGCAAAATATCGTATATCTACGTGAATTTTTTTTATTTGAAAAATTTGAAAGTGAAACACATACTTTTAATTTGAATAGTCATGCATAAATTTTAGAGGAAAACGAGTGTTTACCAATTGTGACATTTGATTTGACTGACAACTTTGTTCAATGGAATATTTTTATTGTGCCATGATATAATGACACCAATAAAAATATCACTAATGATTTTTGGTCCTAGATATTTATCGCCAACTTCGTCCGTTTTAAGAATGGAATGTTTAAGACATAAAGCATTGCTTCATTTCAATTTAAAAACATTTACTGTAAAAACATGTGTAAAATCAGATTAAAAACAGATATAGTCTTCAATTAGAGGATTTTACTTTATAAACTAATTGGATTATATTACGAGAGTCACTATTTATATTTCGGGTCCTGGCAATACTAGTGCTGCCAGGTGCAATCTGACACTTCCATTGGAAAGTTTGACATTTTTTAGGACAACTTCACTCAGAACGTTTTGTCGTTCGAGCGCGAATTGTTTTGTTTACAGTGACTTGAAAAATTCATCTCGGTCAAAAAATGGAATTGTCCCGTGAAAATTTTCGTTTGTTTTTTATTGCTAGACCCGAAATATAAATAGTGACCCTCGTAATATATATATTCCATTAATATAGTTATGTATAGGTTAGGTTGAGTTCATATTTTGTAATCTGCAAAAATAAGTATGATGTGTGCAAATAAATTCAACCGCTGTAGTGCAACTACGCCGCACATAATATAATATAGTGAAATATTTCAAAACGCTTAAAATTTATTTTGAATTGTCATTAAAAGTACAAAACAAACGTCATTTGACAAATTCGACAGGGTAAAATTGCTGTCACTACCAAAAATTTTGTCAAACTTTCACAAAATCATCAACTTAAATTACTTCTATGCTATAAGCAGAAAAACAACAAAAATTCTTTGTATTTGCAGATCTAGTTTAGCACTGCCGTCGCATGAACTTAACCTTACTCTTTAATATAAGAATACGATTGCGAATAAGATAAAGAATAAAAGTCCTATATAGATAGAGTCAATAAATAACATCCTCAAAGCACTTGGTTTAAGTATTTAACTCAACAATTTAAGTTAAAATTTAATTCTAAATAGAACAAATGAAAGAAAAACGAAAAAAAATAGAGTTGACCATATCAACTCTGTGAAACCCGTACGAATTTGTTATCCTACATGCGAATAAGTATGTCATAGCTTACTATGGGACTGAATATGATTTTAAGTTGCCATATTACCGTATTAATCTATGTAAAATTTCTACTATTGAAGTTACCAAACTACTATTGAAGTTAGCTACCAGAAAGAGCCAAGCAGTTTCAACTAATTTTATCAAACACATTGGCGAACACTTCGAACATACGTTCGTACGGGTATAAAAATACTTGAAAACATTTAACATTTCAATTAACGTGTTGGGCTGTCCAACGATGCCAATTGATTCCGCAACATATTACAAATATCAGAATTAAAACCTATACAAAATTAGGTTTCTTTTTATAAAGTTTTCGGGGTACCTTGAACAAAACCAATGATAACTAACTACAAAGTACACAAACCCTGTCAAACATTAAACTCTGACAGGTAAAATTATTTCAAAGTAAATTTAAAAATATTACTAAAATAATTTTACCTGTCCCCCCCCTCCCCCCCCCCCGCGATTATTATTAAAATGTATTGATTGCGCTCATACTTACAACTAACAAATTGAGAAAAACAAAAAACAAGAAAAAAAATCCTCATAATTTTGAATATTTTTTTTTTCCTCATTTATTTATTAACGCACTTAATAACTTGTACGTATACGAGTAAGGCTCATTACAAAAACTCATTATATTCAAAACATGAAACTTAACACCTTTTATGGAACTGAGAACAATAACTTTGTATTACAACAAATAAAAAAAAATAAAAATAAGTTAATTTTTAAAATGTCATTAACCCTTGTCAAAGAAAAAATGTTATCATTTAATGGGTACATGGGATTTATATAGCTATACGAGTACAAGGAACATTAAAAGTGATTTTCGTGGATCTTTATTGAGATCTTACAAATAATAAATGCGCTCATGACTAAATCAAAAAAAAAAAAATAATTTTTTTTTTATATTTTAAATCCATTATCAATTGTAAAATTATTATAAAACTTTCTCGAAAAAAATTAAATTTTTCTTAACAACAAATTAGCAAAAATTTTTTTTTACTATTTACAATAAAATTATATTTTATCACTATCACATATGCAAGGTATATATACGAATATGTGCTCATTTAGGTATTGTAAATGATCCATGATGTTGATATTAAATTTTTTTTTTGTTACTAAAGAAAACTTTGTTTTTTTTTTGTTAATTTACTACAATTAAGTAATTTCTTCGGGTGTGCCTCAAATAATAACAAAATACACATACATATATACTTATATACTAAATAATAGTAAATAACAAAAGTTAAGAAATATTTACCATAAATTTTTTTTCTACTAAATTTTCTTTATCACTGTTAAATTGCTTCTGGTAAAAAAAAAATACTGCTTATACGTTTTTTATTAAGAAAATTACAAGAAAACCTTTAGAAAAAAAAAACCATTTTCTCCACACTTCAATTTGGCTTTCATTTTGCTATTATTAAAGTTGTCATTCAACAAAAAAAAAATATTGTTTTTTTGAAAACCTTTCAAAACTGACAAAGAGGTGATATTAAAATGACTTGAATTACAAAAGGGTGTAATCAATAGAAATTAAATGAATTTGAAAAAAAACTGAAAAAAAAACATTTTGTGTTTTTAAACAAAGCAAAAGAAACATTAGGAGAGAACCATTTTTTTTTCATTCACTTAGATGTTATTTTAAAAGTATTAAATGATTTGAGAAAAATATAGAAAAAATAGAATGTAATGTTATAAATGCCTACATAGTTGACAAGAACAACTATAAGATGTAAAAGAAGATTTTAGTTTTAAATTTTCAATTTCTTAATAAAGTTCACTAATCAAGTGGATTTAAGACTAGCGATCAATCTCCTGTGTAATCTTAAAAATTGCTTATTTTATACTTAGATAAAGAAAATTTTAAGAAATTCGAGCAATTTTTAAAGGAAAATACCCAAATTAATTGAATTTTCAATTTTTTTCCTTGGATAATGTTTCATTAGTACCGTAATATTTTAATAAATAAAAAAATGTTGAATTATACCAAGGGGTAATACACAGGGATTATACCACAGTAATTACAAAACCATTTATGTGCTGAAAAAAATATTGTGTAAAAGTTTAAATAAAAATTGATTACAATTTTCGGAATGTAAACTACATTTTCTTAAATTAAGTTATACTGAAATCTCTTACAAAAATTATTTGTTTAAAATTTCCATCTTTTTTGGAACGGAAGTTATAAGCAAAAAAAAAAATCAAGTGTGTTACAATTTCACCAAATTTTCTTAATATCCCTGTAGCTCGGAAATGATTCTGTTTTAACACTATGTTCCGAACAAAAATTTTATTCGTTTTCGACCCTCTACCCGTTGGTATACGGCTCCAAACTTGTTGGGGAATCACCCTGTATATAACAATAATAAACCTATAATGTATATTGGAAAATATTAGAAAAAGTTTTAAACATATTTAAAATATTTGAAACATAAACATGTTTATTAAATAGGATTTAACTATTAAATATCATAATACCTTTTGGATTATATTTAACTGCCTTAAGTTATAAAAGTTACTCTTTATAGAAAATTCATTATTAGACTTAAAGGTTATATTTAATTTCCATTTACATGCCTTTAAAAAAATATTATACTTAATAATAAATTTATAATGCTTAAAATATAATTTAATTAAATGTGTAGATATTTGGTGTATATATACATATATATATATACATATATAAAATATCTCCAATACTCGATACCAAATCGAATTTATAATTTAAAAATTCTTCATATGTACATACATATATGCATTTTTAGTTCCAGGTTATTATTAAAATAAACAAACAATTAAAAAACTATCATTTGCAACATAAAAATATTTTATTATTAAATTTCCCAAAAAAAAAAAAAAAAAATTAAATGTCAACATTAACATCTTTAATTTATAACACTCAAATTCCAAATTAACCTCAAAAAATTATGTATAACATTTTAATATCATTTTTAATGACATTTTTATGACATTTAACATTTCATTTTAAAAGATTATCATTTAAGTAGTACGTATGGATGTATGTACATAAGTGTACCAGGCCTACAAAATTTCATCAGCGGAAATTAATCAGTTATTTTTACAAAATATTTTATTAACTGTTAAAAATATATTTTTGGAAATTTATAAATTCTATATAAGCTTCCTTTTTTTTATGCGATATAATTTGAAAAAAAAAAAATTAAAAAAATATAAAATGTTTAAAACATAAAAAAATAAAATTAATAATAAATAAATGAAAAAAAATATAACATTAAATTTAATTTATAATCGTATTAAAACTTGTTAGATCAAAATTCTAAATAAACATTCGTCTAAATAACAAAAAAAAAAAATAATCTAATTTCCATAATTTTCCAATTTATTCACCCGAATTTATCTATCCGGAAAAAATTAAATAAACATAGAATCACATATACATATACGCATACATATATATATAGGTTATAAACACATAATATGCCCGTATCCATTGACATAGACAATTATATAAGATCCAAGGTCATATGAAAATGAAATTTGATTAAGAAAAACAAATTTTTTTTTTTTAATTTTTGAAAATTTACACTCACGCGCTCCCCCATATACGAGTATATCCCCATATACATGCATAAGAAAATTAATTTTATTTGACATTATCTGTCAAATATTTGACGTATCAAATAAAAATTTGAATATTTATTAATTTAGTTATTTTTTTTCCTCAAAAAAAAATTCTAAAAATATTTTGAAGACAAATATGCATTTCTTGTGCCTTATATGCATTGATAAATTTTGATATTTTTTTTTTTTCAAATATCTAAAAGCTATGTATACATTTATATAGGTTCCTAAAAATATGGAAAATGACATAACATATTTAATGAGTTTAATGTCAAAAGTTATGAACATGACATAAAAATAATAACAGTTAGAAATTTATTTTAAAATTTTATTTTTTCACAGCTAAAAAATTGGCTTATATAAAAAGTATATTTTTTTATTAAAATATAACCCATATTATTGTTTCTTATTTCTAAATCCGAAATCTATTTTCAATTATGATTTTAATTTTTCAAAAAAAAATATACATATGTATATAATTAGGTATACGGGCTTGTTTTGTTTAGAAATACAGAGTGTTATTTTACTAGGAGTGTCTTAATAAAAATGATAATAGGTAGACTCCTAAAACTTATTTTTTATTAATAAGGTTACCATAAATATATAATACAGCTAATAACCGGAGGAGGCCTGTTCCACTTGGGTTAAATTTTTGACTTCTCTGCCTTCCGATTCCTTTTACTTGTCTACACAATTTAAAAATTCTTGAGGAATGCGAAATAAATATTCTTCATGTAAATGGTTCAAAATGAAATTAAATCGAATATTTTTGACTCGTCCTTTTTCAATATGAAATCATAAATTCCCAACCAAAACTCTTAATACTTAGAGTCGAAAATTGAGAAATCTATTAAAAACTATTATAGATGTTAATGACTGCTTATGAAAGTAATATAAGTCAAAACCATAGACAAAGAATTTCCTTATGCCAAAATTTTATAATATGTACAGAGAACATATGTATAACATTTAAAATTAATTTTTCTCTCGCTTGTTGACAAAATTTTAATCAGTATAGTTATTCTAAATCAAAACTTCACTGTAATTAAAGCACAAGAAAGAGAATTATGTAATGTAACCTAAAATTAATATCGAAAATTCTGAAAATATTATAAAAGAAGTTCATATTTGTTTATTTTCAAATTCATCATACCAATTAATATTGATAAGAATGTTATATTACATTTTTAGAGCCTTAAATAAATAGCTTACGTTATTCTGAATATTGTTCATAAAAATAAATAATAGTGTAATATATGAGTAAATTTCAATTCTTTGAATTTTTCTTATAAAATTTTGCAAAAGTTAAAAATGAAAATTACTAAATATTTCCGGTTTATAAAAACCCTATAATAAAATTATTTTTATAGTTCGAACTTTCAATTAAAAATTTATGTATAACTTTCAAGTTTTATATTTACTTTCCGATATGAATCACCGATATATTTTTGTTCACCCTATAGTTAAAATTTTTTTCAAAAAAAAATCTTAAAAATCAATAACGCCTTCGGCGCTACTAACTACTATTTTTTAATACATTTTTCATTCAACATATTTATGTACATTACTTATATTTATATACCATATATTCATATACATTATTATATGTATATACCATATATTCATATAAGTACACTTACTCTGTATATTAAAAACTTTTAAAATGAGAAAAAAAAATATTTCTATTTTTTGTTTTCTTAAATACCAATAACAACCTACGATCTTTACCATCAAATATAATTTATTAAAGTGTCGCATATTATAGAAGAATATGGTAAACTTATCATTATTATTATGAATATGAATTTTATGTACATACATACATACATAGGTTATATACCTATGTAAATAAATTTCTAAACATTATGCCATTCATATATGGAGGGTATGTAAATATTGCATTTGTATATAACCACCCCCGAATATAATACCTTACGAGTATAATAAAATTTTATGGATATAGCACGTCATTACGAATATTTATCCAAGTATATCTATATAATGTACGACGTAACGTATGTATATAAATATTCATATAGGCATACCCGATTAAATTATAGTATTTTTAAAATTTTTTATTTAAACAGATGATTAAACTGTATTGGACCATATTATGTGTATTGTAGTAAATAACAGTTTTTCAATGGACATTCATATAATATGTGTATAGGATTTTTTATTTACAAAAGCGAAGTTGCACATTAATACATTCATAATAGTTGTACAATATAATGGAATTACCAATTTTGGTATTTCGATTATAAAAATGAAGATTTTTGTTATTCTTTTATAGTTTGTGACGCGATTTCATGCAATATTATTATTTTTTTTTACATAATACATATAAACAAATCTAGTGTGTGGTCAGAATAAAATTTGAATAATGGTAATTTGAAACTCTTTCAAATATAGAGAAGCAGTTAAATTTTATTGGCATAATATTTTTGCAACTTATTTTATTAAGTAATTTATTTATAATGTATAACAAAAAAAAACATTAATATTATAATTGAAGTTCTACTTTTACATAAATGTATATTTCTACACATGTTCTACACGCATGTTCATTTGACAGAGTAATTATATAAGAATTAGAGCTTTCAATTGTTTATAGTTCCAGGTTAAATCAGATTCATAACAAGTATATACTTAGTTGGAAATTGTTACTCAAGTAGTTTGTCTTAAGAGCAAGTGTGTAAATAAAGAAATATATGTATATACATATGTATTTCTATACAAAGAGATGCAAAAATTTATTTCACTCTTAATTACATAACTAAGTCCCAAAACAAGAATCAAATTTTTTTGCATACAAAATTTTAAAATGAAACCCCATTCATACTACGCAGTACTTTTTCCAAAAATTTTGAATCCTGAATCGAATATGCCCTGCCCTGGATTACGACCTAGCAAAATTTCTTTTTTGTTCTTTCACCTGAGAAACTACAAGTTTAGAGTTAATTTCGTGTCATTCCAAAATATTTTGTATCCGTCAGCCGGCCAATCGAATGAAGTCGTTTCCAATGAATGAGGGATTTCAAAAAAAAAGTGGTTTTCTAAAATTGTACAGAGTAATTGTAGCTTGTAAGTCCACTAATAGAAACGTTCCAATAACACAAACCGCGACATATGATATACCTCTATATATACCTATGCTGTAATTTTAATTTAAACTTACTTAAACAGCCAAAATTAAATTATTCCAATAATATTTAAGCGCTTCAATAGTACATGCTATATTCTATTTTCTGAATTTAATAATCGGCATTATTTTAAATATTTAATCTTAATTCGGATATATGTATGTATATATGCATATTCAGCTGAATTATAATGACCTAGAACAATAAAATAAATTAGAACGATTCATTTCATATTTTCCTTTTATATTAAATGTTTAGATTCAATGTCAAGTTTTTAATCTATTTAATTTTACAAATAAAAGACTATAATGTGTTTAAAAACTCATAAAATTTAATGATTCATTCATATTGTAAGATTGAATTAAATTTATAATTAATTTTTATTCATATTATAATTTTTACTTATATATAACTACATTAGAACAGATTAAATATGTAGAGGATTTTTTTATTAAGATTAGGAAATAAAACATATTGTTATATGTTAAGAACAAACTCTTTGAAATTTACCGCAATAATAATAATCGTAATTAATATTACAAGTCAAATAAGGTAAAGATTATGAAAAAAGCGCAGTATGACTAATATTTTTGAAGTACTTAAGCTAAAGTACAATTAAGTAGTTTATTTGACAAAAACAATGTTGTATTTGTCATCACATTTTCAAATATGCATTCAATTTTTACTGAATTTATATCCTTAAATGGTACGTTATTCTATAAATTTCAATAGAAAGGAAAAAATTCTTGTCAGTCATGATTTCAAAAAATATTTGTAATGATCTCCAACACACACACAATGACTGAATATTGTACGTAACTTATAATCTTAACATATTTGGCAATCTAAAACTAAAAATGTGATGTCAGTAATTTAATAATAACACTAAATTACTCCTTTTCTCTTTTATCAATTTAAATTTAAAGAACAAAACAAGCAACAGTAAGATGAGTTGCATGCCATTACTCACTTGTGTCATCCGATACTTAGAAATTTAATACAATAACTTATGGGCAATAAGCATAATGGAATCAACCATATGGATGAAGTGAATTACATTACAACATTTAAAACTATTTATTAAATATGATGACGTAAAATGAAATTTCTTTTTGAATTCTTGAATCGTGTACTCTTGGAACTTTTATCGTGTGCTTAATTACAATTGATCTAAAAACAATACTTGTAAGTACTTATTTTATCCACAATTTTTTACAGATTTTCTATGGGACTATTTCTTAAACAACATCTAACAGAAATTTAATAAATTAGAGGCTTTTTTCTAATATTTTTTGAGATTTTTATAAATTACGTTTGTTTGTTTTTTAATTAGCCCTTATGTCTGTCAACTCTATTACCATACAAGTACATTAATTTCCAATATTAATAATATTTTTCTTAAATTTTCATTTAGATTATTAGAAATCATATTTATTCAAATAAGTTTTATAAAGATGGCTTATTTTAAATGTCTCTATTTAGTCATAATTCATAAATATGTAATGAGATACACAAAATTAATGTAAATTTTCCAAATTCGATATTAAATTATTCTCTAAGCAACAAATTTTTAATGCCTATAAATATCAGCTATTTACAGTATAATTTAATATAAATTTCAACATTGCTCTATTTTACTAAAATATTAGACTGTTAAAGAAAAATGTTAATCAAAAAAGATGTCAACACTAAAATTATCATACTGTGCCATTTTATTATAATTTCCCATAAGTAATATTCACAATAATATTAATTCGAGTTCAATAACAAACCAAAAAATTTTTTTATATTATTAAAAAATTGTAAGCCATATTTAAAAGTTTTCATACTGTGAATTTTTCAATTTGAACAAAATCAACTGAAAAAAATTCAATTTTAATGAACTTTTAATTTCAATAATGGGAAAAAATTTGCATTGAATCGCAAGAATTTTTTAATTACAACACTATTCTTCAACTTTACAGGTTGTTTTTTTTTGTCTTAACCCATCATTGTATGGGTTATGTAGGTAATGTGTGTGTTGATTTTGAATGAATGTTGTAGGTAATGTTGTGAATATTGACTATGTGTGTGTTTAAATTTGTATTAAGTAAAAAATTTTTAATGAATTTCATTCAACTTTTTAAAAATTTTTCTTTTTTCTTGTAATTTCAATTTTTTTTTAAAAATATTTTTCATTATGAATGAATTTTTAAATGATACTTTTATTTTTTGTTTTTGTCTCTTTCTATTTAAATTACATGTAGGTGTTTTACTATAATATTATTTAAATACAATCATGAATTAAAAAAAAAAATATTTTTTATTGACTGAGGGCAGTTTTAATTTGCATTTTCTTATTTTTTGTTTTATATTTTATTATTTTTATTTTTCAAAATTAAAAGCATCAATGCCATGATCGAAAAAAAAAATCTTTATTAATTATATTAAAAATATACGAGTATGTTAAATGTAAAACAACATAAAAATGTCATTTTATAATTATTTCAAGAACGGATGTAAATTTTTAGAAAATTAAAATTAAATAAAAAAAAAATACACAAACAACAATTATTTTGTTAATTTTAATTTGCTAGTTAATTTAAGAGCTGATTTAGTTTAACGTTTTATTATTATTTTGCAAAATTTTTTAAAGTATAAATATTCAGAAGAAATTAATGTTTTCGGTAGTGTAGGTCACATAATTTGCAGTTTGCGTTTTGCATTTCTAAATTATTCAATACTTTTAACAATAGTATAAAATCATGCAAATTTGTAAAACTTCCAAAGAATGATTTGCAATTAAAAGTGCAATTAAAAATACAATCAATTTTTCAACAATAAATTTCAGTTCTGTTGATGATTTTTAATCAGAATAAGAAAAAAAAATTTCAACATTTTCAATGAGAAATAATTTTGAATTGTGACAATTCATGCATTCTTTAAATTTATTATATATTCCTCCATCCATTATATATTCCTAAAAACCCCTGTAATCTATAAATTTTCGTGTTATCGTTTGAAATTTTCATGCAATACATCTATAATATTGTAATATAATATAATTATATTAAATTTTAATTTATAACAAAAGATTTGCTACACCTTTTATCAAATTTCAATTCAATTCATTATTGTAATACAAAAAAATCTATTGTCTTCTAAGTTTAAGTTAAAATTAATTGATTAATTTTTTGAATGATCACTTGCATTGAGTGCAATAATGCACAATATCCTAAGAATTATGCAATAATATGGATGAACTAATTAATTGCAGACTATTATTTTTATTTAAATCGGAAATTGCAATGAAGATAGATGAGCTTGTGGACAAGCACACACAATTAAATCGCTGAATTAATTACAATAAAATATAAAAGTAAATTTTGCAATAAAAATGGCAAGAATATTTCAATTTGCAATTATTTTAAGTTTAATTCAATGATTGACATGATATTTAAAAACCTATTTTTTTTTTATTTCAAATTTACTATTATCAAACTTTATAATCAGAATGAAAGTCTCAAATGTTCTTTAGAAAATAAAATTAATTTAAATGAAATAAATATTCAAAATTAATTAAAACTTTTTAAAATTTTTATTTTTATTCTTATTTAAATAATTGGGTGCTATGTATAATGTGATCTCTGTTATATGTGATTTTTCAACATCAAATAATATAACATATTGGCTATATATAACAATAGGATTGAAGTAAAATTTTTTTACAAATTTAACAAACCTAGAAAATTTCTTCATAATTTTTTAAAATTCTGCAATATTTTAATCTTTTTTTTAAAGTTTACCGCAGAAATCAGTCACGAAATTTTAATATTTCTTAGTTGAGCTCAAAAATCTTGTTACATGTATAGGACTACCATTAAAATTGCTTGTTAAAAATTCAAAAATGATAAAGAAAACTCTAAATGTACATTAAAATCGTTTTGACTCAAAATTTTATTGAATTTCTTTTTCAAGAAGTACGTTCTCTCTTTAAGAAAAATCTTTAATTAAAAATCGTATTTGTTTTAAGTAATTTTATAAAATTAGAACTAGAATTAACTTATATTGGACAGAAAACTTTTACTTTTAATGAAAATAACAAAAAACATTAACATTTAATTTAGAAGTATATTAATTAGTTTACTAATATATAAGATCTATTTTAAGCAAATTTAATTCTAATCTCTAGATTAAATACATAAAAAACGAAAAAATGACAGATAAAAATTAATTCATTAAATTAAAGATTTTGTTCTACAATTTTAAAAAGTTTCTCCTATTTTTATAGAAATATACAATGTATATGTGGCCTAGTAACAAACCATTAAAATTATAAATTCATATTTCCTGCTCAGATATAAAATACCATCTATAAAACAAGAAGACAACCCACATTTTTGACCAAAAAAAAAAAAAAAATTATAATAATAATTTCCTTTTAAATGAGCTTCAATTTTAGAAGCACAAATTTTAGAATTTTCGGTACTTATTTTTATTTTATTTTTTTTTTGGTTATTGTGTTAAAAATTTATAGTAAATATTTAGTGAACAAATAAATTACTTATTTAATATTATCCCATTAAATTACAGTTAATTTATTGTTTAAACAACACTGAATTTTTTTTTTTGTTGTCATATTTTTATTTTTACGCTTAATTCTAATTTTAATCTTAACATTAACCATTTCGTTTATATAGTATAATTTATTTTTAATTTTTTGCTTACTTTAAGTAGACATAAGCAAAGTCATTCTATATAATTTATTTTACTGTTGATAGATTATCTGTATGATAAATGTTTTTGGAAATAGGGTGTTCCAGATGCACTCAATGGTACTGAAATATAGGAATGCAATTAGAACTGTTTTTAACTGTTGCACTATACATTTAAGGAGGGTTACTGACATGATTTTATTTTCTATCAAAACTAATAACAAAACTATAAAAATTGCTTCCTATAAGTTGAGTAATACACAATTTTCGAAATTTAATTCGAAATCGTAAAAGCATTTTATCGTAATCTTTAGAAAAATCACCAAAAATAAACTGAACTTTTCAATATTTAATGCCATTCGAATTTTATTTAATGAAATCTCTCTGAACAAACAATGGTTCTTCTTAAACAAAAAATTCTCATTTGAATTTATTTAGTATCGTATTGCCTGTAGATAATACAGAGTCGTCTCGTCAACACAATGTACCGGCTGTCGAATACTGATTTACTTTATAATCTCAGTACATGAAAATATCATTTTAAATTTGAATGTGAATTATTAAATGTGTAAAGAACATTGAACTGAAACACACTGTATGTAAAATCATTAATAAAACATTACATAATAAAAACAAATTTATTTATATAAATCTATATATAAACATAATATTATGCAAAATTATGTCAGCTTTAAAAAATTTTTTCGGATAAGAGTGCCTTCAATATACATACGAGTACATAGAATTTTTGTTATTTTATTTTAAATATTATAATATTTATTTTTGTATATAAGAGAGAACGAAACAAAAAAAACCAAAAAAAAAGAAACAAATTTAACTAGTTTACCTTGAAGATCGCAAATAATTCTAAAAACGAAAAATAAAAAAACAAAAACTAGAAGTGTAAAAAACGATGTATGGCGCGGCACAGACAGAAGTTCTAATTTTTTTTTTGTTCTTGCGCTTGTTGTTGTGTTTTCTTTAATATTATTTAAAAAAAATTAATTCGAAAGTTTTTAGAATATTTTTATTCTTTTTTTTTTGTATTATTTGAATTTATAAAAAAAAAGACAAAAACGAGCAAAAATTACTTAAAAAACAAAAAAATTTTTTTTTTGTTGTCTCGTCTTGTCTCAAATCTTAAGGTTGAAATCAAGTTTCTCTCTTAAGTCATTTGTTTTATAATTTTACAAAATAAAAATAAATATATTGCGCGTTTTCATATAAAATTGACATTTAACAATGACATTAATTAAAAAATAATGAAGAAATTTTAATTATATTTAAATTGTGTAAAATTTAATGATATAGATTAGGCAACATCTTTGGAAATTGTGAGATAATATGTAAACTTTAATGTATATTTAGAATTTTAAACGATAATTTTAGTTTGTGCGATTATTAACACGATTGGTTTGCGTCAAATATTTTTGTGTTTTAAGGTAATTTCTGAATTTGCATTTTGTCTTCTTAAATATTCACGCATATTTTCTGTAGTATGCATGCAGACTACATTTGCATAAATGTGACATTATTATAAAGTTTTTATATTATATTTTTAGAGTTTTAAGAAAAGTTGTATAGAAATAATTTAAAAATACGAAAAAAATTTTTGTATAAATTCAAATTGTTTTCAAATTCTACCTGAAAAATAATTATGCAAAAATTTGCAATGAAATTTGTATTTTTGTTAAAAAAGTTTTCATTACAAATTTATAATTTATCGGGCATAAATTAAAGATGTTTTCATTGCGGTTTTACTATAGAGTGTGTTGTTCAACTAAGTATTCAGGCACTTTCAGTTTAGCTATTTTCAATGTTAGTATTATTCTTCATTTATTGCTTCTATTCTCTGTCTGAAAACTTTGTTATTATTAAAAAATACCGAAATTGAAGTAGATCATTGCATAAATCTTTAATTTTGTTCCCTCTGCGCCATTTTCCCGTATGAAATAAAATAAATAATAATAAAAAATATTTAGACAATATCATTTTGAAATTTCAAAAAATTATCATCACTTTCAGTATACCATCGGACTTCATGTCAGTTTACTATTGTATAACAATTATGTCACTTTTACTATTGTATAACAGTTATTCTTAAAAATTCAATTTATAAGGAATTTATTATGATTTGAACATTTCATTGTGTCATCAATCATTATACATTATTTTCAAAATACGAAACTGTTCTATGAAGCATTCTTTTGACATGCTCATAGTAGTACAATAGGTAAAACATATTGTATTGTAATGAGTCAATAAAATAATTAGCATTTACAATTAATTATTTTTAGAGAATATTCAAGTAATTAATGTATGACTAACAAAACGTTATGTTTAACATTAAATAAAAAAAACTATTTAAGAAATTATTAAATCAACTAACAAACCATGAAATTTATAAAACAAGAACAAGTACAATTTACACAAAATACATGGAAAAAAAAAAGTACTATTGAATAATAACTATTGATTGTTTCACACTCCCAGTCTATTATTTGACAAATCGGTTATTATGTCATAGTGCAAACATGTTTACAAAATATTGTAAATAACTTGACTAAAATTATTTTAGTTTAAATTTTAATTAACTTGAATTTTTTTTTAACAAAATATTTAAGTTTATTTCTGGAAATAACATATTTAATTACAAATATAAGTATATATATTTTTTTAATAGACCTATTAAATTTAATTAAAAACGTGATTGCTTCAATTTCTAACCAATTAAATAATATTAAATTTGTCATGATCCTTTTCTTCATTTAAAATATATATATATATATATATATACATATATATATATACATAACTACTGTATAATTTCTTAATTTTTAAATATATATTTTCGAAATTTCTGATAACTTAATAGTAAGATTGCTAGTTTTTACTAATCTCAAGGCTCACGTTAATTCTAAACTGATTTGGATCGCCGGATTACAGTGGAAAAGGGGCAACGCAATTGTCGTCAATGGCTACGTAAGTCTGCCGTTTAGAGCAGTCTTGGCCTTCTACTTGAGGGTGAATCGAAACTCTATTGGAAGATTACGAAAAGAAATCATTATACGAAATGGTTTCTTTCATCTTACTCAAGAAAGTTTTCCTCAAAGTTACTTTGGGAATGGATCAAAATTAAGTTCGTGCTATTGCTAACATCGTCACTAAATATTATTTGGTAAAATATTATCAACACAAATTAGGTAATTCCCTTTTGCGTAAATTCTATAGGAGGACGATAATAAAACTGTTATACATATTTTGTATGATTGTTCCGTTCTAGAGGTATAAATGATTTGAGTGGGGCTTTCTTACTTGAATAAACAAAGTATATAGATGAGATGAGATACGGGAGCACGATTGACTATGGTCGTCGAAAGTAAAAATATGCATTTCGTTATAACTCTCTTCAGCAATTTATAATCTGCTAGTCTTAAGCGACAATAACCTTATTCTTAATCTAAAGTATGTTATCGCAGTTACATTCAATTAATTAAGAACACTCAGTTAAAGTAAATTTTCCCCGAAAATTTCTCAGATAATAGATAAGTTTTAACTCTCAAAGAAGTTGTTTTAGAAATTAGATGAAAAATTTGTTCAATTTTATTAAATTTGAATAAATTCAATTGTTTGTTCTCATACATCCATTGCCTTAATTTAATACACGTGTTATGTATATAGAGTATAATTTTGAATATTCGATTTCTATTGTAATCAAATTATGTATTTCCTTGTATTTTAATAAAATATATATGTATCTATATATTTTCTAAATATATCTACAAAGTTAATAAAACTCATTTCCACAAAGATGATTTTTTAAAAAAATAAAATAAAATAAGTTATTTTTAAAGGAAAAATTCATACTCATTAACGTGAGACAAAATGTAATTTTTTTCTTCATATTTTTCTTGTTTTTATTTCTTTATTTGAAAGAAAGTCATTGTCTGAAAACACTTATACATTTTGGGCTTTAAGAAATGGAAAAACAAAGTACTTATTTTTGTCAAAACTTTCCTATACAATAAAAACCAGCCAATTAGCATTTCAATTCATCACAAGTTAATATTTTTTTTTACATTATTGTTATTACGAGTATTACCATTTTCATTTTAAAGGAAGTAAAATATTCAACCACTGGAAAAGTCATAAAGATAATTAGTAAATAACTAAGTATATAAAAAAAAATCGAAAAATTTTCTTATACACACATTACACCTTATATTTTTATACTTGTACAACTTATATGAGAGGATTAACGTATAACCAAAAAAATAACTAATTAAAAAAAATCGAAAGAAAAAACAACTTTGTACAATATTTTCACTTTTGGTCAATAATTTAATTGCATTTTCTGCAAATATACACAAGTATAATTTACTTGTATCTTACTGCTTCTTTAGTTGGTATATAAAATAATAGTAATAATAATAATAATGACAAAGAGAATATAAAACGAAAAAAACGGTTTTGAGTCAAAATGCGCACATAAACTTTCGTATACCGTAACGCAATGCGCAATTTAAAAGTTAAGAAAATAAACTAAAATATGAAAGAGAAAAAAAATATGTTTTAAAGCTAAACTAACCATGCAAATTTACATAAAATAACCATATATAATCGTAAAGATATGCATATGTACACAATCACACCTATGTATATAAGCACATTATGTATGAAATTGTTAAATTCATATTGCAACAATTCTATATACAAGAAGCTTTACGATGGTTTAACAAAAAAATTCAAAATTTCCAAATTTCTGACCGAACTATGTAAAAATTAAAAGGTGGCATTGAACTTCGACTAACAAAGATTCGACTGATAGAGTATATATAGAGGCAAAAAATTGTGGGTGACAAGTATATAAGTTGTGCAAGAGGATCGAAATTATGAACTTGATGCAAAAACTATGGAGGTTGAGATTGCTACAGGTTGTTATTTTCAATCTATTCACATTAGAAAACTGAGAATAAAAAATTTTTGTCTTCTCAAGTTATGTAGAAAATTGAGATCACAGTATGCCTTCTATGTTGTTAACGCTTCAATCTTTATTTTGATAAAAGTAAAACATGCTAGGGAATGTATTCACCAGGCAATATATTTCGAGTGAACCAATAGGGCTTAGCTAATTCTTGCAGACCGTTGTATATCATAACAATTTCTCAAAAAAATAAACTTTCCGAAAATTCAAAAATATTGCCCTGAATTCTTAATATTGACTGCAAATTAAATTAAATATAAAATTATTGTATTATTACAAATCGCACAAGACACAAAAGCGCATCTGATCGGGGTCTATAACATTCTTTTTATAATTAACTTTAATTGAGAGATACGGCTTCAATAATTCAAAAATGAACGAACTTCAAAATTCTTGTGAGAAGTTTACTGGGAACCGAATTTTTTTCACCTTTTCATGGACTTTTCATGGACAAAAACTACTTAACCTTTTATATACTTACAACAAAAATATTCAAGCATAAAGTTCTTTGATCATTCAACATCTCTACAAACTCATAATTGGTAAACAAACATAATAATAATGTTATATGTACTAATATTACCTACAATGGTAAGAATACTATAAAAATTTGTTCAATTTTCTTGAATTTATATGGCAATAAAATATAGGCCATCGTCAAGTTAATAATAAGGTATGTACAAGTTGTTATACATGCATCACATATTATAGTACATAATATTATATACCAGTTTCATAAGCAATAAATAATATAAAAAGAAATAATGATAAAAAACAAATGGAAATGGAGAAAGAAAACAAGAATATTATGTACATTAAAAAAAAAAAAAGTAATAAAGGAAAAGAAAAGAAATTAAAAAGTAAAAGTGAAATTTTACTCCGTTTTGCTCGATTAAAGATTAAACTTACCTGCGTATTATTTATGCATACAGGTGAACTCAAACGTATCTCACAATAATACTTACTACACAAAATATAAACATATGTATGTATATATGTATATAATAATTGGGTTCATTGATAATAAAAATACTTTATGTGTATACGCCATACCGCAAAATGCAGCAAATAATTTTTATGTTTCTTTTATGCATTTTGCGTTTTTTTTTTCAAATAAAAATACGCATATACAATTTTACATATATAAATACAAACATACAAATATGAATTATTACAGGTGTTGTATAATTTTTATTAACCCTTAATCACAATTATGTACCACAAAGAGATAAAATAAAAAAAATAATTTTCTCTTCTTTCTTTTATTTTTCGTGATTGAGTTTGGAAGTTTCATATAGTCGTAAGCACATACCTTTTCTTTTAGTATTGTGCTCATTTTACCAACATGGGCACATTTAGTTTGTCATACTTGATATTTGCTGTTTTATAGTTGATATCACTGGTTTTTGGAGATGAACTCCAAATATAAATAGCGTCAAAATTATATTTAATGGCTGTAATGCATTTAATAGCTTTTTGACTCTCATATATGTGTTACTTAAAATAACTATGTAAAAATAATTTTTTTGATGCAATTAAATATTTTATATAAATACGAAATAAAAAATTAAAAATATTATCACTTGTTCCGTTTTACGACGTTGGTTTGTTAAGTCTCCCAGAATTATTATATGTGCTTATAAAATTTAGGCACAGTGACTAAGGGTTAAACAGTAATAATATAACAAATAATAAAAACTTAATGCATTTGTAGTTAAAAAACAGAGAAGAAAATTATCAATAAATTAAAATGGTAATAAAACTTAAAAAATATATTATTTTTCCGCTATATTATTCATACAATATTTTGTTACATTCTATTTATGAGGAAAATGTATACCTACACATGTATATGAATAAATTTTTTAAAGTAAATATTTAAAAATTTAAAAATTTCCTGAAAATTTAAGATGCTTTTCAATAATAATGTAGTTGAAAAATCGGTTTTAAATATGGATTTGTTAATTTTAACACATTACGGTAGACTTGTTATCTACTTAATAAGCTCAATAACGCAAGAAATTGGTTCTTGGTTCTACGATATGATACACAAACCATATGCTGCTCTCAGGAGCAAAGTAGGATAACAAAAACAAAAAATTTTAACACATATTATATATTTTCGTGTTATGTACACCGAATCCGATAAAACCGAATATTCTTAACAATTCTAGACATTTTTCGGAGAAATTAAATGATAATCTGTTGTTTCCCTTTTAGAAACAACAATCAAATATTGTGTTGAGACATTCAAATATTGTAAAATTTCCTACTACTCGTATATCTGGAATAGAAATTTTAATTTCAAAATTATCAAAAAGTTGTTAAAAATTAATGGCCATTATTTCTGATAATAAAATGAAAACAAACTGCATTAATGCAAAAATACTAATTGAATATTCATTCATATACTTAATACGTTAGTTATTATTAGATTTAAAAAATAAATTTAAGAAAATTGTTAATCCAAATCATAAATATATTGAAGAAAAAGCATAATTTCATAATCAACTTTCCCATTAAATGCATTTTTTTTTTGCACTCCACCATAAATTGAAATTGAAAAAGAAAAATACTACAATTTTTAAATATCGTCACGTTACAAGTGAATAAACTTTATTTCATTCAATAAAATTATTCCAATCACATCAAAAAATCCATAATGTAATCATGTTGATTTTTTGTTTTTTATTGTATATAAAGAAAAGTTTGAAATTCTTAAAAAATGCAATTAAATTATGAATACACACAATTATTTAGTAAACATACACATATACTTACATACATATATGTAAGTATAAAAAACACTTTAACAACTTAACACTCATCTAAATCACTCATTTTTAATAAAACACTCCTTTTTTTTCTGAAATGAGAAATGCAAAAAAGAAAAAAAACAAGAAGAAATTTAATGAGAAAAATGAGAAACTATGTTTAATATTTTGTTGTTGTTTTTCCAACGTTTTTCTTATTATTATTATTATTTTTTTGTTTTTCAATTTTACAAGGTCAATGAACCTGTAAATATTTATTATGCATAAATTTTTAATTGAAATTTTTTTGTTTACATTTTTTTTTTTTTTGAACTTTTATTCAATTTCTTTCTCAAACAATAATGTTTATAGTACTGCCATCTATTTTCACTTTGTGAATCTTTAGCTCCATTGTTTAGAAATGAATTTCTGAAACAGGTCGATTTATTCTCTGCTATTGCATTGAATCGGACCAGAAGTGCCTCGTGAAATTGCAAAAGTATATATCGAAACTGGTAAAAGCTGGACTTATGTCAAGGCAGTTTGGCGTTTTATGAGGAAAGACATTAGAATTCGCCTTAAAAACACCAGTCGTGAGGTAGACGTGAGCTGAAGTAGATCCTTTTATCCGTTATGCCAAGTTTTTGAGACCTTATTATAATATATCTAACTTGAAAACATATCAAAAAAATTTTAGGTGGCGGACGTGTGCGGTATATGGGCTGTAATTTTGTTTTTTTGCGAATTATACCAGTACAGTTTCCTTCTTTCTGATATCCAATGAAAAATAAAATTGTAAAAAGATCTTTTTTTTTCAAAAGAAGTGAGAGCTATTAATCATAGATCCCACATAATTCGCGTAATAAATGTAGTATAGAAAGTTCCTGACTGACATAATAATCAAATATTTCACTATATATAAAACAATTGTTAATAGCCTCAGAATCGCATATAGTTATAATGTCACATATTTCTTTATAACAAAACCTATATATTTATTTTTTATATATTGTAAAAGTGTACGCCTTCACAACAGAACTCGAAATTCCATATTTTGAATTGCATAATATTTGAAATAAAATCCTCTTCATAATAAAAATAAAAACCAAAAAGTAACATATAAAAAATTTTTGTCAATCATTTCAAATTTTTTCGAAGATAAAAATATTTTTGTCTATTCATATATGTACACATGTATATTCTTATAAAAAAATTTTATAATGAAGTAATACCCTATGATGGATAACCTTAAAATCTGTTATAATACCTTTTATATGAATATTTCTACAGTTAGGGTTTAACTCTTATTTTAAAACAATAGAGTTATTAAAGGTTATAATGATAATATGGGATGTCAATTTATTCTATTGTGAATTGTGATAAATAAAAATCTTATTAAATTATTGAAGCGTCAACAAAAAATTTTAATAGTATTAAACTTCAAATCAGTAGGTACATATATATATAAGTATATATACTTGAATTTGCCATTTTGCCTACTTTTTTTATATAATTATTTTCAATTATGTTGTATGTGGTTTTATGGTGTGAAGAAAAATAAGAGTTAGCGTTTGTTGATTTTATTTCTCATTCAAGAAACAATGGGGATTAGGTTAAAAATTTTTGCAGTATTTATGTGCTTTATTATACAGAAAAATAACTGCAAAAGTGATAGTAGTCAAAGTTTCATCTGATATGTACAATAAAATTGTTTACAAACTCAAATTTCGTACAAAAGTGTAAACGGTATTATTCCCTATGTTAGAATGTCCATATTTATGAGCTTCATCCTTATTTATGATGAAGGAAAGCCTTTAATTTTTTGTTGCTAGATGCCCGAAGATAAACAAAAGAGGATAAATAGAGAATTAAACGACATGTAAATAAAAACTACTGAATAAATACAGGAGACTCACGAGAACGCAATTTTCTTTGAAGTAGTTTTAAATTGAGATGTCATACATAGACACAAGTATTATTTATTCCATAATGGAACATAATTATTATTATTTGCTGCCTTTTTCTTACTGCTAACTGACTTATTCATAACTAACAGTGCTTAAAACACCTTCAGATGTTTAGCTTCATTTTATACCAACATCTATAATTAACAAGACAAAATTGCGTGTGTGCATTTTAAATTGCATATATGCAGGCGTTTCTAGATTATTTGAATTAAAAAATCTATGAAATTTAAATCAAATTTATTAAATAATGCACTTATATTTATTTTTATAAACCAAATACATACGTATGAGCAATAAACCTATTGTTTGCGAAAAATTTTTCCTTTTTTAATTTAAATTTATTTCCGTAAAAACATAAATAATTCTCCAACAAAAGGTGTGTATACATTCATATATGTATACATAATTACGTCTATACATAAAAAAAGCAAAATAATGTTAATTTAATTTTAAAACATTTTAAATTTTAATTATGATTATTATAAATATAAAATTAAAATCTTTATAAATAAATATGTGCGATTCTGATTTCAATTGTTTATAACAATTGCCTGAGATCTATTTCAACAAAATTTACATTTTTGTTTTTCTATTTTTATTGTTGAAAAAAAAATTATAAAGACATAGAAATCACGTCATTTTAAAAATGTTTCCCTTTCAGAATCATTATGAACTCACTTGGTAGATTTTTGAACTTTTTAACTTTTGAAAAACTTAACAATAAAATACACAAAGTAAGTTATGCATTTTGAATATTCACATATACTGTAGGATTTTCACATGAGAATGCATTGTTGTAAGATTTGAAGTCAAGGGCTTTCAAATTGTTAGTATTTTACATTAACCCTGTGTTTGTACACATTTAATAAAGACAAGATAATTTTATCAAAATGTAATTTTAATATTTAAACATTAATTGTATGATTGTATTTAATCGAACATGTTTGATTATAATAATAAGTTGTAATTATAATAATTCCTTGCTTATGCAGGCTTAACAAACTACCATCAGTGTTAGTAATAGTCTGTTATTTAATTGGACTCTGATATTATGCTTTCTGAGTATTCTCTTTAATGTTCTCGACTTTGAATATGCTCAGGTTTAACTAACACCTATATAATGTGTATGGAATTACAATCAATTGTTGTAATTTTAATTGCAATCAAATTAAACTTAATCAATCATACAAACTAGCGAAATTAACGAAGTTTAACACTCATAAACGGAATTCTACAATTTTACTTTACGATATAAGGAATACAACATTAAAAATTTGTTCGTGTATAATGACCGTAAATTATTGCAAATACACATAGAGAGATCATTATTATACCATTAATTCGTAATTATTTCAAAAATAAAAAAATTCATTTTTGTTTTTTTTGAAAACTCACAATAAATTAAAAATAAAGTAAATATTATTTTAAAATTATAATTATAAATTAAATGAAATATAGGTGTATTATAATAATAAAATAAAAATGAATATAAGAAAATAGAATAAATCATGTCTCACGTGCTAATTGTATAATATGCTATTCTAGAATTCAGTTTTTGCTATATAGTAATGCTCCGGGAACTAGAACAGACTATTAAATAAAACAAAGCAAAATCATAAGAACAGGAAAAAAAATAAACAACAAATTTTCGTGACTTGGCAATGATTAATATTTAAATAGTAACAAGTATGTATGTATGTAAGTACATGAAATGTCAAAAAGTAAATAAGAAATAGTATTATTACGTAAACACACATATACTTACACAGACTGAAAATGTATAAATATCCAAAAACAAAAAAAAAAAACAGAAAGAATAAAGCTTTTGACATTGACAACTTATACAGTACTTTATTTGTTTTGTTTTGTTTATCTTATTTTTTCATTTTATTTTTATTCTTTTCTATACTGTTAAAAATAATTATTTATGGGTTATAATTTCAATCATGTTTAACGGTAATTCGAAATCAGTTAATTAGGGATTTATGTCATGCAAAAATAATTTGTATAAATGTATATCAGTGTGCAAATGTATAAAAATATATGTAGATGGCGGTGATCATAAATTATAGAATAAAATATAAACCATTGGGTTGATTTATACAATTTAATTATAATTATTTGTACTTACATATAGATATACATATGAATATTGTAATGGTTGTAGATAAAATAATAATTTAGATCGATTATTTTTTTTTTTAATTTTGTTATACCATTTACAATTATTTATAGTACAAGCGTGTAGCAGCAGGTGGTGCCAGATCACTTGATATTTTAGATAAACTCTAAAATAATTTGATTTATTAAGTATATTATAAAATTATTCAGTAATTTTTGTAATCTTCTATAAATTTAACATTCCAATTATAAAATATTTTTAATTTTTTTCTGCATTTTCGATTTCCTATAATAAATTTCGTTATTATTATTGTTGTTTGTAATATTTAAAAAGTATTGAGATAAAATAATTCGTTAAATTTTTCAATTTATTCGATTAAGATCTGAAATAATAATTTAATTGATATTTTAATTAGTTTTAGTTCATTTAGTTTAAGTATATTGTAAATATATGTATGTACATGCAAAAATTTATAGGGCTCACAGAATCATGTTGTGGATTGTACAGGTACTAGTGTATCAGTGTATTAGTGGTCTATTGTGCTGTTTCTGAATTCCGTTTTTCTTAATTTTGGTTCCGAGAATTAAACCGTCAAGTCAATTACACTGTCTGGTGAAAAAATTATAATTATAAGTTGGCTGGGGTCGTCAAAACGCATAAATAATAAACGCAAAACAAATAAATACATAGGTATAATTAGTATATAGCTTTCTTACATATTGATCTGTTAATAAACGCGTCATGCGTTTTTAGTCCCAAAACTTTTTAAATTCTCCAAAATAAACATATAATCGTAGATTCTGCACTTGACGAAAGATTCTGGCAGTTTAAGTCTGGCAACGAAAAAAATTAATTTTTCTTTTTTAAGCCTGACAGAAAAACAGCTGAGCTTTTTAAGTTTTTTTATTTAATAATATTTTTTTTTGAAGTTTATTAAGACATACTAAATGAAAATAGTGCATGCTAAATTTTGTATTGATAAAAAAATGTAAAATTCAATATAATTTTGGTGAAGCACTCTTACTGCTTTTCAAAGTAATCTGTTGTCAATATTATAAAAGAATTCTATAATTAACTTATTCCAAATCAATTTCGATTTTTCAAATTTACTTTAAAAATTAACACTTTCTTAAAGTTAGTCAATATTTTATTATTTATGCATGTTTAAATTTTTTTTACAAAATTTTTTTATAATTTTAGATTATTTACCTTACTTGAATAATTTATTGCTTTAAATAAAAGATATTACGCAAGAGAAATTACAATGGACTCGGAATATGTACAATATTAACTCATGAAATTAGTGATTAATGAATAAATACATACTAAACATAATTTATGTCCAAATCTAAATTTTTATTTTATTTATTTTACTTTATTTAAATATGTACTTTGTATTATGTTAGAATACAATTGAAAGTGTTGGTAATATAAATTATTTAATGATCATTTAGAAAACATAATAATTATGCCGCGGATATAAGATTTTATGACAATTTTTCTTTTTATAATTGTTATATACATTTGAATTCAAAATAAAATTCGTGATTTAACGGGTCACGAAAATAAATAATAACCAAAAGAGAAAAAAAATAAATTAAAAATGGAAATGTTCTTTGAAAAATGGGAAAAACGACGTAAAAATCAACTTAATTTTAAAACAAGTTTTTTATCGTGATAAATTAAGAGTACACCAATTTGTTAAATATTGCAAGAATATAAACCCAATACATATTATATTATACGTGAATTAAATATAAATATTTTGTAATGTTTTAATATACAGGAACATGGTTATGTTTCACCCTCTTATAATTTAATATTTTTATGAAATTAAGAAATTAAAATAATAAAACCAAAAGTACCACATAAATATTGTAATGTTTTTTGAAAATTTTTTGATAATACTCGTATACCGCCTGAAATCTTACAGAAATTATTTTCAAAAAATCTGGTATGATCCGCACATAACTGACCGCAATATCTAACGTGTATTAGACGCTTCTTTCAAATTTTAAGGATGCTATGAAGCTTTTAGCTAACATACCTATTAGCTAACATATCCAAAATGTAGTATTTGCAACTAGAAGAGGTTCACCTTATGTCATTTGAATTCCCTGAAAAATTCACCAGTTAGTTTCGGTATCAATCAGAATATTAAATTTCAAGAAAATTAGTTGATTATTTCTCTTTATATGCGTAAAAACGTGAAATCCAATCCAAATCGGTTTAGTTGAACTTGAGATACACGCGTGCACACACAGACTCACAGACCCATAGACCGTTAGTTTAAGCAAAAATTAGCTTATTTACACTTCCCTACTTAGGAGTTGTGCGTTTCTTCCCTTATTGTATGCAATGCGGTCCATAAAAATTTGTAGAATCAAAGCTGCAACATTTGTTGAAAATTCTTAAAATCCTTATCGAAATCTTTTATAGGAGAAATTAAACCGGCGTTAAACTGATATATTTTAGAAAAAAATTAATTTGAAAATATTGTAAAATTTTTTTCTTTAATTACGAACATGTCCATTACATATTCTAATTTCAATTTTAATTTAATTTATATTTACAGGCAAACCAAAAAAGAAACGTCAATTATATCGTAAAGGAACAAATAGCCAATACTCAAATAATCCAGTTAAAGATGACGGGATAAATTAATGAATCAAACATATTGAGAAAAACACAAAAAAATCGATTGATCGAACGCAATATTCTAAATTGATTAATTAAAAATTACGAAATATTCTATATATGAACGTATGTAGAAAATTAAAGAAGAAAACAACCTCTTGGAAAAATTTCAATATGATAATGCATTTATCCAAGTCTAAAAAAATTTTTAAAAATTAAATGAATTACTTACAAAATTTTCAAAGAAAATTAAACGAATATTAAAAATTAACCATTTTCGAAACTATAATTAAAGAATAAAGAGAATAAACAACAAAATAAGAAATTACGATAAAACTCAATAAACAAACATACACTCAAATAGTAACAAACAAAATCAAATAAAAAAAACATAAAACAAAAATGTATCGACCAAATTTTTATGAATCAAAATGTTTACGTTGCAATGAAATCGTTTATCAAGTTGATCGGGTTGGACCTCTTAAAGATTTCACATTTTTTCATTCCGGATGTTTTAAGTGCGTTCATTGCGGTACAAAACTAACATTAAAGACTTATTACAATAATCAACATAGACAGGAAGATAAAGAGGTAAAGTAAATTTTTCTTTTTATATATTTTTTTTTTTAATATTTTTTTATATTTATTTTAATTTTTATTTATTTATTTATAATTGCTGTATTATTTGAAAAACAAAAATTAAAACAGAAAAATCTCAATTTCTACCTTTAAATTTTACCTTTTTCGTACTATAACTCATTTGAACATTTATTCGTTTATATTGCTATATATACATATATATATATATATATATATATATATATATAACAATAAAACTGTTATATGTTTGAGAGAATTGCAAGCAAATACAGGTAGACTAACATTTATAATACGACTGAGTAGTACATTATAATTTAAAGATATTTACTTGAATAAAAGTGTCTCTTGCATACATACATAGATCGGTGTGTTAAACGACTCCTTAAAAAGCTCTTAACTGCTAAGAAAAACTCTTTAACCATATTCATTTGAAATCTGTTGTAATCGAGTGATAAAATATATATTCATTTTGGATCACAAGTAATAATGGCGGAACATATACTTTCTCTTATGTAGTTCGTATAACGCCATAGAAATTTTCCCACCATACACATTATTCACCATATAGAAATTTCACCACAAGTACTATCTGCTCGTAAGTATCAAAATAAAAATTAAAACTATATGGCATGGTGGAGCTACAAATTACACACTCATTATTTATGCCTCAAACAGAGAGGTGCTTATCAAAAATTCTTCTTTCAAATTTCGAACTTGTTGCTTTTATACTTCAAGTCTGATTGTGGTAATTAGTATACTCGACTTGTGGGACCCTTCACAGTTTTATATAGACCCTGCAAAAATTTTTTTTTACAATTATTTCATTTCCATTTTTCTTTTTGTCTAACTGTTTATTATTTTAATTTTATTTTATTGTTTATTATATCAATATATTTTTTCATATTTACCTTATAAGTATATTTATATGAAAAATTTCGCTTTTAGCATAAATGCTAACCATAGAAGGAGTGGTTTGTGTATTTTTAATTATTGGCTCCATAAGCAATTATGTCCACAAATTTTTTAATAATACAAAATATATACCTGATATGGTTACCTGGAGGGCTAATTTAAATTAATAAATAATTTAATTATATTTTATTTATATTCACTGATCTTTTCGTAATCATATATAATTTGACAGCAAGCTTCTTTATTTACGTCTATCCTAAAACTTGATTTAAAATAATAATTCAGTAAACAAAGTTCAACCAAATCTAAAAAATATTGAAGATATAAAATATAATTAATAATTAAAATATAAAATTAGCAAGTATATTATCATTATATAAACAATGAATCAAGCCAATAATTCGTAAAATAACACATTTCCGTTGAAGAAATCTTTGTTATCTTATTGCACACTTCACGATAAGAGCAGATCAGTATATTTTTACGCTTATGGAATTTCCAAAGAGTTTATGTGCTTTTGATAAAGTAAGTTGTTTCAAAAATGTCATTTGTAACTTTTACGAGGGCCATTTTTACGAGAGAGGAGTAGTAAATCAATATTTTCTTCCGAAGAATGAGTTTCTCGCAAAGATTCAATTCTGCATAAAATTTCGGTATTTTATTTTGAACGATATGGAAGTTTTGAAATTTGACGCAAGGTTGGACCCGAAAGGCAATGTTAAACTACATAACATGAATGTTGTTTTTTTTTTTGCAATTTTTTTTGTAGTATATTTACGACTTTTAGATTTTATAAAATAAAATCTAACACTAAAAATTAGAAATTGCTATAATACTTTAATACGACAAACCTATAGAAATAGGTCAGTACGAGCATTATATATATATATATACAGCGTATTATATGTATATACAGCGCCTGAGTTATCATATGTAAAGTAAGCATTTGCGATGAGCACCAGAAAATATTGACGTAGTAAATTTTTTTTTGGTGAGGGACGGTGTACCATTCGGAGACCTAATAAGTCAGAATCGGTCCTGTGCATATGTATACATATAAAATTTTGAAATTATTTAAATTTATAGTGAATAAAATCATTTATACTGAAGGAAGCCTTCATTATTTACAATTATATGTCATAAAATAATTTGTTAACTAACAAATCTTCTACATCTTAAAATTTAATTTTATTTGTAAAGTAACAAATTTATACTGTACACATTCACATATTATGTAGTATGTGTTTAAAGGAAGCAATCCGCCTATAAATACCAAATTCGAAGCAGAATTATTACATATAGGTATACGAATTATAACAGAAATGTGAAAGAATGCTCTTTTAAATATAAGTATGTGCACTTTTACTTTTAATTGGTTATAAAAATGGATGAAATAAATTTGCCATGAGCCTTTTATATACATTGGAAATAGCAGAAATAAAATAAGAAATAAAAATTTATATTTTTTTTCGAAATTAAAACTATACTATATAATAATGTGGTAATAGATAAACATTTAATGAGATCGTTAAAATATTATGTACGTGCTTAAATATTTTCATTAATTCTCATTTTGTGTATTAAGCTTAAATGGCTTGAGAGTACATAATTTTTCGAAAATTTTTCATTTGAATTAAAATCTGGTTAATTTTCTCGAATTTTTCATTTAATTTTTGTTTTTTATTTTATTATTGTTTTAATTTTTATTTTTTTTTTATATTTTTGTACATATAACGAACGAAACCGGATAAATTCACTATAAAAAGTAAAAAACAAAAATTTATGAGAAATCAAGAAATTATTTAAATGGATATGGAAAAAAAGTAAAATTTGTAATTAATGTTTTGCTTTCTCATATTCGGAAGATTTAAAAAAAATAATTTGTTTTTCCTGGATTACTTGAATTAAATGGACTAACTTAATAATTAAATAATAAATCAGAGACCATTTGGAGATTTTTGTAGACTCATGTGAATTCGAAAGTCTCAATGAATTTTAACTTATAATAATTACTGCTATAATTATTCATTACCTTTAAAATCTGACTCTAAGCTGGTTCAGTACTCTATATTATATTGGTTTGGATTTTTAATACACATCTCTTCTTTAATATTCTCGATATTTCTATTTAATTTTTGTTCTCTTGTAAACGATGATACTGTAGCGCTCCAAATAATTTAAAAGTGGCATGCTTATTAATTGCCTGACCATTGGTGCAGTGTTTATGGCACCGGTCCTTTAACCGAAGGGTCTCGGGTTCAAACACCGGTCAGGTCACTATTAAAATTATATTCAATATTATAGCTTAAATATACAATATTTATGAAGCAACAAATTAGTATATACAAGTAATTTTCATATATTCATAATTAATTCGATATGAAAATCCAAGAAAAATAAGTAATAAATAATAATTAGCTTTTAAATATTAAATATAAAGAAAAACTACGGCAGGCACCTATCTAGTTAAAACTCTGTAACGCAATGAAACTTAGGTATGACATAGTCTGATGTCATGCACTAGCCTTATGCTTCTCCTAGGAGTGGGGAAAGGAAAAAAAATGCTTATTAATTGTTTAAGAAAATTATTCATTTTACTTGAATATTAACATTTTTGCCAAGATTTATTAATGTAAAAGATTTTGAGCCGGGTTCGGTGTATTATAAAATTTAAATTGTACTAATCTTAAATTTCAATGGGCACTCTGTTTATTCCCGTCTTTTAAAATAAACAAAATAGTATTCTTAAACATTTTTTTGTATTACGTTATTCAATCAAATTCGGCTTAATTATTAAATATTATTTATGGCAAATCTTGAAAAAAAAAGTCAAGTTCCATTTATTCTCAAATTTCAAATGTTTTCATAAGCCTATATACGCGAGTGAATCGCAAATAATACAAGAGTAGTAATGTGAAATTTTTATTATATATATATATCGCATTAAAATTACCCATGTATTCATACTCATTATGGGCAATTTTAATCACATACATATACCTATTTATATTATGAAATTTTATCCAAGAGAAAAGTAACGAGAAAGGGAAGTTAAATTACTACACACTATTATTAATTAAGTGAAAATATTATGCAACTTAAAATAGTATATTTATATTTTACCTTATGACCGCTTGCTGTATATATGTACATAAAAAAGCTGGGTATGTTCAAAACGTAAACAATATATGTAGGTCTTGAAAAGTTAATTTTAATATAAACAATAAAATTAAAGAAGAAAAAAATATTATTTATTATTATTTTTACTATAAAACTACAATTCCTGTTTAATTAAAAAAGTTCAAAGATGATCTCAGTCAAATGGAAAACAAAGTAAACTAAAATAACAGAAAATATAACTGGAAAATATGACACCTTTAATGTCCAATTTTATTTAAGTATGTTTATAACACATATACGCACCACCCCTATAATACTATAAAAAGCAAACTGTATATTATTAACACCGGAATTGAAAAATGATTCGTTTTCACTGAAAAATCAACTTTAAATAAATGAAAATAAAGCTTTTATCATTTAAGTATACAAATCACACCCCAAGAAGAAGAGCACAAAATTTAAAAAAAATCAAATATTAACTTAAATGACATTTGAATCGGATCTTCTATTAATCCTTGTACTATATTCGATTACAACAACGTTCACTACGTAAAAGTGATCACTATATACCACTAAAAGTGATATTTGTAGATTTGCTTCCCAGAATAACCACGCTTGGTATGGACAGGCACGTTCATCTAGTTTCAGCATTCTATGTTTATATGCATAGAGAAAAATTACTATTATGCTTAAAAAATCTTATATTTTACATTCGAACAGCTTTTTTACTCCTTAAGCCGCTCTATTTTTGCAATGATAATAAGGCTCAAATCCGTTATTAAATAAGGCTTACCTTTAATCAAATCCGATATTAAATAATTTGAAAATTTGCTGTATAGATTAAATTGAAATTGAATGAAACAACTAGTTACTCCCGTGTTAGTTCGCAGACACGATGGTGTTCAAGATAGTGAGAAGAAGTTGTGTGGACTGGTAGACGGCGAACTCTGTTAATTTCTTAAAATATACTTTCGTTCGTGTTTCTTTGAGAATTGTAACAAGTCATACATCTTTTATTTTCTTACTACATACAGCGGGAGCTAGTTAGGACAGTTTAACAGACTGCAAAACTGTATGATCAGATCAACTCATATTGAAAACAGATAAAGGAACATGACTTATTTTTGCTTGTTTTCACAAGAAGAGACTCAACTGATAAAGCCCACCACTTTATTTTATGCTACCTTCCAACAGCTAAGGGTGCGAATTTAATTGTTAATAATCATATGTTTATACTATTTTTACCTGTTAAATACAGTTATATGCAAGATAAATATAAAAGATACATATATAGTGGTATAATGAAGATATATAGTATGTAATTATATTGTAAACCATATAATTTTATATGAAAAGTCCGCAAGCCATATTAATTACAAATTTATATTAATTGATGACGAATATGACGTTATTACATATTGTACATAATTTTATACTGTGTGTGACCTATAGTATAAAACTTATGTAATAGGTACTGGAAGCAAAATTTAAAAAAAAAAACATTATAATTATAAAATATACAATGCAAAAGGTTCGGCGTTTTTCACATCCATACGTAAATACAAACAAACATACAATTATATGCAAACATATATAACGAACGCTGGTTGAAAAAGTGAAATTTTTAAAGTGCAATGAGATTTTTAAGGTGAATACCTTATTTATTATTTGGATTTTTTTTCTTTATTTTCGCAATTGATGTCAAATAAATTTTTAAAATTATTGAATTTGTTTTTTTATCTGTTTAAATCTTTTTTTTTTCTTTTTTTTTCTTTCTTACACTTGATTTTTACCCTTTTAAATTGAAAAGTGAAATGACAATAATTATAGGCATTTCAAAACGTATAACAAACCAGAAAAAACACAAAAGGCATATAGAAATAAAGGAAACAGGTCTTTAGGGCATTTAAAAACTTAAAAATTTAAAAATAAATTTAAAAATACTTGCAATAGATTGAGAAAAAATATAAAAAATTATTTCCAATTAATTGATAAAAATCCTTATTTTTGTTGGTATTTTTCGAATATTTAATATATAACAATAAATTTTACGTTTTGGTGATTTTGGCAAGGTGTTATAAAAAAAATTGCCTTATAAATTTCAAAGTTTTAATTTTAAAAATTAAATGTAAATAATTTCAATTGGAAAATTAGTGTATTCGAAAAGAAATCAAATTTTTACAAATCTTTGTTTGCATGTGGTCCTCTGATAATGAATTAAGTTCAATTAATCCAGTCCGCTTTTCCAGTTGAAATTAAAATTATTGTTAAAGATTTTTATCCCATACTATGTAAATTTTTTCTTTAAAATTTTTTTCATTCCATAAAATTTTGAATCTTTTCAGGTTTATAATTTATTTTTATTATTCTTTTAATAAAATGGAATTGTAATTATGCTTATTTTATGCTAATATGACAGTTTAATTGTGTTAATTAATATAATTTTTGGTAGAGATTGAAATCTATAACTCGTTATTTATTTTTGACTTAAATTAAAATTAATGTCGCAAAATAATTTAATTATATATAAGTAGTTAAAATGTTTAATTTACTTAAAGAGAATTATTATTTGTATATAAATTGTACTTAAAACTATATGTATATATTATATATTTCCACTCACAAATACTGCATTATGTTGTGTGATTCAGGATTCATGTAATTCAAATACAAGATTTATGTAAAATAATGAAGAATTCTAGTACCAAACACAATTATACTGCAATTTGTCATAACGCATTTGGTCTCTAAATATTTGGAAGGAAATATGATATTGTGTGTAGTTGAATATTGTGAATATAATTTGAGCTTTTAATTCCTAAAAATTCACTTAAGTCCCGTGACCCGATTTTAAATACAGCTGAAAGGTTTCAACGCATATTCAAGAAAATTTACAAAACATACACCAAAATTGTTCTCGCCTATTTATTGAACCAATCAGACAATAATTGATGAATTATTTTTTAATACATTTGTCATATATTTACACTGAAACATCCATTGAAATCAAAAATTTACCTTAATCCTTTAGCAATTGTAAGGTAATTTACTACAAATTATTGAGTTTAATACTGGTCCACTATTTTTAATAATTTTTATAACTTAAGATAAAGTTTTTTTTTTGACAAACTTATACAACATTATTAATTCCATTATTTTTTTTTATACATTTTTTATATAGGTATATTGTAGTTCACATGTACCAAAAAGTGGACCTGGTCATCTTGATCAAACATCAGTTGGAATACGTCAAGCATTAAATGTTCCTCGTTCAAGTAAATATGTTAATGAACAGATACGTGGTTCAAGGACTGAAATCGATGGTAAATAAAAATTTTTTTCTTACAGTTTATGTTTTTTTTTCTTTTCTTATTTTTAATTGTTTTTTGCTTAATCTAGATATTCGCATAGTTTATAAATTAGTTCAATGCCATAAATACATTAAATAATTGATTAGCAGCATATTATTTAAATAAATAGATTTCTTGTGTAAATTAATTTTTATTTTTTCTTCATAATTAACACTATTTACATACTCTAATTATTTTCAAATTCATGTTAAGTGCTACTTTATGTAAAAGTACTCAAAGTTATTTTTATATTCAACTTTTAAATTTATTTATTATTGTGGTATAAATTTGTAAATTTATTAAAATTTTTCATGTATTAAATCACAAGTATAACATTATAAATATGTGCAATTAATTTATTAAAAAAAATTAACAACATAATTTTGTAATATGCACATATAAAATAATAAAGTATTATGAAAGCACATTTCCTGCAAATTTCAAAAGAAGATTTTGTAAAAAAAAAAACAAAACATTTGCATTTAAAAATTCTCGAAAAAAATATTTTTTTTATATATAAGTATTGATAAGTAAAAAGTTTTAAATGTCGAAATTAATCGTGTTATCTCTAAATTTGGGATTCAGAGTAAAAAATCGTATCTTATTTTGCAATATTAAGTAAGAATATAAAAAATTGCAATGTCGAAAAATTAGTTAACAAAAATGAGCTTAAACACCCGGCTAAAAAATTCAAAGCAGTATTTCATCGATTTTGAAAGTCTACTAATACTTAAACAGTTTACGTTCAAAGCGATCTTACGTCACCTCTTATTCTAACTAAGATATTGCACAACATCTGCTTTTGGAAGTAGTGATTAAATATTTGTATGTATACATTATCATTGTTAAAAGAAACTAAAGGAAGTAAGAAATCATAAAAGAAGATGAGGTGGTAGAGTGTTCGCCTAAAAAGCGGCAGATCACTAGTTCAAGTCCAGTTCAAGGAGAAAAATTTTTTAATATTTCTGCTTAGACTCGTTCCTTTGGTTAAGTCATCCATCTGTTTTGCAGTAATATGAAGAAATTTCCAATATTTATTCTAATATCAAAGGTCATAAAGGAGCTTAGATTCAATAAACGATTCATTCATATAAAAATTTATCTAATTCTGCAGCTAATCGAATTTTATTTCATTTATAAAAGAAATTTCAATATAAAATCTCAAAACAATTAAAACACACACCATAAAATTGTCTTTTATTTTAAATTCATAATTCCGTTTTAGTCTGATCCCAAATAATTATATGTACGTCTAATAATCCAAAAAAAAACTTTCATTAATTTTAAACTAATCTAGAGTATAAGCAAAATTCCAATCCAATTTTTAATATTTTTTTAAAACACCAATCATTATGCTCTATAAAAAACTTATTAAATGAAATTCATAGATTGAAATTTTAATAATAATAAAAAAATTAAATATGCAATTTAACTATTATTAATTTATTTATTCAACTGACTTGCTCTATACTCAACTTTCCTTCCTCATATTTCACCTGTATATTTTACAAAATGTGTTTTTTTTTTACAAATTTACTTTCTTTATTGTGTTTAGTTAATTGTTCAATATTTTGTTGCAACATATGTAATTTTTTTTTCCTCTATTTTTGACATTATTATTCAACCAACAATAAAAATATAAACAAATAATAATTATTTCAATCTTTCAAATTATAATAATAAAATCGCTATTTTGTCTTCAGATTATATTATTATAAAAATGTGCATAGACAACTGTTATACATATATTATTTAATCTAAATGTGTGCTAAATTAATAAGATTTTCTCTATATAATTTTATAAAATAAGCAAAAATATCAAGAAATTAATTTAACTTAAATAATTAAATATATTATTAAAATAATTAATAATAATATAATATTATAATAATAATTAATAAATTATTATTTAAATATAAAAAAAAAAATATAGGACAACCACGTCAATCAACACCAAATGGATATAGTAGCGGTGGCGGTAACCGTGATATCAGTTCACCATCACAAATTGATTCAGATTATAAATATGGTAGATTTGATGCAAGTGCTTTACATATTGCACATGCACTCAAACAAACTGAAATACAAAAAGCATATAATAAGAGGCGGGAAAAACCAATTGATTTCTATCTGGTAAGTTTTCTTAATTTTTCTTATTTTTTTTTTTTTTTTTAATTTTTAGATTGTTGATGTTTTCAATGAAATTTTAGTGTTTCTAAATATGCATATAATTTTCTTGTTTTGCATTTATCATTTGATTTTATTATAAAATTATATGCTACTTGATAATTTGACGCTAATATAATAGCATAATTCATAGATTATTGGAATAATATTGAAATTATAGATTCAACATTATTATAATAGAAAAGAACAGGCAATTATTTAGATTTACATACAAATATTATTATTACTTTAAATTATAATTGAAAAATTTACTTAATATTATATGTAATGAAAATTATGACTGGATTAATTAAAAAAATATTTAAATTGATTGATATATTAAAAGCAGAGGGGGATTCAGGATTTAAGAATTCCAAAATTATTCTAGTAACAGTTCCCTAATTTCTTCTAATTTGTTTGTGTATTTTACGTCTAAAAGAACTACTGTAAGACCGAATTTATCCCCAAAATTTCTTAAAATTTAGGACCTATTTCAAAACCCGGGAATTTATCACCTAAAAACTTTATTTTCAAATCGGGAATTGTTATTACCCAAAATAATATTTAAAAAACATATTTTATTTAAATCATAAATTTTCATATTAACATGTGACTGCTCTCCGTTTACTTAAGAGAAAAATATTCCATGTTAAAATAATTGTCATAAAAAGTAGTTAAAGAAGCCTCTTATGTTTTAAGCCGGCCCTGATAAAATCCACTTGTAACAGTTTATCATTACATGTTTTCCATTTTCTTTTGTTATATAATTAAATTTGTATGAGACAATAATCAATTTCTTTTAATTTTTGATAAATTTTTATTTTTAATGAACAATTGTTTTGTAACTTTTTCCATCATACTCAAGACTTTGTGTTTGAAATCATAAAATATAATATATGGCTATATACATACATACATTTTAAAATATGCATATTATGAATTATATTATGTGAGTATGTACACCATTTTATTAAGGTTGTTTTTTTTAATTTTTTTTTTGTAATTTTAATAAAAAATGAAATCTTCATTTTTCTTTCAATATTATTGATTATCAATTACGAGTAGTATGTATTGGCTTTTTACGCATTTTGTATTTAAAAATTGATTTCGAAATTTTACATGCGTTTCATATTTTGAAGAAGAAAATGTCTACATGGGGTTTTATATTTTATACATGCATCATTTTTGATTTCAATAAATAATAGTTTACGTTACTCTGCTATGTAAATTAATTGGGTAAATTTTACGTTTTACGAAATTATTAAAAATTTTGAATTAAAAATTACTCGAAAAGAATTTGAAATTTTCACCAGCTAGTTAACTGCCAGATATTTCGAATTAAAAAATTTATAAAATCTTATCAATTTTTTGCATATATTTAGGATTAATTAACTTTATGAAATTGGGATAATTTTAACAATATTTGAACAACATTGAATCTGAATAATTCACGATTTAAAAAAATGAGTTTAGCATTGCAACCGAATTTAAATTTTAAAGTGAAATTTTTACTTAATTTTATTAAATTCTTAATAAATTACAAAATTTTGAATTTAAGAAAAATATGGTCAAATTAACGAAATCCCAATTTTTTTCGTTCAAACAAAATTCCTTTTATTGGTACATAAAAGTAAGGCTAACTCTGCTTGTTAATGCATTTATCCTAAGTCATACATGGCCATGAAATTTTAAATGGTATAATTAAAATTTTTATTTTAAAATTCACTATTTGAATATTTGAGTATTTGAATTATGTAAGAGATTTAATCAAAGAAAATCTCATTAACAATTTAATACTTTATTGAACATTGTTATCAAATATTTCCCTTAAGCAATTTCTAATAATATACGTTTGAAATTTTTATATTATACATAGAATTTAAAAAATTATTATCTAATTTTAACTTTAATTTTAATTCTTTTATAATAGAAATGTTAACAATAGCATGTGATTTATTTAAAATTAAAAAATTGATAAAGAAATTAAATATCTAGCCTAATAATCTAGCCAGCATAAAAATGCCATATATGTTCGTATAATTGACCTCTAAATTTTTAAAATTTCATTATAGCAATTTTTCAATTATACCTAAACTTAAAAACGTTCATATAGTGCGATCATAAATACCCTTTCATACGGGTAAATATGTAAATTAACATTATTATGTTATATACATACTACGTACATATATATATATATATATATATATCTTTTGTACCAGTATCAATATAAGATGACATTGCGTATAATATTTCATGATAACTTTCGCAACAAAAATTGATTTACATTATGCTTATTCGATTCATTTACGAAAAAAAGTATAGAAAAATATAAGTAAATCAAAAATTACCTATAGTTTGTTTCATTGTAATAATCTAAATAAAATTATGTTGTAAAAATTAAATTTCTACATAGCTAATATTTTTTTTTTTATTTTCATTAACCCTAACGGCACCATCATTCATATAATATGAAATTAATGTTTTAAATTGAATTGTTTATTAAATCATTCGAATTATATGAATGCTTGTACTTACAACATGTATGCAATAGTGTTAAACACAACATGAGTTTAAATTAAAACAAAATATTCGAATGCCATAATTACAATAACATAATTTGAAAGGAATGAAATAATAAATTTGATATAAACAAATAGTTTGTGAAGTAGCACATTTCCAAGAGAAAACGCATTTGTTAATGACGACATTCTACATTGTTGTATACAGTGCATACATTTAGCATAATAACAGTATTAAAAAAACTCTTAATAAATTCATGGAACTGTACGATAGTTACTTGTTTGTTTTTAATGAAATTTGATAAATCGTAAAATTTCAAAAAAATAAGCAGTTGAAGAGGGATTTTCCTTATTTTGAAAAACGATAATTTTTAACAGGATAAATTGCTCACAAATGTCTGAGATTGGCTGAAATTTGAGGTTTACAGTTTACCGTCTAAGAAAAAAACAATGTTAAAAATTTGAGAAAAATCAAAATCAATGAAGCAATCAATTTCAACGTCCATTTTTTTATTACGATTTCTTTGCTATTTGGCCCGGCTTGTAGAGTTTAAAATATCTATTCGTGTATGTTTAATTTTGACACTATTAAATTGTCAAATTATTTAAGATTAAATCGGGTCGAAATTAGTTTCCTAACAAAACCCATTTGTGTATAAAAATTTGAGATTTATCTATCATGACGCACAAGGTGAATAGCCTGTGTTAAATTTTAAGCAGATTTTTTTTCCCCAACTTTTGTTGCCAAAATACTTAAAACATTAGAAAAAAAAGACAATTGTATGTAAAATTTTTCTAAATATCTAAAAGAGATTGTATAACTGTGTAGTCCGAAAATCCAATGTAAAATAATTAGTTTCGGTTTTCAGATATACAGAAGTAGGTATAGCATAAGCTCACCAATATTATAAATGATCATGTTTAAATATTGATTTTCTTTTTTTTTAATGAAAATGTAAAATTAAGAGAAAAAGTAACAGAAAAAAAATTATAACACAAATATGATCCAATTGGGTAACAATTTAATCTTTGGCTAGTACCCGTAGTATAACGCAAGATTACTATTACGAATGCTTACGTAAAAACAAAACAAAAAACAAATTACTTACTTAGATTATACTTATTTCTTTCTTGTTTTTGCTAATTTTACATGATCTTAAAATCTTATACGATTTCTAATTAACATTTTTCATGATTTTCAATTTTAAGTACATGCATAATATTTAATTGAATAAAAATTTCATAATCACACATTTTGATTTTTTTCCAAAAATTGCAAGAGTATAAAATAAAAATTTTAATTACTTTTATCATAATGACTTTTTATGTATATTTGACCTTTTAATTCGGTTAAATTAAAATGTTTCCGTATATTTATAAAAGTAAAACAAATCTGGGAGAACTTTAATTATAACAAATATATAAATTTTAACCTTCATCTTACTATTATTAACAATTACTAATAAAATATAATACAAAAATTATTTACTTTTTCTTTTAATATATAAGCGCCCGTACTGCTACAATTTTCTTATATTATTATAGCAAAATATAACAGATATGAATTTAATCATATCAGTAGCGATGCAAGTATTTTGAAAAAATTCTATAGTTTGCTAAATTTAAAGAAATAATTTAATTTAATTAAGTTGCCCCGACACTGTAAATGAAATTTGGAAAACAAAACTCCCTCTATTATAGGTTTTCCATTTTTTATTAAAAGTATTTTAAATAACATTCAGTTAAATGACATGAAAACTGATCAAGTTCTTATACTGAAATAACTATTAATCACATTAGCTGGCTTGAAATCTTTTGAAATACTAAACTTTCAAAAGTATAACAGTTTTAGTATAACAGAAATATTAAACTAACAAACGTATAATAGTTTTTCAAATATATTTATAATAGCATTTTGACTTATTTCATTAATTGTGCTATTTTACTTAATTACCTAAATTTATTTCTAAGAATCAAATTTCCCATATTGACAACATAAAATAGGATAAATTCGTGTAAATATACGATTTCCAACTAGAGCCATTGAATAATATTCTATGTACAAAGTAAAGATTCTGAATATGAGGCCTTTTCTTCAAGTAAAAATTTCTTAGAATTCTAGGAGAAAATCATATTTTCTAAGAAGTTCAAAATTCCGACGTGAAAAGAGCGTTGATCCCTCTTGGTATTAAGGAATATTAGAGTCACCTCTTGGAGCAAATCTATACAATTCAGGGGAAAATTATTATTTCAACACTTTGTATTAATTGAAAATTTTTAGTACTCCATGAATTCTTCTTCAAATATTTTAGTAAATATTCTAAGGCTATTCCAAATCCATTGTAGAGTTTTACTCCATTAAAGTTTGAGCTTGTTGCATGTATGTAAATATTATTTAGTACATACATAATATGTAGCGTAATGCCATAAATAGCTGTAGATACGTGTGTTATATTCGTGTGTAAAACCACATAAATAAAAAAAATTATCATAATCCTTGTTCTCTAACCCAAAATATATAAAAATGTTATTTAAATGGCATAAATTTTTAATGTCTATATTAAAATTTTATTAATTCATTAACAATAAAATAATTTTTATTTTTCATAAACCATTTACATTTAACTTATATTACATAATAAATGCTTACATTATGGTTATACATACATATATAAATTTGCATTACAATTCAATTTAAATTAAACCGCAACCAATTCAATTTAAAATCTTTTTCCGTCATCTCTTGTATATTTTAATCATAATAAATTTTATAATCTACCTTTACCATATCTATACTTTTTTTTTCAATTAATTTTTGGTATTTTAATTTTTGTTTTGGTTTTTTTTTTTTTGGTGGTGGCTCAACCTAAAACATACGTTTAACAAGTAGTATAGAAATTTACAAACAATAATCAAATCAAAA